>NC_067282.1:92180519-93474894 GCF_020740795.1 Apus apus | reverse complement strand
GACCAATGCAACTTCAATTTACTGCTGTGCATTTAGGGTTTTTTTTGTGTGCTGGGGTGGGTCATCCTCATTATTTTTGATGTTAATTTGTATCTTTCATGCTCATTTTAAAAATAATTTTGAATATTAAGCATTAAATAGCTCATAACTCCTCTATGCATCATTAAAACATCAGTTAATTGTTCGTACTTCTTTTATGTATGTATTTCAGTGGATGCACAAACCTCTTTTGGAAGGAAGGCTTAGTATGAATTGTGAACCTTTGGGATCATGTGTCAAGCTGTGTGGCACAACTAAACTTCCAGGCCATTTGTGTACTTCAGCCTTATTGAGTAAAATGGTGCTACTTGTATTGGAAAATGGTATAGTCCATGGAAATGATGATGCTGAAAGAAAGAAAATTGACAACATAAGTAAGTTACAATGGGAAAACTTAAAGAAATTTGCCTTTGTAGTGGTTGTAAATTAACCTGAATTAGAAACTAATAAAGTTTGGTATATAGATGTGAGAAATCATTCTTTTACCTTTTGTTGTTTTTTGTTTATTTTTCTTTAATTCTCTTTTAAAAATGTAAGTATGCACGAGTATAGAGTGTATATTTTTAGGACTTTTGTGATTATATACATGCCATCTTAACAGACCTTTGAAATTAGAGAAATTTCAATTTATGAGTATTTAGCCATAATGTAAAGATAATTTGAGACAGCAATTTTTCCTAATTCCACCAGATGGAATCTTGTATCTTTTTGTTTACAGAATGCTCAAATTAGACCAAACGTTGTCAAATTAACGCTTCTTATAATGGTGAGACTTTTGGAGACAGAAGTGTAATTGTTCAGTGTGGGTCTTTGTAAGCTAATGAAGAGACCACATGCTAGCTTTCAGAATCAGATTTGTTTGTTTGTTTCAGGACTTAGATCTTGATTGCCTTGTCTTAAAAAAAATTAAATAGCAAGGAGTTCTTGTCATGCTTGATTTGCTTTAAAATTTCTGAACATTCAGAATAGATTATTATAACCTTTGAATCTCATGTATTTTGTGATGCAGTGGCAAATATCCAGTTCATGCTCTGAGATTGTGTGTAATGTCATCTTTTTAATGCATTAAAATCATAATTAAAATTCCAGCAAAGCCTCAGCATGAAACTTTTTGCATAAGCACTGAATATATTCAGCAAGTGTGTGTAAACAACAACCTTTGTTTAATTAGTTGCAGAGCTGTTGTACTCATTACAATGGATTGAAGAATTGGAGAGTCCTCCTTATCTGCTTCTGGAATATCTTCATATGCTAGAAGAAATGCACATCACATTTGAGAAGTTCAGTACACTTAGCAGTACAACTAGCCTTCAGCAAACAGTATTTGATAGGTATGTAAGGACAAGGAAAACAACCCTTGACTCTGTCTTCATATTTTGCATTGTATGAAGTGTTACTGTATTTCCTTCTGTGTACTGATTCAAAATTAATGCAAATGCTTTTGTTGTGAACTGTACATCTGTATATGTTCACCAGAGTCTGTCTTCTTTTTTGAAGATCAGAGGAGCATGGAAGACTGTGGTCCCTAACTATGGCTAAAGTGATTCGAGCGGAAAACACTGTATCTTGTGAGATGAAACAGCTTTTTAAGACAACAGAAGGGTAACTTAATATATCTTTATTATAATCTTGTAGTTTGTTGCTGATGTTGATAATGTCAAATGATAGTGATTCTGATGAATGACAACTGAAGACTGAAAATTTTGTAATATATATGTATGCTGTGTAAAAGTAAGACTGTGGGAATAGTTACATCATAGCATATTAGATCATTATGAATTTACATTTTCTTTACTAGTTAAATGTTCGGGTTTGTTTCATTCTTGATGTTTTGCTTGTATGAATAGGTTTCTGCCATTAACAGAGGGCAGATTGCACACGCTTCAGTGTCTATCACCTTTTTTAATTGAGGAGGAAAAGAGAGAACTTGTCTTCCACTGTGTGGCCAAGCTTATGATGTGCACACAGACAGAGCTTTCCAGCACAGATGGTGAGTATGTTCTTACCTCAATTCACTTCATTAGAATTTATGAACATTATTTTGTAATAACGTTTACTTTTAGATAAAATGTGTTAACTATCATGATACCATTTTTCCTAGAAAGAAATGTCTTCTCAGTTTGCATGTTTCTTCTAGTCTGTTTGGTGTAATACTTTTCTGCCTTATTTAGGAAGTACAAGCTATACTGTCTGGTTCAAATTAGAACGGTAAGATTTAGGCTGATATTATTAAAAGAGTTTTGATATTGCTGTACTTTTTGTTTGTTCTATCTGATTTAAACGCATCTGAAAATATCAAATTTTTCACTTAATAATTTAGGCTTTACACAGCATGCAAAAATATTACTATTTTCAACTGATAATGTCATGATTGTTTTTAGATGCTTTTAACAAGAGCTCTTTCCCAGTTTGTGTACGATTTTGGAGTAGTTTTTCCAGTGCATGGAATACAGTGTCCTGAGTCAGAACTGCTCTACAAAGACTTTCAGCAGCTTTGTGAAAAATTATTTGAGATGATTGAGATGTGTTATAGTATTGCTTTGAATATCCTTTAAAAAAACTTTTATATTTTCACAAACTTGTTGCTTTTCAAGAAAATTATTTGGAAGTGGTCATACACAGTTCTTCTACATGTTTGAAATAGATGTTTTTTAAAAGAAAAAAACTACTCTTTTTTGTCAGTACTGCTTTTGTGCTTTCTTGCACATACTCTTATTGATCAGTATATATAAACAATTGAAAGTTGATTTTGTATTTGTTATTTGTGTATTTGTTAACAGGACTCTTCTTATGTTGAAAAAGATTATATTTGGTCATTTATATTTGGTTATTTTAATTATCAGAGGAGTTCTTTAAATGGATATCCTCACAACGTGAAAATTTTCAGTGTTGTTGTTTCAGCAATTGATAAGAATCTTCAGTCTTTCTACAGTGATAGTTTCCCTAACTCTTACTCTTCTGACTTAGTTAAGCTTTCTTGGCTTTTTGAGTGAACTGGTGAACCAACCAAATGTGGCTGTGAAACTTAAATCAGAAAATGGGGAAAAGAATCCTCACCTGCTATGGAGTGTTTTTTTCTGAATGCTGGTCTGCTTTTCCTTTCGGCTGCTTCTCATTTTCCCAGAGACTTCTAAGCAGACAAAATATACCTACATTTTCCCATTAAGTGTGACATAGGTTGTACTTGAACTTACCATTCAAGTTCTAATTCTTTTTAAAGATCAGGAAAGGGCTAGTAAAATTGTTGTAGATATTTGCATTGCTGCTTAAGTGCCCTGGTGTTTTTGTTTATTATGCGTAAATGGCACTTTGACTAACTCCATTCACTGTTATGCAACCTGTAAGAAATCTTTTCTTCAAGAAATCTAGATACATGCAGTTTTTCTTAAAAATGGAACTTCACTCAAAGTAAAAATGAACATTCGTATTTAATATTGGAATTCACATCTCACAGTTGTATTTACTTAAATATCTGTCCCAAATGTTGTTTAGCATACTGTATTTTTAGTAGCACAGATAGATTTAAATCTTAGCAGGTATTTTTCCTTTTTGCCAATTGTGTAAACCAACAATATTATGGGAGTTTTTGGTTGGTTTGCGGGCTTTTTTTGTTTTGGGGTTTGTTTGAGTGTTTTTGAAGTTTGGGTTGAATATAGTACTTTGATTTAACAATGGCATTTCTGGATTCAGTGTTCAAAAAGAAAGCTTAGGTATTATCCAGACTATCTTAGAATATTAATGCTAAGTTGAAATAAAATTATGAAGTCAATTGACACACATTCCAATTGTTTGTTTAATCTTCATAGTAAAGACCTATTGAGTATGATATTTTTATGATGTTGTAGGAGCCTTTGGGTGTCTTTCCATTTTGAACTCCTGCTTGAATGATAGAAGTATTGATTGTGATCACCTACTACCTGGAATACTAAAGATCATAATATCTTGGAAAACCGATAATGAGGACAGCTTTCTCTTTAGCTGGTGGGTACAATTTTGAGATAATTTGAGGGGTTTTTTGTTTCTAAAACAAGAGTTTAAAAATACAGTGTGGTTATTAACTTCAACAGAATCAACAAAATCAATTTCTAAATTACAATCACCATCCACTGCGCTAATATTACATTTTAAGCCTTTGTAGAATGGCATCCCTCAGCTTAATAGGCCTACCTATGAGTATCTAATAACTCATTCTGAAGAAAATTACCCAAGTGTTTGAAGGCTGGGAAACTAGGAGTTTTTTTAGTGTACCTAGGTATCAGCTGTTCTCAAAAGCATTTAGAACTGGCCAACTTTTGTAGATGTTGCTGGATATTTAGCTGCAAATTCTGACTGCTTATTTAAGTAGCAGAAAGAAAACTTGGACACCTTAGGTGTCTGTTTTTTAAAATACTGTACCTGAGAATGTAACTTGGAAAGCAGGGAGTAAAAGTATACTGAGGTTCATTTGTCTTGCGTATAGTGAGAAAGATCTAAGCAGCTAAGTCTTGGAAGAATGTGCACTTTTTGGACACTTGAGGGCTGAAATTTTATTTTTAAAATTAGTAACTTAAATGGTTATTTTTCCTGGATTGATTATGTTAACATTGCTAATTTACTAGTTTAGGTAAGCTTATTACTTGAGTGAATATGTAAATTGTACAGTTTGAGCAATGTGTATAACATACAAATGAGCAAGTAGCTCTCGTAGACTATTTGTATATGTTGACTATTTAAACTTGGCAGCTCATGTAGTATCCTAACTTTGAAAGATTTTGAGAGAGTATCAAAAGCTCATAGGGCATAACCTGATGGAAGACTAAATTTGTCCCAAGAGGAGGAGTGAAGGCAAGAATATAAATACTTTTGTCTACAACGTGAAGATGTGTAAGCATTAGTTGTATTTTTATTGCAGCAATCTGAAAGGAACAAGTGCTCAGTTGCTTGGTTTCAACATAGAGATGATCCGTTACATTCCCTTGTTGCTGAAGTATTCTACAGCTCCTTTGGCCGATAGCGAGTGGGACTTTATCATGTGCTCCATGCTGGCTTGGTTAGAGGTAATATGAAAGAGACTATTACTAACCATTGTGTTGAAGCTTTTAACAGGGTCTCCTGATGCCCTCTGATCCTAGTGGACTGATGCAGAGGAGGGGAATTTAAAAAAATAAGCTATGTAATAACTGATCATTTAATCCTAAATTTTTGAAAGCTGTATGTTGAAAGTTCATCTATTTATGGAGTAGAAAGTTGGGTATGAAGATGAAACGGTAAAACATTGTAGAAGTTGAGCCACATGGCAATTAAATTTGAGCAAAGATGCATGAGGATGACCAAGAAGAATGGAAATCAGAGTGCTCCTAATGGTACTTATTTGAAGTTTAGAACACCATGGTCTTAATGTGTGTGCTAACTTTCTAGTACTTTAGGGTAATGATCAATATTAATAGCTGGTTACTCGTAATTTTAAAGATTACTTATTTTAAAAAGCATCTTAATCAAAATATGGAACTAGGAAAATAACCTTTACTTACTGCATGAGTGCTAATGTTCCATCTCCAGTTCTGATGTGACTTGCCTTTTTAGAGTATTCTCTGGATATGGAAGGCACCTAGTTAGCCTAGCAACTATTTGACACAATGTTCAAAAGAATTGTGCAAAGTCCTTTTTTCAGTGACCTTTGACAGAAGTCATGAGTGACTTAAAAGCACAAACAATACTGTATCTTCTCTTTCTTGTTGTATATAGAGATGAAGTAACCTCTCTCTTGAAGCAGTGGTATGTTTAGTAATGTCATTGGTAATTGAAGAATATTTTTTTAATGTGTCTGTGATAGGTCTCTATATTGAACAATAAAGTCTATTTAAGACCAAAGTCTAATATGACATACAAAAAGTAACTGATCAAAAAGCAGTATCTGCAGTTCAATATCAAAATGATCACATGAAACATCAAAATTATATGCTAATGCTGTTAGAAAACAGGTCCAGAGGTCTTAATCAAATAAAGATGCATATTCTCTCACCCTCTAGCCTCTGCCTCTGTCACCACATGCAGGTAGGCTGGAAACTCCATGTGACCTTTCTTGGTCTCAGAATTCATCTTCTTACCTATGCTGTATGTCCCTCAAAACTGTATTTTTTAATTAAAAACCGACCAAACAACAAACTTGTACAAAAAAACTTGTTGCATATGATAGGTGCTTAGGAATATTGTTAATATTTATTGTTGTTCCTTTTTGGGGAAAAGTAGTAAAAAGAAAAATAAGAAGGAGTTATATTGGGAGAGAGGAAATACTCTCCTGATGGCCAGTTCAATAATTTCCCATTTACAGTAGTGTATTGCCAGTTTGCAACTTGGCAATACAAGCATGATACTGGAATGGCTTTTATCTTTGGGAGAGAAAAGTGAGAGCAATTCACATATCCGTTTTGGCTCACATGGCTTCACAAGTGCTCCAGATAAGCTACAGGAGCATACATTTGTATTTCAATCCACTTGGTGGCAGTTTCTTTCTGTTATTATAAAGAAGGTCATATAAGGGAAGCGATCCAGGATTCTAAATGTTTATATGACTTGGAAATAATTTTCAGTAAGTCTTACTAAAAGACAGATTATATTTTTAAACTTTTGTCTTTTTTCCACCCAAATAGTTTTAAAATTATCTCTGCAATTGAGTCTATACTTTTTGATATGGACTTGGAATGTGAAACATATTTTAAAGCAAATTCATAGTTAAGAAATTTTCCTCTTTTTTTTTTTTCCTTCTAGACAACAAGTGAAAACCGTTCACTTTATCATGTCCCACTTGTGCAGATTTTTGCTTGTGTCAGTTGTGACTTGGCATCTGCTCTTAGTGCTTACTTTGAAGCTGCGGCTCCTGAAACTACTGAAAACCTTCCTGCAAACTTGATCAGTGAATGGAAAGAATTCTTTTCTGAAGGAATTCACAGTTTGCTGTTACCTTTGTTGGTCAAAATCACAGGCAAGTTTATGGAGAGGAGGCTAATAGTGCTACCTGTCAGGCTATTCTGAAATAGAACTTGGTGGGTAGTTTTTTAATTTGTAGGAATATTATGTCAACAGAGCTTATAAGAACTCACTTATATGGCAATTAGTAATTGCAGTTAATATTGTGACTTCTAAGATTAGATGGATTCTGGTAAGAAGAATCTGAGCTGTTTCTAGTAATGCTTGTTTATGATATCGTACATACATTCTTTATCACAGCTTCTCTTTCTCTATTTTAAATAGGAGAAACCAAAAATACATCTGAAGCCTCCTTTCAGAACTCTGTCTTAACATCTTTGGGTGAAGCTCTAACGTACATCTCAAAGGACCAGCTGTTAAACCATAAGTTGCCAGCAAAGTTTGTTGCAGGCCAGAAAACAAATCTTCCAGATAAACTCCAGACTCTACTAAATACATTGTCTCCATTGTTGCTTTTCCAGGCTAGGCCTGTACAGATTTCTGTCTACCATATGTTATATAAGTAAGAATAAAAAACTTTGTGACATCCCTCCCCCCTTTTTTAAATATGTGCTGTAGAACATGCACATATAGATACGTTTAGCAGAGTCGTGTTCCATTATGGGACAAAATTCTTAACTGGGAAATTTTTTTGAGAACACTATGTAAAGCTATGAATGTTATATTTATTTTTAAAAGGAGACTAAATATATACTGAGAAATTTTACTGCAGTATATGAAGGTAGAATTTTATTTTCTGTACCATAGTTACATAGATCCCAGTATCATAACTAAAAAGCTATTTCTTTTTAGCCTGTGTTTTGACACTTGGAGAATCCTAAAATGTAAACTGAAATATTCCATGTTTGATCTGGGTCTGACAGTATTGTTAAATAGTATGACCTTTTTATTTTCACTAGTTTAGCTAAGAAAATAAAGAAGGTGAATAAAAATGTAGTATTCCTGTGAACTTACTGGATATTTCTCATACCAAAAAAGGGAATACAGAATTTGAAAAATAGCATGTGCATTTGCTCAAAATGCAGACTGTGAGGCAGATGGTTAAAGTGTAAGAAGCTACCACTATCTTTGACTTACACTGAGGCATAAAGTTGCAATAGCTTTATTCTGAGATAGAGTAGTTTATCTTGGCATGACTCAGGAAGTGTAAAGATCTGAAAATGAAGTGAGCAGAGCTACATGCTCGTTGGCTACTGTTCTTCAGGAGCCAACTTTACAGTGGTGACATGTCTCTTCAAGATTCTGTGTTATTATTAAGAAATAATTGCCAATATTGTATCATTTATGATTAATGTTGAAATTAATAAGCAAAGAACTATGCATTAAATATATGAAAGTAGTAACAATTAAACCTTACTTTCTTTCTGTAACTCTATAGATTAATGCCTGAATTGCCTAAATTTGATGATGAAGATCTCAAATCTTATGGTGATGAAGAGGAAGAATTGGCATTGTGTGTATTTTTTTCTTATCCTTTTTTTTATGACTGTTTTATGTATTTTTAAAATGTGTTATAAGAGTTGAGGTTTGCATCAGAGTAGTCATCTATCAGGAGATGTTAAAAGAAAAAATTACATGGTTATGACAATAGGGTCATAAATATTGAAACTATTCAATATAATTGGTTAAATCTTCCTTTGTGCTAAAAGTGGAAACAGTAATTGCAGTTGTTTTCTAGGTACAGTTAATAGAGTAAGTGCAACATATGTACTCATATACTCTATATTGTAACTTTGATGGATTTTTACTGGACTGCTGTCCAGTATGTCCAGCTTCACAGGTAACTTGAGTTTCTTGAACCTCCAAATTGGACCTGGGTGTTACAGCTTGACAAAGAAAGGAAGAAAGCAAACCAGCTGTCCATGATGTAGGTTAAATCAGCTCAGTCTTAGACTACTTTCAGATTAAGGGATCAGCGTTCAGTTTATGTTTGTCTTGCAAGAGGTAAAAACACCAACTGTCCATTTAATGGAAAAAAATTAAAATTAAAATCTAGAACTAATGTATGAATCTGAAAGTAATCTTTCCTTAGCAAAAAGCCCCTTTAATGTAGAACATACCAGGCATTACCAACAGGTTTAAGGGAAAGCTGTGAATGTGAATGCAGTTAACGCTCTGCTCAAGGTTTGGGTTTACTATGACAGATAATATTTTTCCATAGATCTCCTCCAGCAGCTCTTATGTCTGTCCTGGCCACTCAAGAACTCTTGCTAGAAAATATCCTGGAATGCATTCCAGTTGGAGAATTTGCAGTTATTCAGCCCCTGAGCGATGAGTTCTGCCTTGTTTTAGGATATCTTCTCACTTGGAAGTTAACCTTAGCTTTCTTCAAAGCAGCTTCTTCTCAGGTATAAGTTCAGTCTTTTAACGAAATTTCTTAATGTGCATATTTGATTTGAACCTTGGAAGTTTCATCCAGACCTCTTATTCCTTTAATGATCTATCTTGTTTTTGTGGAATTACTGTAATTCTGAAAGCATGAATAGACTTAGATTTCTGTACTTCAGTAGTTAAGGATGGTAATATTAGAGCAATAAGGAATTTAAATTGATTAATGGATGATTCTTTCTGGCATTTTCAAACAAGCTTGCTACGTTTTATGATCTTCTAACAATTCAAAGTGGTGCAGAGAACTAAATCACTCTTCTGAACACTTGTTCCAAATCACAGTCTTGCTTTTCCTCCCTACGGAAACTTAGGTGTGTTATTTACAGAGTAAGCTGTATTTGTTAAATCTCATCTGTATTTTATGTTTGTTTTGTTTTTTGTTTGTTTTTAAAAAAACTATCAGCTGCGAGTTCTCTACTCACAATACCTTAGAAGAACTAAAAGCTTGAATAAACTGCTTTATCACTTGTTCAGGCTTATGCCTGAAAACCCTGTCTTTTCTGGGCCAACTTCAGAAGTTCCAAATAAGGACACAAAAACCTTCTTTACTGAAGAGCTTCATTTAGATGTCAAAGGTTAGTAAAACTTAAATTTGTGCATTTGAGAGAGTTTTGATATCACTGAAGTTTAAATATGCTCTTCTGCTTAAAAATACATATTTTAAAAAAATCTTACCTATACAATAGATACATACACAAATACACATTTAAAAATCTTTGGCTGACACCCCTCATTTGAAGATTAACCAAAGCTGAAATGTTTATCACAAAAATAAAAAAAAAAAAAATCAAATAACCAGGAAATTATTATTCAGTTAGGGCAGAAATATACATTGCTACTACTATCAGAGCTTGAATGTATGAAAATATTCCAATATACTAAAAATACATGATCTGTTCTGGGACTTCTCCATTACTTCTGGATATTTTTTAATGCTAAATGGAATTTCTATTTACTTTTTCTATTTTAATATGTATAAAAAACATAAAAATATATTTTAATATTTTTTAGATGTTTGAGATGTTAAATTGTATGTTGTTTTCATGACATGTTCAGAAGATGCAGAGAAGATACACTGTCTTTTTAGATGAAAAACATGAAAAAGAGAAATAGTTTTGAAAGTTAATTCATTGAAATTATTGTTTTATGTAGCTGTATAGCTTTTGAGTTCTCATTTCTTAATTTTTCCTGGAACATCACTGTATGTTGCAGAACTATTTGTCTAGATGACAGTAAGAAAATTACTAACATGACATCCCAAGAGAAAGATTTGCCTTATGTTTTTATGGAATTCTATAGAATACTGCAAACCTTGGATATGCTCCAAATATCTTGTTTATTCACTCCAGTGTGTGAGCAGTTTGTAATTTCGAGAATATAATATATATATTATTCTATTATATATTATTCTATTATATATTATTCTATTATATATTATTCTATTATATATTATTCTATTATATATTATTCTATTATATATTATTCTATTGTATATTATTCTATTGTATATTATTCTATTGTATATTATTCTATTGTATATTATTCTATTGTATATTATTCTATTGTATATTATTCTATTGTATATTATTCTATTGTATATTATTCTATTGTATATTATTCTATTGTATATTATTCTATTGTATATTATTCTATTGTATATTATTCTTGATTTCTGATAGTCCACCTCCAGTTCCTATCAAAATTGGAAAATGAATTCTCAGTTGTGAAGTGTTAGCCTAAGAAGCAAAGAAACCAGACTGATGCAGAAAGGCAGAGACAAACAAGCAGTTACAGTAGCAAATATAGGAGCATGTACATAAAATTCAGGTTATCACAGTTATGTTGGTATCAAAATTTGTATATGTGGTGTGGAGGAACCAACGTTTATGACTTCTGTGTTGGAGTATTTCAACATCCTTTCTTTCCCTCCCAGGGAGAGGAGTCCTGTCATCCCAGATTCCACACTTGGCCTGCTCTGTGTACCATATAACACTGAAAGACCTGCCAGCCATGGTCAGGCTTTGGTGGAATAGCTGTGAGAAACGTGTCTTCAATGTTGTAGACAAATTTACAAGCAAATATGTCAGTAGCGTGCTTTCTGCACAGGAAATATCTTCTGTTCAGACCAGCACACAGTTATTTAATGGCATGACGGTTCGTAAGACTTTTTGTCTTTTTTTGTGATTTACTAGCGTTTTTTGAGACATTTTAAGAAATTTTACTTCTCAGAACCAGACTGTATTACAGTGTTTCACATGATTGCTTTTTTGTTGTTCTAAATGACTAATGAAAATGTAATTTAGCTTGGTATCTATATATTGAGTAGTGGTTTACTAATATTCTGTTTGGGGTAAAAAATATGGAAGAAACTGCTATTAATATACTTCTTTTTGGTTTATTAAATATGTAATCAATCAGTAGACTGAAAAATGGCTGGTAATTTGTTTTGCCAAGATATAAGTGGATTTGTTTGAGAAAAGTGTTTTCCCAGTCTAAGAAAATTATGTAATGCGTCTAATAAAGTATGTGTTGGGGTTTTATATATATACAAATACAAAAAGACTAGAGATTATATTAATTTCTCTGGATTTTTTTAATATGTGCTTTTTTTTCATAGGTAAAAGCTCGGTCTGCAGCACGGGAGGTCATTGCTACTTATTCAATTGATGATATATTTATTGAGCTAATAATACAGCTTCCATCCAATTACCCACTGGGATCCATAACAGTTGAGAGTGGCAAGAGGGTTGGTGTGGCTGTACCGCAGTGGCGCAATTGGATGCTACAGTTAAGCACGTATCTTACACATCAGGTGAGTTCAGAGCAAGCCCATGGTTTTGAAAACTTAAGAGTCCTGATAATAGAAAAATATTCCTAGTAATGTAGTATTATTTAGATCAGTATAATGAATCTCAACTGTAGATTTCAAAGGACTGCAAAGAATTGGTCACTCTTACCATTTGCTTTGCTCCAGATGCTGTAACAGAGGTAAAATTACGGATATTAAATCCATAGCCAGAGTTGAAAATGTAGGTCTCTTAAGAGATGGGCCAGTGTTTGCCACTTGTGACAATGCCATCTCAACTAATATTTGAAAATAAAAAACTAACAACAAAACCCAAACCAAAACCCCAGTACCTTAAAGTCTCTAAGATTGGTGGTTGTTGAAATTGCATCATCTGTAGTTAGAACAGAACACAACAGTGACTGAAAATATTAAAATCCCCTTTTAAGTGCTCCTAAGTGCGTTGTTTTTGTTGTGATGAATGCTTGTCTATATACTACAGCATTAACAGCTTTTTTCCTTCTGTTAGAATGGAAGTATTATGGAAGGCTTATCTTTGTGGAAAAATAATGTGGACAAACGTTTTGAGGGTGTTGAAGACTGCATGATCTGTTTTTCAGTCATTCATGGTTCCAACTATTCTCTTCCCAAAAAAGCTTGCAGAACATGCAAGAAAAAGTTTCATTCAGCTTGCTTGGTAAGTACTTACACTAAGTTTTTTAAATAGGCAAAATGTTAATTTATTGTTTGAACCAGGAACTTCTGTCATAATACCATCAATTCTCCATTATGTCATTGGAGTACTTGGGATTAACTGAACTCATAAATTACTTTATGGATTTTGTACTAAGCTGTAAGGGCATGTAATGAGAGGGGTTGCTACACTTCTTAGTAGTTCATGTGTTGTGACACATCAACACAGAAACCATTACATCTACGTAGGGTATAGCAACAGCTATAAATCTTCTTGTTACCAGCTCAAATATGGGGATAGTAAAATTTTAATTTATGTGGCATGCTTTTTAGTAAATTATGCTGATCTGGATAATTAATATTTAACTATATCCAAGTCAGCATTGGTTGTATGGTTACAGAGGATACTGGAACAGGTTGCCATATACTGGAGGAATTATTGCTGCCTTATAAACACTAACTTTTTATTCTAAAATGAGACTAGGTGAGAATTCCTTCGTATCGGTTTTTTTAGAATAAAACTGTAGTGTTGTGCGTATGCAATGTGTGTATATACGTATGTACATATATGCTTATATAAGTGGAAAAGTGTTTTTTTAAAAAACTTTTTTTTAAATTGGGGTTTTTTTATGTATAGTTAATGTTTTGATAGTTATATTAATTGGTAAATCATGGTTATTATTGGCGATAAACTAATGTTCCAGATATTTAGCTTGCATTCATATATTAAATAGTTGTATTTCTCTTTCAGTACAAATGGTTCACATCCAGCAACAAATCCACCTGTCCACTCTGTCGAGAGACATTTTTCTGAAACAAAAAGGTCTTTTCTTCTTTTGGTGAGCGAAGTAATTAATGAAGAGGAAGCAATAAGCTCTATAACTTAGAATAATGTCAGTTACTTTAAATTCTTGACTAGCGGGCTATGACACACATTTACCTCTGGACTGTTTTTTGTAAATGTGAAGGTTCTTCTTTGATATAAAGAAATATATAATAATAATTTATTTTAATTTGTATATTTTTAAGGTATTGAGACATGTTAAAAATTCAGAAATAATGCAGTTAAGTCTGAAAAGTGATGTTTAAGCCACTGCATAGTTGATAAAAACCTCTTAGGTATATTCTAACACAGTGTTATGCACTAACACAGATTATGCCTCTTAATCTAACAGGTGAATTTAACATAGGTGGTATAAAGACTGGACTTTATTATAGTGCATTCTTAATAGTTCCTTTTATGGGGACAATGAATGTTGTTGCTGTTACACATTAAGGCATGGAACTGGGGTGATAACCTTTGGTTAAAGCATAAAATTTAAACATAGCATGCTCTAAATTAACATGTTTATGAACTGAGTTTTTCCAAAAAAACCTTAGCTATCCAGCACCCTCAAACCACGAAAACTCAGAAGCCCAAGTAGAGAGAGTACAATCATTCCTGCATGACAATGAAAAACACTACCTATTTATCAACAATTGGCTTTTGAAGTGAAGGCATGCACACTGATCAGTTAATCAGTTCAGTTCATGTCTCCATTAGCTGGCAAACTAACTGTCACTGAATGTACACTGTACTTCCACCATCCCATAAAAATAA
Organism: Apus apus; assembly: GCF_020740795.1. Taxonomy (NCBI): domain Eukaryota; kingdom Metazoa; phylum Chordata; class Aves; order Apodiformes; family Apodidae; genus Apus; species Apus apus. The sequence goes on along the minus strand of NC_067282.1, from coordinate 93,460,423 downwards.
TGACTCTTAAGTGAACATGAAAGATGCATCAGAGTTTAATATTGTCTTCAAGTATACATTTTTTTCATGCTCTTTTTTTAACAGCAGTAGCATACTAATAGATTCTAACTTGGATGGTATTTGTGATGGATTTCTTTGAAAAGTCAATAAAAGGGGAGGACTGAATAACTTTTGTCAGCCTCTGTAGTCTCTGGACTGCTGTGTCTTCATCTGTGTGATAAACTTTCGTATGAATTTTCAGATGCCAAATTCATAGTGCACTCAATTGGCTGTACCTCAACAGCTGCTTTTTTTTTAGATTGTGTGTCATCTCAAAGCTGGTACCTTGTGAGGTTATAGCTCTAGAAAAGGTAACTGAAGTGTATAATTTTAATGGGTAACACTGAGCTTTCAGGAGAGACATTTCCTGATGTTTTTTGACATAGAATGGAAAAGATTCAAAACTGGTATTGAAAAGGTCTGAAACGGAAAACACAGGTTAAGGAGCAAGCTGTATTGTTTTCATAATTACTGATACCAAACCTCAAGGATTGTCAGTAACTGAACACTAGTTGTGGTTAATGATATTGCTTGAAGAGACACCTTAAACTCTTCTACAGGACCCTAACTTGAAAATTGTCTACTAGGAGCAGCCTTATGGAACGCTTTTGTCTCAGTACTGCTAAAACAAAGTGCAGGTGCTTGCAAAACAGCAGTGTCTTTTGACAGTGGTACTTGCTGGCAGAGCAGTGCCTAGGGGCCTGGGGGAGCAGAATTTTTGCTTGCTTGTTGGTCAAGTTTGACACTATATATAAAGTCTGTTATCTATCGTGTGGCTTATGCTCATGTGCACTGAATGCAGCAATATGCCTCCCAAAACTTTCTAGAAATAGTGCTGCATTCTGTGGTCTCCTACGAGAAGGGAATAGGTGTTAAATAGTGTTAAATCCCCCTCGGATTGTATTTTGACAAGTGGTTCCACTGAAGTTCCAACAGACAGCAACACAGTATGGCCAGGAGAATTGACTTGTTCTATTAAAGCAGACACATTTTCTTCTCAAAATATCCAGTTGTTAAAGACAGTCCAATGCAATTTTTTTTGCTGAAAGCATTATATGTTTTATTACACTCCTAGAAAAGTTTTTGGGTGGTCAGATCAAAACATGTTTATATAAGCTGAGTAAGTACAGAATCATAAGTTTAGTTCTGAAGTCTCAAATGGAATAGTCTTTTTGGTGCCTCAGCATCCTACAAAAAAGTGGTTTCTCAGTAAAAGTTTGTGTTGACGCAAACTTTTAAAGGTCAGTTTCTTTGAACACATTCTCTCCAACAGGGCTAGTGCTGCTGCACACCCAAACAGTTTCTACCTTTGCGTTCACGTCAGCAAAACATCTTCCTCATAGGCCTGTGCCCACTGCACAGCACACTTCTCATCATGCTGCTGGAATGATGCTGTACCGGAACATTCTGTGGGCACCAGGAGGAGGGAAGCTGTGGAGGAAAGCTGCTCTTCAGGCTCTGGTGGTCAGAAAAGGGCTTTCTATTTTGCATAGTGATTTTGAGAGAGGACTTTTGTTCCACTTCTCTACTTACTGCCATTGTTTTCAGCTGCCTAGCATTTTTAATAGCATGTATTCCCCTTAATATCTTTTAATGGATGAGAACTCTTTATCTAATCTACATCTCCTTAGTAGTACCCTCCTAGAAAAATGGTGTAAGCACCATCACCACAACACTTCACCCTGAAGACTTCAGAAGAATAACAGCTTGCCTTTGTTCCAGCCCTTGAAATACACCTCCTGCATGCATCATTATGTTCTGAAGTACAGTTTTCTTACCATAGAAATAAACTCAGTAAGTATGCCTTAGACCTGTAAGAGTGCCTGGTACTACTTCAAAATTAGTAACACTGATTCCAAATATTAATTTTAAACAGGAAGAATTATATCAGGTATGTTATTTTAATCATCTGCAATGACAAACATACACATACCTATTTACAGAGGAAAAAGTCTTCAGTGCTTAAGTGCAAATGCAACACAGTGGGGTATTTCACAGTTCCCCTAAAACTGCCCTGCAGATACTGAGAGGACAACTACCTCTGACACCAGATTATATCTGGTTAGTATCCAGAATAAAAACAGACCTTTGGTCAGTTTCACTGCAGTAATTAGGAAGTGAGGATAAGCCTTGAGACGATGAAAATCTTGGCTTAAAAATTGCTTTTAGAAGTTCAGTATTCTGTGTTCAACTTTTTGCATGTATCTGGTGGGTTAAGAGCAGTTTTCAGGACTTTCTAAATTTGAGGATAGTAAGCATCTCTTGTCCGGCTTGCCTGGAAAGTACTCGTGTGCCTTCTAAGCCGTATTTCTTCATTGTTTCTAGAATTTCATCTGAAATTGAAAATGCAGTGTTAAAACCAAGTTATGTAAAAGTCCCTCTGTAGATTAGACACCCACACAAACATGAAAGATGAGAAGCTCAAGAGCCTGCAGAGATGCCATGGTTCATATAAAGCATGCAGATACACTCTAGCTGTCAGCAGCATTTCTAGAAAATGGCCTAGAACACCAATTTTCATTTCAATGCATGTTGTCAATCTGCAGTCAGGTGCTATCACCACATGCTACATTATGTTACTACTTTTTCTTGTTTCTGAAGTCTAATAACGTGTAGAACACTGCTGTGATCAACATTTTGATTAATACCGGGTAAATCTGGTTTGGCACATGTAAGGGTCCAGGGAAAGTGATCACCTGGATTATTTTCTTTAATTGTGACCAAGTAGAATAATCCTCCTGGTGAAAGTAGGTCTGGTACTAATGGAAAAACTCTATCCATTACTTCTCTGCCCTTTTTGCCACCAGCCCAGGATGCCTCTATTCCATGGCTTTCCACCTAGGAATAATAAAAGCAAAGATTGTCTTAAGAAGGATAGACGTGTCAGTGGTACTTATAAAGGAAACATCACCATAATTGCTACCTTTGGGTATCTGCCATTAGAAATCTGACAACTTCAATTCAGCCGATTAGTTTGTGCTGCAAAATTACTTCAAAATTACTATTTACACAGTGAGGATACTATTTTTTTTTTTCAATTTCAGTTCTTAAACTGAATTAAAAGAGCTACATTTTGTCACACGCTTCATGTATGTATTTTTCTTGTAATGTTTTACAAGCTTGTCTGCCAAAGGAAGGTGGCCAGTAAAACCTTTTAAGTGTTCCTGGGTGCAATTCTGAGAGCTGGAGTCTGCAGAAGCAGACAATATTTATTTTGCAGGGAAAAAATGCATTTTCCTCTGACAGTTTTCTATAAGAATCCCTTAGCATGCCTAACAGAAGTCTTACATGGTTTATAGTTGATGGAGAAACTAGGTATTGAGAAGGAGCAGCTAGCATTCCTTATTCCCATGTAGTCTTTATATGCACTCTAGTAATAATTTTCACCAAAACAGTGCTGGTCCTACCACATCCTTCACTAGTAAAAAATTCCTACCATAGCTTATTTGATTTACCATCTCTCCTCTGACAGTAGAAATACCATTTTAATTACGTATTTCAAATTTTTCCTACCTCTTCAGAAGGTGTTACCACGTATGGTGGATTAAATAGCAGTAGATCAACACTTCCATTTAATCTTGGAGTCAATCCTTTGACCTACAGATGAAGTTGATTCTTTTGTTATTTTTTTTAACATAAAGATTGCAAACATTTTATGAAAATACAGTTACATAGTTCTGGCTATTCTGAGCATTTCAACCTGACTCAGTAACCCTAAACTTGACTTTCTATGAAGCATCAAGAAGTACCTGTGCATAGCAGAACAATTTCAATAGTTGTAAGGCAGTGTTACATATGGGATGTAGAAGAGGAAGACACACATATGCAGACACAAAAATAGCACTTTATTCTTGCTCAGTTCAGAATTCAAGTTAGATAGGAGAGGATTTTGAATTTATCATGAGGTTAGCATTTGTTACCCAAAATGACCAATCTGTGACATGTTCAGTTCTTAAGTGTGAGCAGCTGACCACATTTATTGTTGCCTATTTTCATCTTTTGTTTATAAACACAGGTATTCAGGGTATTTTAAACAAATATCTTGCTAAAGAGATAAGAAACATAAGCTTTTTTCCATTACAAATTTTGTAAGAAACAAAACGTAACAATATAGTTTCAAATTAAATCAGAGAGCTGAGAACCAAGAACTGTGTCACATTAAAGGAAGAGCTATGATAAAGTCTGCAGAGTGCCTTGTGCAGCATCTTCCAAGCCATATAATTTTTTATTTTTGTTTTTAAATGTCTAATTTAATTTTTAAAGCTTTAATTTTAGAGCTTGAGTAGTTTGTTTTCCCTTCTTCCAGAAGCACTTTGGCAATTTTCAGCTGTGCCTTATTAAGAGAATGTTTTTTCTAGACTTATTGGTTACTTTTCAGTACATCTAATAAGTATTCATAAATTACAAAAATTATAAAAATGTATTACTGAAACATCTATCTTACCAAGTCAGTAATGATTGGCTGAAGGTGAACATTGTTAAGAAGAGCTGTCTCCAGTGTACAGTAAGCTGCCATAGGGTTGATATCAGTACATCTAAAAGGAACATATAACTAAGTGTAAGTTACTGGCTATTGTGTCTGGTAGTTTAAACTTGTGAACAACATGCTTATTTGCTTTCTTGCAGCAAAAATATCCTTTCCAGCATCCCTTACTTTGCAAGTAGATAGCAAAAAATACAATGTATCACCAGCTAAACCAGTGAACACTGCACTGGAAATATTAATGACTGAAAGCTGAAGTACAGGATTTATTTTTGAATGCTAGCTCTGCATAAATATATATGCATACATGTCTTTAATAAAATTCAGTTATTGCCAACACCCAGGTAGCTAATGTTATGGCATCAAACCTCAGTAAGACTATTCAGTGGCTAAAATTTAGGATTCAATTCAGCAAACACAAGAATAAGCTTAGCAATTTGTCTAAGAAGTGGGACATTGGAATTTAGTTGCACAACTACAGAACCTGAAGTAAATACTTTAGGCTCACTTTGCTTTGATTTTCCTATCTGTAGACTGAGCTAATATTTCTTTGTGAATAGTTTTGAAAATGTGAAAAAAGGAAAAGTATACATGTGAGGGCTAAGTATTCCTTGTCATTGCAGCGGCATGCAACAGTTTAAGTGCTGTTATACTCACATGTACAGTGCATTGGATCCTATAATGGAAGAAGCTAGAAATGCTGAAACCACACCAGATCCAGATCCTATTTCAAGGCAGACCTCCACTCTAAAGAGAGAAAACTCTGGATGACTTTTATTTGTAATGTACAAGAGCACCTGCAACAGACACAGAATTAGTCATGACAGTATTATGAAACCTGCTGCCCAAGTGCCTTTCTCCCAGACAGGCTCAAATACTTGTTGATCATATGGCCCCCAAAGCCAACGTTATGTCCTCTGTGTCATAATGGCTGACAGGTCTACTGGTGCCCACACAGACCACTCCTGGTCATCACAACCCAATTTGGGAAACAAGTGTTTTCCCCCCCCCTAACATTTAGTTTCCATTAACTATACGATCACAACCGTACAGGCTACATTTCTACAGCATTTATTACACATTCATTGCGGCAAGACTGAACTCCAACAGAAGTTATGGAAAATCACCATGAAATCACACAATGAAATCAGGACTGAAATAAATAGAATCATAGATGGTTTGGGTGGGAAGGGACCTTAAAGATCACATAGTTTCAACCCCCCTGCTTGGGCAGGGACACCTCACACTAGACCAGGTTGCTCCAAGCCCCATCCAACCTGGCCCTGAACAATTCCAGGGATGGGGCATCCACAGCTTCCTTGGGCAACCTGTGCCGGTGTCTCACTGCCCTCACACTAAAGAATTTCTTCCTGATGTCTCACCTAAATGTCCCCTCTTCCATTTTTAATCCATCACCTCTTGTCCTCTAGCTACAAACCCTTGTAGAAAGTCCCTCCCCAGCTTTCCTGTAGGCCCCCTTCAGATGCTGAAAGGCCACACTGAGGTCTCCCCGGAGCCTTCTGTTCTCCAGCCCCGGGCGAACGGCAGTGAGGGGCAATTTCATGTTAATAACGTGTAAGATTTAACTACTTGGGTGATTTCTGTAGCCGCTACAGTTGCACTGACAGCCACTGACCCCGGGCAGTGACTCCAGGAGCCCTGCAACTCCCGATGCCTCGCCAGGGCCGACAGACGGGACATCTCACCGCGCTGGCCGCTCACTGCCAGCTGCTGCCGGCGCGACAAGCGCGGCGCGACCCCGCTCCAACCCGCCGCCCTGCAGCCCGCGGGCGGGGGCAGAACCCACCCTGCGGAGAGCAGCGGGCCTGCCACCACCGCCTGGGCCTGAAGCTCGGCGAGCAGCTCGGCGCTGGAGGGACAAGGCACCGCAACACCCGCCGCCGCCCCCCCGGGGGGCCGCCGGCACCGCCCCGCCCGCGGCAGCCCCCGCTGGCCTCGCCCCCTCCCCCGAGCGGCCGCTCCCGAACGCCGCACCCGCCCCCGCCTCTCCCCGCTGCGCCTACCGCGCCTCCCTCAGGCCCTCCGCATCCCGTTCCAGAGCGTCCAGCAGCAGGAAGGTGTCCTCGGCCGGCTCGTACACGGCCCGGAACGGGCCCTGCGACCCCACGTGCTCGTACCGCGGGGTGGGGAGCGTGGGCGCCGCCATCGCCGCCCCCCGTCACCGCCTCTCGTCACCGCCCCCCGTCACATCCCGACATCACCGCCCGACATCACCGCCCCCCGTCAGTCACCGCCCCCCGTCAGTCACCGCCCCCCGCCAGAGCCCGACATCACCGCCCGCCGCCCGCGCAAGCGCAGCCACGCCGGCCCGGCCCGGGCTGCGAGCGGCGCGCCGAGGCCGGGAGGGCAGGGCAGGGCAGGGCAGGGCAGGGGGAGGGCTGTGGCTGCGCTGTGGCTGCGCAGCCGCTGGGGTGGAGGGTGCTGGAGAGTGTTTAGGGTTCGGTGTGGGTGAAACTCGAACGCTACCGGCTAAATAAGAGCTGCCGCTTCTCTGCCGAATGCCAGCGCGGCGTCCCACCGTCCGGAGCCAGCTGGTCCGACGTTAAAGATCTTCACTGGGTCAGCGCCCTCCGCTGCCGGGGACCTGGCCGGCCCTGAGGGTTGGTGTGAAGGGCACGGGTGCTACTCCTGCCTGTTCTTTCTCTGCCGGCTTCCCAAATTAATGGCATTTCTGTCGTCACTGGTGCACGGCAACTTAGCAAGGAGCCGAACGAAGAGATGCTGAGGAAGCTTCCAAGTGGCAATCCTACAGCAAAGCACACGGAGGAGAAGCTTGCACGGGTGGTACTCAGGTTAAATGAAGCTCTTCCTTCCAGTTGTTAAACACTGTGTTTCTGTGATTCTTTCCCAGAGAAACTTGGCATCATCCTTCGGCCCAACCCTGTGAACTCCAGAATTCGAACAAAAATGAGGCTCTGCACAGCTAAATATTGAGGGGAAGTTTCAGGGCACAGATCAGATTAGTAATTTGCTGCACTCATCAAAACACAAATGAACAAACAAACAATTATGAAAAACAGGAGAGAGAGGGGTACGGATGCAAATACCCACTAAATGTCTCTGTTCGATTATTTATGCACTGAGTGCTCAAATTCTGAGATGAATAGCTAGGTCAGTGAAGGAAAAAGGTAACACAAACAGGTCAGAATCTTTTATTTTTGTTATCGTTTCAAAGAACACTGTAAACCCTAGACCACCCAGCCAGTGGGGAAACAGGAGAGGGACCTTGGCATCAGGAATAGGGAATATAAGCAGTTATTCACCTTACTATCAGGTGTGCCTACTTATTTAGGTCACTCATTCTTGCAAGATTATAAATAAACTGTGCTCTGCTGAAGGATCTGTTTGGGCCTATTCACTGGCTTGACAACCGTTTCTCATAATACTAATGGTTTTCTTTACTGGAAATCCCATGACTGATGCAGAGTAGGTTTATCACTTTTGTGTCAGAATGGTGGGTTCTGACAGAGGTTAACAATGTCTGCTTTTCCTAAATTACCTCGATCACCAGTGGAGCACAAAGGGCTGCTTCAGGGGGCCATAGTGAGCAGGAGCCTGGCTGGAGACAATTCCTTTTTTTTTTTTTTTAATTAATGCAAAAGGAAACCTAGGAGATAGTCATTTGTGTCATCTGTCTTCCCAATGACTTGCTTCTGTGCCAGAGGAACAAGTACTTGTAAAACATACTAAGTTTGCATAAAATACCATTACTTTGGCAAAACGAAGTCATGGCAAGAGACAGAATTTTGCACTGTGTCCATATTAGGAAAATGAATTATTTGGATTTTTTTTTTTTAATCTCTACAGGTGGTCGGGCTTTGGAGTGTAGCAGAAGAAATGACTTGACCATCTTCAGCTGCACTGTTTGTTATTTTTGGCTGTTTCATACTTCATGAAATCTGGTTATTTATTATTGGGGTTTTTTTTTAATACTTGTAAGTCCTTCTGGGTGAATTTTATAAAACATTTATTTTTATTGCTTATGTAACTACCCGAAATGTTTTTCTTGGTAGACAACAGTACTGTTTTTGCCAGAACAGATTCTATTTCAATTTTGGGAAATTGTTGGAAAGCTAATATTCCTGTTTTCAGTGGTACCTATGCCATGTTATTAAGGTCAGCTTTATGGAGATTAGAACTTGTTCTTGACAGGAATTATAACCATTTGTTTACACTAACTAAGCTGTATGGCTCTATCCCATTTGGAATTCAGTGCTGTTCCCCTCAGACAGTGATGCTTAACCCATAACTTCCTAGCTGCCTGTCAGCTCTCAGAGGTTTCCACTGTAAACTTGCCAAACATTTCATGTCTGTGCCTGGACCTGTGCATCCTGGAAGAGACACACGCCTGTGCTAGACCTGTGAATATGCCTGTTTTGGTGCATCTCAGAAAGTGGAGCCACCAGGATAACTGCAAGGACAGAACTGCTAAGACAGGTCTGAAAGAAATTTCTTTACCTATATAGTCCAGCAGGCAACCACATCATATAATCTCTTCCTTAAACTGAGCAAGTATCTTCCTAAAAATAGCTAGGTTTCTTGCCATCAGTATTTCTAATGAAAAGCTATTATAACACTTAGCGCTCTAACTTTTAGAATCCTTGTAATTCCCAGCCTAAATGCAGTGGTGATAGGTTTTATACTCACTCTTCTGGCAAGTGTGTAAGTGGTTCTTTTCATAGTTTTTGCTTGGTGGATTTGTAGACAAAGGAAGACTCTCATCAATCTTTGTTTTGCCTGACTAAATAAGACTAACTCTTAAATGTTTCCTGTCAGAAGACATGCTTTGACTTTCTCTTACCAATCTTACAGGCTTTCTGCATATTGATTCAAGTCTGACTTCACCCTGCCTGTGACTTGTATAAAATACTCCAGGTAACGCCTTAGTGATGCTTTGCAGAATTTACTGGCTTCACTGTCTCTCCTGGAGCTTTTCTGGAACATCCTAGGATCATGTTTGAATTTTCTTCACAAAGGTGGTTTCTTACCATTTTGTGATCAGCTGGTTTTCCTCAGTTTTTGTTCAATGGTGTTCAAATTAATTCTCTACAAAGTGAAAATTCTGTAGTGTTTTTTTTTTACTAGTCCACTTTGCATGCCTGTTGCTCATGTTCTGGTAATGCTGTCCCCCTGAATGATGTCTCCTGACTTCAAGCTGTCATCAGAGTGATGTCAAGGAAAAACTCTAGGGAAAATCAGCCTCAAAACTGATCTTTCAGGAAGTCACCATTAGTGACTTACTTTTAACCTGATACTATTCCTTTGCAGTATGATGTATGACTGTCTAACCTTCATTCAGTATCTTGTTCACCTTATGTTTCCTCTGCTAATTCCATCATCTCCAGCTTAGTTCATACTTATCCATGTAACATCACATCAGAAGCTGCAAGGGAGTCTTAATAGATTCACTGGCCTTCATTTTTCTTGTTTAAAAATGGAGACAGACACTATAGTGTAAGTCTGTACTGACACTGCAGCGTGCTGCCTTTGTCATCATGGCCAAATTCATCATCCGTCTGTTGTTTTTAATCGATATTCCAGCTTAACAGTAGAGAGGTCCTGCTGTTTTCCTTCTTGTCTTTTTCAACATACATGTAAAACGTTTTGCTCTGTGTTTTAGTATCTTCCTTAAGACAATTTCAAATTGATTTTAACAATTCTTATTTTACAGTGTATTGTCTACCTCTAAGACACAACTTTTTTATGGATCGGTCTTTTTTTCTATTCTTTTTGATACTCTGCATATTCATAATGGCTTTCTTGAAATGGTTATTTAACCAATTAGGTTTGAAACTTATTCCTGCAAGTACTCATTCCTATTCTTCTGCCTTTAACCGTTAAAAAATATGGTCATCCCCCTTTGACCGGAATTAAGACCTCTTTCACATTCACATCCTGAAAGCCCTTCCATAGTTTGATTTTTTTCATCCAGTTATTCTCTTAATTGTTAAAGCTTGTAACTTTAGAATAGAGTTTTAGTTACAGACCTGCTTTTGTTCATCCTTCATTTAATTATATTAAATTATTCCATGGTTAGTCATGTGCAGTTATTTTCCTTGACACCCTTGAAATAACACACTCATTACTTCACAAAGTTGAAAGTAGAATCTTTTTACTGTTTCCCTGAGTATTAAGTGAAGAACTATGCTACTGTTGATGTGAAGAACACTTGGATGTTACTCATTTCTAGTCTTTGGATAAGTAACATATTTCTCCAAGTGTCACATTTCCCAATTACAATTCCCATTCTTATCATATTACTGAGTTCCCTAACCATACCAAAAGCCAAACCTTGGAGTTTATACTCTAATAAAACTTTTCAACTACCTGTTCTCTATGGATATTCTTGGATGATTCAATGCTGTTTTTTACACATTGTTCTTTATTTTGTATTTCTAAGGGGAACAGATTGAATCTTTTTTCACTTCCTCACTTCCCCACTGACTGATGAAAATTCTTGCCCTTACATCATGACATTGCTTCAATACACTATGGCATGGTAATACTTAACCACAGCTGTGGAATTTTTAGACCTGCTAAGAAAAGGTCCAGGGATGACATATTAGAGAGTAAGAATGACGGATACTTGTTTATAGCCCTTCCTGAAAAGATCCCAGAGTGCCTGCTAAACTTTACAAACCAGTTACAAACTGTTCTATTGAAGGAATTACATCACTCATCACTGAAATGCAGCTACCTCAGGGAGAAGGCAAGGAACTTTTAATAGTGTAAAAAAAGTATTTCAGCACTTCAGGAGAGAAAATGAATAATACCATAATCAACTGAGCAGAAAGAGAATGTTTAGTTAAGTAGTCATACATAGTTGTTTTTACTGGATGTAGGCCAGAAAGCTAGGAAAAACCTACTGCTAATGCAAAAAAAAAAAAAAAAAAAAAAAAGAAAAAGAAAAATAATTGGGATTTTTATGTCACAAATTATCAAATCCTTTGGTTTACATTTACATCTTAAAACACAACACCTCCAGAAGGAGAGCTGTAGCAGAGTTTTCTTGTATAACTGGGTTACCAACATTGGCTCTTTCAGTAGGTAGGAATGATGTCTGATTTCCTCAAGAACCTACAACAATGTGCCTGCAGGCGGATTGGCTCCTTCAGCTATTTTCAGGGCATTTCTGATTTTTCTTGCCATTTAACACTGGTTTTAAGAAGTAAATACGGCTGAAAACTGTTTTATTTCATTAGTTTCTGACATACAATCTGGGCAGGTAAGTGATTCCCTTACTTCCTGCCTGCCCAAATGCTGAAGAGGACTCTCTACTATGACTGTTAGTTTTGACTGTGCTTTCTTATTTTGTCTCCACAGACTTGGACTGGAGAACTCAGAGAAAAAGTGAGAAAACAGGAAAATTATGTGCAGCCGCAAGGCAATATTCTTTCTTGACAATTACAAAAGATCAGGAGTCCTTTTTAAAAAGGTTGAAAATAATGTGGATTACTCTAATCACTGTGTTGGTCTGTCAGCAGCACTCATGACAATCTAAAATGCAGATGTATTCCTTTTATGTTTGAGGTAGAACTATCACTAATGGGAAGATACAAGGGGATGATTTGGAATCTTACAAATAGCAAAACTGCAGTGCAGTCAGACTTGGTAGGATCATGACAAGGAATTTACTAAAGAAATAACTGTTTTGAATGCATGCATATACAATGCAGAGACTTACTGGTTTTTAATTACATTATTGATTAAATGCATATATCTGCCAGGAGCAATGTGACACAGGAAGGAAAACACTGGCTAGAAGGGTGTTTTCTTAAGGCTGTATACAATAGAAAAAAAAACCTTCTGGGGTGCATGCTCAGTAAACATGCTCTAAAAAGCGTGAAAAATCTCTCCTATTTCAGAACTCAGGCTGAACTGACATTTTAATTCCATAAATAATGGATAATATCTCTATGTGTCAGTTCACTGGAACTGGAGTGAAACTGAACTTACTCAACAGTTAAGCAGGAAAGCTGGGGAGGGACTGTTTACAAGGGCATTTAGCAAGAGAACAAGGGGCAATGACCTTAAACTAGAGCAGAGTAGATTCAGATTGGATATCAGGAATAAGTTCTTTACAATGAGGGTGGTGAAGCACTGGAACAGGTTACCCAGAGAGGTGGTGGAGGCCCCATCCCTGGGGACATTCAAGGTCAGGCTTGACAAGGTTCTGAGCAACCTGATCTAGTCAAAAGTCTTGGTGCACTGCAGGGGGGGCTGGACTAGATGACCTTTAGGGGTCCCTTCCAAACCCACACATTCTATGATTCTACAAAGTTATCCCAAGAGGGACAGTTTCTTCCTGAATCTCCTTAAGAAATCTCTCTGGTTGCTAAATCTTTCTCTCCTTGTTTTATAGAACACAAAACTCTAGGAGCTAGCCTTTCTTTTTGGCTTAGAGAATGTGTAACAAGGAAATCAAAGAATATGTGCTCAATTTCAATGATAAAAACTGGTTGACAAATTACTGAAGTTATCTAAAATAGTTGTACAGGACTGTAGGGAGAAGCAGCAACACTAAAGTCAGTTATTTAAATTAGTGTTACAGAAAACCATAATAAACACCAATCTTGCCTTATTATAGGCATCTGAAAAGGTATAAATACAGCAGATTCAATCTTTAGCTATTTTAAATTATTTTAACTTTATTGACTTCAGCAGAGTCATAGCTCTTCTAGTGTTCATAAACAGAAGGGAGAAAAACTGGACAGAACAATTATAATTGTCCATAGACATCTCAAAGTAAGTTTGCCTTCACTCTTCAGAAAATCAATCAATCACTGTCATGGGAAATCAGGGACCATCTGTTTAACAAATGCAAGAAATACCTATGGGATAGCTTGGGTTAGAAAAAGGTAAAAAATAAAATGGGAAATATTATAACAATGTTTTAGGTATTGGTGCTGATGCATATAACCATCCATGTATTTATAATGGCATTGTGTAAAAATTGTATTGTATATTGTCATGGGCCCAACACAACAACAAAGGAAAAAGCTCCATGGCTGCTCAGTCAGCTCCTCCCCACACACACACACTCTGGGATGAGGAGGACAAAGCTCATGGGTTGAGACAAAGGACAAGGAAGGTTCTTCACCGATTAAGGTCCCGGGCAAAACAAGACTCGAGGAAAAAATAATAATTTAATTTCACACTAATTAAACACACACAGGACACAGACAACACACAGAGCAGGGCTTGCATATGTTACCCCACCCCTCCCTTCTTGCTGGGCCCAAATCCCTTTGTTCCCGGTTTCTCTCCCTCCTTCCCCCCAGCTGCACAGGGGGACAGGGGATGGAGTTTAGAGTCAGTTCACGGGCTGGCGGTTCTTGCCACACCATCCTCCTCAGGAAGAAGGATTCCTTAAATCCTTCCCTGCTTCCCCATGGGGTCCCTCCCATGGGAGAGAGTCCTCCATGAACCTCTCCTTCATGAGTCCTTCCCACAAGGTCTGTAGCTGCTCCAGCCTGGGCTTCCCACAAAGTCAGGGGCTGCTTTGGGAACAGCCACCTCCCCTGGTGCCGGGGTGTTCCAGAGCTGCCTAATCAGAGTCCACTGGCAGCAAATCCTCTGGCCACAAAATCCAGGTCCCCTGGCCAAGTTCACCCCTCCTGGCACCTCCAGGGAATGTTCCACCACGTTCCTCCATGAGTGCAGGGGGACAGCTGCCATCTCGCCATGGGTTGCAGGGAAACTTCTGCTTGGGCACCTTCTTCCCTTCTTCCTCACCAACCACCAGCCCCACTCTCCTTCCCCAGCACAGCTCTTCTCCTTTAAGTGCCTCTCTGCTCAGGTGTTATCTCAGTTCTTCTGTATGCTAAAGGCAGAGGTGCATCTGTTGTCCCTCTAATGGCTCCTTGGCTGGAACAGTAGAGCTTCTCAGCTTCTTTAGGCAGCCACTCCTGGGGCCCTTCCCCTGCTACCAAAACCCACCAAACCAAACCTAAACACATATACATAATATATTTTATCTGATGATGCATGTATGTATTTTTATATACATATATAATATTTATTGTGTACTGGTTTTGTAAAGAAGCTCATAAATGGGTGATGTTGAAGCCAGGGAGTAAGAATAAAATGTGACTGAAGCTTTTAAAGCAGTAAATGCTGAAAACTACATTGTATGAACTGAAGAAATTGAAACTTTAGTGAGTTCTCAGGAACTCATAAAACTTAAGGGGAATAAATGTATTTTTTTTTTCACAGTATATAATTAAGTAATAGAACTAATTTTCAAAATGTGTACATGAAGCCAACAGTGTGAAGCAATTTATTTAAGGAACAGGTAATAAAAGACACTAACACTTTTAGTTCAATTAAAAAGCAGCTGTCCCTAAATGAGCATATAGAGTAAGATTTATTAATGGTCAGGTTATTCAAACGTTATGCACTTAGTTTTAATTCTGATGGGCTTACTCTACATTAAGTGTGACTACTGAGAGGTGTTAGTAGAAAAAATGTCGTTGTCTGTTAACTGGCTGAAGCAGGTTACATCAGTGGTACAAGAAAAAATTAACTAATCAGCCATTCAGTTTGAACCGAGTAATTTTTAAGGAAGATGCCTAAGAACAATCAAACAATGTGAGAAAGTTTGAGCTGATTTTTTAAAACCTTACTATTTCTATTAAAAGGTCTCTACCTGTAGGATTAAAGAGTCACTTAGGTGGAAAGGAGCTTCACGTCTCTGGTCCAACCTCTTGCCCAAAGCAAGGCCAATCTCTGCCATCAGACAAGGCTGCTCAAGGACTTTCTCCAGGCAGGTTTTGAAACCCTCCAAAGATGGAGCCTGCACAGCCTCACTGGCAACCTGTTCCTCTGCTTGACTGTTTTCAGGGCGAGAATGTTTTTCTTTATGTCCAGCCTGGACCTCTCTTGTTTCCACTTGAGTCCATTGCTTCTTGTCTTTCTACCACAGAACTGGTCCTCCCAGTTGTTCCTCTGAAAACTTGCTTGAGATTCCTTTATTATCCAAGATACTTGTAAAAATGCCAGGGAAATCTCCCTGTAGAAAATTCTGTATGTCTTCTTCTGGCTGACACTGCTGATACTGATTGCACTGGCACTGACACTAGATTAGGTGGGCTGTGGGTCTTGCCTTTGTAAATGTTATGTCTCTCTTTCTCTTTTTATATGGATATATTATGAACATTTGGACAGCAGCTTCTTATCCATACTATTTCCTGGGCAATTTTAATATGTCCATATAGTCAGTAAAGGAAAGCATAACTATTAAGAAATTAAAGAAAATCTGCATGTAATTATGTTTTGGGTGGCAGTTTTCCCAGTGTATATTTTAGTATGAAAATCTAATAAAGAGATATTAAAAAGGATCTTAATTTCAAAACAACCATGAAATGTCTTTCATAATGACATTTAATACTCCATTACAGTCATGCTTCAGAAGCAGGAGGGGGCGTTAGGCTGCTGTCCACCAAAACACTGGATGTTGATGTAGCAAGTTTAATAGGTACTGGATAGAGTGTGTCATCAAAAGGACATGATGGAAAGATTTGCTTGAGGGTTATATAAATAAAGCATCTTCACAGACTACAGGGAAAAGACACATTATGTAAAACTATGTTGACTATAGCTGTATATATTCTAGATGATTGTTGAGTATACATTGTAAAAGTTCATGTCATAGCTATTCATATAAGACTACTTTAGAGAAATAATTTCTGAAATATTGCAGTGGTCAGTCAAAAAAAACCCCACAAAACTCAATATTTGGCCCATATTTAAGGACTTTGTCATAGCACAACACAGTCAAGATAAGACTGCCACCAGAATAGTTTAACTTAATGCTAAGGACTATGGATGGGAGTCCACATTTGCTATGGCTTTCCATAGCAACAAACATTTGCTGGCACTTAGAAAATAATGAAGCAATCCTCTATTTAATGGGGTTTGCAGGTTTTCAATAACTTTATAGCAAAATTTTAATTAAGTTTCCTATTATTTTTTTTTAAAGGAAAAGTAAAAGGAGTACATACAAAAAAGCATGACTGAAAGAAGAAACTAAATGTATTGTGGGAATGAGTCTGAAGATTAGCTTATTTCTGGCTGAGTTAGCCTGATCTATAATCACACTGTGAGATTTGGGAAACTTTTTTTTTTTGGCTTGTAAGGCTACACACTGTAACATTTTCATTGGAACACACTCAAATTGAGTCTTTGTCCAGCTACAACAACCTCCTTGAGCTGTCTGTTTTTCACATGCACACCTGTTAATATATTTTAAAGGAAGTACTAAAAATATGTTACAAGTAGAGACATAACATATGTCAGTAAGAATAAATGAGGTGATTTAGAATTGTATTAAAATCTTCAAGGTGCCTGGTTGGTGAGCCATGCTCTAGAGTGTTGCAGATTGACCTCAGCTGGAAACAGGATGTAGCTGAGCAAGTAAAATTGCTGCAATGGATCCTTCTTGCTTCTCTCTGTGTAGCTCTGCCTTTGGTCTCTTAGTGCAGAGCTGAAGTTTGTAAGAAATACTGGAAAATATTTTGTGATCTGTAGCCAGTTGGATAAAATGTAGTCAAAACTCTGTCGATCCGCAACCATTTCACTGTTGCATGTAAACTTGGAGGACTGAACTGAAAGATCCATTTGGTCCCTTTCAGCAGCAGCTCCCAGCTAGGAGCAAAGAGGGAGATAAAAGAGTGGAGACTTAAAGCTGCAAAGGCTGAGAATTTGAGGAGAAATTCACAGGGACAAATTTTCTACCAAGAAGAAAAAATATAAAAGAAAAGGCAAGCTCCACCTTGAAACAAGGAAAGTGTTGTTTGCTTTAGGTAGATCTAAATAGTTCTTGTAAAAGATAAATTGCGATTTGTTTTCCTTTTGCTAAATCTGTGTTTTCTTCAACTATATTGATGGCAAATTGGAATTTGCCAGAAGAGCTTGGGGACATTTGGTCCCCTGGGGCATCTTTGGTGCATAGACACAAGGACTGGCAGCACCTGGTTTTCTGGAGACTTAATTCAGGAGGGAGCGTGAGGAAGGGACAACCCTCATGAAGAATGCCGCTGAGCTAATGGCTAGATTCTCCTCATCACCGAGAATCTAAAGTCTTCTAAGCCCAGCGTATGTGTAAAGACACAGAAATAGGATTAATAACTACAGAAAGGATTACCTAGCAGTGTTAATTTAAATACTAGATGACCATACATGCAAATGTGAATATTAGTTAGATATCAAAATCGCCATTTTATTTTTCTTCTAAAGAGAGTACTGCTTTCTAAAGGGAGTAAATGATCCCTAAATTGTGGACATCTAATACCCTTAGTTGACAAACAACAATATTTTGAAATGTCACTCTCAAAACTCTAATAACTTGAACAGATGTTTAGTCAAACAAATATCCTATGAGAGATTTCAGTAAGCTCTAAGAGATAAAGTTTGGGAAGGAAATCAAAACTTGTAAATAGATACATAAACAAGGGTCCACAGCAATTGCACATGGAAAAAAAAGGTTATAAATTCTTTTTGCCTGTCATAATTCAGTACGTATGACAAAGAAAGCAAAACTAATAAAACTCTGAAAGGCTGGTGGGCTGATTAGCTAATGTAATTCCCCCCAATAAAATGAATTTCTTTCTAAAATATGCTAAATGTTACAGTGAAACCTATCAAATTAAATTTCATATGGCCATGTTTTTTACATCTCCAGCTTAAAATAACATCACTGACTTTGGCACAAGGTAAGTTCTTGAGATTAATGATCAGCTTGGGTTAATGATCCTTGGCTGTGCAGCTGACCTTCATCTCCCCCCAGCCGGTCATTAATCCTCAGGAAATTTACTGCTCCTTGATTGTTACTACTTACATAGCCCATGTACAAACCTCAGGAGCTGTGGCAAGTATATAAATGGTACTCCAGATCAAGAACTCTCACAACAGAAAACAAAACAAAAACAGCTTTGAAAACTTTAAAAAATCAGAAAGCCAAATCATACGAGTTTGAGCAGACTTAGTAACAACCTCCATAGTGTGCTGTTTTCTCTGTATGACTCTTGGAGCAATTATTGAAGAATATTACAGAATACAAAATATGTAGCATTTGGCATTGACTGTCTGGTTCAGGCAGTTCTAAAACAGCTGTCAACTTTGACTTTAAAATGCCAAAGACAATATTCTGCCTTGATGTAATTCTTCAAAGTACCATTCATTCTTCTTCCACTGGAAATGGTGCAAATCAGAACAATGTTTTTATGAAGCATTGGTATGAAATGAGTGAGGAGGCTTTTGCTCATCAATTATTTTTCCCTACCCACGTGTCATGCAGTTAACTCTTGTGCTTTGCTACAGTTTATAGATGGAGATTACAAGATTATGAGGCAGAGAAAAGATGTGATTTGTCCAAGACGTTACAAATAGTTGTGTATGGGAGTTATAATTGGAAGATGAAATTTTTCTAGTTAATGCTGATATTTAGTGTTCATTCCTGAAGACAATTTTCCCTTTGCAATCTGTGTTAAGGATCCTGTTCCTGATGGTGCTGTATAAGCTAGGGTTGCTTTTCCTAGCCCTGAGAACTTGATCAGAGTTCCAGATGAAGGAACAAATAGGAAGAAAAATAAGTGATACAACACTCCTTTCTAGGGCTGTTTGAACTAGTAATTCAGGAAAAAACAAAGAAATAACACAAAAACACCCTACTGAACTCAAAACCAGCATAGTGTGAGAGGTCTTGCTGTTAAACATAGGTCTAGCTAAACTTCCTTTTCTCTCCAAAAATGAACAACCAGGAATTCAGCAGCTTGAGTAGAAAGACATCCTCGAATTCCTTAGCAATCTAAATGACTGCAGAATTAATTGAAGCAAAGACACCTTTATTTGCAAATTAACAGCTTTAAAGGCCAAGGGGGCTTAATTATTATCAAGCAGAGCACCCTCCCAGCGGACAGAAGCCTCGGACCAGGTGAACGGGGCAGCCTCTACAGAAGGACCCTGTCGGGATCGGCAGGCCCCCTCCTGCGGGGAGCCTTGAGAAGCAGGGAGCGCCGCAGGGCGCGTCCCGAGGGAGGCGGCGGGAACAGGGCGGATTATCAAGCACCGGAACAGGCTGCCCAGGGAGGTGGTGGAGTCACCGTCCCTGGAGGTGGTTGTAAGACGTGGAGACGCGGTGCTTGAGGGACGCGGGGCACTGGGCTCTTGGGAGAGTTCGGCTAATGGTCGGACTGGATGATCTGAAAAGGCCTTTTCCAACGAGCGCGACTCCGCGACGATTCGGTGGCTTCCCGGGTGAAGCTCGGCGCCGGCAGCGCACGCAGCGCCCGAGCTCACGCTTCTCTCTGAAGAAGCCCGGATGGCTCCCGTGGGCGCACACGCGTGGCCGAGGAGCCGGCCCCGGCGCAGCCACCCACAGCCCGGCCCCGGCGCAGCCAGCCACAGCCCAGCCGGGGCGCCCGTGGCGGGCAGGCCCGCGGACCCTCCCTCGCACGGCGGCGGCGGCGACACCCGCCCGCGGGGCAGCAGCGCCACCTGCCGGCCCAGCCCGCGCCTGCCCGGGCAAGGGAAGGAGGAGGAGGAGCGGGCCCGGCCCTGCTTTTCTCCTCCTCGCAGAGGAGGTGCGGCCGTATTGCTTAAAGGTGAGTTTGGAATTTTGCCTGCTGCTGCAGCAATAAGAAGCCGGTACCTGGGCGGGGGTGCTTATTGACTGCTCGTGGCTGGCAGGGGTAGGGAGGTGATGGTGCCCCCCGTTCTCGGCTGTGTTCAGTTCTGGCCCCCTCGCCACAGGAGGGACATGGAGGGGCCGGGGCGAGCCCAGAGAAGGGCAGCAAGGCTGGTGAAGTCTCTAGGAAACGAGTCGTACGAGGAGCAGCTGAGGGAGCTGGGCTTGTGTAGTAGTTTGGAGAAGAGGAGGCTGAGTGGGAGATGTTGTTGCTCTCTACAGCTACCTGAAAGGAGGTTGTAGGGAGGTGGGTGTTGGCCTCTCCTCCTGAGTAAAAAAATGGTAAGACCAAAGGAAATGGCCTGAAGTTATGGCAGGGGCGGTTTAGACTGGGGGTTAGGAAGAATTTCTATACGGGAAGAGTGGTCAGGCACTGGAACAGGCTGCCCAGGGAGGTGGAGGAGTCACCATCCCTGCAGGTACTCGGGAAACGTGTCGATGTGGCACTTCATGGCGTGCTCTAGTGGCCAAGGTTGTGTTTGTTTTGTTGGTGTTTTGGTGTGGTTCTTGTTTGTTTGTTTTTTGTTTGTTTATTTTTGTTTGTTTGTTTTTATGTTGGTGGTTCAGCTCAGTGATCTCAGAGGTCCTTTTCAACCATGACAATTCTGTGATTCTCCATCCATTCATCTGCATCTTCAGCACTCTACAGCAGCGGCAGTAGGAGAACACAAATCCATCAGTCTTCAGTAGGCTGAATAATGCCAGCCCAGTTCTGTGTCATGCTGGCAGCAGCCAGAGGCCAGGCTTGGCATGGTTTGCTTTACTATGAAGCCCCTGTTCTACCTGGGATAGTGACAAGCTCCCTGCAGGTCTTCTGAAGCTGACTGCTCTGCACTCAGAAGCAGTGGGACACCCATAAGAATAGGAAAAAAAAACATCGTTCCCCAAGCCTGATTGTGCTCTTAACCCTTAGTCACAACTGGCATGTTTGTAAATGGTTTTGCTAAGGAGACAAGATCTTATTTATCTTAAAATTGTACATCATCCTCCATTTTCTTCCATTTCAGTTTTCTAACAACTTAGGCCCTGCATTGCTTGCCGCCACCACTGTTCTGGCTGAGGAAAATTGAATGAGAAGCTGTGGAGTTGCTGTATTTTAACCAACTTGAAATATAACCAGTGAAATATGTAAGGCGTTTTTTCCCTGTAAATAATTGATGTGAATGTCTCCCCAGCATTCCCAGGTCTGCCAATCTGAAAAGCAAAAAAATAAAACCAGTAATAGAAATGGAACAGCTACTAAATGTTGTATTTCCAGTGTAAGTTCTGGCTCTCTGCAGATACACAGTGAAGGAGTGGTTTTCCCAAGCAAGGCAAAAGCACCAAAATGCAATTACTTTGTAAGGACTGTTGTTATGGCAAAAACATTTTTTGAGATGAGTAATCTTATTTAACATACTATCTATATATCTTTATAAACACTCCCTTTGAACTATTTGCATGCAACATAAGCTGCATCCAAAAATCCATTAAACTCTGAAAAATGTAACATTTTATTGAAAGTTTCCCTACTCCTTTTTTCATAATAAGAAGTAAAAATTATTTGACTTTTCTGTAGGTCTAAGAGTATTTTACTGAGATAAAATAAGAAGTTCAGAAGTTAGAAAAAAGTCTGGTTTTAGTGCAAATGTAAGTATCTTGTAGTGGAGGGGAAGAAGGGAGAGAAAATATCAGGAGCCAACAGGGAGTTTATCTTGTGAAGCCCTTGTGGCCTGATGAGGTAAAGACAGAAATCTTCAGTCAGCAGCAAAATGTTCAGAAAAACCAGCTGAATTCAGCTAAGGACTTGTTTTCTGGGGACAGTGATGGATGCTGGAGGAGGCAGTTGGTTGCCATGACAAGGGACAAGAGGCTGAAAATTTCTAGGAGTCACCTAACCTGGCTGCTGGGAAAAGAAGGAGGGTGAGTGGATGAATAATGAAGAAAGGAATAGGCACTCTCCACTCAATTAGCCTGCAACACCCTTTTGACCCATCAAACACCTTGTTGTACATCTTGGATTACCAGCCTAGATGCAAATTTTTGCTTGTTTTCAGGGAGACTGGAAGAACCTAGTAAGAAAATGTGCAAGTAACAGAACTTCCTTGTTTTGGCCAATCCATAGCATGAACAAAAATGTGGGTTTTTTTCTCCATATCTCTTTTGACCTTACCAAATTTCACTGACATGAAGCTTATCTAAAAATTATCTTTCCGAATATTTTTTTCTAATCATAGAATCAGTTAGCTTGAAAAAGGCCTTTAAGGTCATCAAGTCCAACCTTTAAGTCTACTCTGACATTGGAATATAAGTAATATTTTTAGAAATGTCAGAAATATATGGAATAAATATTAATGATTTAACTAAAAAGGCAAAAGTATGCATGGCTCATCTCCCTTTCAACCCTTTTCTAGCTCTGTCTCAATATCTCATACTTGAAGCAAAGATCCTCAAATATTTATTTGTTGATTTGTAGCAGGTAGCTTGAAAAGACTTCTAGAAATGGAGAGCTGTTTAGACAAGCAGCCAATGAAATATACAGTTTTGGTATTTCAACAGAGATTTCTTTCTTTTGTCCTGCCAGAAGAGGAATATATGAACAAAGAGCTCAGATTACTAAATACATATAACACGCATGCATTTAGTACCGCCAGAATTAGCTTAGTGCCAACTGAGACTTTCTAAAGTCCCTGCAAATCCTGGCTTAAAGGATTGTTATGTATAATTGTGTACTAATAGCAGCAACTTTTAATTTAAAAACACATTGAAGGAAGAAGATGCAGAAGACAGAGTAACTACCTTTTTAATAGATTAACAAAACACTATTTTATGTGACAAAATACATTAAATTATCATGCAGTTAGGAAAAAATATAGATGTGAATAGGGTATTGAATTAAAATTACCTGGGTGGATTTAAATTTTATATTCCTTATCTTTTGAATGCCGCACTTTACAACCGTAGTTTTATTTTAGTGTAGCTAAAATGCATAAAGCAAATTAAATAGAAAAGAAGAAACATAAAAGAAGGTACATTAAACCAATACATTTTAATATAACTTAAAACCTGCCATAAAAGTAATCGATATCTCTACAATAACAGCAGCTTGTCTGGAGAGCTTCATGTTGATATTACTTTCTTTCAATGGGAAAGTTTTATTACTTCTGACAGCCTGCTGCAAGCTGTACAGATAAAGTTCATATTATCCCTATTATCATCTTGCTTAACATGTTTTGCTGTGAGGAATTCACAGAAAGACAAAGCAAAAGGATTGCAGGAAACAAGACTCTGAAGAATAAAAAGAGACTCTCACCTGAGAGTCACCTTATGTGTTAGGGCTGGATTTATGCTATTCTGAAGCTGAAGGTGGAGTTAAAATGCACTGATCCAACTTACAAGATGGTTCCAGTATGTGTGAGTGGGCATTGCTTTAGAGGAAACCAAACTGGCAGCTCCTCATCAGCTGCATGTTAGGCTTTGATGTGGTGAGTTGAGGTGTAGGCTGTATCCCGCTGGGAGATCATCCAGGATCCCTACTTCCTGCCACTCTCATCCAGCACTATCCTGTGCCAGTGCTCCTGGGAGATGTGCAGCTTTTTGTACATTTTGTACCCTTCAACTGCAAAGTTGATGGGGTGTGAGAGGAGTGCTTGAGGATTATGAAGGAGTTGGGACCTTTGGCTCGTAGCTCTGGGGAAGGGTTGTGTATGGCAAGCCTGGCTCCAGTCCCCCTGGAGATTAGGGCTGCAGGAGAGCCTGTGTGGCTGCTGCGTGCAACAAAGCCCACCTGTCTACCACCCAGCATGTGTGCCCAGCTCTCTCCATACAGCCCCAGAGATATCTCTGCACAGATGCTGCTCCTTGCCTTGAGGTCAGAGGATTGGTGCCATGCCCAGAGGGAGTGTGGCTCATATCCTGTCCTCTGTCACATGAGAGACAAGCTCAAGCTGAAGGGTCTCTGAGCATTCAATAGTTACCCGTTGAGGAGCAGCCAGTTGTGGAAACTCTCTTCTCCTCCCCTCATCTCCGTTCCCAGTAGCACAAGTTGTGTGGCTGCCCACCTTTGGTGCCATGTGCAGCAGGGGTGCAGACCTGCCCCTGCATGTCCTCTGCTGCAGAGATCCAGTGTAGCATTGAGCTCACCCGTGGGCTTTGAGGGACTGGAGGTTTGCAGGAGCTCAGCAGACAGCACACAGGCTTCCCTTCCCTCTTTCAGCAGGCAACCCACAGACGAGATGCATCAAGGGTCTTGACTTCCCAGCCAGTGGGGCAGGTAGAGAGGAGGGAGCACTGCTGCCTTTGCTGACGAGCCATTGCTGCTTATGGAGCACTGAGTCTGGTCACGCTATCTCCTCCACTGCAGCAGAAGGGTGGTTGTGTGGGCACTGCAGGCAGCTGCATGTGGAGAGGCAGCCCCTAGGTGTTCACTGCCACTCTGTAGCACACAAGACCATGCCTCAGTCTGGATGGTACAAGACCATGGCACAGCTACCAGATAAGGTGCCTCTGGCCTTACTTTAAGGCACTGTAAACTCTTTGGATCAAATCCCTGTCTCTGGCTGTGGGCAAGAGCAGGTATCTGGAAAAGAACTTAAGTAGGGATATCCCTAATACGCTGCCCTGTCTTTTAGTAGATACAAGGGATGGAAAGAAGTGTTTTATTTCCTCCATCCACCTGAGGGGATTAGGCAGTCCATCCCATCACCTACAGCAGGATCAACAACACTCTGATCATTCCTGACAGCTACCTTTGTGCTGTGCCCTTAAAGATATCTGTGATGCATACTCCATGTTTTTCTAGGCAATCAATTACACATTTCCCTTAAAATTAGAAAGGACTTTCAAAAATACCTATCCTAAACAGCTCTCATTTCAGTTCAAGCCTGTGACTTCTTGGTTTTTTTTGCATGAAGGACATAAAGAAAAAAAAAAAGGTTTCTCCTGGCAGTAACCTGCGGTGAAAGATTGCTAACTTGTCTGTCACTTATGGTACCTACCTTTGAGTTGTCTGCTCTGAGTGTGTATTTATATAATGTCTTTTAAGGCATCATCTCTGAATAAGAGTTCCACTCGTGGAGTACGTGTTGAAATCTACAGCAAGGGCTGTACAGAAGTTCCTTTCCAAATAAAACTATTACTTTGTGCTTAATTATTTGCTACCAATTTGAATAGATGCTGCAGTTGTGTATGGTCACACCCGATTCACAACATATGTGCCAGAACAAGAAGAAAACAATTAGTCCTTCTGTTCTATTCACATCACATTTACTGCGGAGAAAAAGTTGCTTTCTTCATGCAGGAAGATTTTTTAAAGGGATTCATTTTCTCTCTATCTGTGCCAACATTCCTTTCCCATTAGAAAACTTGAACAGATTTAAGCCCTCATTCAAAGCACGGTTTGTAGTACAAACATGCTACAGTTGTCAACACACAATGCACAAACACAAAGGGGCAAAAATAGACCGAGTGGGCAGCCGCTCGCCCGTATTGCTAAATGTCTGGTGGGAGAGGGGCATGAAACTATTTTTACAGACTGCCAGCCAAGCTCTTCGAAGTCTCAGTAAGTCTATATTTGGAGTAATTATATGACTGTGTTACGTCTTGGCTAATTACGGCAGTCATATTAAATAATGAAATTATTCAGCCATTTCCTTTTGTGTGAGAAGTGGCCCCAGATGGTCACCCTCATCCATTTCATACCAGTGTAGTGTGATGGTGGGACTTATTAAGAGCATATGGGGAAATATTTTAAGTGCAGTGTAACTAGCTTTATACTGCAGTTTATTTTCAATAAATAAACAAACTGCAGTAATTCCTCAAATTTTTTATTCCACAAATGTTCTATAAAATTCTGATTATGTCCGGGCTCTTACAACGTAATTTTAAAAGCTGGCAAAGGAAAGAAATGTTATAAAAGCAAATAACTATTCTGTATAATTCACAACGTAAAAAGTGGAAAAACTAGTATTGTCTGTAGTATTTAATATACATACTCAAGAATAAAAAAGCTCAGTATCTATAAAATACAGTTTCCCTTAGCACAATTTTGCTTCATCTGCTTGGACTCCACAAGTTAGCTTTACAACATAACCAAGGAGACAAGAATTATTATTGAAATTCCACCTGTCCCTAGTGGTATGTACCTAAAAGCGATGCCAAGTCTAGCATGATGTCAAAACGAATTCGTTCACACAAGAGCAGAGTTAACCTAACTGCAAGCATTTGATATTATCCAGACACTCTTAGAAAAGGAAGAAAAGTTAAACTGGGTTGAATTTTGATTAGGGAAAATGTTTTGCAAAAACGAGGGGCTAGGATTTCTGCTGAATATTAATCTGAAAATTATTTAATTAGCCTTCCCATTTAATGCTTAGGTACACTGGGGCACTGTTACGGAGAAGGATGACAACAGTATGTACACAAAGCTGGCTTGTTACATCCTCACTGAACGATACGATAAATTCCAAAACTCCAAGTGCTTATGCACATCGTTAGAATATTCATGAAACAGCTCCTGGAAGCCTTACCTTCAAAGATTACAAAATAAACCAAGAATCAAACAGATGCATTTCAGTGCCAGTCCCAAGCTGGTTTTCTAAGAGAACAAGTCTGTTTTCTTTTTTTTCCTTTTTTTTTTTTTTTTCAGGTGGCCACACATATTAGTCTTTAAGCACTCTTGTGTTTTTGTGTAGGGTGTTTTTTGCCTAGTGTGTCTGAAATGGGAACCATTTGGAACAGAGTCCTGGGTTATATTTGTCAAGATTTTTTAGATTTATCCTTAAAAAAGAGTAGGCTATCTACATATGAACTGGCAGAAAAGGGGATATGAAATCAGTGATTTTCTTTTAAGAAGCTTTTGGAATTTCGTGTCTTTAAAACTATTATTTCCTGTAAGTGGAAGTCTGTCTTCAACAGGTGGCCCAGAAAGTGAAACCAGCTTCTCCTGAGAAAATGTCACTCTGTTGGACATCTAGCAGAAGAAATGTCAAGAGTAGAGGGGGAAGTCTGTCAGATTGATATTGAAGGGGGCTATGAGGTACAGTAGAAAATGATCAGATTTTGAGCAGGATACAGCCTCGGTTTTGCCTAATGGCAATAATTTAGTGATTAAGGGACGAGTGAGGCTGTTAACCATTAGCTGAAGTCAAGTCCCTACAGAACAGTTTTTTGTAGCAATGGTTGCTGATATTAGTGGAGAAATAGGCAATTAATTAATGGAAAGGCTGGAAATAACACAATGTACACAAGCCTTTTGCAAGACACAAAAGATTGTCACCACTAAATGATTTAATGGATGTTTTGCGTAGCCTATTGTTTAGCATTCAATTGCTGAGTCATCCCTTTTACTGTCCATGAGGTTTATTAAGGTCAGAGCTTCTTTCTGGTGTCATATTGCAACTGAATTGCTTAATGCAACAGTTAACATACAGTTAAAAAATTGCTGGTTTTCCCCTGAAAGAGATACTTATACTTAGGTGAGTATACTGAAAATTATCTTGGGCAAATTTATCAAGAGGATACATGACAAAAAAAAAAAAAAAAAAAAAAAAAGAATTAATAAAAGGAGAAAGCACCAGTATTCCCTGGCTGCTGATTGTAGCAGCATTCCACCAAGACACAAAGTTCCTTTAGTGCACAGATTGGCAAGACATTTTTGTTCTTTGAGAACATAAAATTCATATGTACAAATATTGGAAACATATTGTAATTAAAATTACCACTTTATTAATAGGTGGTTTGTGAGCTATGTGTTACCCCACCCCAGCAAAGTCTGAAACAGTACTAAGCCATACTTTGTAAACTGAAACTGGACCTGAAAATTCCACGTAACTACAATCTAAGACATGCAAAGTCAGGAAGAGCATCCATATGGATCACAGGGTATAAGCATGGTAACGTATGGGATTTTGAACTGATGCTGTGAAAATCTGTTTCTAAAAATGCAAGTTTCAGTCGGAAATCTACATATTTTCCTTTGCCATGTTATACACGAGATCATCCTTTAAAACTTCTTAGGAAGTAACTGATGAGACTGAAAGTTTAGAAGGACTTGTCTTTATGTTTTAGCATGCCTAACACTTTGTCATTACCCAGGCAGTAGAAGGTGCTCTTGTAACAGCAAATGATGTTTCTTGAGTGGACCAGTTAGACCTCAGAATCATACTGCCCCTCATGTAGCCCAGCATCCTGTATTTCAAAAGCAATGGAGCCAAATGATTGCTCAACCTGATTGTTTTTAATCAAGCAAGGCCAGTTTTAGTTATGCTGAAGTATATTCAGAGAGCTATACTTTTGAAACTTTCAGCTGATCTCTTGGGTATCTTCAGATTTCTAAAGTGTGTAAGTATATCCTGTTGTTGCTAGGATTGCATGTGGTTTTATGTATGAGGAATGGTGTGAGGAATTTGACATGGAATAACAAAATAAAGATCAGTATCATATATGTACTTCGTGTAGTACTAGTGTTGGCATAGCCACCATGGCTCCAGTACCTGAGAGGCAAGTTTTGTAGGATTTTCTCACTATTTCCCGGGAAAGCAGATTTCCCGGCCTTAATCTCACCTTGATCTTTCCATAAGATTTAGTACTGACCCAGCCATTCTCCTCAAACACTACCTGATGTTCTGATAAGGCCTGCCTCTAGAACACAATTGCTACCAGCTTCCCTACATTGCCTTGACTCTCCCAAAAGTTCAAGTTTCCCATAAAGTCTTCAACAGCATTCCTTCATCATGTGAGCCCTGTTGCTCACTTTCTCAAGCCCTGTATCTCCAGCAGCTAGTTTGTTCCACACCCCTGGAACTTCTGACAGCTCTAATGGTACAGAATATTTTCCTTTAAAATAGAGGCAAAAATGGTAATTTCTACTGTGTTTAGTTGTTCTGTGTATCCGCCTGGACAGATGAGTGTGAACTCACTTTGGCTGTTTAGCGGTATCAACTGTAACTGTTTCCAAATCTACACCAGCAGCCTACAAGAAGCAGAGCTGTGTTTTTTCAGTGATGGAAGAAAACTCAACCACTTTTCAGTTGTTTTAACACCCCATCTGGTAGCTGAGAGCACGCTTGTATCTTAGCATTGCGGCAGTTCTACTAAAGAGCTTTTGCTTTCCAAGTCCTTTGCCCATCTGTAGCTAAAACACAGGTTGCAGTTGTGGAAAAGAGCCTGTGGCTGAGCAGTTGTTGAAGGTTTCTGATTCCAATAGTTGGGATGTGGATCTCGACACTCAGAGAACGAGTGTCATGGAACAGAAACAGATAAGGAACACATGTTGAGTTAGCGAGAATATAAAAAATAAAAGGTTAACATTTTTGTTAGACGTTAATGGATGAATTTCAATTTGTTTCTCCAAGATCTAAAACAACTTACAGCTGTTACTTTCTGGAGGAAGACACTGCCAATATTTTAATTCTGACTATGCACTGGATACCCCTGTATATTTTCACTCACATCTTAGTACCAATATACCAATGCTATCATTATTCTCTAAATAAGTCTCTTATTACGTTTTTTTTTTAGTTTGTGATGCTTCCCTCTGTGAAGAAAGTACAGTGCCTTTTTGTTAGGTTTCAGTCTGCATGGAGGTTTTAGTGTAAGTTGGATACACATGAAGTTCAAGCTGAAAAGAAAACTCATCCTTCTAAATATGCAACAGTAAGTCAGAAAAGACTGGTAGATGCAACTTTATGGGCTTAGTGGGTAATGAAAGGATTTGATTATTAGGACTAAGGAGTATCAGTTTGGGTAACTGCATTTGTATTCATCCACCTAGATTAAAGGTGCCTCATTTTCAGAGGTCTTCAAGCATCCATAATGAGGTGGAGCAGCAGGGGGTCAGTAAGAGTGAAAAACTGACCATTTAATAGTGAGTGTAGATAGTCTATGAACATTTTGGCAGCTAAATTTCTATTTTGGCCCACCATGCTTATTTGTGTGCAATTATTTAGAAACAGCTTAGTTAAAAGATTATTTACATGAATTTTTAACTAACACCGATGTCTACCTGCAGAATGAAGATAGCCATCCCCATTAAATATATTTAAAAAGGAAGAATAATCTACCTACCATGTTTTAGCAATCTTGAACAAAATCTCTTAGATTTCTTGTAACGTGAGTAAGCGCTAGTGAGATTACATTAACTGTATGATCCTGTATTGGCTTGTTACCTTGTTTTGTTGTAAATTGAGACACTTGAATACTTTAGACTTGAATATGGGCCACCAAAGAGAGTCACACGATTAGCAGCACAGATGTGTAAAAGCAGTTTGGAAAAAAATGAAGTAGAGATAGGCAATAAGTGCATTTTGTTGTGTGTACTGAAATCCCAGAATCCCAGAGTCTCTGAGCTGGTGGCAACTGCCAGTTACAGAATCACAGAGTCACAGAGTCTTAGGGGTTGGAAGGGACCTCAAAAGATCATCTAGTCCAACCCCTCTGCCCGAGCAGGATCACCTAGAACACATCACACAGGAACGTGTCCAGGCGGGTTTTGAATGTCTCCAGTGAAGGAGACTCCACAGCCTCTCTGGGCAGCCTGTTCCAGTGCTCTGTCTCTCTCACAGTAAAGAAGTTTTTTCTGATGTTTATGCGGAACCTCTTGTGTTCCAGTTTGCACCCATTGCCCCTTGCCCTATCACTGGACATCACTGAAAAAAGCCTGGCTCCATCCTCCTGACACTCCCTTAACATATTTGTAAACAGTCTCCTCCAAGCTCAAGAGACCCAGCTCCCTCCGCCTTTCCTCATCAGGGAGATGTTCCACTCCCTTAATCATCTTTGTGGCTCTGTGCTGGACATTTGGAGCAGTGTTGTACAAGGGACTTGCATCATATATGCTGCAGTGCTGAGTCTGGGCTGACAATCTATAGTAGACCTTCAGGCTCTTATCCAGGCAGCATGTGACTGTTACTACCTGTATTTCCACTTACTTCCCTTGCTTGCTTTCATTTCTGTCTCTTAATGAATATGAATGAAGCAATGCAGCTTTCTTTTCTTGCAACTTCAGAGTCATGAAATCATCATAGAATGGTTTGAGTTGTGTCACCGTTTGACTCGGGTTTGACAACAACGCTCTCGATCCCCTCCCCCTCCCACCCAGGCAGGGAAGGAGAGAGAGAAAAAGAGAGAGACTTGGCTGGATTGAAAACTAAACTACACAGCTTTAATTAAACACTAATGATAAAAGAAAATATATACAATTATATACAGATATGTTCAGGTACGTGCAAGAGCCTCTCGCCTCCCCCACCTCCAGCAACTCCCACCACACTCCCCTCAGCTGGAACAGTCCTGAGAAATCCCGGAGCTGCTGCTGGAGAGAGCACAGAGGGATGAGGGTCAGGAGAGCTCGAGCCTGGGGGTCGACAGTGCTGGATGGACGGAGTCATCCCCGTGCGCCAGCCATGGACAGAAGAGAAGGGAAGAAGAAGAAACAGGAAGGAAGTTTTCTTCTGTGATCTCTGACCCTCCTCTGAGCTTACATAGATATATGGAATGGAATATCTCTGGCCAATTTTGCTGTCTGTCTAACTCAGCCTCCTACGGAGGGTTCATAGATCTCCCCGTAGTGTTTGAGCTGGCAGAGTGAAGGTGCGACCTTGAAGCCCCAGCAGTTACAAAAACATTCCACTGTCTTATCAGCTTTAGTTAGAACACACTGTTGCTAGTTAAAAGAAAGCTTGCTGAAGGAAAAAAAAAATTAGTAAAAGGAAAATTTGCTTCATCCTGATTCAAACCAGGACAAGTTGGAAGGGACCTTAAAGGTCACCTAGTTCCAATCTCCCCTTCATGGGCAGGGACAGCTCCCACTAGATCAGGTTGTTCAGGGCCCCATCCAACTTGGTTTTGAACATTTCCAGGGCAACCTGTTCCAGTGTCTCACCTCTCACACTAAAGAATTTCCTCCGAAAGTCACCAAAGAAGCAATTATTAGTCTATTTTCCCCTGAAATTTAAAGCTACATTTTCTTAGAATCATAAGCTAAATTATACTTATTAAACTGATACTCTTTCAAGTAGCACCATGACAGAATCTATTTCAAGGTCACTTATTGATCAGGAATAATCTTGCCTTTATAGCTGTCCTTTACAGCTGAGATCAAAGCATCCTGAGTATCTTCTACATCTTTATTTCCTGATGAGTTACAATAGTAGTAGCAAGAGAAATTAAAAGCATACATGCTTAAAAAAAATTCTAAACAATGCAGATATTAATGCATACCAACTTGTTAATGGTCCAAAAGAGGAACTGATGTTTGCAGTCAAGATTTAAAAAAATAATCAGGAATTTTAGTGCTGTGATTTCCACATATTATCCACTAGAGGCAGTTTAAATACAGAATATTTTCAGGGAGTGTCTAGTAAACACTCCTGAAAGTGTCAAAGTTTGTCCACTCAAAATTAAACAATTTTAAAACCTAATTTTAGTAATGGAATCATATTGGCATATAGCGAAAAAGCATCAATGCATATCTATAATCCTTTTCTAAATTATTTTCTGAGTGATTTGATTTTAAATTTGATTTTATTTTAAACAGTAACTACCTACAATTAGATGAAAGATATTTACTTGGCTTTTTGTATTGACACCAATTCATTTGAAAAAGGGGGTGTGTTAAGTGTAGAATGTTTTTTTGGACAATGAAAAATGTATCTTGAGGTGTACTTCAGGGTAAATCATTCAAGGCATGCTTCCTTTTTTGTACTGGAAACCTGGGGCAGTA
This sequence comes from Apus apus, assembly GCF_020740795.1. NCBI lineage: Eukaryota > Metazoa > Chordata > Aves > Apodiformes > Apodidae > Apus > Apus apus. The sequence continues at coordinate 93,427,495 of NC_067282.1, read as the reverse complement.
ATTCTACACATACAAAATGCTTTCATTTTCTCAAGCACTTTGACAGTCGTCCTTCATCCAGTATTTGGTCTCTCCCAGTCTGTGGTGTGTAAGAGGTTATCAGTGTGCTTAAAGGGCAGGGAAGGACCACTACCCAATTAGAGTAATAGGGAAGTTCAGGCCTAAAGACATGAATGGCCTTAGTTCAGGCTGCTGAAGAAGTCTGTGACAGAGCAGGGAACAGAAATAATTTCACTCTACACATCAACCCATAATTAGGGGGACATGTTTACTCTCTACATTCACTAAGTTTCTCTACTGTTTTTGGCTTCCTGTGCACTCCCACTACATACCTCTCACGTATCATAGGCAATCATTAGACAAAAATATCAAACCCACACTTTGAGATGCAAGAACATTCTAACAATGCAGAAAATTTTACTTACCATTTCACATTTGTAAAATAGTTGAATTTTCAACCTATTTAGGTATAATGTAAAAAAGCCACAACAAACCTCAAACCTGTGAGAATATATACTGAAAACTTAGCCCACAAGGTGAATGCTAGAAAAAGTTCTGATGTAGGACATGCAAGTCATCACCAATGGTAAACGCAGTATCAGTTACATTTAAAAAGTGATCTGTACTGATTTTACATTATAGCTAAAAGATGAAATTAAGTGTTTGCTAAAAACCTTTGAGTTAAATGATCTACTGCTAGCAAACAGGAAACAAATGGATTTTCTACAATTATATAGTTTTAGGAAATACTGCCAGCTGTGTTGTCAAAGCACTGAATGGTGCCTTCTAAAAGCCTTGTAATTAGTCAAGTACACAAAAGGATCAGATTTTAGCTTGTTAAAATCACTACTCCACACCTGAGACTACTGCTCTTTGAATTAATAGGTGAGCTTGATTCCAGGCATTTCTTTAAGTCCTGTGTTTGCAACAGTATTTTATTTTAAACACTGAAAATTCGGGTCATCTAAATTAAATAAGATTCTCTATTTGGATGTTCACAGCAACCTGTTAAAAGAGCATTCAACATTTTAACTCATCAGTGCTGATCCGCCTAATTTTCTGTCAAAGGATCCTCTGTCTAAAGCCTGTTCTCTATCTTTGTATTTGTTGTTTCTTTCTCCTCTTGCCAGTTTACAGAAGGGCCCATGTAGTCTATTCCTTTTGTTAATAGCGATGCATTACAATGTCATTACATATTGCATTACAATATGAAGTTTACATGAGCACTGCCTGCAAGCTATAACAAGCAACACATTCAATTGCATAACATTACTGTGGAGATACTTTTGCAGTAAACCAAACCTGTCTTCCAAAAGCTGCAAGAAAGGTGAACTAGCCACTAACTCCCCTGGCTATTTGGTGGCAACAAAATTTACTTTTTGGGTCTGCAAAAGAACCCTGCAATGTTGGAAAAGATATAACTCCATTCCCACAGCTAAGGGGGAGGCCACTGACATGGCAGTTAAACAAGGGAATGAGGCTTTCAAAAAAACCTGAGGGTTTAATATGACTTAGGAGAAAAAATTGCCAGCCAAACAGGATGCCCACTCTGGTTTGTGAGGAGCAGAGAGAATCCACTTATTTTAATATGCATGTTTTCTTTCCTGTCCAGTGCTTCCCTTTTCATTGCCAGCCGCACAAAGCCACTTAGAGATGAATCAATGGAAATGGCAGTGGCTTTGGGCTCCAGTTGTACTTTGCAGTTTTGAGGGAGGAAGGAAGAGTGAGTCTGTTTGCATTTATGTTGTAGATGTGAATCTTCATTTACAGCCCACTGCTGTTTTGCTCATTAGCAATGGTATGCCTTACAGACTGAAAAGCTGTTTCCGTAGCATTTTTTAATTAAAAAGAAGAAAAAAGGAAATTTAGAATTACATGATCACGTATCTGGTCAGTTGTTTCTTAACTGAAGCAGGGTTCCTGCATTGCACAGCAAAGAATGACCAAGTCGACAGTTAATTCCCCATATGAACTACCTTGTTCTTCTGCACAATATACAGACACTGTCCCTTTAATAGCTTTGATGTTTTAGATAGCATAGTAACCCACACGTTGTCAAACAGTACCACCAGACATCCTCAGGTGCTTTGTTTGGCAGAACATTTGAACAGAGTAAATATGGCAGATAAAATTATTAACTCACTTGAAGAATCATTCCTGTCTCCTAAAAGACAACCACACCCATTACAGGTATAGTTACTGCACTAACATCTTGTAGTGGTTGAAGTTATGTTCATACTTAAAGTAGCTTGAGTTTATGCAAGCAATGCACTGCAATATGAACAGGGCATTGGCCTCTGCTGCTTTAGACACAGGACTGGTAGAGACTGGTGCATCCCCACGCTCACAGCAGTTTCCATTCTCTTTTTCCCATGCGTATGCTTTGCACAATTCACTCCTTAAATGGGTCTGACATTCCACCAGCCATCTCTTCCTCCACAACAGATATCCGTCAGAGAACAGATCATTGTGAATGGAAAATAGCCAGTGTGGTTTTTTTTCTTAGATGGATTTTTGGCAGTTTAAAGCATAAATGTTATGAAATGCAGTTGCCAAGTCACAAGGCACTTTTCTTTTCCTGATCAGCTTGCTCCTCTCAACCTTGTCTGATACAGAGGCTTTGGTGCGGCTACCTCATGATGTCTACGTCCTCTAGAGTCATGTCACTTAAACTGTTACCTGTGCCATGGCTTACAGGTTTTACTTGTTCATCCAGCATCAGCCTCCTATTTTGGAAATTCTTTTTCATCATCCTGGTATCTGGGTGACCAGCGTAGTTCTGGCGCTTTGAGTCTGCAGCCTCTTCTAGCACCAGCATACAGACAGGGAGGGATCACCAGACAGAAGAATTTAAGGAAGATTCATTAGCCTTTGCAAACCAAGCACAATGTTTTGTATGAACAGATGTAACTAATAGCACCAGTTAGAGGCAGACGAGAGTCAGGAAAGTGCAGGCATTGCATAAGATCTGTGCACGTTTATGTCACATTCAGATCCTGATCTCCAACACTCCCATTGAACTCGTATTCAACTCTCTTGAATGCAACCTGCCATGGGCAGTGCTTTTGCAGTGTGCAGGGTGACCTCCTAGGACATTGGTGACATAATTAAGGTATCTCAAACACCAGGCAAGCTTTAAACCTTCACATCTGGAAGAGCTAGATGTATGCTTGGAAGTCCTCTGACATCTTGCAGAAATCCAGGTTCACTGTATCCTGTCTCTTTTGCAAATCTTGCTTTAAAGTGGACAGAACAGGAGGAAGTTTATTTTATGCTGAACATGGGTATGAGTCTAGTTCAGGGCTTCACAATGAGTTAGCTTATTTCACAGAATGCTACATGTGGCATGCAGCAAGTGATTGCAAGATGAGTAATAAATTAACCTGTAAAAAATGTGAAGCTTTGGCTCATGATGGATTTCCAAACAAAAGTGTTGGACAGTGGATGTTATTTTGATTTTTAACACCTGCAAGCACATGGAGATTTATTCTTCCACCATGCTCCTAGCCTAAAGCCACAGATGTATTTTGCTCGTATTGCAAACAGGCTTATCTGGAGCTTAGGGCTTAACTTCTGATTAAGGTTTCAGGTGCTAATGCAACACCAACAATTATTTTAAGATGGGTGGTAGCACCTATTCCAGTTATGCTGTTCTGCGTCAGCAGATTTTTAATTCTCATGTATGCATTTATTTTGTAGTTTGTCTTTACTTTACAAGAAACATTATTCATGAATCTCTGTAAATTCCAGCAGTCTTCTCCTATATATGTCTTTTACATACACTCTTATAGGAAAGAGCTTCGGACAGGATGTAAGAAGTCTGCTGGTTTTATTCCTTACGTGGACATGAAAGGTTGTGAAAGTGTGTTGTGAGAGGCTTTTCTTTATTTTCCTATTCCTTTTTACCCAAACAATTAGCTCACTCAGTTTACAGAAAGACTAATGTAACTACCACATATAACATCTGAGTTTAGGACTCCCATGATATTGGAGAGAGAGTGGATTAGTGAATTATTCTCACTACAATAATACAGCAGATTTTTTGTTTCTAATATATTAACATATGATTTTTATTGTAATATATTTTTGTTCTCCTCTTGCCTTCAAACTTTTCTCAGCAATTAGAGAAGAACATTGTAAATTCTCTTCTGATTTATGGAACCTTAAATAATTTTCTTCAGTGGAATTTGTCCTGCTGGTTGTATGGTCAGCACATGTTAAACACTTGCTGTGTAAAAGCACTTCTGAGCTCGTTAAACTCAGAAGAAAACCCTAAGAATTTAAAAGGAGCCAAAGTAATAATCTAAGTTTAAAATAAATTGAGTAGTTTTCTGTCTTAAAAATGTGGTGTTAGAATGGATAACTTAAGAAAATCTTTTTTATAGATTACGATTCAGTTTTTTTCAAACTAGAGTTGTGGTTATCATAAATGAAAATCTATAATGCAAGCACACCTTTAACTAAATACAGTAAAGCCTACAGAATCCAGCTGTGATGGGTTTGTGGACACCAGGGGAGTCAGAATAGAATTAAGGCCTTGCTGTCAGGGAGACAGCTTTTCTGATCTGTCTAAAGAGTATTTCTGAGTAATGGGAAACTCTAGCCCCCTGTGAGGAGCCAAGCTCTGGCACCCAGGAACTCAGTACAGGCTGCAAACACCTGCCCAAAGGCTGCTCTGTGTGTCCCATGGTACGGCTGGTGGGCTGTCTGGCCCTTTCCTTCCAGGAAGAAGCAACAGGGTTTCTCCTGCCATACCATTGATTTACAGTGTGAAGTGCAGGCTTGTCCTCTGACTTCTCTGAACTGCAGTCTTGTGTTCTTCTGCTCTTTGCAAGACCTCTGGTTTTGGCTGTGGTGGGAGGCAGGACAGTAGGGTAGAGGAACCCAGCACTGCCGTGCCATGTCTTTACATATATGCTGGCACTCAAAAGTGCACCTGCTTTTTAGGAGCCATTTGGGAAATATAAGTTCCAGTCTTCAGGTGTCCACTACGTGGCCACGGGGATGATAATCTGAAGATATTTTGGTCTTCCTTTGCAATTAAGATAGGAGAGATACTGGGACCACTGCCAGGTAAACATCAACATGTAATATGTAATATATTAGCAGTAACTTTCATGGGAGAGATAAAAATGACAGCCACAGTCTTTGAAATCACATGAAATACATCATTACTGCACAGATAGTGAGGCTGATATTTGGTTAGGTTTGATACATATTTCTAGGTCCCAAATCTGTGCATATTTAATAGCAGCTATGACTTCTGGTAGCTATTAGTCATTTAAGGTAAGGACCTTGATAGTGTTACTCTGGTTCTTGGGGGGATGTGTGTTTACGTCTGCACTGTCCCCTCATGCCTTGGATCCTATGAAGCATTTTTGCAAGGTGCCACACTGGCTGAATAAGCAGTGAATGCTGCACCAGGGTGTGCTCAGGATTTGGCTACCAGTGGGCAGCAGTGTAGGTATGAGTGCCTACCTGTAGTTCCCTGAGGGCCTCTTTATCCCAGTATCTCTGGCAGTGCCATGCATCTTAAATAGCAGCACAGTCAGGCAAGCCCAGCCCACAGAGGGGATCCAGGCAATACAGGCATAGAACAATTTGGGTTGGAAGGGACCTCAATGATCATCCAGTTCCAATTCCACACCTCCCTCTAGACCAGGTTGTTCAAAGCCCCATCCAACCTGGTCTTGAACACGTCCAGGAAGGGGCATCCACAGCTTCCCCAGGCAACCTGTGCCAGTGTCTCACTACCCTCACAGTCAAAAATTTATTTCTAATGTCTAACCTAAATCTGCCTTCTTTCAGTCTGAAACGGTCCCCCCTTGTCCTGTTACTACATGCCCTTGCAAAAAGTCCCTCCCCAGCTTTCCTGTTGTCCCTTCAGGTACTGGAAGGCTGCTATTAGGTAACGCTGAGTGTTCACCTTGGCTCTGACAGCTCCTTTTCAATTTTGAAAATGTGTACAGCTGCCTTGTGCATTATAGTTCTCACCTGCAAAAAGGAGGTAGACCCCTCCATCCAAATGGGATGGTGAAATAATATTTTTCTTTGTTCTATTGCTAGGATTTGTACTTATTATTTTAATTACTGGATTTAGTTAAAGTAGGGACTTTCCTCTCCATGATGAGGCCTTCAGTTTGGTTTTTTTTTTTGTTTACTTTCTTGTCTTAAATTTTGTTAAAAAATGCTGTTCAGATTTGCTAACAGTTGATCATTTATCTTGGAAAACAAGCTTTAAAAAGACATCCAAAGCAAATGTTTTGTTCAATTCTTTAGGCTGTGGGTACAAATTGAGTGACCCTTAGCCTTTAATTAATAGACATAATTCACTACTTATTGAATTGTGAATTTAATTGGCAGTCTTTTAAGAATTCCGGAAATAACTGAAGATTTAAATTCCTACCAAAATATGTTACCAAGTTGTGCTGCCTCAAATCTGCAGGAAGAATGCTTTTGTTTATACAGACTTTAGAGTGATTCATCCACATATTTCTAAATTAAGCTGATCTGGGTTTTCGCTAAGGGAAAAGGTTCTCTTCAGACCTTGATAAAGCCTAAACTGCATCTATCTTCATGCAGGTGCACAGGAGGCAAACTACTGTCTCCTGAAGCCAGCAGAGAAGAATAACTGATGCTGTCCATTTCAGGTGAAGCACGAACTTGCCTCCACAACTTAGACGACACTGTACAACAAAGAGTGCTGGCCTTGTTCTGAGAGTTTCGTTCCACATCAGAGAGGTTATACCTTTGTGTGCAGTTCAGCCAGCCAAAGAGTCAGAAGCAAACATCATTTGGGGTGCTCTGAATGCAAACTTCTTTGATTTGTTTTCCAACCTGAAAAACCTCTGAAAGGGTTTTTTGGAAAACGCAACAGAATTGAAACAACATGTTCCTGCCTGGACCACCTCTAACAGGAGCCAAGGAAACAAAAGAGCTGGTTTGCAGACTCGTGGAGATGGGCTTGATGGCAATGCTAGTGCCATCTCTCTTTCATCCAGGCATCTGATAGCCAGGGCATATGCAGGTTTGATCCCCTGCATGGGATTTGAACTTAGTTCCTCTGCAAGAGCAAGAAGTATGATGGACAGACTCAACTCTAGACCATGCTGCTTGGGAAATGAGTTCCCTAGTTAATAAAGCTCTATTATCTCACAGTCCTTTTAAGTCATTAATGAGGGCTTCAGCATCAACTGCTCTGATCTGCTTTACCTGTACTTCTTTGCTTACCGATGTCTGCAGTCCAACATACATGTCCTGTTCTTTGGACTGACCTATCCTTTCTTCTGATTTCCCCCCCAAGTACTTCTGCTCCTCTACTTGGTTGAATCCTTGTCCTCCTTTGCCTTTGTCACCCCACCAAAACAAGGGAATGGCAACCCATGGACAGCAAATGATGTAGTCACAACAGAAATTACATGAACTTGGATTTTCCAACATAAAGTACTTCACCCCCATGCATTCAAAATCCTTTAAAAGGTCTTTACTTGTTCTTTTTTCAGCTAGGTCTTTGAGGAAATACTATATTTGCATTTTTGCTTTTCAGTTACTCCTTGTCCTGGCTTTGGAGAACTTCCTGCTCTTCACATAATTTGGATACTGCTCTCTGTTTCTGCTTGCACATTGCCCTGCATTCACTCCAACACTGTGATAGCAGAGCTGCCCATTTGCTGCAATGAGGTGGAGTGGGCAGCTTCTTAACAAAAGACAAAATTCAGTAGGGATGTGGTGAGGGTACAGGCCCCTTAAGTCCTATTGAATATGCACCAGAGCCTGAAACAGTGTTCTGCACTTGCAGCTGCCCTGTGAGGCTGCTGCAGCTCCCCAGGCTCAGTCCCATGGTGCAAGATTCAGTGCAAAGAGGCAGAGATGGTTTCAGGATTGGTAAAACAAATTTGAAACAAGGATAAACCTTGGTGGGTCTAGAATTTAGTATATAAAACAGTTAATAGTAGCTGCACAGGCAGGAATTTGTGCAGGGATGTAAGAAAGCAGCTTATATTTAATATTTCTTATGAAAAAGGCAAAAGGTCCAGATCAACTAAATAAGCACCCTAAAGCATTTCCTGTTGTTTATAAGAGTCCTAAGACACCAAGTTGCAAAATAAAGCACCTGATTTAGGAAGTGCCAGTCATAAGATCTTCTGGCCAACATCAGTGCCTCTGAATTAGGATTCAGTTCTGCAAGTATTCTGGTCCATGTCTCATTTATAATGCATGAAAGATTGCAAAGCAGTTCTATATTTGACTTTTATGTACAAAAGAAGAGAATTTTCTTTTGCAAATTAGGTGTTCAACTTACATTAATTGAAAAAAAACCCAAACATGCAATGGTATTCTGCAAAGATTAAAGTGTCTTAAACTTTGCCTGCAGCGTATTACAATTTCTTCTGCTGAAGAGAGGGTTTATTGCCCATCCCAACCTAGCAGCTTTTCTTTGTGTTGCAGAGGATCCATTTCAGCAGACACATATTAACCACATGCAAAAGCCCTTTTGATGAATTTGGGCCCAAGAAAATGATGCCTACCACAATATCTTCTCTTTAAAAAATAACTTATGATGATTTTGATTTGGAGATGTTTCAGTTTCACATTAAAGAAAAGACATCTATAAACTTTGATTACTTTTTCCATACCCCATTGCCAATGCTCATTTTTAGTATCTTTTCACAGGCCTTTTTCCATTGCATTTAAGCTGCACATTTTTAAGACAAATCCTACCATCCTGAAGGCTCCCTTGGCAGATGCAGCAAGCAGTTCTCACAGAATAAAGGTACCCAGCACTGCACTTGGAAAACTTGCTTTTACTGACCTACTGATGATGCATAGAAAAGTGATGTGGCAGGTCTTGCTGAAGGCCTTAAGTGGCAAATCAATGGAAGCAGATATATGTATAAATTTTTTTTTTAGATATCCAATCATGTTTGCTACCTAACGGGTGAAGAGTCTAATCAGGGTGTCCTGTCTAATAGAAAGCAAAACAGATTACTGCCAGGATCAGGAGGTGGTTGAAACGTATCACATTGTTCCCGTGAAACTATCTCTTATGGGTGTCTGATGTTCCATGGTGAATCACAACATTAAAATGAAACAAAATAGATGTCATCTATCTGGATTTCTGCAAGACCTTTGACATGGTCCCCCACAACATCCCTCTCTTTAGGTTGGAGAGATACGGGTTTGATGGGTGGATTGTTCAGTGGCTAAGGAACTAGCTGGCTGGTCACATCCAGAGGGTAGTGGTCAATGGCTTGATGTCCAGATGGGAAACGATGACACATGATGTCCCTCAGGGGTCCATACTGGGACCAATGTTGTTTAATATCTTCATTAATGATATTGACAGTGGCATTGAGAGCACCCTCAGCAAGTTTGTCAATGACATCAAGCTGGGTGGTATGATCAGCACACCAGAAGGATGGGATGCCATCCAGAGGGACCTGGACAAGCTGGAGAAGTGAGCCCCGATGAACCTCATGAGGTTCTTCAAGGCCAGGTGCAGGGTCCTGCACCTGGGCCAGGGCAACCAGAGTTATCAGTACAAGCTGGGGGAAGACATGCTAGAGAGCAGCCTGTGGAAAGGCCTGGGGGTACTAGTGCATGAAAAGCTGGACATGAGCCTCCAATGTGCAATTGCAGCCTAGGAGGCCAGCTGCATCCTGGGCTTGATCTAAAGAAGTGTGGTCAGCAGATCGAGGTGATTCTGCCCCTCTACTCTGCTCTGGTGAGACCTCACCTGGAGTACTGCATCCAGCTCTAGAGCCCCTAATGCAAGAATGATGTGGACCTTTTGGAGGGTGTCCAGAGGAAGGCAACAAAAATGATCAGAGGGGCTGGAGCACCTCTCTTATGAAGAGAGGCTGAGGGAGTTGGGGTTGTTTAGCCTGAAGAAGACTCTGGGGAGACCTTATAGTGACCTTCCAATATTTGGAAGAAGCCTATAAGAAGGCTGCTTATGACCTGTTCACTAGGACATGTAACAGTAGGACAAGAGGTAATGGTTTCAAGTTAGAGAAGGGTAGATTTGGGTTCGACATTAGGAGAAAATTGTTTAATATGAGGGTGGTGGATCACTGGAATGGCTTGCCTAGAGAGGCGATGGAGGCCCCATCCCTGGAGACATTCAAGGTCAGGCTTGATGGGGCTCTGAGCAATCTGTTCTAGTGTGAGACGTCCCTGTTTATTGTAGGGGGGTTGGACTAGATGACCTTTAGAGATCTCGTCCAACCCAAGACATTCTATGAGTCTATGATTAAAGATTTTAGTAACCTTCCTTACTATCTGTTTCTGATTTTGTGGAGTTTTATTGAATTCATATCAGCAAGGTAAGGTAGCAGAGAGGAATTTAAACCTTTTGCTCACCTGTGCCAGGTCTTGCAACCAGGTGGAGCTGCTTTGCAGTGCTGGCTGCACAAGGATGTTTTCTTTTTCCAGAGCAGATGTGGTAGTCATGGCAGTTGCAATACTTTCAATCCAAAGATGAAGCTTTCTCAGCTTTTCTACCTCTGGCAGAGCCTAACGAGGCTGGGGGGGAGTTTGGGAATAGAGCTTACACACATGGTACTTCTACCTAACATTTTCCCAGCCTCCAGCTTCCGAATCAGATGAGGTTTTGGTATATTTAAGAAAACACTTAACCTCTGATATGCTGTAGCTACTCATTGGTTCATGTAAAATTTTAGCATCCACGGCATCTGCATCCTGCAGGAAGCAGATCTACAGCATGACAAAACACATCCATTGTTTTTTTTAGAGCTTTCATCCTATGAGGTGCATTTAAGACTTTACAGTACTTATACTGGAAGAGAAAGCAAACCCATGTCGTACCATGGTTTCATAGACCTCTGTCATGTTCATTCTTAGATGTCCCTTTTGCAGACTGAATATTCCTAGTTGCCTATCATTTGTGGACGTACTGTTGGCTGCAGAAATTGGCATCCCTAACCTTTGCAAATCCACTAAGTCCTGGTTGTCCCTAGGCTGCAGGACAGACCTCTTGCTTTCATTCACAGTACATTGTATTTAGCAGCTGTGTTGGCAGGTCTCTGTGCCCCTCACTTGTCTTTACTATAGCTCCTGGATCCACGCCCCCAGTGCTGGAAGCAAAGGGTGAAATCATATACGCTTAATTTTTTATGGGTCACTTAAGCAGGCATAAATTATTCAGAGCTGGAATTTGCCCAGCACAGCAGACTTTAACAGAGCTCGTATCACAAAAAAAATGTACCATAGGAATTTTTACTGGTCTTGAGGACTCAAAAAACCCATGACTTTGGTATCCCATATACCAACATATTGCTTCCTAGGAGCAAGCTGTGACACTGGATCAGACCTGACGAATCACTAACACCCAGGAGCATCCTGAGGACTCCAAAACTAAATGTCGACTGTGTTTGACCCTGTGTGGTTTGTACAAGATGAAATCCTGATTTCACATGGCTAGAGCAGATCAGTAACATTCTTCATTAGTTTACTGGCGCCTCCTCAAATTTGGAATCGTGCCCAGCTGTATTGAGTCCCCAGAACTATTTGTTCAAACTGGCCGAGGTTTTGTCTTTTTTAACCATTAATCACTAAATTGTGCAAAATAAAGAATGGGAGACAGGCTGACAGCAGCGTATAGCCACAGACATAATAAATAGTTTACCAAGAATATTAAATGAAGTCACATGGATAATTTGCTAGTTATTTCTCTTTAGTACATACCAGCTAAGAGCGGACAAAAGTACATTTGCTGACAAGATTTTTGTGCCATCAGGAAAACATTTTATACAGCTATAACAATGGTCTAGCTATTATGCTAAGAATAATAATGACAGCACTAACATAATACCTGAATTAACTCCTCGCAGTCAGAGGAATGTTTTAGGTGTGTGGATGGAAAAGACAACAGATTTGCCACATCAGGAAAAATTTGAAAGCCAATTAAAATATTTTTCCTTTGCAAAAAGTGTGATTTGGCAATTAATTTTGTAAATGTTCTTTAACTCAAACAAAAATGTTTTCCATTAAAAAAACATTATTTTGCTCTTCGGTTGCGTAAGACAGGCCTGAGACAACCATTTTATTGCTAAAGTCTGTTTAAATTTATATTGTAACTAATTGGGCTTTGATTAAAGCACAATAAAACATTAAGTGTCTGTAGGCTGAGTCAAATGATTAATTTTCTTTCTAAAAAGACAGATTTTTTGGAGCCTATATGACTCCATGTTTCATGGTTCTTTACTCTAAGAAACTACTGGTACTGTGAGTACTTGCAGTAGTACTTACAATTTGTGGTTGCTTGCAATGTGTAGCAATTTGTGGTTACTCACAGAAGAAAATCACCATACAATGTACACATAATGTATCATAATCCTGTGCTATCTTTATTTAAAAAAAAAAACAACACACAAACCAAAACAAAACACACAAACAAACATTATTTGATTAGCTTGTAGAAACAGCAAATCTTTACTCTTGGGATGGGAGATGGGAACTTCATGTCTCCAAGACTGTTTATGAAGTGTTCAGGATGTCTCTTGCTCTCCTAATCTGTGATATAGATCCTGTGACTAAGATCCTAACTTAATGTTGATGGCAATTTGTATGCTGCTTGCAGTTACCGTAAGCTTAAGAGTGTGTATTCTGGTTTCCTACCATTTTCTACCTTTGACCATAAAGAAAAAAGGAGATAAATGTCATCAACATACAGAGTATGTTAATACAAGTAAGTTTTAATTTCTTCCATCCCTGCCATGCCCTCAAGTGTCCCTAAAGGAGGAGCTGGCTTCAGGGTCAGTGCAAACTTTGGAATAACACTTGTCCTTTCTCCTATGTTTTTTTTTATATATATTTTTTTAACACTCTGGTGTATTTTTCTGCCTTTCTCATGGGCCTGCTGTTGTGCCAGTAGGAAGAATATACGTGACCTGTTCCAATGCAGTTGTCACCACCTCTGCCCAATATTGCTACCTATCTGCACTGGGTTTTCAGATGTGCTGCTGTCCTAAAAGCTCAGTCATGCAGAAAATAATGACTGACCCAAAACCTGCAGCTGTGAAACTGAATTTAACCCCTAGCAATGAAAGCACAAAGTAAAAATTTACATGCTCAATCAAAATTTTTCTTTCTACTTTCTCTGTTTCTTTACCAGAAAATATTTGTGAGTAAAAAATACATGCTGAAAGGCCTTACATGCTACTGAGGTCATATTATGTGAACAGTCACACAGAAAAAAGGGCATGATGTAGTTTCTTGTCTATGTAGTAGCAGCTTTTATAGAATTTTGTTGAGTTTGCAAGATATATTTGTCCACCTGCCATCTCTGCAGGCTTCTGATCTTACTGAAATCAGAGCTGCATTCTTCTTCACTTCTTCATTGTCACCGTAACTTTTCACCAGCCAAACTGTCTTCTGTTGTAATTATGCAAGCACATGTTCTTCAGATTCTGTTTCTAGTTAATCTTTTTCATTCCATGTCTTCCAGAGGCTGTCTGGAGAGACAGGATTATGGCCTTGGATTTAGAACATATCGATACATGATGCAGAACAGAAAACCATTAATTCACAAAGCAGAACAGTAAAACATATTGATACATGATGCAGAGCAGAATCTTATTTATTCTTCCTTCATGGATGTGGCTTTGCAGTACTTAGAAAAGGCAGAAATAAGAATAAATATCTACTTTAGGAAGAAAAAAAGTATGAATCATCATACATCATGTATGAACATATCAGCAGATATATATTTATTTTTCAAATCTGCTTTCCAGAGCAGGAACTGACTTGTTATGGACTAGAGTTGGCATTATGAGTAATTTAGAGGCTAAGGTAGGGTGGCCCATAGGATGGGTACTCAAGCATAGGACTCAAGAGAGTTCAAGTCTCTCCTTTGTTGTAATTTCACTTAAGCAAATCAATTCAACTTTGTGATTAATTTTCTTACTTTTTAGAAATGTTAGGAAAACAAACAAGCAATATTTGTGGCGAATATGTCTGAAATAGATTGCAATAACTAGGCTTGCTAATTTTGTTCCATCATAGAATTCTAGAATGGTTTAGGTTGGAAGGAACCTCAAAGATCATCTAGTTCCAACCCCTGTACATGGGCAGGGTCACCTCCTACTCGACCAGGTTGCTCCAAGCCCCATCCAACCTGGTCTTGAAAACTTCCAGGGAGGGGCCAGCCACAACTTCTCTGGGCAGCCTGTGCCAGTGTCTCATCACCCTCACAGTGAAGAATTTCTTCCTAATGTCTAATCTAAATCTCCCCTCTTCCAGTTTGAAACCATTTCCTCTTGTCCTGTCTCTACAATCCCTTGTAAAAAGTCCCTCCCCAGCTTTCCTGTAGCCCCTTTAGGTCCTGGAAGTCTGCTATAATGTCTTCTAGGAGCCTTCTCTTCTCCAGGCTGAACAATCCCAACTCTCTCAGTATCATAGACGTGCTCCAGCCCTCTGATCATCTTCATTATAGATAATAACATACACATAGCTATTAATTATTATAATTACTACACATATTAATTATAATTACTATATAACATAGAAAAATATAATTACCATATATAATTATTATATCATGTATTATAACATATAATAATAAATGATCACCATCATTACATGTACCCATATAATGCCAAATAACCTTTATTCTGTTGAGTTTTCCAGAACAACCTGTTAAAAGCATGATGATGATCACACACAAATTGTGAAATTCAGTAATAGAGTGTTTTGAAGCTGTTTGCCCTGAAAGTGTTTTCTTCCAGACAGCAGGTTAGTCTATGTGGGTATTGTGATTTTTCTTAAACTGCAGGGTGTTGCTTCTCAATGCCCACAGATTATTTTGAGGCCATGTGTGCTGTAAGTTACCCTCAGTGTTTCATTTCAAAGCTAGGGAAATTGCTCGGTATCTGAAGCGGTGTGAAAATGTCAGGCTTCTGGGAATACCTCAAGGGTGATCAGTTTGTATTTTTCAGTGTTGGTGGATGTTGCATGATTGTTTCAGATGAGCCATATCACAGCAAAAAAGTTAAGAGCAGTCTGAGCCTGAACCTAGCACTGACTTTCACTAAAGGTCCCATTAAACCCTCCTCCAATTTTTGCAGATGTTATTTAGCACATGTGAAGGTGGATCCTACAGCTCCGTCTTGAAGGACAAAAATTCACCTTAGTGACATAAATGGAACAGTCTGTCAGGAAAACTGGGTATGGGAAGTACCTACACCTTGCTGACTGTTCCCCGTGCTTTGCACTCCTTGTGTTTGAACATAACAAATGTGACATAGTCCAAGTCCTTGCTGATCAGAATCTGAAATCTCTTGATAAAATCAACATTTTTGTATGCTTAGTTTACCTGTTGAAGCTATCCTTTGAAAGACTATGGTGAGGAGCAAAGAACAGTGTGGAGCCTGTGGTGTGTGCTGTTGTATCACTGTGTAACGTTAATGTAATCTCCCTTTTCCCTCCCTTGCATCCTTTTCTGCTGATGCATGGACAGATCTCAGACTTTCCAGCAATTGGAAAAAAAAAAAAAAAAAAAGGAGCATGAATCAAATGTAACTTTGTCACTAAAAGTGTACCAAATAACGCCTAAAGAATAACATGTCACACAACTTCAACACCTGTGGTTTTTTTCTGAGATTGGACCTCCCTCCCACACATCCTCCTTGTGGCTCTAGGAATTTCAGCAAATGGCCTGCACTAACCCACACCCATGTGTTATTCTAAGATGACTGCAAGTTGGTAGGCATGTCTCAGGGCCACCAGAGACAAAGCTTTAGGCCTTCATCACCACAGGCTCCAGAGTGAGAGCTGTGGGCAGTTTAGCTGAAGAACTTCCAGAGAGTGTGACAGCTTCAGTTTGCATCCAAGGGTACATGTGACTGACTAAAGGTTTTACATCCCAGCCCTCAGCTGGTCAGCTGCCATTTCCCAGACCTGGTTCCCAACTAGTGCTTCCATGTTGACTAATACTGTATTAGTCTCCAGCACTCTCCAGAGCATCTGTAAGTCTCATTTACCTCCTGGCTTACACTGTGTTACACAGGAACAAATTATTTCATCATTTGTGCAACATCTACCCCTGCAGTGTCTTGCTCCATGGCTAAATTTCCTGGTCACTGTGCTAAGGTGAAACACAGCTCACTCATTTTTCTTTTCAGAGATCAGCTTTGCTTTCATCAGGGAGGAGAGCCTGCAAAGATCATTGCCCTTTATGTGTACTTGCCTGTCTACTTTCTTTTGCTTTCATCTACTGAATCTATGCTACATCTGTCTCATGACCTGCATGTCTTGTTCTTAATGCTTCTAAGGCTCTTTGAGAAGAGACCTTTTCCCCCATGCTTTCACAGAACCACAGAGAAGCTGAGATTAAAGGGGACCACTTAATATAATCTGTGCCTCTTCTCAAAGCAGGGCCATAAATTGAGTTCTACAGGGCCCTGTCAAGCCAAATCTGGAGTGTTTCCAGTGATGGAGATGCCACCACTTTGCTAGTCAACCATTTCTAATGCTCTAATGTTCTAATATTCTCACAGTGATTTTTTTTTTCTTACATCTAGATGGCATTTCTCCTGTAGTAACTTGTGCCCATTGCCTCTTGTCCTGTTGCTGTGCATCCTTTTGAAGACAATGGTTCTCTGTACCTCTGTCTACCTCTCTAAAACTCCATTTTGAGTGTTAGAAGACTGTGTTTAGATTCCTCATGGGCCTTCTCTTGGCTGAAAAACTCAGCTCCTTGAACCTTTTCTTCTACATAGAGTTCTTTAGCACTGATTACCATCCACCAGGCTGTCTCTGATTTTTCAATATCTCAAGGGGAGAGAAAGCAAAACTGAGTGAAATAGTCCAGGTGTGGTCTGACAATTGCCAAGTAGAAAGGAATAATCACATCTCTTGGTTTGCTGGCTGTACTCTCGCTGATGCAGACCAGGACATAGTTTGTCTTCTTTGCTGCCAGGGCAGACTGCTGGCCCATGCTCAGCTTGCTGCCTGCCCAGACCCCAAGGGCTTTTTCTGCAGACCTGCTCCCCAGCCAACCAGTTACCAGCCTGTACTCCTGCTTGGTATTATTCCATCCCAGCTGCAGGACTTTACATTTGTCTTCATTAAACCTGAAATATGTATTGTTTTAACCTCATATTAAACAGCAATCTCATTGGCTCAGTCTTGAGGTCTCTTTGTGTGATGGCTCATCTCCTTTTAGCATATCTTTTTTCCCAGTTTGGTGTCATACACAAAGTTGGTGTGGGCACCCAGTGCCATTATCCAGGTCACTGAAATATACGTTGAACAGTATTGGATTCCTTATCAGCCCCTGAGAAACACCATTTGTGACTGGATCAGTTTTTGGCCATTGTTTAATCATAACATATTGATATTTTAGTTGGTTTTCCACCCATCTTGTTTTGACCTATTCTTTCCATTTCAAGAGAGATCTAGGTTGTCAGTAAAGATCTACAGGCTGCAGAGTTGTCGCAGATGAAGTATTTTGACATGGTTATGATTTAGCAACAATTCAAAATTTATTAATCAAAAGGTTGAATTTTGGCAGCACTTAATCGTTAACCAATTTAAAGATTAAGACATGATTCAGTAGAATATATTATGATTAAAACAGTGACTTAATTACAGATTCAAGAATGACAAGATTCACACTAACTTACTACAAGGTGTCCTAAACTAAACTATATATACAAATACACACAGAGAGAAACATTTGGGCCCACTGAAATACAGACACACACTCTCATGAAGGGAACTCTGTGTATTCAAACGGAAGAGACTAGCCTATAGTTAAAATTTCCTTCTTCAAGTATGGAATAAATACAATGCATCAGCATTCCTCAGTGGGTGATGCTTGAGAGACAAGAATATGAAAATTAAGGAAAAAGGTTGAGAAGACTAGGAAAAGGAAGGATAATGAACACTAAAGAGAGAAATGAACGTTCTCAGTTGATGAAACTGAAAGTGATAGGGCAGCACTGGGAGTCGTCAAATGAAGAGGACTAATGAAATGGAAAAAAATAGTATACCCAAGCTCTAAACCTATGGTGTCATTTGAGTATCAAATGATTTATCACTATGCAGCATTATCAGGATGATTCTTGAAGTTCAAGACTGTCATATAAATCCACATAATTCTCCCAAGTTGTTCTAAGAAAAGTTAAAAATTTGTATTTTTTCTTGGTATTTCTGGAGATTTTATTTTTGGTATCCACCTTTGTCATGTTTCCAATGACAAACTGAGGCAGCTTTCTGGGTAAATGCCCCCATTTATCATCAAAATCTCTTTTAGAATCCCCTGTGTTTCCCATATTGTAATAAATATTAAAATTTTAAGCTGGAGCCCTCAGTACTGTTGGTATAAAACATAACAGGGTGTGATCATAGATTTTTGGCTTAATCTAGCTCCCACTGAAGCTAAAGGAAGATTTGCCATTGACGTCAATGGGAAGAGAAATGGGCCCATGATAGGAAACTACAGTAGTAACAACAATGCATTTGACTTATATAGCCCTCTCTCTGCTTGCCAGAGGCCTTTGGGCACTGCATGTAAATGAATACAAAACAATAAAAGAGATTAAAATGTCTCCGATTCCTGCAGGATTAGAACAGACAAACAGTGAAAATCAAAGTATGCCTATATATGGGCCACTTCTTATGCAATGGTTCTAACTGTGTCATCACACAGTTTATGGCAGGTCATCACGTACTTGATCTCCTCAGAGCTGCTCTGGATTGATCCATGAAACCGCTGCCTGCTTAGAATGTTCTTAGCATGCAAATAAGCACAAAAAATGGATATTGATAAAAGAGAATATTTTTAGGCTTGCAAATCAGCCAGAATCAGTCAAATTCTTGGCCTCAGCCATGTGCTGCTGAGTAGTGTCAGATCCTCACACATACACAAATTGACATTTACAAGGCATGCCGTGCCTAGTGCCAAGTTCAGAAATAAATTGCCTCTTTTGATAGGTTCACCAGAGCCTCCTAAGTACACCAGAGCCTCCTAAGATTCATTTATTGTTTGCTACTGGAGGGACTGGAATGCTCCTGGACACAGAATGAAAATCCATTCAGCTCAGCGTAAGGGAAACTACATAAACTGAAGCACAATAGCTGTGAAGCTGCAGTTTCATAGGGTAAGGCATTCGGCGTGCTGCATGTGGAGGATTAGGTGCTTGGCTGTCATAAACGGCAACATGTGCTGCATAATTAACTCCATGTGTATGCTGCTGAAAACCTACTCCAATAAATACCAATGCCACTTACCTGGGGAGTGTAGAGGCTGGGTCTGACCCCTGGAGCTTTGCTTGTAAAGGATACAGCCCTGAAAGGACTTCCTGCAGCTGCACAGGGGTGATGCTGACTGCTGCTTGATCTCTCCAAGAACATGTGGTATTTTGTGCTGGGGGAAGTTGAAGATCCTCATTTTGCCTATTCTCTTGTCCAGAGCCAATCTGAGATTAAGTTCTGTGAGTCCATGTGAGGCAAAATCTGTCTGTGTTTGTAGTACAAGAAAGAGGACAGCCTCACCTGGTCAGAAGATTTGTTGTTCTCCATGTTGTCCCTTAGGCTGACCAGTACAGCTCATGGTAATGGAAAATGGCAATGGAAACATAATTCACTTAGACAATTGTGCAATACTGTACAATAATTAGATATGACAAGTATTAGACACCACAGCCATGAGCTTACTTCTTTGAGCCTGCAAAGTCTATCTAAACATCTTCACAAAGCCCTGAGAGTCAGCATTTGCCAAACTCAGATTTACCAGGCTTTGTCCTGTTCCTTGGACTGACTTTGCTGATGAGGCCAGTTTGCAATAGCATTGTCTTTTTGTAGATAATTATAGTATGGTTTTGGACACTTAAAAATATGATCTCTACCACATGGTGCTGTAATGTTTATCAAGGGAGCTGAAGAAGACAAAGCTTTACCACAAACTGGCCTAGTTAGGCAAGATGGTGCTTGTGGCGAGAGGTCCTATTCCCTGGTGCAGTAACTGAAAACACTGCAAGAGGAAGGCACACAGAAGCCTTTTTCATAGTCGTATTTCTGAAAAGAGCTTCAGTGTCTGCCAGCTTGTCTGGTTTTTCAGAGCTGGGTAAGGTCTATGAGCTGTGCTGCTGCCACTGGTGGCAATTGTGTTACTGTGATGGTCACCCCTAAGCAAGGGAAGATTTCTAGGGAGAAGTGTGATCTTTGTTGGACTAGTTCATGCATATGGGTAAAACTGGACAGGATTTAGGGCCCACAAATGCTTTTTGGCTCACAGGGGTATCAGCTAGGATGCTTCATAGCTTGTCTGTTTATTCCATTTGTCAGCTGGTCTAGTGAAAGGTGTTGCCTTGCCCCAAAAACCTCACTGTGCCTACATCCGTTGTTCCCAGCAGCTTCAATCATACTTCGGAAGTATTTATCCCATTTAAAACTGACCTATGCAGCTTCAAGCCCTAGTGTAAAGAAGTGTCATGTGAGTGACCTGGTCTTGGCTTCAGCAGCACCATTGCTGACAGCTGTGGCTGGGATGGCTGCTCCAGTTTTATAGTAGTTTAGGGGTCTCAATACATACAATACATACATCCCAAAATTTGGTGATGTCTCAAGAATTTCTTGCAACCACAGTTAATGATGAGCTGGTGCCCTGTGCAGTTATATGATACCTCTGGGTACAGTGATCTGTGGAGGCCTGCAGGAAGGATTTGTGTCATCACATACCTACTGGTGTGCTAGCTGGCACTTTGGGAACCAAATGGGCCTGAAATTAGTTGCTAATTATGTTTTCACTGCTCATAATTGTTTTATGTGGTTGTTACCAGCCATGAAACATGTTGACTTGACAGACTGGAAGACTGAACACATCTGTGTGGGTATCTGTGTTGCAAACACCACACACTACCTAGCAATAGTGACAGGGAAACCTCTCAGATAATGCCTGTATTTTGAGGGTCTGTTACCAAGACAAATGGGAAATAAGAAATTGAATTACATGGTCCTCTTCCCTCGATTATGCTTGGTTTTGAGTGCAGTAGGAAAACAAGTGCCTGGCAGGTATGTTCTCAGATGGAGTGGAAATTGATAGGCTGGGAAAGCTCATGAAGACATGGTGCCCCACCCACCCCCACAGCCTCCAATTCTGCTTTTAAATACCTGCGTTTAACTATTTCCCTTCTTTCAGGGCCAGAAAGTGGCATCACCTTGAGATAAAAATAAGGGAATATCTTAAGGGAAAGTCTTTCCCACCCTCTTGCTCTTCTTGTGAGAGGACTCTGGACACTTAGAAACAGAATTAGTTTAAAGTGCAAAGAAGCTGAAAAATGGCTTGGGAGCAGCATGTCAGGGAGGATGGGAACTGCCTGAGGCTGGGAGATGTGAACTCCCACTCATGGTGGTTGGTGCCTTAGTAACTGTAACCAAATAGTTCCCAGTCCGTTTTTATTAGCAGGCTTTATGTGCTTAGGGATAAATATTAAACTCTACAATTTGGTGTGAATGTCAGCTGTTGATGAAAAGCAGATCCCAGCTGGGACAGCAAGGACATTGCATCCAGGCTGTGTTTGAGGTACATGAGCTGAGCTGTGTGGGAGAGGCTAGGCTGAGTCCATTGCTCAAGTCTAGCTGGGGCTTCTGCTTCTCTGTAACTTCGACCAAAGTAATTTGATCTACTTGGGTATGTGGCTCTATTCTGTCCTCAGAAGTACCTCTTTTAGCACAGTGACATTGGTTCCTCCCTTTCTATTCTCTCACATTAAAATTAAAACAGAAAAAATTCCAACTTTTATCAGCAGAGCATTTTGCTTGTGCCTCTTGTCACCAGGGGACTACACCCACACTTATCTTCCAGTGCCTGGGCATGAGGGAGGCATGAGCACACACAGTGGATGCACTTGACTGGGGGTCAGGCTTACAAGATCTTGCAAGTGCTGTTGGAACATTCGTCCCTTAGTTCAGGGCAGTCACCCAAGTGCCGTGGATTAGGAGACAGGTCTTCCTCAGCTCTTTCTGTTTCCGTAGAGAGAGAGGGAGATGATGACTATGGGCACTTCAGAGCTTTAAGTATGCTCTTTCTTTGAAATGTTCTCTGGAGAAGCCTTTCCTAAAGTACATGGTATTTATGATATTAGCAGCTGTGACATATTCATAAGAGAGGCCCAGATTTTCTCCATTTCTGCAAGAATTCATACTGCAGATAGAGGGGACATTCAGCACTGTGTCAAGTGTCAGCATAGAGCTTTAACTCAGCTCTGCACCTCTGTGGCCCTGAGAGCTTATTTTTTTTGCTTCTTTTTTTTTTGTTTTATTTTCTTCTCCATAGAGCCATGACAAGCAAGGAGGAGAGAATGGCTGGCTTTTCTTCTGTTAGGTTTGGTCTTCCTTTCTTTCAGTTTTCACCTGGTTTTATTTAAACCCATCTCCTAACTCTTCCTTGCCCCTTCCCCTTGAAGACATCTACTGGGCTTGACCTGTAATGATGGCTTGGAGTAAGCCTACACCATGAAGAAGTGACACATGGTGCAAAGACCACAGAGCTTATCTTAAGCCCCCCTGGTATTGGGTAGCTGGCTGGAAAGGACATAGCTCCAAGCCCAGAACTCAGCAGCTGGGCACGCTCTGCCCTGTGGCTGAGCTCCCCAGCCCTGAAATCAGTAGGGTTAAGGGCCTTCACCTGCTGCTGACATGGCTGACAGTAGCTTGAAGATCTGTGGCAGCTGCCATGGGACAGTGTGGATGTACCCCTTTGACTGTCCCTCCACATACTCTTTTATCTCACCTTTCTGGTACAGATCCCCAGCAGTCCTTGTCCTTACTCCAACATCATCCTTGATCTCTCCACTCTCATTGCCTTACAGGCTGAAAAAGAAAAAAAAGCTTATATTCTTGGCAGTCAGGTGGATTAAAAATGGTGTGAGGATGGTGTCTCATTGAAGAAGTGAAGATTAATCAAATTATTCAATTTTATTTGGGCAAAGCTATACTCCTCCCATAAGCAGTTACTGCTGGTCACTAGATACTGATGTTAAGATATTTGTCAGCTGATCAAAAAGGGCTTTCATAAACTTTCACCCAGACATTAAAAATGAAGAAAACTTATAAGGACACAAACTTACTATTAATCTGCAAAATTTCCTGAACGCTGAGCTGATTTCACGATTTTTACTGTTAAATTTTTTTTTGAGTGACTGGCTTTAAATGCAGCTTTACCATTAGACTGAGATTTAGAAATGGAGACAGGGCTAACAAGTGTGTGCAAAAGCAGAAACTGAAATGACAGTTTATAAGTAAACTTCATGATTGCACCCCCTGATACACTAGGGGAGGATACTGTTCTGCAAAAAAGGGTGTATCTTGCCATGTTGTAACAATTTACAAGTTAATTCCCCCAAGGTGCATGTTTAAATGTTCTGCATAAGCCACAAGATGTCAGTCTGGCTACATGAAATTTCTACTGCAGTCCTGTGCACTGGTTCATGGCATATGCTTTTTTACTCTTAATATCTTTGGTAACATAATCTCATCATTTACTACTACAATTTGTTCTGCACTTTTTCCCTTATAGACATAAATCTCCTTTCTCTTTGCAGTGACTCCTGGTGATATATTGAAGGCAAAAAAACAATGTCAGGGAGTATAATTTACCTCTTTTAAAAATAGCTTTTAATATTGATGTGTCCTTAATCTTTACCTTTTGGCTATTGTTTCGCTGTGCTAACACTTGCAGGGACACATACTGGCAGTAGGGATTAGCTGTACTATTACATACCATTTCCTTGAAGCAGTTTGTGCAGTGAGAGCATTAGGTATTAGGCAAGTCATGGGTCATTTTCTCTCCCTATTTCCCTATGTAATCCCTGTGGTACAGTTTAGATTTCCACATACATTCCCTAAGACCCTTGCTCCAGCAATTAAATGTATATTTTTTTGAGTAATTGATAACTGTGGAACTGCAAGTGCTCAGTTCAGGGTGCCCAACCTCATCAGCTGTGGGGCTGGATCTCAGTTTTGGAATCCTTCTTGCTGGTTTCCTTCATATGATGGTTTTTTTGGCCATGTGCCTGTGTGAGATACTTCTAGCTCAACCGCTGCCTCCAAAGAGTCTCCTGGGTCTAGTACTAAGCACTGTGATTTGACCAGGTGCTAGAAGAAGCATTTGGCTCTTAAGATAAAGCTGATCAAGTAGTTCTCATTTGCATCATGAGTCCTGTAGCTACAAAAGTCCAGAAGACAGGATCTGGCCCATGGGCTGCTATTGAGACAGTGATGAATCTTTCAGAACATGATGACCACCCTGAATGAATTTCTTGAAATAATGGATTTTTCAAGCTGGTTCTTTATTTCAGATCAAAGCCTACAAAATCCTTATATTATACTAGCAGTACTGCAACAGTTTACTTTGCAAATTTGCTGTAAAGAGGGGGTTAGTGCAAGAAGTGTGAGTTCCCAAGGGTGTGGGTGGATTTTAAATACCAAGCAGCAGGGCAGAGGCAGGGCCAGGAGCTTGGTGCTTTGACAGCTCAAGAAAGGCATCCATGCAGAGAGAAGCTCACAGCTCCTTACCCTGCTGACTTCTGAACACAGTGAGAACTGAGAGCTGTTGCCTTACACAGAGGTGAGATACTGCTGATGATATGTGGCATTTTACCTCTCTAAAAAACAGTATCCCCCTGAGTTACCAGCGTCATGCATAATCTCTAATATCGGAAAGGGTAGCAGGCTCAGAAAGCCCCATCCCCCATCAGCTCGGTGATCCCAGTGCTGCTGGGGCATCCTGCAGTCAGTGCCTCACGCTTCCTCGAGAAGAGCAGCTTGTTTTGCAGAGTGCACATATGCCATGATCAATACCTACTGGCTGATATGTTGTCTGTTAGCAACAGAGGGACATGATGTGCCAAACCACTGTCAAGGCACCTGCTAGTCACTCAGCTTCTAGTCAGTCTGATTTACACTTGAGTTACATCAGGTCTAAGAGAGTTTATGGTAAATGGTGGAGCTGAGCCGCCCCCTCCAAGGCAGGTTTGATGTTCTGCAGACCCTATTTACTCTTTGACAGCCAGTGGATATGCTTGATTTATCTTTTTACTATAAAAACAGTCAGTTCATTCCACCTTTTCTACCTCTTCTCAATTCAGGATCTTGTTCTTTGACTGGGAAAAGACCATTATGGTTATCCTCAGCATTCCTGGCCTGCCAGTGACTCTGTGCCTGCAAACACTGTGCTAATTCTTTGCTTTACAGTCATCAACAAAGATAAATTAATTCAGTAAGAACCAAAGGGATCAGTCATATGAACTAGTAAACACAGCTTACTAAATTACTGCATGTCAGAGGAGATGGGGTCCATGGCCAGGAAGTATCACTTGGAGCATATGTGGTTTAAACTCATTGGTTTCAGCTGCCTCTGAGGGTTGTTGTTTTGTCTTGCAGACTGGGAGAAGTTTCATGGAAGATCATGGTCAGCTGTGGTTGCTCACCACTGGTGTGTGGCAATTTGCTATGCCACTGTACCTTGTTACATTCAGCCATGTGCCGGTTCCCTGCTGGATAATAGCCCAGTGCCATTTTATCTGATCTGCTTCCCTAACCTGGAACAGAGATAGGCATCTTCACTGTAAGAGCATCCTATTGCATGTTTCTAGAGTCCAGGCAACTTTTTCGTACAAGGAAAGATGTTTCTGTTTCTCTGGTTATAAATGTTAGGGGACATATTATATTAAAACTCAATGTCAATGCTGTAACTATAAGAACACAAATTAAAAAAAAGAAAAATAATTCTGTAGCAAAGATATTCTGTGTGACTTTGAAAACGCTCTTTTTTTATTAGCGTATTAAAAACTTTCTGGAATATCAAATGTGTTGCACTTTGGGTCTGATATTCCACCTCAATTAGCAAAGACAGCAGAGAAGTGAGATAAAATAGAAAATAAAGGCTGGGAAAAGAACAAACATCATGTTGAAAAAGAGGAACATTTTGAGTATTTAATTTGATAATATTTGTGGAAAAACCCATCTGCCTGTCACTGAACATGCCTGTTTGCAGGGACCATGCGGTTGGTAAGGCTGATACGAGCCTGATGATTTAGAAACCTGACCATGACCTGCAGATGGCAGTGCAGGACTGCGGATGGTGAGATGTGAAACACTTCATCTCAGAAATGGCTCGGTTTTGATACAGTTGGCCTTTTCGTGGCAAAATTATTCACTCTTTGTTATTTATGGTGAACTTTGTGCCATCATCAAGGCTTGCTGTTGTTGTGTGCTCTCTCTCTTGACTGGATTGCAGGTAATTTGCCCTCCCCTGACAGCCCTGTTTCAAAGCCTAGTCCAGCAAGTGTAACAAATGGTAAGAGCTGAAAAGAGTGATGCCATTTAGTAGCAGATGCAAAGTGGAATTTACATTTCGTAATTAGTCTTTTGTGATATTGCTAATCCATACATTCATGTTTCTGACAATTTTCATTCAGTTTCTGGGGGGCTAACATGCCATTGCTTTAACAGTACATGTATAGACTTTGAAAGGAAGTGAGGGCTGGTATGTGACCAGACTCTGAAAAACCTCTAGGTTTCCTCCTAGAAGCCTTTTGAGATGAGACTTAGCTGTTCAGAAGCTAAATAATTTCTTACCAGAATGACTGAAACCAAATCTAAGCCCTGATCTTGCAGACATGTGTTTTAGTAGTCTGACTTCAGACACTGCGTAGGATTAGTCACATGTAGAAAGTATTTATGGAACTGATGCCTCTGATGAAATATAAAAACCAGAAGGCCCTGCTTCCAAATAATAAAATAAGATGTGTAATATTTTTGCTACGTAGAACAAATTAATTATAGAATTATAGTCAGTTTGGGATTTGAGAGACCTGGATTTGACTCCCAGTTCTTTCACAGACTTTCTTCTGTGACCTTTGAGCAGGGCAGTTCTCTTGAGCTGTAACAGAGAGCAAGGCTGTTGGACAGAGGCTGCAGAGACTGCAGAAGTCTTGGAATACTTATTATTTGTTCCTAGTAAGACTCGCAACAAGAGATAAATTCACTTTCTGCCCAAGAACCTGTGTGTGCAAATTCTGATGTTTTGCTACTCTAAGCTGGGAGAGAGAAAATAGTTGCCATGTTTGACATAAAAGCATAAGATGCTACAAGGGAGAGTCTGCACACCTTACAGAAGATTTTGTGCATGCGTGTGCATGTGTCCCCCTTGGCCAGGGCAGTTACATCATTAGTGCTGGGTGCTCTCCACAAATGCAGTGTACCAAGCCAAGTGTTTGACTGTGCCTCCACCTACAAGAAACCACACAGTTTGTGACTGTAAATGGTGCTGGGAGAAGCCCCACTTGTGCTGGACTGGAAGATTTTTGGGAAGTGAGAGCCAGTATCGTGTGGTTTGGAAGAGACTTCTGAGATTAGGAGCAGACCAGTCGATTTCTCCACTCCCTGTTACTGTTACGAGCAGAAGGAGGGACATTAGCCTGAGGTCTAGGGGAGCCAGGATTACATCCCGTGCTCTTCCACATTTTCTTCTGTGACCCTGGGACTCCAAGCAGCAGGGCATCCTGGGAGCAAGAAAAAGCCCTTGGGAGGCCAGGTTTGCTGCAGGTGTTGCAGTAGTGGCTTACCCACAGACCTCAAAGGTGTTTCTAGGTAGATCTGCAGGTGAAACAGGCAGTTTGGAGGCTGGAGATTCTACACCTCAGAGCTGCAGATGGTCTCTGCTTTACTCAGTCTGGAGCTGGTGCTGGGGATAGCTGTGCTGAGCAAGACATGTCCCTCTCAGTAGCCATGCCTCCCCTTGTCCCCTCCATCAGTAATCACAATTACCTCCACTCTGCCAGGATAACCACTCTCTGGGTTGATTTCCTTAATCTTCAGTGCTGTAAACAGCAAGTCTTTGCTAGTCCTTACTTTTTTTCAGGAACTGTGTGAGAGGGAGGTTGCACATGCAGACTGGAGCTGGTGTCAGCCTTTGGCAAAGGGAAGAGGAGAGAAGCTGGGGACAGGAGCATGGCTACAGCAAAGGTGGGAGGTGTGGAAAAAGCCTCAGGCTAGCTTGTCACAAGCAGGAGGCACCTAACAACCATTTTTGTTTGAGTCTCTGTGGGTCTAAGCCTTAATTTTTTTCATGTCTCAGCTTCCTGTGGGTAAAGTGGGCTTGAGGCTGTTTCCCTGCCTCACTCAGGGAGGATTTACCATATTGATGTTAGCGTTATTGAGTGAGTAAAATGGCACATACAAATATCCTTAGACTGGAAATGGTTGAAATGTATGCCTGTTTGTTTATTTTAATTTAATTCAGAAGCCAAGTTAGAATTACACTTGGCTTTGGGATAGCTCTGGAAATCCTGTGCCTTTGAACTCACCGTGATCCATTGTAAGATAGTGGAGAGAAATAAAATGTTTGGGTAGACATGGTAAAAATGCAAATATTGACACTGACTACTAGATCTGAAAAAATGCCTGCTTGTGAGGAGATCCAAACTTGAAGGCTGTGAGTGAGAAGTCCTCTGTTTACCCGCAGAGCTGGTCCTGAGGTTGAACAAGATTCTCCTGTTTCCTCATCTATGTGCCATCACTTTGTCCTTCAGGCACCACGATGGAGTGATGCCTAGTCAGTGCCTGGCATGTGGCCACTAATTCATAGCACACAGATATCTAAACAGCTACTAGATGGCTTTGGATTACCGCAGGCCAAACCTGGACTCAGACCAACAACAGGGAGGCTTAAAAAGATCATGTTTTCCTTCCCACTATTCAGGCAATGCAGTCTCCCAGGATTGCAGTTTTAAAAGCTGGAAAAAGAAGCAAATGAGTCTTGAATCTTTGCACAGTGTCAGTTTTCCATTGTAGGGAAGGGACACCTTCTTAATTGCACCTGTACGGTGGTATGCTGGCTTTCACATTTTGGAAAACACATGTACAGCTATGCTTACAGACTTGCACAAGACAAACAGGTTGTTTTCTTTTTAATTTTTAACAGCTCATGAAAGCGTGGTTGAAAAGATATAGGTGGTTTTTGTGTAGGAGGTTTACTGTAAAAGTATACAGATGGGATTAGGAGAATTATATTAGACGTAAACTATATAGTACATGAAAGAAAAAGGTAAGGTAGAAGCAGATTGTCCATGTGATAGAGCACACCAAAATAGTATTCATCTGGACTAATTATGAGTTGCAGAGGCCTTTGATTATCGTGAACACTGCAAGCTCATTATATTTATTAACTGAAACTGGAAAGAAACTATAAAATGTGCTCCATTCATTTGGTATGAAATGGTCTTCTCTTCCTTCTGCCTATTCAGGTTTGAACCGAACACTTTTCCAGTTCCACCCATCTCTTGGAAAATTTGGTGTATTCAAAACTACACTTCATTAAAATTCCTCACCTAATCTCTGGAAAGGCAAATGCGTAAGTGTCTTGTGTGTGATTTAACTAGTGTCCTGTTCACTTTCCCCAAAACACATTTCTTTCTTGTTCCAGAAAGCGGCTTCATTTCCTTTCAAAATTGTCATCGTAAGCTTTTTTTGATAGCTGTTAATGACTGACTTTCTTCCTTCTCAGTATGATACTACAGCAGCTTTAAAAGACAGTACCTCATTCAGATGATATTTTGAAGAAGCTTCCCACTGCCTTAAGCTAGTCAATACAAGCTAGATGTGAAGTCTGGTAGCTGGTGGTAGGAACTGAGCAGTTTGTTGGGAATTTGTGTTAGAATTGTTCTGTTCAATCATGACATTCAAATGCTGTAATTCAATGAAAACCTGTTAAATTAAGAACAGACAGCTCATACCTTGATGTCTCCTCTACCAATGCTGTTGTTATTCTCTATGCTTAGTTAGAAATAGTGAAATGGCTTTCCAGTGATGATAACTTTAATAAAATTGTATCTTAAATCACTTGTAAATGAGAGCAAGTGATTATGATTTTCTTTCAGAGTACTCTGCAATGTTTGTAGTGATTAAGATATGATCAGAAGAAATTCACAGAATTATAATGCTTAATCTGAACTCTGTCATGAAGATTGTAGAGGTCTTAATATTGGAATATTTTCCAACTCTAATAAGCTTTTAAAGTCACATGGCCATCTGATGCAAAGCAAGACACCTCCCTTTGGAGGCCTGTATTTTTCCCCTGGGAATTTATTTATAATATAGTCAAATTCACTGTTGTTGAACTCCTTTCTGTGAGTTCCAGTTGTAGGAAAACAGTATGTTCACTCCCACAGTCTGCAACATTTCACAATCTTCATTTTCTTTTGAAAGACTGGAGCTATCCCGCTAATTGTATTAAAGACATCCTCAGAAAATTAAAACCAACAATAACTTCTGCAAGCACATAGTTATGTTAAGTTGTAAAAAGTTCTGGTACTTACACAATGCAGCTAACAAAAATAACCAAATAACAGCTGCCATTCTCTTTGACTGAAATCTTATAAACTTAGTTCTGGTTTCCTTTTGCCCTTCTTCAGCCATTACATTGGTCACTATGACCACATGGATTTTTGTAGTGCCCAGTAGTATGGGCATCCACTGAGAGGCATAGGCTACTTTTTAGCATGTGTGTGAGGTTATGGAATATGTGGGAGCAGTAAATGTGCACTTATGGGTGAAAAAGTGGAGTTTATAATACTACAGGCTTTAGCTTTGAATTTGCTAGCTGCTGTGAGATATGTTGCATCCAAATCATAATGTGAAATACTTTATTATTTTTGTTCAGAGATGGTTTTTCAGCTGTGAGAACAATACATTTAATTTCATAATGACACAGGAACAGCGGATGAAAATTATCCAGTGTTAACCAAGTTCTCTCCTACTCCAAACCTGTATGTGATCCACTTTCTTATTAATTTTTATGTACATTTTTCAATAGATTCTTTTGGTTAAGAGTAAAAAATAGGATTTCAAGGACAAATTCCATCTGGAGCTCTAAATTAAAAACCTGACTGAGAACTTCATGAAGAGAAACCAAGTAGAAATGATGAAGAGAATTCAGGGCCACTAAAAACACTGTGTGTGAAATGCCATAGATAGTTACCACTCACCTATGACCCTCCTACATTCCTTTTTGAAAGTGCTGTCACTTGTGGAGTCATGTCTGGGTACTACCATCATTCAAAACTAGCGTGCTATGTGGAGTGTCACCTCTTGCACAGCTTCCTGCTTGACATGCCTGTGCTGGGGTGGCAAGCAGGTAAGAGGAAGAAGGAAGCAAGGGTATGCGGTGCTCCTGTGGCACGTGGCTGAAGATTCATGCTTCTGGGAGGAGGGCTTAGGGGGTCCTCATTTCTGTACTGTTGCCAATGGCCTTACGTACCAGTGACACAAAATCAATGATGCTACATCTGTGTGTGTCTGCTTTGAAGCTGCTGATGCTTTGGGCTCTCTCACCTAATACTTCTTCACGGGACATTGGTAGGAAGGGTAAAACATCAGATAGAAATCCACATAGCTTTTACAGTGGAGTCAGTGTTGCTTTCTGTACAGGTGGCAGAACCATTTATTACAAAAAAATAGTATGGGAACACCTGCTTTGGGCCAGTTTATTTGTTCAGTGATCAAGAATGGAAGAATAAGGAAGAATGAGAACAGGAAAGTACACAGCAATATTTCTAAAATACTCCTCCCCTGACTAAACATCTCTTTTTTCATGTTATTGTTTTGACCCATGGCCATATCCATTCTGATTCAGTCTCTCT
The DNA here is from genome assembly GCF_020740795.1 of Apus apus. Taxonomy (NCBI): domain Eukaryota; kingdom Metazoa; phylum Chordata; class Aves; order Apodiformes; family Apodidae; genus Apus; species Apus apus. The sequence goes on along the minus strand of NC_067282.1, from coordinate 93,395,828 downwards.
CTTGTGCTGACACAGAGTTAAAAGAGAGGGGTCTCTGCAGGCAATCACTGTTACTTTCACTTGGGAACAGGGGAATAAAGATACACAGAAGATTTTTTTTGTCAGACATTTTTGGGCTGGAAAATGCCTTTGCTTGGGAAATGTAAATGGTTTTATTTGTTTGATTTGATTTTCAAACTTGCAAGGTTTTTTTGTTGCTGTTTGTTGGTTTTGGTGGGTTTTGTTGTTGTTGTTTTTTCTTTTTCTCAAAAGGTCCAAACTTGTATTTATAAACATTCTGATCCAGATGAACCCCAAAGCCAAAACTGGGAACATTTTCATCCCAGAATTTTTCATGACAAATAATTGTGGCTAGTTTTTGCCAGTTCTTGTAGGGATTTCTCTGTCTGTTTCTGATCCTCTGAAAGTGCAGGCACATGTCCCCAGGCTCAGGGTGTGCGTACCTGTGGCAGCGTGGTGCTTCCCAGCGTGCTTCCACCTCTACATGCACAGGCTGTGTGCAGCTTTCATTTAGAGTGAAACCTGGGCAGTGCTGGAGAAAACAAAAGTCTTCTGCCCCCTGGCTCCACATCTAGAGTTGCCTGTGTCATAGCTCTTCTTAAACCTCTCACCCAGGTCACCATTTTTTCCTAGAGAAGCCATGGCTGTTGACTGAACCCAGCAGGGTAATTCCATTTCAAATAACTCCTGTGGATGAAGGTGCAGGCAGTGATGGTCAGGGAAAGTGATAAGCCTCCAAGTCCTGTAAGCTTTAAGCTGTGGCTTTAACAATGTTGTAAGACATAACAGGTCCTTTTTAGGAGCATAGGATTACTTATAACTGTGGTCTTTGTGACAACTCACTCCTGATTTAATCTGGTAGAGTTAAAAGGCATTCTGATAAACTTGAGAGATTTTTGGGTTAAGGAGTTAGATGATATCTGATCTTTAAATGCATTGCAGCAAAAATTCTTAACAAAAGCAACTCTTCTAAGCCAAGCACAGCAGATGAACAACAAATGCAAAAAAGAAAAAAACCCAGCAACCTACGTCTGGTTTAAATACAGCTGAATAGTATAATGGTCAGAATGAATTAGCAAGCAAAAAGGAAAATCTCATGTTGCTGAAAAGATGATAAAATAGATTTGGTAGTGTTCATTACTCACTTTTGGAGCTGCATGACCAGTATGTTAATGCAATGTGCCTTTTATATATTTCTTAGGCAGCAGTTTGGTTAGAAATGCCCTTTCATGTTCTCTCTCATTCTCATGTAATGGTAACTTCAAATAAATGAATAAAAGGAAAAAAAGCAGCAACATAAAGTAGAAGAGCTGCAGATTGCACTTCATGAGAGCCAGTTCAGCTCTAAGAGCTGCACAGTTATTTCTATCTGGAAGTGCTCCCAAACCATCAAGACTTGTGGAGGGACTTCTCAGCTGTGCTGCTTGGCCCAGATCAGCAATAGCACAGGATTTCTGCACTATCACGCCCTGCTGTGCAGTATGGACATGTTAATCCCCAGTTCTTAGCATGTGCTTTAACATGGGTTAAGCCACATCAATTTTCTCCATAGTCAGAGCAGCAGAGCAGGAGCCCCTGACCACTGCAGACACAAGGCCAGGCCTGTCCCAGCTAACCCATGCAGCATATCCAGGTACTTCTCCCTCCCTGAGCGGCTGAAGATGGTTATCTGCTTTGATCTCAGGAGCTCAGGTTTGGAAGGAGCTGAATAAATAATGTACATAGCAATTAATGGTCCTGCATTACCAGCTCCTGTCTTGGCTTCCTGTATCATGCAGAGCAGCTTGGGAGTAAATGAGAGATGTGGAGGGCTGGCTCTGGGGCCTTAGGAGGGCACATGCTGTTCCTTGCACTGTACAAGGTAGAAACAGCCACATGCAGGAAGCTCGGCCTGTGGACCATGACCCCTTGGAAGGATCATGGTCCCCTTGAAGATTAGGGAAATCCTGGTAAAATGCAGAGTAGGGCATTTCCTTTACACTGTCCATTCTGTTGGTTTCTTGTCCACATCAGCATGTGGAGATCCAGCCTTAGGGGGGACACAGAAGGACAAAGCTGGAGGCACCAGCTTCTACTCCCTTGGGGACTTAGGGACACAAAAGCCAGGTCCCAGCAGAATGGTGGGAAGAGCTCTGCAGAAGTTGGCAGAGGGCCCTTTGGCCTGCCAGAATAATACTCCATGGACAACAGAACAGCTTTAAAGAACAGAGAAAATTGCTTGGCAGAGGGAGGGAAATACATTATTTGTGACATACGTACTTCTCCAGTACCTTCTGCAGACCCGTTCTGAGGTTGCTCTTGCTAAGGGTAAGAATGTGGAGGTTGCTGTGGATGCAGTTGCATGCAGTAATGAACCTCCTGAGGCTATTTTTCTTTTAAATGCATGAATTGTAGGTAAGCAGTTTTAAATTATCATGGGATGTGGGGACCATTAGTAACCCAGTTAAGCAAGGTTCCCTCATTTCTGAAATGCCCAATTCAGTATGACTTTGATTGCTGAACATACACACTTGGTGGGGTCCTGGCTTGGGAGTGCATTCAATGTTTAATTTGCAGTTGATTTAGCAATTTAGCACAGCAAGAGTTGTTTGTTTGGTTTGGTTTTGTTTGTTTGTTTGTTTTTTTAAATATTGCTTTCTCACATAAATGACCAGAAAAAGTACTTCTGATAAGAAAGCAAGCATGATACACTCAATCATGCTGACTTTCAGCTTTTTTGGTTAAAAAAAAAAAAGTCATTTGCTGACATCTCGCTTTGCCATATGACTGTTTTCAATGTTTTCCATGACTTTTTTCCTGGACCTCGTTTGTTTTTAAGTGATGTATTTCCTAGCCAGGAATTTTAGCTGTGCTCTCTCCATCCAGTTGAGCAGCACATTGTGAGATTCTGTCAGAGTGGCTTGAGCTCTCAGAGAGCTTCTTGGCTGGTGTGCAGTTCAAGCACATATGGAGAAGATATCAGCTGGAGAGATTGTACAGACCCTCAAGATTTTTTTCACTCAGGATCTGTTTGAAAACTTTTGTCAATTTTGTTTTGAAATATGTTTATGGAAATGGCCTAAATCCTCTACATGTTGATTCAGTTTGCTTTCTGAGACCACAGCAGATCATTTACTGGTTGGTTACACTTTTTCAAACTGAGAAACCCGTAAAGAGTCAGTAAGACCTGGAAATCTAATTATTAGTTGCTTACAGCTTCCAAGGGTAAAACCTTGCTCTTAGGTCCTTACCACATGCTGCTGCTTTTGATAATAATTTATGTGGGTGTGTTTTTCCCTTTTATTATTATTATTTATTTATTTATATATATATATATATATATATTTTTTTTAAGAACCCATGTTGTCAGATTTGTACAATTTTAGCTGGAGACTGATGTGGTCAAATGCTTCTTTGGCTCAAGATTTGAAAGAACACTGGTCTCACAGCAGTACCCTGCTGCTCACTAGGACTGGGCACCCAAGGCATGTAAGCAGTGGAATTGACTGATTGATGGATTTCTTGGCTCAGCAATTTAGTCACTCCCTGATATTGCAAGAGCACCTCATGGATGACATTGCACAGGAGCACAGCAGTGATTTGTGTTGGGACCTAAATAGACAAAGGCAATGGCATCTTTTTTGTGCTGGTTGTAATTTCTTTCTACTCAGTGTTCAGTCTCTATCCAGTGGAGGTAAAGGTTCCTATCAGGTAAAAGCTCTCATACAGCACATTTAATTAAAATAGCTTCTGAATATACTCTGATGACAGCAGGAGATATACTAGCAAAACATTTATATAACTGCCTCCCACCAAATGGTTAACACAAACCTGTTGAGATAAGGCAGCCTTTGGACAGCCTTTGATTACTTTCACACTTTACTATCAGTTGCTGCATAAATCCAAGGTAGACAGTGATGAAACCTGGGCAGGAAAAATCTTCCAAGTAGTTGATTTTCCAGATATGTACAAGTAAATGACTAAGATCCTATTGGTGTTTTGTCTCTGAAGTCAACACTGTTTTTGCAAAGAGTTCTCCTAGGTTTTATCACTGAATTAGGAGGTATCTTGCAGTCTGCATTTAAGCTAATCAGGATCAAGCTAAGTGGAAGAATTACTCAGTGTTCTGATAAAAAACAATTTGATCTCCTTCCTCCTTAAAAAGCTTTATTATCCCAGCCTGCAGATATTTTTATTATTCATAAAAAGAAAGTAACTTCTTGCAAAACAATTATTTCCTAAACATGGTTGATGATGATGTTAGCACAGATATTAAGCAGAAGGTTGGAGCTCTCTTTTAAGCTATCTGAAGTCACTCAAATAGGTTTTTATTTTGAGCCAGGGAGACTTTAAAAGACAATGTAAGAAGGTCATTAAATTTGCTATGTGTTTTACATTCACTTGGGGAACAGTTTAATTCCAGTCCAAAGAGGCTAAAACACCTCACTCGACAGTATAACTATTACCTGTTCCTTGTATTAAAAAATTGAATCTCAATATTACTTTATCAGTGCAACAAGATGTATAAATATTTATGGGTGAAATTTCCCCCTTGCAAGGAGGAAGAGCTCTAGGCACTACTTAAATACTGCTTGACCTCTGCTGTGCAAAATTTGGTGACATTAAATGGTGAATAGGCTTCTGACTGACCTTCTCCATATGGAAGAGCTTCATGGTGGGTGAAAGAAAAAGGACATCTGTCTTTGAAATTTGTTTCCAGCTTAGTGCATACAAAACTAATCACCAGAAAGAAGGTTTAATCAAGAGAGAATTAAAACTAAGAAGAAAATGCCCACTCAAATAATAAAATTTAAAACCTGTGATTGCCAACTGCTCAGGAAATATGAAGTCAGGATTTCTCTCTTACACTAAATTCACAGTAATTTACTGCCTGGAGAAAAGGGATGGAAGATTTCAGCAAAGTGATCAGGCAAATTATATGTATACCTCTTATCCTAGTACTGGGGGTGTTGGTCAAGAGCCAGATGAAAATGAGCTAGCAGTGTGTCCAGGTGGCCAAGAAAGCCAACAGTATCCTGGAATAGTGTGTAGTGTGGCCAGCAGGACTAGGGAAGTGATCGTACCCCTATACTTGGCACTGGTGAGGCCAGTACTGTGTTCAGTTTTGGCCCCCTTGACTACAAGAAAGTCACTGAGGTGTTGGAACGAGGCCAGAGAAGAGCAACAAAGCTGGTGAAGGGTCTAGAGCGCAAGTCCTTTGAGGAGTATCTGAAGGAACTGGGCTTGTTTAGTCTGGAGAAAAGGAGGCTGAGAGGACACCTTATCACTCTCTACGACTACCTGAAAGAATGTTGAAGAAAGGTGGGGGTTGGTGTCTTCCCCCAAGTAACAAGCAATAAGATGAGAGGAAATGGGCTCAAGTTGCACCAGGGGAGGTTTAAATTAGATATTAGAGAACATTTATTCACTGAAAGGGTAACTAAACACTGCAAAAAGCTGCCCAAGGGAGGCCATCTGGTCTCCATCCCCGGAGGTGTTTAAGAGATGAGTAGATGTGGTGCATAGGAATATGGTTTAAGCATTAGATTTTTCAGAGTTAGGTTAATGGTTGGTAGAGTTATGCAATGGTTGGACTTGGTGACCTTAAAGGTTTTCTCCAACCAGAATGATTCTGTGATCATGTGCAAATATATCTGTATACATAAACCTTACTTTATCCTTGACAACTGAACTTTAGTTTCTTTTGAGAACAGATTTTAAATCTTCAGTTAATGGTACCAATAGTCATAACTGTGAGGTGAGATGCTTCCCCAGATGAGTAGAGAAAATGCATAAGAACCCAGCTTTACATTGTTTCTAACTTAATGTTCTATCATGCATGCAGACAGACAGAATCACAGAATCACAGAATTATCAGAGTTGGAAGGGACCTCTAGAGGTCATCTAATCCAGCTCCAGATCATCTGGTCCAACTCTGATACATACCCCTTTGCACTGCTGCAGTGCCTCGTTGTCCAGTAGTATCCCTGACCAGGTGTCAGTCAAAAAGGAAGATTGCTCCAAATCTAAAATGGAATAATAAGAATGATTTCCAACATAATATGCAGTAGAATCAGCATTTTATCCAGCTAAATTGTTTTAGCATTTTATAAGTGAGGCAAAGAAGGGTTTTAGGAAAGGATTTGAAGAGTTATCTTGAGAGAGTTCACCATGGGTTATTTTTCACAGATTTTCAGCTTTGAAGCTATATCCTCCTCCCAAGTATGAGTGAAAGCATGAAGCACTATCTTGAAACAATTTATTCTTACATTTCAGCTCTTCTGATTCTTTCATTTGTGACTCGTGTCTGTGCACATTCTTCAGGTATGTAGGTGAGTTTCTTGGCTTTCTGTAAAAGAAGAGCAAACACTCTTGAGATCTGGAAGAAAATCGGCATTGAAGTGTAAATAGGAGACTTTTTCTGCTGTGTGATATGAGTATATTTTCTTCAAGTAAATAGGAGTTATTTATGCATGAAGCCTTGGGAGGTTTGCATAAGTAGTAGATGCAGTTAGACACAATTATATAGAATTAATGAATAAAAATTATAGGGTTTTATTTTCAATATATGCAGAGTTCAATTTATTATAACTAATGCACCACGTGTTTTTTTACTGTTTATTTATTTTTTATTTAATATTATTTATTTGTTATAATATTATTTCTGAAGTTAAAATGCGATGATAGATACAGAATGTGAGAAATTAATATTCATATTCCTTTGTATTGTGAAAAAACACAGTGTGAAAAGCCTCTTTTGTTAAACAAGCCAGGACTTCAAATGAAGGGGAGGATTGCACAATGCACAACTGCACGCGATGGTTGAGAAATGAGATCATCAGAGCAGCTAGGAGTTAAAATGTGATTTCAGTTAAGGGTACCTACTTTCTAGGGGCTCAATGTATTTAGAATCATAGAATCATAGACTCATTAAGGTTGGAAGGAACCTTAAAGATCATCAAGTTCCAACCGCCCCTGCCATGAGCAGGGAACCCATCCACTAGACCAGGTTGCACAAAACCTCATCCAACCTAGCCTTAAAAACCTCCAGGGATGGGGCATCAACAACCTCCCTGGGCAACCCATTCCAGTTCCTCACCCCCCGATAGTGAAAAATTTCTTCCTAATATCTAACCTAAATCTCCCCTCTCTCAGTTTAAAACCATTACCCCTTGTCCTATCACTATCTTCTCTGATGGAAAGCCCCTCCCCAGCTTTCCTGTAGGTCCCCTTCAAGTACTGGAAGGCTGCTATAAGGTCTCCTTGGAGCCTTCTCTTCTCCAGGCTGAACAGCCCCAACTTTCTCAGCCTGTGTTCATAGCAGAGGTGCTCCAGGCCTTAGATCATCTTGGTTGCCCTTCTCTGGACCATCTTCAACAGGTCTATATCTTTCTTGTGCTGAGGACACCAGAACTCCACACATAGAAGATGTCTCAAAAGCATATGAGAACAGCTCCAAGAAAAGGAACACCTATAGAGGTATTAGACTTCACTGTTCTGTAGCCTTAATGTCCTTTCTTTTTTCCCCCTTCTGTAGTAGACCAGTGTGGAAATCAAACAACTCTATTGTTTCCACCATCAAAAAATGTAAATGCTCTTGGTGTTAGCCATGAGAATCTGAGGTGGATCTGAATGCATCACAAGAGGTGATTATGAAAATACTTGTTTCTTCAAAGGCAGTTATTGGAGAAACTAAATGGGTGAGTTTTGAAGCACAGTGGTTTTGATATCAGTACTATTTAAGCAGACAAGATTGTCAGGCAGCCTCTGAAAGAGGGTGCAAAAGGCAGTGTTAAAAATTAGCATGTTCAAAAGTATAATATCATTCTATGGCTGTTTTAATAAATGTTTTTGTAGCTGCATACCCTACTGGAGAAAGTACTGTTTATAATACTGATATTTTTTTAGTCCTATCTGCACTCAGAAATACACAGGAAGGAGACTTCTTTGAATACCAAAAAGGGTAATTCTACCAGTCGTAATATGAATATAGTATGTATCTCAGTAAGCAATGGTCAGAAGCAGTTTTCTGCTAAACCTTTGCTGTAACTGTGTGATCTATTTAGGAAAGGGATTTCATTTCTCTTTTCAATGGTGCCCACTGACAGGACCATTACCAGAGCCCATGGGCACAAACTGAAATACAGGAGAATCCATCTGAGCACCAAGAAAGACTTTTTTACTGTGAGAGTGATCAAGCAATAGCACAGGTCGCCCAGAGAGGCTGTGAATTCTCCATCCATTGAGATATTCAGAAGCTGTTTGGGCATGGTCCTGGGCAACTGGTTCTGGGTGGCCCTGCCTGAACGAGAAGGTTGGACCAGATGACTTCCAGACGTGCCTTCCAACCTCAGCCATGCTCATCACGTTCTGTAATTCTGTAATTCTCCACATCTTTCTTTTTGCTGGGCTGTGCTGGGATCACAGGGTGTTTGTTTATGAAGTTTGGATAACATTAGTTGTAAGCATTTTGAATAATGCAATGTGAAACAGTCAACACCCTCTCTGGGGTTTGTCACCTACTGATGGTTTTTAGTGCTTATTTTGGTGTTTATTTGAGATCAGAATTCCTTTAGGTTGTACTCTCTTCGTTTGCTTTGTCCAGTATCAGAAACTCTTCTAAGGCATACAACAAATAAAGACTTGATGAAAGAAATGAGTGTCCCTTATAGACCAGTTCAATGGTCAATTGAATACTCCTCCCAGGCACAGTGACTGTGCGTGCATGTGTGTTAGAGGGAAGTGTCTCTAACAGGCTCTCTATTTCGGAATCTCCATAGTAGAAAGGCAGCAATGGGTGGAAAAGAGGACCTCGAGGACCAGAGTGGAGCTGGCTCAGTTCACAAATTTTGCTTTCACTTCTTGCTGGGGAGTTATTGTTTATAGACTCTGACACCACTCATTTCATGCAGCTCAAAAATATTGTTTTCTCAGGACTATTTAGTGCACACTGGAAACAAAAGTGTTCTGGATAGCTTAAAGGAATGATCTTGCTTGGTTGTTAAGTGATAATGCGGTCTGCTGTGAAAGATTCTGGCTATAACCTACCTGGTTTCGATGTAAAATGTCCTTTACATTGGCAATAAAACAAGCCAAAGTTACATATTTACCTCCCCCAAAGTCTTAACTGTTGTTTGATATATTTAAAGAAATTAATTGAAAAAATTAAACTTTTCTTTTTTTTAAAGAATTGAGTCCACATATTCTGTGGTTCACGCCTCCCTTTAATCATGGAATCACAGAACTGTCAGAGTTGGAAGGGACGTCTAGACATTGTCTAGTAAAACTCCCCTGCTAAAGCAGGATCCCCTAGAGCACATTATTCAGGCCTGCATCCAGGTGGGTCTTTAATATCTCCAGAGAAGGTGACTCCACAACCTCCTTGGGCAGCCTGTCCCAGTGCTCTGTCACTCTCACCATAAAGAAGTTTTTTCTCATATTTAAATGGAACTTCATATGTTCCAGCTTGTGATTTTTGCCCCTTGTCCTGTGACTGGGAGCTACTGCAAAGAGTCTGGCTCCATCCTCCTTGCAACCACCCTCTAGATACTTGCAGGCATTGGTAAGGTCTCCCCTCAGCCTTCTCTTCTCCAGGCTAAAAAAATCCCAGCTCTCTCAGCCTTGCCCTCTCATAAGGGAGATGCTCCAATTCCCCAGTCATCTTCATTGCCCCCCACTGGACTCCTTCTAGTAGTTCCCTGTCTCTCTTGAACTGGGGAGCCCAGAACAGGATGCAGTATTCCAGATGTTGCCTCACCAGGGCAGAGTAGAGCAGGAGCATGACCTCTCTCGACCTATTGGCCACACACTTCCTTATGCAACCCAGGATTCCATTTGCCTTCTTGGTGAAGGGAATGGTGGTGGCTAAGGCAAATAGCACAACATACAAATGAACAGCAAGCCACATGTTTCAGAAAAAAAGTATATATAACTTTGTCTTCTCATAGAATGAGCAGAAACTTTAAGTAAGTGTTCTGGGACAAATGAAAACAGTGAGGTAGTACACTCGGAGTAGAAATGCTGGTACCACAGGAAAAATCAACTGCAGCAACAGCTTGCAGTGGTGCATGCTGAAATGCCTGTGAGACATGCCTTAGAAGGTATATGATATCTTTACTGCCAGTGTCCTGTTTCTCAGACCCACACAACATTTCAGAGGTCACAAATGCAATTACTTCACCTCTGGTAGAAGCAATTTGCATTAAAGTATCACTGAATTTTCACAATGTAGTTGTTCAGTTGGCTTGAAGAAACAGAAAAGGAAGAATGAGAATAAAAGTAGAAAAAAAGAAAGAAAAAAAGAGAAACAGGGAGGAAAGAAAGAAGGGAAGAAGAAGGAAAAAGCAAGAAAACATGAGAGTAAGAAGATGACAGTAATTCTCCCCCTCATCCATCAAGATGAATGAAGGGCTAACAAAAGGGTTATTCAATACTGTGCTGTAATACCTTATTTTAGTTTCTGATCTGAAGTCCTTTGACGTCAATGAACTTCCATTGACTTTAATAGGCTCCGGATCAAGCTTGTTATGTGGATCTCAGACTTACTGTCTGTGAATGAACATGAATCTGTGGATAAGTTTCCCAGAACAAACAAATAACTTAAAAAAGTAATTAGGCTGGTATTTTAACATGAACAGGTTACAATACACAGGTCCCTAAGCGGATGTGCAGCACAGTGTTTTTGAATGGTGTATGATCAAGTAATTTTCTTAACAGTGTGTTTTATGTTGGGGTTAACAGCATTTAGGTTAATGGAAAACATGCCTGACTTGCAAAGAATTTCCACCAGAAATATTGGACTCTGAACAAAAATCTTTTTCTATTCTGAAAAACATGTGGAGTTGCAATATTTTGTTTCATTCCCTTTTACCTATATAACTGAACGTATCCATTCATTACAATATGTATACACAGTAGCTCACAATAGAGTGTATATGTATATATTTATAAATGTAGACATACTTACCTTACACATCTACAACAAATATCTCTAAAGCTCTAATGGCATATATTATTCTAGAATTATGATTTATTGATATACGTACACTTTTGAAATTTCAGCAGGTTTTTGTTTTTGTTTTTGTTTTTGTTTTTTTTTCCAAATAATATTATGACATTCTTTGCTGTGGTATTGGCTAATCTTTCTGTTCTAATTCTGTGCTATATTCCAGTTTTGTACCTGTGCAATGGTAGTCTGCACTGAGGGTTGGCAATATACTGGTACCACAGAAATATCCTGGACTCAAGTAAGAAATGTTACTAAAGTTGCTACACACGGACAGTTTCAGGACATTGCCTGTCATGCCCTCAGCCAGAAAATACCCCCTGGTCACTTCTGTGGTGCCTGCGAGGTGGCAGATCTCATCTTTAGGCTCTGGGACTGGATGAGGCAGTGGGTTGTGCCAAAGTAGGAGTCCCGTGGGAGAGGGGTCCAATGGGAGATGGGTGCTAGACAGAGAAGGAAGAGTAGGGTATGTGCCATTCTGTCTTTACGTGAAACCCCTGGGACAAATCCCAGCCTGTAGAAATATCTGATCGCCTGGCAGTGGAGACAGCCAAAGTGAAAAGACAACCCTTCCCTCAGCCACAGCTCCAGAACCCCCCATACCACTTAAAAAGTTGAATAGGGTCAAATACTTAGTAGTACTGGAAATGGTTCAGATTGCATCAGCTGTCAGTAACATAAGCTTGACTGAGGTAGTTGTCATGTAGCAGGGAAATCAGATTAGTACAGTAAAATAATTGGTGTGAACAGAAACTCCTAACGAGTCTTAATAGCACTATATGGCACTAAAATGGAAAGAAAACATCCAATAAGATCTGAAAGTGCTGTGCATGTCCCCAAGAGAAAGACTTGAATGCTTGTAAAGGGGCTAGCATACATTTTATGTTTAGTTCTTTTTCTTAATTGATTTTTTCTCCCTGCAATCTTTTATTAGAACTGATTGACCGTTTGTAATTTAACTCTTATTTTTGATCCAAATATGTTGTTTTCCCCAAAATTATGAATTTAAATATTAAAATAAAACCTTAACTGAGAATATTTGTTTCAGAGACTTCTATCCATATATTGTTTTTTCTTTAGGGGAGAATTTTCTGATTCAGCAAAGTAGTTCAATACTTTTTAAAATCCCACTGCCAGTCAAAGAGAGTTTATATATAGTATGATTTTATGGAAAGTTTGGGGGATGCATGTGATTGTGTGCACATAAAGAATTTTTTTTTGTTAGCCTACTAGGACTAGTTTTACATGTATAATATTCTGTATTATATTTAAATGTGGAACTACCTATTTTAAACCATTTATTAAATTTGTCTGATCAGTGTTCCAAATACAGCTATTTTATGTGGCCATATCATATTATATTGCAGTCTTTAAATTGTACAAACTTGAAGATTCTGCCAAAATACACAATTTAGTACATAGAAATTAATGGTTGTGGAAAAATATATGTAGTAGTTAGCATATTGCATGTAATTTCTATGGATTTTATATTTGAATATGTTGGCAGAAACAATTAGAGGGAGACCAAAATGACACCTATCAACTAGAAATGAATTCCAGAGTCTGTGTTGTTATTACACGTTATTTATAAAACTCAACAAAATTTATAATACAGCCCTTTGGAAAGAAGACTGGAAAAACTCAGTGAACAAGACAATAAAATATTTATTCCGTGAAAGGTAACCAGTGTAAATCAGGTTTCCAGCTCCAGGAAAGAGCATGAGTAGGCACAGAGGTCCATTTGCTGTTTTCTTTCTGAGGTTGTCTACCAAGAGTGCAAAAAAAAAAGAGAAATAGATGCTACTTGCACTGTGCCTACTGATGCTGTATTTTTCCTATTGAAAACTAATAATTCTAATACCTTCAGTGAATTGTCACAAGGCAGCACAGGGCTATACTCACTGTCACTGGAAAGGTAATGCTACTCTTCCTTTCGGTGTCCCATCCTTCCCTGAGCATTTGGTCACCACATCCCTTTCATCTCTCTCGAGATCAGGAGAGGTGATCTGCAGCCCTCTACCACTGAAATGCTACCTCTGTCTAACTGAGAACAGAAACACGACTTTCTATGTGTTAGACAGTTATTCCTTTTTCCTGTTCTTCTTTGTTACACTCTGATCAGAAAGAACATACCAAAAAGCTGGAGGCCACAAAGACTCAGTCACAAGCCACATTCTTCTTTCTATGTATGCATGCCCTTTGCAATGTGTAACTAAAACCAAATGATTATATTTTATTCAAGGAGAACCTAAGCTGTGCAGCAGTGTAACACTGACCCATCAGAAAAACCTCGTGTTCTGAGGTTTATGGGGATGGGAAGCTGGTGTGTTTAAAACAAAGACACTTTTGATCATTGCATGCTCTTGCACAAGTGCCAGTACACACAAGTGAACACTCCTTGTTTGGATGATGTAGTAGCACTGATCTGATCCTGTTATTCTTATATTTTCTCCTTAGAGATGTCAGTAACAGTCCTCTGTTTTCTGTGGCTTTTCTTCAGGAGAGCTTGATTCCTTGCCGAGCTCTGTGGACCGAGGCTGCCATCACCATCATGATGATCTTCTAAAGATATTTATGGCTTGACTCAGTTGCCCTTTGAGACACTCTTGACAGGACCAGGGTCTAGCTGCTGGACCCAGGAATGAAAAAGAATGCTGTTGATTTCATTACAGTTTCTAAACTTTTTCCTAGTATACAAAACCAGAGAAAATGTCCTGGTTTCAGGCAGGATGAAGCCGTGCCCGAATAAAATTAGATAATAGGCTAATCTATAGAAAAAAATGATATATATGTGAATGGAAATAACAAGTGTATACTTAAATATGCATTTGGTATAAAATCTACTGCACTGGAATAATTTAAGCCCTAATCCAAACTCCATTGAAGAGAATAAAATACACTTCCTTAATAAATAAGAAAGTATAGAACTATTCAGAAGACAAAGTTTAATTAGTATCCTGTTTCTGTGAGTAGCTACCAAAGCAAGTCATTCTCATATATATATTGCAGAGTATTAATACATTTCATTCTACTTCACTCTACTCTTGTGTGGCCACCACAGACTGCAGTTATCACTAAAGTTTTAATGTTTTTGTACTGCAGATCAGGGGGAGGGAGCAGCAAGGAGAAGAGGAAAAAGCACAAAGCTGAGGTGCAGGTTTCAGTTGGTTTGGCAGTCAAATTTCTTCCTCAGGCACCGAAGACTCTGGTGTAGTGTGCGTCACTCCAGTGGGACATGTTCAGTGTATCTGCACCTGGTTTATCAGCAGCGTGTGTGTATATAAAATTTCATCACATACTTTATGCTATCGTGGTATAAGTTTAAATGCCTGCAGTGAAAATTTAACATAAATTGTAACCCCTTGTCACTTTGCTGGAAAGTTTTGCATTTTGTTTTCTGTAATGCCACTTTCTGCCTAAAACTGCTAAGGAATAAGTGAAGATGAGAAACAAGAGGAACTAACTGTGATGTAGTGAGGTAAGAAGAGGAGTCAGGGAAAAACCTGGCTTGTAAAGGAGCTTCTGTTTGTACTGGATTTTACATGAGGGACGGGAGGAATAATTTTACACAAGAAGATGGAGAAATGACAGAGCTTTGGATATGAAAGAAGAAGACAGAGAATCCTAAAGCATTGGAGATATCTAAATATGAAAATCTTATTTTGAATAACTAAAAGAAATGTGTTTTTTATTCCAAAGTGTCTGAAACAGATGCTTTCTTCTTTATCTTCTTCTAAACCAAGGGTGTTGTCTTTAAAATTTGAATCAGATATCGTTATAACCTTTCAACCATGAAAAGAAGCATTTCACATTAAATGGAAAAATATGCTATAAAAAGAGCATTTTCCATGAAAACTTTTTTTCCAACATATTTTGATTTGTTGTCTTTATAATGGGATCAAGACTAGAAGCCAAGGTAAAAGGAGTTGAGTGTGACATAAAAGTCAGTGAAGGGAGAAGTTTGGAAAGATAACATGAAATTTTGTACAGCAATACAACACTATTGAAAATTGTGGTGTTTCTTGGACATAGCTAAGGTCTGAGTTTGTGTTTATGATTATGAGTACAATGCCTGTGGCATAAAATGACTGCTTCTTATACTCTGAGACACAAAGATAAAAATATTTTTTTTCATACTAGGGAAACAATAGGAAATGAAGTCAGGACCAAATTGTTCTTTAAAGGGCAGTTGCAGAGAGACCACCCACTTCTATGAGAGTAGGCTTTGGCTCATCACACTGCACTTCAAAATAATGCTGAGGCATAAAAGAAGAGAAATAGGAAACAAGGGCACAGACAGAGCACTGGGACAAAGTGAAAGGAGTAGGGGCTCCATGGCAGAGCTAAAAGAGGCAAAGCATGGCCATAGGACCTGGAATCTCCACAGTAAAAGATATTTCTAGTGAGCTGTATGTACAGCAGATTTATGATGAAGAACCATCCACTTCTGTTGCATTTTGCTTACCCCATGGTGCCTGACTTTGGGATCTTGTTACAAGCTTTTCATTGTTTTGCAGTCCGTGAGCTTTCATAATGCTTCGTGCAGTGTTTTAATTTTAATTATGGTTACATGAAGTATCTACATAAGGTGTCACCTACTTTCAGTTCAAAAACAGTGAGGAAAATGAATAAGTAGAAGAAAGGAACTCCAGGGAATACAGATTGTATCTAGAAAAAGACTTATACCAGGGAAATTTCTTAATCCATCTCAAAAATGCCAGCTTCCTTGGAAAGTGCTCTTTATCTGCATTGACTTGTCTGGAGACCTAGTGACTTTGGCAATCTTCTACCCATAAAGAGAAGAGGAGATCAAGGTGGTTTGATACACTCCAGCTCTCTCTGTAGTTCTAATCACTCTAGTTGCTCTA
The DNA here is from genome assembly GCF_020740795.1 of Apus apus. Lineage (NCBI taxonomy): Eukaryota > Metazoa > Chordata > Aves > Apodiformes > Apodidae > Apus > Apus apus. Next base: position 93,379,976 of record NC_067282.1, on the reverse strand, counting down.
TTTAGATGCTTGTGCAGGTGTCCCTCCAAAGGTGTAATACATGCATGCCGAGTTCTGCTGTAGTTTCTCCATCACCATATGGTGAACTTGTCCCAGAGGTTTCTTGTCTGATAGATTATACTAGAAGAGATGACAAGGTCATTCAGGGAGTTAAGAGATATTAGAATGAGGATGATAATTTTGAATTGCCAGAGTACCTTTGAGACAGTTGAAACTTCATAGATTTTCAGCAGTAATTGCTACACGAATATTTTACATGAGAGAATTCGGAACAATTCAAGCATTAAATGGCTGCAAAGCTGCAGATTATGGAGTCAACTAGCAGTAGTGTAATTTTCCAAATGAGAGAAGATACTGCAGAAATTTCACCATAGCTGTAAACTGATTAAAGTAGAACAGCAGCCTCTACTCAGAAGTGAGTGTCTTGAAGTAGGATTAAAATCTCCATTTGACTTATATTGCCTGTTATTTTAGTGAAGCAGTATTTGAAAAATTTGTATGAGAAAGTAGAAATGCTGTAAAGAAATTATTTTCAAATTCCCTAAATCTGAATATCTACATACTGTGCTTGGAAAATCAGATTAAATATCCCATGTCACTTATCACTCTTCAAAAGCAGGCACGATTTCCAACATAGAGATGAAATGATATGAATATCTTCTAAAGTCAGAATGTCAACAATTTGTGTAAATCTGTGACTGATAAACCTTTATCATTGCACTCAAGATTTCAAATTGATTTTCACCTCACAAAATCTAGCTAAAAATCTTCCAGTAGTTATGACAACTTCTGAAATTTTCTGCAGTTTCAAAGTTCATCATAATTAAAAAAAAATTACTGGTAACATTTTTCTTCAGGCATTTTAGGCCACCATTGTTTGTCTTTAGTCCTTCTGAGGTCAAGAACTTCATCTGCTGTCAAAAAAAGTGTACTTCCTTTCTAGTGTTATTTTATTGTATTTTGCTTTGTGTCATGTTGTATTTTACTTTCCCAGTTAAGAAAGATAGTTGGAGATGTAGGCTTTCTGTGCAAGCAATTTTTATTTTGCTGTCATTCTCACTGTCTCAATCTAACAATTATTACTGTTCGCTTCTTTATCAGGAGTAACTCCTGAAAGTTGCAGTTCAGCATTAATGAATAAGTGTAATCTGTGCCTATGCAGCTCCATGGAAACCAGTAAGTTTTCAGGGTTGCTGAGGTGATGCTCAGGACCCATAATTTTAATTCACGTGTCAGACATTTGGAGCAGACCAATGACTGTCAATACTCTGATACCGAAGATAAAAAAAATCCTATTTTTCTTGTTTGTATTTTACAAACACTAAGGAATGAGGTTTGATCCCACCACTAGTATTAAATAAAGATTTACAGAATTAATATCTACTAAAAATTTGTAGCAACTTTCCTATTTATGTTCAAAGGCAGCAAAAAAAGTTCATGCAATCTACGGTACATTTTCAGTATGAAGATAGGCTGTGTAATGTAGCTTTAGGATTAAAGATTTAAACAAATGAAACAATAAAACTATCAAAACATTGCTCCCCCAAGGGAGGCTCCACTGCTCACCCTTGCTCATCATCCCCACAGCTGCACCTCAGCTCTGAGTGGGACTGGGGCCATGGCTGCTGCCTGGGCTGCCTTGTACCTACACTGTGCCCAGCCTCCCCACCTTGCTGGCTGCATTGCTCAGGTACCCGTGGTGGTGTGTGGTGATGGCCAGGCTGTGACCAACCCTGTGCTGTCCTGGCTCACGCCCCTGGGGGCTGTGAGATGGGGCCTGATTGAAGAGGGAGGACCTGGCACCACAGCAGCTCGCTGATGCTCTCCTGTATGAATTCACCTTACCTGCATGTTGAGGGCTGACTCGTGTGACCACATAAGGGACCGGCAAGCATAAATTGTTTAGCATGATTGCCAACCATCCAGTTCCAGTAAATGGAAAATTTTGTTAATGTTTAATGTGGGTAGTGGCTGCTATTAGGTGTCAGTAATGCAGGGGTTTGTTCTCTTTCAAAAGGGTTTTTTTTTCCTTTCCAGATGGTCAAAGCCCAACCTGCATCCAGCCACCAGGCATCACTAATGTTATTAGCATTATTGGCACATGTGTTAAAACAATTATTTTGGTAAGAACTATGATCAGAGAAGGAGATGAGGAAGGATCAAAAGACCATTTCATGGTATTTTGGTTTGAGATAGTTTTACCTTCTTAATGCAACTGGGACAAATTCAGATAAAGTGCCTCTCCAAAGGAATTTCTCATGCTTATACTTCGTTTGAATTTGGCCTAACTGGCACTTGACATTTTCTTGGCACTATCAATAGCCAGCACTTCTGGGAATTTAATGACAGTAGCAGAGTGTCAGAGCTCCCACAATTGAAACAGCATCTTTCATGGCAGTAATATTAGCTCAAAGTCTCATGTTTATCCATATAATTCATCTATGAAGAGGGAAAAGCTTTAGCTATAATGATGTGTTTAGCAGTCGTGCAAGATATTTCAAAAAAGATCTGACCCCAATACCATCAGTGTCTCACCTGGATAAAATAATCTCACACTGTCAACAACTTTGATTTCTATAGAGGTGATTCTTCAGAGGAGGTGAATCTCATGTAGAATGGACTTATTTCTCCCAGTCCAGAAAACAGGGACGAGATGTTTAACTCAACAGTAGGTGTCTAGATACACCATGGGATTTATACTGAGGTGCGCAGAATCCTTATTTCGTCCTGTAGAAGATACTCAAAACACAACCAGATATGGCCCTGGGAAACCCATTCTGGCTGACCCTGCTTGAGCAGGGCAGTTGGACTGGACGATCTTAAGAGATGCCTTCCTACCTCAGCCATTCTGTCAATCTGCAACATGAGGCTTTTCCTATGGAGTAGTGATGAACTTCACCCCAGTGACACAACAAAAGCCCAGTGGCTCCTCATTGCAGTATAAGTAGTGGAAGGATTTTATTTTGTTTCATGGATGGAGGTAAATTTTGGAAAAAAACCCCAGCACTTAAATTTATTCAGCATTTCAGTATTTGTGAAACTTGCTAGCTTCATGGTAATCCATGTCTTTCTAATCCAAAGTCTTTCTACATTGAGTGGATAGCACGAGAAGGGGTGCTAATCCTCTTCCAGTGTGTGCCAGCTCTGTTCTGAATAGACAGACCCTTCTAGGAAGTGGTCAGCCTTCTGTCTGCTAAGGTGGCAGCTCTGATGGTAGTTGGAGATGACAAATGTCTGCCTCCTAGGAATGGGCCAAAGACTACAACTGCACCGTTAAAAAGCTGCCTGGAGCTAAAAGCTTTCAGGATAATTTTCAGGCCCTGTTGGAGCAAGTGACAAAATTCCCACTGGGTTCAGTGCATCTGGGATGTCCTCCTCAGTCATCATTAAGCCTTTTGTACTGTAACCATAACTGCAAGCTGCAGACAGAGATGCTCTCTGGGACAGAAGAGGTCTCAGTGTCTTCTGACTGGAGAACACATGCACTGGGCCAGGGGAAGCTTGGGGAGGAAAAATAGCAACTCTATTAAATAGGGATTTTACCGTCTGTGGAAAGGGCAGCTGACATATAACTTGACTAAATTACCCTGAAAATGGGAAAGAACTGGTTTTCTGTTCCAGCCCCCTAGAAATTCAAAACCAGTTTTCTTCACTTTTTGAATAATATGAACAGTGAAGTGATAGATAATGATTTGTTTCCTAGGCTTTGTCCTCTTGCCTTGACTTTTTGTTTGGGCAGTCACAAAGTCCCTCTGTTTTGACATGAACAGATTGTTTCTTTCTCTGTTCCTGTCTCTCTTGGTCTACATTAAAAATGTGTCTTGCTGAAAATAGAAGCCTTTGCTTACGCACTGGCTGCTCTCTCTATATTTTGAATTGCTCATCCTTTAGTTCTTCTTGGGGCTATTTGAGATGCAATCAACAAATCACAGTATTTCCAGTTATTTTTCTTGCAGAGCTAATCTGAGAATAGTTCTTTCCAAACATAATGTCTGGGACCTGCTACTGGATTATTTCCTCTCTCTTTATCACCTTGATAAACAAGTGATAACAATGGTAGGAGCAGGAGGATCCCACAGAAAAAATATCTTAAAAATTAGCCATAGCACTCTCTGTTGACAGGCTATACAGAGATGCACCATATGTGCAGAACCTCCTATGGCACATTGTATTTGGATAGAAAGAACTCTTCTAAGAGTGCTGGTATAATTGTCAGTACCAATGATATGAAACATGCTGAATTTCACTTCTGTGCAGAATAACTCGAACTGATAAACAGGAGCTTTTTTCCATGTGTGTGTTAGCTACATTCTGAATTTGAAATAGATACTGCTATTTTTCAGCAGGACCTGCTAATTTAGCACAAATTTTCTCATTGGATCCTTTCTAGTCACCAGTTTCAAAATTGCATAAAAGAATAATTTATGAGAGCACTGACAGGAATCTGTGTTAGATGGAGTCAGGGAGCATAATAAAGACTGTATCTATGGAAAAAAAGGGCCATTCTGGGCAAAATTACCAAACTTGACTCATTCTATGCACAAAAGGTTGGAAAAGATACGAAAATTCAAGTACGGAAAACAAAGAGAGGAAATTACTTTGCAGGACAGTAGCCAGTGAATTATTTAGTTCTTTGGAGGACTGAAACACAAAGCAGCTTTAGTTATATGACTTGGAGAAGACTGAGGCTTAATTTTCAGTCATAACTACCTAAACACATCAGCTGTACTTAGAGGTTTTGTTTTTTTTTCTTTTTCGAAGTTTTCCACTCTTTCAGGATATATAGATTTCTTGGGGCATTTAATTAAGATGAATGATAGTGCTGTGAAAAGACATGTTCTGATTAATATTCTGTTGTTTGCTTTCATATTCAGCATTGTATGTGTTAATGCACTGATTAAAAGTATTTTTGCATATGAGACACAAGCAGATACATGGAAAGTGTGGCTTGTTTTTTGTTTGTTTGTTCAGAATTTTAAAGACAGTGACAGTAGCCTGACCATTAATGGGATGGAAAAGAAGAAAAGCAGAAGTATCCTGGGATACTCTCATGTTATCTCAAACTGAAATTCAGAGGGAAAATGACATTTTGAAGATTGGACCCCTGAAAACAACAAAGAACTAAACAAAGGCCATGTAAAGGCCATGACATAATTTGACTCAGGGTGATACTCTTTGTCTGCCATGGACATAATTTAATGGGAATGATGGAAGGAGGCATATCTGGCATTTTCAGTTGGACATCTTGGGGCAGAAGCTCAGGGAGAAAGAGCAAAACTGAATCCCAGGTGAGACTTTAGTTGGGAAAGCATAAAAGAGGTAAAGAGAGAGAAGTCATGTCCTTGGTTCATATATGGCCATGGTCTAGTTAGAATATTTTGCTGTTGCTGGCTGCTCAGGTGGATTATCTCTGCATCCACTTGTCTAGAACTGCAAAATTAGGTTAGATTGCTCATGACATTAGTCAATATAATTTGGGTCCAGAGATAATAGCCCTCTGCTTCCCTGCTGCCGTTAGATATTTCAAAGCTTGAAAATGTACTTTTCTTTATGATTTACTACTGAGTAAAAGTTTTGTACATGTACATATATGTGTGTACACAGCTGTTTCTTTCAGAAGCGATTCTCCCACTGTCAGTGGGTGCCTTTGCTCTTGCATAATCTGTGTCTCTGTCTTTTAAAACATGGACTTTTGTTGGTTGGACACGGAAGGGGAGAGCCAGTAAAAGCCTCCTGCATTGCATTGTCAATATTTGAGTGCCTGTCTCACTGAGCAGGCTGCTAAGCATGGTTAGATACCCCAGTGCCCCATAGTTCTCCTCAGGGAAATCTAGGTGTTTCCATTGACTGAAAATTGAGCATGGTGGGAGTAGATTTGCTTAGAAAGCCAACAAGAGACACTCAGCAGTTGTGTCTGCAGTCCCTCTCATTTGCTTCTGCAAGTGAACCAGGGAGATGGGTAGGTACTTCTGGCAGCCAGGATGCAAGGCCCAAAGCCATCCCTTATGGTGGCAGTCTCAGTTGACTAGTGACAAACAACCAGCAGAACAATTATCTTCAGATGTGTAACTGTAGAGGTCAGCAAGGCTTACAGCTTGCTACCCTTTAGAGAGGTGCTTCCTGACCTCCTGGTCTGGAGAATGAAGCATCCCCAGCATGGGGAGACACCAGGTGTGCACCCAGCCAGACAGTGGATTTGCCCAAACCATGCAGCTGAGCAGAAGGCAGCAAAAGGGCCGTTGATCCCTGGAGAGAAAGAGCTCTTCTTCCATGGGAAGTGGGGAACGATGACATGGCAGCAGTGCTGGTGACATTTAAACCAAGACATTCCTGCAGAAAATACACTGCCCCTCCCTGCTCAACACAGAAACTGTTGGGGATGATTTTTTTCTCTCACAGGATGGGAGTAACCCCCTTGGAAGTCGATTGAATACTTTAGCAGAAAAATAAGGCCCGAGGCTATTATACTCTTGATAAACCTTGCACCAGCGAGAGCAGGAGGAGAGACCTGTTGGCTTAAGTATTCCAGCACAGGATGAGAATAAATTCCATTGACCTCAGAGGGAGTAACTCCCATCCTGACACAGGAGAACTGGTTTTCAGAAGAAAAAAAAAAAAACAACAAAACAATTTTCATTGAAATACTACACTTGTGTCCTTCTCAAACAATGAAATGCTTATGGTGACTTACTTAACATTTACTATCTTATCTCACACTTGGCTGAATGTGAGAGATTCTAACTTGCACGTAACATTACAATTTTGAACATATTTTTTTCCATGACCACATAAATGAGGAGTCCTATGGAATGACAAGATGTTTGGAGAGAAAGGGTTTTGTGCAAAACCCATAACTTCGACTTCTGTTTGCAAGGGGGAGACATTTCATTCATCTTGGGGCACAGAAACACTGGGGTTATTTTATGCTTTGTTTTATGTTTGCCTCTCTTGTAGTTTCAGCTTGTTCTTTCAGGTCTTTATAATTATTCTGTGTGACTTTTTAATTGATTATGAATAAAAGGACAAATATCTACCCATCCCTCAGAAGCTCTGCTGTATTTTCCAAAACAAAACAACAGACTGAGTCAGAGGATGTGGCATCTCCATCTGTGCAAGTCAGGCTTTATTGACACAACAGGTGATTCTTAATTAGGTGTTTCCAAAACAATTTATAGAATAAACCTCTAGTGTTGGGAGTGGCTTGTAGAAAATAATAATTTGGAGTTTACAGAAATATAGAGGAAGTTCTGGACAGAGAACAGTTTAGGATCTAAAAATACATGGTAAGAATTGTTTGGATTAAGAATGATTATCCACAAACATAGGAATATTTCTCTTCTAACCTGGCAGTGTGTCAGGCAGAGGCTATGAACTAGGCTCCAAAATAATGTGTAGCTACCTAAGGATTTTTGCAGCGTGACTGAAAAGGGAAAATGGTTCAGTACCAACTATATACATTGAAACGACATATACATACAATTTTTATAAAACATATAGCTATTGAAACATTTGATACTTGGATGAACTTATTTCAGCAAGGTCTTTACTCCTCCATTCAACCAGAAATTTTGGAGGGTGACACTTTTTATAAATTTATATGTGTGAAAGTTTACCAGGCTCCATATAAGCCTCAGGAGAGAGAAGTAGTATTGAGCAAATGGGAACCAGGTCTGCCAGTGTCACTTTAACTTTCCTTTAGATCTTGAAAAGTTTGCTAACAGGCTGCTGATTAATGTGATGTGTATTTAATTATGAGTGACCATTTCTAATCCTAGCAATAACTAATATTAATGACAGTATTGTTGACAAGGAGGATGATTTACAGGTAGTGTGTGATGGTTTGGCTGAGCTTGGCATCACACTGTGGCAGTCAGAGAAAAGCTGAATTTTGTTCTGCCCTGTGAAGCTTTTGGTTTTAGGCTTGGTTGGCCATTGGCTTATTCCCTAAAATAAAATTGCCAGCTGTGAGGCTGCATGTTTACTGGCAGTCACAGACTGATCCCACTAGAGGAGACCAGCTCAGGGCAGGAAGGCTGCTCCTTCACTCTTCTTTGCCTGGAGCTGTGCTGGGAGGTTGAAGGACCATCTCCTTGTTGCTGGTGTGGTTCCCACAAGAAAAGACCTGCTCTCTTCACTTAAAACAAGCTAGCAGTTGTTGAGCCCATCAGAAGAGACAGAGAACATCTGACCTTTCCAGTGAATCTTGCTTCATGAGGGCTTCATGTATTTATTGAAAGATCCTTCAATAAAAGAACTGTAGACCTGAAGGGCTCTTCTGCTCCTTGCAAGCACCAGTCTTCCCTGGGCTCAATGCACAAGGAATACAGCTTCAGGATGAATTCAGAGCAGCATGCAATTCTCATGATCATTTTAATTTTCCAATACACTAGTTACTGAGCCAATTCATTCTGGGAAGGCTGTATCTTAGGAGAGAATGCATGAAAGAGCAGCCTCCTAGGCATTTTTTGACAGGCTGTGTCCATCTGCAAGTGACTAAATACCGCTTGCTTCTGCAACCATTACTTAGGTAGGTACCTGATAAACTAGTAGGTGGATCAGTTCTCATGTTGCTGTTATAGCTCTCAGCATTCCTCAGATTTCCCTGGGTAAAACACAGTCCAACCCCTAAGTCAGTGGTGAGTGTGGCCTGGCAACGTCTGGCTTCCTGTCAGCAGCCTGATCTGCAGAATATGTACATCAGCTTAGCCAGATGCTTCAGTCTAATGGTGATGATTCACCTTGGTTAAGGATCTGGTTCATCTTTTTTGAGTTATTTCTTGCTTCCCACATTTTCAATTCATTATAATTGTTTTCCCTGAGGTCACCAGCTCTGTGTTGGCTTCCTGCTGTACTCATTAACATTACACTTGCCCAGGCTGAGAAATTCAGCCCTCACATATATTCAGCTCAAAATTAGTATAGGACTTTGTTATTTGAGTTAAGGAACCTGCTTATTAAAACCTTCTGTTACCTGAATGATAATAGGATTCTTTCCTCCTTCTTTATCTTCCTGTTCTTTTTTAGTTGGCATGTCACATGTATTCAGCGTGGGTCACAAACCTCTTGGCCAGAGTCCAAGTGACAGCACAGAAATAATTTAAATTGGTGTGCTGTTATTTCCAGCTGGTGAACATATATATCAAGGATCACTTTTTCTTATCTCTACTTGTTAAGTCTCTGCTAGTGTTCTGTCTCCTTGGAGGCAGGATACTATTTCAGTATGATCCAACTCGATATTGCTGTGTTTCTAAGATGCTTACAGAGCCATGCTGGTGATCCTATGGGAAGGCAACAGCTCCTTATAATCCTGATTAACACTTTGCTATAATACATAACCTCTTATGTCACCTCATTTACTGTAGATGACTGCCATAAGGGCACTTTGTGTAGCTGCTGATTGAGACAAAAGGTGCTTCTGCTTCTGCCACTGATGTACTGAGAGAAATTCTCCACTTTTTTTTCTATATCCTCATTTCATAAGCATGAAGAAAAGATGAAATATTAGCCTGGCATCTGCTGAGGTGCAACAGAAGGGCCAGTAGAGTGACTAAGTGGTGTATATTCTATGTGTAAGCTGTTTGACTCATAGAAAGAATTGATGTAAAGTAATACTTCTGCAATGAGTGAATTACAGTTCTGTATAGTATTAGCTCAGGGATTTGAGCAAAGACAATTAAGAATGATGATTTAATTGATTTATGTGGCCACGGCATAATTATTACCACTTTGTGATTTCCTACACTAATTAGTTTCATTGAAAATGTATCAAAACCCTAAGATTTTCTCCTTGAGGCAAATATAGATATACACTATCGAGACATTTCTCTGTGGGTGTGAACTGGTTTACATTTCAATGATCTGGTACTGTCTACCTGATCTGTAGCTGCATGACAACCAAATTAATTCAGTGTAGTCCCTATGACAAAGCAACTTTTAAACAAAATTTCACAGAGAACAATATGAGATGCAACAGATGGAAAGAAATACGTTTTTATAGATCATATCTTTCTGTCTAACTGATACCAATAAAGAAGATTAATTAATAAATGGATGATGTTCTTGAGAAAGGCTCACAGCATTTGAACAAAGTCAGATGGAAACATAAAAATTTGTATTATTGAAATACAACCCTAGAGAAAAACGTACTGGAAGGAACCAGAGAAGTAATGTGGCAGCAACATATAGGGTTGCTGGTAGCTGATAGTTAAGATAATGATAGTGATATATAAGACTATTTAGTAGGTTTTTTGCCCAAAAGAATCTGACTTCAGCAATGTGAGAAATTAATAATTCCAGATGAAGAAATTATACTTGAAATTTGAAGTTGTAACTTAACTGAAATTACATAAAGAAATTTGTTGTCTGGTTCATCTCATTGAATTTCTGAATCATTAGCTCACCTTTTGCTATTGTAATATTTAAGGTCTTGCATTACGGAGGGCTGTCTTAGAGGCCACTTCACTGGATCACTTCCTCTGTGATATGGCAATGTATGATATATTACTTAAAAGCCAGGCAGTACACTTCAACTGGTAGGTGAGTTTATGTGTTGAAAACACACAAAGTATACAAATACCTCTCTCATAAGTGTAACTGGAAGAGCATTTGCAAGCTGACCTAGAGTTAGCCATAACAAAGTGGAGTAGACTTTGAATAGAATTAAAATTATGCATTTGTTTGAGGTAGGGTTATGTTTTGGCAGAAACTGGACTGAATGAGACATGACACATTTGCTAAGCAATGTGGGAGATAAGAAGTCACACTTATTTCATGCTTTATCTTTGACTTTCAACCACAGGATAATTTGGAAGAGGTAGCATCTCTGAATTTGACTTGCCAGGTGTACCAGTTGAGCTTTCTTCTATTCAGGTAGTCTAGTTCTAGTTCATGGATCAGAGATTTTTATGTTTGTGAGTGTGGATGAGAAGGTGGAAGGCTCTTATGAAAATGTGGATAGATCCCAAAGCTCAGTCGGCACCAGAGATAGACTAAAATGATGAACATAAAAGTGTGTGCATTTAAACCAATGCAGTCTTCAACTTTGACAAGTGCTGTATCAAGTCTTGACAAGTCTGCCAATCAGTCACTTTTCTAACATGTTTTCATTATCTTTTATATGTAAGCAGTGTCTTTAGTATCAACCAGGAACTTGACTAAGGTGTCTGACTGTCTGGAAACACCACAGTCAGAAGGATGGGGTGAGAGAAGACCAGATGGGTGGAAATATGCCTGAGTTCTTAGTAGAAGGACAGACTTGTAATGAAGGTGTTGTGTGGAAGGGAGACAAAGGGGCTGTAGGCAAGGGGAATATGGGCCACCATCCATGGCAAGTTGTCTTGGACTGGGTTTGGACTTTTTGAAAACCAGAAGTGCATGGCCTGTCAAAAAATTCTAACAGAATTAATTAGATTTTTCTTCAGCTTCAGAAAGGGTTGCAAAATGACTTGGCTGCTGTAGGATCCAGGATCCAAGGGAGCTTCCTGCAAAGGCGCCTGTGGTCATGCCAAATGTCCCCTGTGAGCTAAACAAACTCATAACAATTTTCCATCCTTGGATGGTGTCACCTCTGGTATCTGGTGAACAGTATGAAAAGAAAGTATGATCCTAGGTTACAGAACTAAGCAGCAAAATCAGCTTCAGCAACCAGAGCAAATGGGTTAGAATACTTAATTTGTTTACCAATTTTGCTTTCTTGAAAAATATTTGTATTATCTTCCAATTCACTCAGCAATACAACAGTTTCATGGATGAAAAACTGCTGCGTGATACCCATTTTCTGCTTTCTGAAACAAAAATAAAATAATGATACTGGACTTTTTGTTCCATAAGTTTTCCATGAGCAAAATATATTTATTTTCCTCATGGAAAATCAGCATCCATTGAGATAGAAATTTTCGGTCCCCACAGTGTGGTAAATGTTTGTAATGGGGCAAAATAGCTGCAATTATCTAGTGGCTGTCTTGTAGTATTGTGGCAACTGCACTATAGTTACTGTACAAACATTTCAGGAGGAAATTTCATTATGAGTGCCTGTTTTCAGGTGCTTGTGATTTTCTAAAATGTGGGGGAAATTACTGCTTTGTTTAAAATTTCTTTTGTTTGTTCTACAGACAAAAATGTGCTTTCTGAAAGTTTGCTGAAATTCTGTTGGGTTAGTTTTGAATTAACAGTTCATGGAAAAAAAAAAAAAAGAAGAAAGAAATGTTATGCTTTGCAATCATTGCAAGCATAACTTGACTTATTTTAAATGTGTCAGGCTGGTCCTCATATTAAAGCATCAATGCTACCAAATTCTTTTGATGAGGTAAAAAGAGGATAGCTTGTAAATCAGAGAAAGTCTCTATCATACAGCCTTACAGATACAAGTAAAATAGCTCAGAAAACTGTAGTTTTACTACCAGCAGCTATAGAACCATGTTGATATACAAAGGTACTTCAGTCTGGTGAGTCTTGCTATGCATTTCCATATTGAGTAGAGCACACTCTATCAAGATACTCAGATAAACCAGAACAGCAACACACGCACACGGAAGACAAAAATACCCTGTATTTACAGACCTGCCTTAGAACAATATTTCAGCTCTGTAATCTGGTCTGGTCAGTCAGGAACTGACCAGAACTGACAAGAGACTCCCCGTGTTGCTTTTCTTGCTATGGTGATGAAGAAAAGAAACCTGCTGTCTTAAGGAAAAAGCCACTAGCAAGCTAAGACATTTTACATTTATTTTTGTTTTGTTTTCAATAAAACTCTTTTAAGATGTAGGAACATATATTCAGCTCCCTTATCTGTATCTCTCTAAATTGGAGCTCAGCTGGCAGAAGTCAGAGCAGGACTTGTGGCCAAACACAGCACTAATCTTTCACCAGGGGGATGAATTCCATCATCCTGAAAAACATTCTTAAGCAGATTTTAAAATGTATCAGTATTAGCCTTTACTGACTGTGCCTCAAAGATGGAAGGCCTTAACTTGTGATCTGTTCAGTGCACTCACTGCTGCTGTTGTTGGCTACTACATCTGAGACACTGGATCATTTCAACAATATGGCATTGCTTCTGGGTTTCCAGCTGCAGGCTCTCTAAAGAGAGCATTTCAAACTACTGGACGTGTAACAAATTGAATTAAGCCATTCTGCCATGTCTGCACATCTAAGCATATATGTTCGTGAGCTTTATCATATTATCTCTGTGAATTTTTTTTAACAGGAAACAAATACACGTTCACAGGAGGCAAATAAAAATTGCATATCCCATTACCAGAACTTTCTGCTGTCAATCTGCTGGGCATTATGACTCAAAACATACTCATTCAGCCTACTGTGAAGGACTCATGCCAGCGGAAGAAATATATTTTGAGATGAGAGTCCATCCAAAGACAGGTCACCACAGGGTGATCTCATTTTGTGGTCTTTTGAAAGTGTATGGGTAGGAAATGCACCACAATTGTTTCTGTCCTAGATGCCTGACTTAGAAGTTATTTGACCTGTAGCACTATTGCCTGGGCTTTTATAATAGATAATGCAGAATATTGCCAACAACAAAGTACCAATATTTGTTCTACTAATACAAGTTGCAAAAGTGAGGTGTAACAACTGGATTTGAAAAAGTCAAAGTAGGAGCTGAGATGAGATGGTTCATGTGCTGTTACTTGAGTGAAGTATCTATTGCCAACCATAATTCCTAGAGAACTGTCATCCCACCGGATTGTGCCTGGATGCTCCATGCATGTGCAGAAGAGGCAGTGTGTGCTTCTAACACTGGAAATGGCAATTAACAGTCCCCCCATGTAGCCCAGGGTCTGGAGAAACAAGGAACTGGAAGAAAGACAGGAACACTGTAGGACTCCTCTAAATATATCACCCATATTAATCACCCACTGTGGCACTGTGAAAATTTTGTGTAATAGAGACCACCACTTACAGTCTGTACGAAAAAGGGGCAATTCCATAAATAGAAGCAGCACTGCAATGCACAGAATGCAGAGTTACATTTCTGAGTATTGCCCTAATATGTGTCTGAATGTGAACTCTCAGCCCTTGCTTTCACTGGGTGCTGTTGCTTAATCATGACTTTAAAGAACTTTGCATATACTACACTTTTACCACGTTGAAAATCTACAGTAGTCTGATTTTTCTCAGCATTGCCTCCTGAACCATTGAAAACCTAACTCAATGAAGAGTTGCTAAGAAATATGATATTCTAAATGCTCTTATTTTATTAATTATAAACTATGCATATCACAGTTATCAACATAAAAAAAGGCCTATCCTTCCCCCCCCCCCCCCCCTTCTGTTTTTAATTTTCAGGAAAATAACATTAATCCTATTTTGGTTTTCACAACATATTTGGCACCAGTGTCTCCTGCAGTTCATAGGTACTCATGGCCTCTGTGTTTATTATTGCAGTGAGAGATTTTTATTACCTTCAATACTGGAAAATGAGGTCAACACTCAAATATATTCACAGTATCTCAATTCTCTGATGTAATAAAGTTGCAGTATGTAAAGCCAATATCAACAACCTGGTCTTTTCCTAACTGTTCTGAAGAATTCTTTTACACTTGAATACTTTGATACTGCATTTTTCAACATTTAACCCAAGAATGACTGAGAAGTAATCTACAGATTGAAGGGAAATGGCCAAATAGTGACTCCCAGACCATATGCCACTTTTGAGCAGCTCAGCTACAGCTCCCATGTATCTGTTGCATCACATAACCAGGAGTCACCCTGTGCTGGCAGAGAAGCTATCACATGGTGTAAATGCTGGGCAGTGCGGGCTGACATGTCTGTAGTGACCTGGATGGTCTATTGAAGCTTAAGCTGGGCTCTCTTTCCCCTGTGAACTATTCCTGCATCTGCCCTGGACCTGAGTTTCACATAGTTTGTGTTTGGTAGATATTGCTTCTGTTCAGATCGTGCAAGGTGGAACACTTGGATCAAAGAAGATGTCCAGACCAAACAAATGATGGGGCTTTTTAGCACGGCGTCTTTTTATGAATATGTGGAGTTCTCCCATTGCTTTTTTTTGTATTTCCTCCCAGGACTTTCAGTATGAGTTGCATGTGCATGCGTAAAGCCATCAAGACTCGATGGATGCTTTATAAAGGTTATCTGCAAGAGTACACTGGGTATAAGTAGCATTTCTGGAAGTCCTGCATTCTAGTAAGAGCAGGCTGCAGGACATCTGGAAATCCTACACAAATGTGCAAAATTCTTAAACTCTGCCAGGGCAAGATCTTGAGTCAAAAAACAAGGATGTGTTTGGAAAAAAACAGATATACAATAACATTAAATTTAATAATGCAGTTTCATAGGTGAAAAAAGTAACATTGTGCTCTGCCTTTCTTGCTATATAAAGTATCTTTTTTTTTCACCTGTCTTTTTATTCATAAGCATGTCAAGTTCTTTTAAGATGATAGTATAGTGGAGCTGGTGCAGTGGAGGGAGTTTTCCTGGGGCACCGTGAATGCTGCATGGATGAGGCCACTCAGGGAGTCCTAGTGCAGAACAAGGAGGCTGCAGTTTGTCAAGGAAGGAGAAGCAGTGGGGAGCTAGCAGGTGACCTTCAAAGGAAATGTGAACTCTCCTTGGGAACATAGGGGAGAGAAGGTTTTTCAATGCAAATAAAAAATCCACTGAGTCTGCTGCCACCTCACCTGGAAGCAAAATACCTGCAATGATGCCGTGGGCCAGGGAAAACGGTGTATAAATCCTTTTGATTTCTATTCCATCTTGCCTAGTCCATTGATTTTCTGGTATTTAAAAAGTTAAATATTCCAGTCTTCCTGGCTATTTTGAGTTTTAAAGTGTTTTGGTTTTCTTTGGGGAGCTCATTATAAAAACAAGGTCTAAGCACATCCACCTTAAAGTTATGGCTGACTCACTGGGCCATTACATCACCCTCCTCCCCCTCCCCCTAAAGGAGTAATCCAAAGGGAATCCTTTGAAGGTGCAGATGTCTTTAAAGATTCTGGCTTTCAACAGTATTCTGTGGATTGAAAATGTACCTCTTGTATCTGAAGAAATTATCTGAAAAATGACTGCTTCTGTTGTACTGCTTTCTGCTGAGCCAATGGCGTTGCAATGACATTTAGTGTTGTGCCAGTTAAACACAATATTATAACTATGATTTCTGTGGAAACTCTCTAGCTGAAAACCTAATGAATTTCCTTCTGTGGAGATTAAACTCTTTTGTATAACACATAGTTTGGATGTGGGAACAATCCTGTGACAGATCTTGTTTTTCAATCTGGCTCTTTCAACATCTGTTTCCCAACGCTGTTATACCCTTGCTTTGCAGAAATTTAAGGAAATTTCTGACATGGCCATGAGATGGAGATTTTAGTCTCAGTTCACAGGTGAGGAGCTGAGGCATTGGAAAGATTCAAGCATTTATGAAATCTACTGCCAAGGTACAATTGAATTTAAGTTTCCTAATCCAGTGCCTGGTTTAAGGCAAGTTTATCTTCTATGAGTTTACTTGATTAACAAAGCCAGTGCTCTGTTGTTGATATCTTTTTGAATGAAGGTAGATTTATTGCAATAATTGACACGTTGTGTTTTTATGATTTTCACAATTTATGTCAAATATTAATTGATATAAATGCATACATGTGCTGTGTCAAATGCAGCAGATACATGCTTAAACATGTGGGGGACAAGTTTTAGAACACCCACCCTTTTTGTATTTGGAATATTACATGTTCACATAATACTAGTCATGGTCTAACACCCAAAGTCTGTCTCCTTGCATTTAAGGCATTCTTTTCATTTCAAATGGAGAAACTGTGGGCTGTGTCCTTATTCCTGAAAGAAATATCTGTCTGAATAACTGACTGTGAAGGTCATAATCAAAACCTACTGTAAAGATTAGTGAAAACCTCCATAAAGCTACCTCTATTAGCTAATCACTAAAAGTATTTGTAAGTATTTAGCAATTTTTGTTTGTTTTACAAACCACTTCCTTAGTGATTTGGAGGAGGAAGAAAGACATCCCCATCGTTTTTGTTAACCCAGTTATCAGGAAGTGGAACTTATGCTTTTGTCAAAGAGGATTTCAGTAAAGCATGAAAATGTGTTAGAGTTTAAAAATAAGATAGTAGTCACTGAGAAACCACACCTCATCTGATTTGTTCTTCAGAATGCCTCTGGAATCAAGGAAATGATCTGTTGGTCTACGTGGTCATCGGTGATCTTATCAGATTTTATAATGACATGGGAACCAAGAATATTTTTTGCAATGAAACTATTGTCAAGTATATACATACTAAGTCTGCCCAGCTCTTTAAACCAATGTAGCATTTTGGATTTCTGCCAAATACTTTGAGATTACTGGAAACTAAACATAAATAGCACAATATGTGTCTTCAATGGAACCAATA
This sequence comes from Apus apus, assembly GCF_020740795.1. NCBI lineage: Eukaryota > Metazoa > Chordata > Aves > Apodiformes > Apodidae > Apus > Apus apus. The sequence goes on along the minus strand of NC_067282.1, from coordinate 93,362,595 downwards.
AGCACCTGTTCAGATGAGCTGCCATTTCACAAGGCCAAACTCGTGTAGCAATTACAAAGAGTAAACTAAACACGCACCTTGAGGGAGAGACTGGCCCAAGGCCATATCCTCTTTTGTTGGGTTTATTTTACCCAGAGAGAGCAGTAAAAAAGTAAATTGTGTACTTTAGTTGTAAAATTATTACAGGAAATTTTTTGACAACTGAAGAAAAGACACAATTTTGGGTTCAGGGAAACAACTAGGGCCTCTCGCAACTACCATCTCTCTATACCTAATCTTGTGTTTTAACTAGTAAGCCACTCTATTTTTCACAGTACAAACTGGGCAGTTTACACAGAGAATTATATTGACTAATGCCCAGTTTTTATCATATAACCATGATTTTTGATTATGTCATAAACCTTGGTTTCATGCTTTTATTTGGATCAGATTAATAAATAAATATGGATCATCATAATAAAAAGGCTTGCTAGAAAAGTGTTATTCTCTGGTTATTAATTTATCCTATTCTTTTTTTTCCTTCTTGTGAGGAATTGATATTATATATACAGAAATGCTTACCAAAAGTAGACTTTGGGAAAATAAAGATAGTTTTCTTTTGATCTGCACTCAAAAACTGGGAGCCTTTCAAGGGTACATGCTCTCCCATTCCAGCTCACACTAGAAAGCATTTCTGTCTCAATTTGCTGCTTCTGATATAGGATGACCATACTTTTTCGGTTTTAAGGAAATATTTCTTAACCTGTTTAATAGGTTATAGCATTATTCAGATTATGTTTTACTGAAGTCTACAGTTACTATAAGCAAGATAATTACAAAGGGGTAAGCATTTGCCATTTGAACTCAAACCTCTGGAGACATGATTTTATCATGTCTCCTGTTGGATCAGTTTTGGTGAAATGGGATATAGTCAACAGATAACACTACCAAATATCAATTTCTTGAATTTTTATGGCACTCTGGCCATATCGCCACCTTCAGTTCTGTGTATGTACTTGTTGAGTACATGGTTGAAGTCACTGGACTTAATGCGAAGTAGTAACATAATTTGCTAAAACATCCTCCTCTGCTGCACGACTTTGCATGCCTTCGTTGAGGTTTTACAGACTTCTGGAGACAAAATATCAAGCTGGCAATGCCTGGATTATATGCTTGACTTTGGGCAAGGCTATCAACCGTTTATTTCAGTTGGAGAAGGAATTACTCGTATTTTCTCATTTAATGGACTTGCACTACCTTTAACTGAAGTTCTTTTTTAACTGTGATTCCTGTCCTGTCTAGGGCTGGTGTGAATTCCTGCCAAGGAATGGAGCAGGCAGCCACTGAGATGTGAAGTGGGAACCAGTGGTGGTGAAGTTTGGCTTGATGTACAACCTGAAGTCAGCTTTGCTCCATTCTCTGAGCCATCAGCTAGTTATCCAGGAATTCCTACACAGGGAGCACAGGCCACCAAATAATAATTTGAATACTTTTAGCATAAATGTCAGACTTTATTATATGAAATAGCTACATATGACACAGGATAAGAAATGCCATACTGAGTCAGTCTGGTGTCCATTTAGGCTACAGTCTGCTTTAAATGGAACAAGAGGACATACATTTTTGGAGTGTATGTGAGTATGTAGACTGCTCTCTAGTTGTATCGAGGCTGTTACAGTGTTTCTTGCTTCATAGTCCCATTAGTTTCCTTTTTTATGGAACTAATGTGTATGAATTTGTCCAACTCCTCTTTGAACTTGCTGATACTAAATGATTCACAGTTTCTTGGGACAGTAAATCCCAGAGGTTCATTACCTGCTATGTAAAATACTTTCTTTAATCTATTTAAATATCATATTAGATTTGTCAGAGGAATTCTGGTTTGCTGGATCTGGTTAAGAACCTTTGAATTTCCTGTATCTGAAACCTTAAAAATTCTTTTTTTTTTTTTTCTTTTTTTCTTTTTTTCATCTTAAGTTGTATGCTCCTCCCTCATCCTTCTCTTAAAACAACAATTCCAGGCTTTTCAGTGCCTCTACTCCATTACCATTGTAGTTGCCTTTCTCTAAGTCCTTTTGAGACATAGAGACAAGAAGAGTATTCAGAATGTGGCAACACAAAAGCTTTTCATACCAGCAAGATGCCTGGGTCTCAAGGTCCTTCCAGATGTTGCCCAAATGTTTTTCAGTGCTTTGGATGCCCATGTGCATAGAGTCAAGGATTTTAGAGGATTTGCAATGGTGACTGCAAAATCTTCCTGAGCAGCATCTTCAGGGTTCAGGAACATGTGAGCATGGTTGGGGGTTGGACTAGATGATCTTTTGAGGTCCCTTCCAACCCCTAGGATTCTATGATTCTATGATTCTATTCTATGATCTGTTTTCAGAAACAGCTTACCTTTTTAAAATTTTATATTCATATATCTTCAGAATCAAAGGTGGCTGCAAAAAATACACTGTGGCCTTATCATTTCTGTGTGCCTTTTTAGCTGGCACACTCATACAGCTCTTGAGATGGAATGGTGATATTTGAGAAGACTGAAACAGGAGCGATTTTGCAGTTACAGAGCTAGTAAAAACCTCTTGGATCTGTAGGACTAATTTGGTCGTTTCAGGATTTTACAACAGCATGAAATCCCTGCCATGGATTTAGAACTAATTTTTGTCCCTCATCTATATGGTAAGGGTGCTACAGAGTCTCATAAAGACTATGATACAGCCTTAGAGTCTGTATTTATTTTTAGCACCGTTATATAGGTATCTTTTTGGGTTGTCATTTTCCTTTAACTTCAAGGACTGTTCTTCCATTCTAGTGTTTGTCCTTCATTTGAATAGTAGAATTATACTAAAGTTTTCATGTTAATATACCAGTCAAGCCAAGCTCTTTTAGTCTCCTTTTGTAAGACAGCTTTGCAAGGTAAATCATCATCCTAGCTACCTTTCCATAAGTATTATTTCTGAGTTTTTCTGTCTACATGTCTAATTAGTGGTGGATCTTTCTGATGCTTTTGCAATGCAGTTTTAAATAATTCAAAATAAACTGCTATAAGGTAAAATAACGTATTGCATAATTGTTTACATCTGAAAGTATATAAAAGACAATAACTCTTCTTCCTTTCTTCCTGAACTATGTCTCAAAATAACTACTGTATATTTCAGTGCCTGATAAACACTGGAAAGAAACAAGTGTATTTAAAAGAGGAAGATTTGTTAATTTGTTCTGGGTAAGGAGCTTAGACTGAAATCAAAGCAGAAAAAATAGATTTTATCTGGAAACCATCCAGACAGGATATGATGTACATAAGTGAGAAACTGAGAAAAAGAAAGTAAATATTGCCAGCATTTCCTCTCTCCCCTTCTTGCTTTCAGCACCTACATGTCTTTTTGGGAACACACAGGAAATGAAGGACAATGATTCCTCTATTTTCTTTTTCTGTGTGCATTTGATTTTTGCAGTTGTTTCCTCATACCTCTTGTGTTCTCAGCTGCTTGCATGCAATTAAGTGCAGGTGTGCAACATCTATGTATACAAAAAACCCTGTTTCTCGGTAATGTTAGTAGAGTTACTGCAGATGGCTTGCAGTAAGTGAGAGCACTCAATGGGTTGCAGGCTTGCCCAAAGAAGCTATGTTATCTGAAGGCTTGGTTAGTCCTGAGCTGTATAGTATCCCAATATGATTTTTAAGTTAGTTCATGAATTTTGCTGTCTTTACAATGTAGATACATAATTTCTTGATATTGACTTTTTCTTGACTTTCTTTGGATTATATACGTGGTCTTCAATGTCCTGTAATACTACTGCATCTCACTCAACTCTAAGAAAGGGAGATTGTTTTAATTGTCAGGTTTAGTCAGATGTATATAAAATTTGGTCTTACATAAGAATACCTAGAAATTCTCCCCTTCAGTTGTTCAGATTCTATTCCAGTTTCATTGAAGACTTGCAGTGAAATAATACAAGACATAATTGAAAATTCTTAAATGTCACTGGGTTTTGGTTTCTTCTGGTAACATAACATTAAGTTGCTGTAAGAGTATAGTAAAAATAACGTTAAAATAAGACTATAAAGAACTAGAGCCTTACATATGTTAAAATTTTCAGAGCTATTAATGATTTTTCTTTTCTGGTATAACAATTTGTCCATGACACATATATATACTACCAATAATTCTGGAAATGTTTTCGTATGCTGTTAAAAACCTTTAATATTTTTTTAAAGATTTAAGTATATCAAAAACATAAAGTAATGACGCAAGACATATACTGAGCTACAATGTGAATATCCTATGTAAATAAAAAACTTTGAGTAATTGACAGTGTTTTATCAGCTTCATATTTGGATATCAAGAATAGTTCTTCAAAAAATGTACTTACATTTTTAGTCAGTTTTCCACAATTACTGAAGCTTAAAGTTAAAATATTATCAGTATTACCCGGGGAAAAAAAAAAAAAAGGTTATTTAAAATTACTCACAAGTAACAAGAATGTTTGGTAAAAGAACAATACGTTTGATTTTTTTGGGGTCAAACTTAGGTTCGGTTTTAAAAAAAGAATTGTAAGAATTTGGATTTTCTACCAGCAGTCATTTGAATCCACTGACTCTTACAGGAATTTAAGTAGAACAGTTTAAAGAAGCCAAATATTTTATTTACATAGGCAAAATTTCAAAATGTATAACCTTCGTTTTCAGCTGTACAAACCACATTCTTCACTCAACCTCACATTCCTTAAAATAATTTGGGCTCATGTCTTTAAGAGTTTCAGAACCTTAATCCAGCAGCCACGTTGTTTTTGCAAGAAAACTCCATGCAGTGAATGCCCTGTGCAGTGTCAGTCAAACTGATGCAAAGTTTAGATTCTGTGGCTTTTGGACTGAGGGAGGAGGTGACCTGTTCAAATGAAATTGTAGCAACACAGCCTCAAGAATGAAGCAAGCAGCCAGGATGTCTGAGTGTGGGTGAAATCTGATGAATTATATGCTTCTTGGATTCCCTCCAGAATCCCAGTCAGTGTCAGTATAATTTGTAAGGGCTGTGAATTCTAGAAGGAGCAACACATCATGTACAATGTGTGTACTTTGTATTTAAAGAAGCTGGGAATGCATGAGCATTTTCTGTAGATGAAATCAGTGGGATTTAATTTCTAAAGAAATAAAGTCCTCTGAACACTTTGCTTTGTTATTTGTCTTCTGTTAAGGTGAATGAGTTATCGTGTTTAAAATAATGTTTGTTAATTGCATCAAGCTGCAGTCACTGGGACGTGGGTTTGCCCTGATTGTCAAGTTATCAAGGGCATTTTTTGGCATCATTGGTGACTGTGCTGGCATGTAAATCAGATGTAGATCCATGTTTCTGCAAATGGGAGCTTAGCCTCTGCACTGTCACAGCTGTTGTCCTTGGGTGGCCACCCTGTGTTCTGCTTGGCATCAGGGTGCCCCTGGGGGTTATGAGGCTGTATAATTGTGTCAAAACGTTTGAAAAGTGTGTCCAGGGAAGTAGTGAAGCATACAGCAATAGCATTCCTACTTGCTTTGCCCCTAGACTTCTGGTCAAAGTAAGCGTATTTGGAGTGGGACAGCAACAGTCAGTAGAAATGTGTCAGTAAGAAGTTAATGATGCTACAGGAAGGTGCTTGGCTCTGCAGTTGTACCTAGTGAGTGTTATTTTTCACTTAAATTTTCTCAGGAATGGGACTTTCTGCTGCTATGTCTTGGTGGCAAAGAACAGCAGAGATAAAAAACATCACAAGAGGTTGACTATAAACAGCCATGAGACAGGCAGACTGTTGCTTCTATATTACAGCTATACTATGTTAATCAGATTTTGAAGCGACAGCAACAGACAATGCTTTTGGACATTGCTAACATGGTAAATACAAATATTTCGTGGTAGCATCCAGAATGGTGTTTTTCCACATAACAGCAGGAGCTCATATTAGATAACTGTCATGTTTACATAAGTTTCCATGATTTATCATCTAAAACAGGCTCATGAAAAGGAAAATTACAGCTAAGCCTCAACCAATGATGAAAAGTGCCACCTATCAGTATGATTAAGCATAGGAGTAAGTGAAAGAATACAAATCAGAAGAAATGTCTTGCCTTGCAAGTATTCATGCAAATAACCTCATTTTGTGCATCTCTTCAATGAAATCTTTACCTTGTAAGTGAGCACTAAGCATATATGTGAAAACTACCACACAGGTGCTTGAGAAGGGGGAGGATTGTTCTGACATTTCAGAAAAATTTGATGACCATGCAAATTATCTAAATTTATTTCATGGGTGATAATTGTGGAACTTCAATCCCACACTTTAAATTTGACTTAGTGGGTGGGAAAAGTAAGTAAAACTTACTCATGTAACATTTTTCTCCAATTAGGCTCATATTCTTTTCAGTGAAAACTAGCCTTTGATTTTTGGAGAAATAACAACAAACAAACAAAGAAACAAACAAACAGCACTTTGAATCTCTTTAGCCTTTCCATTGTCTTATCTTGCTATATCTAGTATGGTGTTTTTGTGTAACAAGGAGCTTTGTTGTGTCAAGTTTTAAAGGCTATCCTCTTTATTGACAGACTTTTGGTATTCTTACACGGCTTTACTTTTCAATAAGAAAACATGTAAACATATTGTTTTGGTGTCCTAACTCTTAAAAAATATCTATATGTTGCAATGCGCTATGACAGGCTACTACAGTATTAGTTAGAATAGAGCAGAGCAGAGTATCGCAAAGTAGAGCAGAGTAGACTAGACTAGAATAGAACAGAAAATATTTCAGTTGGAAAGGACCTAAAACAATCACCTAGACTAACTAGATAGACAAGTTGTCTAGTTGTGGCTCTAAAGATGATTAAGGAACTGGAACATCTCCCTTATGAGGAAAGGCTGAGGGAGCTGGGTCTCTTGAGCTTGGAGAAGAGGAGACTGAGGGGTGACCTCATCAGTGTTTACAAATACATTAAGAAGGATGGAGCCAGGCTTTTTTCAGTGATGTCCAGTGATAGGACAAGGGGAAATGGGTGCAAACTGGAGCATAGGAGGTTCCATGTAAACATCAGAAAGAACTTCTTTACTGTGAGAGTGACAGAGCACTGGAACAGGCTGCCCAGAGAGGTTGTGGAGTGTCCTTCACTGGAGACATTCAAAACCCGCCTGGATGCGTTCCTGTGTGATGTGCTCTAGGTGACCCTTCTCTGTCGTTGGACTAGATGATCTTTCGAGGTCCCTTCCAACTCCTAAGATTCTGTGATTCTGTGAACTACCTGATGATTTCAGGGCTGACTGAAAGTGAAAGCATATTATTAAGAACATTGTCTACATGCCTCTTAATCACTGACAAGCTTGGGGCATTCACCACCTCTCTAGGAACTCTCTTCCAGTATCATGGTCAAGGTAAAGAAATGCTTCCTGATATCCATTCGAAACCTCCTCTGGTGCAGCTTTGAACCCTTCCCATGCATCCTACCTCTCAATCCCAGGGAGAAGAGCTCAGCACCTCCATTTCCACTTGCCTTCCTCAGGAAGCTGCAGAGAGATGCCTTTCTCATCGAGGCATACAACAGTATGGTTGCTTGACTCTGCATTTCTTTGTGGACACTGTTTATACTTGTTTAAAAATTGCTGCCAATGAAAACTGGTATACTGGAAACTGTTTGTGACAATATTTTTACTTCCAGTTGCACCTCATGCAAGTAGAAATTACTCGCCAACCGTCCTCATTTCCAACAAAGAACCAGCAGGTTTTGTCATCCTCCTCCTTTTCCTCACCTCAGCTACTATGTGACTTTCAAAAAAATTATTTCCTGCTGGCACTTCTCTGTTGTTTCTCTGGTCTCCATCTCTCCTTCAGGCTGACTGTGCTTGAGAATATTTGTTCCAGCCACAAGGTAAAGACAGTGATTTTTTTTGAGTGTTAACAAATCAGCCCTCACATTTCTCTCCCTAGCAGATTTTGTATTATCCAGTTGTCCTAGGGGTGTTTCATTTCAATATCAGACAATGTTTAGCTGGTGCATTTAATTACTCTTCCTGCATGTAAAAGCAAGATCTAAATTTAAACACAGGTTGTGTATCCATTTTCTGTAAGCTTTTTTAATCAGCAGTTAATGAAACAACCTGTCATCAGACAGCTGTACTGCTGAAATGACATGTAAAGCAAATCCATGGAGTAAGTTTGTTTGTAGACTTTCACCTAGGTTTGGAGCTAGTGATGATTTGTTGGCAGTTTAACCTTGTTTGGTCTAGCTGAAAATGTGGCAGGAGTGATGTCAGTATTTGCCAAGAGCGATCCTTTTACAGGAAGCTGTAATAGACATCATTCAAGGTTTTGACAAGATTTCACACAGCATAGCAGGGCAATCCAGCACAAATTCATCATCATAAAAGCCTTCCATGCCCATTTTGGGTGATGTGCTCATAACCTTACAGATGTGGTCCATGTGTATCTGAATGAAACTATTCAGTTGCTGCTTTGCACGAAATGCTTGAGCACTGTGACAAATTTCTATTAAAATGGTTTGCTGCTAACGTGGATTTAGAGACGTTAAAATATCAACACCATGTAATACAGCATAGCTTAAGGTCACAAGGCATCTGAAAACACAGAATGAAGTATCATAGTTTTCATAGATTTTTTTTTTTTCCCAAAACACGTTAGGGCAGGGGCAATTCTTCCACTGCATGGTGTAGAAGAAAAAAAGGAGAGAGAGTGGAGAAGGGTTCCTGAGCTTCATAAAATAGAAAGGAGTCATCTGGCCCTGTTTTACTTGAAAAAGTTGAAGTGTACATAAATCTTTACTGGGTTGGTGAAAGTGTGTGTGGTCCTGGGCTACCAAGAAGTTTAGGGCCTTTGTAGTTCTTATGGCTTCTCCAGAATGACATGGGAGGCTGTTTGGAATCCTTTTCACCTGGTACAGTGTGCCCACTAATCTGTGTATGAAAAAAACTTCGTGTTACTTCCTTGTTCCATAGGATATTGTTTTCCTCATCTCTGCACTGTTGTGTGCCCTCCAAGCTTTCTCACTGTCTTTTTCTGTTTCCTTTCAGGCGCCTTCTTGGCAAACTGCTACCAGTTTTGAAAGCAGCTAATGCAAGTGTACCTGTCCAAAGGAAGTATTTTTTCTTATAATTGCCTTCCCTCTTGTTCTTAAAATTTCTTGGTATGTGGGTTTTTTTGGGGCTTTTTGTGTGTGTGTGTATGGAGGGGAGGTGTGGGTTTTTGGAAGTTTTTTGTGTGTGTGGTAGCTGAACTTGTATTATTGAGATCTACAGCCCATGGGTAGTCTTTCCTTTCAAGATTGCTAGGTAACATCCTGAGGCTTCTGGTTTGGAATAGATATCCTTAGATGATCACAAGCTTAAATTCTGTCATCCTGATTCTTACATAAGATACAACAGTAAAATTGATGTTATTATGAAACATGCGTCATGTCATGAACATGCGAACTTTCATCAATACAGATTAGCTGACTACGTAGACTTTTTTTTTGAGAGGAGACAACTAGATCAAAGAGAAGGGAAACACTCTTGAATAAAGAATGAATCTTGTAGGACCAATTAATCTTTCTGTGTCTCAAATGAAAGCAATGAATTTCATGAAAGGTGAAAATGTATCTGCAGACTCTGCTCAAGAGTCAGTGTTTACTTTAGATTCGTATGCTGTGTTTTTTTTTCACTAGAAGTCAAATTTCTTCCAGTAATGTACTAAGGAATGTTAAATACCAATGTATAGCCTATAGAGTGTTTGTAAAGCTGTGTCTTCTTCTTTCTCCTCTTCTTCTCCACCTGTTTCAGCAACAGTGCAACATGCATAGAGGGTTTAGAAAAGTTTAAACCAAAGCTGCCCTTATTAACTATGACTCTGATTATTCTGCATCTTCATAGATTGCACTGTTTATTTCAGCAGTATTTTCACTCAGGTTACTTCATTTTTTCTGTTGTTTTATGTCAGTTCTTTGCTTTGCAAAGTATATGACACAGGGACATCTGTCATATGTAATTTTTTCTCCTATTTACCATACGGAAATGGACATGATAAGGAGGATTTTGGTTTTGGGAGACTTGCTGGATGGTTTTGTTGTTGCATTTGTGTTAGGGCAGACTAAGTCTTTTACTTTGTTTCAGAATCTTAATAATTTCATCAAAGTTCAACCTTCTACAAAGAGCATCTAAATACCTAAAAAAAGGCTGACTAGTATGTCTGTGTCATTCTGGAGCTTCAAATATGGCTTTATTTTCCTTGCCTAAGTCTTTGAAAGCTAAGAACTGAGCCTTACTCTAGAAAGCTGTCACAGATATAACATGCCAGCAATAGCCTCTGCCATTGAAAGGATGCTTCTGTAAATTACATTACACCTGGGGACAGGTAATGCTGACAACAACTTCTGAAGATACTGTTAGGGTGGCAATGGATGAAACCCTTAATATTGTAAGAAGGATTACCACTGCTATAGATGTCAAATCCTTCAAAGCCAATTGTGGTGCCAAGTGCGTCACGGTCTCAAGAAATCAATTTACCCCATGTATCAAGTGTCTCTTAGGAAACTGGTCTGTAACTGGACATCCTTTATGTCACTGGGATTGTGCTCAATATCACACCAGTCCATTGCTTCCATCACCCTGCTTTGTGCAAGATACTGCTGACTCCAGAGGAACATCCAGCAAGTGAAGCCAGTGTACACAGTACTATCCAGTCTTGGCAGTACTGCAGAAAAATTAAAGTTCTGAAGTTGTATTTTATTATTGACTGTTTTTACATTAAATTTCAGGAGCTGAACCTTCAACTCACCTCCTTATTCCCAGGATCCTGGGTTTCTCATGTTGTCACAAGTTCACGGTGGAAGTTTTTTGACAGTGAATTTGAGACATTAAGGGAAGCATTAATGTGTACCATATGGTTGCGTAAGACAGCTTTTACATCATCTTTGCTAGCAATTCCAAGGGCTACTCTGGTTCATACTTCTTTTCAAATTCCTTCTTTGACTTGCTTTGTCACAGTGCTACAGAGAAGTGATACCAAAAATGTTGCTGCAAATCAAAACATAGTGGTTTTTAAAAAATTTAATTATTTTTTTAAATTTTATTTTATATGGTAAAAAGCATAAGAATCCACTACAGTTGCCTTCAAACTGAGTTGATGCAACTTTGTGAAGATGATCGTGCAACCAGAACATTTTGCTGACAGTGATTTTTTTAGGCAACCAAATTTGCTAAATGTACAAAATGCAGGCCAATTACTTTTCAGATTTTTTGACCTACTTTCCCCTTGAACCCATTCCAAAATAATAATAATAAAAAATAACTGTGGAGAGAGCAGATTACACAGCTCTACAATTTCACTGATGGGAATGTGAATGCCATTAAAGTGCTTCCTGCTGGCAGACCAAGTATGTATTTGTGTGGTTGTAACTCCTCAATACTCATTCAAATCTTGGGAGAGGAGCAAGGCCAAGGAAGGACACTTATGCTGACTTAAACAAGGTCCTTTCAATGTAGTGGGCCCTTCTATCAAATTTATTTTAATTCATCTGTGTAAAAATGCACAGTATGGAATCAAGAATATTTTTTTTTCAATAGAGTCCAGTTTTCATTTTCACATGCTTTAAGTTAAATTCAAAAAGCCTTTTTCTTATAACAATTTGTTATTTGAATTTGTTAGTTTGTTATTACTGATTAAATGGTATATTTTAATATAGATGTCTTCCTAGGTATTTTAATTTTTGATGTTTTAAAAAAAGATAGTGACATAATTCTGCTGAGCTTCTCCCTTTGCTCTTTATTTTCCATTTTAAAGTATTCCCTTGTTTTTGGAGGGACTGGAATTGAGTAGAGGGAAGGTATATGTGTGCTCAGAGCTGTGTTTAAGAAGCATATAGCCTCCTGTTTTTTCAGACTGTATGTAAACCCGTGTGAGACAGGGACAGGCTGATTTTTTCCAGTTCTGCAAATATGTAAGAACCTGCTTTACTGGCAAAGTTATTAATGAGTTTTAAAAAGAGAAGAGGGAGTTGACAGGAAGAATTACTCCCTCCCAGTCCAAAACAAAAACCCAGAACTGCTGCATTTCCTTCCTTTCGGCACCATACAAATTGTACGGTTTCAGTGTTCTTCCCTTGGTTTAACTCCCCCGGCACCTCAGGAGAGTCATTCTGTCATTTCCAGTAGGAAGACAATTTGCATAAACCAGTTCCTTCTCATTATTAGATTCAGGAAATCAGAATTATAATCTGATGTTGTTTTGTTTTTGTCCTGGAAGTTGTTTAAATGAGTCATCTGGCAACCTCTAATCCCATTTCTAACCATATACGGTCATGTGCAGGACTGAAAATGAAGACGAGTTTGCGCATTTGAGAAATTAAACAGTCAAGTTCTTTCTAGGATTTCAGTTTTGCGAAGGAGCCAGACACTGCAAAGTAACTGCACACTGTTGAGTGCTTTGTCTAACTAGGGTCTGTGCGAGTTAGGAATTGTCCTGGAAGGATGATAAATATTTGGAACTGGAGTCTAAAAGGGCTTAAAAATAAAGTATGGAAGGAAGATACACATGTGCATAAACAGTGGTGGTGTAGCTCTTCCACTGAACCAGTTTTCCACAGACTGTGCAAGTCCCTGCACTTCCCTCCAGTCAACAAGTAGTTCTGCTGAGCTTAGTCCAAACTAATTGTCTATTTAGCAATAACAGATGGGGTTTTTTTGTGTTTTTTGTTTGTTTGTTTGTTTGGTTGGTTGGTTTGGGTTTTTTTTTGCCTTTTGGTATCACAAATCCTGGTTATTAGATTACCTGACTAAAGAAAGAAGTACCTCCTGCCAGCATCAGAGGGCAGTCTTCTCAAAGCAAGCACAAGCACTACTGGCTTTTTTCCCCCTTCTTTCTCTGGTCTTGGATGACAAATCTTAGCTAGCACCTTCTCCTTTGAACCAGACCTGAGAGGTACAACTCAATTCTGTGGAGGGAGTATGCAGTTCCATAGTTAGCGTTTTACCTTTCTTTCTCTCTTTGGTTTCAAACAAATGGCAAACTGCAAAATCATCTTTTCAAAATTAGCAATTTCCTTTCTATGTGTAGGGCTGTGTGCAAAAAAGCAATTTAAACCAGTGAGTGAAAGTTCCCAACAGGATTGAACATGAGGGAAAGTTATGCTACATGTGGCATAGTGGTTTACTTTCTGGAACACTCCTAAATATGAAAAGAATATTTAGATTACGTGCCGAAGTCCAGTGTCTTGTTTGCCATTACGTATTTTAGAAGTAATGTATAATTTTGTGTCATGTTAAATCTATTTTTTTATAATGGCTTGTTTATACTCTATTTACCATTTTTAAGAATTAGCTTAATCAAATGCAAAAAGGCTTAAAACAGGAATCCCAGTGTCCAGTTTTACCTGAACCTGCCTTAAATTGTGTAAAGGTGGCTGACAGAGCAAAGCTGCCTAGAAAGTCAGGCACCCCCAATTGGCTGCATCTCCCCAGCCTGCCTGTGTTTGCCATACTCCATACACATGAAGGTGCCCTCAGAGTGGAGGATATGTGAGCTAGGGTGATGCAAAGGCGTCTTGGAAGTGCATGGCTCTCACAGCTCCATGATCTGACAGTAGCTATTCAGCACAGCTGTAATAGCTGCACATGAATAATTCCATATTTTGTTTCTGTGTCTGCCTTCTTCAACTCTCCCAGGCACCTACACCTTAAACACATAATATAAAATTTGTATCTGATGCATATGCACTCAGAAAGTCTTTTTCTTCTTTATGGATTCTATAGGGACAAGCTTATAGACCTTATTGTAAAGATTCTGGTGAAATATTAAGATAAGAACGTGTTTTAATATTCTTTTATTGTGCTTGTTATAGAAGCACCAGTGTAATAAGATTAATGATAAGCATCTGCCATAGAAAAACTATGATTTTTAATCAAGTAACATGGATTGGAAAAGCTCTATAAAGATCATATTAATTAAAGTTCCACCCTCTCCAAAAGTTTGGTTTTATCTTAAAGAAATGAATAGTAATAAAAAGTTTAAGTGATGCTAAGCCCAAGAGAAGTGAGGGGTTCCCCCTGGGGCTCCCTCATCTCTTCCCTTAGATCATCCCTGCATGTAGTCAGCCCCCATCACAGCCCCACTGTGGGATAAGCTGGTTACCTCAGTGGGGCAGCAGAGCTGGCGCCTGCTCTTGGGGTGTAGGGAAGCCAAGGGTGGTTAAAGTGCCTGCATCTGTAGCCAGAAACAAGAATGATGAAATTCCAAGAGAGAACAGAGTCACTGTGCAATCCCTGTTTCTTGTACAGCTCTATATAGCATCATGATGCTACTGGCATGTGGTGAAACCTTACTTTTCTCTTGTAGGCGCTTTATTCCTCAGGCAATGAGCCCTGACAAGTCGAGAAAACACAGTAGTGAGGCAAAACTAAACTAAGGTTTGGCACAAAAAGTGCTGAACAGTGGGGTAGGAGTGGATGGGCTGTTATTTGTCATTGTTCCAAGATGTTTAAACAAAGTTGGTAGTGGAAAGCTTGTTATGATAAGCAGCTGTTGCATCAATTTGTTAAATCTCAGATAAATCTCCCAGTTGCTCTGAACCAAATCCAAAGCCAAACTATTGATGTCTGGCTGACCTTTTAGTCCTAAGTGTCTGCAACTGGCTTTGTGGAGCCACTTTTCAAATATGCAGATATTCTCCGGAGAAGGGAATGCTGATGCTCTGTAGATGGACATCAGATATCTGCTGTCTTGGTCTCTTAAACCCTTGTTTTAACATACAGGACTCAGATGAATTACTCATCCCCATGCTACACACTGAAATTCCCTTTGTGCTTTTGATATTCTGGTCGTGTCCAGACACCATGGAAAAAGATGTGGGCAATAACTTCATAGAAAGGGATGCTCTGGGTTTCAATTAGTTTTTGGTTAGTTTCTCTACAGTGCTTAATTTTGACATTTAAACACATGGCAAAATTAACAAGATCACATATGTCTTCTTCATCCTCTGCAAAGAGTTTGTTTTTTTAAAATCACTATGCTGGCAAGCTTGATCAGAAGACAAGCTAGAAGTAGGAAAAAAACACATATTTGGTGAGGAGGCAAGTACTAGCATGTTGATGCATTCTGAAGTATTCTTTTAAAAAGCCCCATTGTGTTTCTAATAACTCATTTGTACTTAAGTGCTTAAAACTGGATCCACTTTTCATATTAGCTTTACTAGGTCAGACTTTCATTTCCCTCTCAGTAATACCAGATGTATTTAATCCATATAAATAAAAGGTGATCTATGGTGAATCTTTCCAATGCAGGCTTGGTATCTTCTCTAGAGTATTTTTCAGCTGTAACAGGGTTTGTTGTTCAGATGCATGTAGGGGTGCAAGTTTGTATTTAAATAACAAAAATAAACCCAGAAAACCTCCCTCCCATGTGAAATTATTTTACACCTTTATCTAGGTTCCCAAATAATGTAAATAAAGCTATGCTGAATTACATATGAGGAGCTAACATTTTGTTTTCAGGGACTTCTCTGTTTAGAGTCCTATACCTTTAAGAAGCAAGCTTGATAATTTTTAGCTAGTGAGACAGAATTCTGGTATTTTCTTTTTGCATAAAATAAAATAATTCTCATGAGAAAAAAGAATGCCACCTGTGAGATACAATTCCCGTTTCTCATATATTACCTTATAAATGTCACTTTCTTTTTGTGATGAATTAGGCAGGAAACTCTGCCCTTTCCTTCAAATGACTCATGATGTAATGTATTTGCAGATTAGAAATACAATTTGAGTAATGTACTATATGACATTAAGTGAGGTTTTGCCTATTCTATCACGTTTATCCTAGTGGAAACCTAACACTACATCACTTGTGCTAATATTAGGGTCTTTAGATCATTAGTGCAGAAAACTTTGTTGAAATTAATTTGTGGGTGTTCATTGCGGGTGTACTTTTTGTTCAGATTAGGAATGTGCTTTTGTAATGTGAAAACTGAAATTTACCTGAAAATGTCTTTGCTTAAAGTTAAACGTAAAAAGCACCTTATTAATGTCTTATTTGTAGCTGTCAGAGAAGTCTAAATGACATAAAAGTACACATTGAGTATAGTACAAAATAAGCTCTTACCCGGTGGATGTGGAATTTAATATTCATATTTGCAGAACTGAGCAAAATTCTTTAGTAAACCTGGTAAATAAAGGAGCTCTACCACTGGCTGAAAATATGAATGTCCTGTTCATTGCTACGTTATGTACTCTGTTTTTTTTTTTAAACCAGTAACATATGGAGTAAAGAGATCATTTGACTAGCATTTTGTTTTAGAGGTGTGCTTCATATTTTCGGCTTCTGGTGCCCTGTCAACGTCATATTAAAGTGATGAAATGACAGGCCTGATGCCTACAGAAATGACAACGTTCCTGTATGTGAAATCTTCATTGTCACATATTGATCCTGTTTGCTCATGCCAAGGATGTGGGTTATGTCTTGGAGAAATGACAATTGAAGGAGGGTTGGCAGCAGCTAATGCTAGCTATGCTATGTGGCAAATTTCCCTTTATAACAAGCAGTTGAAGATAGTGTCTCCTAGAGAAGAATTCAGAAAAAAGAGCAGTGTAACTACATTGCTTAAATAGTACTATAAAGTTATAAATTCAGCTTTAAAAGAGGTTTTAGTCAAGTTAGACAACTCAAGCTTGCTCCTGAGACTTTGACAATGTAGGTTTCTCTGCTCTGTCATATGCGTAAATATACGGCCACTGCCCGTGGAATTAATTCCCTTCAACAGAGACCATTATTTTAAGAAAGAGAAAGGAAAGCAAAAAAGGGTAATAGAAAGCTTCAGCAGCCGTTAGCTGGGTGAAAATTAGGTGGGTATTTTGGTCTATAGATAGGTTTCCCCATACATTGCAAAATGTTCCCACTGAATGGAAAAGCCTGTTCAGTTCTCTTTCTTTCTCTGCATGGGGTTCGTTTTTCAGCCCTTCAGCCAGGTGTCCTATTTCCCCACCAAACCTAGTGCCTTTAAGCTCTCTGCCAAAGAAGTCCAGCCACAATATACTCCACAATATGTCAGTCCTTGGTCTTGTATCTCAAAAGAGCTCTTGAAAGGAGCAAAGGGAAGGCCTGCCACTGCCTTGAGTGAGAGCAACAGTACCCTCTAAGGTTAAAACTGGATCTATGGCAATACCAACACCAGAGGCTTCAAAGGAGTAGACTTCAAACAGAGCTTTGAACTGTTGTAATTGACAGTCACACAATTTTTTCCCTATTGTAGCAGTACCGAAAGAGGGAACATTATCTCTCCTATAATCTTTAATGAAGTGAAATTTTAGAGCTCCTGGGCACAATCCAGTTCTCAAATGTCTGATGCCATTTGAGAAGCCCTAGGGACCTACCTGGCTCCAGCTGCCAGTTCAAAAGGACATGGGTCTCCTGGAGGTCTTGTCTCGTATCTGCCACCAGCTTGCGAACATCTCAGATGATTTGGACATCTCAAATGGCACCTGATGCCTATGTTAAGGCAGCTGAACTGAGCTAGCTGTATGTATTAATAGAAACAAAATGCAATTAATATCTTCCTTATCTCCCCATGAAATAATTTGAGTTTGGACTTGAGCTAATACAATAAAGCCGTCTTCAAAATTGGCATACAGTTTGTTTTCCTTAGTGCTTTTGGTACCTGAATTTTTATGGTAAATCTAAGTCTCTTAATCAATATCTATTAAGATTTTCTGATTTGCCATAAACTGTGCATTATTTATATTATTAGTTTACAGTGTTGAAATGCATAAAGAAACTACAAAAATGGCCAAAGTTTTTCTTGGTTCAAGCTAGTGTGTTTATTAATGTCCTTGTCAAACATTAACCTGGAATATCTTCACTGGGATACAGCCAAGAGCTTTAATGCACAAACATTTATGATCTCTGAAATACAGCTGAAGGGCTGTGATACCTGATTAATGTACTTAAGTTGAAATGTGTCTGTAAACTAAACTTTAATTTCTGGAAAAACAAGATAGAAGCCAAGAATCATACACTAATGATCTTCTGTTTAATTAAGTGTAATAAATTGTAAAGAACGGTGTTTATAGCTTGCTACTGAGGAGTGAGGAAAAGATAATCTTATGGTTAAAATTACTGGCTTCCACGTCGTGATTTACTTAGTTTAAATTACAAATGTACTGCAAGTTCCTCTGTCATGATAATGACAAACAACTGCCATATTAATACTTGTACATTTGTAGGAGTTGTACCCTGAAAGCACTGCATGTTCACTATTTTTTCTAAAGTGCTTATCAGCTTGGTTCAGACTTTTTCCACAGATGCCACTTGTCTGTTGTCTTGCAGGGTCAAATGCTTTTAAGACTTGGAAAGCTGGTGGGGGAATGAGAATACTGTATTAGTGGAGTTTGGTTGGCCACAGGAGAAGGAAACCATGCATTATTTAGACCGTATGACAGATGACTCTGGTAGAGTTAGAACATCCCATCCTGCCTGGGAAGCAGCTTGTCATGGGGCTCTCACGGGGCCACAGAGGGGAGGAAAATAAGTCAAAGCAGCTTTACCTAAGCAGTGTCTCACGCTTGCATTGAGAAAAGAGATGAGGAACCAGCCACCACAGGTATGAGGGGTAGTTCTTTCAGCCTGGTCCTGCAGATCTCTGTAAAAAGTCACTGACTTCATTGATGAGAAGTTTTGTACACTAACACAGAACCACAGAGCCATATAAGATGCTGAGATGGAAGGCACCTGTGATGATCATCTGCTTACACAGGCAACCTAAGAGTTAAACCATACCTCTAAGACCATTGCTCAAGCACTTGAACACCGACAGGCCTGGGGCCATAGCCACTTTGAGCATGGGTCTGGACCAAGCTCCCTGGGGAGCTTGTTCCAGTGCTTGACCACCCTCTCAGGGAAGAACTTTTTCTGAATATCCAAGCTGAACTTCCCTTGGCACATCTCTAAGCCATTCTCCTGCACCCTAAAACCAAACACCAGAAGAAGAGATCAGAATCTCCATCTCTCCTTCCCCTTATGAGGAAGTTGTAGAGGACAGTGAGGTCAGCCCTCAGTCTCCTTTTCTCTAAGCTAAATAAACCTCGTGTTATCAGCTGCTCCTCGTAAGTCGTGCCCTCTAATTCTTTCCAATGCTTCCGCTGTAAAGAATTTTCTGCTCATATCTGCTTTAAGTTGTCTGGAATGTAAAAATCACCGTGCTACTCTTGGTGTATGTGTTGGCTTTCAAATAATGCCCATCCTAGGAGACTTTTAAAAAAAGACTCTATCCAGCTGTTTTGTGGCCTGCTCTGTCATTTGCCCTAATGAGGTAGCATGTACTTTCACATAATCCACCTGACTGTGATAGTCCTCCTTTTGTTTCAGCAGAAAAAGGGGAAAAAAAAAATAATATTAAATGCTAATTAATTTCTGTTGGTCAATTTGAGATACCTTTCTTTTAGACATGGAATTATTTGTGATGTGGGGCACTTCCTAGTGATTTTACAGTTGCTCATGTTGTAGTTTGGCCTTACTGTTCTTTAAAAAAGGACTAGCAAGTCCTCCTCCCTTTACCTTTGTTCGCTCCCAAAAATCATGGATGGTTTTGAGTAATATAATGACTATATATAATGTAGGATTTATGTAAAATCCATTTGATATGTCTACCTTTTTAAACTAGTTTTCAGTAATGAATTTATGTTGGCCAGTGGTTTCTGTGCTCTTCAAGCAAGGCTGAAGAAATGTAAGGGGGATCTGTACTGCTTCAGCACCACTGTTTCTTTGAAGCCTGCTTTTAAGATGTATTTACTGTCACAAAATCAGCAAAAATTGCCACAGCTGTTCCTTGGAGAAAAGCATCCATTTTTTTTCAAGCTATAATTGCCTACAGAAGGAGAGTGAAATACTGATAACATTGAGATATTGCTATGTTAATAACCAAGGATCAAGGAGAATCCTGGCAAGCTGAGAGAAAATCTTTGACAGCACACAGGAACTCTTCTGTTTCATCATTAGGTATGGAAAAGAAGACAGGAAATTACATTCCAAGCAAATTAGCTTCGGGTTCAGCAAAGACAGCAAGTCCACCTGTGACTTTAAACATGTTAATTGTTCTACTATGAGGAGGAAAGGTTTGAACTTCCTTAAAATGCAAAAGAATTACTATGAAGATGTGTTAAAGTTTTTCTTGAGAATTATTGGACACACTGGATAGTCAAGTTCTCAATGGGTGTGTAACTGAAGGAAGAATTTGAATGTACATTTAAGTCTAATTTTTTAATGTCGAGACATTAATGTAAATAACATTACAAAATATCTTGCATTTGAAAATCAGCTAAAGTAGACATTCTGTGAGCTTAAAATAATGAACATATTGAGGCATAAATACAGACTAGTACCACTAAAATCAACTCATACTTTCACTTAATTACAAATGCTTGTTTTCAAAGCTAGAAAACAGCATAATTGGAATAAATAATTATCCTTTTGGGAACACCTATTTCCTATCACAGCAAAGCAAATTTTGCCTGAAGCAAAAAAAATTACCTGAAATTATTTGCCTCCAACTTGTTGAATTCCTTTATTTGGCAAATAAATCCTAAGTGTGTTTTTGATGTGTTTAAACTTTTATTTGTTTAAATTTTATATGAAAACAAAAAGGAAATATTTCCTACAAAATAAACAATTTGACCTGAAGATATTTTCCTCTAATTTCTAACCTTAGAAAGATACCTCCCCTCCTTCCCTGAAATAGGCTTTTCTGTTGTGCTAATACTAAATTATTATTATTTTTTTTGGTTAAAACTCTATCAACAAGTACAGACTACTCCTTACCTGTTTGTATGAAGTGCATACCTTGTTACTTTTGGAGAAAAAAATTCTTAAGTCTTAACTTATGGTTTTTGTTTTGTTGTTTATTTTAAAAAATCATATATTTCTTTAGTGTAAGTTCTCTTAAACTAAAAAGGCTTTTGTTCATTGCTTGTTTCTTTGCTTGGCTACATCTTTGGCGTTGAATTTGTCATGTTCGTATTTTTATTGCTATAGTGTTAGAAGTATTACTCAGGAAAAACAAACATACAGCATGTATGACCAATCTGTTGGAAGAAATAAACATGTCTTGGGTGCATTATACTTTTTCTACACAGAGATAAAAGTACCTGAAATTCAAGTTCTGGGAACAGGATTTTTCTCTGTTTTCAGCAGTGATCACAGTAGGCTCTCTCTCTCTGGTTACTTGCACACACACAGAGGAATTTGAATAGCTCTGTTTCATGCTTGCTTCAAAATCTATGAAGATAAATATGAGTCTACAGTCACAGTGTGAACTTCCAACCCTGAAAAATTCTGAAAAAGTGGTTTGAATACCTTTCCCACCTTATCCCCTGATTAGGAACAAAAGACATCCAATAGATTGAGAAATATATGGCCTGGCAAATCTTTACAAGCTCAAGAAACCCAAAACTTGTCTCTGCATTGCATCCATAAAGTGACCCTGGATTTTTTGTTTCATCTTCTTTCACATTTACTCTCACTTTTCATTCCTTGCCATTTTATCTTTTTAGATAGCTGTTTCCCAACAGCCTGAAGTCCCTCTTTTTCTGTAGTTAGATGCAGGGTAGATGGTAGGAAACACAAAAATGTGGTGTTTAAGCTACAGGACTAGGCATTCTGGGCTTTCCATCCTGGCAGTGGAGACAGACCCACTGCATTTAGCTTTTGGAAATGCCATTGTCAGACATCTCCCTTTCTTGATTGTCCTGAAGTCTAAGAAAACAACAAAGGAACAAGAGTTAGCTACCTAAAGTTAGGTGATCCAGTGCACTCACTGTCTTCACTGGATTCTGCATGCACAACTGTGATGCTGCTAAATATTGACCGGATTTTTCTCCCTCTGTTCAGGAAGGGAATAGTTGTAGGAATAATCTTTCTTAAATAATTTAGAGAAACCACTCTTCTAATTTCTGAGCTTTGAGTTTTTCCTGATGTGCATAGTATGAAGGGCTGCCTGAGAGAAAGGGGTGCATATCTCCCCTGCTACACATCTCCTGTTCTACACAGAAACCTTTATACAAAAAGAAAAGCACACACATTTTCACCAAAAAAGCACTTCTGTTACATTTTCTGTCTCCCCCCAGAAATGTGGTTCTTCAGCATTGTGGAGGCATGGTGATTTACTTCTGTTGTTAGACTGAGACAGAGATTGCAAAGTATAAGAACATCTTTTTTGTGGCTGTTGAGGCTAGCAGGGATGTGACACCTTTTCTGCTGTCAGGATCTGAGCCTCCATGAGAATGCTCAGGTCCTCCAGTTGGTGCTGGCCATATTATGCTGTTGTTTGAATGGATGTTTTTTACCCTGCCTGTATGTACTACAAGGAGACTGTGTCTATGGAAGGTGTTCTCAAAAAATGGGAGTTTGAAGGACAGATTCTCTGCCAGTGTGGAGCTGCACCCTTCCATGGACTTTTACCTCTACTTCAAATGTGATCTTATGAATAATCACCAGCATTACTAAACATCAGAAAAACAAAATAGCATTGAAAGCTTGATGAAAATCCTGAGGCTTCTGTTGCTATCCAATTTGGTGGTGTTCAGACCTTCTTGAGACTTTTGGTATCTAAAGTGGAGCCAGTGTGTGCAAAACTACTGGTTTGTGTATAGCATTAGTATTGAAAATATACCATATACTTTGAATTATGAGGCCTTGGAATATGATCCCAAACCTAATCCAAACATTTTGTCGTTCAGCTATCCTGACTTGGAAAAGTTAATCATAAGGAAATGACTCCCAGAATGGACTCGGCCAGTATCTGTCCTCTCAATAGGGTGTACTGATGGTGCGAGACGTGCTGTTGGCAGGACTGGCTTTACACATCTTCTTAGCACTCTGACTGTAAGTAATGAACTCCCTCCTGCTTTTTTGGTTGGGAGGAACAGGAGAAAATGAAGCAAAGGGGGCTAAAAGCAGCATCATATTTCAGAAAAACATTCACAGCAACCAAAATCTTTTCAATTAGTAAAATGGGCTTAAACTTCTCCAACCAACTTCTTTAAAAGTAATGTGCTTTGTCCTTCGTGTTCTCCTCCTCCTTCACATCTGATTTTCTGATTTCTGCCTCTCCATGGTGCAGGTAAGAGTGGTTTTTTTTCATAGAACCACAGCATGATTTGGGTTGGAAGGGACCTTAAAGATCATATAGTTCCAACCCCCCTGCATGGACAGGGACACCTCCTAATATGCCTGATTGCTCAAAGCCCTGTCCAACCTGCTCTTGAATGCTCTTGAACATTTCCAGGGTGGGGACACCCACAACTTCCCTAAGCAGCCTGTGCCAGTGTCTCACCAGCCTCCCAGTGAAGAATTTCTCCAGAATGTCTAACCTAAATCTCCCCTCTTCCAGTTTAAAGCCATTCCCTTTCATTCTGTTGCTACATGCCCTTGTAAAAAGTCCCTCCCCAGCTTTTCTGTAGCCCCTTCAGATACTGGAAGGTCACTATGTGGTCTCTCTGGAGCCTTCTCTACTCCAGGTGGAACAATCCCAGATCTCTCAGCCTGTCTTTGTAGGAGAGGTGCTTCAGCCCTCAGATAATCTTCTTCATCTTTCACTCATGTCTTGAGTCCCTTTTTACTCATTCATTTATATCTTTACTCCTTTTTTATTCCTTCCTTGGGAACTCTGGTTCTGCTTTCCTCTGTTCTCAGCCTCCCTGAGTGGAGAGTGTGTCATCCACAGCTTTTGCTCATGCTCTCATCTAGATCTGGCTTCAAATGTTCCTTTTCCCTCTGCTGAGGGCAAAAAAGCTCCCTAAAGGTAGATTTGTCTGTTTCTTTTCCTGCAGCTAGAATACAATTTCTACCCAGCCCTTTTCAGGTTGTCAGGGCATGGTTTGTGTCATGCTTTTGTGTTCGTCTTAGATGGTTTTAAGGTCCCTTGGTTTCACCCAGTTTTCCTTGAGCAGTGCAGTCCAGCATCTTGCATCCTGTGCACTTGGGCCACCTTTCTGTAGAAGCAGCTGTTGGAGGACAGCTGAGCTGTGCCAGCTCTAGTACAATGGAAACACTTCCCAGTAGTACATAGGGAGCATTTGAGAAATAAAGCTCTTTTCACCCAATATTGCTGACAAACACTGTTTTTCACTGTCATGCAAATAGGAGCTGAACTCCAAAGCAGGTATTTCAGGATCTAGTATCAGATCATTTTTCTTAGTACTCTGAGGAGTAGCCATAATAATGCTCCACAACAATGCAAGGAATTTACTCAGTTTGGACCAATGAGGTAACTCCTCTTGGAGTTCAAAGGGGATCGGTAAAGAAACACTGTCCATTTGACATGAGCCCCACAATCAGTTAAAATTAGTTAAATGAGTAAAAATGAGTTAAAATGAGTTAAAAAATGAGAAAAGTATCCTGGCTATGGATCTGAATGAGAGTGGGGGGAAGATAACATTTCAAGGGAAGGGTTTTTTTTCTTTATTTCTGTGTTATCATTATTAAACTCAAATAAGCTGATCTCATTTGCACTGAATTAGGTTCTGTTGAAACTCTCACTTAAACAGTTAAACAGATTTGGTTTTGGCAGCAGTCACTTTAATTCCCAGAAACAAGGATCTGAAGCAAAGCCCAATGTGTAATAATTTCAAGCAACTGTTTTAAGAAAATTCAATCTTATTTTTAATCTATAAAACAGATTTCTTGTGACATTTTTATACAACTGAAATTTCCTTTCTTTAAAGAAAGATGGGAGTAAATTACCTTTTTCACCTTGAAAGAGAAATCACTCAGTGTGAAAAGAGAGAAGGTATATTGTATACTGCCAAAGTAAAATTTCTGTGTACATATATCTCTTGGCTAAAAAAGTGCAAGAATAAGACAGTGGAAGACTCTTTTCAGCTTTAGATTCAAGTGTCCATTTCCACCTCTGTCTCACATTTGCATTGTCTTTAGAGACAAATTCTTCTTCATGTTGTAGGCAAATTCCAGCTGTGTGCAGGAGGCTAACCTAAGGCTTGTCAGACTTCTGAAATCCTGTATAAATCCGCATGACAGACAAGGAATTTTTTCATAAGACCTTTTGTTTGCCCACTGAATTTTACCTTGAACAGGTGTCTGAAACTGAGTGTCTGAAACTGTGGTTTGATCAAAATCTATAGCAGACTAATATTTTGTATTCCATTTGCAGAGTGTGCTACAGCAAAGTACATAAAAGTACAAATGCAAAGTTCATAGTTAAAAACTTTTACAACATTTTGCCTATTCTTCCTGTGAATAAATGAGAACTGAGAAAAAAGGGAAATAAAGTAGCTATTTTTCAGCTGTTAACCCCAGTCTGTGTAGATTATTAAACATGCATTGGAAGCAATTTTGAGGAGTTGTGCTGGTACTCTCATGATGGCCTTTTTTAATAGTTAAAAGATAAGGACAGCTTCACATACAGAGAAGTTTTTTCAATGTAAATACCACCTTATTTGTTTCTTGTGTAATTTAAACTTAATGCTTATCATACACATTGTATCTTTCTTATTTTGACAGCAGTTGAAGCATACTAACTCTTTAGTGACAGGAATAACTCCTGTGTTTTACATCTCAGATTTACACTCCAGTCAGGTACACTGTTACGCTGTTTGACCTGGTGCTCTCGAGTACTATGATAGCAATATAGATTGACCAAGGTTACCCAGAGTTGAAGAAAACACAAGTACAAAATCATAAATGCCATGATACAAGTCCAGGTGGAGTCAGTAGAAAGATGCTCACTACTTTTAGGATGCTTCAAATAAGAAAAATGCAATGGATGCATTTCAAATGAAATTATTAACAAATCTCTTTTGAAAGTATTGTTATAGACTGATTTTTAAAAGAAAAAAAATAGCTTTCAGTAATGCTGGGAGTTATTTACACTTTATTGTGCTCCTTTTTAATAGCAATTCTGAGCAGAAATTCAATGATTCAAGGAGATTTTCTATGGTTTATCCAATGTGATGCCATTGTTTGGAATATGCCATCTATTTAAAGAACTGACTGACATCGCCATTCAATGAACAATTTTTCCAAATAGGAGCTTGACTGACGTGTATTTTCCTTTATACTTTAAAATATTAAAAGACTGGGAACTTTACATGCTTATCAACAGGTTATTATAATTTATATGTACATCAGAAGGCTAAGAAAAGTTAGTACACCAAATTCCTTAAAATAAGAACCAACTCTAACTACTGGCACACAGTCTTGGTGGCTTCACTGTTTCTGTTGCCTCTTTGATTTTAAATTATGTGATATTGCTATTTTTTTCTTATCTCACAGGAACTCCTCAGGAGATTTTTTTTTTAGCCCAGTTTTGTAAGGAAATAATGATGACAGAGAAGGGACTTGCAATCCCAATGCAGAGTGAGGGAAGGCTAATAAATGTATATTTTATACAGAGCTGCCCAGGAACCTGCACAAGATAAAACTTGCTGCTCCCATAACTGTTCTTATTATAACAATCATAGAAAGAGCTTATAACAGCTACTTGTCATATTTTCAGAATAAGAGGGAAAGGGAAGGGAAAGTGGACAATCCTAGAGTCAGGTTTCTTCATCAGCTGGTTGATTTTATGCAATGCAAGTAGTCTACTGGAAAAAGAGGCAAAAAAAAAAATACTGGGAAATGTTTAGCATGTGTAATCATGATAATACCTGTATTACAATTTTATATGACTGAATTGTCTAGTTCAGAGGAACTGTAAGCAGGCTGCTTGAGCCCTTTGCTTCAGGACCTGAAGTTCATGAGATGTATTAGGAACCTTTCCATTTACTTCATCAGTCTTCGATTGAGGTCCTGTTTATACTGTATATCCACAGAGTAGATTCACATGTGGATTTTCAGTAAATGGCAAAAATTAATATGCTCTCCATTATATTCCAGAAGTTAAAGTGCTATTATATCATAACAAAGAATGTCAAAATAGATGAACTACATACACTGAGAAATACTAGCTCCCTAATCTTTTTCCAGAAAATTATTTTTAAAGGTTACTCAGGTTTATTTTAAAGGTTAACAAAAATGAGTTTAAAGCTAAGTCAACACCTTATGTAGCTTTTGCAGTGACAATTGTGATGGTGTCTGGATGGTGTGGGGATCCATTCAACTCTCAGGAGGGTGAGCTAAAGTTTGGGAAAACCTTAGATGTGTCAGATGGAAAAACTCATCATGGAAAGGAGTGGGATGAAGGGAAACTCATGATACAGGTCTTCCTGCGCTGCCACAAGAAAGTCATAGCAGAAGTCCTAAGCTGGAGGTGACAGCTCAAGCCCCTCAAAGCTTTTGAACAAAATGCAAAGATCTCAAAGATCTCAAAGATTTCTCCCTGGAGAAATGCTTGCAAGGTTCAGTTCATGTATCTCTCCTTAGGAGGAGTTCCTGTAAGTAGCAGGGAAAGTCATTCCCTGTTCTGCATCAAAACAAGCCTATTTCTGGGCCACCCTTACTCTGTGACAAGTAGTATTTTTGTCTTGGTCATGATTTTGTAAAAGAGCAATTACTTATGCACAGATTTAGAGAGGTGATTGTCCCCTTGTTCTCAGCACTGGTGAGGCCACACCTGGAGTATCGCATCCAGTTTTGGGCACCTCAGTTCAAGAGAGATCTCGAGGTGCTGGAGCGAGTACAGAGGAGGGCAAGGAAGCTGGTGAAGGACCTAGAGAATAAATCTTATGAAGAACGCTCGAAGGAGCTGGGAATGTTTAGTTTAAGAAAGAGGAGGCTGAGGGGAGACCTCATCAGTCTCTACAACTACCTGAAATGACGTTGTAAAGAGGTTGGTGCTGGTCTCTTTTCACAGGTAATCAGTGACAGAACAAGAGGGAGTGGCTCAAGCTGCAACAGGGGAGGTTTAGATTAACATTAGGAAAAATTTTCTTCACAGAAAGAGTGGTTAGACATGGGAATAGGCTGCTCAGGGAGGTGGTCCCTGGATGTGTTTAAGAGTCGTTCGGATGCGGTGTTGGTAGATACGGTTTAGGGTTTAGGGGAGAACTTTGTAGAATAGGGATGATGGTCTTTTCCAACCTGAATAGTTCTATGATTCTATGATTCCATGATTATAACTGAAAGCAAGCTGAGCATAGCACGTAACAGGAAGGTTTCATCTGGAGCATTCAGAGACATCTTATCATTGATTCTTCACAATAAGGCCTTGAACAACACTGTCCCTTAGCAGCCGGGTACAGGTGATACAGATGTGCCAGTTATACTTAATCCATCAGAGTACAGTGCATGTAAGTATGCTGATATTTGTGTACCTAGGCTCAGAAATGTCTGAGTTCTGAATACAGGAGAGGCCAGAACTGAAGTGCTTGAGGTCTGCCTGCATGCTTAGCTCTCTCCCTGCCAGCACCCTGCTGTGTGTGCTGTGCCATTGTTATATAGTATAGGCTACCCCACTATTTGGATGGATAGTTCACATGGTGTTAGTGTAAATATCTGTGTATGTCATATATAGCCATGCAGCTAAGTCATGTTATTGAACTCTCCCTTTTAAAAGTGAATAATTTATCAAGAATTTGTTTTGCCCGTCAATCAGAATTTTCTAGTTTTCAATTTTAAATATCCTAATATAAAATGTTATCTGAGTTGAGTAGTAAATTAGAGGTGAATACGGTATACGAGTTGACAGGTACTATGTAGAAAGACTGAGTTGATTAAAGAACATATATCATGCAATTTAGCTAAAATGCAAAGAATTTCCCCTTTAGCTTCTTGGATCTGGTTTTCAACTATTGGATGCATTGGCAGTAAGTCTACGTAAAGAGCTCTGTACAAGAGAATTTTAATTTTCAATTGACTAAACTGCATTTGTGCAGAAGACTCTGTGATTATGTCTATAAAATGATAAAAAATATACACTTATCATCATCAACACCTTGCATGTTGCTGGTGCAAACTTGGTTTCATATCTTTTGGTCTTCTATTAGATTTGTTAATACATAACTGAGAAGAACTCATGAAAACAGTGTGTGGAGCCTATTGAAGCAGCTTAAAAGTCTCTGTTTTTAAACATGTGAAAGAGTGTCTGATTTCTTTTTTTTTTTTTTTTTTTTTTGTATTAAGAACTGACTCCAGACTGAGACAATAAAATTTCCTTTGTCATTTAAAATGTTAAAGTAATTCAATGACTGTACACTAAACAAAATATGTATACATCAAGATACATGTTCATCTAAACATATGTGTGTATCTACTTAAATCTTTTATCAGTTCTGTCCTGGAGAACCTTCTAGTGCTCTTTCTTCATGCTGCTTTCTTTGAGGACTTGCATGAATCTCTTTTTACATCATGAATTTGCGATATGCCTTCCAACGCCTCATGCTCCCACGGTAAAATTACATGGAAATGTTTTTCCTCAATAGAATATAGTTTGTCCATTGTTGCTCTTCTTTCTCTCTGTTTTCAAACCACCTGGTAGAAAAATTAGTAGAGATTATGATTCTTATCTTCTTTAACTGGACTTTTCCCCACTAATCCTTTTATTTCAGATCCTAGCTGAAGTCATACAAATCTTTAGCCATCTCACCTGGAGATAGCCAGATAAGGCTTAAAAAGTATTCAACACATAAATGTCAATAAGCAATCATTCTTTGGGATGTATGAAATCTATTTTAGGTCTTCCTGGTAAGTGATCACATAGATGATGAAATATAATCCAGAAAAAGATTAGATTCCTCTGCTGAAGATTGCCATAATGTATTTGTAATGTTTTCTATTTAATCTTCTCTTCTGTAGTTGTAGTGCCATCTTTTGCTTTTACAGAAGAAAAACAGGATTAAGTTAATTCTTTGCCTCCTTGACTATGCTGGAAGATTTAGCATTGACATGTTAAATATTTTTTTTTCACTTGTGCTGCCTAGGCATGCTTTTTTCCACAATGTAACAATTTAATAATTGCTTGTGATTTAAGTTATGATGAATATCTGTAAAGCCCATGCACTTCTTTTTTGTAATAAAAATGGTAATGAGAGAATGATACAGCCCACTGTCTTTGTAGAAAGAGTAGCAGAAGAATACAGCCTGTTAGCTGCCTTGATTGAAGAAGTGCTGTTCACACATTCAGTTCTCTGTGCTTGGACCATGATATTGGTACTTTATTATTAGCACCAAAGACTTTAATTCTGGTCAACACGTAGGCTGCAAGCAAAAAGTCAGGTTTTGAATACAATGCTATGGAAGTAAACGCCTACCATCTCCCAAATCTTAGGCAGTGATTGCTTCTTCTCTAAGGGCTGAGAACCCTTGTAGAGATTTTTAAATCCGAGAGCAACAGTGGCCCAGAGAAAAAACAATTCCCACTTGTTGCTGGATTGTTATTGTTTTCTTGGCTGACTGGAAATAAATCTGAATTCACACGCCATGGGAAGGACTTCTTAACAGCAAGAGCGACAATTATACTTATTAAAAAGCAAATTGGAAAAAATACATTTAGGAATATTTCAAGGAGTTTGGAAAAGTCAACATGACCTTTAGTTCCATTCTATAAAACATTTCCAAGGCTTATCAAGGAAGGAACTGGACAGCTGGAAGAGAGTGGTAGCTCCCAGGGATGCTGTGGCTGTGGGCTCCAAGCAGTCTGTCTGGCAGCCCACTCACAGCCTTCCCATCTGGATGCCAGGTGAGCCGGGATCACAAATGTTAAGGAGCCAGGAGCCCAAGACATAGGTGTCCTGGGAAGAAGTGCTCTGGAAGCCCAATCTAGGACTCCAAAACATGCCTTTCCAACCTGAGGTTGATTAACAGCTATAAACCCATGAGTCCCAAGAGGTCGAAAGCCACAATTGCAGACTCCCAGTTGATGAAACTGACAGCCTAGAAAAAAAACACTGGATGGGCTGGCCTACTGAGGTGTGATGAGAATCTGAGAAACATTCTGATTTTAATGAATCCCCATTTACTGACAGAAAAGGGCTTTTTGGAAGACTCTGAGCTGCTGTAATTCTTCTGCTGATGTCATCCTTCCAGATAATATTATTTTGAGGTACAAAAGTTGAAAGCTCCACTTGTGTTGATTTTGAGCTGGAGGTTGAAAATTAAAACATAGAAAGACTGGGAAAACTCCTTAAAGAGTGCATTTCTACCGAGATCTCCCCACTGAGATCAGGTGTAAGTTTAGTGTTTAATTATATTAGCCCTGCACTAACAACGGGAGATATGCTATCTGCTATGGTGAGTAATGGTATCTCACTAATGTTGAGATTGGAGGAAGGAGACCTAGGCACACTTCACGAGAAGTTTGGAGAGTTGCTTATATTCCATTTCTGCAGTTATCTTTTTAGATAATCACATGCTTAACTGTGTCGTGACACTAATGAAACTGCTCACATCAGATTTAAGCAAGTGTACTGTGTTTTCAGGTTTAATGCTTAAAGGGGAGTACCAGTTTCATCATCTATGGGATGGCAAAGTTAATTATACATCGTGTTCCTTGCAAGTAAGCAGGATGTGTCAAGTGATGTTCATTAAGTGCTTTGAGATACTTTTATGGGAAATTATAATCTATTCCACTTCATCCCCACTGTTGCGGTATCTTGCACAGAAAACTTCTGTGAACTAATTTTAGCTGTGGCCTTGCATTTGCCATGAGAAGTACATGTACACATAGTAGAGGCCACTACTTGGCCCACTTACCTCTAGTGGTCATTTGTTTTGATTCCTTGCTGTGCCTTATTTATTCTTTTGGCTTCTGGCATTTTTGCTGCTCCAGCTTATTTTTTATTTTTATTATTTTTAAGTCTCCAGTGGGCTGGAATACAAACTCTGCAAATTCATCAGGTTATAATGGATGGCCAAGAATGATTAATGTCATGTGTTAGTTTTGGAGTGGTTTTGGATGTAAATATACTGCAGACTGTGGTGTTTTGTGGAATTTTAGATTGAAGTGCAGCCCGTGTCCTCCTCATATTGTTTGATGGTTGCGGCTGATTAATCACATCTATTGCAACTGTCACATTATGGGGATTTGAACAAATAATGGACTTTTCATGGTGCCACAGAACAAAATATATTTCACCAGAATGTGCATTCTGTCCTCTGTGCCTTTGAAGGATAAGATAAATTGTCTGTGTTTGCAATTACTACATTTCAAGTTGAGCAAGTCAAATAACTAAGTCTATTCTGTAGGCTTTACCTATTCTATTAAGGGCAAAACCTACAATCCTCGTTTCTTTCAGGATCCTTATTGAACTTTACAGAGATATTGATGCAGCAGAAGGAATTATAACAAGTTGTTAGGCAGAACTGGTGGTAGAAATTATGGTTTTTTTGGGGGAGAAACACTGTGTGAAAAACTGAAGGTTCTCATTTTAGTATTTCCTCAATCTTCTTTGCTTTTTCTTTTATTAGATTTGATTATTGTTCCTTTTCCAGAGTCATTACTGTTACCATTGTTTCCCGGGCAAATGTTTACATTGAGCCACAAGTGAGTGCTTTTCTCTATAGTTAGATCCTATTGTCCTTGAGCCAGGCAGGCATTTTCTCTGTGTCTTTTCATGGCTTACCAGGGCGGAAGAGCAGACATTTGAAGAATGTACTGCTTTTGCAGAACAGGGAAATTATATGGGTCAAAATGGTGATGTGTAACTCTGATAATTCCCTATTTCTATATGTGAACATCTTAACACTGGTGAACGGTTTCAGAGGTAGTGGGTTATTCACCTCTTATTGGCACCTGTGGTACTATGAAGAGCTTATGAACATCTCACACTAGCTTGCTTTTATGTGTTGGGTATAGGAACCCAATTTTAGACACATTTTTAAAACTCAGAGTCCATTATATTGTTACTTTAGGAGGATTATTCTTGTAGGGTAGAGATTAACAATTTTGTCAAACTAGTTTTTCCAGTGAGAAGAATTACATTAGGTCAATTTTTTGTTTGTTTCTCTGTATGTATTCAATATTTCTGAGTCTGACAGTGTGCTGCTTTAGAACAGAACCTGGGCCTTTTCTCATGGCCCATTCTCCCCATTTGCTGTAAGCAGAATAAATGATAAGGCACATGCAGATCTTCTGAAGTCTCCTCTAGTGGTCCATAGATATAGATATATGAAAACCCCGGAAAGGAATATTCTGTAAAAGATCATGAAGGGCATTTGCACTCCTATAATAAGGAAGGTCTTGGCTTTTTTTCTGGGATTAATGGCTTTATATAGATGTATCCAGAACTGTAGTGTGACATATAAGTCCATGTTCACATGATCGTCAGTGTGAACATGTGCAAAAGGAAGGGGAAAATAAATATTAGCGAATAAACCAACAAACTCTTTATATCCACTAAAATTTGTTATGATTACTATAATTTTTTCCTGTATCCAGTTTTCCCCTATATAAATTAACTAGAAAGATCTATTTTGGAGTAAGATTAAGCATAGCTTCGCAGAATAGCCTTGCAGTACCTAATAATGCATGTGTTTAAGACACATAGGTTATTGTTAATTTGCAGAAGAAAACAAAAAAAGCACTTTTTTGATTTGAGATATTTTTTAAATATCTCCTGAATGATTTTTTTATCCAAGCAGGAGGCACCTGGATTTGCCAGCTTAAGTGCCTGGTAAGGTATTTTAAAGTGTCCTTTGAATCTATATTTATAATAATTTCCTTGACCAAACCTTGTATTTCTACATTGCTCTGAAGATCATCTGCTCATGTATAGACACATTCTTGCCTTGAATCCCAAGATCCTTGTTGTCCCATGGGCATGGTACAAGCAGAACCTGCATAGTGAACAGATTAATTTTCTATCCTACTCTCAGGACACCTCTGCATTTCTAGTCAGTTCCTTGAATAATACATATTTTTGACAAAACATGTTGCTCCCATAATCCCATTCTATTTTTGGACCTCAGCATTGCTAAACTTTCAGCAGTCATGACAAGTAACATCAGCAGCATGTGGTATATATTGTTCTAAATTCAAGTGAAATCACATTTAAAAATATTTTCCTTACATATTTTAGGTATTTCTCTTTTACAAACAAAAGCTGATGGATTATATTATAACTGGACATGTAATATCCTCCGCATAGAGTTTGGCTTTATCCTCTGCTTAAATCAGTCATTTTGAAAAGAATGATGAATGGTAGAGGTCATATTTACTGATCTTCCAGAGATTTCTCAACAGCTTTGGTTTCAGTTAAGATGTGTGAAATTAAATGTTAATGGTTTTTATATTCAATGAGATATTTTAAAAGAACAGATTATTTATACTGGAAGTGATTTACCCGTGGTTTCTGGGAAACACCCCCTCATCAATGCTCTCCAGCCCTGGATACATTTTTTTTTTCTTTTCTTGAGTATTTTATGATGTACCTCCCACACATTAATGATGCCTATATTTTTATACAACCTGTTTGTTACAGAAACACACAGGCTTTGTACAAGTTAAAGCCTGCCTTAAGGCTCAATGTTTTAAGGGAAGTATCCTTAACATGCCAACTTCCAAATGTAGGCATAATTATCAAGAAATGATCAGGTTTTATAGGATGCTCAGCCTTTTAGTTGGTTATTGCTAAGCATCCAGACTTGAACATACTGACTAGAATACTTTAAAGTGATAGGAATATGCAGTCATAACCAAATTTTTTTAAAGATTGGTTGGAAAGATTTTGATTTTGAATGTTCTCTTTTACAAACACTGGAGGTCCTTGATTTACAGAAATTGCATTCCATGGAAACCATGCTTCTCTAAAACAGCATTTCAAAAGGGCATGCAAGTTACTTTATCAGCATTGAAATTCTTGGCTGTCAGTTTTGGCAGAGAATTATTTTGAAGTATTGATTATAAATGCAAAACAGTACTCTGATATTTGTGAAGATAGTATTTATTTCCATAAAGACATATATTGCATCTGGTCTTAGAAATGAAATCCAACTTTTCTTCTACCTTCACCTTGAAAACCACACTTTTTCTATATGCAAGAAGTGCTTATAATCGAGGTAAAAGACCAAGAAAGAACAGCATTAGTCAGAATCTGAAGTATCAAGATCAGCAAATTATCTCCAAAGAAAGAATCTAAATTACTTGATTTGTTTGATTGCAGGCTTGTATTTTGTTTGTTTGTTCTGTTGAAAATAATTCTGAGTTTTGTGAAAAAAGAGAAATTAGCTGAATTGACTATGAGTATTTTTATATTTATCTAGTATGTGTATATGAACTTGGGAATGAAAAAAAAAAAGCAATCGGTTTATCATTATATTGTCATTAAATGTTAGATTTTAAAGATGTTAGAGGACTAGAAGTTCAATGCTTTCTTTTAGCAGTGAGAATTATGAGTTACGTTTTTCAGCTTTCTGCACAATATAGTTGGAGTTGATGGCCAGTGGCCTGGCCTCATCCCTTTGGGAGTTTTGATCTATTTCCAAACCCACCGTACAGTCTCGCAGTCTTTGAACTATACCAGGCCCCAGACAATATTAACTCCTACTTCTGAGCAGCAAAGTTGATATTGTATAAGAATGTTTTGCAGCCTCCAGATAAACAATACCTCATAAGTCCTAAAAAGAAGCATACATTGTGGTGACTGACTTAAGGAAAAACACAATAAAGCTTTAAATAAAACAGGAATTGCTGGAAACCCTCAGCATGTGTAGGTTCTAAAGCCCATTATACCTTATAGAAGTGACAGCATACATTGGAATTACTCTCTGTAAACTCAGGACTCTTGTTTATCTTTTAAATGAAACTGACATGACCAAAGAAGGATTAAACATGTCTTGACTTGTGTTACTGTTTCAAATGTTTTGGACTGAATTATCTTTTGGCAACACTGAGATTTATTAGGACTCTGGTGTCTTTTACTTGATGACTTGCTTAGTACACATCTTTGTTCTTTATCTGTGCATTTCTTATTAAGTTGTCAACAATAAAACTCTAGGGGATATCTGAAGGCAAGAACTATTTTTTTTTTTTGGTCAACGTAGTATTTCAGGGGAAAAGAAAGCTATACCTTTGCTTATGATTCATCTGTGTTTTCCCACGATCAGCACTTAAAAACCCTGCAATTTTAGAAAGAAAAAATGTGAAGAGTTTAGGCTTCATGTTGTTATTCAATACTAAAATTGCTGGGGTTTAAAACAATGCATGAACGTCTTTAGGCTGAAACTGGTTGGGGAATTATCGTGAAACATTTTTCATTGGAAAATGCTGTTTTGGAAATTTCTTGTTAAAACACCAGAGCTCTTCATGACAATGTATACTTGTAGATGAAGCTTTCACAGAGAAGATATCTGCATCAAATGAGAGCAGTAAAGATAGCTCTGGTGTTTAAATCTGAAACCTGTTTTATGTGAAAAGAGGATGAGCAAATACTGCTGTGGGTGAAAAATTCCTTCTGTGCCCCCAGCTTTGGCACATTTTGGGAAATTAGTCTACCTGAGGTGCAGATTGCATATAATTGTATTAGGATTGCCAACCTTTGTCAGTGCTAACTTGTTTCATGTTTTGGCTTCCTGCCACCTTTTTCTTCTCTTGACACTTTTTTTCTTTTTCTGTTTCAGGATTGGGTAAGAATATAATAGATGGAAACTTCCTTATTGAACATATTGAATCCTAAAAATATACATTTTAATAACTGTCTAATAAAATTGACACGATGGATGCAGTGCAGTACTTCAGGATTTACATAATGGTTTGGTTCTTAAAAATGGTTGCTTAATAAGTACAGCTTCAGGGTCTGTCAACAATACCTTTTCTCTGAGAAAAGGTACTGCTTTACTATTCAGTTGGTAGGCTTTGTTCTCCCTTCAAGGTCTGTCCTTTTCAGTAAGACAGCCTGTACTGTAAATATCTCTTCATCTTGTGCAGTACTCTTTTAAAAAGTCCCCACCTGCATTCACCCTAAATTCACCCTTTGTAACTGGAAACAAATTTAAAGATTATATAATGCAAGTATTTGGATTAAGCTGATATCCTGGGAAAAGGTAAGACCTGCTTCCTTTTCCTCATTTGCACCTGCTCATTGCCTCTGAAATAAGAAATGATCCAGGACAATGGTGCAACACATGGTTAGTAACATACCTGCCCAAAATGTGACACTGCTAATACTGCAGACTGGCTCTAGAGGGGAACCAGGAGACACGCACTGTTGAATTTTCTCTTGGCTCTGAAGCACAACTACCTCTACATTCCCGGTAATTCATTAGGACCAGTTGTCTGTGCTGTCGTTGGTTATAAACAATTTTCCAGCAACGCTAGGAGGACTTGTACAATTCATTTGTGGAAAGCAGCACAGATCAGAACTGCACATTTCATATTTTCCATTGGAATAAATAAATTATTTTCTGAAATAATGACTATGGAATTCAGTTTTACACCACCACCTTGTACTTAAAATGTAAAAATAAATAAATAAATAAATTGAACCCCCCACAATTTGGAAATTGCCTATGAAGCACAGGCTGCCTGCTTTGCAACATACAGGAAACACAGATTTGAAGAGCACTGTAACAAGTGGGTGCATTTCATGGGCACATTAAAATTGTATTAATGACTGCTTGCTGACCTGAGGGATTGTTGAGTGAGATATTAGTAGAATATGCACTTGTTCCCTAAAAATGTTGCAACAAACAACAGGGAACTTAAACCTGTGTTACACAATCTATGGAGTAAACATTTCACAGAATCACACAGAATCACTTAGGTTGGAAAAGACCATTAAGTCCAATCATTAACCCTATTCTACCAAGTCCAGCACTAAGCCATATCCCACATCTAGATGACTTTTAAACACATCCAGGGATGGTGACTCAACCACCTCCCTGGGCAGCGTGTTCCCTGTTACTTGTGTGCATCTGTACAGTCTCTGTGCTACCTAAGAGTGGAGCCTCTATACTACCTTGGAGTTCCTACATGAACTTCAGAAGAGACATTCAGGTGAAAGGGGATACATCTTAGCCAACTAGATTGTCCTGGTTTGAGCCAGGATGAAGCCAATTTTCCTTTTACTGATTTTATTATTATTTTTTTCCTTCAGTAAGCTTTCTTTTAACTAGTAGCAAAGCGTTCCAATTAAGACTGATAAGAGAGAAATGTTTTTCTAACTGCTGGGGCTTCAAGGTCGCACTTTCACTCTGCCAGCTCAGACACTACGGGGAGATCTATGACCCTCCCCCTAGGAGGCTGAATGGCTGAATTAGAGAGACAGCAAAATTGGCCAGAGATATTCCATCCCATATATCTATGTAAGCTCAGAGGAAGGTCAGAGATCACAGAAGACAACTTTCTTCTTGCTTCTTCTTCCCTTCTCTTCCGTCTATGGCTGGCATCCGGGGAGGATTCCGTCCATTCATCACCATCGACCCCCAGGCTCGAGCTCTCCTGACCCTCATCACTCTGTCCTTTCTCCAGCAGCAGTCTGGAATTTTTTGGGACTGTTTGCAGCTAAGGAGAGTGCTGTGGGAGTTGCTGGGGGTGAGGGGAGGCAAAACAGGCTTTGTACATTTCCTGAACACATTTGTATATAATTGTATAGATTTTCTTATATCATTAGTGTTTAATTAAAGCTGCGTAGTTTAGTTTTCAATCCAGCCAAGTCTCTCTCTTTTCTCTCTCTCCTTCCCTACCTGGGTGGGAGGGGATTGAGAGTGTTATCAAACCCGAGTCAAATGGTGACATAGATCTAATGTTTGAATGTGTTTAATAAATCCTGCTTAACTGGGGAAGTCAGTTCATGTATAGTTTTGTAGCTGGTATTGAAGAAAGTACATTACTGTCATATGGAGAGATGAGGTAAAACACAGATAAAAGAACACGCAATACAGCAAGCGTCTTTTTACATCATAAAGTGAAGTGGTACATCAGGATCACATCACACAAATAAGGTACTCATCTTACTTTTCCTCCCTCTGTAAACTGAGTATTGGCAAGTATGTGTTTACTGTTGTCTGAATATCAGTAGTATTGTTTTCAAAACTAATTCCAAATACTTATTTTTTTACTGCTGTCTTGTTCCCGCTGTCATATACCATGAGTTATACTTTAAAAGAAGATGTAGGACACACATGGGACAATATAAAGAAGTGTGTAAGGAAGCAAGTAATTTTGCATCACCCTCAATGATAAAAATTTGGTAGGGGCTACATGTAGCGGGTCTATTTGCTCTAGGGATTAGCTACTCTATGCAAACAGAGTGATGCTGAGAAGCTGAGTCATTGAGGAAATGGGGCAGGTTTTGAAAACTGATCCCTTGCCATTGACGTACATGTGAAAATATAAATGTTTTTGTTTTACGGGAATAGAACATCTTAATGAAAGGAGTCGGAAGGAAATCCAACACAATCAGTAGTACACATCACATTCATTTTTGGTGTGTCCATCCAAGGAACTGAACACGTACCCGTTATTTTAATTATAAATCAAGTGTGCCATTCAGACCATATTCTGTAAGCTACTAAAAATGGTACATTCTAAGATGCACCCCTCCCACTTTCTCTCTTATTTGAGCAGGAAAATTAGGTCACTAGGTAGCAAAGACCACAACCACAGCTGCTCCTGTGCCTTCCTGTGAAAAATGAAGGCTTCTACCAGCTGAGGTTTTCACATTTGCCAACAGACTGAAGGCATAAACAGACATCTCTGGGAGGAGACAGTAACATGCACAGCAGTTAGTAGACAGTTTTCTGAATGGAATAGCCAACATGACTTTAAAATATGAATATTGCTCGTTACAAATGCTAATACCTCTTTCTGTTTATACACTCTGAGGAACTTTGCAGCTAAAGAAAAAAAATAAAATAGCAAAAGACTCTGAGACCTTTCAGCAGCTTAACAAAGAAGTTAAATGCATGCATTAAGTCCACTTTTTTGAGGAGGCAATTGGAAAGCATCATATTCCTTTGCCCACTTCTGGGCAGTAGTTCCCAGTTGCAGGACATGTTGCAAACATTTTCAGCTTCCTCGAATTCCTGAGAATTTTTTGCAGCATTTGCAGCAGCAGAAATGTTTATATTCTGAATTGCCACTAGATGAAAGACAGAGAAGAAAAAGTTTAGACTGGCAAAAGCATGCAGTCAATATGCAAGTTCAGATAAAATATGCTTTACAAGAACAGTTAGGCAAAGAATAAGAGAGGAATCAGATACTCTGGATTGACTTGTTTAATGACTTTAGACAATGGGCCTCCTTTACATCTTTGTTTTCCAAGGACTTAATTTTAAAGCTTTTAAAACAATGAAAGACTTTCAGGGGTTTTTTTATTTATTCATATAATAGTGGGAAAATTGACCAAGATGTCTTAGTGGTTCAATAGAGTGAGACACTGCCTGAGTCTGCTGAAAATACTTTCCAGAAGTGTTTTTTTCCCTCAGCATTTTTCAATCCTCTTGTTTCACAAAAAAAAAAGAAAAAAGAAAAAATTTTTGCTACCTTTTCCCTTTTTTTCCCTTTTGTAGAAATACTTTTTCACTATCTCTTCCCTATTCTGCACCATGCAGCATAAAACTGCAGATAATTTTGGCTTCAATCCTATTAAAATAGCTATCTATTCCTGATGCTTTTGTTCAAGCTTGTGCAAAGGAAATTTTTTCTACTTTAACTGCTCCAAAATAGGATTCAGCTACTAAGCAAAGAGGTTAGGGAAGCATTCCACATTTGCTTTGAGGACCTTGATGTGGAATATGCATGGGCAATGGAAAACTAAGATTGCGATTGTGGCTTCATGGGGCTGGTGGTTTTCATGTGGGTTTCAGATCTTCTGTCACTTTGCAGACAGGCTGTAGCCTTTAAAACAGTCAGAAGGGCAGTGCCGGGCCACCTCTCTCTCCTTGCATGGAAATTATACTGGCTTTGGGGCTCCAGGAGAAGATCTGGCAGTGCTGGTAGACCTGCTTGCCACATTTGTGTATCCAGGGATAGCAAGGTATGAAGGAAGGAGGACCTCACAAACAGTAGAACAGAATTGAATTAAAGCTATTTAGCTACTGTGGAATATAGGTAGTGACACTGATAACAGTATGTTAAAACATTAAGTATTTATAGGCTTTTTACCATGATCCCATTGATGTTTGCAGGTAAAAGATCAGGCCTGAAACAGTCATCTCTGGTACTGATGTTCAGAAGGAACTTCCCAGAGCAGCCCAGCCTGTTGTTGGCTTTAATGACAACATTTCAGGAAAAGCTGAACTTTATTGTTCTCCCAGAGCCTCATCCAAAGTTCATGGACGTCATTCCTCTCCAGGGAAGACCACAAAAAAACAAAACCAACAACCCTTAGTTTCACCTTTTCCTTACTTTTACAAAGGAGATCACTTCCTTTCAGGTCTTGGCCTACATGTTTTTCAGGTCTGTTTTAGTAGAGGAACAGAATCATTTTATAGAATGAATGAGTAGATGCAGTCTATGGTAAAGCTGACTTTTAATTTCTTGGTCCCTGTTTGTGAATTAGCCCTGAAGGATAAATTTGCAAAGCAAATACAGAACCACTAGACTGCTTATATAGTTTTAAAAGTTCTCATGGTAAGTGAGAAAGAACTCAAGAGTGGAGCAGGGTAATGGAACAGAGAGGTCCTGAGAGGTGCTCTTGTGAACATGAGAGCAGCAATAGCTGGTATATGGAGCTTGCTCTACCACTGCTTGTGGCAATGTCTTCAAAGAAGACTGTTAGAATGAAGAGATTTCTTACTAAAATTTGACATGATTCAGGGACAAGGAAGACCTTGGAAAAAGCATGACTTTTAGACAAATTTAACTGCTGAGTTCTGTGCTACTCATATGAGCAGGCTGCATATTTATATACTTATTGCTTAAATTTTAGTGATGTGAATCTACAGAATATACCATAGAATAAGATCATAAAAGTGTTGAATGACTAACTGGCCATGGGCTGAGTCAGTGTACATAGGAGGAAGAGAAACTCTCAGAAACAATCTGTAACAGAATGGTACTGTTCCTGAGAAAAAAACCCAAACAAACCCAAAACCTTAGCCTTGCAATTGCTGCCATCTTCCAGTAGGTCTTTTACATTGTATAATGGTTGTATAATGTGTAAGTGATTCAGGTAAAGTTGATGGCTGTCTTACTAACAGAACAACATATTTCTTCCAAACAGTGTAAACTGCCTCTGACCTGAACATACAAGCTTCTTCTTCAGTTCTGAGTGTTTACAGAAGTGTTGGAAAAATATTTATCCATAACTTAAATTCCCCTTGAAAATGTCTTTTTCTTTTCAGATGGCTATGTTAATGTTATTTCACAATTCCACTCCAGTAATACCTCATTAAAAAAAAAAAAAAAAAAAAGAGTTCTGCCTTACTTAAAAGCACAACTTCAGGTTTTGTTGGTGAAAGCGACTCCTTCCTGCCTTACAGGGAGGAAGTTGTTGTTAACTGCTTTTCCAGCTAAGATTCTTGAGCACTCGGCGAATGTTAATATTGCAGTTGGCTTTGCAAGCCACGCATCCACTGGAGGTGCAGGAGCTTTCTGCTGGGGGCTGGCAGGGCCGTGACCTGCCCTGCTCTCAGGCAGGGTGCCTGAGCCAGTGGTGGCCAGGGTTGTGGGGTCCTGTGTCACCTGGGCAGAGGCTGGTGCTGCAGCTGCTGGTTCAGTGCCATGGGGCTCATGGCTTGTGTGTCTGCAGCAAGCACTGTCTTGTGGGTTCACAGAGGAATTGATCTTTTTATTTGTTTAAGCCTCCTGGAATATGAAAAAAAATAATTAATTGTAGTTTAACAGTGCTTAGCTCTTTTGAGACTTACAGAATTTGATTTTTCATCTGAATACTTTCCCCTTTAAAGCCTATTTTCCTGATAGCATGCATACTTTTCAACAACTAATATTTTCCTTTGCATAGCTATATATACTCTCTCTCCACATGCTAAAGAAACACGTGCCCAAATGAAACCACACATACCATTTCACTCCAAATACTCTCCTGTGTACATCTGTTTCTCATTAGTTTTTCCCTCTGCTATATACAAAGACTTTGCTTTAAGAAGTGTAATTACATTAGTTTGTATTACAGTATTATTTTTCACTTGGCTGTGTACCAATATAGTGGTCAAATATTCCCTTAAAATGGCATGTGTTTTTTTGAGGGCAGAATTTGGCCATTACGTTTGTATACAGAGTGCATTCATGTGTATATTCACACACTAAAGACAGCAGCATTTTTAATCCATGTTTTACGCAAATATTGGAAATAAAAATTCTAAACATAATGGATATGTGACGTGGTTTGTACCTGTAATTTCACAGCATGCAAGAAGTTCCTCTGTGTGTATGCACATGAGAAGGAAACAAGCACAGTACCTTCAAACTGATGGGACATCTGTGTTTGCCTGAGCTCTACATCTGACCCCAGATTCCTCTTCATTAGCATTTATTTAAACACTGTGGTTCTCTAAACACCTGCACAACTGTGGCAACAAAATAAACTGCTTCTGCTCACTGTTCCCAGTATAATAATCTTCTGAAATCCAAAATGACTTATCTAGAATGAAAAAAAAAAAATAAAATTGCAAAATTGGAGGTCACATTGAGTCACAGCATGGGTGGACAAGGGAAGAGCAACTGACATCATCCATCTGGACTTGTGCAAATTGTTTGACACTGTTACGTATGACATCTTGGATGGATGGACCACTGAGTAGATGAGGAATTGGCTGGATCGTTGCACTCAAATGGTAGTGGTCCATGACTCAATGTCAAATAGAGACCAGTGATGAGTGGCATTCTACATGGATCAGTACTGTTACTGGTGCTGTATACCATCTTTGTCGGTGACATGGACAGTGGAATTGAGTGCACCCTCAGCAAGTCTGCTAATGCCACCAAGCTGAGTGGTGTGGTCGACGTGATGGAGGGAATCATAGAATAGTTTGGGCTGGAGAATTAACACCATCGATTTCAACTGTTAACCCACCACACTGCCAAATCCACCCATAAACCATGTCTCTAAACACTGCAATCTACACATCTTTTAAATACTTCCAGGGTTGGTGATTCCACCACTTCCCTGGGCAAGCTGTTACAGTGTCTGACAACCCTTTCAGTGAAGAAATTTTTCCTAATATAAAATCTAAACTTCCCTTGGCACAACTTGAGTACAGGCCCAATGCAAAAAAATGCCTTGATATTGGCAAAATGTTACAGGAATTTAAAACAGAAGAAACTACACAGAGCATTCATGTTCTGTTCTCCACAATTTGGAAAACATGTGAAGGGAATGACCTCCTGATCCTCAAGGGAGACTGTAAGACACCAAGGAAGATGGGACCCCTGTAGGTATAAACACAGGCACCCTCCTCCCCCCCCGCACAACAAATAACTAAAGGTGTCTTTTTAACCTCCAGGTTCACAGAACTTTTCTCAGAAGATTTAATGTCCAAACTCACCCGTATCTTGTTGCAACAATCCCTCCCATACATTTGTCCTGTATAAGAACAGGATTATCACCTTGTTTCTGCTGAAAACATTTGAAAGGTGCTGTGTAAACAAAGGTGACTCTTACTTGGTAACAGGTATATATATAGAGGTGATCTTAACTTTTTTTTTTACTTTTTTTTTTCTTTCCAGATTAAGTTCACATAAAGTATCATGACTAGTCTTAGAAGTGACATAATTTGATGTTAACACAAGGCTCTCTCAGGAGGCCATCCAGAAGGACATCGGCAGGCTTGAGAGGTGGGCCCATGCCAACTTCCTGAAGTTCAACAAGGC
The DNA here is from genome assembly GCF_020740795.1 of Apus apus. NCBI lineage: Eukaryota > Metazoa > Chordata > Aves > Apodiformes > Apodidae > Apus > Apus apus. Next base: position 93,317,968 of record NC_067282.1, on the reverse strand, counting down.
CAAGTGGAAGTTCCTACACCTTGGTAGAGGAAATCCCAAGCACAAATAGAGTCTGGGCAGAGAATGGATTGAGAACAATCTTGAGGAAAAGGACTTTTGGGTGTTGGTTGTTGAGAAGCTCAACAGCACAAACCAGCAATGTGTACTTGTAGGCCAGAAAGCCAACTGTATCACACCCACAGAATCACACACAGAATCATCCTGGTTGAAAAAGACCTTGAACATCATCAAGTCCAACCATAACCTAAATCCACCAACCATAAGTTAATCTAGCCATTCAGTGCTTAAATCATGTTCCTAAGCACCACATTTATATTTCTTTTAAACACTTCAGGGATGGTGACTCCACCACCTCCCTGGGCAGCCTGTTCCACTGTCCAACCACTCTTTTGGTAAATAAATTCTTTCTAATATCCAGTCTCAACCTCCCCTGGAGCAGCTTCAGACCATTTCCTCTCATCCTGTCATTATTCACTTGAGAGAAGAAGCCAACTCCCACCTCCATACAACCTCCTTTCAGGTAGTTGTAGAGAGCGATGAGGTCTCCCCTCAGTCTCTTCTTCTTCAGACTAAACAATCCCAGTATCCTGGGCTGCATCAAAAGAAGCATGGCCAGCAGGTTGAGGGAGGTGATTCTCCCCTTGTACTCTGCTCTCATGAGACCCCATCTGGAGTACTGTGTCCAGTTCTGGAGCACCCAGCACAGGAAGGCCATGGAGCTGTTGGAGAGAATCAGAGGAGGGCCATAAAGATAATGAGAGGGCTGGAGCACCTCTCTTAAGAAGATAGGTTGAGAGAGTTGGCATTGTTCAGCCTGAAGGTGAGAAGGCTCTGGAGAGACCTTATACTGGCCTTCCAGTACCTGAAGGGACTACAGGAAAGCTGGGGAGGGGCTTTTTACAAGGACTTGTAGTGATAGGATGAGGGGGAATGGCTTTAAACTGGAAGAGGGAAGATTTAGGTTAGATGTTGGGAAGAATTTCTTCACTGTGAGGGTGGTGAGACACTGGAACAGGTTTCCCAGGGAAATTGTGGATGACCCCTCCCTGGAAGTGTTCACAGGCAGGTTGGATGGGGCTTGAGCAACCTTATCTAGTGGGAGTTGTCCCTGCCTATGGCAGGGAGGTTGGAATCTGATGATCTTTAAGGTCCCTTCCAACCTTAAACCATTCTGTGATTCTATGATAAATAGCTATGAGTTTAGAAAGGTGTTCAAGGGATCACCTGGAACAAGAAAATCAGATTACTATTTGAGGTAATAACATTAAATATAAAAATCCACTCACAGCTTACCAATTCCAGAAAATCTTTTGGAGTTTGCAAGCCTTGTATGGAAAAAATAGGTAAATTGTACTTTAAATTTATACATGTGAATTTTATCATACAGGTGTTCATATTCAATTCACTTATATTAACATTTCTGCAAAATTTTGCTGGTGATCTTTTGCTTGTCTCCTCTTCATACATATTGACCATTTATGTTTCTGTAACTCATTAAGCATGTAACCTGCAAGTTCTGATTTACAATGTAATGATATAGTATATAAGCCTTGACTGCACAAATCCATGGGATAGTTTTGATTGAAGCATCCTTTATTAACCTGCATACCTAGGCCAGTGCCAATGCTTGTGTTACACATTTGTGTTCTGCAAACCTTGCATGATCTTTAACCCCTGGAATATGCTCCAAATGGCTAGGCACTGATAGCTGTACTGGGGAAGGAAAGGAACTGGGGACCACATTGTGTGCCTTGCTAGTTCTTATCCCCATGGGGCTGTGGCTGCTTGACAGCTCCTTCCTGAGCTACACCACAGATGGGAGAGGAGATCTCCTGGGGTCACTGCTGCAAGTTTTGGGATCTTTGCATAAATCTCAGCAAGGCCTCCATTGCCTGGCCTGGTTTTGAAGAAGGCTCTGATCACAGGATGACTCAAGCTTTCTCAGTCACCGGGAAGCCCAGGAAAAAATAGAGAGAACAAGGAAGCTGATCCCCATTTACTGCATCCCTGACCCATCCCAGATGAAAGAAGGAATTACGAGCAGACACATGGGTTAAGGACAGTTAGAGCACAGCATGATAACTTTTCCCACCATTGCCATGACTTAGATGTCAAGAAACAGGAAAAGAAGTTACAGGATGTAATTATGCTTGCCCTCCAGTCTCATGGGACATAATGAGGGAAGTCGTGCTGCCTGAGTAATACAAAAAGAGTGAAAAAAGACAAAAATATGTCCCAAGCATAATTATTCAAAGAGCCCCGACCTTTGTGAAATAATGACTTGGCCTTTAAGCAGAAAACTCAGGAGGCTTTTGGTCTAAAACTTCATTAAGAATACGATATGGTAAGTAGCAGTGTGAGAATGCACGATAGCATTATGTGATTAAATTCATTGATTATTGGATCACCTTCATAATTCATTATAACAATGTTGCTGGTATATAAAATGTGGAAAAAACTGAAAAAAGGTACCTTTAGAAATGTTTTCCTTGAGGCAATTCTTTAAGCTTTCCTACAAACTCTAAGGATTTGATTATCATGTGTCTTTGGATCTGTATTTTAATGAAACCAAATAGAACACTTTCTTATAAACAGCCTAATGCAGATTTTGAACATAGTCCATTTCAAGAGCTCTTTGCTAACCAGGAAATAATTTGAATACCATTTATTTCAGGTCAGTTCATGGTCTTCTTTGAAGAAGAAATTTGAATTTGATAATGAAATTATTATTCTTTTGGGTTTGGTATTTTTGCTTAAATCTACGGAATGTACACATCAAATTGATGTGTTATTTGAGAATTGTTAACTGTATAAAAAAGAACATTCTTACCAACACAACACAAGTGCAAAAATAATATTTAACAATCGCTGTGTATTTCTGCAAGAAAATAAATATTTATTTTTAAAAATCTGGTAAACTAGGGATGAATTTGCCAGTGTTTTCAGGGTGATTTATAATCTGTCTTCAGCAAAAAATTGTTGCTTGTGAAAGTAAGCACATAAAAATTCAAAGCAGGATATTTTTTCAGTCATCTGAAGACTTAATCCTTAAATCAAATAATGTTTTTATAACCACTGAACAGAATAAACTATTTAAGTTCCAAATGACGTTACAGCTTTTAGTTACAAAATTTTTGTGTTTTTTATTTTCAGAATATGTGAAGCAGCAACATAATTTCAAACTAGTTCTTAACTTGTTTTACATAACTTTAATATTTTGGTAAATGATGCCATAAACTCATTAAAAAGTACAGTAAAAACTAAGGTCATGTAGAAGAGAATTAGAGATGCGAAAGCTCACCTAGAACTTAAACTAGCCATCTCTGTAAAGGATAATAAAAAATGCTTTTATAAATACATTAATAGCAAAAGGAGATCAGGGAAATTCTTCATTCCTTATTGGATGAAGGGGGAAGTTAATAAAGGAGGACAAGGAAAAGGGAGATGTGCTTTGCCTTCTTTGCACCTTCTTTGCCTCAGTCTTTAACGAAAAGAATAGCTACCCTCAAGACAACTTGGCTCTTGAGTTGATAGACAGGGATGGGGAGCAGAATCCCCCTCCTGTAATCCAGGAAGAAGTAGTTAGGGACCTGCTCTGCCACTTAGATCCCAACAAGTCCATGGGTCTGGATGGGATTCATCCTAGGGTGCTGAGGGAGCTGGCAGATGAACTGGCTAAGCCACTCTCAATCATTTATCACCGGTCTTGGCTGACTGGGGAGGTCCCAAGTGATGGGACGTTGGCCATTGTGCCTTCCATCCAGAAGAAGGGCCGGAAGGAAGATCCATGGAACTATAGGCCTTTCAGCCTCAGTGTCTGACAAGATTATGGAATGGATCGTCCTGAGCACCATCAAGTGGCATGTGGAAGATAAACAGGGGATCAGGTCCAGCCAAGATGGTTTTAGGAAAGAAAGTTCCTGCCTGACCAATCTCATCTCCTTCTATGACTGGATGACTTGCCTAGTGGATGAGGGGAAGGCTGTGGATGTGGTTTACCTCGTCTTCAGTGAGGGCTTTAACACAGTCTCCCACAGCATCCTCCTGGAGAAGATAACAATCCATGGCTTGGACAGGTGCACCCTTCACTGGGTTAAAAACCGGTTGGATGACCTGGCCCAGAGAGTGATGGTGAATGGTGCTGCATCCAGCTGGATTTCGGTGACCAGCGGTGTCCCCCAGGAATCAGTACTGGGCCCAATCCTATTTAACATCTTTACTGATGACCTGGATGAGGGGATTGAGTCCACCCTCAGTAACTTTGCAGATGACACCAAACTGAGAGGGAATGTCGATCTGCCAGAGGGTAGGAAGAAGCTGCAGGAGGACCTGGACAGGCTGGATCAATGGGCCAAGGCCAATGGCATGAAATTCAGCAAGACCAGGGTCCCGCACTTTGGCCACAATAACCCCAGGCAGCGCTACAGGCTGGGGGAAGAGTGGCTGGAGAGCAGCCTGGCAGAGAGGGACCTGGTAGCACTGGTTGACAACTGGTTGAACATGAGCCAGCAGTGTGCCCAGGTGACCTGGAAGGCCAATGGCATCCTGGCTTGTATCAGGAATAGTGTGGCCAGCAGGAGTAGGGATGTGTTTCTCCCCCTGTACACAGCACTGATAAGTTCTCACCTTGAGTACTGTGTGCAGTTCTGGGCCCCTCACTTCAAGAATGATATTGAGGTGCTGGAGCAGGTCCAGAGGAGAGCAACAAGGCTGGTGAAAGGGCTAGAGGGAAAGTCTTATAGGGATAGGCTGAGGGAGATGGGGTTGTTTAGTCTGAAGAAGAGGATACTCAGGGGACCTTATCACTCCCTTCAACTATCTGAAGGGAGGTTGCAGTCAGGTGGGGGCTGGGCTCTTTTTCCAGGCAACCAGCAATAAGACAAGAAGGCATGGCCTCAAGCTGCTCCAGGGAAGGTTTAGGTTGGGTATTAGGAAGTATTTCCTCACAGAGAGGGTGATTAGACATTGGAATGGACTTCCCAGGGAAGTGGTGGAGGCACCATCCCTGGATGTGTTCAAGGAAAGGCTGGATGTGGCACTTAGTGCCATGGTCTAGCCAGTGTGGTGGACTTGATGGTCTTAAAGGTCTTTTCCAGCCGTGGTGATTTGGTGATTTGGTGATTCGGTGGTTCTGTAATATTCAAGCACCTTTTCCTCCAAGCTCAAGATTAGAGCATCCTGAAGTATAAGAAATCAAGTAAGAGAGCCAGGAGACCTGTAAGGTTAAGCAGAGAGCTACTGAATAAGCTCAAGTGGAAGAAAGAAGTTTATAGAACATGGAAGAAAGGGAAGACCACTTGGGAAGAATACAAGAATGTGGACAGAGTATGTATGGATGCAATCAGGAAAGCCAAGGTCTCCTTATAATTAAACCTGGCGAAGGAGGTCTATGATACCAAGAAAGGTTTATTCAAGTACACTGAAGAAGGAAGAAGGAAGTCTAAAGGGAATGTGGGCCCATTGCCAAAAGAAGTTGGTGTCCTAGTGATGGAAGATACAGAGAAGGAAGAGTTTCTGAATGCTTTCTTTGCCTCTATCTTCACTGTTACTGCTGACCCTCAGGACACCCACACCATCAAGGCCACAGAGGAAGTCTGGTAAAAGGAAGACTTTGTGTCAGTTGAAGAGGATTGGGTTAGGGATCAATTAGGTAAAATGAACATTCACAAATCTATGGGCCCTGTCAGAATGCTCCCATGGGTGCTGAGGGAGCTGGCAGAAGTCATTGCTAGGACACTCTCCATCATCTTTGAAATGTCCTGGAGAACAGGAGAGGGGCTTGAAGACTGGAGGAAAATGAGCATCACCCCAGTCTTCAAAAATGCAAGAATAAGGACACAGGTAACTATAGGCCAGTCAGCCTTAACTCCATCCCTGGAAAGATGATGGAATAGCTTATTCTTGGTGCCATCTCAAAGCATGTTGAGAAGAGGAGGGCTATAAGGAGAAGTCAGCATGGATTCACCAAGGAGAAGTCATGCTTGACCAATCTGATAGCCTTTTAAGATGGCATAACTAGATGGATAGATGAAGGAAGGGCAGTCGACAAGGTCTGCCTTGACCTTAGCAAGGCTTTCCACAGCATCTCCCATGGCATCCTCACAACCAAACTTGAGAAATGTGAACTGTATGATTGGGTAGTGAGATGGACTGGGAACTGGCTGAAGGACAGAGCCCAGAGAGTTGTGGTCAGTGGGACTGAGACCAGCTTGTGGCTTCTGAGTAGTGTTGTCCCAGTTCAAGAATGAAAAGGAACTACTGGAAAGAGTCCAGCACAGGGTCACTAAGATGATTAAGGTCTGGAGCATCTGCCCTATGAAGAAAGGCTAAGAGAGCTGTGACTGTTTCGCTTAGAGAAAAGGAGGCTGAGGGGCGATCTCATGTTTATAAATATACAAGCAGTATTCTGTAGGATTTCTGTGGTCCAAGCCAGCATCGGCAGATAGTGAGAGTACAAAATAAAGGGGTTCAGGGATTTCTACTCTAAAGGTAGGCCTTCCCAGCTGGCCCTCAAGAGCTGTGTTTTTTGCTCAGACCTGAATTAATTCATTGATTTGCAGGCTACTGGGAAGTTCTCATTGGTTCAGTCCTTGGAGTAGGCAGGTGGAGAGTTTGCTATTACTAGGCCACTTCCTGGCTTCAGGATGACAAAAGCAGGTCCTTCTGCAGATTGGTTCTCATTGTCCCCAGAGGGTGAATCTGCTAGGAAAGGTCTAAAGCCCATTTTCCCATGTATTTTTGTACTTCCTCTGGGCATGATATACCCTCAGCATAGCCCAGAAGCAAAACTCCTGTGTGTTCCTGTGTATATTTGGGGAGGGGGGGTAGGTGTAAGAATATATATGGACTCTGGCAAATAAATGTAGAGGTTGTGCAAGACCAAGTAACCAGATGCTGGCTGTCAGGCAAAACATGTGGAAGATCAGAGCCTTCTTGAGCATGTAATCCTCTCCAGCAGCTCCTCCTTCCGCAGTGTCTGCATGTCCTGGAGAGCATTAGGTACCCCCTTGTAGTCACAAGTAGTGGAGACATGCTCCACATCAGAGACATGACTGTTCTACCCAGAAATTGAGTACATAGAGGTCTGGGACATTGCAACACAGGCAAAATATGCTTGACTCATTAGCAATTTTTCATTTTACTGCCAGTGAGTTTAGAAGTAGGGAGCTATGCCCTGAACGGGTGATTTCTCACACAGAAAACACAGAGAAGCTTCTTCCTTTGTGCTGCTGATCTTCTGTTTTCTTTCATAGGTAATCATCTGAATGCAAATCCCAGCACCATGCAGGAGTGAAGTGCTCAGCTAAAAGCTGGAAGAGCTGTCTAAGCAAGGCTGCATGACACAAAGCAACAAGGGTTATGCAGTAGTGTTTAATCTTGGTGATGCCAGTTTGTAGGTGGATTGTGAGTGTTACCTTAAAATAATCAAGTACTTGAAGGTGTCAGCATTACAACCTTGTATTACTGTCCTACATTAGTGAAGTGTCCCTGCTAGATCACCAGGCCAGTGTTGCTGATGTGTGTTGCTCTGTCCAGTAGGAAGAGGCAGCAAACTGTGTATGGCTGTCCCTCCTGCTGGAGAAGCTGTACCCTGAAAAGCCCCAGGTGCACTCCCTAGCTACAGATGGGACAGGAAATGAGTTTGATTTTTGGATGGCTTTCTCTTCTAGTTCTTCTCTGACATTGCTGCTGACAGTGGACTTCTGCTCTTCTGCTGCACAACTGGAACTGCAGCTGGTCATGCTCCTGACATGAGGATTACATGCTTATGGCACTCAGGTGGCAAAGGGCTGGGTGGGCTGCTGCAAAATCACCATGCAGGGCTGGTCAATAAGACATTTATTTTAACAAAGAGAATATTTTGTTTTAGGAACCTTTTTTTTTTTTTTTTTTTTTTTAACTCACTTGCTTATTAAAAATAGATTTTAATTTGATTTAAACAAAAAGTCAATTTTAAAATTGTCAGGATTAAAATGAAACATTTTGCCTAATCCAAAAGTATTTTTAAAAGCCTTTTCTTAGACATTTTGAAAGTTTTAGTTTTGGTCCAACTGAAAACAATTTTCTATGTATTTTCTCAGAACTGCCAGTGAATCCAGAAGTACACAGATGTGCCAGAGCTTTGCATTTTTAAATAGTGGATATATGTCTGAAACAGAAACAAAATGATCAGCTAATAAGATACATGGAAATAAAAATCTCAAAGTATTAAAATTCAGTGAATACCTGTATACTTCACAAAGCATTTAAACAATCGTGAGCTTGTGTTCTGGAACACTGTGGGGCCAGAGAGCAACAGAACTGCATGTCCTTCCAGTTGCTTTAATGGGAAAGGAAGACAGAATGCTTTCTATTGCCTTTATACTGATTTGCATGCTGTTCTTCCTTTGCATTGTCTAAGGAAAATAAATAACCCCCCCCCAAACCAAAATACAGCTAGGATGAGCATAAAAAGACAATGTTCTGTCAATTAGAAAACATATTCCTTCCTAACTACTTGCAGACACATGAACAGATTGTCAAAGCTAAACACTGCATTTTCAACTTGAGACACATTCAGCAGTGATGCAAATGGAGGAGCTACTCAGCTGCTTCTGGATGTCAGTATTACAGACTGCAGTTATTTCCTATGCCTTGATTGCTTAGTGTTTTATTTTTCTTAGTGTGTTTGGTTTTGTTTTTTTTTGTTTTGTTTTGTTTTTTAAACAAGATGGCTACTTTTCTACAGGTAATTTACTGTTAGGAGGTAAGGGATTCTCTTCAAATAAAAGAAGAGAGGGCTAGCTGGTAATTCTGTAGCATGGGTATACCACAGATCTCTTTCTTATTGTCTCCTCAAGGTGAGGCACAATGGCCTCACTCACTACAACAGGCAACTGAAGCTCCCCAACATTGTCCTGCTGAAAACTAGCAAATACTTTGTGCAATGTTTATATTTAAACCTTCTATCCTTTATTCTTTCCATTTTTATATGTTGCTTCACTTTTGTTATTTACTTCAAGAAATAATTTACCAAGCACCTCTCAGACTTGTATGTATGAATGTGTGTCATATGCTGCATTGATAATGTAGATTTAGGCATTCATAACTTCTCCATAAAGCAATGTAAAACCAGATTAGTTTATTAGTTTAACTATGTTTATAAACTGCACATTAGACACGATATTTTTTCTGCTTCACCTGCAAATTGGAATTTTGGAAACATTTTCTACAAATCTTTTTGCAAACAGGTTGTAGAGGGACTTGAAAAATATGTTTCAACCTGACTATAACTTCATAAATATATTTTTAATAAAGTTTTTGGCTACTCATGGTAAAGATTTGGTGTTTTTCGTAACAGAAGAGAAAACGATCTTTATTTGTAGAAAATTATTCATCATATCCCATACTTCCAAAACTTTCCACAGCATCTTCATCTGGATGATGTTTTAACCGAGATGAACACTATTGTGGATAAATGAGCTGCCCATTCACTCATAAAGCCATCTCCATTGTATTGCATCTTGATGTTTTCTGAAGCCATCAGTGATCCTCTCGTCTTATACCAGTTTGGCATGGCCTTGACAGGGCTGGTTTTGGCTATTTATACATGAAACAAGTATTTTTTGATGTAAAATCTTTTCTCTTCTGCAATAGCCAGCAATTGTCTCACTGAGCACAGTGAGAAAAGTTAACAGTTTTTTTTAAAGTAACACCTAGTTGCCTCACCAGGTACCAGTTGTACTCAACTGCCATAATTTTTGGACAAGAAGCAAGAAATTTGAGATTAAGGACATTTGGGAGGCTGAGTTTGTAGTTATGGTGCTGAGCTCCAGAGACATCTGTTTAGTTCCTTAATCTCTCATGTATTTCATATATGATTTTGAGCAAATTATTTTCTGTCTAACTCATCATCATACTATGCCACACCAGTAGGACTATATATTAATTACTTTGAATCTCCAGCTGGTTAAGTGATCCCACTGCATATATATATATATATTCTGGACTGCATTATGCAACACAAACATGTTCCTTGTTTGAAATTTCTTTTCTGTAAAATGTGGAGATCGCTATTGCTCTGCCTCTCACAGGCTCCCTAACACCTGTATGATCTCAATGCCAGAAGATCACTAGTGCTTAGTCACCAGTAATCAGAGAGTATGCATACTGTCTGCATTCTGCTACTGGGAGCTGGAACACAAACACTTTTTGAACTAGCTACTAACAAGAAGATTTTTCTGTTTTGATAGCCCTTCAGTGACCTTCTGTTCATCCAGCCAAAAAGGAGATCTGCCCATGGGCTTGGCCACTGGAAACCAGAAGTAGAAGAGAGAAAAGGGTCCTGGACCAGCCTCAGAGAAAGTTCCTTCTTAGGGCTGATGAAGGATTAATGTTGACTTAAGAGAAATAAATGTCTAATGGCTTCCTTCTTGTGTTGTTATTTGGATTTAAATCTATCCTCTTAACTTGGAATAGGAGGAACACCAGCTTTTTGGGACGTGTAAGCAGATTGAGACTGGTTCTTGGCAGGGTATGTAACCAAACTTCTCTTTGCTGGCGCTCACTAAGTACATGCTAGTGTGATGCCAGCATTTTGTCCTTTCTGCAAAGTGATCTGTACATAGGCAATTTATAACATATGGAAAAACGTGTTTTTTTGTTCTAGAACACTGTAAGAGTGCTAACACTAAATTGCTCCAATTTGCTTAAGCATGTGGCTCTGACTCAGTCCAAATATTGACAGTGACAAAGCCATAATAATCTTCAGGCTTTGTTCTGAGCAGAGGGAATCCCACTAATTTGACTCTACAATGTAGTGCCACTGGACTCCAGGGCACATGGAGAAAACATTATACCCAGTCTTAATGTCATATAATTGCCAAAGTTTGTACTCAGATGAGGCATACTAGTTTGACAGGGAGTTGGGGGGAAAAATGTTAATTTGTTTTGAAAATTCAGACTGCTGCTCATATCGAGCCTCCTTATCAACACTTTGATAGATGGATGGATGGATGGATGGATGGATGGATGGATGGATAGATAGATAGATAGATAGATAGATAGATAGATAGATAGATAGATAGATAGTGTTTACTCAAAAAAATTGAAGTCCTCCTTTCCCAGTGGAAAAAAAACCACAATGAGAAAATAAATAAATAAATAAATAAATAAACAGGTTGTTTCTGTGCTGTTACTGAAACAGGAGTGGCATATTTCAGTATAAGGAACTACGAGACTCATTGTCATCATACTTTGGTTGCACTGTGCCTTGCATATAACTGTGTTCAGGGGCAACCTGATTCTGCAGTCCTGTTGCTAGCCAAGTGCCTGGTATCTGCTTATGGAATATTTTCAGAGTTGTCTTTGTATGAAGGCATATGATGCAAAACTGATTTTTTTAATAATGAAAAGTGGATGACTGGTAACTTTCATACTCTGATAGCTGCCATGAGCAAGTGATACTTAGTATTTCATCACATCCTGGGATGACAGTGTTGCTGGCATTTCATGGAATCACAGAATCACAGAATCTTAGGGGCTGGAAGGGACCTTGAAAGATCATCTAGTCCAACCCCTCTACCAGAACAGGATCACCTAGAGCACATCACACAGGAATGCATCCAGGTGGGTTTTGAATGTCTCCAGCGAAGGAGACACAACCTCTCTGGGCAGCCTGTTCCAGTGCTCTGTCACTCTCACAGTAAAGAAGTTTTTCCTCATGCGTACGTTACGAGAACCTCCCTTGACCTACTAACCACACCCTTTCTAATATACTCCAGGATGCCATTGGCCTTCTTGGCCACGAGGACACATTGCTGGCTCATGGTCATCCTCCTGTCCATTAGGACCCCCAGGTCCCTTTCTCCTACACTGCTCTCCAGCAGGTCAGCCCCCAACCTGTACTGGTATATGGGGTTGTTCTTCCCTAGATGCAAGACTCTACACTTGCCCTTGTTGAATTTCATCAAGTTTCTCCCTACTCAACTCTCTAGCCTGTCTAGGTCTCGCTGAACTGCAGCACAGCCTTCTGGTGTGTCAGCCACACCTCCCAGTTTAGTGTCATCAGCAAACTTGCTGAGGGCACACTCTGTTCCCTCATCCAGGTTGTTGATGAAAATATTGAATAGTACCGGTCCCAGTACTGACCCCTGAGGGACTCCACTAGTCACCCACCTCCAACTAGACTCTGTCCCATTGACAGCTCTATGACTACTTCCTTTCAACCAGTTCCTACAGTTTATATCTAAACTATATAAACAACAGTGATTTAGTTTTTCCTCTGTCATTAAAAATGATTGCACTAAACAAAAAAAAGAGTTTCAAAATACATTAATATTGGGAACTGTCTTTGAGTTAGTTTTGTCAGAGAGGCATAAGTCATCTCAAGAAGGCCACAACACTTCAGCCATTTGAATAAAACTCTCTTATTTAATCTTTTGACAAGTTCTGCTTATAAGTAATTGAGGCAATGAACTCATAACTCACTATTTACTGACAGTTCTGTGACTATGGGTTGTAACTTTAAAACAAAGATAAATTTTGACTGTCAACACCTGTTCAATTAGAGTGGAAGTTAGGCAACCAGTTGATTTGTTCCCATTGAAAAGCTGAGTTATACTCTTCATGTTCAAATGCCTCTGAATCACTTGTCCCCCATCCACTGCTCAATAATAGTAGAAAACACTAAGTCAGTAATCTTCCTGGCTCAGTAGACTTCCTGGAAAACGTGGTCAAATTTTCTCCTATCTGCTTCCTTCCCACTCATCCAGGTGTTTTCATAGAATCATAGAATCATAGAATCCTAGGGGTTGGAAGGGACCTCAAAAGATCATCTAGTCCAACCCCCCTGCCAGAGCAGGGTCATCTAGAGCACATCACATAGGAATGCATCCAGGTGGGTTTTGAACGTCTCCAGAGAAGGAGACTCCACAACCTCTCTGGGCAGCCTGTTCCAGTGCTCTGTCACTCTCACAGTAAAAATTTTTTTTCGAATATTCACCTTGAACCTCCTATGCTCCAATTTGATCCCATTACCCCTTGTCCTATCACTGGTCAACACTGAGAAAAGCCGAACTCCATCTCCCTGACACTCACCCCTTACATATTTGTAAACATTGATGAGGTCACCCCTCAGTCTCCTCTTCTCCAAGCTAAAGAGACCCAGCTCCCTCAGCCTTTCTCATAAGGGAGATGATCCACTCCCTTAATCATCTTTGTGGCTCTGCGCTGGACTCTTTCAAGCACTTCCCTGTCCTTCTTGAACTGAGGGGCCCAGAACTGGACACAATACTCCAGATGCGGCCTCACCAATGCACAATAGAGGGGGAGGAGAACATCTCTTGACCGACTAACCACACCCTTTCTAATGCACCCCAGGATGCCATTGGCCTTCTTAGCCACAAGGGCACACTGCTGGCTCATGGTCATCCTCCTGTCTACCAGGACCCCCAGGTCCATTTCACCTACACTGCTCTCCAGCAGGTCAGCCCCCAACCTGTACTGGTACCTGGGGTTTCTCTTCCCCAAATGCAAAACTCTACACTTGCCCTTGTTGAACTTCATCAGATTTCTCCCCGCCCAACTGTCCAGCCTGTCCAAGTCCCTCTGAATGGCAGCACAGCCCTCCAATGTGTCAGCCACTCCTCCCAGCTTGGTGTCATAAGCAAACTTGCTGAGAGTACATTCTATACCCTCATCCAGGTCGTTGATGAAGATGTTGAACAACACCGGTCCCAGTACTGACCCCTGAGGGACTCCACTAGTCACACACCTCCAACCAGATTCCGCCCCATTGACTACAACTCTCTGCCTCCTTCCTTTCAACCAGTTCTTGATCCACCTCACTACTTGATCACCAAACCCATACTTGATCAACTTATCTCAAGGATGCTGTGGGAGATGGTGTCAAATGCTTTACTGAAATCAAGATAAACCACATCTACCGCTCTACCATCATCCATCGACCTAGTAATTTCCTCATAGAAGGCTATGAGGTTAGTCAAACATGACTTACCCTTGATAAAACCATGTTGACTGCTCCTGATGACCCCCATGTCCTTGATATGCCTAGAGATAGAGAAAAGAACAAGTTGTTCCATCACTTTTCCAGCGATGGAGGTGAGGCTGACCGGTCTATAGTTACCCGGGTCCTCCTTCTTGCCCTTCTTGTAGACTGGTGTGACAATTGCTATCCTCCAGTCCTCAGGCACCTCTCCTGTTACCCATGACTTACCGAGGATGATGGAGAGTGGCCTAGCAATGACCTCCGCCAGCTCCCTCAGCACCCTTGGATGCATTTCATCCGGACCCATCGATTTATGGATGTCCAGATTACGCAACTGATCCCTAACCCAATCCTCATCTACCATGTCAAACTCCTCCTCTATCTTGACTTCTTCTGGGGCTATATGAATCTGGGGCTCATGGGGAAATCCTGCAGGAATAAAGACAGAGGCAAAGAAGGCGTTCAGCACCTCTGCCTTCTTTATATCCTCTGTCACCAGGGCTCCCACCTCATTCCTCAGTGGGCCAATATTGCCTCTAGTGTTAGTTTTATTAGCTATGTATTTGAAAAAGCTCTTTCTATTATCCTTAACCTGGCTTGCAAGGTTAAGTTCCAAGGAGGCCAAAGTTTGCCCTTTGGAAGTCCAGGGTTCTGGTCCTGCTGGGTATTCTGTTCCTTCCACACAGGATCCTGAACTCCACCATCTCATGATCACTGCAGCCAAGGCTGCCATTGATCACCACTGCTTCAACAAGGCCCTCCTTGTTGGTAAGTACAAGATCCAGCAGCGCTCCTCTTCTAGTCGGCCTGTCCACCTTTTGCATTAAGAAGTTATCATCAATGCACTGGATGAACCTCCTAGACTGTGAAAGGCTGGCTGTGTAAGTCTTCCAGCAGATATCAGGGTAGTTAAAAACTCCCATAAGGACTAGGGACTGTAATTGTGAGGCTGCTTTCAGCTGCCTGTAGAAAGCCTCATCAACTTCCTCGCCTTGATCAGGAGGTCTGTAGTAGACCCCCATAACTGTATCACCCACACCAGCCTGCCCCTTAATTCTTACCCATAGACTTTCAACTTGCCCCTCATCAGTCCCTGCACAAAACTCAATACATTCTAGCTGCTCTCTCACATAAAGAGCAACTCCACCACCTCGCTTCCCCACCCTATCTTTCCTAAAAAGCACATAACCATCCATGGCCACATTCCAGTCGTGTGAGCTGTCCCACCATGTCTCTGTTATTGCTACCAGATCATAACCCTTAGCCCGCACACAGACCTCTAACTCTTCCTGCTTATTCCCCATGCTGCGTGCATTAGCATACAGGCATTTCAGGAAGCAAACAGAGCACACTGGTGGGACCAAAACCTCCTTAGACCACCTGCCTTCGGAGCCTCTTGGGCTTGTCACCAACAGACCCAGTTTTCTCCCCTTCCCCCTTCACATCTAGTTTAAAGCTCTCTCAAAGAGCCCTGCTAAATCCTGCCCCAAAAGCCTCTTCCCCCTCTGGGACAGGTGCATCTCACCTGCCACCATCAGGCCAGGTGTCTCATACAGCAGCCCATGATTAAAAAAACCAAAACCCTTCCTTTCTTATTTTCCTTCTTTTTCATTTATGAAAAGTAACTTCAAAAAATGGGGTGGACAGCATGGATTTTGCAAAGTTAGATTTTAACAGGGAACTCTATCAAGTGGTAGAGAAGTAAAATTGCCAAAATTCCCCAGGTGTGTGTCACATGCATGGTTGTGAATGGGATTGCAAGGAGTGCGGTGACAGTTCTACATTCATCAAGCACTTATAAGACACAAAAATGCAAACATGCAATAGTTTTGTTAGAGATAGTATCAGAGATATTTAAGCTCTACTAGTCCACACAATGAAAAAAAAATTAAAAACGCAAAGATACTGTGAATGTGAGTTGTCAAGTGGTAGAATTAGTAAAGTCTAAATGTGACTTTAGAAATCAGAATCTGATTCTAAACAGAAAAACTTGAAATCTGTGCACAGATTATTAAATTTTCCTGATCCCAGGAGAGGGAAGATTAATCTCATTTGACCATGGTTGTTTACAAGGTAGATGTCAGCATCCTAACCAGTAGTCCTAGGCTCATTTTACTGTAAAAAGAGAGAGCCAGACAATTTTAGGATTTCTCCAACATTATTTAGACATTTACTATGGGATGAGACGAATTGTGGTCCACACTCTGTTGACTGTATTAAGTCATCATTATTTACAAGGGGATCTTACATTGTGTATTAACTTAATCAGCTGAATTTTGTTGGAGGTAATGCTTAATATTTTTCCAGTGAATGAGGCAGTTTTGTCTCTAAATCTCAGTACAGAATCACCTAGAGTCATGACTAAATTCATTAAGTTTCCAGTTTGCAATGTTTTTTTTTTGCAGCTCAATTTTCTAAGAAAAAACTGGGATCAATGTCACTAGATTGTTGTCATCAGTGATAACTTCAAAATATGTAATAAGTTCTTATAGAGAAATTCTTAATAACTGATTCCATGTTCTAAAAATTACAACAGCACTCACATCTTTGGGGAAGACAGAGAAATAGAAACAAAAATAAAATAATTTGCTGAATCCAATGAGGGGTTTAATTTAATCTGAAAAAAGAGATATGGCAGTACTACTGTTGATGGCCCAGGTGTTATTGATTCACAATTAATAAGGTCACTGGAAGAGCCTTGAAAGCATTCAAACATCTCATATACATGGTGGAAAACTGGAGAGGGAAAAACACTGAAGCCAGTTACAGACACGGTGAAAAATCAACATACAGGGTCACACAGATGCACTACGAGATATCATAGGTTTGAAAACCAGGGTGAGGTATCTAATATTGCAGTGAACTGGAAAGGGATTATTGCTGAACAGATCAACAAAGTTGGGTGGGCTTTTGAAAAGCTGCATGCAGTACTGAGAGATTCAAATCTACTGTAATGAGTGAGGTTGTCATCTTGGAGCAAAGAGCAGTTCAGAGTGTCTGCAGAGGGTGATCAGAATGCTGTGCCATATAAGACCAGAAAAGAGTCAAAAAGTGCCTTAAACAGCTGTCATGGCCACTAATTCTGGCTAAATGGTAGCAACTCATAAGAAAAAGCACTTAAATTTGACCTCAGAGGAAAAAATCCTTAGTTCATCAATCTGTGATGCAATATCTTGATATTGACAGTGTCTTAAAACATGTATATAAACTTGGTTTTCAACAGGGTATAAAGGGCATTCCTGTAATGTGCTCACAAATTGATTTTATAAGTTTCAGCTGAAATTATTAGTGAACTATACTTCTGGGACATAACAGAACACACGCATGGAAATGAAAACAATTACTGACCATGCGGTAACAATGGTATTTGTTGTTCTCTTTAAATTGTTTTTATTGCATACCGCTGGATCCCTATTTTCTCCTTATAAGTATGTCTCTTTTTAGAGGAACAGTAGTAAACTTGTTTTTTTTCCGCTTGCTGTATTTTAAAGCTCTCTGCTTTTAATAAGAAACAGTCATTAATAATTTTCTGACTAACACTGTAGTCCCTTGACTTCCTGAAAAGCGTAAGTAAAACCTTTAGGCCAAATTGTAAAAGACTTCTTTTCATTGGAGACATCATTTTAGTGTTACTCAGGATAAGGTATGTTCAGTATGTTTGAAAGAGTAGACCTCTGTAGTATGTCTGGTCCCTGCTTGATAGCCTAGTTGCAAAGGCACGGTTTCTTGGAGAACTGAGTTTAGTTAGTTTCATGTCAGGGACCAAAATCACATACCATGCAAGTTACTGGCTACACACAGGGTTTCTTTCTGTCCTTTAACATTTCCAATGGAGGAAAAATTTACTAACTTGTGATAGCTATGAAGCACTTGTTACTGACCCAGAGCACAATATTGCCTTTTGCTTAAGCTGGTTTTGAGCCCCTGCCCAGCTGTTTGATGCATCTGGCAAGGCAGAGCCTTGTGGCATGAAAAAGGCTGGTGGTGGGCACAAGTACCCACTGTCAGCTGTACCCACTGTCAGCTGTATCACTTCAAAGGAGAAGTAGTTTAGAGAAAAGAGTGGTTTGGTAAGTGTTGCTGATCTTTGATGTTCTGGCCTACCTGGCTGCCCAAGGCTTCCCTTTAAGTGACAGTGCTGCCTCTCCTTTCCTTCTCATTTTGCTGAGTGTATCTTTGAACGAATGGCACTCAAATATATATGGTATAAAGAAAGAATAGGAACATTGGTTCTCACGTGCATTTCAGGGAAGTCTGACTTTTAAATTAATCATAAACAAGTAAACCTTGAACAAGCAAACCTCCTTAACTACCTATACAATGCAATTAGGTAAGACACTTCAAAGATCCATCAAATTTTCTAAGCAAAGAGAGTTATAATATCGGTGGTTCTTAGTTAACTGAGAAACATGAATAGCATTTATTAAACATCCAGAATCAGTCTGAAAACACTACTGGAACAAAGAAGAGCCACTCAAAATAATCTTCCCTTTAAGAAGAATATTATACAATTCAGCAGAAAAAGCAATTGAAACTTTATGAAATTTTCAACTCATGTGACAGCATTTAAAAGAGGCTTAATGATGTCCAAAGCACAAATCCTGCAAACGTTTTGAGAAAAATTCTGCCCAAAGCGGAGGCTCTATGTTAAATGGTGTAGACTTCTACAGGAATTTCGCTCAACAAAATCCTATTCCTATATGCTTTTCCACATTTCTTCCTCTTCAAATTTCACAGGGATCTTTCCATTTGAGCTGCCACAAATATGTTAAGCTAAGTTGTAAATTATAGTTCCTTTAAGTTTACTAACTAAATAGCTCTTCAGTTGTTCTTTCCTTCGTGCTTAGAGCTGGTGATGAAACTGTGTACGCAAGAAAAGAGCTGAGCAATAAAACCTGTACACATCAGTAAAAAACAAAACAAAGAAAACCAAAACAAAACAAAGTAATTAAAACACATAAATGGATAGAATACTTCAAATGAAGCACTGAGACACAATCTTTACTCTTGACAGTTTCATCAGTCTGCTCTTTGAATGGCACACCCTCTTACCTGATGGACAGGTCATTGTGTAGACAATTGCTTAAATCATTTGTACAGTATTGTGCATACTCCTAGTTTCTTTCCAGAGGAGGTGAAGATTTACATTCTGGCATTAAAGGAGAATTATTGTCACTTTTAACTCTTTTGTCTATAATGGTGCTTCTCTAGTATATGAACATGGAAGATAAAACACAAGTTGGAAAATTCTTGCTTATTGATTCTTGTTTTTGCATCTCATATCACTTCTGTTCCCCTTACCTGCCAGATCTCTCACCTTCTTTTCAACATAAATATATCTCTATATACATAGAGAGATATATATCTAGATATATACATACATCTATATCTATACATATATATATATCAGCTAAGGTATTAGAGACCACTGTGGTGGGAGCACTTAGAAGAATGACAAATCAAGCTACTTTTAAAATACTAATCTAAACATTACCAAATTTATTCATTAACAACACTACTTTTGCTAACAGTTCATTCCTTTGCATCATTAATCATAATTGCTACACATAGAAACAGCTTTATCACTCACAGGTTGAATCAGCTGTAAGTGTACAGTACTGTGGAGATGAGGTCACACAGCAAGTGCAGGCAGCTGCAGTCCTTGGCATTTCTTAGTCGTGGAGGTCCAGGTAATCAAGCTGGAGATCTCTCTGATGAGCGTTAAAGAGGGCTGTCTTCTTTCTTCTCTGTCTTTCCTCTCTGAGCTTGCTGTTTTTAGTGCTCTTTTGCCTCCCTCCCAAAAGGGATGGTCTCCTCTGCTCCTGATACTATGTATCTTTCACCATGCCAATGATTCTTCTCGTGCATCTGGCAGAATGTCTTGCTTATGTGCTCTTCAACTTTTTGTGTCTCCTACATGAAGCTAAACCCATTGTTTGTCCCTTTGGTTGTCACACTGCTCACATATTTATGTGCTATCACAATCTTATGAAGTGTTCATACGTTGTGTTGGTTACACTATTTTACTGCACTTATATTCAGATTCAAGATTAGCTAATATGAGCTATATCCTGACTAGTGCACTTTTAATTCATAACTCTTATAGGCCTGTGTTTTACCTACCAACCCCATCACTTCAGCAGTAAGGATGGAGCACTCTGCCTCCTTGCTAAGGCAAAAAAACTGGACACTTGCACCTGAGTCTGCACAGGCCCTGCCCTGACACATTACTCAAGGTAGCCCAAAATACACTGGTCTAATCTCAATTCTTCTGTATTGTTTATTTTATACTCCTCAAATTACAGAAGTACCTTGTGGCTATGTGAAAGACTAGACTCCCTCCCTCCAGCAGAGGAGAGATGTGATGAGGAAGAACTGATGGAAAAAAGGAGGCAGCCCTTTATTGCCTCTGCAGCTCCCTCCTCTTTCCAAAACTGTGTCACAGCACACTTGACAGGCTGTGACTGTCTTCCTAGGGTGAAGTCTCCTACTGACAGGCAGGGGAGCCTTCCACAGGAGTTGTGCAAGCATTGTAAACTTCTGGATGTCTGTCTCTGCAGATGGCCACAGACTCCAGTGTTTCCTGCTTGCGTGCTGCACATGCGTGCGAGGAGACTCTGAGGTTACACTGATGCAACTAAAAAGAAATCTGGTCTGATATCTTCTGGGAAAGCTTCTACCCTGAAATTAATAACAAAGTCCCTTTCCATGGTATTTTTTTCCAGACATTTACTTGATAGGTCTATCTTTTATGGCAGTTAAAATACCTGAGAAGACTGAATGAAACAAGTCAAATGGAGGTATAATGCCTATTGCTTTATCTAGTGAAATTCAAGCTAGTGTGGCCAGAAGTTATGGGCTTTTCGAAAACACTAGTGTGGAGGAAACCTCTTTTTTCCATTTTGCTGCACACGCTCAAGGGTTACCCAGACCAACGCCTCAGTCCTGCCTGGGAGAAGTTACATGATCAGGACTGCTCTGGTGCTTCATGTGAAACATGAGTTCAGGTGAGCAGCTCAGCTGGGTGCATGAGGTCAGCTGGTGCAGGTAGAAGTGTGAACGTGCCTAGCTTGTGGGAAAGAAGCTCAAAATCACCCTGAGGAGCATAATGGAGGGCTCATTTGTATGCTGCAGATTCAACTTTCAGTCAATATAATTTCTACTGCCCTGGGACATTTCCTCAAGAGTAAAATAAATGGGCAGTTTAGCTTTGTTGTCTGTCAAAGATGAGATCACAACAGATTTTTGCTTTTAGAAAGAAAAACAATCAAATAACTAATTCAGTGCTTGTTTATGCTGTGAAAGTGAGTGAGAAAGTAATGCAGAAGACACCTTGGGAGTTTGCAGTGGTGACCTATAGAGAAAAATGTTAGAAAAATGCAGATAATCCCTTTCCCCTGCTTCATCAGGAAACTTAACTGCCCAGAGCTGACCTCAAGAGGATTGCCAGCTGCTCTGGCACAACACGAAATTATTGTGTCCTTCCAGGTGAGGTTGGGTGAGAGCCTCAGCTGCAAGTTGGCTGTGTGCCTGTCCTGACCTAGCAAGAAGCTCTGCTGACTGTTTGCTTCTCAGTTGCCTTCTGGCAGGCTTTGGTTTGTTCTGTGGCTGCAGACTGAATTTATTTATTTTTTTTGTACATGGGTTAATTTGTCCTCTGGAGCTTGCAAGCATCACATGAACCAGATGAGCAACAACAGAGTCATATCCTCACAGCCTGAAGTATTATTGGGTCTGATCATGTTGAAGTTCTGTCATGTGACACTTTTAAACATCAGTGATTTTTTTACTCTCTTCAGAAAGGAACAAAGACATTAGAGAAAACATTAGAGTTCTGCAAGATGTAAAATTAAATAAAATCAATTACATTGCCTATGAGAGATCACTTATCTCCAAATACTTACGTCAATGTATAAATAAACTAAAATGTTCCAGATAATTTTCAGACTCTTCTGCAATTGGCAGGAAAACTTTCTAGTGGACAGTAATGGCTAGAAATGGCTTATTCATGCTGTCTTTTTTTTTTTTTTTTTTTTTTAATTAGATATTTCAGTAAATAGTGACACAAGAAAACAACATAATTAACATTCCTCTTTACCCACATAAATCTGTTTTACTGCTCTCCTGAAGTGGACAGCTTCTTAAATTACTCCTAAGAAATAAGTGCATTTGACGCAAATAACTGTTATGTGTGACACAGACTACGCATTAACAGAAAATTTTAAAGGGATGTTAGGTGCCTAACTTCTGTTTTAAAGTAATTGAAGGACTAGTGAGAGAAAGACACTTTATTGCCACAAAGAGCAGTAATGACCAGTGTGGATCCAGGGCTCAGCTGCATTTGTGGAAATATTTTCTTAAGAACTTCTGCTTTGGAGTCACTCACTTTTCAGTTTACTTTGCGTTTCCTAGATATAAAGCAGTAGCACAACTGAGCTGTTTGGCTTCCCTTGAATGGCCATCTTGTGAATACACATGACAAAGTATAATTAAAATCTGGAGGGGGACTAATTCTCACAGGCATAATTAATGCAGCCTCTAGATTTGACTTGTCCCAATTTGAAAATATAGAATGAAAACCCTTTTTTTTAGTCTGGGAAATACATTCAACTGTTTTATTGCATTGATATAAGGAACAGATGCTTACCCCTTTTCTGCACTTCCTTTATTGAAATCTGACCTCTTGGAAGCAACCTGCATACAGATTACAGCTGGACATTCTAATGACTGAGATTGTGTACACAGTAACTCCAATGATGCTTCCTACAGCTGAGAAGAGCGAATGGCCTGTTCAGATGGGTTTTGTGCATAGAGAAATGAGGTGGAGGGCTAAGTTTAGAGAACTATACCCCTCAAGAAAAATCAAACTGAGACAGACTGGTGCTATTGTGCCATGGAAGATATTAAGGTGTTTAATTGTATCTCCATGCTACCTGTGTAATCTGGAAGAGGCTTAAAGCCTAGGAGAACAGATTAGTAAAATGCTTTTTGTGCACTCAGCTCCTTTTGATCTCAACCAGCAACATTCTGGATTGCAGAGCCTTCATGCTACGCTGGCACACAGCATGGAATACTGACACCCCATCTTGGCACCTGCATGGGCTTGCAGCATTAGCACTTGCTCTGTCCTTGGGTTCATCAGTGGACAGAGATAATTACTGGGGCCTGCACCCTCATTGAAGTGAATCTTTTCCTATTGACTGTAGGAAGATTGCAAGTCACATCTAGCCTTTCTAGATCCAAGTCAGCTAACTCAGCTAGGCACAGCAGTGTTGAGCCCAGCAACACCTGGCCATATTTTCAAGTAGCAGTGGGGTGTGTCTGCAAATTGTACTGCTCTTTGCTGCCTCCTTTCCTCCCTCCGCTCTTTTTCAACCTGATGGTGAGTACTGAGTTGCATTAGCATTTCTGTCCTCTTCTTGCTCTGGCATCTAACTTTGCTGGAACAGTGTAAGAGGCTGAGGGAAGATGTCACAATATTTAATTTACAGCAGTTTATGATAATTTATGCCACTGCTGGTTCCCAGCTGATAGGAAATATTTATTAGTCATGGAGCAGTCTGTGCAGAGACAAAGGAAAAGTCCCCACAAACCTAAACTCTGACTTTTCGTTTTATAGATAAAATGTGGCTTTTTCTCCAGTTATATCCATATTTCAGACCAGTGGCAACCATAGCCAGTAAGAGTAGAGGTGGCAGTGAGAACAGCTGCAAGTGCATGTATGTCACACCAGGCAGTACTAATATTGTAGCTTTGATTTCTTCTGTTATCTCTGTGTTCACCAGATTAATCCCATGCCCTCTCACAATTTGTAGATGGAAAGTAGAACTGGCTTGAGAAAATCTGTATGGTGAATAATAACTAGTTTTGGCATCTCCAGTAAGAGAAATCATCATTTCCCTCAAGACCATCCTCTCAATTAAAGAAGCTTAGCAAAAGCTCAGACGACATCTGGGCTCTCTTCTCTAGGCAGAGCCAAGCTCAGGAAGCCAAGCTTTATGGAAAGGAAATCTTCTCTAAGTAACCCAGCAGAGTCCATGCTGCATTCAGCAGCCAAGAAGCTCAGAGATCACAGATGTATGTTCATACTGTTAACATCTGAAGTTGCAGGAAACTTCACATGGGCTGAGTTTGCAAGAATGGTTTACATTTTTCTTTTCTAGTCCAATTGCTGATCAAACACCTAGTCTGCACTGCTGCTTCCAGCAATGTCAAATTTACACAGATCTGAAAGGAAGACGAGCAGCTTTCTGACTACGACAGGCTTAAGCCAAAGCTCAGGAAAATAAATACAAACTGCTTCATGAACAACAGTGTTTTTTGGATCAGATCCACTGTCTACTTATTCACTTATACAGTGTTACTAGGAGAAAAATTACTTTCTGGCCTCCCTAGTAGGTAAAATTTAAGCCCTAGAGCATGAGGTTTTAATCTCCCATTTTACCATAGTTTGCATAGCTTGCCAGAGCTTGCATTACGTTTTATGTTACTGCTTTCCAAGCATTCCAATCCAGTTCTTCAAAAGCACTGCTTAAATAGTAGTGTCCCTGAACCAGTGGCTTACAGCTTATGTTGAGCACAAAGTAATCTTTATTTCAGGGGTTCTTAGTATATACTTGCCAGATGCTTTTTTGTTCTCATTCTGGAACTAAAAATAGAAGAATAATGTTTATAATGTTTCTGTTGTTGTTCTACGTGTTTCAAAATTGAAATTAAAAATATGCTTAAATCAAATTCACTTGCCTGAATTTATATGATTGAAACCTAGACTGTGAGGCTTATCCTGTTTGCTCAAGTAAACCACATGGCAGTGTTTAGTCCCCAAACGCTTTCAGTACCATTATTGCATGTGTGAATGTAAAGAATTTTTAAGTTATGCCATTGCAAGTTACTTTGCAGAAAAACATTGTCTGGCAAAACTTACTAAACAAAAAAGGGGTATGTGGGATGTATCCTGCAAAGTTTATATCTGAACATAAGTTTGTGGGTTTCTTTCCTGTTACTCATTTGCCTACAGCCAGTTCAAGTTCTTCCTTAGAATACAATGTTATTGCAGAACTTGTACAGATGATCCATGCGCTCTTCTGATCAGTTCCAGTACCAGCATGTCACGTATAAACGTATTCCTATTTTTCCTTTTTTTTAAAAAAAAACCTCTTTGCATATGTTTCAACAGCAGTATGACAGTATTTAAATAGACATATGAGAGGGAAGCCTACCATATAAAAGCTACAGGATGGCTGGCACTTACTGACTTTCTCAGTTTTGCCTATGGGACAGTAAAAAAGACATACTGATGGTATGAGAATAAATATTGCAAAGGTAATATAAGTAATAGTGATAGATTTGTTTGTCCCCGTCTGTCCCAATGCCACTAGCCCATTAAGTATGGCAATCAGTCTGCTCTCTTCTGAGCAGAGAGGAGGCACTGCAGTCCTCATAAGGATGTGATCGAAATGGCCTCAGGGATTTGCCTTGAGATACCAGAAGACCTGAGGAAGAATTGGGAAGGGAGATCTCTAAAGGGTTATCTCCTGCTGTAGCCACTGGCTCATCCATCCTCCTCACCAGCCTCATGACTGCACAGCAAGGCGAACAGGAACAATGTGGAGGAGGAAGGTGGGTGCAGGCAGGAAAAGCTTTTCCCTGCTTCATCTCATCTTTATTTTTTATTGATAGCTGACTGTTCTGGAAAAATAATTTTTGAGCACATACAGCAGCATGAACCACAGAGGTATTAGCAGTAACATGTCCCCATTCAGGACTGGTGCACCGATGACAGTTCTTTGGCAAAACAGAGGACCCCACAGAAACCTGCATTGGCAGCTTGCATTTTGAGTTACTACTGTGTCTTGATTTTCTGTGGTTTGTAAGTCTTTTTAAAAGCTCTCAGCAGAATATCACTATACTGTGATGTATTATAATATGAAGATCATGTGTATTATTCTGAGCAGAATTTAAAAGCTTGATACACTTACACTTACATATTATTCCCAAAATATTATTGCATAGTACTCCCAAAAGATGTAAATACCAGGCAAAGTTTTAAGGATGTGCGGTGTTAGTGGGTACTTCTTCAGGGAAGTACCTGAGGGAGAGAGAGTACTTCAGGGAGAGCTGAGTTCTGCCCATTTCCTTCTGGACTCTCTCACCCTGAGTTTTACTCTCTTGCTGTATTTACATTAATTCACACTCACATGGGAAAGTATTTTCCAAGGCAGCATGGTTTGCTATTTAGCACTACTATCAGATAAAGCATGGTAGCAAAAAAATAGGAAAAAAAGAGCTAACGTAGTAGAACAGAGTATAGTATCAGTGCTGACATCCTGGTTAGTATAGCTCTGGCTTTGAAAATATGAATTTGCCTTCCCATAGACATATGAGTGAGATCAGAGATTTATGTATAGCTCATAGTAGTGACTCAAAACCTGGAGTGGACATGGTCAGTGATCAGACAGGCAACAAAAGCAGGGAACTGCAAATCATTTCAAGAACAACCTACAACTCAGATTAATTTAAGGCATTTGTATTTTTTCACACTTACATGCCATGAGTATGATATAAAACTCTGAGCTTACAGAATCTTGGGCTTAATTCTTGTCAAAATGAGACTTTATTAAGCCATTTTAGTGGGGTAAATGATTCTTAAACTGGAAATGAATTATGATTATGTTCACCTTCCACCGCTAGAGTTGGCCTGAAGTGTACATCAGAGCTCAGGTGTGTATGTGTCTAAATACTGAGAAATAAAAGGTTGTATTTTTCAGATAGTCTTTGTTAATTTTAAACAACACTGCAGAGAACTCAGTGTTACTTTACCCTGGGGTTCTCATAAGCCTGTCAGGAACCAAGTTTTAGTAAGCTCGCATGTGTATTGGCAGGCTTGTTTTCAGTAAGTTGTTAAATGTCAGTTGCTGGTCCAGAACAGGTGGCACTATAAAAAAATTGGCTATGGGAAATGAATACTGCTTACAAGGAAAATATCCACTTTCACAGATTGGGAATAAGAATCGTTGCACAGCTGATCTGTGAACTAGTGGTGTTTTTAATGTGTTTTCCTTAAAATTGCTTTCGGAAGTTTATGGCTACAGATTTTCCCCTGTTACTGTTTGTTTTTATGTTTCTTTTATTCCATAGTTCAGTGCATAAAAGCTTAGAAAGTGAGATCTGAACCATCAAAGAGTCTTTTTGTGTGCCATCTTGACACTTGGATCAGTGATGGGAACAGTTTAATACTGCTATTACTCCATTAATCACACTGGAGTTACTGTGGCTTCAGTCTGAAACAAACACAGGCAGGATAGGGCCTGCAGTCACGCGGTACCTACAGCAAATGATTTACTGGTTAGTTCACATCACAGATCTCCCCTGGGATTGTTCTTCCCGTTATTTTATGAGTACGGGAACAGTAATAGATTGATTACTGAGTTTTTTTTATAGTATTCTCCAGCAATAATGTTTTTTCTTTAAACTGGAGAAGGTGAATAATAAACCAAAGCCATGTACTCATGGTGATGGAAAGTGTCTCTTCCAGGAAGTCTTCAGATCTCATGATTGTTTTATTTTTAGTGGCCATTACCAATATGGCACTGTTTCATGATGGTCAAAGAAATCTTGTTTACCCAGCATGCCACAGCTGATTCCATTGCTCCCCTTCTACTATATGAACACAACACATGAACAGAACAAATGAGAAAACCATTTTTTTTTTGCCTTTTTATTAACTGCTGTGGAATCTTTGTGTTTCTTCTGCCCTAACTGATCCTCTCAGAGCAAGACATGGTTGCCCAGCCAGGACTAGCTTGCCTTCCTA
This sequence comes from Apus apus, assembly GCF_020740795.1. NCBI lineage: Eukaryota > Metazoa > Chordata > Aves > Apodiformes > Apodidae > Apus > Apus apus. The sequence goes on along the minus strand of NC_067282.1, from coordinate 93,290,168 downwards.
TCAGGCAAATGAGAAAAGGTTTACAAGACTTATTAGCATGCTCAGGTCTGAAAAACTGGCCACCTATTACCCTGGCAAAAAGGCCTGTTGTACCTTTCCAACCCAGAATCACTCATTCGCTTCACATCTGGGGGACATGTCTGTGCTACTGGTACAAATAAAAATCATGGCACGACAGCTGACTTATTTATTTATTTATTTATTTTCCAGCATCCCAGCAGTTCATAGTATTTCCATCATGAATCAGAGGTGCCTTTCAGAAGCTGTGAGTGACCAGGAATGAAGTGAGAACAACTTATATAGGATTTTCTTTATACCATCCCCATATCTCTCATGTGAATAGTACTTCAGGACTGGAGCACATGACCCACAGAGCTACAGAAAACACCACAAATCCATTTATTATATAAGCAGTTACTTTCTCAGCACAAAGTAGATGTCCTAGATGTTCAGATATTTAAATTACTGTCCTCTCTCCTTTTTCTTACCCGGCAAAAAATCATGATAAATATTTCAAGTGGTCATTCAGCCTTATTCACTTGCTGCAGCAATTAAACAGAAAGCAGCTCTGATTTACAAAAGAAATCTACTCCTCAGGCTTTGCCAGTTGCAGTTATGCAGGACTGGCAAGGACTCTGGCAGACTGAAATACATTCATGTAGGCTGTTTGGCACCTTCTCTCCCTTCCTTCTTCCCTCCATGTCCTCTGAGGGTGAAACGACATGTAGGGTGTGGGTTCCATATCATTGCTGCCAGTGTGTGCACCAACCTGCAAGCAAAATTTAACCTTTATCAGGTGCTGTGCTTGAGGTTAATAACAATAAAACTTAGTCCCAGCAGGAGCACTGGGAAAGCATGCATATAATAGAACTCAAAACACCCACAGTGGGAAAAGCTCAGGAAGTTCCTGACCTTAAAAGTGGCCTTCCCATTTTCGTGTAAAGAAAGAAAGAAAGAAAAAAATTACTTCTCTCCCAGGTATTAAAATCAAGATTATTAAATTTAAGAGTAGATTGAGTTCTTTCCTTGTATTCATCTGCCTTTGTTGAACAGTAATATATTCTGGTACCTAGCAGCACACTACTGTTTATGCTGGTTACTAAAGGAATAAATTGTTCTAAGGATGCAGATGTCCAAGTAGTTAACATTACAGCCTACAGCTATTGCCAAGGAAATAGGAAAACCTGAGTTACTCTCCTGCAGAAGTAATTTCTTAAGCTATATTTCTTGTTTATATCATCCTCAGTTTTTTCTCCCTTTATCACTGCAACAATCCTGTGTGATGTTGATGGGTACTGAAACCTATGTCCAAAGGTCACAGGTGGTGACAGAGTTTTTGTGTACTATAGAATGAAAGCAGAAGCTCTTGGCTTGGAGAAGTGATTGCATCTATAGAGGCCTCCATTTTTATTTGCTGGGCTTCAACACCTTAAAAATGGCTATATTTTGAGTCTAGGTACAATTTCTGAAGTTGAAACATATCCAGCTGATCACCCAGCAGTACTTCTCTTGAAAAACACTATGGTCATACCAAAATGTTTGTGAAATCACACAACATGAAGATGGTGAGTCTATTCCAATGCTTTATTTAAAGGCTTCCGATCTCAATAATTACATGTATTTTAAAGATGCTTATATCTATTATTTCAATGCCTTTTGAGCTTTTCAATTGTATGATTAATTGTTTTTTGTTGTTGTTTTTTATGGGAAGAGGCATATTGTGAAGAAACTTGACAAAAAATTATTCCAGTTAACTTCAGAGGATATTTTGCTGAGTTCTCAGTAAAAGGAAACAAGATAGTGTATACCATGAAAAAATATTCTAGATTTTTTAAATGTTAGTTTATCTGGCTAAGAAGAACCCTGGGCACCATTAGCTGTTAATAATTAAAAATTATTAACTCTAATTTTTCCTTTGAACACTTGCAGGATGTCTGCAGAAGATTGTGTATTTTTATTTTACACATGTAGTATATAACAAGGTATTTCTAGCTGATGCTTTAAACATCAAAACATAATTCACATTGTCACTTTTTACTGAGATGTGGCTGTGCACTAGTAAATTCCCTTCCCTCTCCTGGTCACTGCAAGTAACACAGTGTCAATGGTAAAGAAGCAGGCAGCAGATAAGACTAAAAAAGGGAAGAGTTTTGTTTATTACAAAATACTGGAAAGGCAGGAAATTTAATGTTGAGTCTAAAATATAAACATAATTATAAGCATAAAATATAAACAATTGGAAAATTAGTACAAGTTTGGATCTCTGTGAAGTGTATGCAACATTAGAAATGAGATATGGAAAGATAACTTGTATACTCTTATAACCAGTCTTGGTGTAACACTGGCAATGTAACAGCCAAGTGGGATGAAAAAGACTGAAAGTCCTAAGATTGAGACTTTTCATGGGGGACAAGGTCAGGGACAGAAAGCTGAGTTGGCTCCATGCCTTCCCTGCAATGGTGGGATGTCAGCTCTAGAGCTCACACTATACATCTCTGTGGAAAACAGACATGCTCCTGTGACATCTTTTGCATTCCTCTGATTTCCAGGGCTCCCTAGAAGATCAGGCAGTAGATGAAGGCAAGGCTCTGGTGTGCCCAGCTGAGCACTGTGCTCATTTGACCAGTGGCACCAGCATCTGTCTGATTTGGTTTGTTGCCATCTGTGACCCTTGCTAACCCAGAATCTGACAGCAATGACTATTTTTAAGAGTCCAGAAATTCAGGTGGAGAGGTGGAAATCTTTCCCGAGAGATCTTTGCTGTGAAGTATGGAGAGAACCTCTTGTCTGGACAAAGAAATAGATGCGAATTCTGGTACTCTCATGTCCTTTTAAACCAAAGCCACCCTTTTTCTACCAGGGAGTATCTTGTTCAGCTCAGATCTGGTCATTTGGCATCAGTACCAGACTGCACTGAGGTCTCCAGACTCAATGACAAGGCACTTAAAAAGCTTGTTCTACCCAAAAACTACTTCTGGGATAAAATTCAAGGGAGAATTTTACTTGACTTCAGAGACATTGTCAGAGGGTTTTCTCTGCATTTACTGATAGCAACAACCTGTGGGAGAAGGAGAAGCCGTAAGCAACCAAAGAGCCTTCAGATGTAGGCCCCCATGTCTTGTCTACTGAACAGTTTATTAATTTATGTTTTGTTGTGGTCACTGCTGTTGACAGATAATGACTTCCACAGAAATTTTTCCTCAAGTTTATTGGTAGTTTCCCTCCATTCCCATTTCTAACATGGGAAGATTGAGCTGTTTTCATTGCAAAAAATCTCCTTTTCCTGCTACTCACAGGACCAAATAATTGGTAAAAACAATTATTTACACGACTGCTTGTAAAGCTTGGGTACATTGCCAGATGTCTGCTCAGTCAGACTGTGTATTCCTTCTGCAATGAGACATAAGAGAGGTTCAGTTCTCTCGGTTTATGTACCCCTTCCAATTTGGGCTAGGACAGCTACAAACAATTGAGTGTCTTTATTGCTTAGAAACAGCCAGTCTCAAAATTAGACAAAGCATAGATCCTTCTAGGGAATTAAAGCTGACTGCATAGTAGCTGGTTTTGTTGGCTTGAGTTGAAATGCTTGTTCTCCCTTACATTCCATCCTTAGACTGAGAGTCTCCTTAATGCTGGGGTCAACATCTACATATAAGGCATAATGAAGGGACTGTAAGGACTGAAGTAGGATGCATACATGGTAACACAGAGATTGCTGCTCAGAAAGTTCCCAGGTCATGCATCAATGGTGCATTCTGGTAGATGTATGCAGACAATCATCTCTAACAACCACAAGTTACTATGCATTTGGAGCTGTGGTTATAACGCCAGCAACCCAATACTCTATTATTCTTCAGCATTGACTTCAGCTCAAAGCAGCCATTTTCTTGTATTTTATTGCTCTGGGGATAGAATTATTTCATCTCAGACCACATGCTAAGAGCAGTAACTTCCAAAGCCTTTTTGCTGTGAGTAGCTGAAACATGAAGATTCAAGGCTTCAAGCCAGGTTTTGATTTCTGTTGTGCTGTCATGAATGGAACCACTCCAGTTTTAACAAGCATAACAGTGGGGGAGAGAGCACTTGGGACTTCTCAGAGCAAATTTCTGAGAGACACATTGGAAAACAAAGGGGTCTCATCCTGGTCCCTATTTTCTTCTTGGTTTGAATCGCTCAGCCAGAATTTTGAAAACTTGTAATTGGTGGTTTTGAAACCATGAACAAAAAGTTCACTTCAAGTCTTTTTAAATATAGAGATTTACTGCAGTGAAAAATAAAAAAGCTTATGGTATAGCAGCTTAACTTAGGGTGCTCAGAGTAATGATGGACATGATAAAACACAGTTAATACCTCATGAGCTAAATACAATTAAAACTTGTAATCCTGTTGAGTATATCACTTGAGGATATGAAGTGAAGGGCATTGGATAGCTTTCACTGCTAATGTTTGATGTATCTTCTGATCTACACAATTGCTTTTGAGTTCAACACCATTAAGTAGTAGAGGAGCTTTGGGAAGGTCACATAAGGGATATCAGCCCATAGCTTCATGGCATAATGTATATGCTGTTGAGAAAGCTGACAGAATGAAGCTTGGATTATTTTCAGGTCATTTGCCCCTAGGGAAAGGTTTTGGAGCTATGACTGTTATTTCAGATCCCTTCTTCCTGGTCATGTGGTTTTGCTCAACACATAGCTCATTTGTTTGAACAGTGCATTGGTTGGCAGAATATATCTCTGAGCAAATGTTATTCCCAAAGTGGGGGTCATGGTCTTGGAAGTGCAAGTGGAAATCGGGTCATGGGAAAAGCTGAAAATTGCTGGAAAGTGGTGAAATCTATGTACGTTTATGTTGACAGCAACCACAAAATGGCTCCCTGAGGAACTTGGATGAAGTTATCACAGGGAGTAGAAAGGTAGAATTGGCATAAATATCTCAAGGTTTGGGCTTGCTGTTTTTAAAAAATCTTTAGGTAGTTCTTAAACCTAAATCTCTTAAATCTAAACCATGTGATGAGATACCCTGTTAATCACAGAAATGAGGCTTTGTGAGGAAGTTTCCTTTGAGTGTACATGGAATATCACTGCTTTCTGGCAAATAAGAAACTTCCTCTCCTGATACTGAGAAAAGTTTCACATATCACATGCCACATACATCAAAGAATATTTTGCCTGCATTTGTTAGTAAACATTTCCATGCATGTTTGGTTTTTTTTACTTTTCAACAGAGGGATCTTCCAGTCCTCAAAGTTTACAGGTAGAAAGACTAACACTTTAGGGGGAGTTTGTTGTCAGAAGAGAAATCATGGGTTAGACTGCTATGTGTAAATCCTTAGACCAGCAGAAAGTTTTCACTGACACAGTTTTCATACTAGGAGCTTACAGCAGTACAAAGCTAAGTGCCTGTGTTGCTGCAGAACTGGGTTTGAGCTGCGTGATTGCCTCAAAAAATCTGGCTGATACAAGCAATTTGGCAACTGGTTTGAACAGCTGGGTGCCAGATACATTTGAAAGCAGCTGCCGTGTTGATTCTTCTGCATGGTATGACGCATGGCAATTACCCTCAAGAAGGACTACTGGAGATGTGAAGGCAAATCCACAGCATCATTACAGCAGTTCTCTTCAGCCCTGCTCAGTCTAATGTTTCCTTTCCCACACATGGCATTGATTGTGTTGACTGACTGGATATGACCAAGCCCTTGTCTCAGCTCAACTTCCTTGCCATTAAAGAGGGTCCTAACACTTGATCAGTATTTTTTTCAGTTCAGATGCCTGCTTGAATTAAGTTCAGTATTAATATTTTAACTTTCCCAGTATGCTGTTTCCTCAGCCTACTAACACAAATGCTATGAAACTTCTCAAACAAATATTTGTTCAGTCCGCTGAGTTATTGCCTCCTTGTTCTGTAGATTTCCAATGGTGATATAATGACTGAACACTAACAAGTAGTAAACAAGTAATACCTAAAATTAGAATTTCAGATGCAGACTCCAATCCTGAAAACAAGCCTGGGCTTGTTGAGTATGTGAGTTCTTTTGCATTGCCTTTCGTGAAGTGAAATAGCTGTATGATTCTGTTAAAGACACCAACGTTTATTATTAAAATGATATAATTTGGAGATAGCATTTCTGTCTCATATGAGCTATATAGGAGGTAGCTCTAAACAGGAAAAACTTTTCTTACACTTAGAAGCCTTTCTTCATAGGTAACCTCCAGTTTCAACTTCAAAGTGAAATAAATACACATTCTGCAGAAGTAAATAACAATTCCAAAATGCTTGTAGGGCCAGAGAGCCTCAAAACTTGCTGAATTATGTATGGGCAGATTTTCATGTGTAAAGGTAAGAGTGAGCAGTATGTCCCTTCTGTGCTTTACAGTGCCAAGGAAGGAACAAATATGAGTAGGAATTAGTAAACCCTGAGCAGCAAATAAACTCGGGTCTTCCCTCCAAGTTTCAGGAAAACCTAGCAGAGGTGCCACATGGCATTAAGCAAAAATAATCATGCTCTTTCTCTGTGTCAATTTTCCTTTGTGCTGTACAAACCAGAATGATGTCCTTTGTTTCAGAGCAAAGAGGGAGCTGAGCCCCAGCAGGGCCCCATGATACTGCTGCAGTAGGTTCCTCTTACCCTATTCCCATCCAGATACCCTTGATGGGGTGCTTCTGAGTGTACTGAGCAGCATTGCTTGCTGGAGGGCTTAGAGATGGTTGGGGGTGTGAGGAAGGGGAAAGGCGGGCAGTGGTTCGGAAACAGTTTGTGTGTTTGAGAGAAGCACTTCATGTACAGTGCAATGCCTTTGCTGAAGTGATCAGGTGGGGTTAATTACCTAGTTATTAAAATATCAGTATTAGCCCACCAAGTTAATATTAAAGGGATTTAAGACATCTTTTTTTTTCCCTCTGATCACATTTTTCAAGTTGTATTACAGCCCTGTGAGATAGGAATGCTGTTTTTAAGTGAAAGCTTATTTGACTGAGCAACCGTTATTTAGCAAGAGGGGGGGTTACATGATAGTCTGAAGATGCAGACATTTCTTTAAACTAGACTATTCTTAAAAGCTTCCAGCAAAGAGAAAACAAATGTCTAATAAAAGGTGCAGACAGTATTTTTGAAAATAAAATTTCAGTCCTTAGTTTTGCTATTTTAAAAATGCTTTTCATTTACTTTCGGAAATATTAAGCACCTAACATAAAAAACCCCAGTTTTCTCTTGTATTTCCATTTAGACATAATGATGTCCACAACAGACAAAAAGACCCCATATTTCCTCTTTAAAACTTTTTTTTTTTTTTTTTTTTTTTTAATATGCCAGACTGAAAACTCATTAAGAAGTCAAAAGTGTCTGCCTTAACCAAGTTACCTTGTGTTTTGTAGGACTGGCAGAAATACACAGGGCACTGTTCAAACTGTAACCTTTTCTGCAGATTCAGCCTTGCAGCCCCAACAGGGAATTAAGCAACTGAAACTCAAATCTAACGCCCACAAGCCCCGGGAAGTCACATAAGTGAAGTAAATACCTGAGTGACTTTCACGGATAACATTGCCCTTGCCAGGGCAGGTGTTGTACTTCAATTTTAAGCTGGCTAGGATGTACAGTGGTCTGAAAAACAGTAAGAGCAATAATGTATGCAAAATATAAATGCTGGACTCTATCAGTAGCTATCGTTGTTTAGGCTGAACACGACAAGATGCACCAGCCCCATGACCACTCACTCAACTCTCCCCCAGCCCCCCCCACACACTCTGGGATAAGGAGGACAAAACTCCTGGGTCGAGACAAAGGACAAGGAGGGTTTTTCACTGATTAACGTCACAGGTGAAACAGACTCAACTTGGGGAAAAAATAATAATTTAATTTCACATTAATCAAACACACACAGGACACAGACAACACACAGAGCAGGGCTTGCATATGTTACCCCACCCTTTCCTTCTTCCCGGGCCCAAATCCCTTTGTTCCCAGTTTCTCTCCCTCCTTCCCCCCAGCGGCACAGGGGGACAGGGGATGGGGTTTAGTGTCAGATCACAGGCTGGTGGCTCCTGCTTCTCCTCCGTCGTCAGGAAGAAGGATTCCTTACAGTCCTTCCCTGCTTCCCCATGGGGTCCCTCCCATGGGAGAGAGTCCTCCATGAACCTCTCCTTCATGAGTCTTTCCTTCCCACGAGGTCAGGAGCTGCTCCAGCCTGGGCTTCCCACAGAGTCAGGGGCTGCTTTGGGAACAGCCACCTCCCCTGGCTCTGGGGTCTTCCAAAGCTGTGCAATCAGAGTCCACTGGCAGCAAATGCACTGGCCACAAAATCCAAGTCCCCTGGCCAAGTTCACCCCTCCTGGTGCCTCCAGGGAATGTTCCACCACGTTCCTCCATAAGTGCAGGGGGACAGCTGCCATCTCACCATGGGTTGCAGGGAAACTTCTGCTTGGGCACCTTCTTCCCCTTCTTCCTCACCAACCAGCAGCCCTGCTCGCCTTCTCCAGCACAGTTCCTCTCTTTCTTTAAGTGCTTGCTCTGCTTGCCCTACTTCATGCTGTCCAGGGACAGGACTTCACAGGTTCTTGAACTGAATTAAGCTAAAGTACAGGCAGCCACTTCCACCAGTATAACACTGTTAATGGCTTTATTAAAGACAGAAAATACTTGCCTTCTCTGTTCCCTTTCCCGTGCATTAGTCAGGAGTATAACGGAAGAAGAGGTTCTCATTCTTCATGAAGATCAACCATTGCTCCTTATTATTTCCCAAACTATCATATGTCAAAACAGACTGAGGATTTTCTTACTCTCTCAAAGTCCTGATATTAATTCCTGAATTTGTGCTGTCCTTGGATATCTGTTCCTGTTCTGGCTCATATCCTGATTGTACTAAACCAAGCAAGGTCACATGCAGCAAAACTACAAGGTGAAGCTAACTGTGAACTTTGTATCTTAGAAAGAGATACAACAGCAACCTAATTGTTCCTGTCTGTTGTACATAGCTCAATGCGTATGGCAGGACAGGGGACACATTCACACCATTTCAAGCTCTGAAGGCCATTTTAGTGGCATACAGGCAGGCTGGTGTCCATACTGCCTGAGCTGAGCTGATGACCCAGTCCATAAAGCCTGACATCTGCACTGAAGTCGAGAGGCAGTGTACACAAAGTCCCAGATCAAGCAAAGCACTTTAACCTGGCTGTAACTTAACTGTATGATAACTCCTCAGAACACCCAAGGCTTCACCATGTGGAGAAGCAAGCACTAGAAATAGGCTAGAGGAGGGGAGCCCTTCAACTGCTGTTTGGATCCAGGCCCATGTAACCAGGATGTGTATTTTCAGAAAACTCTCACTTTTAAAGGGCAAAAAATATCTGTATAAGATTTTGTTCCGGAAATATGTTACTTTTTTTTTAAAAAAAAAATTTTAAGTATTTTAAGGCTTATCTCTGTGCTTGGCTGACTTGACCTTTCAGTTACTAATTACACAATTAGGCTTTGAACTTGCATATCACTTCACAGCTTCTCCCTTTCCCACAAAGCCACTGGTGCCCAGTGGTATTTCCACCTCTTCCTACTTTTGTATGCATATTTGTGCCTCCTTAATACACAATGAATGTAGCCAACACAAGCATTCTTTATACCAGCTGATTAGGCTTCAGGTTGAGGCTGAGGAAGTACTTTGAAGCAAAGTTCTGATTTTCATAATTTTTTAAATATTTTGTGGGAAATAACGCTCTTTGTCAGTTTTCCAGTTACACTTTGTAAAACAAAGCAGAACAGTTTAAACTAGTAAGGTATGCATTTAAAGCATGTTTCTTCTTGTTGAATAGAGTACAAAATAATTCACTTTTAAGGTTAATTGACTTAAGATCAGATACCATGACTTAGAACAAAAATCTAGATACTTTTATCTACCCCCTTGTTTTTTTTGTGTGTTTTTGTTTGTTTGTTTGTTTGGTTGGTTGGTTGGTTTGTTTTTTTCTTTTTTTGAGAAGAATTCAGAAAAGATTGTGAACTATGGAATTATGAACTTTATCAGCAGAAACTACTTCCTTGTGATTTTTATGAAAAATGCAAGGGTAACAAAACAGCAGCAGAACTATACTGTGACAGATGCCCAGAAGCCTGAGCATCCAGAAAGATAAGACACTACTATCTACAAAAGAGATTATGATATACAAGAGGTGTGCAAGAAAATAGCCTGTCCTTTCTTCTGTTACTCATATTTATCTCTTAGATTAGAACATGGAGTTACAACCCTTTCTCATAAAGGTTTAGGAGGTCATATGGCAACAGACAATGAATAAGAGAGTTCATTGAACAGTGCATTATGCACAAAGGCCCCACATGAAGAAAGTTTTAAAAAATTCCTATTCGGGAAAATTGTAAACATATGTACATCCATAACTGAAAGAAGCTCATACAATAAAAGGAAGTAAATGAGGTTTTTCAAGTGTTTTCAGACCTTGCCTGGTGATAGACTCTGTGGGATAGGGCCTGTTGTCTAGATTCTTTACAGCTCTCCTTTCTGCATTCCTTGACGGAGCAACATCCTTTAGAGATCACAAAGAAGAGTTTTTTTGTTGCAATCTGGACTTAACCCCTGTCACACCTATGTGGTTTACTTTAGGGGTTGACTTTGTTTTAGTGAAGGAGGGAGAACCTAGATGACTAGTGTGTCATAGAAAAAATATTGATTACATACCAAATAGAGGGATGACAGGGAGATGACACTTGTCCCTTCCCACTGAAATAGTCTGTCATATTCTTTCATGTTCGTGATTTTAGGTATAGACATGTTACAAGGGATTTGGCTCAGGAGGTGATTCAGAGCAGTTAATATTTGTCATTTTAAAAGCATGGTGTGGCTCAAATGTGAGTAATAAGAATTTCAAAAGTCCCTTTTATTCCAGTATGGTTAGCATCAGAATGAGATTTTTTGGTAGGTTGACCTTCGAGCCAGAAAATCCACAATTTTTCCCTGTTACTTGAGTGGTTTCACTGCCTATAACTGTTTAACTTGTTAGTCTGTAAAGATGTTATTTATGACTTTCTATACCAGAATTCTTATACTAGAATTCAGGAGTAAGTCATGTTTGTGAGTAATAAGAGAAGTCAAAGGTACCTATGGAGCAATTACTATAACTGTATACTTATTTGTAGTGCATGACTTAACCACTCCATGTTTCCATGCCCTGGTGGTTCTCAAGGTACGTGCAAGCCTATTTGCCATCACAGCTGTTTTTTTATTGCTGTTTCCTGTTCTATAATTAGAACATTCAGTATATTAACATTTCCTGTTCTTTAAGCAATTCATATTAATTTAGCATTCTTTAAGAGCACACATGTTAAATCCTGGACAACAGTTCAGCAAGGTATTGGAATACGTGTCTCAGTTTAAGAATGCAAGTAGCCGCGGTGCTGAACTGCCTTAATTAATCAAGGAAGGTATAAAGTACAAGTAAAGAGTCAGAAATATGCAAAAGTCCTTGAAGCAAAAGAAAGATTAGGTTTTCATTGGAAGCTATTGAGCCTCACAACAATTTCTGCAGACTGTTGGCAGTTGTTTAAAGTATTTATAACCAGAAAATTTTCAGTAATGGAATTTTACTTTGGAACACCTTATTTTAATTTAGTCATATCCCTATCAATAACAGCAAGGAATATACAGGCATGCTTCCAAACACTTTGGCTTATTTGAGAGCTATATACAATGCCTTCTTCTCATTTGCTGTTGCTCGCTTGTGGTTGTTCAAAGTGCATATTGAATAAAATAGGTGAGGCAGAATATACTTATTTCATTAGCAGTAAATGCCCTGCAACTAAAGTTCAAGTCGTAGCTTTAATGTATAGAAAATGTGCGTAAAGATCAATAATCACCTGTATGTTCAAGAGGTCACTAAATCCTCCTTTGGGACCTTATTCGTTGATTACAAATTTGTAAAGAATTACATATTTTTATACATATACATGTATATAACCTAGTGTAGGTCTAAAATAGAATGTATCTGAATATAAGTATACATAAAACTTATACCTGTTGTTATTTATAGTTTAGCATATATAGGTGTGTGCATGTATGTATTTTTTATTACTGATAGAAGATATGGAGTCAGTATATAGAATTAATTATCATTCATAAACTACCTTATGTGCTAAGTTACAATATTAATATGTATCATATAAATATCATATAAAACTGTATTTTGACTTACTTACTATATTAAACAGGTAGATATGTTTGACGTAAACCCAGACAACTGAGTTCTATATAAATCAACATCAACTAAAATTACCGTAATCATTAAAATGAATATCTTAAATAGAGAAAAGAAATACAGAGAAGGTAGAAGAGGCATCTTTAGGTGAACAGTACTTCCCACTTCCAAGATCAGATTGTCCCTTTTGCCAGGTCATATGAAAAAGACATAGAAAGCCATATAAACTGTTAGCAGGTTTTGTTCTGTTGTTTTGTGCTTTAACCCCTGACAGGAAACAATACCGTTTATACATGGGCTCTTATTAACCTTCTCACTGTCAGGAGAGACAGTGAAAATAAAGTTTGCTATCTTCTTAGCTGTCTTGACAGCCTTTAACAGTGCTTGTGAAAATCAGGGAGTATCCTTTCTCAGTCCATTGAATCTTGCATGGATTTTTTAAGCTTTTGATAAGACTATTACATCATCTGCCAAACATGATTAATTCCAAACTTTGCAGCCCTCTCCATCAGGTTGCTCAGTTTAACAGTCCTACCAGGGACTTTCATCTAAACGAGCACTTCACTGTGCTCGATGCCTCTTGTAAACAAGAGGCAGAGAGTTCATCTCTTACACTGTGGCCCACTGGACTGAAACTGTGCAAATGAGCTAGAAAATAAATAAATAAATAAATAAATAAATAAATAAATAAACACTGTTTTCTACTTCCCAAATATTCCCTATTTATATCTTTACTGCATAATAATTTTATTAAATGTAACAGAAGTATCCAAATTTGGGGATATATTTCACACTGTTCCACATTCTGGAATGCACATGGACCAAGTGTCTAACTCTCTCCTCTCTTCAGTGCCCTGGAAACAGGTAGGAGCTGGACAACACAACAATGGATGCATAAGTCAGGGCTTGTTAGTATGGGGCCAATACCAACACAGGAGTTGGGTAAGCTGCCTTCACACTCCAAACCAAGCACAAAAGATAGAACCTGCTTTGTGCCATTTCCCAGGAAAGAAAAGACTCTCTGTACATCAATGTCCAAACAACTCTTTCCTTGTTTTCATGTGAAATTAAACACTACATTGCAAAATGCTGCAGTGGAAGACACTACATGTTATTCTGGTACTTGACATTTGAGAATGCAGTAATGATTAATGACATATTCTACTAGGAGAGTGTGGTGTCAAGCAGGACTGCCAATTCTTGCAGTTATCTACAATAACTTCCCTTAAATCCTGAGCAGCATTTTCATAAATGGAGAAAACACTCAGTCATCATTTATGTCTGTATTTCTATGGTGAATCTTAGAGATGTTACATGAGCTTCCTATGACTGTATTCTTTAACAGCATTAATGATTCCACTTAACTATTCTGTCTTATTGAGAGCAGACACAAATCGACATTTTCTGAATCAAATATTGTATGTTCTTTTAGTAGAAGATTACTAGGAATGACCACAAATAGTACATAAAATCCTGCAAAATATTCTTTCACTTTTATCAAGAAATCATCATACAGTCCATCCAATGGTGCCTTTTCATGCGTATTTTTATATATTGAAAAATGCACATATGACTGGAAACATTCCATTTCGTGTAGTCACTACTTATTTAGCCTCCTCTCTTTGCTCAACCCTAACCTGTTCATCTTCTCACTGGCACATATTTCTTCTTGAAGGTGATCAAATTTCTGTTGGTAATTCTCTTGGATTCTCTGTTGCTTTCTTTCTACAGAAGAGTCTTTAGAATCTTATACAGCAATAGGATTTTTAATTGTATTTTAATAAAAACTAAAAACTACCATTAATTTCAGATCTTGTCAGAGAGAAAGAGAGAATGAAAGAGAGGAAAGAGAAAGTAAAAAGTAAAAAGAATAGACTGACAAAAAGAAAGACAATTGAGAACTTATGAGAAATGAAGTTAAACCATAAAGTTCTAATACACATGTAACTATTCCAGAAATGAGCTAAAATCAGGAAAAAAAAACAGCAACGTTTGCTGTTTTTCCTACAATCTTTCAGTCATAAATGACAGTTTAATTTTAAGCACATGAATAGGCCTATAGAGGCTGTTAGGACTTCATAATACTCTCAGCTAAGCACATGTGAACTGTATGCAATATGATCAGTAATAATGATATTTTTCAGAGAGGCATCAGTACGATCAATGAAATAAAAATAAATAAATTTAAATTCAGTCTTGGAAAGGTTTCCTTCATTATAAATATTTTTGACCCTTAACAGAACTTGATATGCACTCAGTTGGAAGCAGCTTTCTGACAAAAGCGTAGTACCTTTAGTCATTTAGTTAGGTTTAGGATGGAGAGAAGTCACTATTAGGACTTTCATTAATGCAACACTTAATCATGTGCCTAATTGTAAGTAAATAAATGGGTCATAATTTAAAAACATTTACAAACTGCCTACACTGATTTTTTTTTGTGTGTGAATTGCTTAAAATACATAATTACTCTTCACTCAATCACATAAAATTTTTCTTGCCTGTCTGTAATAATAATAATAATAAAAAAGCTGAAATACAAACAATCTGTTTTTATCTTAGTTTTACCCATGTACCTGATTATTTTTATCTTACTCTCATAGTTATGAATAATGAAGTCATTAAGGCTGGTTTTGACATAGGGTATCTTCCAGTCACAGAACATATGTACAAATTAAATTCCTTTTTCATTGTACCATATACTCTGAAAGACAACATATGGCAAAGCAAGACATTTCTTACTGCTCCCACAGCCAGACCAGTGGTGTTTCAGTCTCAGTTCAACCTCCTCTGAAGTCTGTTTCTTTTCTGTTACAAAGTTTTCCTTCAAGTCACAGATTTCATAGGAGCATTTTTGCTAAATGCCTGCCAAATACTTTTTCAAGAACACCAGCATATGAAATTGGTGTATTTGGTACTGCAAAAGAAAATCTCCATCCAAAACTGTCTCTCTAAATATGCCCTATGGCAGTGGGAAGTTCACAGCCATTGTGTGATAATGGGTCTTTATGACTCTGTGAACAGATCTAGCCAGAAACATTAGCTCCACTTCCTCCATTTTTTCTTGCATTATTTTAAAGGCCAAAATTTTAAATGGAAGACCATGTTGTGTTCAGAAATTTCTGTTTAGCTGAAGAATTTTTAATTGACTTTATGGGACTCTGAATTTGGTCAGGTTTTGCTAGAAATATGGGATGAGTTGCAGTGGTCCTACAAGTTCTCCACATTATGCTGGGGAAGATTAACAAGAGTGTTTTAAAAATAGTTTAAAGCCACTCTGCATACATCATGGCTTCTGTGAAGATGAAACTAAGACTCTATTAACATTTTTGTGATTTTCCCGAATGGCTCACACAACTTGAGTCTGCACATTATGTCACCTTAAGTGGCCTATTAATATGAGCATGTATGAATAGCAAGCAGAGAGAAACCTCTCTTCCTCTTTCTCTGCTTTCCTCTTTATTACTGAAGCAGGGGTTTACTTTTAACTATGTCTAAAAAATAATCTTCCATATTAACATACTAATCTTTCTTGTCTACAGCAGGAGTGCATGGTAGTCCATTCCCAGGAGTATGGGGTAACTGGAATGTCACATGGATAAAGTCTTGTTTGTATTTCTGTCTTCCTCACATAAATCAGGAGGCCAACCCACCCTTCCACATCAAAAGGTCACTGCCAAAAAAGGTTAGCAAGGAAACTCTTCCAGACTTGCTGAAAAAGCATCCAGATATATAGGAAGGCCAAAGAAGTGACAGTGATGGAATTAGCAGCCTAGTAACTGGGATTATTTTTCTCAATATTGCATTTTTAGGCTTTAATGAAATGCTTTTATTTTCTTCTATCTCCCACTCATT
Organism: Apus apus; assembly: GCF_020740795.1. Classification (NCBI taxonomy): domain Eukaryota; kingdom Metazoa; phylum Chordata; class Aves; order Apodiformes; family Apodidae; genus Apus; species Apus apus. The sequence goes on along the minus strand of NC_067282.1, from coordinate 93,274,127 downwards.
CTTTCCCCATTTAACTTGTTGGCTCCTCCCACAGAGGAAGCAATGCTTGCATGTTATGTTCTAGGGCCAGAGGTGACTTCTCTGGTAGCTCAGCTTTGCTTCATGCATCTGAACAGAAATCTTCCTCTAACAGTTGTCTGCATGTGTACTAACCATGGTAAACTGACACAGATACTGCAATAAAGGCCCTGGTGTTTTCTCCCTTGTATTTATCGATGTCTCTCTTCTTGTGCCAGTGGACTAGTAAAATACCCTAAGGCTCATACCTTTGCATGGGGAGGAGGAGTCACCTTCCTTACTGGGCTGCCCATCCTGCATGACTGCCTTCTAATCCCTCCCCCATGACACTGGGAACACACAATAAAATCCATGTGGCATCAGCTGGAGCTGCTCTTCGTATGTCAGCCTACATGTTTGTGTGTGGCAAGTCCCTTAGTTTGATATCTCTGCTTGCAGTAAACCAGGGAGTGAAACAATAGTGTCTGGGGTAATATTTAAATTTGAGGACTTAATAAAATAGTCACAGACTTCTATTCAGGGCAATAACTCATCCTAAGCACATCCTCAAAAAATTCCAGACTGCTTTATGGATTTCTACCTCAGATGAATCACTTCACCAGAGATGCTGTTTCAGCAAAATTATGTAATTATTGTTTTTAGGGGACAGAAGAGAGAGAAGGGTGATTTCTTAATATTTTTTTCCATTTGATAAAATCACTAAATGGGGAATATCTTCCTGCTTCCCTGCAGGAATTCTAATTGAGTGATAGTTTTTAAATCTGCCATGGATTGCAGACATGTATTTATGTCTTTAATTCATCACTTGAAAGACTTCTTTGACAGAAATGGCAAATGCCACCACATGCTTTGAATAGACAGTTCTCCTTGATGCTGGAGGAAGATGAGGTTGGGGAACACTTGCTTTTAAATGTTTTGAAAGAATTTGGCATTTACTTCCTATGCTACTACATCTCAATAAATATTTTCAAGTCAGCCACAAAGAGCTAAGTGGAGTGAACTTAAAAGGATGAAAAAGACTTGAGGTCACACAGAATAAGTACTTTAGTAACCAAGGAAGAACAAAGGGTTTCTTCTTCGAATGTGGAGTGGTTAGTTAAGTTTAGATCATGTGAATCATAAATCTTTGAAAGAAGCTTGCAAATGGTTATAGTGATGGTACAGTGTGCATGTCATAATGAGAAATGAAGCTCCATGTTTTTTACATCCAAAATAAAAATAATGATATTTATCCATTTGCAAGTCTTATGTAAATCAAATAGTATTAAATGACATGGAGTTAATGAAAATTTAATTTTGTAGCACTAATGGTAGGTACATGGTTTTAGGAAAGGCTTGTGATATTCAGTTTTGCTAGTATAGCTTTGTTTCTAATTATCTCTGTAGCCTAGGAACAAAACAAAGGAAAAACCCACTAAATGCCCCAAATGAAAAAAATGTTTCCTAGCAGTCAAATAATTAATGAATATTGTTTTTTATGAACGCAGTTTCCATCCTTTCACTACCAAAAGCGGTTGTGGTAAGTGGGCTAAAGGTAATTGGGCTGTTACTGGCTGAGCCTGATGTTAGTGGAATGGAGAGCACACAGCAGTGGGAGATCCTTGCAGTTCATCTCTCTCCTGTACTTTGTGTTTGTCTAATCCTACCTTCTAGCAGAGATACTAAACAGACATTACAACTAGGAGAGTTAGCAATGGTCTGGTGACAGAATCATAACTTGAGAGATTTAGAGAATAAGTGTGAATTGCATCTCTGTCTACGTGTGCAAGAAATTGATATACATGTAAGGGTAGAGAAAGCATTATCCAACCTATGCAAAAAGTGAACTTGCATGGCAGTTCTACAATTCAGTAGTGTCTTTTACCTTACTTTGGGATGTATTTGGCTCTCCCTTACTTCTACTGAAGCCACAGAACAATTCTGTAGGGATTTACTTCATGAAATGTTAATTAAACACTTGACTATCATGTACTTTCTACATTTTACATGATTTTTCATTCTCCCATTTTTTTGCCAGAATCAAAGACAAAAGCAAAACCTGTAATGATATTCTTTCTATGCTGATCTACCACATTGCATCATTTTGGTGACAGTGATAAGCCACTGGGACAAAGTATTCAACTAAACTGACATGTCCTTTGGTTGAAGTATTTAAATCCAGGCCAGATGCCATTCTGGAAAATACCTGTTGTGCAAATACAAGATATCCAGGTTAAAAAAGGCATAATTTGATGAATGTTTCTGATGTGTTAAACAAGAGTTGGACTAATTGATCTCACAGTCTCCCTGCATTGGAAAATCTAAAACCTAGGATGAATCTTATCTCCATATAGGCATCGACACTCCAGAAGTCTGTGCTGGAGATAGTTTTCTAGGATCACTTTGCAACTATTGGGAGATGAACAAGCACATCTAGGTCACAATTTATCTCACCCTAATGTGGACTTCTGAAAAGGTGCTTATTTTTCTTCACCAAGTATAAGAAGAGTCTAGACAGGTGGCTCGGACATAAATGATACTTTATATACAACTAAAGTTAGGCAAAATGAAATTAAACCATAAATCCAGATGTCTTGGTAGTATGAATCCAGTGAACAGTCTTTAGAAAAGGATAAAAATAGCTTATGGTGAACTTTTTGTGTATACTTACAGCTTTGTTTTATACCTGATTTCTGACAGCCTCTCTCAGGTAGTGTGTATGGGATCTCAACTTTGACCTCTGTGGTCTAGGGACAATAATACTTGCTCTATCTCCTAGACCATTGTAAATCCGAGGAAGAAATTCCCCTTTCAAGGAATGGAGAATTCAAATACTTGTGTTTCTCCCCTTCACTGTACCTTCCAATCTCTTTCTTTATATGTGAGCTTATGCATATAGCTGTCTGAATGTGTTCAGTTGTTGGGAAGGTGAGACAAAATCCTGGCAGTGACAGGTCCTTAAACAAGGGAAAGATCAATGATAAATGAAAAAAAAAAATAAAATTGATTTTATCATATATTTCTATTTCCCAGAGACAAAGTGTTCGTCTAGATCAGCATACACTAGCATTTCTGAGCATATGTTGCCAGCTGTCTTGCTGGCTGCTGTTTCTGTGAAGACTGCAAGGGGAGCTGAACATGCCTGGAAAGTGTTTCAGCTGCCATTGCAGGGAGAAGACAACTAGAGAAGTGCACAGCACTGGGAACAACTGCCTTCCTGCCTTCTGAAGCATCAGGGCAGCTTTTGGGCTCCTCACTGCTCAGCAGTCTGACAGGCTTCTCAGGAAGGAGCCCTTGGCACCCACCCATGGGGCAGCTGCAGTGCTGCTCAGGCCAGATGCCCTGCACCTCAGGGGTATCTGAGTCGCCATCTGCGGGCCACAGCATGTGTGTGTATATGGGCAAACACATTGGATACGTGTGTGTGCTCTGTATAGTATGTGTACAGAGTACATGCACACAGAATACATGCATACTATATAGTTTATCTATACTATATAGGATATATACAGTATAAAATATATATTATACAGCATATATACAGCATATATTATACAGAGCAAATAAAAAGCATTTTGTGTACAGAGATTTATACTACGTACATTATATATGTGTGTACTATTTTTATATAGAGCATATCTATGTATACTGGTAGAGGAGTATGTTCACTATTAGCATATATTCATCATTAGCATGCACATCTAGCTTGTATGAATATATATCACGTATATAGTATACGTCCACCAAATGCTTTATAAACAGTACGTGTATATATATACTATGCATGTACAGTATGTATATAGGTATATACTATCCAGACAGGTGTATGCTGTCTGTGTGTACATAGTGTCTACACACCTACACGCTATGGCAGGAGGCACAGCGTTCATCTGACGTTTACCAGACAGCGGTGACGCCGGAGAGCAGGAGCGTGTCCAGCAGCGCCAGTGACCGTCCCTGGGCCCTGGTCCAGCCTGGCCATGAAAAGGCCGCCGACAATCCCTGACCCCAGCCCCGCGGGCCTCCCCACCGTGGCATCTCCTCAGCGCCCGCCCTGGAAAGGCAGCCGCACCGAGGCCCAGGGAAGGGTGCCCAGACAGGGGTCCAGAAGCTACCCTCCTGTTCCCCTGTCTGGCGTGGAGCGGTGGGACAGTTCTGCTGTCCTTGGGGGTGCTTTCCATAGGAGCTGGGGCATATCCTGTGGTGTGGAGCTCCTGTATGCATGGACTAGACAATACCTGTTTGCTGGTCTTGCTTTACATAATGGGGCAACTGCAGGCTGCTAGGCACCCAGAAACAGTGAGTCTGAAACGACGCTTTTTTACAAGGGCATGTAACAATAGGGTGAGGGGCAATGGCTTTAAACTGGAAAAGGGGGGATTTGGGTTAGACATTAGGAAAAATTCTTCACTATGAAGGTGGTGAGACACTGGCAGAGGTTGCCCAAGGAAGTTGTGGATGCCTCCTCCCTGGAAGTTTTCAAGGGCATCTTGAATGGGGCTCTGAGCAACCTTTTCTAGTGGGAGGTGTCCCTGCCCATGCAGGGGGATTGGAACTATATGATCTTTGAGGTCCCTTCCAACCCAATCCACTCTATAATGATAATGAGGAAATATTAGGGGATTCAAGATTCCCTTGCAGAGTAGCAAGCTAGAAAGCAAAATTGCTGTCAGCACTTGGGAATTTCAGTAGTCTGACATGATCTTAGCACTGCAGTTCTGGCCTAGATCTTACCTTGGCAGTACTGTAGGGAGGGTGAAGAAGGTAAAGATCCTGGAGATAGTCATTGGTGGGGGAATATTTTCATCTGCCCTGCTAAAATGTTGCTCTGAATGAAAGTCTGGGCTGTTGGGTGGTTTGTCCTGACTGTTTTGCTCTGGGCCAGCTGCTATTTGAAACTGGTCTGTGGCTCCAACACCCCTTTGGAGCAAACATGACAAGGTTGACTGATCTTGCAAACATAATTCCTCTAGCTCCTGGGTGTATTGCTGCTGGTGCTTTCTGGGGAAACAATCAGCTTTCTGACAACCAGGGTCCTTCTGAGTCTCAGTGATAAAACCTGAGGTCCCCTAAACTTGTAACACTGACTGTATAATCCAGGAGGAAGTAGTTTATGACCTGCTATGGCGCCTGGACACTCACAAGTCTATGTGGCCAGATGGGATCAACCCAGGGGGCTGGCAGAGGAGCTCACCAAGCCCCTCTCCATCACTGATCAACAGTTCTGGTCAACAGGGGAAATCCCAGCCCTCTGGAGGCTTGCCGGTGTGATGCCCATCTGCAAGAAGGGCTGGAAGGAGGATCCGGGGAATTACAGGCCTGTCAGCCTGACTTCAGTACCAGGGAAAATCATGGAGAGGTTCATCTTAAGTGCACTCACACGGCAAGTGCAAGACCTCCAGGGGATTGGGCCTAGCCAGAATGGGGTCAGGAAAGGTAGGTCATTCTTGATCAACTTGAGTTCCTTCTATGACCAGGTGACCTGCCTAGTGGATGAGGAAGAAGCTGTGCATGTTGTTTATCTGGACTTCAGTAAAGCTTTTGACACCATCTCCCACAGCATTCTCCTGGAGAAGCTGGCCCATCATTGCATATATTGTAGGCACACTCTCTGCTGGGTAAAAGACTGTTTGGCTGAGCCCAGAGATTTGTAGTGAACAGAGGTAAACCCAGTTGGTGACCAGTCACCAGTGGTGTCCCCAGGGGCTCAGTTTTGGGACTGGTCTGGTTCAATATCTATATTAATAATCTAGATTAAGGGACTGAGTGCACCCTCAGTAGGTTTGCAGATGACACCAAATTGGGCAAGAGCATTGATCTGCTTGAGTGAAATGGACAGGCTGGATCAATGGGCCAAGGCCAATTGTATGAGGTTTAACAAGGCCAAGTGCCAGATCCGGCACTTAGGCCACAACAACCCCATGCAGCAATACTGGCTTGGGGAAGAGTGGCTGGAAAGCAGCCCAGAGGAAAAGCACCTGGGGGTGCTGGTGGACAGTCAGCTAACCATGAGCTAGCAGTGTGCCCAGGTGGCCAAGAAGGCCAATAGCCACACAGAAATAGTGTGGCCAACAGGAGTGATTATCCCCCTGTGCTTGGCACTAATAAGGTGCAGCCACAGTGTAAGAAAGTTTTGGGCACCAGAATATAAGAAAGGCATTGAGGTCCTGGAGCATGTGCTGGGAAGAGCAACAAGGCTGATGAGGGGTTTGGAGGGCATGTTGTATGAGGAGCAGCTGAGGGAACTGGAATTATTTAGTCTGAAAAAGAGAAGGCTCAGGGGAGATCTTACTGCTCTCTACAACTACCTTAGAGGTCTTCTCCAACCATGACGATTCTGTGTTTCTGTGCCTGTGCTGAAGTGCAGTGCTTTATTCAAAGGAAATTTTCATCGTATTTTGTGGATGCTAGATGGCAGTAGTGCACTTCTTACATGATCAAAGCTTGGTTAGTGGAAAACAGGAAGAATGACAACACTGCAGAGCAGAATGCTGTCAGTAATGAAAGCTCAGATAGACTAAATAGTCATATAATTAAAATATTATGTTACTAAGGGGTTGCCTGGAACAGAAGATACATTATATTGTTTCTTCTTGGCCATGTACATCTTCACCACTCACATGAGTTAACAGTTGATAGCAGCACTGCTCATATTTTATGGGTCTTCAGGATTAGGGCCATGATATAAGTCACTATCTTGTGATTTATAGCACTCATGAGGATCACCGCTTTTGCAAAGGAGGTAGGTGAGCCTTCCCTCACTGACACAGGGATTTAGATCTTGAGCGATTTTATTGCAACTGAAAGAGGCAAACTTGGTTGTTTCAGTTCATTTATTACTGGATAAGCATCCACATCACTGAGTTCTTGATCCAGAAAAGCACTTGAGCAAATATTTAGCTCTAAGCATGAGTAATTCATGGTTTTAATACTATTACTCATATGGTTAAAGTTTGACAGACAATTAAGGGCCTTTCTGGATCAGGGCCTAAGGCAGTCATTGCAACTTGGCAGTCTTCATAGAGAGGCCGAAGGCTGAGTAACTTTGTTGAGAAAGTTGCCTGCTTTATCTTGGTGTCCATGGTGGCTTCTGGTTAGGACTGTTACAGCATGATAGCTTGGCAGTGTATTGAGACTCTCAGGTGTGACCCCTGACTGAAGGAAGAACCTTTAAACCTGTGAATACAGTGGCTTCGTTGGGCAAGTTGCCCCTGGAAAGGACCTTAGCTCTTAGATGGGTTTGGTTAGCCAGATCCCCAAATGGGGGGCTCAGGCAGAGGGCTAGTAATTACCAGACCCACTACAGTTGGTTTGATAGAATGTTAGAATAGTTTGGGTTGGAGGAGATCTTAGATATCATCTAGACCCAACCCCCCTGCATGAGCATGGACACCTCCCACTATACCAGGTTTCCAAGCTTTGAAGAACAGTCCAGGTGGAAATGAGCCCTCAAGCAAATGAAACAGATTTTGGCTCAGTTTGGGATATAAGAAAAACCATGTGGTTTCTTGGGGGTAGGCAGCTCAATCTGATGGGGTTCTTGAGCTGAAGACCAGTGTTAAGTGATCGTTTTGGATCCCAATCCCAGCCTCAGGCACTGGGAAGATGCACATCTGCCTAAACTAACAAACATGAGAATTTGAAGGGAGCTGAGAGATGCCAAGAGGGTAGAAAAATCAAAGGAACATCAAAGTGTAAAGATGGATGAAAGCTGAATATTCATGGCATAGTTTGCCTTGAAAGAAAAGGTAGCAGGAGAGTTGCTGTCTGAGTCTATTAGATTTGTTTGCCATACTCTCGAGGGGATGAATTCTGACAAAAGGTTGAAAGGTGAATCATTCCTGTTCTGCTAAGAGCAAAAATTCTCTTTGCTGTAGCACAAGGAAGTGTGCCTGGGATGATGATGTAGGAGGATGTGGAAACTGAGACAGCAAATGGCCTTGTGACGCTGGTAAGTCTGGTTTGCCATAGGAAGTGTGGTTCCTCAGACTGTTCCATTGAAAAAGGTGGGGGGAGTTACAGCTTCTTTAGGTTAAAATCTGAGAGGAGCTGATGACACAATCTTGTGCATTTTTACTTTGTGGGTGTAATGAGTCCATTTCAGGTGTAGGATTTTTCCAATGCTTTATTGTCTCTTGTTGCAGGAGGAACACAGTTATAACCCAGTTATAAACAACAGTGAAAGCATACATAGAAATAAATAGGAAAACCTACGTGAATACATGTTATTTTTCTAAGAACAAGACTGTAAAGTCAGGCCTAAATGTGAAATGTGTTCTAGGGCTTAGTCTTCCCTGAGTACAGAGACAGTTACTTCATGTTTTTAAAGTCAGACTCTAGTCCTGTGATGGGAATGCTGTTTATCTAAATGGCTCTGGTGTAAATTAATAGGGAATTAAAGCTGTAGCCTGGCTGGAATATTGATATTCTGTTTGTCATCAGGTCACTGTTTTATCTTTAGTGTCAAATACACTTGATCAGTCTGATTTACAGTCATTACAATAGTTTTATAAAGTAAAACTGCATAGAATTCTTGTGCAGGTCTCATTTTTGGAACAGTTTAATCACTGATAGCATCAAGTGATTGGTACTGGAATTGGTCATATGTTGTTTGGTCTGGCTTTATTTTAGTTTTCCTTTTTCCCTTGCTGTGGAATATTTTGACATTTGTTGAAACTCCCCAAACTTCCAACTTTCCATTTGGAAATTGATTGGAGCAACATGGTTTATTTTCAGTAGAAAATTGAAGTATGTCAGACTGTATGTTTCAGGGCCGTTCTGATGCCTTTTAGGAGTTACCCTTCAGATAACCCCTTCTGCCATTCTTCCATCTGGGCAAAGCTGGGCTGAGCTCAGCTCTGTATTACTTATGTGCTTCATGTCCTTCCTACTGTCGGACTTGCCTCATTTACTGAAATGGTTCCATTTTATAATGCTTGTAAGGTATGATATAAAGTATTGAGTTTGATGGCGATGTTTTTCATTCTTTGAGAAGGAAGAAAGCAGAAAGCAGGCATACATTTTTGCAAAACTTCATGAAGTTGAAATCCTGGAACTAGTTTGTTAGAAAACGTTTGACCTAATAAAACACTCCCATTAAAGCTGAAGATCTTACTGAACTCAGTTAAAACACGGAAACTCAAAGTGTACTGCCTCTTGTTGTACAACCAGCATCTCTTCAGTTGTAGTCTTCCAGTGGCAAGTTTTGCAATTATGTCTTCTTATTGAAAAGTATTGATTAAACTAGGCATTCTTGACTGTATTTTCTCTCAACACAGTGTCATTAAGAAAGTGACTAGTTAGAACAACATTCACACCCAGGGCTACTTCAGCTCATATGCTTTGCCAATCAAAAAAACACCATTTTTTTTCCACACGTTTACAGTTTTTTTACATCCAAAGTATAAGTCTGTACAGTGCACATATCTGTTTCTTTCTTCTTACATATAAGCACACAAAATCTGCACACGTGCTTATGGAAATGTCACCTGAGTTTGATATCATCAAAATGCAGGGACAATTTTTAGTTTACCAGTGAAAGAGCTGAGCCAAAAGTCCATGCAGTCGATCTGAGAGAAACCTGGAGTTGTGGTTGCAAGTCAGAGTACCAAATAAAGTAACAGGGCATCAAGGAAAATTGCCTAAGGGTTTTTCTAGTGATTGGCTTTCAATAGTCTGTGCTTGCTGATCATGGATGAAAGGAAGCAAGCCACATAATATGTAACAGGGTGGTGAACAATCGAGTGTAGGACTGCAGGACTTGTAGGCAAAATATTATAGTTAATGTTTTTTTTTTTTTTTTTTTGTGGAGGTACAAGTTAAAAGTATGCATCGAAGGAACATGTGAGATGCAGGATGCTACAGAAAGCTTGAATACCTGGCAAAACTTGAAAGTTTCATCCCCTTTTCTTTGGATAGCCTTGCAGGCCAATAAGAGGGAATGACTGTAATTTTAAATTACCCAGAGTGGCTTGTGCCTGGGCTGTTAACATGTGAGTAAGAAGTTGGAAGTCTGTGGGGAAAGTGGAAGTTTAACTAGAGGAACTCAAGGATACTTGAGCCAAATGGCAAAACTTTAAAAAAGGAACACTTGAAAATTGTTTCTCTTGCAAAAGCTTTAGTATATCTTTAAAATTACACTGTATTCACAGGTATGATGGCAAATGGTGAGACTGCATTTAATAGCAAAAATGTAAGTGGGATTTTAATTCTGCTTTTCGTGCAAATCTTAGTACAACCTTAATGAGATACCTCAATAGCATATCAAAACAGTTATAGCTTGTTATTAATAATGCAGTCACTCTAAGTCATTGAGCTGGAGTAAAATGTAGGGAAATTGATTTTTTTTTTCATGAAATGTTTTATTTCTGGGAAAACAGTTTTTGAATAAAAAAATTGAACTTATTCTTTGGGGAAATTAGATATATGTCTCTGTTCTGATCATAAGAACTCCAGTTTATTTAAAGCAGGTTCATAGATTTCTAAAGGAATTATTGGAATAGTTGCTCTCTAGTCAGCTAAATGATGTATTAATGTACTTCATCAAAACATGCTTATATATTTTTTAATTGGTGAGTTATAGTGGAGTCCTTATTACTAAGTGAATACAGTGTGTTTTTATTTTCATGTCCTGAGCAACACCTGTGATCACTGGAAAATTTGTTATTACTTGCAGAATTCAATAAAAAATACCAAACAGTTTTTCCTTTAAATTAGACCTGAATGTGTTGCATGATTAATATTTATTAATGGTCCACCAGAGAACATGAAATAAATGTCTCTAATATGGCTAATGTATTTCTAACATAGTCTAAACACATAACAGTTATCTCTTGGGGTCTACACAGGGGTAACATCAGGAAACATTTTTTCACTGTGAGGTTCACTGAGCACTGGCACAAGTTGCCCAAGGAGGTTGCGGAATCAACATCCTTGGAGGTACTCAAGCCATCTGGAAATGGTCCTGGGCATCCTGCTCCAGGAGGCTCTGCTTGAGCCTGGGGGTTCAGATAAGATGACCTTCAGAGAGGTCCCTTCCAACCTCAACCAGGCTGTGGTTCTGTTTTTCCTATGTGAGCATAGTGCAGGGAGGAAAGAGAAAGCAAGGGAGAGTTGATTGGAAAGAAGGATAATGGGAAGCTTTTTTTATATTTCATTAGACTTTTTGAATATCTTGATTGTAAAACTAGCAAAATAGTGCATTAACCTTAATGATAAGAAGCACAGACCCTCGGGTGTTTGCTGTCAGTAATGAAAGCCAGTTTTCCCGGCTGGACAAATTGAAGATGATCTGTCTTGGGGCCTCTACAGGAGAACTGCTATCAGTGGACTTTCCAAAAAGTAAGGGAGTTTCTCCAAGATTTTGAAGGCTTACCAAAATCCTATGACTCTTGTTTCCCTCTAAACACAGCTTTCCATCTGCAGTTTTATTTTTGGTGGTGCCAGGGAGGGGTATGTGTGTGAAGGGAGAAAACTTGTCTAAATGTTTTCTCTGCCTTTCCCTTTGGTTCTTCTTTTCCTTTAAGGAACTGAATAGGATGACTCATTTACTACTTTGTTCTCTTGGGCTGTGTTGAAGCTTCAGAAACCTGACCACTGTGTCCTGCAGCTTCCTTCCAGCTTGCATGCCCAGGTTTCCTATTCATAGGTGATGGACATTGTGAGCAACTATTTCTCACTGTGATAGGGAACAGGGATAATGTCAGAGCTTGAGCATGGGCAGGGAATTTGGGAAACCCTCTGGGGTCACAGTTGGATCCCTGAACATTCACTCCTTCCTTACTGCAATAATTCAGAGTGAATATTTCTAGAGTCATCATGTGGACAATTCTTCCTTTCATATGCTGACACTTAGGTCAGCAAAGTCCATTTTATATGTCCTTAGTCATCATAGGTAGCAAGGTGGCTCTCTATACCTTTGGTCTCTGTATTTTCTACTCTGTTTTTTTAATTATAATTATTTTTTTAAACTGATGGCGTAGTTATCACCAGATACAGCTGTAACACACTGCAGAATTAAACTAGAGGGTTACCACTGTCAGTATGTCAACAATCAGCATCTTACCTTGGTATTCTGTTTACCTTGATGAAGTATGTCTTCAGGATATTTTTAAAGCAGAGAGTCTTGAGTCATGTTTGAAGTGATCGTAGTGGTCTTTATAGCACAAGGAAATTCTTGAACTAAGTATGAGGACTGATGGTCTTCTGGGTGGCACACAAGTTGCCTTCTTCCTTCTCCCACTATCATCTCCCATTTTCTATTTATGAATAATTTTAGTTTAGTGTTCAGAAAATCTAGAGTAATGTTCCCCTGTTGTCCTGCAGAGCCTTTTTTTTCTTTTCCTCTAATAAAGAAAAGCATTATTTTTATTCTGCAAATAAAAAAAATCACTGTAGATTTTTAATCAGGCATTAAAACCAAATTTAAGTGAGATTGAACTGATTTCCTCTCTCTTTCCCCCCTGCCCCATCTCCTAAAATATTTTCTGCCAAATAAAAAGCTGTGGAACTTCAGTGTCACTCTTGTATTGAAATGATGCAATGATGCTCTATGGTACTGACCCCTGGCTATTTTATTTGCACTTCTAGAACTCCCTATTATGTAATTATTTTTTTTAATCTACTGAGATTTAAGTTTCAGTAAAGGCTATCACACAATCATATTTCTACTGGATCTTGTGCCAGTACCTCAATGCTGACACTGCAAGTGTTTAACAAAACAACACTTATACTAATTTCATCCAGCTTCCAAACTTCTGGTTTTGCTTTCTTATTTGAGAAGAGTTAAGACAGTTAAAACCTGAGCTTTGAAATGTGGATTTTATTTTAAAATTATTTTTTCAACTTTTTTGCCTTGAATAGAAAGATGTTCTGAATTAAAATTTCAGTTCTTGTGACATCTGGTTCATTGCTGGTTATTTCCCCCCCCCCCCTTTTTTTTTTCCCCCCTCTTAATCTTGCCCACCTTTCCTCTGCTTCTTCCCCATGGTTACATTGATCTTTGTTACCAGAGTTTTGACATATCCTTCATCTTGCTAGTCTTTCCCCTTTTTCTTTTCCTCTCCTTCCTTCTGACCTCCAGTCTCTGTTCCCCCCTGAGGCTTTGATATGACATAAGCCCTATAGACAGTTCGAGGGGAGAGCACCATCAGGTGGTCTGCAAACTCAAATGGAAGCAAGCATCAGGGCAGGCTGTTTTCCATAGAGCCCTCTCTACACTGCGTATATTTCTCGCCATAGGCAGTAAAAGGCATGTTAGGTGTGTATCAGTAGTGCCTGGCCTTGACATACCAGAAGGGGGCAGTTAGAATAAGCGCATTGCTCTAACCATATGGAACATGTTCTGGAAAAACAAACTGCATTAAGCTGGGGAAAATGCAGCTGTGCAGCGTTTTGGCACATGGAACATAAGTCCTACCTGACGCCAGTTCTGCTTTGTGTACGTACTGTACAAGATGGGAGAGAACACATAACACAGCGCATGGTGTGCCGGATTATCACCTCATTCAAATCTCTAGGCAGGCTTTTAGATACATGTACCCTGTCAACTCTGTACCAGGTCGTGACCAGTAACAGAATGATACCTTGCTGGAGCCAACTGTGTTGAAAACAAAGTCAGTTTAATATGAGTTGAAGCAAGGAGACAGGAGCAGCAGTTTAGCACATTGTGACTTCACAGCATGATCAGTGAAGACTTCAAGCCTGACTTATATTGAAGGTTGCTGCAACCTACTTATGACTGCAAGGCTGGAAAAGAGTAATATAGCAAGGTCAGTAAGAGAACATAGTGTCCTTAAAAAAAAATAAAAAAAAATTGTGGCTGCCAACCTAACATGGTAGACTGATGTTTTAGAAGAGAGCAAGGAAAATATAGCAAAATATCAATACAGACTGAGTGATTCATTGTTTGAGAGCAGCCCTGTGGGAAAGGATTTGGGGATACTAGTGGATGAAAAATTGGACATGAACTGCCAATGTGTGCTTGCAGCCCAGAAAACCAAGCATATCCTGGGCTGCATGAAAAGAAGTCTGGCTGTAAGGTTAGTGATTCTGCCCCTCTACTCTGCTCTTGTGAGATCCCAGATGAAATAGCACTGTCTCCAAGTCTGGGTTCCTTCATACAACAAAAATGTGGGTATGTTAAAGTGTGTCCAGAGGAAGGCCACTTAAATTACTAGAGGGCTGGAATTCTCCTAGGAAGAAAAACAAGAGAGTTGGGGTGGTTCAGCCTGGACAACAGGGTCTCCAGGGTGTTCTGGTTGGAGCCTTTCAATATATAAAGGGGATTTGTAAAGAAGTTGGAGAGAAACCTTTTACTGGGGCCTCTAGTAACAGGACAATGAGCAGTAAATTTGAACTGAAATAGGGTAGGTTTAGATTGGACAAACAGAATAAATTCTTTATGATGAGGACGATGAGCCACTGGCACAGGTTTGGATTCCCCATCATTGGAAGTGTTCAAAGTGAGATTGGATTGGGCTTTGAGAAACCTGATCTACTGGAATATGTCCCTTCCTTTGGCAGGGGAGTTGGACTAATGATGCTTTTTAACATACTGAAAAGCACAGGTAGCTTATGATGCAAGTAATTCTGAGATCAGCAAAATAAAACTGGTATGAAAAATACTAAACTGTTAAAATAATTCAAACCTCTTGTTATTAGGAAAGACTGGTCACTAGGTGAACTGTCAATCAGATGGATATTCAAGGTTATGAAATCATATCTTGTTTTCAGTTCACATATATGTGGCTGACAGTGTTCACTGTATCCATTCTGAATTCTGATTCATAAGGTTCGATTTCTATTTCCCAAGTTTCATACATATTTGTTAATGCAATTATTATGGCTTTGACTGCTACAGGCTAAGGCCTAATAACTGAACTTTCATTTGAAACACAATATATGAAGTCAAATCTGTATCATCGGAATCTTTCCTGAGAGAAAGTAGATGACAATATTTTAAATGTGTGAATTTTAGTTAAATTACTTGGTAAATGCCAAAGTAAATTGTGCATATAATACAGACAAAGGAAGGATGCAATTTCCGTAAGAAGTAGATTAGCAGTGATTTTTTTTTTTTTTTTCAGCAGTGAGAAAATATTTTACTGAGCAAATTCCCCACTCATCTATGCTTCTTGACTTTTTAGATACCCTGTAATTCAGCTGGTACACTGGAGAAACAATGTAGGTCTCAGAAGCATGTGCCAGAACTCAACAAATTGGTAAAAAAATATCCTGCACTAGCCTATTTTAAGAAGAGTAACAAATCCAACCTTGCTATATGTAGTATTAGAACAATTGATTGCTAAAGCTGAAGACTTGCAATAGAGAGTTTGACTTTACTGGCTAATGGGGAATGAGAAAATAGTGTAACAGGTAATATCAAAAAAGGTAAATTACGTGGTAAGTGAATTTATGATTAAATATATTCCTGCTTTGAAAAGATGTCTTTTTTATTGCCTCCAACAAAAAGAAGACACTGTGGATTTTTTTTTTCACCTCTAATGTTCCCTCAGCCCCTGCAGCCTGTTGCCGTGTCAGATTTGGCTATTTTGCTAGCACAAGTTAATTTACAAGAACAGCCTCGTGTCTTCCTTCTGAGACCAGAAAGTTCAGCTGAGGTTCTTCACAACTATAGAAAATATTCCACAGGAAAAAACTGATAAGGAGTATCAGATGATGAGCCCAGGTACTTTTGTAGCTTCATGCACACATTACTGTGATGTTCTTTCTGCCAAATTCTTGCACTTGTGGTTCACAAAGAAATGCAAATGTGTCTACATATTTGGATTCTATGTTGAAACTTGTAGAACAAGTAGTATTTTTTAAACTCTTAGTGTAAGGGATAAAACATAAAGGGAGCATGACTGAGTAGTATTTTTCACGATAGTTAATGCTGGTTTCTTGGGGTTAGTATTTTGGTTTTGTTTTTAGTTGATTGTTTGTTTCTTTGCTGTTTTGTAGTTAATGTAACACTCTTCTGTTTTTGCATGGCTTCCAGATTACTCTAGTACTCACAGAAAGATCTTTAACAATGTGGTAGTAGAGAAAGGTAGAGACAAAGCATCTCTTTTCTCACCTTATTTATTTTTTTTAAGACTTCTCTTGTCTCCAAATAGACATACATATGCAGACCCTTAAAAGCTGGAGCAGGAGACATACTCCTCTCTCCTTTTTCAAGTAAATATGTTTTGTCTCCTGAAAAATTATTTTTTTCAGCCTTCAAGCTTCTCAAGACACTTAGGTTGCTGTTCATATGTAAAATGGTGTTATTCCATAAGTTCCACATCAATCATTTAATTTCCTGCACTCTTGCTTGCAAGAGACATGAGAAGCAGCACAGCTTTGCATGGCAAGCTTGGGTTTTTTTTCAAATGTTTTGCAAAGTCCACTTCAACTGTCATAAGAATTAACTTTCTTATAAAATCTTTATTGTGGTTTAGCTCCAGTTTCAGTACTGTTCTTGGATTTGCAGTGTACACCGACTCATCAGCCAGAATGCCTTTCTCTAAAACACGTTTTTTTAATTTCAGAGAAGAA
Organism: Apus apus; assembly: GCF_020740795.1. Lineage (NCBI taxonomy): Eukaryota > Metazoa > Chordata > Aves > Apodiformes > Apodidae > Apus > Apus apus. Next base: position 93,257,591 of record NC_067282.1, on the reverse strand, counting down.
ACTACAATAACCTAATTTTTTTTCTGCAGGTCTGTCTTCATCTTTTATTATCAGATTTCGTTGCACAGCTACATCCTAGACTGCACTTTCAGTGATGGCAAAAGACTTTTGCTTAAGACATGTAATTACAAGCAAAAAGCTATTAGATGTATTTGAGTCCAAATACTTCTTGGTTCCTCCATCAATACTGTGTGTTTTAAACAGCTCATTTGGAAGTGAGCCCAGTGTGCTGACTTTATCAGCAGTATTACGTGCATATTTATACTGAAGCACATACAGTCCTTATCCTCAGCAAAAAATGATCTTGCACAGCCAAAACCATCTTATATTCTACAGGAGCAGTGCCTAGAGCAGCTGGATTTCTGTGTTGGAAATCTGAATATGTGTTGTTTATGTACAGATATTTCCTGAAGGAAAATAACAGGTTTTTTGTACACACAGTAGACACTGCTGAAAGCTTCAGAGTTGCAGTCCATAAGAAGAGTCCAGAGAATGCGAGACATGAGTGGGCTCCCCCGAGTGCCTGAGGTCCATTGGCATTGCCAGTGTAGATTAAATCTCCGTTATGCTATGTGCACTGCTGTCACTGCTCATGCACATATTCAAATCCATTTATCTGTGACTACTGAGAAAGCCTAGTTGGAGCTTCTACTCTGCTGTTAGATGTTTAGATATCTGGGGAAAATATACTGTGTTGCTAACACTGGGCTGCTTGCCCATTGTTATGTCTACAGATTTAATCTAAGTGGATCAGTTTTACATGAACATACTTTTAAGTCACTTAAAATTCATGTGTTCATTGGATCATGAATATTGTCCATTGAGGATGTATGGGAGTGTCAGCTTTGGGCTTTTGGTTGGTATGAACTTTCTGACCCCTGATGAACACCCAGGTTCATCATTTAACATACTAGCAGGAGTCATCCTTATACACTTGGGAGTCTCTTGTTTGGCAGCAGGACGCTGCTATAACTTCAGCACTGTACAAATTTGGTTTATTTGTAACTAAACTGAGTTTTCTACTTGAGGGGAGAATCTGGCAGATTTATGGCAATCTAGCTGTCTCTTAGGATGCATATGAGGACTTGAAGTAACCTTATTACATTAATTGTGTGGCACCTGAAATCTGCGGTAAAACCTTAGCTGAAGATGTTCTTATAGGGTACCCTGGATCTAGGATGCTGCCAGCTCTCTGCAGAACAACTCTCTGCTTGGACATCTCTGCACCAGGACAACTCTCCAGGACATCTCTACTCTGGAACATCTCTATGCTGGGACAACTCTTTGCAGATCGGCAGATGACACAGGGCTGAGCCAGTGTCCTGGTGTAGAGATGTCCCAGCAGATACATGTCCCAGTGGAGAGATGTCCTGGGGGAGAGTTGGCAGCTGACAGTTGCCCCTTCCCAGGTTACTCCACCCGAAATGGTTAAAGTGTTTTCATGGTGATTTTTTTAAATCTCCAACTGTAATGCTTTAGTGGTATGATTTTGTTTAGCAGTGCGTGTATTTACCTGTTGTTTTTGTCTTCCTTTGTCTGAGTTTCTGTAAAACCACTGAGCAGAATGATCTGCAAACTCAAGTGGATATCTGGTTTTGTCCATAGTTTGCCTCAGACAACAGTGCTTTGAGAAACTAGTTTTTGACCTGAGAGAGGGGAAGATAATTCTTATGCACTCAGGTAAGGCCCTTTGCACAGTCGATATGGTTTGGTTTAAATTACTATTAGGCTTTGTGCATTGAAGAAACTTATAGCATGTGTTTGTGTTATAGTGCTTCCATCTTCTGAGACTGAAAAAAAACAGGCAAGAAACAAGTTATTGTCAGCTGGATTTTTTTCTTTTAATTATTAATTTCTCTGAATCATTATTAATTTCAGGGATTTTTATGTTGTTTTGTACCAAGTTGACCACAATTAATCATAAGGAAGTAATCAGGTAAAAATGTACATTTTGACAAGAAAGACAAAGGTTCCTCACAAGAAAATGCTACTTTTGGTGACACTGACTCTACTGATAGCCAAACAGTGTTTGCTTGGCTGATGGTAAATGGAAGTTTCTTGCTTTTGTAATACCAGAATGAAAGTGAAGAGGCAAAAAGCCAAGCCCTCTCATTTTTATCAGGATTCTTAGTTTAAAGAGTCACTGTTTAAAAAGTCATAATACAAGATATAGTTTATACTTTTAATTTGTATTTTAGACAGATTTAGGATATGCCAAAAATCCTCTAGAAATCTTGTCTCAATTGGAGTGAAAACCCTTGTCTCACTGGAGCCTGTGGACAGTGGTGTTAGTGCAGTGCTGTGTACTGCGTGGATTTGTGTTCAAGGTTAGAGAAAGCTTTTAATTTCCAGGATTATTCTTTGAAGTTGTCCCAATACAAAGAATTATCTCATTATATATGGTTTACTCTGTTCTGAATGGCAGACATGTGAAATTTCTTGTCATTGCAGATTACCACGTTGTTGCCTACCACAATTGTGGCTGTGTGCTGACTTCACCTGGGTAGTCAAGCCAAATGTCATGTATGAATGAGCATGAGAGATGCACGAGGCAGTCCTTTGACCTGATATTATAGTAATAGACAGGTTGCTGGAGGATGAAACTCTGTCTTTGCTGGAGTTTGACAGACAGTGAGAAAATGCGTTTTAAGGCTGACAGGAAAATAAGGATTCTGTGTAATGAAAAAGTAAGGCTTCTAATTTTTGCTTTTAGTCCCACAGTAATGCAAAACACACAACAAATACTTAATGAGCACAGAGGAGAGAGAATTTTGCAGAGCTGAAATTTGAGCCTAAGCCTTCAGTCTTCATGTTACACTACTAAGTTGCTGTAGATATAGTTTTTCAACAAAAATCAAAAAAAAAGACGGTTGTGGATTTGAAAAGTCTGCCTGGAAAACATCAATGAACTGGCTGCAATATACTGAATCCTTCAATTTAAAGCTATTGGTTTGGGTTTTTACAGTTATATTTTTTCCCTTCTAGGCTTTTCACAAATATTGGTGAATACTCTAATAAAATCTAATCTAAGTATCACGGAGAAGTTTGCACTCAGAAGCAGGAAAGTTTCAGTCCATCGCTACAGCTATTTGTTTAGTAAGATTCCAGAGAAATTTCCAGCATAATATTTTGAAAGAATAGGGATTATGATCCAAACCTGGCCAAGAATCAAAGAGAAGAGTCTTGCATAACCAAGAAAGTTTTTATTTTTGTTTTATTTTGTTTTTCCTATTTTTTTTTTGTCATGGACAAAAACCCCATAATCATCCCTCCTCTATTATGAAGCATGCTTCAATGGAAATGTCAGGAATGGTGTCTGCTCTGTAATGATCTTGCTTGTATAAAAAAACTTTAAAATGCATTTTAAAGAGCATAGTAAGCTTTGATAAAGGAAAACAGGGTGTGTTTTCCCCTACAGAAACTCCATGCAGGGAAGGATATTCCTTGAGCACTTCTGTGCAGAAACTTGTTTCAGTTGTTGTAGAAGGGACAGATAAAGTATGTTCGCTTACATCAAAAGTCACCTCATTTGAGGCAGAGTTTATGTATCCTTGGACTTCCCAGACAGGGATGTTGAAGTTTCTGATCTCTTTATACCAGAATGACCTGCAGTGCTCCTGGTCTGGCATTCATGTTCTCCACAGCACCTCATCAAGTAGTTACATAGCACAGACTTTAACTGAAAGTTCATACATCCTGTGACACAAACTATCTTGCCCAAGGGTTTATGACAAAACTTCTGAAGGTAGAACTAACTGTGCTTAAATTATTTAGCTTCTGTTTGAAGTTTTTTATTCAGAAAGGAGGTTGATGTGAAAATCAATGCATCCATGACTTTCAGGATCTTCATTACAGTAATTTGGCAGTATTTGGTAAAGCAACATCAGGGTGAGCTCCTTAACATGTTGACTGAACACCTAAAGAAAATCTTTGGAATTTTAATTTACAAGGAATGCCACTGAGTTCAGTCTTACAAGGTCACTTGAAATTCTTATGTATTTATGCCAAAAGAAGTTTCCACATCATCAGATCTATTTATTTTCCTAAGGCTTACCTACTCAACATGCTGTAGCTAGCTCAAGACTTCCATTATAAAGACCAAATCCACTAAAAAGCACAGGAGAGAAGGAGAAATCAAGATTCCTGTCTCGAAAAACAGGAAATAATAGGATGTGAAACCAAATTACTGAGATGCTGAAGGTGTAATATAGTGAAATCCAAGCAAAGATACCATTAAATTTCACTTTAATCTGAGTTCTGAGTGAAACTGAACTTTGCTATTTGTTATTTGTATTGGACTTTCTTCCTTTCCCTAACTTTTTTTTTACTTTTTTTTTTTACTTTTTTTTAACTGTTTTTTTTTACCTTTTTTTTTTTTTACTTTTTCTTTTTTACTTTTTTTTTTTTTTTTAATCTTGGGGGATCTGAATCAATTGGACCTACAGGAAGTATCCAATGAAATATCAATGTTCACTTGAAGAAAATCAGTGGAACAAAACAGTAAGTTGTTGCAACACAAATATGCTACCAAATGTTTTATTACAGTCCATCAGATTTATTTTGATTCAGAGAAATGGATGATGTAGGCAGGAGACTGGTAATTAGAACAGTATTAAATGTTTAAACTGAATCTTAAGTCCATGTGAATTGAATATGATGCTGCTTTAAATAGACTTCATGCAATCTTGAGTCAATGTTGTTTTGACCAACAGTGAGGTAAGCAGATCCTTGCCAGATGTCTTTTTCAGCCTTCTTCTTTGATATCCCATGAGCCCTGAGGAAAGAAGGACAGAACAGAAACCCATCTTTCTGGCACCCCTCTGTTCAAAGAGAAGGCATGAGCAAGTTTACTTGGTGGCCTGCTGAAAGATGGGAAAAACAGCCAGCTGGAGCTCCTGCAAGGCAAAGCAGAGCACAGAAGAAACAGAAGCAAAAAGGAGGTCATCAACCCACTCACCTCCTGAAAAGGGCACGGAGATAATTAGTGACTGCATGGGGGAGAATTTTGCTTTTGAAAAGAGAAATTATAAATTAAGGAAAGATAAAAAGGTTCATTTATTGACAGCACACAAATGGCAACTCTCTCTACAGATCCATCTGAAGTCAGATTGGGATGTCCGTGTGGGTGGGCAACAAGGTTTTGTACGTTGCTGGGTGACTAGCAAAGTGGCCAGCACCTTGTTAATGTTGCTTAAATAAAATGGAAAAAACTTCCAGTACTGTGTGAGCTGAGCTCCAGGTTTTGTTTGTGAACTCACTGGTGAAGGAAGCCCTGTGGTATTAACAACACTCTGGTGGTAATTTTGTTTTAATCCCAGAGCTGGAGTCTGTTGGCCAGCCACAGTAGGTAGAGATAGATTGACCTTCTCTTCCTTGGTTATGTTGTGCATGGTGCACACTACATGCATACCGACAGTGTAAAGCATGGAGAGACGAGCAATTAACAGTCTGGAGGAAAAGGTCTGTGGGAGTGATGATAGATGAGAAGCTCAACATGAGCTGGCAATGTGCACCTGCAGCCCAGAAAGCAACTGTGTCCTGGGCTGCATCAAAAGAAGCGTGGCCAGCTGGGCCAGGGAGGTGATTCTCCCCCTCTACTTGGCCCTCGTGAGACCCCTCCTGGAGTACTGTGTCCATTTCTGGAGCTCTCAACATAAGAAAGACATGGAGCTTCTGGAGAAAGTCCACAGAAGGGCCACAAAGATGATCCAAGGGCTGGAGCACCTCTCTTACAAGGACAGGCTGAGAGAATGGGGGCTGTTCAGCCTGGAGAAGAGAAGGCTTTGAGGACACCTCACAGTGGTCTTCCAGCACCTGAAGGGGACCTACAAGAAAGCTGGAGAGGGAATTTTTACAAGGGTTTATAATGAGAGGACAAGGTATAATGGATCAAAACTGGAAAACCAGGCTTTACTGTGAGAGTGGTGAGACAGGTTGCCCAGGAAAGTTGTGGAAGCCCCATCCCTGGAAGTGTTCAAGACCTAATCTAGTAGTGGGGATTGGAACTAGGTGATCTTTAAGGTCCCTCCCAACTCAAACCATTCTGTGATTCTATGATATTGTGGCCTTAAGCCTATAAGCAAGCTAAATCAGTAAATATCATCTGAATGGCAATTTTTTTAAACCCCGTGCTGCTGTTAGTCTATGCAAGAGAAGGACTGGAAACAGGGTTTTTTTGAGAACAGATACGGTCTCCTGTCAGTTCACATATTCAAAATGAATATCTGCTGCAACTGTTTTCTTTCTGCAATGAAAGTACTTGAGTGCTGGAATGGATTTCCCTGAGAGGCTGTGGAATCACCATTGCTGAAGATCTACAGAACTTCACTGGACAAGCCCAATGTAACAGTGAGGTTTGCCTTCATCCAAGTAGGAGGCTGGACTAGAAACTCTCTAGAGATCCATTTCCACCTCAATTATACTATGATTTCAAACTGTGATGAAATCTGAATTAACTATGGCATTATGTGGGTAATATAAAAACTTCATTTAAAACTTAATTAAAAATATCCCTAAAGTTTTTTTTTCCCTAAGGTTTTTTGAATGCTTAGAGACAAGCTTATATTTATGTATTTCAGTGCATCTAAGCCTTTTATTCAGCATAGTGGTTTGGTAGTAGCTATATCAAATTTAGTTATTTTGGATCAGTGTTTTTTTCCAAAGTCATTACCTTGAAGGACTGTTGATTGTTGGCTTATTCAGGCCAGTTAGCTCTATCCACAAGATATGTTTTCATGGTCAAAACTTCTTATGAGGTATAATATAGTCAATAAATTATTCTCTGGCATTTATGTCCCTTCCAACACAAACTGCTAATATAAGTGAGACTACAAACACAAGTCTTACAAGGTGTGGCTTAGAGAATTGGGGCTGTTTAGTCTGCACAAAAGGAAGCTCAGGGGAGACCTTATTGCTTTTTACAACTACCTGAAAGACGGTTGTAGCGAGGTGGGTGTTGGTCTCTTCTCCCAGTTAAGAAGTGACAGGACAAGAGGAAATGGCCTCCAGTTGTGCCGGGAGAAGTTTAGATTGGATATTAGGAATTGTTTTTTTCACTGAAACGGTTGTCAAGCACTGAAACAAGCTGCCCAGGGAAGTGATTGAGTCACCATCCCTGGTGGTATTTGAAAGACTTGTAGATGTGTTAGGGGATGTAGATGTGTGCTTAGGGACATGGTTTAGTGGTGAATGCAGCAGTGCTGGGTTAATAGTTGGACTTGATGATCTTAAAGGTCTTTTCCAACCAAAATGACTCTATGATTCTGTGTTGAGCCAGTAGCTCTCTGACCCTCCACCAACTACCAGACAAATGGGAGATGTTGTCACATTCTCTGATTCCTGGTAAAAGACCAGCCACTTGTTCAACGAAAGCATTAACACTGGATGAAAAAACACGACCATTGTCCATGATGACCATTGTCCTGGATGAGCCAGGATGAAGCCAATTTTATTTTTTTTTTAAATTTATTTCAGTTAGCTCTCTTTTAACTAGCAGCAACTTTTCCAGCTAGTGAACTGATAATGCTGGAATCTGCCGAGACATCAAGGACACTTTAGTCTGCTTTGGATACTACAGGAGCAGAAGAGTCATATCTGCAACCATCCCATAGGGAGGAGCAGACTAGACAGATGGCAAACCTGGCCAAAGAGAGTATTCTATCCCGTAATATCTACATAGCTCTCGGTATAAGGTCAGGGATCACAGAAGCCAACTTCCTTCCTGCTTCTTCTTCCTTTCTCTTCCATCCATGGCTGCCATCTGGGGAGGACTCAGTTTATCCATCTCCATTGATCCCCAGGGTCATGCATTCCTGACCCTCATAACTCTCCCCTCAGGTCCTGTCTGCTCTGCCGCTCTCTCCAGCAGCGCTCCAGGACATTTTGGGACTGCTCACAGCTCAGGAGATGCTGTGGGAGTTGCTGGGGATGGGGGGGCTGATAGGATTTTGCATGTTCCTGAACACATTTGTGTATAATTGTACATATTTGTTTTATCATTAGTATTTAATTAAAGCTGCCTAGTTTAGTTTTCAATCTGGGAAGTCTCTCCATCTTATCTCTCTCCTTTCCCTACCTGGGTGGGAGGGGGAGGGGATCGAGAGCATTATTGTTGCTGGTTTAATTGTCAATCCTGAGTCAAACTGTGACAGCCATCTTTTGTGAGTTCAAGGAGAAAGAGAAGTGGGAACTCTGAACCCAGATTGTGTTCACAGAGTCTCCTTGTGTCTGTGAGATACTGCAACCTGCCAAACCCAGCTTGGTTCTGCTTTCTCCCTAACACTAGACACATGGCCTTACCCCAGTTTGGCTGGGCCTACAAATAGAAACTGTTTTATAGGTAGGTAGATGTTGTCCACAGGAATTTCTACGATGTCTCTTGAGACTGTTGAGAACATGGGGGGTTAGCTCGTAATAAACAAAAATATCATGTAAATATTTATAATGTGCAGGGCCACTTGCTTAACTCTTTAAGTCCTGAAAGCCATAATGTGTAGCTTCAGCTGCATTGCTCCAGAATGGAGTACTTGACCAATGTGGTGTACCTACCTCTGTAACATCAGACCATCTCAGAACTGAATTTTCTTCTCACAAATTCCATTCTCACTCTTTAATGCTCTGTATAATGTATAGTTAGTGGCAGACTTCTTGAAATACAAGTTGTACTGCAGACTTAAGCCTAGCACCATGTGCTAAGAGTGTATGACCTGCTTTAAAGTGTTCCCATGAATTTCAAAAGACCTTTTGAGTATGAAATATATCGATAAGTCTGTGTCTGGTTTTGACTCTGACAGTTGCATTGTGTTTTTGTGGCCAACAGCTGTCATGCTTTGAAACAATTTCCTTTTTCTGTAATTGATCTGGGCAGTTGATGGCCAATAAAGATTCATTAAAGTAACTGAGTATCCCAGTGTTGCTATCTGACTGTACTTTGGCTAAAAATGACTTACTGTTTACCATTTACCCTCTGAAAACTGTTGGAAACCCTTCCCTGAAGAGCAGTAAGTCCTTGTGTTCTGGGAAGGGGAAGGAGGAGGGGAGAGAAGGAACTGTAAATCCATTTAACAAGAATATTTGAGACTTACAGATTTTTGTATAATGATCCTGTAACCCACTATGATGATTTCACATTTCCCAAAGCTCAAATGGCTTTATTATGCCACTTATCTCCTAATTTCCTTTTACCTTCCTATTTTAGTAGTCTTTGCAGTAGATACCTATGCAATCTTAACTATATCTAGGGCTTTGTTTATAATACTTATTTTTTATATCTCAATAGGGACCAGAAACAAGACCATGCACTTAAAATTAATGCGATACTGCCCCACCTCCCTTGTGTTTTTCCTTGCTCATGTGGTCTACACATGGGATATCTTGGCAATGAACCTTTTTAAAAGCATTGGAGACTTCTAAATCAAAAAGCTTTTTTATATCCTATGTTCCCATATTTGAATTTTAACCCACTCCTTAAATGTTATGTGTTGCCTTATTGCGATAGCATAAAATCCAGAAAGAAAAGTTAGAGATGCAGGGAAAATCAAAACATTTGTTTATAGCCTACATCTATTAGTAGAATGCTACATCTATTGGTAGAATGTTAACATTCTGCTAAAAAATGGTTGTTAGAAATATTTGTATCAAAAGTGGAACTCTCTCTAATTTATTGAGTATCCTATGATCATAATGCATATTTAATGTCATGTATACTTGAGTATTCTAAGTACCGTAGTGGGTTCAGGAGTCCACTGTGGTTGAATGCAGTGGTGGTTTTCATGCACTAAAGTGTGTGCTGATGTATCTGCACACATGCAGTGGGTTCTCAAGGAGGCAGGAGCAGCAGGTAGAAATGGACAAAGAATATATGAAGACCAATAGGAACGCAAAGATCAAGTGCATCTATATGAAAACTATGATGAGGGAGCTGCAGTCAAAATGCAATTCCAGTGAAAAAAGGAAGTAGCTCCTTCTCTAAATAGGCATGTTCATGAGAAAAAGGGTAAAGAGGATTTTGTTTGCTTTCTAAAAATGTATGCATGTATGTTTCCCAGAATGTCATTATCCTTTATATACAAACACGACATAGGTCAGCATGGGCTTTATTCTTTGAGTCCTATTTTAAGCTCATTGCGAACTCTAAAATGTACACAGAAGAACTGATGGGAATTTCTAGCATCTTGAAGACAGCAAACGAAAATAACTGTTCTGGTTCTGCTGTGGACAGGGGATGTATTTCTCTTTTAGTACAGTGCCTTGAACAGAATACTCTATTTTGACTAAAGGTTGTTCTTGAAACGTATTAATATTGTAAGGATGCATATCCAAGATGAAAACGCATAAAGAGCTGCTGTGAGAGAGTATATACGTAAATAGTGAATATGTAATGTTTAATTTCTGCAGGATCTGTAAGAAACAACTAAATTCAGTATCATCTGTTTCAATGTGTGCATGCAAAGTCAGGTCTTGTGCACAAACACTTTGTGTGTGTGACATTATTAATATTCATCTGTTGGTGTTCTAAGTCACTGCACAGGGGGATTTGAGACATGTTATAAGTGGATTTGAAGTAACACAGACTTCTTTGAGAAAAAAATATTTTCAAAAAAGGAATATTTTAAAAGCCCAAACTGAAAAATAGAAACTTTGCCCTGCATATGTTTGTATTGGTACTAATGAAACATTTAAATCTGTCATATTACTTTGCCCTGATGACACAACTTTTTCCCATAAGATCTACAAATGCAGATGCGATCCTTCTTTGCCAAAAGCTCCCTTTCTTGCCAAGTACATTGGACCATTCCCAACACACTGGATAAATCCAGCCATAGGTAAATACAATATTCTCTAACTAACTAAAGATCAAACAAAGTTGATAAACTTATCACATGTCAGTAAAAACCTACTGCTTTTTCTTAATGAGACAGATAATTTTGACTGATGACTTTGTATTTTATTTCATGAAAACTTCAAGAAATCTTTGTTTTAACTGATAGACCCTCACAAACTCACCACTTTTATCAAGTTGTTGTACACTTAAAGCTGCTTTTCTCTGAAGTTCGGTATTTAATCATACTTGAAGTTGTCAAACAGCCAGAAGTGGTGACATTTTAAGCACAGAATTGAAAAATTAGGCAAATCATTATTATTGTGGTCATCCTCAACACGCAAAATGAGCATGTTCTACTACACTGTACACAAGTAATTTTCACCAATAATTTCAATGGTTTTACCTAAAAGTCCATCTTTCAAGAAAGCAGAATTCCAGACAACCAGTTGTTACACTTCAAGCTAGAGACCTTGAAAGAATTAGATATTTTGTACACTGAAATGAGGGCCAGAGAAATGCAAAGCTCATTTGGTTTTGGTTTTCTGAAAAGCTCAGTATTGCAAAATACAAGTATTGCTCAGTATTTGGTATTGCAAAATGTCTCTAGAGCTGGTGCTTGGAAGGTATGAAACAAAGCCTTAGCTGAAACTTGCCCTTTTCCCCTTTTCCAAATTCATGCTGTGATTAAACAAATAGAGCTCTCCAGAGTTGATCTCAAATTTGGAAAGAGGAATGCAAGTTTTTTGACATCAGTGTAGAAACTCCAATGGTAGAAAGAAGCTACCATTAATTTTTATGGTACTGAAAATGAAATCTGATGTGGGAAGTAGATAACACGTATAGAAGACAAAGTTCTTAAATAATCCTGAAAATGTGTATGTCCCTGTTATGGACTGTTAAAATTGGTTTCAGAGATTAAATACATTTTGTCAAAGTTCATTTGGAAGATCAGTAATTAAACCAGTAGTGCTAGTTCTGAAGTATTGTCTTGTGTGTTGGTCATGTTGCCTCCCACATAATGTCCGTTCCTCTTCCTTTTTCATCCAGTGTCTCAATAAGTCTTCAAAAACAAATGAGAAGGATTCATATTTAACCAGCAAGTGCTTCTTCCACCCCACAGCTACAGTTATTGAAACCTGACCTCTATCAAAACATTGGGAAAACATCTCACTGTGTTTGAAGTGTCAAAATTTGAAAGAATTTGCAAATTTGCAAAATTTGTAAAGTTTGTCCAAAGCTATACTCTTGCACTACATAGTACTGAGGCAGAGACAAGCTTAGTTCTGTTTATAGACAATACTTGAGAAAAAACCCCATTAGTTAATAAATGAGCATTAGTTAATAAACTATCTCTCCTAGGATTTTTTTAACCTTAAGTTTCGTACTGGGCTAAAATGATCATATGGCTGCTTGGGACTTGGACTGTGGGCAAAGTGCGCTCTTCTGACAGTCTGGTTTGGTTCTGGCATGGTTTTAGTAGTGGGAGAGGGGCCCCAGGGGTAGCTCCTTTAAGAAGCTACTAAAAGCTCCCTTGGCTCAGGTGCCGTTAGAGAGACAATAAATGTGCCTCTGTGATTAACATGAAAGACCTGTGAGCAGAGAGAGCAAACTTATGAAGAGCTAAACTGGATAGGTGAGAGCAGTGTTAGCGTGGAGATGGCAAGGTTGGTGAGGAAGAAGGGGAAGCAGGTGCCCTAGCAGAAGTTCCCCTACAGTCCATAGCAAGACTGCAGGCTGTCCCCCTGCACTCATGTCAGAACATGATGGAACATCCCCTGAAGGTGCCAGGAGGGGTAAATGTGGAGCTGCAACCCATGGACTTGGATCTGCAGCTATGGAGTACCCTGCACAAGGGAAAGCGTTCCTGAAGCAGCCTGTGACTCTGTGGGAAGTCCATGCCAGAGAAAGTTGCTCCTTAGGGACTGCACCTCATGGGAAGGATTAATGGAGTAGAGAGTCTTGAAGGACTCTCCCATGGGAGGGACTCCATGGGGAAGCAGAGGAGGACTGTAAGGAATTCTTCTTCTTGAGGAGGAAGTGTCACTGTGCCGCTGAGGGAAAAGGAAGTAGAGAAACCAGGAACAAAGTGATTTGAGCCCGGGAAGAAGGGAAGGGTGGGGCAACGTATGTAAACACTGCTCTTTGTTTTATCTGTGTACTGTGTGCATTTGATTAGTGAAAAAATTAAATTATTTTTTTTCTCCAAGTTGAGTCTGTTTTGTGTGTGACTGTGAGGGATGAGTGAACCCTCCTTGTCCTTTGTCTCGACCCATGAGCTTCTAGTTGCCCTTTGTCGTCCCCAGCCTAGTGTGTGTGTGCATGGAGGGGGGGGTGAGTGAGTGACCACATAACTGGTTCTTTGTTGTTGGGTTAGGCCCAAACCACAACGCCTGAATACATCCCCCCTTTAACAGAATCCACCTCGTGGAAGGAGTGGTGGGTTGTGGATGAAGAGAGGTAGAGGTGACTGCATGTTTTGAATATGTTAATGAAATTTACTTATGGGGAGCTTGATTAAAACAATGAGTTGAGAGGGATATCTAGTCTGAATTTTGTTGCCATGAAACCATAACTTCAGTAGTTACTGTACTTCTGTACCTTTGTGTTACTATTTTTAGAGCCTTAAACATAGTAGTAGGTTTCCATTACTGTTTTGAAGTTTGCTTGCCATAAATGTAGGCAACTTTTTTCAAAACTTCACAAAGACACAAGAATAAATTAATACAAAACTGTGTTTCTAAAACTTTATGTAAAATTATGGATGAAGGAGTTTACAGAACTGTAAATGGAAAGGTTGTCTTGTCCTGAGAGTGAATCCAATTAAATTCTGCACTGAGCCCAAGAAAACTTACTGGCATGTAGGTTAAAGCCAAACCAAGTTTTCTCCAAACATTTACTGACAGCCATGAACTTCAACAGTTTCAGGCAATGAATTTTCCAAGTTGTGTTGGAGGGCTTTCTATAAGTTGCCACAAATGAAAAAGGAAAAAAACATAGCAGATGAAGAAGAGGAGATTCATGGACTAGTGTTGAGTCTCTTTTCTGATACCATAACTGCCAAAGCAACAACAACAACAAAAAAGCAACAAAAAATCCCAGTCCTCCTCATAAATCAATAAAAAACATGTTTCCATAAAATTTTTATTATTTTGATAACAACAGCTTGACATTTTTGCATTGGCTCAGTTACATTTTTCCTATCTATTGCCTGCCAGAAGAAAAAAAATCCTTAATTTTCAGCCATCTACTGGAAAATGTTTCTTCCTGATTATTAATCAATGTGCACACAGGATCATTTCATGTTGTTAATTCCAAATTTTGCTAGAGAAAGCTGGATGCTGGTAGAGATCATGTACTGAAATGGTAGATTATGACAGTAAAATAATAAAATGTTATTTTCCCTTTGTTTAAGGTGTGAGTGACAACCATGATGCATGGGACTTTTTAAAATATACCTACTGGATTCAGCACAGGCAACAATCCATGAAAATTCTCACCAAAAACTTGCTTTTGACATGCTGGAAAAAGCAAATCTCTTCAGTGCTTCTCTGGAATAGTGCTCTGTCTTTTGTATCTTGGACAAATCCAACCATGGCATTTTAGATCATGTGTTAACTATGATTATTTACATGTAATGCCCTGGCAAGTTTATTTTAGTGACTTAAATATATTTTTCTTAGGACTGGAAAATGGCCTTCAGCCTTATGTGTCTGACTGTGCAGGTTTATCTTTAATCTCACATGCCTGCTATTTTCACATACTCCAAATACTTCTGCAAGGAAACAAAAAATTGGATGCATTTCATAGTGATTGCCATCTGTTTAAATCAGGTTTTGTTTAAATCTGATTAACTCTAGATTTATTTCTTTTATATGTGCAACCTAGAGGTGGGGCCACTCCTTCTCCTGTTCAATAACACAATAATCCACCAAATAATACTAACTAAAAAGTTAATTTTAACCCAAACCATTTTCATTGCATGGCGGCATGAATGTTTGTACCAGGACAAGAGAAGGATGGAACTGCTTTTTCCACTTCTGATGTTGGCTTAAATTGATCTAATGATTGCCCTAGGCACTGGCGAGTCCACACTAAAGAAAAACATTGAAATGTTGAGTTGTGGGGAAGAGAGCTCAGGGGAAGCAAGGGTGGGTCAGAAATTTCCATACATTGAAGTCAATCCATCATCAAACATAAACCAGAAATAAAGGAAGTTTTTTTAGGCTTGGTGCTTCAGAACAACTTGCCAGAGATAAAGTGTATTTTAGGTTGAGTTGAAGGGTCCATGGCAGTTCTTGCATTATCTGACTGGTTTGATTACTCCGAATAACAGTATTGGCTCCTTTTTGTGTGTTACTTGTATCTCAGATATGTCATGGCAATGGCACATTTATCCCAATAGTGACTTCAGTATGTTTTAAAAAATAAACCAAGGAAACCATGTTGTTGTGTTTGTGGGTTTTTGTGTTTGATTGGTTTGTAGCTTTGTAAAATTTAATCAACTGAAAAGCGCATGTATGATGACTTGGATTTGAAAATCAGTTAATTCAAAACACCAAAGCAAAACCTACGAGTTTGCATAGCAGGCTGGGATTATACTGTCTCAAATACATGGACAAATGAAGGTGGTCACGGTTTTGCAGATTGTTTTCAGGGGAGTGGTGTGCCTGTGAGGCTCAGACTTGAGCCAGAGGTGTTTGGGGTCAAAGTTCTTTCTTGCAAACCATGAGAGTTTTGGGAAGGAAGCCTGGAAAATTTATAACCAAAATATGGCTCTTATCTCAAATCTGTGAAACTTGCAATATCTCCTTCAGCAAATGGGAAAGAACAATATTATACTAAGCTTTAGAGGCCGGACAAAAGCCATACAACATATGTAAGACATTAGTTGTGCATGCCTGTGTAGTCACACAAACTATTTTGTGCACTGGTTGTGCAAGGTACAGTCCTACTTTTCTCTTCCTGCCACTTCAGGCCACCCAATCACCAGCTCAGTGACTTTTGAGTGAATTCAGGCAAATTTCTACACTTCCAGTGTTCATTCTCACAATAGAGAGAGCAGAAGAAAACCTGAGCTTTCCCACTCTAGTGAAAATTTGGTATTTTGTATAAACTGGTAGAGTGACAATGGCTGCAGATCTGAGGACATGACCTTCTTCTCCCAGCGCTTCTACTGGGAGAAGAAACTTTGGTAGGAGGTATAAATATCTTTAACTGACACATCTCTGTAAACATGAATTATAGCCTCACAGCCTCAGTACATTACAACTGTGAGTTACCTCAAAATGCTGTCACTTTTTAAATGTTTGTTCTGTCTGTCTGATTAAGAAAGCATCCCTTGTAGCAATGCTGCAAGGCAAGAGAAGTCCGTACTGGCCAGATTTTCATAGCATAATTTGGGGTCATTCCAGGTCCCTCTGGTTACATAGGAAATGCATGGATACACTCTGACAGTCTGAGTGGTTTAGGAAGATGTTCCCTGCCAGTCCAATTGATTTTATATTGTGAAAGATTAGATGGTATTTCAATCTGATGGCATAAGCAGATCTAGTACATTGCTGTTGCTGAAAGAGGTGTACCTGTCTCTCATTCCTTGTTTTTGGTCATGCAGCCTCTTCCTAACTTGTTTCAGCCAGCTCAATTCACTGAACCAGCTGAAAAGTGAGTAGTCCAACACACAAGAATGAGGCATGTAGAAAAAGATATTAATTTAGTATTTGGACTATAGTATGAAGCACAAAACAGTGATCTGACAAACATTTCTGTCTCTCCTTCTCCATTTCCCACAGGAGTTGTTCTAGAAACCTGATGCCTACCTTAGTGTAGCAAACATGGGCTGTTTTGACTTTCATTTCTTCTGTATATTTCTGTTATTCTCCCAAATAACATTTGCTCTTGCTTTTTCTTCCCTCTGTGTAGCTTGGAACCAAATGTTTCTCTATGGTACTTTTTATGACCCTTTTTAGGATGGCAACCATATGCTGAGAGATGCATAGGGATTTTTTATGTCTGAGTTATATTTGCAGTCTCCATGCAGCAGGAGGTGGATTCTTGGCTAACCTTTACATAACGTTACAACTGTTTTTGATGCACTGCTGGGTATTTTGTGAGTCCAGTGAATCTTGATTTTTTTATTTTTTTATTTTTTTTTTTAACAAATCAGTTTCTTCTTTGCATGAGCTGCACTGCTTTTGTCGTTATCATTTGCCAAATGATTTGGTGCCAGCTTCAGGGTTGCATATCTTGTCAGGTGGCATGCTTTTCCTTGTATCAGAGATGAGTTCTTCCCCCAGTGTAACCTCTACCTGTGCTGGTGTGAGCCATTTTCTGCAAAACGACAAAAAAAGGCAGAACAGAAGAAACCACTGTTTCTCTTGAATGAAGGAGTAAGGTTTCCTCCAGTTACTACCTTTCCCCCTTTCCTCATATCTTCTACTCTCTCCTTTGTGTATTCTGCTTTCAAAAGGATTATTTTGCAGATGGAGAGAACTGAGTATAGATCCTGCAACATTAACCTCAATCCTGTAACATCTGTCAACTATTTCCTCCTCCACTTTCCTCTAGTAAAAAAACACTGTGTTGTTTTTTTTTTTTAACATGTGGATGCCTTTTATTTTCTTTCTTTGTACTGAAGACATGCTTTCCAGAGTTTTCTGCAATTCTGATGTTTAGAAATTTTTTTTTAAAAAAGGTGATATTCTCAAGTAAGTGTATGCCTTCAGACAGGGAACAGGAGAAATCTCTCTACTCCTCAGCTCCACACATCCCTATAGCGTTGTTAAGCTCATGATAAGCAGTGATACTAAGTACGTCTGAAAGTCACACCATAATTTGGTGCTATAAGCTTGAAATTATAATTTGGGAGATCTTCCCTTTCTCGTGTCTTTTACGATTTCTGACTCTAAGTGATATTTGAAAGTTTTAGTTTTTGAAAAATATAAACCACATGCTGTGATTAGATGCTGATCTCTTATCTTTGGGTCTCTTCAAGTGCTTTCACAAAATGATTTCACACAAACCAATAAATAGTTGACAGGGATAACCTAAGAGTGCCTATAGAGAAATTTATCTGTATAAAAGCCTTGATAACCTTATGTGCTTTCCCGTCAGTATTTTCATTATAATGTATTTACTACTACAGGCTCAGGACTAAGGAAGCAATACTGCAGTGTTGCCTGTTACAATTATCAGTCAGTAAATGAATACAGGTTTTTGATATATAGCAACATTTTTTTAAAAACTGAAGTTAGTGAAAATTATTATTGTATTTTTTGTGTTCCTGGAATTGGCAAGGAGATGGATTTTTCTCCATCCCAGCACTGAAGCATGGGTCATTTTTTTTTTTATTTTATTTTTTTTTCTGCTGTAGAAACGTATAATTATGTGTGGGTAGACTTGGCATGGATCTCTTCCCCTTCAGGGATTTGAAGAAAACAAGCCTTTTCAAATATCCTTAATAACATACAGGTAAATAATGAGTTCAGACCAAATAACTGCTAAATATGAGAAAAACAGCATATTTCTACTCCTACTGCTAGCCAGAAAAAGATCAGTGATTACCCATATCCTGCCACTGATATTTTACACAGACCTCTCTACTGTTTTCAAGTGAGAGATCAGTGCCTAGGCTGATGGCAGGATGTGGACCTTATAAAGTATTTCCTGCTGAAAAGAGCACTTTGGATTATTGGATAGGCTAAAATGTCATTTAATGAGCTGTGTTATGAAAGATTGACTTCTACACACTCAGGAGTAAGTGTAAACTGACATAAGAGGTCCTGATCTTGCAAAAAACCCTTATCAGACATATCCTCAAGTCACTAACAAAACTCACTAAGTTCCAATGAAGCCTTTATACAGCTAGAGTTTGTGGCAACAGGGGCTTGGCTGGAAAGGACACTGTTTCAATACCCAACCTTATGAATGTTGTTTAGCTGTGCATGCTGTGATAACTCTTAAGGTGGGATCATGCAGTATGTATCAGAGCAGCCAGCATTTCTCCATAGCATATGTAAAGAAGAACAGAATGGGCTCATGTGGAAATTGTTCCTCTTTTGAAGCTGGTACCTAAGACCTCCAGAGGGACTGGCAACCACTGACCACATTTGTTTATTTTTCTGCAGGGATCACAACTAGCTTTCAAAGTGTTTGCATTTATGTGATGCAGAGGATGTTAATAGCTGTGAGGGGGAAGGAAGCACTGGTGGGAAATGGGGAGACAAAAGCTGACCTGAAGTCTTGAACTATGAAATGCAGGCAGAAGAAGACATGTGCATCTGCTATCTAGGAAAAACAGAGATGGAAAATTTGGGGACAGATATTGCTGCATGGTTCTTCAGGAACAAATAAGAAAGATTATGGAAAAGTCTATATTTGCATCTTAACCTCAGTTTCTTAAGCTAATAGTAACAAACATGTACAGTCCTGAGTAATCGCACTGGAAAAAACCACAGGAGTTATGCATGGGGTGCACTGTTAGCCCAGTTGTCCTGCAAGAAAGCACAAAGGGGTTTGAACAACATGCCACTTGGCACTGGGGACAGAACTGAAAAAAGAAGAGGTTTCTGTGAGTGCTGCCCTGATTCTCAGCTCTTTCTGCAAAGGTTGTGTCCATCTGATCAAACAAAGGTCTGGGTTGTTTGTTTTTTTACTTAAGACTTCAAGTGACAACTGGTAGATGCACATCTTCAGCCAACAGGTCTCATAGTCTTTGGTATGTATTTTAGCTATCTCCTATAACTTGCAAAATTTGATTGACTTTTCTCAGTCTGTCAGACACCTGGTCCCATGATGTTTGCTAGACCATACTGGGCAAAGGAGTGCAGCAGTCATCTGAGATGTGAGAGTCGGTCTTCCTGCTGTTACCAATACCCAAATACTTGCAGTGAATGCGGGGCAGCATGACATGGCAATAACAGACTGGGTGAAATGAATTTAGAGGCACTATAGATTAGATAATGAATGATAAAAAAAGTTATGGCAGCCTAGGGCTGACTTTAAGGGAATCTAGACCAGCCTACATTTTGTTTTAGTTGGGTTTGCTTGGGGCTTTTTGCTCCTCAGATTTCCTACACGGAAATTGTGCAGGGTTGTGTAGTATCTGTGTAGCTCTTAGCATACTACCTAGGTCTTACTGTAACACTGCATGTGCACAGAAGCGTGGGCAATATATCTTATGTGTCCGAGTTGTGTCACATCTACTGTGTGTACGGATCCAGAGGCTGTGCATATGCATTAGAGTTGCTTTGCAAGTGCTGCCATTTGGCTGTGTTTGGCCCTCTTGGACAATGCAGACAAAAGCTCAGAATGTGTATTTTCTGCTCAGTTAAATTTTCTAGGTAGAAGTAAAGAAATACTATGTCTAAGAAAGTCCAGACTCACTAGGAAAACCTAGTGTCATAAGCCTGTGTCATAAACAAACTGATTTGACTTCAGGAGTACTGAAATATCAGACTACTCTTAACCATCTCCACTTCAGAGAAGAACAGCTACTGAGCTGCTATGCTGCTTCCTTGTGCTTTAGTTCATCTTTCTAATTAAAAAACAGGGAACCATCCTGTAGTTCAGGAGGATCTTATTAAGCAGGCAGCAGCCTCTATCTTCTCTTGGCTACATGGTAGCTCTCTGTTAATAGAGAGGAAAAAATATCTTTAATACTTATTAACTGGAAAATATGTGAGTTAGTATAGTTTTCTTTCCATATTTTAATTCATCTTTATAGATTCCCAAATCATAGAATCATAGAACTATTCAAGTTGGAAAAGATCCTTGGGATCACTGAGTCCAACCATCATTCCTACTCTACAAAGTTCTCCCTTAAATCATACCCACCAACACCACCAATGGAACCATATGATTATTTTTAAGAAGCAATTTCAACTTTTTCTCATACAAATTCCTAGTAATGGTGCTTCAGTTCAGAAGATGGCACAAACTCTAACCTTGCTGTTTTAAAACTTGTCTGTTTAGCAGGTTATGAGTTTTTCCTAATTTCAACTTTCTTTTGTCGCAGTAATGATGCAAAAGCTAGGTCTTGTTCTGTTTCTTCTGAAAGGTGTTGTGATGCACTATAGACTGTCTCTATCAAATCCCCAGGAGCATCATGAGCTTTATTAACAGATCTTGCAACACAGCTAGCTGATGAAGTACCTGGGAAAGGTGGAGGAGAAAACAGAAGGTGAGCAAATTTACTGCTATATGAAGCCTGTATGGTCACTGATCTTAGGCAATCTGTAACAAACTATGCACTGAAACTATTCCTAAAACATATCTTTGAGGTCAAAAGGTCGAAAAGCATTCCAGAAACAGAGTCGGGTGTTAAAGTTTTCCTTTTGTGTTTTGCTAAATGGAATCAAGGAGCCCAAGTGGTCTCTGCTGATTTATTTAGTTATTTGCATATAACATCTATATCGTGAAACCACTCTTCTTTCATCTCTGTAACAGCTGGCCTAAGTAGTTTGCTTGACCTTTAATGGAGATTTGTGGGAGGGAAAGATGCCAGAGCTTCTGCCCTGCTGTTCATAGCTGTAGCTTTATCTCATCTTGTGGCTCAGAGGGCTGCTCTGCTTTCGTCAGAGAGTCAGAAGTGAGGCCCCGCAGGGGCATGCTATGAAAAAGGAAAAAAAAAATATCTTAATGACAGGCCGTTCTTCAGCTTCTCTGCTACCAGCATAATCTGCCTGGATTGGGAAAACATTTCCTGAACTTTTAGCTAAAAAGAAAGCTTTCCTCTGTTTGTCTCCCTGACTCTCTCTGGCTCTCTTGTTCTTCTTCCCCTCTAAGTAATGAAATATAGAAGTTAGAATAGCCTGGGGTAGGATGAGCTATACTAAGAAAAGATCTGGTTTTTAGGCATAGGTGGTATTCAGCAATGGAAGAATAAAAGATAGAGCATCAGTGTCATCTAAGCAACAAGTTGTGGGTTGCTCTGACTGAAGGGCAAATCTAAGATACTGTTTAGATGTGACAGTGTATGCTTGTTATTCATTTTTATATAGCTAAAGCACAGACAGTGCAATAGGGACAGTGTACCTGTTAAACCAAAAAGCACCAGTGTGCATGACTGTGACCTAATGCAGTTTGTACATTAAATTCTGTGGGATTTCAGCAGGAAGTCCAGAATATACAGCTTGCTTTGAAGGGTCAGCAAGTGTTATAGTTATCCCTGTGTCACAATCATGCAGTTGCTACCCTGAAGAGTTGTATAACTCTAGAAATTAAGTTTTAATGCACCTATCATTGCCAGTTGTCTGTAGGTCAGCTTTGCCTACCCTCACTCCAGCTCTAGGGTGTCATTTGAATAATGAAATCAGGGTGGTTTGGCCTTTTACTCTGTTCATAGACTTCTGTCTAGATTCTGCATTTATGGGTCCACACCTTTTATTTCTAATTAATAGCTTCTATCTTGCTGTTAATCTTGGGGGAATTCCCACTGCTCTCTGCTGTGGTACTAGCTCTTCCATACTAGTGCTGATCCAGAGGAATAAAGAATTCAGCAGCAGCTACAATCCCACACATTTGTTTTCCCTCTTATAAGTGCTCAGCTATTTTCCTTCTTTGATGTGAACGGTTTTGTTACTCAGGCAAAAGCAAAAAATAAATAAGTGCAAGAGCAGCTTAGGAAAATGAAAAAAACCCTTCTG
The DNA here is from genome assembly GCF_020740795.1 of Apus apus. Classification (NCBI taxonomy): domain Eukaryota; kingdom Metazoa; phylum Chordata; class Aves; order Apodiformes; family Apodidae; genus Apus; species Apus apus. The sequence goes on along the minus strand of NC_067282.1, from coordinate 93,235,127 downwards.
TTCTTCCAGTTTCTTGTTGACTTTCTCCTGGTTTCTTAGCATGTGCAGGATTGCTTCTGTCCTAGAAACAGCAGCATTTATTCTCCTCTTGTGCCTGATATCACTACTATTGGTGCACACATCAAAGCAAAGGTATTAATATCAGTGTGCAAGGTGACACTTTCATGACCACTGATGATTAGTCAGATAATGTTAACAGTTAGCTTATAGAATCTCTTCTATCACTTTACATAATATTGTCTCCTTATTCAATGTTATGTAATTTAGGCAAGGTTCACATTGATATGTGTTGAAGGAGATATCAGCTCTTTGTTTCTAAGAACCAGTTTACAACACATGGGAAACATGAAAAATTGCTGGTTAGGTATGGAGAGTGTGAGTTCAATGTCTGGGGCAAAGTCACATAGTGATTCCAGGCAATTATGCTTGCTTTGAGGCAAAAGTAACTCCCTGAATAGAGACATTATTACATCTTACCACGTAGACTAACTGGCCCTGCCACTTGCCTGCGTATTGGCCTAATACTATGTGCTGAAAGTGAGAAGCCAGTACTTGACCATACTTGGTAACAAACATGGTGGTAACTCCTGTGTCTAACTGCAGTGTGCCTGTTAGCAAGATTAGTCAATACAGCTGATTGCAAATTTTGCATGTTTGGGGCCCATGTGCTGGGATTTGACTCATGATATAAACAAGGCTGCTATTAGATTAACTCTGTTCAGCATGGGTAAGATGGGAGAGATCTTGAGTACTTAATGAGAAAGGCCTGTCCCTGTGACCCCTATTTCCTTTATTTTCAAAAGTCTGTGGGAGTATTTATGTAAAAGAAAACTTCTAGGATTAGACCTGAATTCGTTAGGAACATTATCCTTCTAAATTGTTATCAAATTAAGCTCTGTAGAGCAGCTCTCAGAATGACTTATTACATCTCTTTTGGAGACAAAATGTCCTCTAATCCAACAATTCACATGTTGTTTCATGACTGCAAACTGGTCAAGTATCAGTAACCTTTTACCATCTCGTGTGAATACAAAGAACTCTGCTTGAGATAAATTTGGTACTAGTCCATAAAAAACCCCACAGTATTTGTGTATAGAAGACATTTATACGTTTCTGAAGTGTTTTGGCAAAAACCCTACAACAAGGGCAGAGAGTCTGGAGCAATAAGCAGGAAATGTGTCATTAAAGGTACAGAATAGGCTGTTCTCTTACTGCCCGTGTCAAGGGCAGAGGGGAATATTCCCACCAAATAAGTACAACCACGTCTTTTTAGGGGAGGTGCTGTTGGTCAGATTGTGCATTTTGAATAAACTGTGGGTTTGTGGGGAAATTATTGAAGAAGTAAGGTTCATAGATTCTGAGAAAATAAAACATTTGTCCTTTCCTTATCCGAACAGTGCCCTATACTCTTTCCCTGTACATGTTCCCTCTGTACTTATATCTACCTGCTTCCTCATGGCAAAACTAAGAACTTTGTGGAGTGATGGAGGGGAGAACTAGCGGAGACAGTACCAGGAAATGCGTGTTGATGTCTCTAGATCAACTTGGCTCCATGGAGATTGCTTGACTAATGATTGCACACTCTGTGTGGTTATCAGAGAGCCTTTGTGTGAAAAACAAATGCTGAGAAGTTGGGTCCTTGCTATAAATGAAGAAAAACTGTAATTCTTCCCTTTGGTAAAGTTGTAAGTGCTTTAGGACACTAATGTGGTGTTGGCTGTCTGTATAGAGAATGGATAGCTGCCTGTGTGCCTGCGCACCTATGCATAAAAGAGTCCTAGTTTCAGTTGCATGGATTCATCTTGATGTTAAAACACTGGGGTTAGATAGGGAAACTGAGGATTTTGTGCAGCTGCAACTCCTGGACTTGGGAGGTGCTGAGGCACCTCTGTCTTGCAGGAATGCTATCCATCACTGAGGAAAGCTATTCCCTGCTCCCACACAGTTGTAGGCAGTTTCTTACCCCTGGTATGGGAGCAGTTCTCTGTATCTCAAGATTTTGGTTTTCACTGTGCTAGTCCAGCATACATCCCAGGACTGCAAGACTGATGCCGGCAAAAGAATATTTACTGTGTAAGTATCCTCATCCTTCCTCCAGCTTCCTCCCTCTTCCTTCCTTTGCAGTCCCCTGGCAGGAGGTTCTGGCTCATATGAGAAAATTCAAGTGCTTTGTGGTTGCAACTGTCTTTTGTTTCTGTGTTTAAATAGGCTCTGGCATAAAGAGAGGCTGGCACTGCCTCAAGACAGCACCAAACCCATCAGTTCCAGGGAGCAGTAGCAACAATTTCCCTCTTAATTTCTCACCTCCAAGCTATGGAGTATTTTCCCATCCTGCTCCCTGCATATACTTTAATTCTTCCACTTAAAAAAGCTGAAAAAAAATCTTAGGTGATACATTTAAAGAATGAGTAATCTCACTGATTAGGACTTCTAATCATCTACCCCAGTAGGAAGAGTACTCTAGTAACAGAAAATACAGTGGCCGATTTCTATGTACCAGGACATCCAGCACAGCAAAAAAAAAAAAAAAAAAAAAGTATTTTAATATCTAATCACAAGATGGTCTTTGCTGGTAAATGACATTTCTTTACACTAACTAAATATATAAGGCTTATTGATAATAAAATTTCATCAGCACTTGTGGCTAGAATCCTATTTTTGCTCCTTGCCAATAGAATCACTTAAAGGTAAAGCCAAATTGTGCAGGATTCCTTCCTCACTCTCTTATCTGAAGAATATGCTCTAATGGATCAATGATACTAACTCTTCAGTTTATACACTGCACACACAGCATTATTAGATTAAATTTTTCATAAAGCCCTCTACTAGCAATTTTTTTTTTAAATGTAAGTCCCTATGATATCTATATGCATTTCTTTGTGAATACTTACATTTAACATAAGTTTCTTATATTTAGCATAAGTTTTTCCTGTGTCATTACTCTAAAGGTAACCCAAGTATTTGAGTATTACTTAGCACTAGGCACAAAAACCCAATCAGGAACAACCTGCTTAAAGCACATATTTCTGTGGAGATAAACTGATTTGATTTGAGGCTTTAGCTACATGGAAAAGAATATGGGCTAAATCCTCTAGGCTCCAGTGCTGCAGACATCTTTACACAAGTATATTTGCTTGCATGGTGAAGCTTTGTTAGGCCTAAAAGCCAAAAAAACATTTACTTCAGTAACTTTATAAACAACACTAGGCAAAGAGAAATTAAAAATAATAAGTAAAATGATGACACTTATCTAACGATCAAGAGCTAAGTAAGCAACTTGTTTGGTGACATCTCACAGATTAATGATTGGTAATAAAAGGAAAAAAAAAAGATTTTAGAAGCTTGCAGTCCCTGGATTCTTTCCACATAATTTCTCTTTTACACATACTAAGTGGAGGCAGATTCAGTGGTTTAATATCTGCTAGTGACACTGTGTTTAAACTAATACTGACTGTCTACGTAACTTGGAGTGAACTGGCTGTTCTGTTAGACAAACATATCTTGAGATGACATCAAATCTGGATGGTCTCTGATGGAAATCTCAAGTAATGTTCTGGGTTTGCTTTCTCTCAGCACATCAGTTATAGCTAAGTCTTCCTGATTTGCAGACAAATGTTATTACATGTTGGGTTATTGGGCATGACTGTTTACTTCCCTCAAATACTTGCCATCACCTATTTTTTTACAGGGAGTGGCAAGTGCTGTAACATCGGTAGTGTGGACTGTGAAATACAAAGGATAACTTCCCTACTGCCACATTAAATTTCTGGATTAACATCTAATTTTATTGCCAAAAGATATGTTTTCAGGCTAATTCTAATTTAAATGTTTAGTTTCTGTGAAGTAAAAGTTGAAGGAGAATTATTTTTCCTTGTTAAGAGTATTATTTTGTAATTTTTCTTTTAAGGTCACAATATTTTCAAGACATTATTTTACAAAAATATAAAATCAAAACTTACATAAAGATACCAGTTCTGACCATGGCTCTGAGCATCTAACTTCTGCTAACTCTAGCATGGGTTTCTCCTACCTATCTGATAGCGTTTCTATCTAAAAAAAAAAAGGCCATCCTCAAAAGCAGTGTTTTTAATAATACACTGCTTCCATATTTATATCTTCTAGAAATATTACTGGTTATTATACGTATAGCAAGAAAGAGTTAATAAAAAATATTACACCTTGTTTTGTCATGTAGCATTTTACACCTTTGGACCATATACCTAACCATTGCAGACTGGCATATTTCCACTGACTATAGAGAGTTACAGCAGCTGAGGTTTTGGCAGTATTTTCCAATTGTACATTGTATTACAAGTGGCACATTATTTCAGTGCCGAAGTTCTATCACATCTGAGGAATCCCTTTGTACCTGAAGCAGATGGAACATTCTTCCTGATGTGGAAATAAACAAGAACGAAGAAGTGCTTACCATGAATCACTGTAAATAGTTACTTCAGGTTTATTTTCTTCCTGAGTCTGCTGGTTGCTCAAAGATATGACCTATTATGTGTGCAAGAACAGACAGTGTGTCGCCATTGTACTGAGTACGTGAGTAATAAAGAATCCTATTTTTATCAGCAAAACAATGTGCTGTATTTAGAAGCAAGCAATACAGATTTAGCCATATTAAAATGCTGCAGATGATCTTGAGATGACCACAGAGCTATTTTTTGTTATTTTGAGCACAGTTGTTCTGGCAATTTAGGTTACTGAGAATGTCACCACAAGAAAAGCAGTATATGTCACTTATTTCCCCATGTCCCTTATGTTGCTAGTTAATTATAAACATTTAAGGATGAACATAAGAGAAACTCAAGTAAGATATAGTTAATTCACTTGAATGAGATTTTTAGATGTCCTGCTTGATAGTTTCCCAGGACTTAATAACACTATTTTTGTGGTTTAGATATTCTTTCACATTTCATTTATCCTAAGACTGACTTTTTTCCTTTATTTTTGTGTGTGTGTGTTGGTTGTGTTTTTTTTCTTTTTTCACCAAAACTTTTGACCATGATCGTGTCTCAGCCCAAAGAGAAGAGATGGTGCTTTCTTTTGGGATATACTCTAGAGAAATAATCACTTTTAGTCTGAATAAAAAAATATCTAATAAAAATTAGCAAATAATAGACTGGATAGTAAGGTGTCCATTCTCTGTTTACCATGTGTCTTGTATGCTTTCAGGTCTTACCTCCATGAAGGATGAAAGCATTGCATGACCAACGATTCTTCATGTTCATCTCCTGGAATTCCGGGTTAATAAGTGTTGCTAGATCAAAGCACAGTCATTTTTGTATTTTGTGTTAATATCCAGCCTGAATCCAGGATCCTGCAATAAATACAGGACAGTTGCAACCATCGCAGTTGGTGGGCTTTATCTGCATAAACTTCTTTGCAAGATGGGAGGCCTGAAGCTCATCAGTGACTCCTACGTAGCCTAGCCAAACCTTAATCCTACAAACTGCTGAGCACGGGCAATCATTCAAGGAGGCTTATTGAAATTCAATAAGACTGTGTGGGCATCAACAGCGCACTGCTGTCTCTGCGTGTTAGCTGGCAGCATTTGGGCCTTAATTTGTTATTCTGAACTCTGCGTAGATGGCATTTTGTACAAATTTTAATGTCTCTTTTTTTGTTATATATAATTGTAAAAGAATAATCAAATAGCATGCTAGGTGTTTTTTGCAAATAATGTGCATTTTTTTTGGCATCTACTTTCTGTGGCATTACAGATTTGAAAACCTAATATATTGAAGTAGAAACCATATGTATAAAAATTACACACAGCAAACCTGCGTAAGATATTCCCTTTGCAATATTATGCTTATAGCTGTGGAAAGGAAGAAAACAAATAAACAGAGCTTGGAGAAAAGCAAGAAAACATAAAGAGGCCTTAGGAATTTGCTTTTGTTGCTATTGTTGTTGCTGCTGTTTAATTGTAAATTCACAAAAGAGATTGTAGAAGATTGAAATAGTATACTGAAAAACCTGAAATTTGTCAGGACTTTGCCAAAAGTTTAAAGAAATTTGATTCATCTTTAATAAGATTTTAAAACTTTATAGTAGTATATATAGTATATATAGTATATATATATATAGTATATATATACACTATACTATAGTATATGGTAATGGTATTAGGGTTTTTTAATAGTATTTTTCTGAAATGTTTTAAATAACTATGAATCACAATGGATTGAGAGCTCTAATGTGTCTTTTTGAGTCAAATGTAATAATTTTTAATGGATAATGGATATGCTTTTGACTTGATTATGCAAAGTACAACTGGGAGGAATTTCATAGTGATATGAATCTCGTCTTCTCTGCAATGTGCTGCACTTTTTCAACAAGAAAAAGCTATGTCTTTTATTACAAATTTTAATTAAATTTCTGAGTAAAATGGTCAAGCATTGTTATAAAGTCAGCAGTGTATACAACAAATAGGAAATGTATGAAGGAACACATTGGTCAGGCATGTAACTTTCTTGTACACATGTATATCTGTGATGGTTCAAAGTCTCAGTTTTACTCTTTTTATGTAGAACATAGTACATAAATGAAGACTTTTGTCACATTTTTAGTAACAGAATTTCCAAATGGAATTAAATGCACCATTGTTCTTAAAATTAGTGGCAAACTTAAGACACTCAGCACTACACTTGCAGTATCAAATCTTTGGTTTGATAATTTTTGTTAAACGAAACTCTGCCTTTTCTGTACTTAGTATTGCATTCCTACAACTTTCTTCCTAACTTCACATAATCAGTTACATACAGTGTCCTTTTAAATATACTGTTTGACACTCTATGCTGTAAATTGATAGAACCCATACATCAAAAGTAAAGTTTTGTTGGAGCATTTTTGATTGCCAAACAGGAAATGCTATGAAGTCACAGCTATTAAAATGACTTGTTAGAAGTTTTCCACCTAGAATGCATCAGTAGGTTCATCCTTCCAAACCGTTTGAGTCATTTGGAATTACTGAATTTACTCAGCTGGAGCAGCATTTGCTTGGATTTTCAGAGTTATTTTAGTAATACTTATAAACAGTCTGAAGACAATGGTAATAGGTACATAATGGTAATGGTTTATAAGCTGGACTTGATGATCTCAGAGGTCTTCTCCAGCCTCAATGATTCTGTGACTGTGATTCTGTAAGCTTTCAAGTCATTCTATCAGGAAATAATAATGATTAATTCAAGCATAACATGACATTCCAACATTGTGTTTCTAACTAACTCACAGAATAAAAAAGGTTGAAGAGATATAGAGGAATAAATAGGTATGATGATTACAACCTTATCTTTTTAGTAGCACCAGTTAGGATTCTTGAAGTAGGAGATAGGGCTGACCACTGAGTTGATATGAAATGCCTGAACACAAGACCTGATTTGCATACCACTCACTGAGGGAAGACTGTCCTCTACCGCCTTCATTCATCAAGCAGCTCCCAGGAGAGGGTAGCTACTCATGCATTTCAAAGTGACTTGGAGCAACCCCTGATCTGATAACTATTTCACTGTCCTTTACAGCCTTACAGAGCTCTCCAAGGCTCACTAGGTACACAGTATGCCCACTGATGTGTTACAAAATGGGGAAGAACCAGGATTTAATTTGTTATGATGCATTATGATTCCAGGGCCATACATCCATATCCTGTCCTCAGTGGGAATGAGTTTAAGGCCAACTGCTAGTATTAGGTGTGCATTACACATCTGTAGAGAGCTTACTTATTGGAAAAACTCTAAGTGGGAGAGAAACTGCACTGAGCTCATCAGGGGAGCCACTGAGTGCCAACTGCAAGATTCCAAGTATCGCTGCAAGGGAAATTCCACCAAAACCACCTCTTTTGAGACCACTGAACCACTGATGGGCACCACGCTTCCAGCACGTTTATTCTACAGGTAACACATGTCTAAGCCTCATCCTCTTTAAAAGAAAGCCACAACCCATTAGATACCAGGAGCTACTGTTTCAAACTCCTGTGATGTGGTTCTTGCTGCTTCTGCTCCTGGTATCACTATTGCTTCTGGTGCTGTTGATACTATTGTCACCACCATCATTTTTCACTTCTGTGCTTAGGGAGACACTATACTCCCCAAGACTGTCTTCTGACCAGGTGCTCGTCAAGTGGGGAAGCCTAATCCTGCACCTATGAATTTACCATAGAGTTTCATGCAAAGGACAAGGTCAGACGTGCACTGAAAAATTAACTAACCAGGATAACTTCCTGAGGTTAACTTAGAATTAATTTAGAAGTATTAAAGCTGGTCAGTTAATCTGAAGTTGCGGGACAAGGTAGCTACTTAACTTGCCTCTGGAGATACAGACAGCTGGCCAGTTTTCTGGCCCATGCAGTTCCTGTCTGTGGATCTACTCCTCTGTCCTCTTCTGGTGAAGGCTGAGATGAAGAGGGAAAAGGAAATACCTGACACATAAGGAAGAACCCATCATTTACAGTTAAGAAACTATTCTCTGAAATAATTAACTTTATTTTTGCTAAGTCATCCAGGCCTCTTCTCTTCCCCCTCACCCAATAGGTACTGTCAGCTGTAAAACAGGACAGATGGTCTGGCTCCACCTTGTCTCCTGAATAACCTTGTGGGCTGCAGATGGTGGGGCTGGGGGCAAGGGATCAGTTTCTGCAGGCAACAAGAGTCTGAAGGTTGTGGAGGTGGAGGCTGTGGGGTTTACAGGGAGGGGTTTGATAGCTCCTCCAAGGAATAAGGCATCACAGAAGTACTGGAAGTAGGGCAAGAGCTTGTACTTTTAGTGTCTTCAGCATGGATAGTTTATGGGGGCCACTAATAGATGAGTGCAGGAGAAGGCAGTTGAGGAGGTGTGCAGCAGTCTTGCTGCCTAATGTTACTCTGTAGTACTATGTTAAGGCCAGTGAAGTACACTCCTGCCTTGTTGCATTAGTCATTGATGACTGATGATAGGTAGAACACAAACTAGTAATTTGTCCTAATCTGATGTTTTATCTTAAAACCTGGATTTTCAAATGAAAATGGAAAACAGTAGTCCCATGGCGTAGACAAGTAAATTAAAATTCACAAGACCAAATCAGAGAGTATTTACCTGCTTAAACCACAGTCTTGTTGCTATGAAGTCATATGAAGGAAACAGACAAAATGGTCTTTGTCTTTACTCCTACAAAACTCTTAACCTTGGGCATCATATAACAATAGGATGCGTGGAGTGATTATTTCTGGCTTTCAGGTCTCTTCTCCCAGAGGACCCATCTTTGTTCTTCTTTGAAGGAATGCAGTCATCTAAAAAAATCCCTAATAATGATAAGTTATTTGGAGAATATCCACCAGTTTGTTTAATTTTCTTGTTAACAGATCAAAGAAAACGCATGAAATTTTTATATAACATTCATGTATTCATACTTCCTTTCTCAGCAAAAGTGGTAACTTTACCTTGCCATGGTTTTATTTCGTTTTATTTTAATACTATTGTGTTTAAGAGCCTGTTGTTCTAGCTGGGCTTTTAAAATATCACCTAATTACACATCAACATGACAATTTTTCTAATGTTATCACATGTAGTTTTACCAGTGTATAAACATAAATTTTGACTTTGGAATGGTTGGTATAATTTTAATAGCAAGAAATGTTTTAAACCTCACTGGGATGAATGGGATTCTTACCCTAGACTGCAATTGCTTTTCCATTCTGTTCCTAAGCTGTTCTAAAGTCTAAAGTGATGATACACAAACTATCCTTTAGTTTGTGTGGGTAGTTGATCTCATCAACATTTAATGTGCAGTATACTACTTGTTCATTATGCACATTTTCACTTTACCTTGGCTAGTATGAAGAACTGAGTACAGCTTGGTTGCCCCTTGTTCAAACTTTCTCCTGGTCTCATCCCAGGACATTTAATATATTTGAATAAAAAAACAGTGTTCTTCATAATAATAATAATAATAAAACCAGTAGCTGCTCTTCAGACTATTTTATGAAGATTAGGAAATTCAATTTGTGCCTGTTTCTTTTCACTGCTGGGCCGGGGCTCTTCCCCCAGTTCATCATCACTGTTTTATATTTTAATATTGTATTTACACATACTGTTCTGAATCTGTCACAATTGAGAGCAATACACCTACAAATAAGTAAAATAATTTATCTTGTTTGTCACTAAACACATTGTCTTACAAAGGATAGATAAGTGTCAGGGCATTTGCAATGAAAATCTGAATTAGAACAAAGCCTAAAAGAGGAATTATAAACTGCAACTCAGCATTATCAGATTATTTTAACATGATGTACCACTGCTTTTTATTCAATAGTCAATATTAGTGTTTTCTGGGTTAGAGAAAATCCTAATAAATTGGAATGTGCTGAAAATGCTGCCAAGGTTGTATTTCTTGCACTATTGCTGTACTTCCTGTGCTAACATGTTTGAAATGAGCAAACACTGGGAAATGATGAAAAACATTATCCTCCTTCTAGGTCAAATCTTTCACCAAGACCTTTCAGCTAGGGAGTAAAAACAATTAAATAAAACACACAAAGCCAGATCCTTTGGAATACGGAAGCTTGTACAAGCTGATCCAAATCTCTGAATGTTTTGAGGTCCACTTGTCCTAAAGAAAATGCCAAAATATTGTGGATATTGAACACATTATCAGTTGTTTAGGGGTCCGCCATGCATCAAGTGTTGCAACTACTGGTTGGCTCTTTGAATGTAAGCAATTTCCAGTTCTACTGTACTGTCATACGTGGCATCATGTAATCATTCGGTAAATTCATGCTGACTGTAAGAAGGCACATGTGACTATTATTTATTTATTTATTTATTTGTTCCTGTCTGAAATAGAAAGGTCTATAAGTGTATCAATGAAATCCTTCTGTTGAATTAGGGGAACAAAATACTTCCAGTTATCAAAATGTGGCAGACCTGTGCACTTTTCAAGTGCAAAATAGAGAAAAGAGGGGAAAGCTGAACAGACCTGTTTACTGTCCACAGAGGTATAGTAGCTTAAGGCAAAAGTAAGACTTCTGAAAATCATTTATGATTAACACTCAGGAAGCTGTTCTTAATGTGCAGTGTATTGAGGCAAAATGCCCATTTTTGGTGGTCCCAGCTGGCAAATTCTCCTAAACTTGAGGGAGGACATATAGGACATAATATGAAAAATCAGATTGCAACAGAGGGCCAGGTACTTGGCTGGTGTTACTGTTAATAAAGAGATGTGAATTTTCAACAGCTTAGGATCTAGACCACAAAAACCTGTCAGCCTGCATGACTTAATCTAACCTTCTGTGAAGTCAGTGACAATCTTTCCATGGACTTTAGTAGGCGTTATGGCAAAGTTCAGTTCTGAACATGCAGTGTTTTCCAGAACACTGAAATGTGGAAAAGAGGATAATTTGCTCACCGAATTGCCAGTTTTTTTCCTAGGAAGCAGAAGTTCTTAAGGAAGGGTACAAAAGCACAGGAAAAGTTGAGTTTAATGTAGCAAAAAGATTGTTACAAATGTTTAAATCTAGTCTCATTTGGAAGAGGATTTGACCCTACAATCCTTACTTGTGCTGGTACCTTCACTGTTGTCATTGCTGGGGTCACCTGTAACTCCCATTAACTTGAAGGGGATTTGGATGTCCTTAGCACTTCTCAGAACTTAGACCCTGATGCTTATACTCATCTCATATGCCAAATTTGCAGAGTCAAAAATTTGGAAAAAGCCCCTAAAACTATTTTGATCCTTTGGGATTCTGGTCAGGCCGGAAATACTGAAAGAGTGGCTTTTCTTATAGTATTTCATCACTTCAACTTTTCTACCAATTCAGGAGCAGGAAACTCAACAACATGTTGAATTGAAAAACAATCTTTTAGAATTTATCCTGTCAGCCAACCCTAATTTTGGTCTTTTGTCCTGTGTTTTTGTGTTTCTGAACCCAGAGGCCTTGCTTTCAGGAGTGGACTGTTGCTCCCAGGTTGATGCTAAATATACCACCAAATTTCATCCAAGAACTTATATTTATGACCAACTTGTGAGAAACCAAATACATTTGAAACTGAAGGTTTGACCTGAAGAATTTTGAGGTTGAAGTCATTAGTGCCTGTCTGTATTAGTTCCTCCCCTGAAAATTCTGATACTTCATTCTTCTTCCTCTACCTTTGCCAATCCGTCACAGGGATATTTTCGAGGTCTAAATAGCAGTGGCTACCAGAGAACCTTAGTATTGTTTGGCTGTATTCTTTGGAAGCACGTGAATAGTCAAAATGGAGCAGGTGGGAAAAGGAAGTATTATTCTGACTCTACTGATGGGAATGAGACCCCAGAGTGTCAATGATTTCTTTACAGCTGCACAAGAAGTTAATAGAGCAATTCCAAGATGCCAAACTAATCCTGTAACCATAGAGTCATTCTTGTCTTGGATGGGTGTGTGGGGCCATGCAATGGCTTCAGCATATTTGAAGCATCATTATTCAACCACTTCCCTCTATTTTTTTAAATAAAAATCTACTCACACATGCTATTTCATAGGAACTGCAGGGACATGCCCAATAAAAATACCCAGTGGCATGCTAATGAACATTGAACCCAGTTATCAAAAATTAAAAGCCTACCCTCCATAGAGTACTTAAAGTACATAATATAACTTTCATTACTGATCTTGTAATGCCAAATTTCTTCAGAGGAGTCATGGTTCTAATTTATTCTTATTTAAAAGCAAACTGCAAGGAAAACCACAAAATTCCATGAACCTCAGCGATGCACCCCAGGGGGCATTTGGCACATTACCACTTAAAACCTATTTCATTCTCAGTCCCCTGAAATTGCATCAAGTCCTGTTTCACTATGAAATATTAACATTTGCAGTCTATGCATCCTGCTGGAACACTATGAGAACCTTATGGATGTGCTGGAAAACTTGTCTCCTTTCCCTTAGACTTACTGGAGTCCCCACAGGCTAATGTTATTCTTCAACAGTTGCTGCCTCTCATACAGAAAAGGTTAAATCTGTTGGTTACAATTCTAGATGCCTGAAAAACATTAAATTGAAGGTAGTCACAGGTCAAATCCATGGAACTTCTACACATCCCTGTAGGAGACTATTCCGTTTGCCACTAAACCCTAGCTAGGCAAAATTTGGATTTGTATAATTAAATGTTTTCTGTTTTTATTGGGTTGGGTTTTAGGACAAAAGCCTTGATAAACAATGTGGTTAGTATCTTCCTAACATTAAATCCTTTTCTGGATAGAAATTAAATGAGAAGTCAGTCTGGTTTTGATTAGGTTTCCTTTTATAGTGATGAACTGAGCTAACCGTAAAAATTAACTATTTTACATTAAACAGAGATGTGTTGGATAACCAATAAGTTTTAGAGGGAAAAAATTCCATAGATTAATCTACTAACTACTAACTGTGTAGTAGTTTCAGTGACCTTTGATTGACTGTCTTTTTTTTTTCAATTCTTTTGGTCCAAACTTTTAAAATTAGACACTGAACAGTAAATTGAACCTGAAATCTTCAGGGGTTTAGATATTAGATGTTCTTTTAACGTTATATGTTAGGTTTTTTTTTCTGTAGTAGAGAAACACTGAAGTAAAAGACTCTTTTGCACTATTTAAGGTGATCACCTTCACTGAGCACACAAAAATCTGGAATAAGCATAGACCTTTATAATCACAGAAAGCTATAATTTGAAACACTAGACTCTCATTTGATTTTATATGTGGATGTGCAGCACTTCTGAAAACCACAGAAGTCTTCAGAACTGTAAACCTATCTACAGCACCCTTGGAAAAGGTTAGAATTATAAAAATTACAGAAAAAAAAAAAAAAAAAGATTTTTGCTGTTCAAATGAACAAGAAAAGCTGTAGGCAGAAATGAGTTTGCATTGTTTCAAAACATTTAATGGTGTTTAATGTTGAATGCTAAGGCCAATTTGATTGAACTGAAGTGAAGGTTTTTGGCACAGATGTGACGGAGCTGATAAAACATGCAAGGGGAGGTGGTTAAGATCAGGTATTCTTCTGTGAGCTTTAATATTTATGTAGAGAATGAATGGGATTTGTGAAGTCTGTGATGATGGTGAGAATACTGTAACAATCAAGACAGGTTTTAAATTACAGTGTTCTCTGCCAGTAACGTATAAATGCAAAATTTGGATCTGTAGCTTCAAAACGGCAGCAAAGGCATTAAAGATATTGTAGGTTTTGGTTAAGAACAACGAAGTTGAAATAAATCACAAAGATTAAGATTTAGTTTGAACTTCAATGATGAGAGAGAATTTGGAGGGAAGTAATTCAGGTGGGAGACGAGTTTCTGGGTTACCTCCTTTTCTCACTTCAAGCTAACTTTCAACTCAGGAGCAAAAGTGAGGTAGAGTGAATGTGTGAATTCTTGGCCTTCAGCTTTTGTAGAAAAATCATGAGACAATTCTGGAGCAGCTGGACTTCTTGGTCCAGAAGTGTTGGAATATTTTTTGGAATATTTTTTCTATAATTTAATCTAAAACCTAATCTGAAGACATTTTATTTTAGGATTTTGAGGATGTTTTTAACTAAATCTTTATTAATCTACCTTTCTGAATTTCAGAAATGACAGAGCATGAAAATTTAAATCTGGTTTAGGTTTTTTTTCTGATAAAAGTCAGGTTTCAGTGTGAATCTTCTTCAAAAGTGTGTAAATACAAAGAGTTATCCTCTGAAACTCAAGTTTCTCCTGGAGCTTTTAATTTCATATCCTAATTCTACAAATAATTTTCTGTCATACAACTTTTAGATTCTTCTGTTTCTTGGCAGTTCCTTGAATCAAAATACAAGGAAAATTTCTTTTGTGGATAGTTTTTTTCCTAATTCATGTTTGACTAATTACAATTTTCAATTGTGCATTATGCTGAACCAGAGAATTTTTTTTTTTTTTTTATCCTTCAGTTTAAGCATTATGTTTTAGAAGCATTTATAAATTACAGTGACACATATTAAGTCCTTTTGGAGAACCGTGTGACTACTCAGTAAAGATGTTATGTGTGTTTGTGAGAGAAGAAATACCCTTTTATGCTGATTAGTTGTGAGTCACTTTAGTATCCTGTAGCAAATTACTAATGACTTAAGAATGTGGAAAAAGAAACACCTATCGATATAGAAGCTCATTATTTTCTTTAACTCTTTTCCCAGATTCAATCACTTCAAACATGAAAAGTGAAGTTCAGAACGGGAGGGTTACCTTTATTTCTGATGTTGAATTACAGATGTCTAAAATTTGTTTTGTCAAATTGCAATGCAGCAGACACACCAATTTATCTCCAATGTTACCAAAATCTTTAACAAAGTCTTAGAGTGCCTGTTTGTTCAGTACTCTGTAAAAAAGTGAAACTGCATTGGGCTTTCCATGTTGATCCCCTGATAGGAGTTCCTGTCTATTGTGTTGGGTAAGGCCCTTCTCCAGGTTCTACTGAAGTTGTGTTTGGCCAGTAGCAAAGGACTTTGTCTCAGACCACAGGCTGAAATATGTTCACAGCAGAGGGCTATCAAGCTATGCTTTAAATGTGATAATGTGATCAGAAAGACAGTTTAAAAAACTTGGTTTTGTTATTAATGTTTGTTAGGAATATTGATGCGGATCTTCCCTGTACCTCCGACACCAGCCAAATCTGCAGGGACTTGTAGCAGCAGATGGGGAATGTGTTTTTTTTTTAATAATCCCAGCATTCATCTTAAGAGGCTTTAAAGGTGAAGAAAATCCTCATTTTTCCTACAAAGTCTTTCTTCAAAGAGAGAGGCTATCTTCCTCCACTTGGGGCAACTTGGTTCATATGCTGGGACGTGGATTTTATGGTTTACATAATCCACACTTGTCTTCCTGTGAGAACAGGGTAGGACGATATATTTTAATTTGTTTGTTTGAAAACTAACCAATACTGAAACAGAGTTAGAGTCCTCAGCCTTGCTTCTATCTTGTGTAATCACTTCTTCATTAACTTTATTGAGCAGTGAATGCTGGTTCTATGCCAAGGGAGCTTCTTCAGGTCATCCCAACCTGGAGGAGATGATTTTTTTTTTTTTTTTTAGCAGAAGAAAATAATCTTTAAAAGAGAAAAGCCAACACTAAACACTCGTTGGGATTAATTTCTTTATGTCATTCGTATAGATCAAAACACCCAGGGTATATTCGTGGCTGGGTAGCTTTTTGATGTTGGATCATTTGAAATATGTTATAGGTTATTTTCCATAACTCCAAGTCTCTTGATTTCTATCTCGTCAGTGTATATTTGGGCTTGCTGGGCCAGAATCTGTCTTTTCCTATATCTGACTATAATGCTTCTGTCCATAAGATTGCACGTGCAGCTCTTCATATTAGTGTGCAGGAGCTCATAAACTTACTAGGGTACATTATAAATAAATAAATAATCTTCTTGTAAGACTCTCATAGCATTTGAGAGCAACTTGAAGCAACACTTCTTATAGCATATAGCAGTAAAATGGTCTTTTTTCTCTTTTCCTCTGAAATTCATTAGAAATCAGCTTGTTCTTGTTCTTGTTTTGTTTTGTTTTGTTTTGTTTTTTGCCATTTGGCATTGGTTAGATAAGACCGCAAACTAACTCTTTCTATTATTAATGGTCTTCCCTGCTTTGCTCTGTTTGGTCTCTCATTACTGAATCTAAAAACATACATCAGAGTCAGTAGGTGTCTGAATGTGGATACATCGACTTGCAGGATAAAAGTAAGACCTCTTTACAATTCAGGAAGAAAGCACAGGGAACCTCTTTGGATCACGTTTGTCAACATAATTCCTTGGTGAGCAAAACACTGGCAACGACTGTGGGGAAAGCAAGAGGAAAGAGCTCTATGCTGCTGAGACAGTACATGGAAAGGCTTATTAAACATTTATCAAACCATCCTCGGGTGAGATTTCTAAGCATTTAAGAGAATGTCATGGTGAAGCATTTCTGAAGAAGAATGAAGTGAAAAAAAAGTCAGATTATGTTAATGCATTTGTGATGATTGAGATGATACAGCTGCTGACTTCAATGGCTGTGAGTACACACTGGAGTAGTCCTTAGGTGAGTTAGGCCTAATAATCTTATCACCAGCACCTTTCTGTCAACTGTTTCTTGTCTAAGCAGCTCTCCATCATCTGTCAGCAGTCCTGGTTAACAGGGGAGGTGCCAGATGATCGGAGGCTTGTCAATATGACAGCCATCTCCAAAAGGGCTGAAGGGAGCATCCGGAGAACTGTGGGACTATCAGCCTGACCCTGGTACCTGGGAAGATCATGGAGCAGTTCATCTTGGGTATGCTCGCATGGCAAGTGCAGGGTAATGGTGAGATCAAGCCCAGCCGGCATGGATTCATGGAAGGCAGATCCTGCTTGACCAACTTGATCTCCTATGAGCAGGTGACCCACCTAGTGGATGAGGGAAAGGTTGTGGATGTTGTCTACCTGGACTTTACTAAGGCCTTTGACACCATCTCCGACAGCATTCTCCTTAAGAAACTTGCTGCCCACAGTATAGACAGGTGGATTCTTCAGTGGATTAAAAAATGGCTGGATGGCCAGGCCCAAAGAGTTGTTCTAAATGGAGATAAATCCAGCTGGTGGCCGGTCACAAGTGGTGTCCCCCAGGGTTCAGTACTTAGACCAGTTCTGTTTAATATTTTGATCTGGATGAGGGGATCAAGAGCACCTTCAGTAAGATTGTAGATGACACTAAGTTGGGTGGGAGTGTTGATGTGCTTGAGGGTAGGAAGGCACTGCAGAGAGATCTGGACAGGTTAGATGGATGGTCTGAGGTCAATGAGATGAGGTTTAACAAGACCAAGTGCTGGGTCCTGCACTTTGATCACAATAGCTCCAAGCAACACTATAGGCTTGGAGAAGAGTGGCTGGAAAGCTGCCTGGTGGAAAAGGATCTGGGAGTACTGGTTGACAGCTGGCTGAACGTGAGCCAGCAGTGTGCCCAGGTGGCTAAGAAGGCCAATGGCATTCTGGCCTCTATCAAAAATGGTGTGTGCAGCAGAAGTAGGGAGGTGATTGTCCTACTGAACTTGGCCCTGGTGAGGCCACAGCTTAAGTACTGCATTCAGTTCTAGGCACCACAATATAAGAAAGACATTGAGGTCATGGAGCATGTGCTGGGAAGAGCAATGAGGCTGGTGAGGGTTTTGGAGGACATGTTGTATGAGGAGCGGCTGAGGCAACTGGAATTACTTAGTCTGAAGAAGAGAAGGCTCAGGGGAGATCCTACTGCTCTCTACAACTACCTGAAGGGAGGCTGTAGAGAGGCCAGTGTTCTCTTCTCCCAAGTAACTAGGGATAGGATGAGAGGAAATGGGTTTATATTGTGCCAGGGGAGGTTTAGGTTGGATATTAGGAAAAATTTCTCTACTGAAAGAGTGGTGAGTCATTGGAATGGGCTGCCCAGGGTGGTGGTGGAGTCGCCATCCCTGGAGGTGTTCAAGAAGCCTTTAGATGTGGCGCTTCAGGATATAGTTTAGTGGTTGTAGTAGCTGGATTATAGTTGGACTTGATGATCTTGAAGGTCTTTTCCAACCTTGGGGATTCATTCTACAATTATGGAAGAATGTAGTAGTTCCTAGGGGTGGAATGGCCTTGCATTAGCATGATCTTTGCTTGGTTTAGCTCTTTCTCTGACCTGATCACTAGATAGTGGTAGCCTGTTAAATTTCTAGCTTATATTTAGCTTTAGCTGTGTTTCCATAGAAATACGCATATTCCTACTGTCTGGGTTCCAAATCTGGTGATGCCATTGTAGTCATTGTTCCTAATGCTGAATCCTCAGTCCTTAGAGACAACTTTGCTTCTGGAGTGACATCCAGTAGATTGCAATCACCTGCTATGTTTTAATATTTCTGAATCTTGATGGAAAAAGTGCTACTTCATGAAAAATATACTAAATATTTCAACTATAGCTTTTGAAAGTGTACATATATGTTTTTAAATAAATATCTGAATTTTGTTAAATTATGACAAAAAGATGATACTGTAAGAAACACCTTTGTGGCTTTTAATTGTTTGTTTGTTTTGCTATTTTTGTATTACAACTAGATGGTCACCAATTCATTTATTTATTAATTTATTCCTATTCCAAGTAGGAATAATAATAAATAGCTTGTTTAGATGCTGCAGTGACTTTTTTTAAAATGCTACAGAAGTGCCTGTGTCTCTTTTGCTTGGGTACTGCAATGGAGCACATGAAAAATGTTTTTATAGTTGCATTAGAAATCTAAAGTGATTGTCACAGACAAATAACACTTAGATGTTTAA
The DNA here is from genome assembly GCF_020740795.1 of Apus apus. Taxonomy (NCBI): domain Eukaryota; kingdom Metazoa; phylum Chordata; class Aves; order Apodiformes; family Apodidae; genus Apus; species Apus apus. Next base: position 93,215,875 of record NC_067282.1, on the reverse strand, counting down.
AAGCATTAAAGAAGGAAAGGCATATGTATACTTCTGAAGAAATGAAATAGGTATACAAACTACTGATCACCTCTTAAATCCACATTATGTTGCAAAAGTAGCATAATCAAAAACGGCTTAATCGTAACATCACTTTATTATGACTTGTTGCAAACTCCAACTGTTCCAGCTGGAAAGGAATGAATTACCCTGGATTTCTCTTTTCATGTACAATCTACATATCGTAACTAAACATAGCTAGTGAGAGCAAGAGGAACAACAAAGGGAAAAATAAAGATTCTGTCTGAGCCCAGACCAACACTTGCCCTAGATAATGGCCAATGACTGAATTGCATATGGTGGGTTTCCTACCAGCACTGTCTGGTTCTCATCACGGCAGTAAAGGAAAACATTTCACACAATAAGAATTGATCCCCTTGTTATGACTTAAAAGCTGCACAACTGCTTTTCATTCCAGGAGAATCTGAGTGAAAAATCGTCTTATAAGTATGGCAACACTTTGGTATTGTATACATTATTTTCAGTAATATATATAATAACACATAAAGCCAGGGCAGGAAGACAATTTGTACCCTTTTTAATAGGAAACCTAAACCTGTGAATAAAACTTGTTTAGCACAACTACATAGAATTTCCTTGACTGGGTTTATTTTGGCTTCTCCACTGTCACAGATGTTCATTATTTCTGAAAGAAAACACTGTAAATTCAATCAAGGGTTTAAATAAGAAAAGGGAGAAATCAGAATAAAATTTGAAAGTTTTTTGTTGTACGTGACCTGATCATCAGCTCTAGAAAGCGTGTTAGCAACCTGCTGTGATCTGGTTTCCTCTGGGGAAAGCAGTGACGTAAATCCACTTACCCCTAATAGGAGCTGTTGAGATTATTGAGTGATTTGGCTGATGGTTAAATGAGAAGGAACACAACAAGGTGAAAAAAACTTTCAAAGGGTGTTTTCAGGTTTCAAGGAGATAAGATGGGTTGTGTGGCTCTTTTATCACTTTCTCATGCCAGAGTACCTTAGATGTGTCTGAAGGAATCTGGCCCTTTGCAATTGCAGTCCCTGAATTCACACGGGAATTTTAGCTGACCTTGTCAACTCTTGAGAGCAGATCCTTAGACAGTACAGAGACCCTCCCTAGGTGCTAAGAGCTCTATTAATAGATCTCTGGCATCTAGCTGAACTTTAGTAGTGGAGGTGTGAGCTTTTTCACTATTCTAAGCTTTTGCTTGCATATGTTAGAACTGTAAAATGAAGCCTTGAATCTCACAAGATAACAGAGGCCTAATCCTCAGTGCTCTAACAGCAGTTGGCTTTGTTTCTGTTTCAGCAAGATTTCATGGATTTAACAGAATTTTTATCATCAGGTTTTTTTTTCAATCTGCTCTAATGGTGTTGGAATTTAAAAATCAAATTATCAATCAGTTTTACATATTCTCATAGTTTTGAGTGCATGTGCTTGCAAATTTATGTCTCACTAGTACTGATTTGCTTTCAATTTTTCATACATAAGCAGGGAATTTTTTTGCTAATTGGCATATTTCTTCTTAACGACAATGAACCTGTTACTCTTCAGAAAGAAAAGAGACTGGATTTTTCATTCAGCTTAGTAGCTGCATTGCTGAACGGTGTCTCTTTAATACAGGTGTAAGTTTAGAGGGTCAGAAAAGCAAAACTCGGTCCCAGATAGGTATAAATACATGCAACAGACAAAGAAGCTGAATAACTCTGTGGTAAAAAATCTCATTAGCTGTTCTAGTTCAATTCTCATTTAATTGATCTGTAGTATATGACCTAATGTAATCTTATTTTACTAACAGAACAGGGGAAAAATAGTTTAGATGTAAAATGAATCTTGGGCATTTTTGTCCTCAAAGGCTTTGAGAAAAGGAAAAAAAAAAATCATGGTGGGAAGTAAAGATGACCATTTCACAGAAAAAACATGGAAACATGTCTCTTAGTAATTATGCTTCTTTTGAAGATGTGCTGTTTTTTTGTTGTTGTTGGAAGGGAAACTGAATGAAGTCTGAAATCATATCAGAGGTTGTAAAAAAGGATTCAAGTATAAAATAGCACATATGTAATAGTGAATGATTTCTAGAATAAAAAGACCTCTGAAGAAATGGCTAGGTAGAAATTAATGGTGTTAAGGAAAATTACCCTGTAACTTCATTTATTTGTTATTTTCATTCAACATAGCAATAAGCCTTTTGTTCCACAATGTCTTTGTTAAGATTTCATATGAGTTTTTAGTGTGTTTTAATCAGATAATAGACATGAAGATTTTGTTGTGGTATGGTGCTAGAAGTAAAAATTCTTTGAACTTGCGAAGTTCCTGTCCAGTAAACCTTAGAAATTCTTTGGAGATGTCAGTAAAGAGAAAGCCAAGCCAAAATATGTGAGGGCAGAGGTTATACAGCAACCAGCAAGATGAAGCAAGGATAAAATAACTCTGATTCTTGAGAGAAGAGGTTTGGCAGAACCACATCATAAAATAAAATAATAAAAAAAATATAGCTTAAAACCAGTTCAAAAGCACAAACTCACACTATGCTGACACTTGTACTCTGGTATATAGCTGAAAATGCAAATGTTGTGGGCTTAATTTACCCAGCCACGGACACTGGCCTGTTTCATACCCCTGTAGGCTACTTACACAGCTATTTATCAGGCAACTCTCCAGCAGAATGGAAGTGTACTTTACCCTAGAATCAACCTACCCTAGTGCTTAGGAAAACATTATTTTGTTAGCACATGGAGATGGAAGAAAATGGATAGAACTGAAGTTCCTTGCTTGGTTTGTGATATAACAATAGTTCGTAAAATAGTAAAATTTCCATTATGTACAGAGCCATTAATATTTTTTTCTCTTCTTCTTTTGTATCATTTACATCACAGAAGATTTTTTGCTTCTGATGACCACAGTGGCTTCACCACAATGTCTCTAATGTAAATAATAGTATAATTTCCTTTATGTGAACCAAGGAAAATGTAAGAGGAGGAGAGGAAGAGTTTCAGAAATACCTTTCCAATGCCATTTCTAGACAACTTGCACAGATTTCTGGGCTTTATAGCTTTGTAATAAAGAAAGATAAGCAGGTGGAGTAAATTTAAGCTACTAAATCAAAGCAAATGTACCAGCAGGTGGTCAGCTTTTGAAAGTATGAGAGCTGGAAGAAGAACAAAAGGTTCCCTTTTCTTTTGAAAAGGTTGCCTTGGATTAGACATCTAGAAGAGAAATGTGGAAAGCCAAAGAGGTTTTATTTAATGATATTAAGAACTCAGAGGTTAATGTCACATCTGAAATGGGTCTTACTCATGGAGTCAGTTAGTGAGTAACCTTTTCCAGCAGTCATGACTTTGCCAGTCTTTGTAAAGATGCAAAAAAACCCCAAAACTGGTTTCTCTAAGATATTCTGTACCATTATTATATATTGATATAATGAAGACAAAGATATTAACCAATATAGGTATTGTATACATAAATAATTTTAAAGTGTTTATTCAAACCGTATGCCCTTATAATTCATGTATATTCATTGTTGTTTTCTTTAACCACACACAAATACTGGGGTCTGATATGACTCTATCAAATAAGTTATTACTTTAATACATTTTTTTCTCCAAGTAAAAGACCGTATAAAGAAAAGCCCCTGTAATGATACAATACTTGCTTTCCTCAGTTCTGCTTCCATATACTCCGCCCTGTCCCAAACTGGAGCTTTGAAACAGAAGGACATGCAGTACACTTTGTTATAATGTATATCTGCAAGAAAACTGTGTCTCTAGCTGTCTTAAATTTTGCATATAATTCTTCTGTCAGCAATGGCAAATATTTTCCCCCACCTTAGGTATAGCTAAGTAAAAGATGCAGTGAACGGTTTTCATCATTGTTGCATACCCTCTTATGTTGTTGTTTTTTTAACTGTTTTGAAAATATTATCTCATGATTAAATAGTTTCAATGAAGAGAGTGTAGGATGTTTAAGTGAGGAATTCACTGATTCTGAGCAGTGAGTTTTTCCTTACTTTTAAAACACTATTTTCCTAACCCTTCCATCAGGCCAGAGTTCAGCTGCGCTCTTGGATTCCTCAGAAAGCTTATGTGGTTGTTCATGGAGACAACGCTACAATCTTTTCTGCTAGGAGGCAATCCAGACCTGGAGGACAATGACCCAATGCTGAGTATTTACATATTTATATAATGCATGTATTTTTATTGTCTGCCATTTTCCATGTTAGATTCTTGACCCTGAACTATTAGTACTGACCTACCCTTAATATGTACAAGATCTAAAAAGTACTAGGTCACAGTAATTATATTGATCCTTCCTTCCAAGGTGTTCATGGATATCAGAAATATTTTCATAGAGTCAAAATGTAGTTCAACAAAACTTGTCAAAAGCTACAGTATGAAACTTCATACAAAAACAGGCTTTAATTTATTTTTCTGTTATCATTATAGATTTAATTAACTTTTCCTTTGATTTCAGAAGTCGAGTCTTCAGCTTTGCTTTCCCTACTAAATACAAATACAGAATGTTTCCATTAAAACGTGTACTTCATCAGTGCTCAGCAATGTGTGCATACAGTGTTGTCCCTGGGGAGAGAATGAGACACTAAATTATACAAGAAAGGTAGTAATTCATTATTGTGAGGTTCATAAAATCATGTAGAGTAGCTGTCTCCCTGAATTTCCATGACACGTTGGTAAAATTGAGGTCAGTTACAGGCAATTGTAAAGATTTTAAGCACCATCTGAGATGCAAATGACAGAAAATCTGAAAAGATGACAGAAAATCTGTAAACTTTGACATCCAAACACTGTCCCACTGAGAGTAAGAATGTTACATGGTTTTGTGCCTTGAAACTGGTGTGTGTATGTATGTGTATGATCTATTACACCTGTTAAAATGACGTGATTCCTTCTCTTTTGCTGTCAAATCCATCAGAGGACATCAATCTCAACTGTCTTCATTTTATGACAGAGTGGTCTAGTAAAATGTATTACCTCCAACGACAAGCTTTGCTGTGTCGAAGTCCTTAAACCTGCACAACCACAACTACTCTGCTGCTACTCACTGAAGCCTCCACCATAGTCAACAACCAGGCTGAGTGAGAAATATGTACAAACAGCAGGTCATCCCATCAGAAGATAAATATCTTCAGTGGGAGATGAGTCACACTCTGGAGATGCTGCTCCCTTTCTCCTGCTGTAAAGGAGCCTGGATGAATGCCTAACATCTGGAGTCCTAACTCTAGGTGTGATGGACCCCTCCCAAGAGAGACTCACAGAGCAGGCCAAGCAAGAGTCAGTTCAAATCAACAGGATGATCGAGCATCCAGAACAAGCAGCAAATTCCAGCAAAACAGGAATTTCATGTTCTGTGCCACAGCTCTTGGAGTAATCTCTGAAATAACAATAGCCACTGACCTGTAACACATGCAAGACCTACCAGGTCTCCCTGGCTTTTCATATCAATTGAGTGCAAAACGCTTTGCCGAAAAAAGTCTTGAGCCTGTTGAGTTGTATCACTTGTTCCAGGTTGATTCTGAGTCTTTCCATGTTTGTTGTTTTTGTTTGGTTTGTTGGTGTTTGGTGTTGTTTGTTTGTTTGTTTGTGGGGGTTTTTTGTGTTTTGTTTTGTTTCATTGGTTTGGGGTTTTTTTTATTTGTTTTTTTGTTGTGGTTTTTTTAAATTAACCTATTTATTTGACTCAAAAATTCCATAATACTACTAATTGTTACAGAAAAAAACAGCATTTCTACTTAAAATGTCTATATTTCTCTACTGAATGCTGCATTTATTGTTAGTGATGTATGTTTGGTGTATGAAAGAGCTACAACACATTCTTACTTGGTCTGTTAATCCAAGGAAGCTGTATGTGTGGAAAAACATACAGAGATTTAAATAGATTATGTTCATAATTGAGATTAAATTCTATAGGTGAAAAGCTTAATTTTTTCATGTGTCAAACTATGGTCACTGGCAGAAATTGCAGAATACAATCAGTTAAGATTGGAAAAAAATCAGTTAGGACACAAAAGTACGTGGAAAGCAAACCTGAAAAGCAAGATGTCATACTATGAAATGACTGGTATTTAAATGTATTTGAGCCTGCATACCAGTGGAGTGCCCTCCTTTTTTGTTCCACAATCCATTTTAAAAGACGTATGCATCTTTATGGCAACGTAGAGATTAAATATTAGATAGAATTTTGAGTTTCTAGAATTCTGCTGGTACATTCTGGAAATTCAACCTGCATCCTTGTGTAGAATATAGAAACTCATATACAATGGTAAAAAGAAGTAATACATTAAGGATAGTGGTGGAATGGGTTGATTCTTGTTGCTGCCAGTGCTGAAGGAGATAGGCTATAGGGGCTGAAAGGTTCTCAGTCAGCTTTCTAGTTATGATGTGCACCTCTTCACAGTCTGCATTAGTATCATCTACAGGTTGCAGCCACATGCCAGAAGGTCCAAAAAAAGGATATTCCTTTTCTCCATTTTCACTGTCTCCTGTGAAGGCTTTGAGTGTTCTTTCTCCTTTTAATATACCTTCCTACCCCTTTATCCCTGCAGTTTCTTCTGCCTTAGGGTTTCTCCTTCCCTTGTGCCAGCCCCCATTATCTCCTCCTGCTAGGTATTCTCCATGCCTCATAAGTCACTTGTTCATTATGTATGTTCCATTTTTCCTTGCTGCCATTGCCACTACTCAGACAACAACTACTTTTGCTGCTAGTGAGGATGACTCTGTCGTGTTATTATTAGTCCAGGCACAAGCTTCTCTAAGGTCCTTTGAGTCAACCTGTGTACCTCATCCAGTTTAGCAGTGACAGAAGCCAGCCTAGATTTTCAGGGCATCTGCTACTTGTAAACAAGCCTTAAATGCTCCTGTTCTGGCTAGTTTAGTAACACATTGAATAAATTTTCTATGTCCCATCACAAGTTAGAGAGTGATTCATGTTCTGTAATACAATGATTTATTTAGTATTATATCATTTGCAATATCTTATACTTAAACAATATCATGTAATGTAAAATAACCTGTATTTTTGTATTATCTGGATGCACTTAGTTTCACAGATTGTCTACAGAAAAAAAATAACTTTAGCAGCTTACATTTGTCAGTTTTTCATATTTCTGTGTGCTCTTTCTGCTGTTATACTTTGAGGAGTATATGAGCAAGAGACTGTACTAGCCAGTAGGAAACAGGTCTATAGAATTACAGCACTGAGAAAGAAATATAAGCCACCAGAAGTTTCAAAATATTTTTTTTCCTTACTTATTAAGTAATTCTCTGACCAGGCCATATTTGAAACATACTACATAAAAGCAGTCAGAAAAAGATCTACTATTGAAAAATATGCACTATTTTGTACTGTTTATGCTTTTTTGGGGGGATACTGTTGTAATAGGTCTAAACAGTATGCTCGAAGATCTTCTACATCTCAAGTACATATAATATAATGTAATATATGTCTAATTAGTGTTTTTTATTGTTCTCTCTGCACACTACTCACTGGTATTTTTAAAGATAATTTCCTGAATGAATCACGCCCCATGCAAATGTTTAAATGTTGTTAGCATTTTTACAGTGTATATATATATATTTAAAACCAGGGCCAGTCTGTCACTTCTGTGTAGCTTGTGAGCAGCTGGAGCATGGCTCTCATGACTGGTCTGCGTGACTAGTACACTCATGCAAAGCTGTACTGGTGCAGGAAGCAGCACCAGAGGTCGGCAATCTGGATTCCTGGCTGTGGAAGACAAGGAATCAGCAGGTGTGGCTGAAGCTGACACTGACGAATGGCCCCAGATCTCTACGGGGTAGCCAGCATAGCCAAGTCTCCTTGCTCAGTCCAGTGATGAAACTAGTAGGGTTTCCTCCAGAGGACCACATTCACAGCAATTTATCCTTGGTTCTTTAAAGCAGACGGAGTGAGTTTTCTAGCTCACAGGCACATGCAGATACGAGCCTCTGGCCCAGGGGAAAGAAAGTTAATTGCTCTTGCTTAAAGGCATATCCGTTTACCGTAGACCCTCCCAACACTTGGAGGACCCTTCTGGGGTCTTGGCTTGTAGATATTTCATTCTTTAAATCTTGTGTTATGATATAACTCAGAATTATCTAAGTTAGCAAATGTTTCACCAGTAATTCTGAAAAGTAGGAGTTACAGAAAATTGTGTGACAAGGCACAGCTCAGTGTCTTGAGACCAGTGCTCAGCAGTGTTAGGCAACACACAGCTGCTGGTCAAAGGAGTTGGTGTAAAAAACATGCTTTGGGATATAGTTTTCTATACCAAAAGTGTAATAATTAACTGGAAAAAACAAACAAACAACAAAACAAAACAAATCAAATTGGAGAGTGGGAACTGTTTTTATCATTAAATTTACCTTTACTATGGTTTGAATTAATACTATTGGCTTCCCTGTCTTTTTGGACTCAGTTCTTGTTCTAACTAAATCTCTTTGGCTTATCACAGGGAAATATTTGAGAAAATACTGTGATAACTGGAAATGTAATTGCTTTTATTTTGTACCTTTCTACAGATTTTTTTTTCCAGTGCTGGATATACTTGGCTGTGATAGGTACTGTAGAATGAATGACAACTTTGTTTCCATAATGCTGTAAGGAGTCAGATGTTCAAAGTTCATTAAAATCTTTTCCTGTTTTAGGATCTCCACTGACATGCCATATGCAAATAGAACGTTTTTCTTAGGCTCTTGAGCACTCTCTTTCTGTTTTGCCATTCCTGTATTTCTGAATATGTACTGTTGTATTGCTACCAGGTATGTTTGGGGGGAAAGCTCCATGTCAGAATAGTCTCTATCAGGTTGTGAAAGATAAACTTTCAGCAGTTGTCCAAGAGGACCTGTTCTGCCTGTCACAGCTCAGCTGCAGAGAAGTTACACTCTTTTTTAGCTGCTGTTATAAAGACTCCTTGTTCTCAACAGTTTTGTGTTCAGATAATCCACCAAAGCTTAGACAGCAGGAATAATCCTAGAGATGGGCTATCAACAAGTCATCATGAAAGGTCTGAATATCCAAATCTGTGTCTCTGATGTCACATTCCCTCTGAATCCATGGGGGTGACAGAAAACATTGATCCCACAGTGGCAGTGGTCTCTTCAGTACCTCGGACAGGCAAAATCCCTTTGCTTTCCACAATGCTTTTCAAACAAACTATATTCCACCTGCCCAGGATTTCTTTGGCTTGCTAGATCATAGCAAAACTTACTTAGGTGAAGAAAGTAAGGTATAAAAGAGGTGACTAATTTGTGACTGAGGGCAGGTAAATTCACAACTGGCAGTTGCCATCATATCTCATTGTTACAATGAAGCCCACAGAGAGTCTGAGCAATGCTTAACTGTCCTTGAAACACCTTATAACATTTCCCCCATGCTAGACATCTGCATGGAAGTGACTGGCGTAGTGCTTACTCCATGGGCATGGTAAGTGAGTCACCAGAAACAGGGAATCTCCATCCTGGCTTTTGAATGCCTCCTTGCAGAGGTGCTGTTCCTGTCAGAAGCAGACGCACAGGCGTGGGAGGGAGAATGCAGCTCCCAGGTCTTTATGAACTGAAGAAAGAAGTGCTACTGCTGGCAGCCAAAGGGCAGGCGGAGATTTGGAAATGAGACTGCGGTAGTTTGTTCCACTCATCATGCCTAGTTCTTTCCAGTCACTTGGCTATCCATTAGCTTAGGAAGTACAAAAATCACCTGGAGGTATCCCAGCTTTTTCAGTGCACATTTAGAAGATGCATGTCCCTGTTCCTCTTGTGACTCTTTCGCCTTCCATTTGTCATCTTTCTCACTAAAAAAGAGATTATTTGCTCGCCACTTTGCCAACTCCAGGATTAATAACCACTGAAAAGAGTGTTTTAGGCAGGGAGGAGTAACTGCACTGACTGCAAACTCCCAGAACTCTTCAAAAAGTAAATGTATTAAAGGTAATGATGCATCAGTGCAATAAACTGTAGATGCAATAAAAATGATGCTCTGACATTAGTGGGTAGAAGCAAAGTGCATAACATAAAAATGAGAAAACCCTGAATAGCTACTGGAACTTTGCAGGTCTTCAATAAGTTGCTGCAGACACCTGTATGGTCCAGTGGCACCTCGTATATCACATTAATTGCATTGCTTGCGAGATAAACCAAACCTTTCAGAGAGCTCTTGAGGCATTAATGCCAGACTTCAAAATTGAAGGGTAGGAAAAGAGAGGAAAGGGGAAGCTGAAACAACTCAGGATTAGCTTCTTTGATTTATAGTATCTTGAATTCTTTTTTCTCATCATTATTTTAATTTTATTGGGAGAAAGAAATCTCTCCAGTTCTCTGAGGTTACTGTCTATGACCTTTATTTCAGAAAGCACCTATGTATGTTCTCAAGTTTTCTTTCCTGTTTTAATAAATGACACTTAAGCAGATACTTAAGTAGATTTTTTGTATTGATGGGTTTATGAACTAATGGTTAATATTAAGGGATGATATTAAGGATATAACAGCTGAAGGGCTGTTGCAGTTTGACACACTGCAAGTGGAAGATATGAAGCGAACCAGGACTCACAGAAATTCACATGATCCTGTTGGAAATAACTTTGTCTCTGTCAAGGAGGGGAGAGTGTGTGGGAAGTGGCTGGTATTTTTAGACAGCCTTACCTTTCAGTGCAGTGTGCTTACAATTCAGAGCTGCCATGAATTAGTCATGCTGTCTCATTTTATTAAACATGGAGAATATGCAATCCTCTTTGTTCATCTCTCTCTGCTGTGTGTAGCTAACCCTTTACTCATCCTCCCATATATTTTGAGAATAAATATCCCTGCAGCTGGAACATGTAGCATTGGCCATGTTTTTTGTCCAACGGAGGATGAAGGAACACAGAGTTCAAATGAATACATAATGTTTTGTTAAACTTCTGGCAACTTTACATGGACAGACTTGAACAAATGACAAATTGTGCTTGTCAGTATAACGAGCTGTGTGTTTCTTGTAATGTACAGAACTTCTGAAAATGCCTAACAGTGTACCCACAGAGTGTGTTTGCCCATGTAGTGTTCCTGGGGAAACTGGGTTGAAAAAAGTAGTAGGATGAAGTGACATATGGACTTCTGTGAATATTTAAGCTGTATCTGCTAGTGTGTAAAACCAGACTTCCTGATCTGTGGCTAACTGTGACCAGGTGGAGAAGGCAGCCTGGCCATGCGGGATCAGCTAGGTAGGGCAGTGGTGTGAGGGTGGTGGGTACAGCTCAGTGCACCTCCAGCTCTCTCTGCTGCATGCAGTCACCAGCACAGCTCTGCCTCTGCAGCTGGTGTCACTTCTGCCTGTGAGATGTCAGGGCACAGTGCTTCAGAATGCTGTCAGGGAATAAAATCCAGAAGGCTGCAAGAGGTCCCACCTGATGCAAAGGATGTGCAGGGCTCTCTTGCAGGCTCCCATCCTTAAGAGGGCAAACTGGTTTAACTCTTTACATATACCTTAAGATGTATTGATACTTTTAACAAGATTTCAAGTACTTTTAATACAACTTAGTAAAACTCATTCTTCAATTTTGTCAAGTGTCCTCTTAAAGAGTTTTAGAAAGAGAAAAAAAGGCTGATTTGGTTTTGTTTGTTTGTTTTCTTCCTTTGTTGGTTGGTATTCTGCTTTCTCTGGTGTTTGTTTTAGTTGATAGTGATGGCACTAGTGTTCCAGTTTAGGAATATACTTTGTCAGTGAAATTATGACAATTAGCTATAGAAATGCAGTCAGAATTTTATAAACATGCATTTCCTGTTCATAATTTTTTTCTGTAATTTCCTAATGACAAAGCTGGAGATTAAAAAAATAAATATTAAAAGGGGAAATATGATCCTCATGTCAATGTAACGGTAGAAGCCTAATCAGTGATCCTTAACTCCTTTAATTTAAAATATTGTTATGGTCTGATTATTTCTTGCAACACTCAACAGTTACATTTTCTACTTAAACATTATATCTTCTTTCACTGGGACATAATCTACCAGTCATATGTTTTATGATGATGTAAGCATGTATCTTACAAACAAATGTTCAGGCCAACAATAGCACTATTTTTTTTTTTTCATAGGTAGGAGGAAAAATATTTTTTAAATAGCTTTAGATAAACCCAACCAGCAGTGTAAGTTTGATTGTTATTTCAGAAGAAATAAGCAACATAGAAAAATGGCTTTTTTCAGGATGGCCTGTGTGAATACCAGGCCGTAAACTGCCTCTAATGCTGTTATTTTACATGTTATTTGCACCTAGAGACAGAAGCTAAATAAAAATTTTAGTACATCATCCTACTGTTGGAATGACATGTAATATTCTTCTCTTGTTTTTGGTTTTTTGGTGGTTTTTTTTTTTTTAATTAACATACAATGACTGATTTCTCCTCTGTACTTTCAGGTCTATATTTAACCATGAGAAATACACAGTGTGCATAATCATTGGTCACGTACCCGTGAGCTCAATTAGCTGTGTATCTTTAATCTTTTGGAGTTGGAATATGGCTGAGGCCTTATAATCTGTTGAACTGTCTCAGTTCAATAATACAAGAAGTCCATCATTGCTGTCATAATGGACAAAATATACTGTTGTACTTTAACAGCTATGGAAATAGCTTGTTTCAAATAGAAGTCCTAGATGTTGATAGCTGAAGGAGCATAATTTGATTTTGTAATTAAAAGAAATATGCAACACTAATGAGGACTACCCTTATACTTACTAACAGATGATGCTATTGAAGTGTTGGTAGCTTATGCAGTTGAGAAAGCAGTATTTTGTTTTGTCAGAATCCTGTCTCAAAGGAGTGTAATTTTAGTTAATAATTTAGTTAGTAATTTATTTAATTATTTTTAAAACTAATTGCAGTGGCAATCTGTATAGAGAGGTACCGAGGTTGCTAAATCATGAGCAAATACAAAAACCAAAATCAGTAGTTGGGAAGGATTTGGACAATTTTTCAGCATCACCATTGAACAAAAATGCATTTTTGTATTTCTCTTTTACACTTGTATCATGAAATACACCAAAAGTGAAAGTTAAAAGAAACAGAAAATGAATGTTTAAACTGACGTATATTTACAAGATACATATTGGAGGACTTGGCTTTCATGGGGTGTCCTCTCTGACATAGATGGTTTCTTATTCTTGTCTCACTGCTATATTCATGCAGTGTCAAAGGTTTTGTCACTTTGGACTATAGGCAGAGCAAATTCATTTGCTTTAGAAGTGTGGACACAGCGAGATGGCATTTGTTTATCATGCACATGGAAGGAGGAAGTTGGTTTTCAGCTTAGCTCTAAGTGCTGTGACACAGTCCAGCGTGACCACAGCTGTTTGTCTTGGTCTCCTTGTGGGCCAATTCCTGCATATAAAAGAGGGATAATCTACTGCTTTTTCCTATCCTTAGTTTCTACAGCTGGACTGAACCATCTCCATCTAATAGCTAACAAAACTGTACTGGCTGACTTGGGGCCTCTAGATTTTCTAAAAATAGAGATAATAATTAAAGTTGCTGTAGGAGCTTTGATGTCGACTATGACTTTTTTGTGGTTAATATTGTGCTAGTGATGCACTCTATTAGTCATTTTTTCTCTAAGCACTCTTGGATATTTGTCAATGCTCTAAAGCAATACTTTTTTTGCTGCAACACAATATGGAGATGTGGAGAGTTTCAGATTTCAATCCTATGAAGACTCCTTGGATGCTACAAAGCACATGTTGATCCTTATTCTCTAATTTGCTGCCAAAATGCAATCATCCATCATTTGTCAGTGTGCTGGTGGCATTCTTCAGTGAAAAGGAGAGAATTTGATAGCCCATCATGTATTTAGCCAAATAACAAATCTACTGCAAGGAATTTGCCTACTGCCCAAAGAAGATGTATTTCTTATAACTGCAGCTTCTGTAGCATCCTAAAAGGGGCAGACTGTGGATAGCCATAGATAATGCCTTAATCAACAAAAAACTAAAATCCTGAATGCAATATTTTCCTTTTACTTGGGGCTTGTCATGGTAGTCTACAAATTGCTGGAAAGAATACATTACTGCTGAAGTGAACAAGTTAAATGTGATACTTACGTGTGAAGCATGGTAAGAATTTCACAACAGCGTTGTAAGAATGCTTAAATTGCAGATTGCTCTTTAAACATGACTGGTAAAAACACATACCAAATTCAAGACATCTTTGCTGGTTTGGAATCACAGTTGTTTACAGCTAGAGAATACCTCTTGGTTTATTTCAGCACAAAGCAAAATTAAATTTTAGAAGAAATGTGATTCAGTAGGTTTTCTGTGAACTATAATTTTAATGTGTTTTTTCATTTCCTCCTCATTTCTTTCCAGTCACTGTCACCAGATGTTTGTGTAAAGCAGTAAAGCATTTTGTTTTCAACTCTGGGTGATTAAAACTGGGAATTAAAGTCTTAAGTGGAAAACCAAGCAGTCTAATTCCTTTGTATAGTCTAAAAGTCAAATATGAAAATATAACTATTATACATTAAAATTAAGGACATTTCTTTTATTTACTTCCAAAGTGGATCATGTGAAAGACATGTATTGATTTGGGCACCTTTCTGTCCTTAAGTCATTAAAAAATGCATCAACAGAAGCAATACGTTCTGATTCTCTGTGCCTACCTTCTAACTCCTTTTAGGAACACCCAACTTTCCCCAAGAGCTTCTATCAGTTTAAGAAAAATGGAAACATTTTGGCATGAAGTGTGTTATGAATCTGAACACTCACAAATAAGTGTTCTCCAAACTCTGTATGAAGCAGTTACATGGGAAGTTACTCATGTGCCCTGCTGCATGAATATACTACAAGTGTGTGTTATTGTTACACATTAAAAAATTATACCACTTAATATGAAATTTATCATCACAATTAAATACACTGATTTATTTGTACACAGCATCTGAGAAAACACACATAAAATACTTTGAACTGATGAAAAAAGACATCTGGAACCCCTCGTGACTGCTTTATAGTATACATTTTTTCCATCTGATTTTTTCTCACATGTGAGACCTTGACAGATTAAGTTGTGGAGAGTGGTTTTCTTTTGCCAGAGAAAAAAAAAAGAAGAAAAAAAAAAAAGAAGAAAAGAAAAAAAGGAGTCTTCACACTATCAGCCATTATTTAGATTGAAATTATAGCCTATACAGTATTCCAGAAACCAGTAATGTTAGAAAATGAGCAGGTGTCTGCAAACCAATGGGGTGCAGTAGTTAATGAATTACAATTTGTCTGGTAGGCTACAGTAATTGACTATTATATGCTTGTTCTTAGCCTGTCCCATGTGGGAGAGGTTGATTTATTTGCAGGTGAAAGAAGCAAGAGCTGTGTACCTGGTTACTTAGCATGCTTTGGTCTATTTAAAACATAGTACTAGTCACGTGTCAAGAGGGAATGTCCTAGAAGGGCTCAATCTTCATATCACAGTACATCCTGCTGCCCAGCTGTGCACCAACTTCAGCTACAAAATCATGCTGTCCAAAGGAATAATTAAGCCCTGCATTTGTTTAAAATTTGGCCTCGTAATCAGAAATATTTATTCTTAAATAAAACATAGAAGATTACATGATTCCTATCCCAAAGAGCTCCCTAAAATCAAAAGCAAAACTGTGTAAAATAAAACCAGTGGTTGTTTCTGGCTCAAAATTTTAACCAGATCTGGTCTAATAGTTACAAAACACGGTCCAACGTATAGTGTAATACAATACATGGTAGACTCTTCTTTATCAACTTGGTCCAGAAAACCTTTTTTTGATTAAAATATTTTACAAATAACTGTGTATATACACACAGGTTTAGTTTTTTACATGTTTTTGTTTTTCTATATGAATATATATTTATACAGAGGTATCAAATTAGATATATATGTGTACACATGCACTGGGAGCTTCAGGTACTCAGGTACTAATAAGATAGCAAATTAACAATGCAGCTGTTAATGCTTTAGTGTTTTCTTACTTTAACCTTGAAAGTAGTAGGCCATATACTCACTGGGGTTCCCTGAGCCACTACTAGTAATCCAACTGTACTGTCACCACACAGCTGGCAGTTCCCTAAATCTTTTGAATCCTTCAGCTGAAATAATACATAAGGCTTTTTTGGGTACTAACTGAGTGGACCTATTTTGCACTTGCCCAGATTACCTAAGGTGCTTTTTGAATTAAGTCAGCTTGGAAAAAAAGATCGCATTAGGTTAAAGACAGAAGTGTGTGAAACATGAAAACTTGCTGCATTTTGTGTTTTAAAATGTCTAAATGGATCTTGGAAAATACAAAAAGACTTCATGCCTCCGAATCTCCATTATTAATCTGGGTCTACAACAGACAGTGTTATTGTGATACTAGGGAGTTGCAATTGAAGTCTATCATGCTGTTGTTTTTACACTGGATTTGGGCATTCCCTTTGAACCTGTTCTGCTCTAGTGCACTTGTGTTTTGGGATGCTAATTGTGTATAATTTTTAACTGCACAGTGGCAGAATAGTAGAGTGACATCCTAGGTTTTTTTTGAATGGTTCCTATGGTTGTGCTCATAACCTTGCAGTAGAACGTGTCTTTCAACTAGAAACATGAAGAGAATGAGTTTCTTTGCTCCACCAACTTGTTCTGTTTCTGTTCTATCAACCCTACCACTTAAGAACTGAAACAAAACTTTAGACCAAATGAAGAAAATGCCCACTTTTTTGGTGGAAAAAAAAAAAATATTGGAACCACTTCTTACCTGAAACGACACTTAACTTTATTATTTTTTTATATGGATGAAAACAGAAGAATGAGAAGATAATCAGGAGAACTGAAAGAATAAATGGGACAATGTGTGTTCCTGATGTTTTAGCCCAAGGTCAAGACATCTGGAACCATTGGATGAGATACTTATAAACATCTGAACTTTGGGAATGTCCTGAAACAAGTTACTGTTGTGAGGAATTTATAAGTTTCACATTTTTTTCTACTCTAAAATGGAAAGGAAAGAAAACCTTTCAACATTTCAGTATTAAGAAGAAAGAGGGAGACCATAATCAGTAATACAGGAATGTATCTTAGAGTGCTTTGAAAAATTTTGCCCCATCTATTGACAATAAAATGAGCTTAGACACAAAATATTTTCTAAAATCTTTAGCCGTATTAAAACTCTCTCTTCCTCATAATGGATTTTTTTTTTTTTTTTTTTTTTAATAATACATATAGTGTGTAGTTTATGAATAGGCTGAACAGGTTTTAAAGGCACTGCCTCGGTGCATAGATGTAGGTAGAAAAGGAACTGTGAGCATGCTGAAAACCAGACCTGAGGGGAAGAGATTAACTTCTCTGTTAAAACTTGTCAAAATCAATGTGGTTTGCAGAGTTTTCTGTTTTATTGCAACGTCAGTTTTGCTGATGAAGCCTGTGAATGTTTAAAAAAGTTAGGTCCTTATCCCTAGACAATACCTTCTGATCTTTTAGACTGCTGTCCTTTCTTCCCATAATTGGTCCTTTCGTTTTATGTAAAAGAGGGCTGGTGGAACAACTCCTTTATAAATAAAAGCCAAGCAAACTCAGCCTAATGTATGCTGTTTATAGTAATTTATACAGAAAATGTAACCAGAATTCTTGATTTGTATTGTTTTGATTTTGTGGAGGACTTTCTGAAATAATGCCAGCAAGCACTGTCCTGTATGGGGAACTGAGAGATATTCTCTAGCCTACTGAGTATACAGAACTCAAGAAAAAAGGCAGTATATGTTCAAAGTCTTTTGGTCCATTCCTGAAAAAGTGCAATCTAAAAAGTGAAATAACTTAAAAAACTATTAAGTACACAAAACCTGAGACTTAATAAAGTTATTTACCTGGAAGCATAATGAAAATTTCAGAATAACATCTAGTTTCTCAGTGTTAAAATCTTGACCTAGGAATATTTATGAAAAGTACTGTAAGAAAAATGATGAACTACAGGAAACAGTTTTAATAAGTACTAAATCCAGTTTTCTTTCTTTTAGACACTTATTTAATTTCATTGCTACTTCTTTATGTATGCTTTCCAGTGAGCAACATCTTATAAACCATATGAGAAATTCAAGAAGTTAAAACAAAACATTAGGTAAATTTTGTCTCTAAAAAACAACGCATGTATGAATGCTGTTGAACTCATATGAAGAGACATAGAACATATGTTGATAGTATTTAAAATCTTCATTCCAATTTACCACTAGTTACAAATTCCAATGAGTAAATTATGAGCTGAAGAATGAATTCATTTAAGACCCTGTTCACTGATAAGCAAAGTTAACATAAAGTGGCAAATAAATATAAAACAGCAAGATGCTGTTATGTAAACTGATGGGAAAAGATCCTGTTTATATTTCTTGTCAGTGCATCCCCAACATGTCCTTACATGTTTGCCTCTGTGTTATTTGGAGGAAAAAAAATTTCCCATGTGGTTATAAAACCTTAACAAGATTGTTTTTTCCAAAAGAAAAATAACTTGAAAATTTTATCAGACAATGAAAGCAGAAGATGTAACGCTACAAGAATACATAACTGGCAAAAAAACCTCAACAAAACAAAACAAAAGAGAAAAAGAAAAACATCCTTTAAGTTACTTCTCTCTTGAAAAAAACACACTATACATAGCAAAGAAAATAATGTGTCAATCACCCACCCAGCTGTGGAAAAATCAAATAAATGCTGTAAAAAGTTAATTATTTACACATAAATGTGATTTGCAAGCACGTATCAGTGATGACAATGTTGTACATTAGAAAAAAACTTAAAATGAGTCAAGATACACTGTAATCAGCTCTAGAATGCACTGTAACAAGAAAATTCATATTAGTCATCCAGTGGACATCAATGGAGGTAGCCTATAGTTTTATATGTAAGGAACATATTCTTGCAGATTTATGTGGAGCAGTAACACACTCACACTCTTCAGTATTTTCAGGCTATGACTTATGTAATATGTGCACAATAGGAGAGGAGTCCATGTTTCTTAATCTAATCTGATACTTGGTTAAATGAATTCTTTACAGATTTGGTAAATGACAACTGCAAGTAATTTTAAAGCACGTGTGAATAAACGTGTTTCTGGTGCCTTCTCCTCAGCCTCCGCTCCTCCTTCCATGTGCAATGTAAGATGCCAAAGAGTTGCACCCTTGTCCCAGATCACTTTAATGTCCACATTAAGCCGAGATTATTATTATTATTTTTTAAATTTTTCTATCACAGGCCATGTTCCAGCAAAACTGAGGACAGTGTGTTGCAGAAATAACTTACTGTCTCGCTCCAACCGCACGTTCACACGCAGCCTCTTTGCTGGTGCGCTACCACAAGCAGGGAAAGCCTGGGATGGGTTAATGTTCCTAAGAGAGGTCAACATACATCTGCCATTGGAGCAGAACAGAGGGAAGCTCTCCAGAGCTGCTGGGGACCCTGCCACCCTTCGAGCAGATTCACTTTTATACTGACAAGAACAATATGATCTTCAAGAACATACCAGGAGATTTCAGCGGAAGCTTTCTCCCCTGAGGACTAGTCTAAAAGCCAGTATCATTAAAAGCAGGTGTTATGTCTTTTCTAATTAGCAGTGTTTATCCCAATAATATGAATCAGATCCAGGGTATGTGTGATGTCCTGTGGTCAAAGGACAGCTCATTCATATTGCCTTCACATACTTCTTTGGCCTGGTGTTGCTAATTTGCAGGTTTTACTCAAGCTCAGTCTTCATTTAATGTGTCTCCTGGTGCATTAGACCATGCTGTGCAGACACAGGGCACAGCATATTCCTGTCTCTGCAGCAACAATGGTCCTGCAGATGCCTGCTGTCACTCCCATCCTTCCCACTCCATCTGTCCTTGAAATCCATTCACTTGTATTCAACAACATCCCAGACAACACCTTGGAAGTGTCAGTCTCTGACTTGCATTCCTTCAGCTCCCTCCTGGGTATTGTCCTCTGGTTTTCTTCTTTCTGCAAGATACATTGGGTCCTGCATCCATTACCTGAGTTGTATGAACTTCTCAGGGAGCTTGTGTGGTAGCAATCCATCTAGTGACCTGCTCCTGAGCTCCTGTGTGAGCAGGTCCAGAGGAGAACAATGAGGCCGGTGAAAGGACTAGAGGGAAAGCCTTACAGGGCTAGGCTGAAGGAGCTGGGGTTGTTTAGGCTAGAGAAGAGGACAATCTGGAGTAACCTTATCACTCTCTTCAACTACCTGAAGGGAGGTCTTAGTCAGGTGGGGGCTGGGCTCTTTTTCCAGGCAACCAGCAACAAGACAAGAGGGCATGGCCTCAAGCTGCTCCAGGGGAGGTTTAGATTGGATATTAGGAAGTACTTCCTCACAGAAAAGGTGATTAGACATTGGAATGGACTTCCCAGGGAAGTGGTGGAGGCACTGGCCCTGGATATGTTCAGGGACAGGCTGGATGTAGCACTTAGTGCCGTGGTCTAGCTGGTGTGGTGATGTTGGTCATAGGCTGGACTTGATGATCTTACAGGTCTTTTCCAGCCTTGGTAATTCTGTGATTCTGTGTGATTCCTCTTCCCTACCACAAAGCCTTTATCTCTTCCTTTATCAGGCTTTTGCTGACATGTCTTCTTGCTTGAGTGGCTCAGTATGTTTGATCAGCTGACACCCAAAAGTGCATGTCACCCTGAGCATGCCAGCACTGAACGTATGGATTATGGCTATTACCCATGTAATCAATGTTGGTGGTGCCCAGAAGGTAGCAGAGGAGCAAGTAGGCTTCCTTTGCCAAGTCTCAGGTGTGTGGCAGTCAGGAACCTGGTCTAGGCTCCCTCAGTGGTGAAGAGCGAGAAAGAGGGTGCTTTCCCTGCAGCACTGACCTCCCCTCCTCATCCCAAGGGATGGAGGGGAGAGCAGAGCACATGCTTTGGAATGGCTGTCTAACTCTGAGAAAGCTAACATAGGCTCTGGGAAGTTCTTGGTGCTTGTCTCTGTTTCATCCGATTGCAAAATCAATGACACAAACAGGATGATCTGATGAAAATTACTTCTGTGTAAAAGTTGTTAATGTCGTTGTACTTGTTCACTGAGCTTCAGGTGTGAAAGCAGTAAAAAATATAGCAAGAGACCTTCCACTCCCTTGAAATACTAAGGTCAGTATGTGCTTACATGGACCAGGAAACAACTCCATGGAAGAAGAGAAAATCAAGAGAAAATCAAATGGAGCAACAAGAACTGTGTTCCTGCAAAATGTAAAGGTGTTATTATCCTGAGTGGAATAGCAACAGTAAAACAAATATCTGTCTTGTAGAGTCCAAGATGGAGTCTTGCCTGCTGAAACTTGCAGCCTCTTGGGCTGTAGCCCCTTGCTTCAGATGACAGGGCTTTCATTTGCACAAGTAAGAGACAGCCCTCAAGGAATTGGCAAGATGCCAACAAGCCACTTACTGGGCAGGATTTTGCTGACTGTGGTAAATAGATGAGATTGGGAAGAAGGGTGGGCTCACACATGTTTGTGTGCATTGGAAATACTAGTTCAATAGAGTGGGAAGCCAGGAAACTGTTGATTTTAGTGAACCACAAAATGTGAGCAGAGTGTATTGAATTTTTAATCAACCCAAACTGAAGCTTGGTTTGGTATTTGGTAAACAGTGAGAGCAAAGCACCTTTTACTCAGTGTGTAAAGCTCTCCACTACTGTGCTACTTGTGCTATAAAGAAAGCAGAGACTGAGGTGGCTTTTCCAGCTTGGATCTTATGTACCTATTTCCTACATCCTTAATTTATTAATTAATAAAATGTGTAAATAGTTATAAGAGTTTCTAATAGTATTCCCAAATACATGTCAATGCTGGAAAAAGTTATCTTGGTAAATTGCCTCCCAGTTGCTTTAGGGATCTCCCTCAATAAAATCAAAATCCTCAATTCATTCAGCTATCAGTAAAAGGTAAAATTCAGATAAGAAAAAAAATAATGAAAAAGGAATAAAAGCTGAACCACAAAGCTTGTAACATTACTTGAAAGTAACGTAAATGGGTTTTATCCGTTTTTTACCTTACAAAGTTGTTAGAATTGACTCTTGTTACTAAGACACATATAGAGTTTTTCTGTCTTTCAGAAGTTATTCTTGTGTTATGAGGATACAGAGCTGCCTTCTCAATGATTTTTCAAAATAAAATATGAAAGAAAAATATAAGAAGCAATGACAGTATCCCAGCTCCCTCTGCAATGAGCATTTGACTGGCTCATCTTGCAGATTGTTTTGTCTTAATGTATGTTTAGAAAAGCAACTCTTCCCTCCCTAACAGCATTTCCATGTATTTGTGTTTGGGAACCTACGATGGTCAGTGACCTAAGCAGGGTATAATCAGAAATTATTGAAGCCAGTGGAAGTCTTCCTACCTGGATTTAGTGAGTTTGAGATTAAGTCCTATAACCAGATATAAAAGAGACAGGTCTAAATCCAAATAACATTCCCTTCACTGAGTGATTGGGGGAAAAGTGAACAAGCAGCCTAATCAATGAAAAATAACTGTGTTTAAAGGTGATTGTCAGTCCAAATTATCTGGCATATTGTAAACGGGGAGAACAGCTATTTCTGTCAGACTTTTACTTTAAAAATGTTCTTTCTACTCATAGTTTTTTTTCAGTTTCTAAAGGTCTGGGACTACTCCAAGCCTTGTCTTGCAGTGAAGTCAGCTTTTAAATATCAGCAGGAAGTATAAAAGAAATAGCAAAACTGCATTTATTAATTTTCACATTTCTACAATTGGATATGGGTAGAAACATGGAAAACCAACAACAGTTTTCATATCTCAGTCTCATTACTGTGAGATTGGTGGCAGTACCATGTTGTCATTCCTGACATGTGTAGCTGTGAGTCTAGTTAAAGCTGAACTTCAAAACCTAGACTTTGGGTAGCTGAAGGTTGAACAAGACTGTAAAGATATGCTAAGTATAGGTATTAAGAAGGGAGCAATTCTGGAGGAAACACACTTTTATGTTCAATACCAAATCTTACTTGCACTTTATGCATTATATATTGTTTTGCTGTTAGGACTCTGGAAGATCTCTTAGTCTTGGATAGAACATTCACTCTTTCATAAAGAAGCTTGAAAACTATGGAAGAGTAAATGGATAAACTGCACTGGTTTTTATTGCCTATATATCTGGAAAATACTAACACAGATAATTAAAAATTATAAACTAACAAAAAAATGTTATGCATAGGTCTTTATTCCCAGGTCTGTGAGATTCACGTTTCTGTATTGTGTAAGGCTATTTTAATTTTTACACTATTTCATAGCTGAGATGCAAAAGGGAACTTCAGGGTAGCTTTCATTCTTGTGAAAGCAAGGAATTATTTTTGCAACAAAACAACTGTAATCAGTAAGTTAAGCATATTTTAATATTTATAAGTAAATATTTCTGAGTTGTCCATTGCATACATAATTAGAAAGCTGTTAAAATGGACTCAGTTTTTCTTTATATTTAGTAAATTCATCAGTGCAAAAACTTTCTGCAAAGTAAAATACTCAATCAGCTGGGAACTGGAGTCAAAATGGCTGTTGTAATATAATATTTAAAGCACTTTCAGTTCTAGATAAAAATGTCTTTCACAAAATAAACATTTTTTGGAGAAAAAAGTAAAATAATAGATATGAGCAAGGTGTCCAAAATTATCCGAATGCCTTGGACAGAAGTGGAAAAAACCTAGATTAATTCAATATTATTTCTGCCCTCAGGAGTCACAAATGAAATAGACTTTCATCCTTGTATTCTTAATTCCAAAGCCTCAATGTGAACATATTAATTAAGTTTTAACATTAATTTGAAGATCAACCTTACTAAAGCACATTCCTAATTTTGCTAAGCACAGGCATTTTATCCACATAAGTTTTCTTGGTACCCTGCCAATAACACAAAGAATTGTGGAATCAGTAGTGAGTTATTTTATTTTGAAAGACTGAACTGAGAGTAGATAGGAATTAAAAATAGCTGTGTTTCTCGGCTAAATGAATAATATGTGTCATGTAGATTCACAGTATGAATTAGATAATAATCTCTGAAATAATTATCTGCAATTACTCCATTACCTTAGGGAACTAGAAAGATAAAAGACTGTGAAAGCATAAATAGTGTGTTACAGATCATTGTAGACCTTCCCCTGTTGATTTACACCGCGTACAGGAAGAACTAGTTTCAGCTTGAGCATGCACTTATAGCTTTGGGCTACATACGTTTGGAAAGGGAGCTCGTCCTGCCTGCTCCTCTGGCTGAATATCCTGTTGGAGCTCAGATTAACCCCCTGAATGGGGCTGTGGCACACCTGGCTGTTGGCTGGACACTGTCGGGCACGGGGCAGCCTGTTTGCACTGGCTGCTTGAGAGAGAGCGGGGTTCTGAAGTGCAGCCTCCTTGAGCCCCACAGCGGGTCTGTGGAGAGCACAGCACTCTCCTTGAGCAGGGGCTGAGCAGGGCTGTAATAGAGGTGCTCCTTCTCTCTGTCAGCTCGACAGAGTCCAAGGTCACAGGGTTCCCATGCTTGTACTTGTTACAGGATGCTGGAAGTTGATGCTGTGAAGAGCTACCTTAGTCTGCACTTCTTTGGACTCACGTTCCGTTTTATGTTATAGCCCAAATCCATTTCTTTTCAACACTGAAGTCATGCTGGGTTCTGGAAAAGCAAAACTTTGAAGCAATTTCTCCTCCTGCACTCCATCTCCTCATCCTGCATATAATACAGAGGACCAGATCACTGGCCATGGCTTTGTAAAAATAAGGAATAAAAATAGGTGAAGCCTTCTTGGATCAGAACTGTGTCTTGAGTCGTTCTGCCCATTATTAGTGTAGCATGTAAAAATATCTTGCCCATCTCCAGTGAAAGACCCTGGGTACAATTCTTTCCTCACTTAGAACCTATGGTTTTCCGTATCTTTCTAAAACTGCAGAGTTGCACAAAATATATGCCAGCTATTAGAGGATGGAAACTGACTTGTAACATTTCGTGCCTTATATACATCATGTAATTGTGCACTCCCACAATCATTTTGGTTAATTAAGTATTCAGTGTCTGACTTCAGCCAACACCAAAGAATGAAAGGGAGATAAGTGTACCAAACCAAACTGACAGCTCTGCAAATTATAATAATGGAATCTACTCTTTTTTTGACAAGCTATGTTGCATTTTTTCTTAATGACAGAAGTATCATATCTGTCAAAGTTACATCAGAATTATTAGAAATGGAAACAGAATTAAAAAACAGTAGACTAAGTAGACACAGATAAGGGTATGGAGAATAGTGTCTGTGAAGCAACAGCTTTTTGCCAGATGTTTCCATCCAAAATCAGAAGGAAGCTGTAGCATTATTTTTTTTTTTTTGCAGAATATAGAGTTTAAGTTGGAAGAGGTATGACTGCAATCATAAAAAACATGTGTGAGACAATTTTAAATTAATTGGTTTAATTGCCAATATAAGTGTGGTTATGACAAGCATGGCCATCACCTCCCCAGGATTTTTCCAGAAGGGTTCAGAGCATAGCACATGGTAGCTAATAAGTGAATGGGTTAATCAAAAGTAAACTTGTCTACACCTTCCTCTCCTCTACTCACACCTCAGCATAGATATTTCCTCACATAATGTTAGGACAGATATGTACATTAAAAACAGATGGATTAGTTAGAGTGACTTGGCAGTTTGGGGCTTGTGTTATGAGAAAACCATATCACCTGTGATTTTTTTTTTTGCCTGATTCCCATTGGAATAATTAAGAGAATTTTGTGTTTTCTCAGGAGTCAGTGATAATTAGTATGTATATTTCTCCACAGAATAATGCACCTTAATGGTGAAGGGAGGCCATGCCTTTATATGGGAGAAAATGAATTGCAGGAGATCCTGAATTAGCACTGCAGTACTTCCTCCTACAGTTTGAGCCCACTAACCTTGCTGGACACTGAACCTGCACTCCCCTTGTGCATGTAGCTCCCCAGCTGGGCCAGCTCATGCACTGCCCCACTGTTTTCTCCTGTGCCCAATTTCTACATTTTCTGTAATTCTTGTGTCAAAACCAGAATATCCTGAAATTGCCATAGAGGGGAATACTTTTCTCCTTAGCAGCTCTGGCTGCAGGCTCTTGCTAGACCTGATTTGTTGGCTGATGCTGTTCTTGTGCTTCATCAATGCTCCCTTGCTCAGCCATGACTTTTTTGTTTCTGGCTTGAATTTGCCAGGCTGTAAAGACAGAATTGTCCAGAGAATATTGCTAAATATTTTGTCAGGGCTGGATTAGATGGAGACACAGGTCTGTGTAAGTGCTCATGTCCCACAGCAGTGCCTTAGCTATCTGAGCTTTTGTGGTACTTCTGGCTCAACATTTCCCTAACATGCTGGGGTAATGCTAAGTGTCAGTTTTGCTACATCTCTGACTTTGTGCATTGGCATAATCATAGAGTCATTTAGACTGGAAAAGACCTCCAAGATCACCAAGTCCAACGCTTAACCCTAGTCTACCATCTTCATCCCTAAACCATATCCATACTATATCCACACTATATGACTTATAAACACATCCAGGGATGCTGACTCAACCATATCTCTGGACAGCCTGTTCAAATGCCTGACAACCCTTTCAGAGTAAAAAAATTGTCCTCATTCCCAGTCTAAACCTCCCCTGGTGTAACTTTAGGCTGTTCCCTCTTGTCCTATTACAATTTACTTGTGAGAAGAGACCAGTACCTACCTTTCTACAATGTCCTTTCAGGTAGTTGTAGAGAGTGATAAGGTCTCCTCTCAGCCTCTTTTTCTTTAGAGTAAATATCCCCAGTTCCTTCAGCCACTCTGCATAAGACTTGCTCTCTAGGCCTTTCGCCAGCCTAGTTGCTCTTCTCTGCACCTGCTCCAGCACCTCGATGTCTTGTATTGAGATGCCCAAAAGTGAACACAGTACTCGAGATGGGGCCTCACTAATGGCTGAATACAGGATTCGATCACTTCCGTAGACCTGCTTGCAACACTATTTCTAATACAAACCAGGATACCATTGGCCTTCTTGGCCACCTGGGCACACTGCTGGCTCATATTCACCTGCTTGTCAATCAGCACCCCCAGGCCCCTTTCCACTGGGCAGCTTTCCAGCCACTCCTCCCCAAGCCTGTAGCATTGCGTGGGGTACTTGTGGCCCAAGTGCAAGACCTGGCACTTGGCCTTGTTGAAGCTTATACAATTTGCCTCAGCTCATCAGTCCAGCTTGAGTCCCTCTCTAGAGCCTTCCTACCCTCAAACAGATCAACACTATCACCCAACTTGTTGTGATCTGCAAACTTACTGAACTTTCATTCCATCCCCTCTTTAAGGTCATTGACAAAGATGTTAAACAGAAGTGGTTCCAACACCAAACCCTGAGGAACTCAACTTGTCACCAGCTGCCAGATGGTTTAGCTCCATTCACCACCACTCTCTGGGCCTGGGCACCCAGCCAGTGTTTTATCCAACAGAGAGCATGCCCATCCAAGCTGTGAGTAGCCAGCTTTTTAATGAGAATGCTGTGAGAGACAGTGTCAAAGGCTTTATGAAAGTCCAGGTAGATGACATCCACAGGCTTTCCCTCATCCACCAGGTGAGTCATCTTGTTATAGAAGGAGATCAGGTTCTTCAAGCAGGACTCATCTTTCATAAACCCATGCTGTCTGGGCCTGATCACCTGGTTGTTCTAATAGTCTGACATGGTGATGTTATGCAACACACATTTGACACATCACCTATCCCCATGACATAGCTAATCCAACAGTTTCAGCAAGACATATTAGCAGCAGAAGTTGCATCATTCATTCACAGTGTTAGTGTAACAGCATGAATTTACTGTGTGTCACAGGACAAAGGTTGTTTTTCAGCCCCTTAAACATGTTCTGGTGAAGAAAAAGCACTGAATTTGTAAATGGTACAGGCATCTGATCTGGTTACTGCATGCACATTATTTCACAGTATTTTCTCCTCAAATCATAGAATCAGAATCATTAAAGGTGAAAGGGACCTTAAAGATCATCAAGTTCCAACCCCCCTGCCATGAGCAGGGAACCCTATCACTAGAACAGGTTGCACAAAACCTTGTCCAACCTGGCCTTCAAAACCTCCAGCGATGAGGCATCAACAACCTCCCTCCAGTTCCTCACCACCCTTATAGTAAAGAATTTCTTCCTAATGTCTAATCTAAATCTCCCCTCTCTCAGTTTAAAACCATTACCCCTTGTCCTATCACTATCTTCTCTGATGAAAAGCCCCTCCCCGCTTTCCTGTAGGCCCCTTCAAGTACTGGAAGGCTGCTATAAGGTCTCCCCAGAGCCTTCTCTTCTTCAGGCTGAATAACCCCAACTCTCTCAGCCTGTATTCTTAGCAGAGGTGCTCCAGGCCTTTGATTATCTTGGTGGCCCTTCTCTGGACCCTCTCCAACAGGTCTATATCTTTCTTGTGCTGAGAGCACCAGAACTGTACACAGTATTCCAGGTGGGGTCTGACCAGAGCAGAGTAGAGGGGCAGAATCACCTCCCTGGCCCTGCTGGCCACACTTCTTTTGATGCAGCCCAGGATGTGTTTGGCTCTCTGGGCTCCAGTGCACACTGGCAGCTCCTGTTGAGCTTCTCATCTACGACCACCCCCAAGTCCTTCTCCTCAGGACTGCTCACAATCCATTCTCCCCCCAGCCTGGATTTGTGTCTGGAGTTTTGCCAACTCAGGTGCAGGACCTTGCACTTGGCCTTATTGACCTTCATGAGTTTAGCACTGGCCCACCTCTTCAGCCTGTCAAAGTCCTTCTGGAGGGCATCCCTTCCCTCTAGGGTGTCAACCACACCACACAGCTTGGTATCATCAACAGATTTGCTGAGGATACACTCAATCTCACTGTCCATGTCTCCAACAAATATGTTATACAGCACTGGTCCTAATGCTGACCTCTGAGGGACACCACTCATCACCTGCCTCCATTTGGACAATGAGCCATTGACCACATATGTACTGAGATATGTACTGAGATATCTTCCTGTGTAGTTTCTTCTCTGTTCATATGTGAGTGCCAAGCTGGGTACCTCTGGGTGTAAAAGGGGAGGGATTCACCTCTATAACTTCAGATGCCTGCCCTGGAGAGGCACACCTTGGACTGTCTTTCGCATCAGTTGAAATAAATTAACATTCCTGGGAGACAGCAACCCTGAACTAGTCTTACCAACTAGGTGGACTGAAAATTCTTTTCTATTAGGTAGGTGAAGTGCCTACCTTAGGACATAGAGAATAAGGCTTTAGAAACAGCTAAGGCCTGAAATATCCTTCAGTGATTTCCAAGAAGGTCTAAAAAACCCTTAATTTACTCACATGAATAATCATTAAAAAGCCAAATTTATACCTATTGAGTGGCTCAGATGAATACTAGTTACTGTTATGAACAACATACTGCTTATTTGAAAGTAAGCAGGACAGGGTCAATGTACCAAGTAAGTCTGAAATTTGGGGTCTGCTTTGGACTTGCCTGAAGCATGGTTCTAACTGGTATGCTGACTCTCTAAAACCTGGACAGTGCATAGTGAATGGACTTCTAGCAGTGCTTCTCTCTTAGGACAGAAATAAGGATAGAACATGCATCTGAATAGCTGGATATTTTTGTCTCTCATATAAACAGAATATTTTTGTTTAGAGTGGGGCACATTTACCCTCTCTTCTCCCAGAACTTCATAGCTGCCATCAAAGGCAAGATATTGCAAAGGAAATTAAGAACAGGCACTCCTGCGAGTTCAGTGTTAAGTGATAAGCTACACAAAAGGTTACAAATTAAAGAGACTCACTCTTTGACAGGTAGGAAAAGTATGAAAGCAGTGTAATCTGGAAAACATGGCAAAAAAAATAGTTTTAAACAGTGGAGGTCCCTGCAGTAGTTCTGAAAAAAAATACTGTCAGCCATCACTTCTTCCAGAAAGAAAATAAAGGAAATGTATATATGTAAGGTTCTTTTGTTCTTTTCTAGGAATGTGATTTTTTATTATCTTGTGGCTTCAGCTTTCCCTAAGATAAAATAATTACCGAACATAAGAAAGTGTTTCCACCATCTTTAATTATATAATTAAATTTATCTTAAAAGACTGTCTAGGGGATTTGGCTTTGAAAATCTTAATTAGTAAAATCTCTAATTTTATTTAAAATAGTTACATTTTTGAGTGAATTGTAGTGATAGCTTTGATTGGACATAAAATGTTTGCTATTTGTAGTAAATTATTTTTCCTCTCTTTATTTAAATACAAATAGAATAGCTTCAGAGCTCTTGTATTCTAGTTTGCAGACTTCTGAAATGTGTATTGAAGAAGAATGGAAATATTGTCTTATTTTCTTTTTTCTATACCACAAGAATTGTGTTCATTTCTAAGTGACATAAGCATATTCAGCTGTATACAACATAGTTGAGTTAAAAAAGTTGTCAAGGAGTTTCACAAGTTACCATGTTTTAGATATCTCTTGTCAAAATACATGGCACTTCAATGGCAACCACATTGATGAGTTCTTCTAAGGAATGTTCTTCAGAAATTCTGCATTGCAAGGATAATTCTTTGTTGAATGCTTAATCACTCAACATGAAAATTAGTCTCACAACAACACTTTTCTGTAGAATTTCCTGAAATATGAGGACAGCTAACAGGAGCTAGGTATGCACAGAGCCTTCTGGTAGCCGGCAAATAATTTTTAGATTGAACTTCATATCCCTTGCCCCAAGTTTTCTGTGGAACCACTTTTGATGAACTGCCCCAGGAAGCTTGTATCCCTTCCAAAGACTTTGGGAAAAGTGTGGTTAGACACTCAAACCACACTGTTGATGAGTTAGTAGAACCTAATAAGCCTCATTTTGTCTGCAACTCTTATAAATTGTCCCTTGCCTGTCCCTTCTGTGTCTTTGATCTTAGAAGGCAACTTTGGCTTGCTAACAGGGCAAGATGAAATGGTCTTGTAATAGAAACCTGTTCTTTTGAACACACAGGATTTTGTGTAAATGTGTCTTCAGAAAATACTGATCTGGAAAAATCGTATCACAGTTTATGATGGTTGGAGCTGAGCTGTGCCATAGACTAATGACATCTTTGTGGTTTAGTTCCTCTGTGTAGGCTTTGTCTGGCATGATACCTTAATTGGAGAACATTGCAGTGTGGCAGTGTTGATGTTAACATTTTCTAAAGCAGATATACCTGCTTCTGTTACCATGTATAAATATCACAAACAGACCACCGAAAAACAAGAAAGGTTTTTGGTGCCATAAAGAAGCGATAAAAGCCTTAAATTTATTTTCTTTGCAAATCACCCCTCAAGGCAGATTTCCCTGGGCTAGGTTAGTCCAGTGGAAAGTGTGAGCAGGAGAACTGCAGCCTTCCAGATGTCTGAAAGTTTTCTGTTCTGTTCTTCTTGGAGTTAAATGTATTGCAAGTAACACTCAAAAAGTCTCACAGTTAGTGAAACAGTGACATTTCAAACGAGCTTTGCCAGCATTGTCATATTAAAAGCATTTTCAAAGCACTCCAGTGAAGGCCCAGGTGCCTATCACACCCACACACAAGTGCCAGAAAACTTTTATATGTCATCAGGGGTTTCCATTTCCCTAGGAATCATTGCATATCATGAGGCTCCAAGGCAGCCAGCAAGGATTCAGACTGGGTAACAAATGATGAATGGGAAGCTGCTGCTTCCATGTTTTTTACCATTCAAGACACATTTTAAGTCTGAATGACAGCTCCAGGATAACACTCTGTTCCTCACACATCTTGACGAAAAACAAGATAAAAAAAGAACTTGGCTCAGTCCTCTGTCAGACATGGAAATATCTGTTACAAAAAAAAAAAAACAACAAACACCAGCCACTACTATTTTGAGGGCCAAATGCTGGTTACCAGTAGCCTGAGAAGCTGGAGAATGTCTGAAGGACTCTGCACCCAGACATCAGGAAGCAGCATTGATATTGCACTATTGCTGCTACTGATTTATGAGCTGAGACTCTCATAGACTGCTCAATAAAGTCCAGAGCCAGCAAGAAACCCATGGCCCCTCATCAGTGAAACCCTCAAAAAACTGATGGTGAAGTTACCCTCCCCTTTTCCCCCACTGTATATTTATTGGTTTCAGGGTATTTGTGATACAGCATCCAGATGACTAAAAGAAGGGCTTGCAAGCTGGATTTTAGCACTATAGGGGAAAAATCAAACGGACAAAGGAGAGATGGATTGGACCCTTGTACAGTTATTCGCTGTGGGAGTGGATGTTTCTTGCTTTATGTAATTGCAGAGGCTAACATAGTAATGTGAATGGCTGTCTGGGCACTAATAATAATTAAATCTTAGCGAAAACTTAGAGCCTTATGTATTGCTATAAAATTAACATATTAAGGTGGTCTTTGAAAGGAAAAGAACTGGAAAATAATTTTAAGTTACAAAACTTTCATTATTAGAGCTTTATGAAAAAGAGAGGTAAGATTTATTCAGAGTTAGCAAAGGACTTCGAAATTCCAAAGGGATATGGATACAGTCATACAAAATATTTCTGTTTTTTAACCAATGCACCATCTTACTTCTCTCTCTTTTGTTGATATGACTGAGACAATGTAGAAGGAGTGTATGGATAACAGGTATTTCTGGAAGTATGTTTTGCTATTATTGCATGCTCAAATTGCAACTTGCGGGGGAATAAAAAGTATAATATTAATGCTTCAGAATCTTTTCTAAAGGCATTACTGGGGGATCACCCTCTCAAACTCCCTTCGACTTTGCAGTTATGATGAAGCAGTGGCTTCCTCTCTGAAAAGGTGTGTGAACTCAATTTCAGTGTGTGTGGCCAGCTTATGCTTTTGTTAGGAGAAAGATGTTGTGATTTTAACACCATTTTTGTAAGAGAACTTACTTTCGGAAGAATAATCGTGTTAATGCAGGGAAGATACTCAAAGGAAACAGACAGAGAAAGCAATGTGGCTTATCTGACAAGTATATCACACCAAAGAATCTGTGCTATGCTCTCAGACTGTAAGCTTCATGTCTGAAATAAACAAGATTCGATTAACAGTCAGATCAGCAGAAACTTATACTGGAATTAATTGCTTGTGTTGAAAGCCTGAGAGCAGGAAATAATTATAGCAGTACTGCAAAAGATGAGTTATATTTCCCTGGTGAGGCTTAGGTACTTCATGACAGTCACACAAACTACCTTTTTAACTGCTGCCTCTGTTGAGCAGATCTGCCGTTAACTACTAGTGGCCATTGTAAAACTCTGCCAAGGTCACTGTTTCAATTTGTTACTTTGATTCTACTTCTTTTATTTTTCTGTTGTAGAGAGTATGTCCTTTAATACCAAGGTCATTGCTTACTAGATAATTTAGTCAAATACATTTTGCAGGCATGTTTCAAGTTCTCCAAGAGATTTTTAAAACTTACTTGTATAAATTCAATGTTTGATTGTGCACTCAGTGATTTTAACAACCACAGACATCTCACAATAAACAAGCTTATATTTATCTGCTGCTCTCTGCATACGTTTTGTCAGTGTGGTTAGAGTTTATTCTCATGTATGTTCCTACCAGCTAAACAAAAGGAAGATTATATCAACTGCTGGAAATTTGGAACAACTTAATGACTGCAATTAGAGGGGCACCAATAACTATTTTCCAGCATTAAAAAAGCCACATATTTCCAAGATGCCAAATGCCTAATGGCATCAATAAACTGTAGATTCTATATATCAGTGTCATGTAAATGGGATGTTCTAAACAAAGTTCTTCCTCCTTACCAACAGAGAAAAATGGAGTTACACCCTCTCCAAAACTTTGAAGTACCAAGGAAGAAAGGAAATCAAAGTAGCAGTCTTTGAGGCACCCTAGATGTATATTAATGAAAATATCAAACCTCCAAGAACTAACAGCTAACTGTTAGATATTATCTAATTAGTGAGTTTGAAATGAGGAAAACTGGACACCACCAGTCTGGTGTTATACCACCAGACTGCTTTAAATGATGCAATGAGGTTCAATCATTTTCTGTTGTCAGAAAGGTTGCAGACTTTGATAACTAAATGTTAGAAAAACTTCTGTTGCAACTCAGTTGTTTCTTGAAGCAATTTATTTTATTTTCAGATTTGCTGTCAATACCACTCAAATTTGATCCAGAAGAATGGTGCTACTATTTCCGTAACATTCAGATCTTGAGTGGATTGTAAAATTATTCTGGGACATTTTCTCATTTTTACAGTACTACTTTTCTGCAACAACTTAAAAGCAAACAAAATGAAAAGATAAATCTATTAAATATAAAGCTGGGAGTGCCCCCATGGAATGAAGTTATATGATGAGACCAGAGTTCTCTGTGCCAGGTAGTGGGAAGAGAGAGTGCCAAGAATAAGTGGTGGAAAATTGCCGTTTAAATAATTGTAAAGGAAAATAGAGATTGCAATAGGCTACCATTAAAATGTGGGCTTTTAAAATCAAAAGCTGGTTGCAATTTTGAGAATTCTAAGTTGGCAGGTGGCTGCAAACAAAATTACACTTTTCATCTTCCTTGGAAATAGTAGTTAATAACACTTTGGCATTTCTGGCACATGGGACTCCAAAACCAAATCAATGTGCCTAGATGAGATAGTAACGGGTGGTTCATGAAAACTGGTGCCAGTATGAACCAATTAAGAGCAGTGTTGTAATGAAAATTGTAAGTCATATAAAAGACTTTGTAGATGAAGGAAACTATGGAGGAAGCAAGAATGAAAAGAGAGAAGCCTGGAGAGATCTATTTGACTGGCATTGGGGTAAACAGCTCTGTGAAGAAGTTAGTATTTTTTTGTAAGATGTACTTCTGTCTTTTCTTCCCTTAAAAAAAAAGTAAGGACCAGCTACCAGCAAAGTATGTAAGCCTGTCTGTCGAAGAGAGAGATGCTCTGGTCAGTACCCTAAGCTGCATCCCTCTGTAGACTTCCCATGAACACAATACAGGGAAGTTTCTTTCTTCTGGGAAAGTCTGGGAGATAAAAGAGACATGTTCTGTCATCATTTCTTTTGACTTTAAAAAAGAGAAGGTTGTCTCCTAACTGAAATAGTAATCTGAAAAGCCATAGAGAATATGGTGTATGTGCATTTCTTAAATAATTACAAAATCATTACGTCACTCAACAGAGAGCCCTTGATTCTACATAAAATATTAAACACTGACTGTGTAATTTAAATTCACACACACACAAAAAAAATAATTGTCTGTCATCTGGAAATAACTTCTCCTGCAGGGAATACAATGTGGTTGGGTATTATCTTCTAAGGATCCACGGCTTACTTGACATTCCTCAGTTTTTAAATATCAAGACTTGATTTTCCATTAGAAAGTAGAAAGGCAATCTTGCAAATGCTTGGAGACAGAAACTCGTTACCTCATGCGACATGTAAATGTGAACTGCTACTGTTGTTCGTGTTAAGCTTCATACGTGCAAAAAGCAATACGATTTAAAATACAACAGGAACTCCTATGAAAAGTTATCTTCTTACATTCATATATTATGAACCCTCCTTCCTTGCTTTTTTTTTTCAATGAAACAGATACATCTTTGAAAATTCTCAGTTTTTTATGTATTTGCTAGTTTTAAACTCAATCCCAGCATGAAGAGTACAAATTGTTTTCAAGTGTCATGAAAAGATAAGATCTTTTTTTTTAAAAGTCTTTAAATATTTTTTTCAAAAACACATAAGAAACAAGTTAGTAGTAACTTCTTATTTCTATGAGATGTAACTTCCTTACCATTTATGTTAGGATCCATTCAGAAGATCGTTGTTGACATATGAGCTGTAATCTGGGTCATCCCAAGGAACATTGGTGTTAAATTCCAACTGTGGTATCCTGTGGTTGCATCTGAACTTTAAGACTGCCACCCGGGCTGGCAGCTGAGACAAAAAAACAAATGTGTTTAGCCCTGTTGTTTTACTCTGTCTCTTTCCCATAAGGAACATCCTTGCTTCCAATAGAAATTTCATGGACAATGAGCATAACTTCTTTCCAGCAGATATCTTAGTATGGACAAGATGTTATCCAGAAACATACTTTTCAGTTTTGTTCTATATAAAAAGACCAAATATCCCATTAATTAATTATTTTTTATTACGCCAACCCCAAACCTAGCAAGACATTACATATATGAATAACTTCTCAACCCTTTGTGCTGGTTCTGACAATAAAGAAGCTGCCACTCTTCCTTACTCTAGCTGGACAGCTTCTCGTTGGATTAGAATGTGCTCTTTTCAGTGTGCTCTCTTGGTCCTATCTGGCATCCTTGCAGACCCAGAACTAAAGCTCAAAGAACAAAAGTCTTGCAGTACTCAGTTCACTGCTCTTTTCAGTTTAAATTACCCTTAAATGTCTCATTCATGAAAATTGTCTTGTCTGTTCTGACAAGATTTTAGATGAAAAAGAGCTTTTATCAGCACAAATTTTCTTGCAATTAACATTTTCTCTTGCGTGGGTTTGTATTTATTATCACTTTTGCTACTGGTTTAGTAGAAGAATCAGTGCACTTGGATCAGGAGATTACAGTATTATAACGTGCACCATTTTTTTCTTAAGAGATTGATTTTCAGTACTTTTCATTGCTTATCAGAATCTCCTTGAAATTGTTAATTAAAAAGATACAGAATTAAGGTATTTCCAATACCTTGTACATAAATACCGCAGCAACACATTGAAGGAGAAATAAATTCCAGTGTTACGTGAATCACCATAAAGTCATCTCACTAGCTCTGACTGGGTTTCTGCTGTGCTTATAAGCTTTAGGGCTCTGTAATTAAATTCATGAAAAGGTGACTAAATACTTCTTATATCATGTGTTTCCTTCCCTGATATGCACAAAGAAAATGGTTAAGTGAGAAAAATGTAGTAGCATTTTTTTTTTTTTCTTAAGCCTAATCACAACAGGTCTATGCTGAAGTCTACAAAGGAAATTAAGAGGAAAAAAGGAAACAGAGAAGAGAATTGGTTAGGTTTATTGATAAAACATTAATGATGTTGAGTGGATTTTTACTTTTCTGATTAACTAATTTCTCATGTTCCCCATGGAAAGGAGTCAGTGCCAGAAGCATGCAGTGTTGACCAAGGAGCAGCATAGAAGCACTTGCCAGTACACTGAATTAGGTGGCTGGTCACAAGGCAGCTAGGTCCAGCCCATCAGAAATATGTAAGAAAGAAAAGAAAGATGCTTCTATAATCCATATGTTTTTTGCTAATTTCTTATGGGAAAATATATATTAACAAAGTTACCTTCAAATAGTTTATTGAGGGTTTTTTTCACTGAAAACAACACAAGAGAGAAAAATAAATGGTAGCTTTACAGCGTAAGCATTAAACATAAAAAATTCTCACATTTGGCACTGCTGGGAGAAGGGATGGAGGGAGGACCAGGTTAGCATTCAGTCAAGCAAGTTTTCAGAGCACTGAGCTCCACAGCGGTGGGCTTCTCTTTTTGAGTCCTTCTGCTTCCATTTGTTGTCTCAGAGTAAAAAAGAGAGAAGAGAAAAAGAAAAGGAAAAGAGCTTAATTCTCTCAGTTGCATCTATTTCCCTTTGAAGAGCTTAGGAGATGCTTTTTGACTATCCTGATGAAATACTTGCCTCCACAAATTGATCATCTAAGCCTCTTTTTAACAAAACTGATCCTTGTTTGTGTTTGAGTGTAAGAAGATCAAGGACTTCTCTGGAATTCGTGAGTTCTGAGGGGGGAGCAATCCTAAGAAACTGACAAAAATCTTATTTTAAATAAGTCTGTGTGCTACCCCAAAAGCTGGGCACTTTTGCATGCATTTGCTGCAGCCCTGTGCTGTGATGATGGCAAAAGGTCTTTCCAGCTGTGTTTGGGAGGTATTTTTCTCCAAACCAGTTAGAACCTGGCATCATCAGCTGCGTTGTCATGTCTCTGCCAGATGGCAGCAGCCCCCTGCCCATTGCATCCCCTTGTAAGCTTGCCTTACAGTGTGGCCAAGAGGGTGAGAGCTGCTAAAGAGCTCTGGGGTTTTCATGGCAGAGCTAGACCAGGTTGTTGCTGCCCACATGGGTGGCTTTGGATTCTGAATTGAATTCCTTAAACTGACAACAGTTGACCAGCCTGGGTTATATGACACAAGAGCAAGAAGCTTGTTTCTGCCTTGGTGGCAGGCCCTTCTGCAGCTCTGCTTACGATTACAGTCTCACTGTGTTCTGAACAAGCAATGTGTGACCTCTAAGTTACTGGATAAGAACACGTGTTTTGGGGAGTGGGAAAGAGCTGTGTCTTGTGAGTATTTTGTTTTCTTTCTGTGTCTTTGGCTTGGCAAACCTGATAACAGGACTAATGTATAAAGAATGCTGTGGAAAACATGGAATGAAAGCAGCTTTACCTTATTCTTGGATGAACTAGTTCTGACGTGTCAGTACAGTATCTTCATATTCCTCTTGCTGTTTAGATAAACCTTTCCAGTCAAAAACCTCAGTCTGAAGATTTTGCCCAGACTGTGAGTTTAAATCTTGCCCAATACAGACCTTTTGTTGTAACTGTTATTGATCAAAACTTTTGTCAAGTTTCAGAATAAAAGCTCATCTTTAGTTAACACGTTTCGAAGAAAAGTATCCAGGCGTAGCAAATATCATGCATAAGACTCAGTGAATTCATGAGGAACAGATGTAATTTGCAGTAAGAAATTAGAGTAGGCACTTATGTTTTGAATTACTTAAGCATATGAGAGGAAAGAACCAAAAGATTAAAAAGAAAGTATTTTTGCTGTGTTAGTCCAAAGTGCATATTCTCATAGCAATTTAAAATCATGCTAGGAATGATTAATAATCATCTGTTACTGGCAGCAGATTTATACTTAGAGACCCCAAACAAGATTAGAGTCCTACTGTGTTGAGCTGTTTGTGTAT
This sequence comes from Apus apus, assembly GCF_020740795.1. Lineage (NCBI taxonomy): Eukaryota > Metazoa > Chordata > Aves > Apodiformes > Apodidae > Apus > Apus apus. Next base: position 93,176,986 of record NC_067282.1, on the reverse strand, counting down.
ATCTGGTGGGAGATGGTCCTTATTCACAGGAATTTGTGTTTCAAAAGCACATAGTGAAATGGTTATTCACACTAGGGATTGTTTACAGATAGATGCATCCTGACTTTGCCCACTGTATGGTCTTCTCCTTCCTCTGAAGCAGCATCATAAGAAGGCAATGGCTCAGAAAATACCTTCTCATGTACAGCTGCTCTGTACAAGGAATGGTCTCTTCATGTTCAAGATGCTGCTGCACCCATGTTGTCTTCTGTTGTGGGACACTGTCTCTGTGTGATGAATCTGCTCAGTGTAGTGGGGGTGAAATGGTGCCCACTGCTGCCCTGCATGCAGGTCCATCTCTCTGTGGGCTGTGCAGTGATTTCTTTCAGACTTTTCAGCTGCAGGATAAACCTGTCAGTTTCACAGACAGACCCTCAAATGTCAAGAACAAAGGAATAATATCTGTCTATCAGGTAGGAACAGAAGGCTGTAAAACTGGAGTGCAAAATGAAAAGAGCCATTGGCGCAATCACAATAAAAAAAACCAGTTGATTGTCTTGATTCCACTCAAGTCATGCAAGAGTTGTGGCTGTTGCTTTCATTAGGGCCAAAATTTTTTGCCCAAAGCTTCTTTTTAAGACAGAGAATATGTTCAATATCATTGACTACAGAATGAGTCAGGGAAAGGTTTTAAGACCAGAAGAACTTGTGTAAATATAAACTGAAAAATAACCGGTAAGCCATTGAAATATAAAGTAAATAACCTCTCTCTAAACCCCTCTGATCATCATAGCAAGCATGAAAAATGTATAGGAATAAGTTCTCACTTTGCCTTTCACCTTCGATATTTTCATGAAGACTGTTTAAGACCTTAATTAAATCTGAAAAGCAAACTAATGCAATAAGGATGCATCTGATCCTGTAAAAATCAAAGAGGATATTCCCCTTTGTGGTAATAGGATTTTTATAATATTCCTGGTAGTTCTTAATTGAGATTAGGTTTAAGTAGGAAGGCTTTCTAATACCAGAAATTGGATTATTTCTGTGGTATTTTTGCACTATTAATTTTATTTCCAAAATACAAATTATGTTAAAAAGAACTGTTAGTTAGATGGTCTAGGAAATTATTAAACACACTAGAGCTAGTATCCTGGTTTCACTGGGACAGAATCATAGGCTCAATTCTCTATTCAGAAAAGCTGCTTTTCTGAGAAGACTACAGCACCTGATTTGGTGACAACAAAGTCGGTAAGACACTGTTTTAGTTTGTGGCCATCCGTGATATTTCCAAAGTGACCAAAGTCTTTAGCAGTTTTGAGCTCTCCAGGTGCTATGGCCAGGAGGGGCAAAACCAGGGCAGCTGACCCAAGCCAAGAGAAGTATTCCATGCCATCATGTCACGCTCACTATAAATTGGGAAGTTTGCTGGGGATGAGTCTCTTTCCTCAATGGTTGCCATCCCTGGAGGGTCTCACCCATCCTTCTGCTCCAAAGGCCTACATTTATGTGACTGTTGTGCTTTTACTGGATCTGTGGTCCTTGCAGTACTTGACATCTTGCATGTGCTTCTGAGAGCATGCAGCTTGAAACCACTATCTGGGCTGGGTATAACTTTGCATTTCATATTATTGTTTGGTTTAATATCAGTTCCTAATTATTATTTTATTAAATCTGTTTTCATTTCAACATACAGGTCTCCTTTTTTCCCGATTCCTCTTTCCTCTGGGGAGGTGTCATAGAGTGATAACTGGCTAAATAATGACAGCTAGAAAGCAAGATATGAAATGAGTATATGAAATAGTTATGCTTCTTTGAGATAAGACTTTTTCAAACTCTTTGGAAAAAGGTATAGTGCTGTAAATCTATGCCTAACACATTACAGCTGTAGTTACTGCAAAATGAACTTTGCCACACCTTATAATAAAAATTATTGAAATTCTGCGAGTGCAAACTATTGAAAACACTGTAATCAAAGAGGAGTTATTTACCTTTTTGATTTTGTATGCATGATATGTACAGAGTAAAAAGAAAAACTGAGAGTGAGGAGCCATAAATAATATTACGGTTGAGAGATGCATAGAAGTCCATCTCAGAAGTGCAGTATATGTATTAAACATAACTCAAGAAGTATTTTGTAGACTTGTTTGATTCATTCACTGCTCATTGGTCAAACCTTGCTTAAATAAAAATGAATCTCCCTAACTTTCATGGGAGCAAAATCGGTACCTATAAAGCTAGTGAACAGATTAGATTGATATGCAAACAGTTGTTCACATACTTAAAAAGACATATATTTAACTGTCTTGTGGCTATTGCCATGAATTCTGTAATCAGTTTTATTTATTTACTAATGAAGTCAAGGATGACTAATCCAGTACAGTGAACATCTTTCTAAAATCGACCTCTTTGCATTAGCATTTGCAGTATTCAGTTACCAAGGAAAAGTAGTTGTGAAGAACTTTTTATCTGGTATGAGAGTTAAAGTGCGTATTTGGTTAATGATTTTGGAGGGAGCTTGGATGTTTGCCTATGCACATATATTTGTGTCTAGCAGATTGAGTGGTGCAGGTGAATGTTCCCTTGCGTAAGATCAGGTGTGGTCTTCTCAGAAAACCAAACTTGTACAGGGAAATCAAAAAGGGAAAATGACGATATGGGACACTCAACTAGAATTTTTCTGTGAGATATTGTCACAAATTATTACCAAAATTTAAACAGTTGGCATTTTTAAAAACAGAGTTGGACATGTTTTCCTGTGTAGTAGAAACAAAAAGACACTTTGATTTTTTTTTTTCTGATTCATATCAGGACAAAGTGTTTTAATAATGGAATTTCCTGTGTGATTAAAACACTGGTTGTCTGTCAGCTCTTTTTGGAAATCTTCTGCAGAATCTCCCAAAAGAACATAGGCAAGAAAATACTGCTGAAGAAAAATCCAGCTGTTCTTTTTACACCAGCAGGAAGCTCAGGTCATGATCTCCATACCCCCATATACACAGACTAGAGACAGAAGACCATATTTTTAATGTGTTCAATCCCACTGTTACTAGTCAGAAGAGGAATTTTCCCATGACACTGAGTAATATCTTAATATTTTCAGTGAACTCTTGGTTTTAATCTACACTCTGTTTCTTGTCTTTGCACAACTTGCACTCTGAGCGCTACTCTGACAAAACCAGTAATACTCTGATATGTAATTCTTTGTAAATGTACTATTTGTTTCATTATTTGCAAGAACTTCAGGATCTTTGGATGAGAAGAACTCTTAATCTGTGAAATAATATCATTGTAATCAAATAATGTATTACTAATTCAACTATTTTCTGACAGGTAATGAGTCATAATACTGAGTAATCAAGATTTTAAACTATTTAAAAAGATTGATACATCATTCATACGAATTTACTCAGAGAAAAATCTAAAGTATTCCAGAAAGATGTATCATTGCTTAGCTGTGATCTCCCATCAAAATGCTACTACCTTATTTCAGTTCATTTTAAGCTATGAGACTAATATGGAGTTGCATCTGACATGATTTTGAGAGATACCTTCCTCTATTTTATTTTTTTATTTGTCTCATTTAATCCATGTCAGTTAGTTTTCACTGAAAACACTCAGTAAGTTAGTGAGAAGGAAAAAAAGCTACTAACTCAAGCTTAGAAGTCTCTTTCTGTTTGTCTTCTGTTATATTCTTCAGCCTCAGTCACTAACTACTCTTATTATGGACAGCCTTATAAACCAGGGAGCAATAATAACAAAATGTAGTGTCTTGTATTTAGCATAATATACTTGTCTATCTTTAAACATACTCTGAATTTGTTTGTAATCTTGCTCACTAGGATCCTGAAAGTTTGGAGGACACCTTATTTTCAACCAAATGTTGAATTCTTTCCTCTTATTACCTCTGCATGATTTCAGTGGCAACGTTATTATTCAGTGATAAATGTACTGTTCAGTTAGTCTGATAAAATTAAAATAGTTCTTTATTGCAATAATGTAAAGTAAGTGAATAAATATATTGGGAGCATTTTTGTGTCTTTGCATAGCTGATAGAAAATCAGACCCAGCCCACAACACAGTGCAACAGTGAAATTCAACAGGTAAAACAAAAATCAGACAATCTAACATAAATCTGCATAAGAATAAATTAAAGGTATCCATTTTAGGAAGAAACAGTGAGAACAAAAAAAAAAACAACAGTGGTCTAGTGTTTCTTTTATGTCTGTTTTTGAGTGCCTCAGAGACTGCATCTTTGCTGGTGCAGACAGTTCCACTGCCTGGATGGATCATTGCCCAGGTAATCATGTTTTAGCAGTATTGGGCCTGCTACAAATAAGACTAGTATACAAAAAACATTATTCTGTATTTCTTGCACTCTTTTCCCAGGATATATATATATATTAATCGTCTTTTATCTATCTGAGAATATTTCCATGCAGGGCCTAAGAAGTACTGTATTAAAATTAAACAATATTTTGCAGTTTAGGCCTAGAAATGCTATCAGTGGGATAGTTTGCTAGAGAAATGCTTCCTAATTTCTCAACAGAGCAAAGTTGACTTTGCAAGCTGGTAGCTTTTATGTACTAGGGGGCCATTTGAGAAAGTATGACCATATAAAGTAAAGGCAATTTGAGTCTAGACAAGAAAAGAACGGCTTCTGTGATCAACTGTGCAAAGGAAAACTGAGTGGAAGAGTGAAATGGCATGATTACACCCTTTTGCAATGAAAAGGCAGATTTGATATAAAAATTGCCATTTTTCTTGGAATCAGTTTTTGGGATTCTGCAATTTTTTTTTTTTTTGGTTGGATAGAATAGGGATTATTCAATGCTGGCTCTTCTTAGATTAAAAAAACAACAGCTTTAAAGACTACTGATGGCAGTTGGCAGTAGATCTTCCTACAGACAATGTCGAAGGTCTGAGGGATTTGCAGTAAAAAACAATCAGCTGCTGTGTCACTTGTATTTTCTTCAATATCTGACTTGAATCATAATTATGGTCTCAAGTCTGATCCTGTACTCACCCGTGGAAACCATTTATTTTCTTTGAAAGATCTTCTGCCTACTATGAAATAGGTGGAAGAAAATTACAACCATTCTCGCTGAAAATTCATGGCCTGAAGAGCAAAAAGTGCTATTTCATAGCTCTATATATTTTCAAATAATTCAGTAAAATTGCATTTAATCGTTTTTGACATGACTCCTTTCTGAGTTCCATCGTGAAGAGGGAGGAGGCATCCGTTGTCATCAATATATGTAGACATAAATACTAACTGTCTACTGAGTGAAAACAGCTGCTTTTCAGGCGATTTATCAAGCCCTGTTCTTTCTTGTGTCCAAATCAGATTCGTATGAGCAGGAGTGCTTACAGCAAACATGCTTGTGTAGGCTAAAGTCTTTAATAATGAAGTCCACAGTTGTAATGTTTGGGTTTTTCTTAATTTATGTATCAAGTTCCATTATTCTGAGGAATTCCAAATTACCATTTGCAGCACAATGGTAAATGCTGAGGCAAATCTGCTCAGATACAGTTTTAAGAGACCTTCTGCAATCTCAGCAAATTCCTGAAGCCACTGATATATCCTGAATTTGGAAACCTTTACTGTGTTCTTTGCTGGGCAGATGTATCTATATACATATGTATATTTATTTGTCTATATGTTTTTATACCTATATATGCGCATATATGTATATTTGTATACACAAGTGTGTGTATACGTGTGTGTGTATACTTATATACACATATATATGTACATACATGCACATATATATACATGTATGTATGCATGCATTATGGTTTAAGTGGCCCCAGCAGGGTGTTGGCACCTATAAGAGGAACTAGAGATAGAGTCTTCAGGACCCTGAAAGACCTGGGAGGATCGGAACAGAGAGGGGGCAGTATTCCCTCCCACTTCCTGCCATATTCTATAAAAGCCAGGAGAACCAGAAGCTCAGCCCTTTTCCTTCCTGTGCCTTCTTCCTTGCTGCTGCTTGGTGCTTCTTCAAGTTGCCACGTGCTCTCCAAAATCAAACTCCACTGGGTGCTGTGAGGAGCTGTGGACCCCTCTCCTGAAGTGGTCTTGATGCAAGGGACTCTCACCCACCTATTCCTGCTATCAGCGAGATCAGTTTTGTATGTATTTATAGATAAGTTTATGTATCTGTTCTTCACCCCCTTGTTACTCTCTTTTCAGAGTTACAGTAAATTTGTTCCAGTTTCAATTTCCAGCCCTGAAGCCTCTCTTCCTTCTTCCCCTTTTATCTTGCCTTGGAAGGGTGGATGATGGGTAATGAGGAGCAGTTCTGCCCTCCAGTTTGTGGTTTGCCCTGATCACTAAACCAGGACATTACACTATTGTGGTTGTATATCTATCTATCTATCTATCTATCTATCTATCTATCTATCTATCTATCTATCTAATTTATCTAATTTATCTAATCTATCTCTGTATCTGTTAGTCCAGGAGGAATACTTCCACCTTTAGTTGCTAGCCTCTCATTTTGATACCTGCTCTGTATATACCAAGAACAACTGAAAAGGATTGTCAGAGAAAAACATCAGAGGGAAAGCAAGGGAGAAAGACTGAGAGACTTTACTAACAGAAGAGACAACACCAGCCTCCCACTGATAGTGTCCTGACAATGTAACATGCAACTCATGAGAGAGAGATAGAATGAGCTCCATGGTGAGAAAGTTGTTCTGGTCCATTCTGTTTCCCATGCTTACTCTTAATTTTCTCTGCCACTTTCTCCATTTCCCTATGGTTTCTCTAGCTCCCACTGACTGTGCCCAAGCACTTCAGTTAATGCCTTCCACAATATTCTGTGAAAGGCACTACTGAGTCCAACTTCTAGTTACAACATTTAGGAAAATCACTACTCTACAGATCACATGATTGCCATCTACTTAGGTGAAGGAGGAGGCAAATAATATCGAAAAATGTTAAACAGCCAAGTTAGAAATAGTTTGATGGTGATCTGACCAGGATATTAATGTAAGGAAAATGTGGTATAATATCTTGCTATAGGTAAGTTTTCAGTGCAATATGAAGTTACTTGAGTGTTTGTGACTATGTGAATTGCTCTTACACTCTCCTCTTAGCATTTGGCAAAATAGACTGGAAGATGAAGATCAGGTAGTAAGTTAATTTTGCTCAAGCCAATATTGACATTTTAGAATTAAAACCAGGATATACCATCAAAACTTTAAATGCAAATTGTAAAAAAACTTTTGACACTTTTGCAGTTCATAAAGCATTGAAACTAGAACCGTTACTATGCCATAAAGATTTTTAAATGAGTGGTGCTTAAGGTTTTCCCAGAAATTATACGTTGCTTTGTCACTGGTCAGATTCCTTCTGGAAATTAGATTAATTAAAACAGGCATGAAAAATAGGTTTATGTCCCATTTTTAATGTTTTCAAAACAGCCCTGAAATAATAACTTCTCATCTCCTGTATATGAAGTAATCTTATTTTCAAAAGCCAGGATAGACTTTAATAAATGCTTGCTCCTGTTAATAAATGGCACATGTTCTTTTATGTATGTACTCAGTATGGGAAAGGAGTTTGCACTTCTTTTTTGATAGAAAGTTAAAGTGTCTGGTAGAAAATTTAAGGTAGTAAAATGAGATATATTTTTTTTCAAAACTTTGAATTATTGAAATTGTAAGAATACATAAGATACATAGCACCTATAAACACTTTTAAATTTCTTTTAGTCGCTATGTAAGCATTTGCATTTATTTTTCATATATTAATATATTCATATGAATGCATTTATTAAATTACAATAGTCTGAATTAAAAAATAATCATTAACATTGCAAAGGGAAGTAGTTGAGAGCCAGAAAAGTGCCAGCAGCAGAGATGCCTGTTAGGATGATTGCATTAAGGTACAGTCTGAGATAGTGGAATGACCACAAAATCCAAGGAAGCCATTAGCTTGGAACCAGGTTTTCATTTAAATCCACAGACCCCAGGTTTTGAGAAGTGCCAGCCAATAATGGAAAGCAAACCATGCCAGTCTGGATAAACGTGTTAAAATCTGCAAACTTATTTTTTTCTTCCTGGAAAGCTTGTGGTTTCACAAAGCTTTTAGGATATTGAATTCCGTTTACTATGTCTTAGTTTTGTGAGGGTGCATGGGCCTTAAAAAGGGAGAAAAAAAAAAAGTGCTTTCAGGTCAGAAGGCAATGTGAAAGGCTATTAACCTGAATATTAAATGAGCTATTTTTTTTCTAGAATCTGAGTCGTGCATTTTTTTTTTTACCTCAATAAATTTTAATTTATATCCCATCAAGACTATTGGAACTGCCTACAATTTAAACCTATGCATTTATTCTTGATGAGGCTAACTTTAATATTGAACAAATATTTGCTGTAGTATAAGGCATTATTTTCCTCTAAGCTCACAAAATCTGATTCTTAATGCACAAATGTTACATTTTAAGGTATGACCTCAGTAACTTCCAGAGTTTTTCTTTGAAAGTTTAACTGAAACAGAAAGATTTTGCAATTGATAAGCACTGAATTTTATTTCCATGAAAGTTATTGAAGAAAAATTGCACTCTTTTCTGTCCAGTTTTCTGAATATCTGAAAAGAAATATCTGCAAGCAGAAACTGTTCTGAAATATTTTGGTTTTAGGAGCAGATCCACATGGTGCAAATGACTAGATCTGGCCCATAGGATGTTCCCATCTGACATTCCACTTTTCTCTGACAAAATGGGAAATACAGCCTTTGCACATGGAAGAGGGTTATTACAGCAGTACTGTAGATGATTACCTTTATAAAGAAATCCATAACTACTTTCTGTCAGAAGACTCAAACTTAATCCTTTCACATGATTATCGTGACATTCCGGGGGTAATAAGTGATTTATCAGTAATAATAAAACCATTGAGGAAAAATCCAGAGTCCCCTTTTTTCCTTCACTGGTGTTGTATAAACCACAGGCAAGCTTCTACACTTCTGAGGTGGTGCAGTTTTTCTGCTACTCACAGGATCCCTGCAAACATTACTGTTTACCATTTGAGAGACTACTTCCATTCTCAACATTGGTAAGTTTCTCCTAATAAGAACAGGGAATAGATAGTAGGTTCATAACACCCATTGTAATAATTCTGGGAGTTTTATAACCAGGTTAGATGTGTAAATTCACGGTTGTGCATCTTTAATGTTTTCCATATATGGAAATTTCAGAGAATCCACGTGGGTGAAAACCTGTTGCTGAAGGGTAGTATTCCTTGGTGAATATAATGCACAGTGAGTGAGAAACACGTTAAGGATACATACAGCTTAGAAGTTCTCTTTGATGTCAGTGATTCTTTATTTGTGTCAGCAAGTTAACATAATGGGGTAATAAGAAAAGATAAATGTATCTGCTTCTAGTCACTTGATTCCATACAGGTACATTTCCAGTTTCGTGTCCTTGAAAATTCAGAATATTTCAATAGTGACAGGAAAGGATGTATTTATATTTCTGGGGAATTTCAGGGGGTTTAGTGTTTGTATTTGAGAACTATGTAGTTAAGCTATTGCCTGCTTACCATGTAGGTGTAATAGATGGAGAGGCTGTACCCAAGAAATGCATCAAAAGAATCAAGAGGACTGTGAGTGAACCTAGAGACACATGGGGTTAGGATGTTGCATGTAAACACAGAAGACTAGTGAATGTCTAAAATGGTATAGGGGTAATTAATTTCCTGTGACACTAAACCCTCTTTTGATTTTTGTGGTTTCCAGAGGAGATTAGTCAGCATTCCACCTGTCCCTGCTTTTTGTTGGCCTTCTGACGTACAAGGTTTAATACAAATGTATAGGGAATATTTTTCTAGCATGATGTTGATATGTTCTCATCCTTTGAGGAATTTTTTTTTTTTTTTTTTTTTATTTTCTGGCATTAAAAAAAAAAGTTTAAAGAAGCAGATGGAGGAGAGAAAGCAGAAAGAAAAATATTATTTCTCGGTTAGTTGTCAGACCTTCTTTCTGTCTATTTACTATAGTTTGTTCTTTTAATCTTTGCATAGCTTTTAGTGAATTCAAGAAGCGGAAGTTATACGTTATCCTGATGTGTTACCCTTGTACATTTTTTCTTCAACTTTTCTTTGCAATCTGCCTCAGTTAGGGAAAGTAACTCATCAGATTTTGAAATTTTTCCAGTTGTTTGCAACTGCTGCTTGTCTGCTTTACACAACTATCACTCAGAGGCCAATGCTTTCTCTCTTGTAGCTGTTATTATAATTTTCTAGCCTATCTATTACTTTGTTTTCAGTTATCTACAATGATGTCAGAACTACAGACCAGACTTAATGAGCAAGCTTTTTTCCATTCTCAGTCTCTAACACAAGTTCTTCAGCACCCAACTGCAGGAAAAAAATCATATAGATGGCTTTTTTAATATCAGAAGGATAGTTTATCTTATTTAAATATTATAGTAAGTCTGGCCATTTGTTTGTTTTTAAATGGAATAATAATCTGTGTCAGATAACTTCCACAGCCTTTTAGTTTGTTTCAGTACCTTACTGGCTGGTTGTCTTGACTTTAGTGGGTTTATTTGTAGATTTAAAGCACTGTGCTCAACACTAGCAGTGTTCTTTGGAAAGTAATTTTCAAGTGAGTTCATAGGTGCTCTGTACAGCTGCAAACAAATCAATAGTCTGGTGACAGGGAAGCTATAAATCACAGCTGTCACTTCATGATAATGGACAAACACCTGTACTTGCATCTTAGAATCCCATAGCTTCTTCATGTTCTGTTAAATCTCACGCTCCTTGACCCTGGTGGCATTAGCCATATGGCCTGTGTCTTCTATATTAGATTAGTTTTACTGAGAAATCAAATATATTCAGGCCAGCCCTGTGAACTGAAAATACCTACAACTGGGGAAAGAGAAGTTATTACTTTTGACAGGAAAACTTGTGGGATTTGTTCTCCTGTTCCGGATGGGTCAAGTTCTGCCTTGAATGAAATAATCTCTTTGGGCCAAATCAAAAGAGTTAATTTCCTTTCAATGTCTTCCATTCATGGGGCAAAAATATGAATTCAAGTGATCAGAGTCAGTGCAACTGAGGTTTCAGTCTATCGCTAGGTTAGACGAAGGCTGTATAATCAAGGTCCAGCACTCTCTTGAAGTTCTTATATGTCTAGGACTAAGGAGGGGGAAGGATACTATGAGTTTGGGGTAGTCCTGGGATATAAAGGAGTTATTTTGACTCTTCATGTGCTGTGTGCTGTTTTTAAAACATTGAGAACACTGGAAAGTTTTAAGATGTTACAAAGTTTCCCAAAATTCTCTGGCGCCCAACAAAAGGAGGACATGGAGCTGCTGGAGAAAGTCCATAGGAAGATCACAAAGATGATCAGAGGGCTGGAGCACCTCTCCTATGAAGGCAGGTGGAGAGAGTTGGGGTTGTTCAGCCTGGAGAAGAGAAGGCTCTGGGGAGAACTTATAGTAGCCTTCCAGTACCTGAAGGGGCTACAGGAAAGCTGGGGAGGGACTTTTTGCAAGGGCTTGTATTGAGAGGACAAGGTATAATGGATTAAAACTGGAAAAGTGGAGATTTAGCTTGGACATTAGGAAGAAATTCTTTAGTCTAATGGTTGTGAGATGCTGGAACAGCTTGCCCAGGGAACTTGTGGAAACCCCATCCCTGGAAGAGTTCAAGGCCAAGTAGGATGGGGCTTTGAGTCTAGTGGGAGGTGTCCCTGCCCATGCAGAGGAGTTGGAATTAGATGGTCTTTAAGGTCTCTTCAAACTCAAATAATTCTAAGATAATTGTCAACAATAATAAATTATTAAATGTAATTCCTTAACTATTCACAGCTTCTTAGCAGTATTCTCCTTTATCATGGAGAACACTGTTTTCAAATTGCTTTGCGGACTTGCACATGTAAGCCATAGAATGTGGCTTAATTTCATCTGTATGGCCAACTACATTTATGTTTCATATTGTTTCATGCAACTGCATAAATATTTAGAAATAATGTGTAATTAAAACACTGACAATAGAATATTTTATCAGTGGAGCCATAAATTTCCAGGATTTGGATATTTTTATTGTGTACTGGTGTGCTGAAACTTAAAAAATATTATCAGTAAGTGTGACAGTTCATGATTTCTGGATTTTTCCTTTTGTCTCCTCATGCACTTAGGTGTATCCTGATGCCACAGAAGTTGAAACAATGAAAGCTTTGCCAGTGCAAATCTTTGATAACAATTGATAACAAAATGAAAACAATTTAAAACCCCAAACAAAATGTAACTAATCCTATATGTTTGGATTATATTCAGCAACAATTGGCTATGTATCGGTTAACAGGTGATGATGGCCTGATTTTCTTTTTGTCCTTGTTGTAGCAACATAAGAGTTAAGGGACAACAGCTTGCAACAGATAAGAAAAACGCTTTTTCATTAACATTGTTCAACCACCATTGAATTGGGGGAAAAAAAATCTATTCACCTCACAAAACTTTAAGAAGAAACTTTGGATCCTGGCCACTTTGAAAACTGTTGTTCAGGGAGGAGAACATTGCCACAAATCGCAGTGTTTTAAGAAAAGAGTTCCAGATTTTGAATACTGAACTTATCTTTTGCTTTGAAATGGTGAGATTTTGTGTTTTGTTTTGTTTTCTGTTTTTAAATGGATAGCATGAATAATAGAAATGAAAACTTCTTGAGAATTATAATCTAAGAATTCAAAAACAGCTAGAGAACTCCATCTTTCTAAGTGAGAAAATAAGTGTATAGAAAAAACTGATGCTGGTGTTATTCTTTATATTAAATGATCTAAGTATGATCCCAGTCTTCTGCGTCACAATTCATTTCTGCTGACTTGTGCAATAACATCACAGAATCACAGAATATTAGGGATTGGAAGGAACCTCTGAAGGTCATCGAGTCCAACCCCATTGCCAGAGCAGGACAAAAAAAAACCAAACAAAACCAAACTAAAACTAACTAACTAGGGCAGATCACTCAGAAAGGGATCCAGGCAGGTCTTGAAAGTCTCCAGAGAAGGAGACTCCACAATCTCTCTGGGGAGCCTGTTCCACTGCTCTGCAACCCTCAGAGTAAAGAAGTTCTTCCTCATCTTAAGGTGGAACTTCCTGTGCTCGAGTAAGGCATCAAATGATAGAAGCCCAACATTTTTGTCAGAAGGCCTTTGAAAAATCTTCGAAGAAGCAGGTGTGCGCCAAACATGATTTTGCAATAAATAAGTGCACAAGTTAAGGACAGTGTAATAGAGCATGACAGTAAAAGTCTGTGTCAGCTCAACTCAGCAGTGCAATGACTTGCTGCTTACATCTTCAGAAATGCGAAGTTCTGATTTCTCCAGAATGGTAGGCCTCAAAACTCACTGTAATTGATGGAAGGACCTATCACAGTATGGAATACATTTTACTTACAAACATATTTTATCTTCTTATTCTCTAATTCACATACATGTCCAAAATGTGAAAAACATAAGAATAAAAAAATAAGTATTTTACACCTGGTAATATTTGACTTTTCTTCCCCTTTCTAAGGACTATCATTTAAAAAAAAATGAAACTGTTTATTGATCTGTTCCAAGTGCAGAAGTACACTTATAAATAAGATTTTGCAGGGTTTAATCCCCCTGTACCTTTGCAGCCCTCTGAATTTTACTGTTTCTGGTTTTATATATAACTTTCCTGCCAGTATGTTCTATTCTGTGCAGAATTTCAGGAAACTTATGTACATCCAGAAGCTAATTTGCTCTTTTATTTTGCCAGTGGCTGCCACATTAAAGACAAACAGGAGCTCCTCCACTTTCCCCTTCCAGAACATGAGGTCTGGGAGGGCTTTAGGTGGACCTTAACCTGATACTGACACATTCTACAACAGATTGGGTACAATGCTTTTCTGAGTACAATGTTGAATTATTTCTGACTCTTGTTACGATGGTTCTCCCAAAATATATATATATATATATATATATATTTAATTACAGGAAGCATGTAGAAGGAATTGTATCTCGTTGTGAAATTTTAAGTGTTTCCTAACATTTCCCATTAGAATTGCAGACTTCTGGAAGAGGTCAGCTCCATTTTAAGTCAACTTGCAATGTTTAAAAATACAACTTAGTGTGTGGCACTTGAAGACATAAAATCTCTTGAACGTCATAACCAAAACAACTTTCTGGGGATGTGTCATTTTTTGTGGATAACCCAGCCAGGGCACTAATTTGGCATTTGGTATACTGTGTATCTATTTTTCCCAGCAGATTTTTTACTGCAGACCACTGTGACTCAAACCCTGAACTCAGTTCTCTCACATCTCAAACTAGTGACCTAATCCTCAGTATATAGTGTGTGAGCACACTTTGTCTCTCAGCTTTCCCAACAAAAACTTTGTGGAAACAGATATTTCTCTGAAAAGTATTTTGGCTTGGATGAAATAAATTTCATTTATTTGAGAGAATTCTGACCTGCTCTAATTACAAGCCTCTGTTATAAACTGGTTACAGCTTTGCCAAACACTAACAGGTTGGGCTGAAGTTTTCCATGGTTATTCTTTGCCTTAGGCTGAGTGTTTTGATGGCAAATGTTTAACTGTTTTGCAGCACAGAGAAAAAGGAGCTCTTCCATCTATATGAAAGTACTTCTAGTATTTGGAGGAGAACCTTCACGTTTGACAGAGAGAAGACTCAGTGCACTGATGGTGTCTTTTGCAGTTCTCATGGAAATTCTTTTTACCTTAGCCTTTGACAGTCCATGTCTGGATTTGCTGATAATGATTTTCTGTTGCTTAGGCACCAATCATATACTCTGACAACACAGAACTGAAACCGCTTGTCAACTTTTCTAAATGCCCCCAGCTCGGAGGATGAGTGCAAAGGATGAAGCATTGCCATGTAGACCTGGGAGAAGGGCAGGATTGATATACAGGGCAGTGAGAACTGCAATCATTTCCCTTCACTGAATGGTATGGAAAGAAATTTCTCTTTGAAATTCTGATACTGGAAATTAAAGTGGAACTATCATGGCTCATGGACTAGCAATTCTCCAGAGGATTATTGCTACCTCAGTATAACACTGTGTCAGAGAAAGAGCCTTTTCCTCTCCCTTCTCTGCTTTCTGCTGTGGACAAAATTTAGTGCAGTGTGGGTGGGCTGTTAACATGCATCATCCAAGCCTGTGCTGCAGGTACTGATAATGTGTGATTGTAGTATGCTTTGTACAACAAGGTGATTTTAATCTTCAGGCCTCTCCACCCCATCCCTTAAGATTATGCAAGAAATTTAATTAGGAAGTGTTTGATATTTAAGATTTCCCCTGAGTTTAAAAACATGGAAAAAAAGCCACTGATGCATGTTCAGTAGATTTCCTGTAACAAGGTACTTTTGTTCATGACCCCAGGATCAGAAAGCTAGATTCAGTAGAATGTTTAACTAAGTATTAGCGTCTGATATAATGATGCAATTCATTCACAGAAGTGAAAGAACATTCAGATTTCCCTGGGGCACTGCTTTAGCAGTGTAAAGGCTAATCTACTCATTTAGCAGTTTAAGTTCTAGTGTGCCATCCTCCAGTTTGGACTTTCATGAATCCACCTATTGAAGGCAGTGTTTCACCTGCAGCTCTGAAAGACTTACAAATGAGCCCCCATTTCCTCATTTCCTAGAATCACAATAAAATCTTTCTGAGGTAATGACTCATAAAATGCCTTACACCAGCTTCAGCAATAAGCTATTGTTTTCACTTGCTGTGCCCACACATTTCAGCTTTACAAAACATCTTTTTTTTGTGCTCTGCACAGGCTGGCCTTGTACAGTTTTGTCATGGAGCCTTGTGCAGGAGAAATCCCTCCCAGAAGCATCCAATACTGCTGGTGGAAGCTGGTTGGCTCCATCCATATCCTTTTTTTGCCAGGCTGGTCTTCTCATAAGGGAAACAGCAGGATATAATTTCCTCCAGCAGAAAAGGCTGGGGTTGCCGCAGAGCTCTTTAGAAGGTGGTGAGGACCAATTCTGGACTGCTGCTGCCTCATGCCTGTGTGGATGAAAGACTGGTGTGGGGTCAGAGAGATGACCTTACCAGTATACCTTCAGTCTTATACAGCAGCAGTACAGAACTGTGTGGTGCTTAACACAAAACTCTCAGGACTGAATTGTGTACTGCTTTCAAAATAAGTTAACAAGAGCAGTTGTCTGCTAAAATAAATATATTTAATTGGACCATGTTAAATCTCTCTTGGTTGTAACATTGTTATGGCTCAATAATCTTCTCACCACTTTCTGAAAATTTTTGCTTTATTGTTATGGGAGGAAAAAGAGATTCACTTTCAGAAGAATTCTTCAGCTGAAATGGAAATTAGAGCTGATCTGATATTTTCAATGTATTTTTCCTCAGTGAATATGTAGTATCTATGAAATGTGCAAAAAAAATTCAATTTTGTTATTGTTTCCTATTCCTCAGTGGGAAAATTGAAAGAACACATTTGAATCTTTTGGATTGAGTCCTCAAAGTGTAAATGATGCAGTCTGACTTTAGTCTGCATGTCCTGCCTGTGCTATACACCTGGTTGATGTCATCGTGAGGCTGCTCTTGGTAATATTTGAACGGTCATGGCAACTGGAAGAGATGCCTGAGGACTGGAAGAAAGCAAACGTCACTCCTGTCTTCGTGAAGGGCAAAAAAGAGGACCCAGGGAACAATCTCCTTGGGGTCAGCCTCACCTCAATCCACAGGAAAACCATGGAGCAATTAGCAGTTTTTCATGGAAACCATTTTCAGGCCCAACAAGAACAAGAAAGTAATCAGGAGTAGTCAGCATGGATTCACCAAAGGGTTATCATGCTTGACAAACCTGATAACCTTCTATGGTGAAGTGCCTGTCTTGGTGCTTTCTCCTAGCTTTTGCCTTACGCTTTCGCTTCCTTTCCATGTACGAACATTTTCCATGCTCACTATATCCCCTGAATCACTTGTTTTCCTACTCTGTGTCCCAAATACCTATATTCCTCCAAAGTAAAGTGAACCCTTTGTACCATAGTCTTAATTTGTTTTCTACAGCATTGGAATATTCATCCAAAATATTCCTTGGCACTTGTTTAACAATTGGAGACTTACTCATTCAGCTTTGTTCCTTTTAACAGTCTTCCTGCAATAATTCCAGAAAAATAAAAGTCATAAAAGCCACTGTAGATGTTAGGTGTCCTTACAAGTAGACACGTTGTACCTTATGTCCAACCTGAGGTAACTAATGTACAGTGCTACATTATTCTAAGAAAATGTGGCAGCAAACATAATAGAAACAAGCAAATCTGGAGATAGCTTTACATACAGTAAAGGAATGAAATAATTAATCAGTACCTCATCCTTGGCCAGGTAGCACAGTCAAAATTAAATTTGTAACTTTGTCTTTTTTATTTTTTTAATCAATCATAGAACCATGAAGTAATTTAGGTTGGTAGGGATCTCTGGAGGCTATCTACTCCAACTCCCCACTCAAAGCAGGGCCAGCTGCATCAGGTTGCTGTTGGGATGCAAGGGATAAAGTGTTCACCTAGAGTATCAATATGCTCTTAATCTCTTAAAGTATATGCAAAAGTATGAGCATTAGGACAATTTGTAAAACATTATCTAGCTCCAAAGACTACTGAAGGTCAGTAAGACTATGTCTGTTTTATTAGAACAAAGAAAGGAAGGGCATAGGCTTTTTTGCACGTCTGACCATATGGTTTGAGTTTTAGTGTTTTTGACAAGTTCTCTTATCCAAGACTCCATTATTTAATTCACTCATATATCTGGCACAGCAGATACATTGGCCTTGAGGAAGTAAGGAGAAGATGATGCAGCAGCAGCAAGCAATGACTTTACCAGTTCCTGAGTGCCAAGAAAAAGGAGGGGTTAAAATTGTCTTTATTATCTTCTCATTCTGCAAGAAAAGTAAGAGGGGCTAGAAAGTGCTGTATTATCCTCTTAGTCTGCAAGAAAAATATTCCTATTCTAAACCTTTCAAAGAGTTGCACACTGGTACACTCACAATGAATCATAATTCAAATAATGAAATCAGTGAAGATATGACTGGATTAGAATATGCTACTTGTGAAAAAAATAGCATCATAAATTAGCACAAAAATATTTTTTCTTTTTCTCATAAATCTGGAATCATGCTGCTGGTGGCATTTGTTTTACCTCTTCCATTTACACCTCTTACACAGTTGTTGTATGACTGCAAAACCATGCCTATGATTTGTATATATGTCAACTTCTCTGATACTTTGGTAACATCTAAATTCTACAGATTTTATCAAAACAGGAGTTTTCAATTTTGAACTTTTTTATCCTTAAAGCTACAGGAATGCTGGTACATTACTATATATTCTATTCAAGTACAGTGTTTCCAGCTTCTTTTCAGCACATCACTTTCTGAGGAAATTGTTTTCTGCGTTTTCCATGGAACTCCATTTTAAAGTGAGCATTACATTCTCTGCTTCACTTATGCAATCCTGATGTTGTTTCCCATGACATGGAGGTAACTAGCTCCACTAATCTTGGGATATTGAATGGCAAATGCTCCAACACACTATTTATTCAAGTGAAATGTCTACAGCTTCTGTGTGTAATTTGTGTTTTCATTTCTACTCAAAACTAGTGCTTGTGTTTCTTTAGCCATGCAAACTCTTACCAGATAAATTTTTATCCCAGGCAAAAGTTACCAGGGATCTGTGAGTACTTTTCATGGATATATGAGCTACTTATGCAGTGTGATAACACTTGTGTCAGAGACACAAGAGGCAGTTGGTTTTACTAGTCACACTTTGCAGAAGAGGATAATATAGCCTTAGTGACTGATTTGATCCAAGTGAGTATGTTGGTTTTGTTTTGGTTTTTATGTTCATTTAGGCTTTTCCTTCTTTGTATATCATGGACATGTCACAAAGGAAATTCATTAAGTAAGTTAAATCAAGGGTGAATTTTTTTAAATGTAAATAGAAGTGTGGATTTCTGAAGTATTTAGTCTGGGCTGTTGGCATGAGTGACAACTGAAATACAAAAATTTTGCTTGTTACTATAAATGTTTGAGTAAAACTTTTTCTTCTCCATTGAAAATAGGAAAGGAGGTATTTTGGCTTGAACTGTTACCTCTTACACATGAAAAATAACCATATCTGCCTCGTTTGACAAGTTCTTTATTAGATTATCTTCTTTTGCATAAATATTATTTTTAAAAAGTTATTTAATCTCTTATAGTAAGACAGAGCTCTTTACTTTTTTTGATACTTATGTGAGATAATAAATGTTGACTCCATATAAAGGAGTCTTCCTAGAAATCCTCACATTTTGTTTGTCTTTTGTAAGTAATAGGAATTTCCATTTCTTTTTACAGATCATTATATGTCTCTGCACGTGGTAATAGAATATTTAAAATATACTCAAATACTCCTGTCAAAGTAATTAATTGTATTTAAACAAAACAGTTAATATTTTCTTGTCTAAAAAAGCCTGAAATTCAATAAGATATGCCTAACATTGATTATCTATTAAGAAAGATGAAACTAACATTTATTTATTTTTTCCCCAAAAAAACTTGAAGATTTGAGAAATATAGTTTCAAGAGATATGACTGGTAAAGGGAAAGCTTAATTCTGGCATGCACAAGACCATGTGTTTCACCCCAGTCTCGGTGTCTCTGGTGGCATCTCCTGCACAGGATCAGTTCCAACATCTGCCTTTGAAATGTGCACTGCAGGTGCACTTGGATGCTGGGGTGTAGTTCCTGGTTGCAAATTTGCCAGTATAAGCAGCTGACATCTATGATGTAGGACCAGTACACTGAAGTGCAGTTTTCAGTATCTGAGCCTGGGCAAAGACTGAACAGCACTTGTGTCTTAAAGGCATCCCTAGCTAGGTTTGTACGGACTTTGCCTCCTCACTTAGCAGAAAGCAAAGTTCTCTCATTGTTTCTGCTCTGTAAATGAAAGTGACCTGCCCTTTCTATCCTTGTACAGGTTGTGACAGATGTTGTACAGCCACTTTTCACTGTGAAAATTAGGCACTATCTAGAAATTTCCAGAAATTTCATAAATCATACTGAGTTGTGGAATGGCTGTGAGCTCCTTATGTGGCATAACGATTACAGAAAGCTGTCCAAGGATGCCACTGCTTTATTTAAGATACAAGTTCATATTCCAGCAACCACAGGGTAAGATTGGTGCTGTTGGACAAAGTGTTGGTGAGACTTTGATTACTGATGTTGAAGGAGAACAACTTGGTGTTGCAATGGGTACAGAGAAAGGCAAAGGGGAGAATGGAAAGTGGAGAGTGGTCTCGGGGATAGCTACACTTCATGGTGGAATGCAACATAGAGACTTTAATGGAGCTTTTCATCTTAAAGACCATGTAGGGCTGTTGTGGCAGTACTGGCTGCAGTCTGAGAACACACTTCAGAGATCAGGGAGGGGGATCTCCACCATCGTTTTTCTCTGGACATGCTCCCAACTTGTGCTGTGAAAGGGCTCAGTCTGTCCCTGTTGTGCACGTATGTCCTAGGGCATCCCCACTGGCTGAAAAGGCAGGGAGGATGCATGATAGACTCAGACAAGTAGGGGGTAAGGCAGGAAAAGGACCTTTTTTTGCCACAAGTGAGTACTGGCAGAAGATTAAAAAGGACCAGGATGGACATTAGAAAGTCTGTTTTTAAGAAGTGATTTGAATTTTTGGGACAATGTGAACAAAGTGGGGAATCAAACTTGTTTTAAACATCCTTCAGGCGATTCATTAAAATGATTTTACATCTTGGTGCCTGGATATGTCTTGATGCAGAATCAAATTTATTGGTCTACTTGAAGTGTGGAAATAAATGGGGTTTATTTTTACTGATTATTTACTTTACCTACTTGGCAACAAGAAGTACTTGTATGGGTTTGCAGATAATTTCTTCTTCTGGGAACAGATAGATACTTATATCTGCCAGTGACCAAGTGTAGATGTGTATGAGCATCCATGTTCTCTTCTAACAAGAAGGAAATCAGGTTATTCCACCCCTGTAAAAAGAAATATGATTGAATTGCACAGCAGGAAAGAGAGGGAGAGTTTGTTAATTAATAATTTGGGAACCTTTGGTAGCTCCTTCATCCTCTTACAGTTTTCGTTTTTTCTAAATTTTATTTAATAATGGGGCTGTTTTGGTGGATCATAAAAAAACAGTTGAAACCTTTTGGAGGGATATTTTTCTATGTCTGTATTTTTTCCAGCTTTTTAATAGGTTTTAGTTTGTATAAAAGTAAATGAGCTACTCTAGGCTGTCTGCATTGCATTCTAATCTCAACAAACTACAAAAAAGTATTTTATGTTATTAGGATTTGATCTACACATCCTGTTTATACTTTCTTTTGAAAAAATGCCTTCAAGATGGCCATGCTAGTTATTGTAATATTGTATTTTATGAGGCTCATTCTTTGAAGCTCTTTAATAGGTCTCAACAGGTATGGTGTAAGAAAAGTTGTGTTCACTGTCCCCATCCATTTTCCTACCTGAAAGAAAGAGCTTTCATTTTGACATAAATCAGCATGTCCTCACTTTAAGTCAAAGCAGTCTCTATTAAACAGTAATGGTTTTATGAATAGTTTTCAAATTAGTCTGGTGGCATTTAAAGAATGTTGCATAAAGATTACCCACCAGCTCTAATAACCTCATTTAGCTAGCATGCTAGTTTTTCTGAACTGTCCTCTGAAGTAGCTTGATTCTGTCCATTGACTGCAGAGGAGGATCATGCATTACATTTGGCAGCCTTAGGAACCTGTGGGTCTCCCTGAAATGCTCAGTGTGCATCTCCTGCAGAACTTTGGGAAACAGCTTGTAGCAGGCCATGTCAAATCAGATTCTGTTGTTATGAGACCATAGAAAAATTGAGAGACAAGTATATCTATTTAAGCACAGAGTCATAGAGACTCCTATTATAATTTCTCTCTGACAGCAATTTGTGTCAGCCTTTACTGTGTGGCAGTCTCACTATAGGTACCGAGGCAGTTGGTGCAAGTTACTGCCCTCCTCTGTGCTAACAACAGCACAGTGGATAAATGTGACTCTGGACCACATCCTGGCACCCTACATGAGACCCTTCAATGTGCCTTGACTGTAACTGAACGGCTCTCTGAAGGTATCAATCTCTTTTCACTGATTATAGAGTGAGGATAGAAGACTAGCTTTTAGGAGAATTAAAATTAGGTGAGCCCCAGCCTTTCTGCATAATTAGGTTCATTGGTCACAGCAGTACTCTCCATGGTGCAGCTTTGTGTGAAAAGGGTACCAGAACCAGGCATTTTGCTGAGAAATACAACTGCATTTCTGTCAGTGGCCCGGTTAGGGTCAGAGATCATGGGATTCCTTTGATCAGTGTCATGTAAGTTGTCCACAACGTACCTCTTTCATGAATGGAAACAGGGACATGAAGCATTGGAGTGGCAAGCCTCACATGGCACTGTAGCAGTTCAAGAAGTTGTAGTTCCACACTGAATTAATGGAAAGAAAATATGTGGTGACTTGTTTCTTTTTACTGGTTGAAATATTTAAGAACATTTCTATTTATATTAAACATAGAAACAAGTAGAAGGGAGAGCGGGATGGAGAAAGAGTTTGTATTGTTCCAGTGCACTAACAATCATCAAAATGATGTAATTCTCTGCAGGGTGGAAATTCCCTTTTCTTTTACAAGCCAACTCCTCTGAAAATCTGGTGTTAACTTAAGTGATAGGTACACATGGCCTTATTTCAAAGCCCTTGTTTGCCTAAGGTTGAATCATAATACTGCATAACTTCCATTTTTGTGGTTTACTAAAGATAACCCTTTTATTTCTGTTATTAAAGGCTGAATTGTTAACATGAACAAGAGATCCTTTCAAGAGTCATTACAGGAACAGCATGTTCACCTGTCAGGTTGCTACAAAAGTAACTAGTCCTGAGCGAAGGTGGTTAAACACAGTGGACCATTAAGAGTGATGCAGCATAATTCCATCGTTCCTTAGGTCACTGCTGGTTTACACTGGTCAAAGTTCTGGTCTCTTTTGCTTTTGCTGCTTCTCTTCTTTTTCCATGCCTATTTTCCTTTGCCTTTTGCAATTCATTGTTTGCTGGTTAAACTTCATCAAGTTCTCTGATGCTAGAACATAAGCTGCCCTCAGTGTACAAAACAAAATATGTGCCCTTCTTGATGCACTTTTAAACTTGGCAAGAGAGCGGGCAATTCTCAGTCAGATCATGGGAAACTCTGACTTGAATCGGGACATAAAGCATTTCACAAGGCTTATGATGGCTTTTTAAGCAAGGGTTAATTTTGCCCTTTGTAATACTTTTCAACCGTCTTTTGCCTTTTTTGTATTTGAAGATAAAGTGGTGTCATAACCTGGCTGCCAAAAATATTGATCTAGTGCTGACAGAGTAATAATGACATGGGCTGAAATCTGAAGCAGCCGATCAGACTGCTGCATTAGTCCAAGCCTCCTCCCAAGGCAGCTCTTTGTCCCCTGCTATTATCTCATAGAGCAATATTGTACCGACACCACAAGTTACTGTGTAATAGCAGTTGTGGCTTCCAAGACATCTACCATGTAGTTACCACACACTTAACACAGAGTAGCACATTGTATTTTGTGGTAATCCAGTAAGCGATTCACACTGCCAGGCTGTGCAGAAAACCAGGGCTGTGTATCAGAGTCAGAAAATGTCCATGGCTGGAAAGAATGGCTGGCTCAACATCTGGATGTTGTGTATTTGTTCCACTTATCCTGTTTTAGTGGACAGAGGGACTTTTTATATTCCAGAAAAATTCATTGAGAGAATTTCCTGGGTCAAGCAAAGATCTTTCTGCATTTGGGAGCAAAGCAAGTGAGGCTTGACAGAGAAGTGAAGCCTGAAAACTATATGCATGTGTATTTTAATTTAGAATCAAATATTTTTGAAGGTGCGTTTTAAGCACAGTATATGTATTTGTTTAGCAGAATAGATCTTGATGCTCTGAGGATTTCCTAGAGGTGAGGACCTAGATGAGGAGCACCATCTGTACTTCCCAATAAGCCATGATGCTGCAGTCCCTTTTATATAGCCCAGTGTATTCAATCATCTGGTTTACTGTAAGCATAATATATGCTGGAGTTGTAATGTTTTGCTCTAAAAAAAATTATGAAACAGTTGTTTTAACAAAAATGTTTTCCTTTAACTAGAAAAAAAATATTAAAAAAATATTTTAAATTTTCTAACACAGCGGTAGAGATATTCTCTGAAATGTTGGGCATCAATAGCCAATCTTTCCTGGCCCAAATTCTGAGTTTACCTAGTGGGATATATTCAGCCTATGGTGAAGCCTAGCTCATCTCTCAGGAAGCTTGCTTAGTTTCCTGGGAAGAGCTGGGGATAGATGTGGGTTCTTTCCATTCAGCTCATTCAGCTACATGGGGAGCCTGTCAGCTACCTGGGTGATTTCATTGACACCTATAAACTCCACACTGATGCCAGGATGTGAGGATTACTAGCTGCCACCTCATCTTCTAACCGTAATGACAAAATTACTTCAGTTAACATCACCATTTCTTATTTTTTAGAAATGTATTGCACCCAATTCTGGCTACAGACAGTGAAGCCAAGGGGATTTTGTGTTTTTATTGGAGAGCAGATTTAGATCTATTGTGTTCAAGTAAACTGATAGCTTCAATTATTAGATGCAAGTACTTGGCCAGGCTTTAGTGAAAGGATGCCATTAACGTTTCTGAGATCCTTTTTATTTTGGTTACCAAAGCCTGTTTCCAAGAGTGAGTGTCTGAATCCTGTTAAAACAGGACTTTCCATCATTTTCCATTAAAGAATAAAAGTCTGGATTGGGCAGTATTACCACCACACTCATACTTCTGCCAAAGCCTCCACTTGGCCTGCACAGCTGCCTTTAAGACATTTGAAAAGCAAGTTCTTCCCTGGTATATCTGAAATGTCTTCCGTTTCAAGCAAGGCTCATATTTCTTTTGGAAATATATCAAGAGAACTGGTAAGTATTGTACACTAGCATGTAGGACCACCTTAAATGGTTTAGTGGGTTATTAGACTCTGGAGTACAACGTCCAAATTACCCACCCTCTATTCCAGCTGCCCATCTTAACCTTCATTAAGCTGACAGTTACCATGCTAGACATCTGAACAGGATGACAGAGGATGGTGAGGAGGAGCCTGGCTAGGTGGGCATTCTCTGGGCATGCCTTTCTTGCAGTGCTGGTCTCCAATACAAAATGGAGTCACTGCTCATAATTTCTTAAAGCATGATGCCTGGAAGAGGAGGTGCCCATCACCCCCTCCTGCCCTGTGTCCAGGGCGTGGAGCAAGGTGTAGGAAGAAGTGGATCCCACCCAGTCTTCTGTCAGATGGCATTCACTGCCACTTCTCCCACCTCAAGATCACTGTTTTGACTTCTTCCCTGCTGGCCAGGCTGCTGGATGGCCTTCCCATAGGTTTGGGCCATGGAGCAAAAAAGGGGACAGAATGTGAGGGGCAACAGGGCTGTGACAAGACCTGCATCTCTCCCTCTATTCCAGCACCAGTCCCCTCCCTTGGGGAGGGACTAGTCATCTCCAACTGCAGTCAGCAACAGACGTACGGGTATTAAGCTAGACACCAACAATGTCAAGTCATCAAAGGCAGTTAACACCTGCTTTGAAATTTCAGTAGAAAATATAATGTGGGTTGTCGCAGGCTAGTTTGAGAGAAAGTTGTGGGATGAAACAAATTGATAATGTCGGACAAGGGCAACAACAGGAACCGCCATTAAGCTCTTTTTGATTTTTTCTTTGTTTCCCAAAGAGGCTCTAGAAAAATGCATCTTTTTGAAGCACATTGTTGTTGGCATAACCCTACCATAGATATCAGGGGAGGCCACAGATCTAAAATCTTACAACTGAAGTAGATACTTTTTATTTGTTTCATCTGAATTTCAACTACCTGATATCTTGTGTAAGGCAAATCCCAGATACTTTCCCACTTGGCCGTATCTCCTTTGCCATTCACTGTTTTTTTTTCTGAGAAAATTGTTATCCCCACCTTCTGACATGTTCATTAGTGTTATTCCTTTTTGGCCAGCATCTCCCTGACAGTGGCAGATGGACATGTCTTCCAAGACGTTATCTGCCTAACTGTCTCAAAATGCAGACAGAAAGTCATTTGAACTTTCAATGTCTTGGTGACTGAGGGTGACTAAAATTAAAGCAAAGCTGTTTCAGCTTACCTATTTGCTGATCACAGTGTGATCAAACCAGGGTGTGTTAATTGTAGTGTTTGTTCAGGAAAAAAATCGATGCAGTTCTAAATTCCCAAGAGAATTGAAAAAGAATGTTCAGTTTCATCATGAAGACCCTTGATTGAAAACTGATTTTTTTTTTTTTTTTTTCTTTTCAGAGGCACTTGGTTTGCCTAACTAAATGCAAATACTGGCTAAATACAAAGCATATTTAAAAGCTGATGGATTTGTTTCAGCTGGCATTTTCTTGATAAATCATAGATCCTGGCTTGATTACTCTGTAAAATTTTGAAATATGTTTTCTTAGGACTGTTGTGGTCTGAAAAAGTCGGTTATATATCTTTAGCACCTCAGGTAATAAAAATAAGAAAATTATTAAAATTACACATTTTAATGTATAAAACATAAGTGCCAACAAATCATACTGTTCTCCCTCCTCAGCCACCCTACCAAAAAAAATTATTGTTGCTGTTGCTAACAATAACTATTGAGTAATTTGGTCCAACAGCTTCCATTTGATGCATCTACTTTAACCAGTCCCTGGGTTGTGGTTTTTCAGGCCTGGCCCCCAAATTATGGTTTGTTCTTGTTTCATTTGTGATGCAGCAGAAATAGAGGGAGGGTGCTGACAGTGTCTGTCGGGCAGCACCTGTGCAGAGCTCAGCTGCTGCCAGCATGCTCAGCCACCCTGGACATGAGCCCTCAGCTGCAGGTGAAGGCTTGGAGGCAGGCTAGGGGTGTAATGTCTGTGCCATCCACCCTCTCTTTGCACCTGAGATTTCTGCCAGTGAAACGGAGCTAGCAGCATTACTTCTGCCCTTAATTTCTTCATAAACTCTCTGAGTTGTTACTGAGCAGTAACAACTTTTTCATATATGTTGGTGCGCTGTGCTGGGGCTCCTCTGAACCTCCACGTGCTGCAGCAATGTGTTGTTTATGGTGGGTCAAAGAGGTAAATGGCTCAAATAAATGAAGTTTGTGGTGAAGTTTCATGTTTCTTACACATAGTTTTCTATAGGAATTTAAAATTCTGGTCAAGTTCCAAAATTTTCCCTCTTGTTGAGGTTCTAAAATCCACACCAGAGTGTTGGTGTTGTAATAGGGAAGAAGCATATATTTGTACACCATATAAATTGTTAGTTCTCACTGCATTAACTGCTGCCTTTGTTTTTTTTTAATTATTATTTTCTTTCATAATGCTTGCCTTTCAGTACCAAGAAGATCACTCTTACAGTGCCCTTAATGCAACCTAAAAATAGGCTTTAATTTTATTTGAGGCTTCTGAATGAAATGGTTTGTGTTTCAAGGATCTTTGAAAAATTGCTCAGTGTCAATTAGGAATTAGAAGCCTAAGATAAGATACTTACTTTTTTTATTCTAAAGCATGACTGCAGCCTTTCAAGGTTTGAAGCAGATGTCCTAAAGATTATTTTCTTATTAATGTTACTCAGTTATAGCTAAATTTCACTGTCAGGCTACAAAGAAACCTGTGAGTTTCCTGTGTGAGCCTTAAGTAAACTTGGCTAGTTAGAAAATACTCACACATTCAGAGTACATCATGTGTTGTTACAAGATCTCTATTAAAATCTTCAGTTTATTAAACTGACAAATAGTAGGAAATTTTAGATCTCAAAAGGTATGATATCATTTCATTTTAAAATAACCACACCAAAATCTCACATTTCTTGGTGTGAAGGTAACTAAAACTGTACATGCGTCACTGCAGGCAGCACCTCGGGTTTAGTCATCATTAACTGGTTCTTGTATTTAAATCAGAGCCTTCAAGGTATGCAAAAGTAAAAAAGGAAAACCTGAAAGCTTCCATTTATGATTGTCAGGGATTAACCTTTATTCATGAATTTTAAATGCTATATCCTTTCATGTATTGTAGATAATGAAGAGACAACTTCTGAAAAAGGTGTAGTTCCCCTTTGTTCCTGCACTTTTTAAGTGGTGACACTTTCCATAGTGCATGTACTTATAGCTTAGATATTTAAAATGTGTACCAGTCTCCAGATATCTTCATGTTCCTTATACTGTTGTAATTTTATTGCTTAGGTAATTCCAATCCTGTTTTAATTCAGTGAAAGCTCCTGTACTGAGCCTGCTGGTTCCTGTACTGCAGTGCATTAGCCAAGATGTCTAGGCTCAGCCTCTTTGCTCCCACACAGTCAGTCTCAAGTGCCTTGACCAATGTTGTGGTCTGGTGGGGAGGAGAGAGGAGGCACAGGGTCCTCCCTGCAGGGTGCTGATAATAAGGCAGACAGATTGGAACAGGGCATTTTGCATACAGCAGTGCAAGAAGTGAGGTTAGCAGAGCCTTGCTTTGTAAGAGCACCTTTCACTGCCTTGGATCAGCCTCTAGGAGAATCTGGCATTGTTTTCCCAAGTGGCAAGAAAAATAAGGGTGCCTGATGTGGATGCTGGCATGTCAGAGAGTCGTTCTGATATGCTCTTGGACTTCTATGAGATACACCAAGAAATCTTGGACTCCCTATGACAGGTCTTTTGCCTTGTGCTACAGAGGAATTCAGACTATAAACCCTGTTGAGAAGGACATCACATCTTTGAGCACAATTTGGAGTTGCTTGTTGGAGACTAAGACGAATAAATAACTTTTTTGGAAATGCCAAGATGAAACTTTTTATCCAAGGAAAATGATTCATTACTTTTGAAAATGTCTCCCCACATTTTTTAGCCAAACTACATGGACAGCATGACCCAGACTTACAAAATTACGTTGTCACTCAAGTCCCCTAGAATTTTTCTGCTGTTGACCGTTTTGTTGCAAAGATATATTTGCCCAACTCACTTTCATTACAGAAAGAAGTTATCCTTCCTGCAGATCCCAAAGATATAAAAACTACTGTGACAGGCACAGTGTAAGGGTTAGACTAGAACAGGTTGTTGAACTGGTATTTTGGAATTATTTAAGTAAGTTAAAGAGCATAGAGAGGCACTACCCAATGGCTATGAAACATCCTCCTAATCTAATCTAGGAAGAGTTTACTCATCATTACATGGAAAATGCATCGATTTTTCTGATCAAAGACAAGTCAAGAAAAAATGGCATCTCCATGGATTCAGGAAGTAGCTTGTGTACAACAGCAACGTGAACACATAGGAAATGGAGAGTCAGTATCGGAGCTATTATGCTGACTGACAAACTTGCTAAAGAGCTAGGTTGTACCACCTGTATCTTCCATTGCTTAGCTGTACTTGTTTGCTTTCTAAAGAGAGGGAGAAAGTGGAATACAGAGTTTAATTTTTTTTTTTTTTTCATCAAGGAAAAAGCCGAGTGTTTTGAACACAATAATACAGGTCAGGCCCTTCCCACAAATCAGTACTTCATTCCAGTGTTAAACATTAAGGAAATGAAGCACAACATTAGACACTAAAAAAAGGAAATTAGCCATTTGTTTAGTGCTGTTGATGGCTTTAGCATGATTTTTTTTATTATTTTTTTTTGCTCTGGGTTTCACAAAGAAGTTTTCCACTTCTTTATATTTGTTTATTTGTAGAGATGCTTGTATTTTCTCATAAATATGTGTATTTCTGGTAGCTATTCACAGTCAGAGGTAGTCACAGCCAGTCTTTGGAAAAGAGCTTGGTCCTTGTAACTATTTGATCCGGTAATTGGCTACAAAATTTTGGATCCAGAGTGATGCTGGGAATATTTTATTGCTCACTAAGGAGCACTTGTGGCTATGTTTTGATAGCCAGGTTTGTGGTTCTGGAAAAGTTCAGTGATTCCAGGGGGCCATCAGTGCATTAATATTATTGTATCTTTTTAGTGAAAAAGAGGAAAATACTAGAGGCTAGAAACAAGTGAAACATAAATTGATAATAATTATCAATAATAAAAGGACATCTCTGGAATTAAATCTATAGCATAAAACATTGTCTGCTTTAACGTACTTTTGCTGGCTGAAGATAACACCTGAAGGTATACGATATAGCAATAAGCATCAGAAATTTTAATTCTAGAACACCCACCAGTTTATATTATCAGTGTAATATTTTCTCTGTTGCACTGCTGCAGGGGGTCCACCTATTCTGGTCGAGAAACAGAATTGAACATGGTTGTATTCTACAATAAGAGTCAGAGGTTTAAACAAAACTCTGTTCATTTGTCACCACAGATTTCAAGCTGAATTCTCAGCTTGGAACTTCTGGAAAAAAACAGTCACATTTTCACCGCGTTTGACAAATCCTGGAACTTGTTTCAAAGGTCTGGCTTATTTAACATTCAGACATCTTATGTTCCAGAACAAATGACTGTATTCAGAATATTATGATAAAATTATTTATGAACTTTCAAAGTATTTATTTGTCTACAGTAACAGGGCATTCATAATGAATATACATTGCTGTAGACAAAAATGTTACCGAAAGTACAGGAGAAATCTCCAGGAAGGGAGATGAGCTCAGACTCTCTGAGGTTTTTTTTGGGTATATTCAGGCTGTCACAGAGTTCCAGCTTTATACTCATATTACTTTGCTGTGTGTTCCCTACTTGGATGTAGCCACTGAATCTTACACTTCTCTTGTTACACTTTTATATTTAATGCTCTCTAAATTCCTGAAGGCTGCAGTAGCAAAGCCTTCATTCACACCCAATTTATGCATCTTCTGTTCTATCCTAATTTGTACACTGCTCTCATCACTACAGTACTTGAGTGATTCCCAAGTGATGTATTTAATAGCCACCGTGAGTACCTATTCTCTTAGATGGAGGATGTGTGTGTAGCAGTGATTATTTTGTTTTAATTATAGATGATGGGTTCCATTTATCATGAGAAAAAGTATCTTTTTCTCATGTGTATGACAAATAAAGGAAAATAATTGTGAGGTACAGCATCACTCTTGCAAGAGGGATGATGACTCTTCTGATGGGAGATGTTTCCAGTGGCTCCTCATTCCCACTGAACTTTATTTAATGGCTCTGAGGTGAACCTTGTACATTAAAGGGACATAACACAATGGGCAGCTCTGCATAGTTGTTTCCCACTCTGCCCAACTTTAAGCCAGCTTTTGGCAAATTGACTTGAATACAGCCACTTTGCTGTGCTACGGAGCCCTGAGAGAGAGGGAGAGTGTATTGGTCAGGCTCAGCACCACACCATTACAGATGTACCACTGTTGACTCTTCAAATGTGTCTATATTATAACATTTTATTCAAGCTAATGATCTATGAACAAGGAAAATTAGGCATTACCAAGGATGTGATAGTATGCATAACACATTGATATGTAATGACTATTGACAGTCCTTGAGAAACAAGCAAACTGTATGATTATTTCTCAGGCAAATGGAGGCTAAAGCACTCAAGTTGTTATAAGACCATTACTATAGTATTCTTTGTGAAATTCAGACTGTGCATCTTCGACTAGTGATCATGAAAAAGTAGATTAAAATTTTCAGGGAATGCAGACCTTATTCAAACAGTTTTACATGCGTCTGCTTCAAATCTATTTGCAAATTCTCAGGAAAGTTGTGAAAGCCCCATCACTGGAAGTGTTCCAAGGCAGGTTAGATGAGGCTCTGAGCAACCCAATCTAGGGAGAGGTGTCCCTGCCAATGTAGGGGAGTTGAATCTAGACTATCTTGATGATTCCTTCTAACTCAAACCATTCTATGATATGATTCTATGATTCTGTTTTTCAAGCACTACAGACCAAAACACTCCATGCAATAAGAACTGGGATCTGGATGTCCACCTCACAGGCAAATGTGCATTTTGTTGATATTCTGTAACTAATGAGAATTGAAGACAAAAATCCATAATATATGTTCTTCACTGAGACAAGTGTCTGGTTTTATTATTATTTTTTCCTAATGCTTCTCTAAACACTGAAGATACTTTGCATAAGCAAATCTATTTTTAAAATATATTATAGTAAAATATGGAGTTTTTTGCTGTTTGTATTAATATTTTTTTCAAGTATCTAAGATATAACTGTGAAAATTCAAAAATTAAACTGTCAGGTTTTGTTTACAGGAAAGCGTTTGAGCATAATTCCTCACTGAAGAGTTCTCTCTTCACAACTATTAGGGCATCTATACAATTAATTTATTGCTTATCACTTCCTGTTTAAACTGGATTTCTTTTTATATTTTCTTGACCGTATATTTGTTTTCGAAGTTCTATGTATATGTGCTACTTGTTATACTAAAAATAAGAAAATGAAAAGTTTTCTTACAAATGAAATAATTTGTAAACTCTATAGTGTAGAATACCTGTATCGAGGCTGGAGATGGACTACCCTGCACCAGATCTCAGTGTCTCTACCTTGCACACTGCAGTCTGGGTGGATGCAGTACTGGCAGTGGCTGCTCTTCCCAATCCGTGGCTAAATGTGAGAAGCAGCGCTACTACATACTGCTGGTGAAAGGCAAAGAGCAGATGGAAGTCCCACATGGACCAGATCCACCATGGAGGGAAGGTTTGGTTCACAGAAGGAACTTGCACTGATGGAAAGCCTAGAAAGGTCAGGGGTAATAATCTAATTCTAAAACAGCTCTCTGTAGAGAATTTTGATAAAGCTCTTTTTTAGTATAATTCTCCACATAGCTGCACCGTGCAATAGAGAACACAGAGGATCTCCCTGAGCTGGACTGGGCTGCTAGTCCCTGAAGAGGGCAACAGCACTGGCCTAGGAGACCATCTCTGCATGATGTTGCACTGTCTCCTGTGCAGCTCATAGCCTGATCAGAAAGGTAGGGACAGAGCTGACTGCATGGGGAGGGTGGCTCTCTAAGTCTTGAGATAGAAAGTCTCAACTGATATTTTTAACATTGGTGCAAGTTTTGGCACCTTTCTTGTAGCACTGTGGCAAACATAACATACTTGGACTGATTATGAGGACTTAAAGGAATGTGTCCCCTTCCACAGCAGGCTTGTAATGTGATGGATAACCTCTCTGCTCCTGTCCCTGCATACATATATATGTTTAAAAGTCTATGCCCCACAGGTTTTGTCCTGCTTCTAGTCCTTCCAATGCAGTTGTATGAATGAAAGACAGGAGTTAGCTGAACTTCAGGAAAAAGAGGAGAAGAAAGTGCTTGCAATTTTTTTCTTTTTCAGAATTTTCAGAGCTTATTCAAAAATCCATGGTTGCATGTGCTAAAAAATTCCAGTGTCCTCAGTATACTCTTAACTGGAGCAGCTGCTGCAAAAAGACCTTTGTCTCACCTGTCAGGATGTTTATGGAATATGGGAGATGTACCATGGAGCCACTGGCACCTGAGAAAGAACCAGATAGAGCTTCTCTTGCTAAACAGCCAAAACTCTTTTGTCCACAGCACTTTAGCACTTTGTCTCTCTCTGCCCTTCCCCCCCCCGCCCCACCCTGCCATCTTTGCACTCCCTCCATTGGTGTGTTCTCAAGTAGATTTTAAAGAACTGGAGGACCCTAAATCTTGATGCTCAACCTCACCAATGCCAGCTAAAAAGCCAGTTTCAAAATTCCCAGCTAAACATTATGCTCTTTTGGATGCACAGGTAGTTGAAAGGAAAGTGAGAGGACAAATGTGGGTGTTTTTTAAGCATTAAACCTGTGGGTGGACAGTGGAAGGACTCATGGATTTGTGAGAAAGGAATAATATGAGTATTGTGGATTCTTGAGACTGGAGAAAAAGTAAATTATGGAAGAGTTGTCACATGCGTTGCCAAGGCACTTCTGGTTTAGTAACAATTTCCACTCCTTGCTTGCACAGATGAAAGCTATGGCAATCAAGCAGCCATTCCAGTCTCCAGCAGGAGATCATGCAACAGGACTGATATGTTCACTTTCACCCACTCCCCTGTTCTTACTTCAACAAATGTATGTATTGATTTTGAGTTTAAGACATTTCTCAATATAGCACGCATTCCACAGGCTTTAAGAAAAAAAGTGTAGCTTCCATGCCTACAGAACCTGTCTTCTTTCACCAGACTGTTTCTAACGTGTTGCGTTATGCTACACTTAGCTATTCAGTAAGGTATTTTGGCATTGTGTCTGCTGGTTCCTGCTTAAAGTAAAACACATCATAGGAACTGAATGGTGGTTTTTAATACATCATCCATTTGTTACATACAGAAAGTTCAGTAACATCTTTATTTTCCTGACATGTCTTCTGTGTCTCTTCTTTCTGTCCATCTAGTAAGATTCAAGCTAAGACAGGATGTGTTTTTCCAGGACTTGTATGTTCCATCTTAGTACTCTAGATACTAAAATCAGTAAGTTCTTACTTTTGTAAGCGATATTTAATAAGCAAATACATTAAAAAACCTGCTAAGATTATAAACACTATTTTTTAAAATTGAAGATGTAATGTGGATCTTTTATTAGAAAAGAGTTAATGTAGAAAACAGATTAATACACGTGGTAATAATTAGAAAATATTTTTGGACCTTCTTTTCACATATTGCTGATATGTAATATTCCATAACTTGCCAACTGACTTTTAGGCTTTTTGTCAGTAACTGTAAGATATAGGAGCTGTTTTATTTCCTAGCAGGCTACCATGTATCACATGTTACTTTCCTCCAAAGTTAGCACAGCTGAAGGACTGGCTTGCCTTTGCCCAGCAGCTGCACTCTGGGTCTGAGGAAGAAGGTCTGAAGGTGGGCTGAGGGCTCAGTGTTGAGCTGGGTGAGTGGGAAGTAGGAGATCTCAGCATATGGATGTGTACACACATGCGTGCCTGAGAGCACTAGCTCACATCCTGCCTGAGCAGAACCTGAGAGACTGCAGGGAGCCAGGGAGCAGACATACTGCTGGCCCCAGGGAGGATGAAAAGAGCTTTTTTCTGCAGAGTGTGTATCATTTTTGCAGAGACCCATGCCAAGGTGCTGGGCTGAGAGCAAGACTGGCAGAAAGCATGGTGCATAGAAAGGGAGAGAGCTCATTTAGAAATAGTTTTGATTCATCACCCTGAGTTTCTTTAAATGAAAAAGAAAGCCACAAAACATCATTCTAGTTCCTGTGCCAATAAACCCCAGGTTTCTGGGTTCTCACCCCATTTTCTTGTTTTGCTTATGTCTTTGGCAAAGTTACAGGCAGTCAAAGTCCTGTCACAGCGATCAGTTTCCTGTTCAAAAACATAAGTTTTCCTTTTCCCTATCTGTTATCTTCTGCATGAAGCCTCAACTCCTTTCAGTCGTTACTAGGGGTTTTGCTGGCACATGTGACTGACCAGTGTGTAGCCAGTAAAATTATGTTTTCTTCTCCCAGCTGATCTGTGGTGCCTGCCACTTGCATTTCCCATGGTAGAGAGTGATTCTGGACCCTCCCTCAGGTAACATACTGCCTTCTTGTCCCAATGGCTCATCAGCTCCTCTGGATTTGTTTCAATATATACAACCTCTGCTGCAGTTTGAACAGTTCTTATTCCTTTCTTTGGTCTCTATCAATCAAGCTTTCCCCAACACTGAAAGCCTTTCAGTGTCCTCCTTTCTACCTTCCTGTACCCACTCTCAGCTACTGTAATTCTCCCTTCTTGATCTACCAGCACTCTTCAGGGGATACAAAAAAACTCAGCCCAACTGAAAGAGTCCATAAGAGCCTGTAGACCTGGTGTGGTCTACACAGACACAAAAAGATCTGGTATCTCTTTCAAGGGTTAGTCTCTCTGTGGTGCCATGTTCCCATGCCCATGGACCTCTGAAGAGTGTAGCTGGCCAGCAGACACAGGACAAGGCTGGGAACTGGTTTGGGTTACCCCTTAGAAATTACTATCTTCCTCATCTGTGAGTCTACTGGAAACTGCTTCCCTGGAATGCACTCAGAGAAGTGTGTTAGAAGGTTGTCAGGCACAGGCTGGAAATTACTGTTGGGCTGTGGTTATTTTGGGTTTGGGTTTTGTTGTTGTTGATTGGTTGGGGAGTTTTTTTGTTTGGTTTGTTTTGGTTTGTTTTTTTCCTAGGGGATTACTCTCTCTTCGAAGCATTCCCTTTGGGACTCATTCAGAAACAGCAACCTGATGTTTTAAAAGCATGAGGGCTCTTTGGTGGAGAGATAAAATTTGTGGAGCCGAGGCTGATACTTGTTTCTTTAAAATAAGGAACTGAATTTCCTAGTTACTGTCTGGTCACTTGGTTTCTAGCCAGGACGTTGTCCTTCAAGTTCACGATGTAGGTTTACCCTTAAAAGCATAACGGTAATTTGTATGACCTGTCCTACGCTGGAAACTTTACTGGAATAAGGATGGACTTTACACAGGAATGTAATTTTTTTAAAAGTAGTTTTTAAACAAATATTTGCACCATGAGACATGTTACGGTAGGTGGAATCATATCGCTAAAATTTGCTGATGTGGGCGATAAACTTCTCTCCTACAAAAAGTAAAGCATGTACAGACAAACACTTCTGATATTTAACCCTCACCCATTGAATGCTATTATTATTGGTCTTAAAGACTACCTCCTCCTGTGAAATCCCCAGGATCAGGCAGAGGAACAGGTTTTCTAAATTTCACCCCACAAGTTTTTTTTTAACCATTAGCAGCTATAACGAACTCTCTCTTTTCCTAGAGAAATTAGCATATTCTCCGAGGTATTGGAAAAAAAAAAATAAAAAAATTGGACCTTGAAACATTATGTTTATATATCTTTTTACAGAGGAGGGCTTAACTGACAAGCTTGGTGCCTTTAGCCATTCTCTGACTCTTCAGCTGAGGAATTATTTCTGAAGTTAGATGCCATTACAGACTTTCTGTGGTTCATATTGCTTATTTAAACGGAGACATTATTTTCAGAGCTTTTAAATGTTAAATATAGAAGAGTTTAATATCTGACTGCTTGGAGAAGCTCTACAAGCTCTTCATGGGGACTATCATGTTAGC
The DNA here is from genome assembly GCF_020740795.1 of Apus apus. Classification (NCBI taxonomy): domain Eukaryota; kingdom Metazoa; phylum Chordata; class Aves; order Apodiformes; family Apodidae; genus Apus; species Apus apus. The sequence continues at coordinate 93,139,935 of NC_067282.1, read as the reverse complement.
AGGACATGGTGGATAGAACCTGGGCCAGATAAGCTATTCCAACTCCTCAAATAAGGGGAGAATACTTGGTGGGGAAAGTCATTACCCAAGGAATGCAATGACAAAACAGCACACTATTCCAGGATAATACTGGACATTTCACAGGATCATAAAAATCTTGGCTTCCATTCATCAAGGGCCTTTAAGCAGCTGAGCAATCCAACTACATTCAAGTGCCTAGCAGAACAAGTGCTTTCTTAGTGTTACACTAGGTTTTGTAAACCCAGAATATAAAACCACATTGCAATCATTAAAAAAAAAAAAAAAGAACAAAACAAAACAGAACAGAAAATATTGTATTTCTTGTTATTCAAGTAGACGACCATATTCCTTTGTAACTGATAGAATTATGAGGTACTTCACAATTGCACAAATATTGTTTGACTTCAGGGAAGCAACTGGATGGGTAGTTTTATCATAGGTTCTTCTCAGGAAAGATCTGGAGATTATTTGTTTCTTAAAATTAGCTTTTTATAAAAACTCAAATGGAAAATAATTTTTCTTTTCAGTCACAATGAAAAGCATTCATGTGTTTGTTTAAATTACATATTTTCATATCTTTTAAAAGCTGAGACTGATTATTCATGTTGCTAACAGCAAATCTCCATACAGCGGTAAAATCACTAGGAAAAACTGATCTCAAATTTATATGCTCCTTTAATGTGAGCATTACCTGGTCCTGTAAATACTTCAATTACAGCACAACAGATGCTTTTTCAGTCAACTATTCCAAATTTGGAAGGCAGGATTTGATAACACTGTAGTTATACCAGTTTACTAATCAATTGTGGATGACACCTCTATTTTATAAATTTGTCTAGATAAATGAATGTGTGGTGGGGTTTTTATTCATATTTAGTGTATTAGATAAGCAGAGTGGATTTCATGGCCTGCACAGGCCATGTTTATTCCTTATTAAACCTTTAAGAGCTTGCTTAAAAATCTTAGATTTGTAGCTCTGTCACAGTTTCTTCAAAGTGGAGGAAGGGTAAGCAAGATATGAACTTCAGAGTATTTACATTTGAACACTAAGCAATTTCTTAAGTGTAGTAGGAACTAGTTATTGCAAGAACTATTATTTACTTTAATTGATCCCAGCTGGGCTTGGAAGAAATTCTAGCCAAAACCATGCAAATGCTTGCCAAGAGCCTGTCATATTTGATAGCTCACACTGCTATGAACTTGGCTAAGAGAGGTCAGTCACATAGCAAAACCCAAGCTCTCCTCCTCTGTATCCAGGCTAACTTAAAAATGCAGATATGTTGCCAGCTGACTAGCAAGCCTTTCTCATTTCAACCTTAAGAGGCCCCTGGTTTCTTGGAAGTGGAGGAGTGCAACATTGCAAAGCAACGGGAAGATGTTCCACACGTGGAGCGATGGGCAGATGCAGCTGCTCTAGGATCCTCTGGGCATCTGTTTTCATTAAAACTTCACTTGTGCATTTGACCTATCAGCTGGATTCAGCACATGTCACTGGTAAAGGTACACAGTGTATGTAGCAGCACTAATTAATCAACCTTGCTTTAAAAATCTCCCTTTTGTCAGAAAGACATTCTTCTTCTCCTTTTTAGGCTACCTCCCCTTCAGGCTTTTGCTAACTTTGCTGAATATGAGAAAATTTCGTGTAATATAATTTAGGACAAACTTTCACAACAAATATCTCATTTATTACAGGAGCAGGCATATTAAATTTGCTGAATTTAACATTGCTTTCCTTCCTTGATTCCTACCTGGATAGTTTAGGATAGAAAATAATTTTTAAGATATACAAAACATCTAATGAAGGTCAATTATTTTTCTAATCAACTATGTCTTTACTTCTCAACTCACTTAACGTTGTTTATGTTGCTTGAAAGAGCTAAACAGGCACCTCTTTCCTTGTTGAGATTTATCCATTAAGTTTCCTCTGTCTGTTTTTTCTGTTGGACCATAACCACGATGGTGGAACTCTCTCAGTGTCTCCAGAGAAGCAGTTCCACTTTGTCTACATAATTAAATATTCCTTGGATCAGAGGACTGGAACCTCTACAAAGGACTTATTTTTTCCCTTCTTCTTTAGTCTTTGTTTCCCTCTTACCCAGTGAATATTTAATTACAAATTGGAAAAGTCCAACAGGAGAGATGAAGTCAGGGAAGATCCTCTAGGTCAGGGGAGCTGGCTTTTGAACAACTTTGTCCCACTGGAGTGAAAGAAAATTATTCTTCCATAGCTGAAGATCTGACTTATTTAATCCAAAGCACTCATTCTATTTTTTCAGAACAAAGGCTTTCAAGGAGCACTCTTATGGGGAAAATTAAACTGCTACTATGAACATAATCACTAAACTTATAAAATACATGTTATACTGGTTCATTATTATTAAATCTGGCAAGTAAGATACAGAAGTGAACACAGTGTAACAAAGTGAGGACTTTACCTGTCATAGGGAATAAATAATGGGATACAGTGGTTCAGGAAACTATTCAAAGGATTTAAATAATACTGGTTACTGACTGGTTACAGTCAAAACTTGCTACTATCTGAAGTGCTTACTGAATTAAAAATAGGCTATAAATCTCCATCTAGGTCCTGTGAACACAAATGTGTAGCATCTTTGTTATTTTTAAGCTGTATTCTCACCAGAAAGGCAGTCTGGATGGTTGCAGAGAACATATTGTCTTCTCTCAGTTGTTTTCGGAATCCACTGAGAATTCATTGCGACGTGCTGTGACACTGCTCCTGCTGCTGTTTATAATGGATTAAGAACGGGACAGAGCACTGTGAATTTAGGGAGAGCAAATCGCAGGGTAGGTGTGAGATGCTGTATGCACAGATTTTATGTTTGTAAATGCTATGGCCATTTGACTCATTTAACAGCTCAAGCTTCTAAAAACATCTGCTTCATTCTGGCCACATTCAGGGGTTAAAAGCTAGAACATTTGTGGCAATTATGAAACTTTACACCAGCTACATAGTGTAACCATCTTGCCAACTTGGAAACCTATAGTTCAAGTGTTAATTTTACAGTGAAAAACTAAATGGTCAGTATAATCTTACAGTATTTCTATTGAACAGTGTCTAGTTCTGTAGCGAGAATAATTTCTCAAAGAGAAATTATGATCTGGACACAGACAAAATATCAGTAATAGATTTATTGGCAACTTTACTGTGTAAGCAGGGAGAAGCACACTGAACAAAACATTGCTAGGTCAAAGTTCAAAGCTGGATACTCAAATAGAATTATTTTCACAATCAGGTACTAGAAATGGATATTTAGATGACAGATGTAGGTGTTCACATTTTAATCAAGTTTCGCCTTTTAAAGCACAGTATCTCTTTTGAGTTGGTCAAGTGTAAAAGGGTGACCCACCATGATGAAGACAGGCAAAGCAAGGGCTGACTTAAGTCTTGGACTGAAATGGTGTGATGGGGGTGGCTGGGCAGGATCAGGTAGAAATACAACATTGATCATTTCATATTCTTTCATACATTGTGTGGCTTACAATTCTGCCTAATTTAGTCTAGTTCAAGCTTTCCATAATCTGGGTTCCTGAGCATTTGCCCATTTCTGTAGTTTTCTGGAATGAGGTAGAGCATGAAAATCAATGTAGATTCAGTCCAGGCACATGAACAGAAGCCTATGATGTCGGACATTTTTGCATAGTGTTAATGGTAGGAATTCAGTGGGCTAGCATCCTGCTGGCATTAGCAACACTCATGGTTGCTTTAGGCTACAGCAGTAGCTTGTACCACCTTCACTCAGGCACCAAGTAAAAAAGTAAGCATACTGTAGATACTTGTCACCACATCCTGTTTAACTTGGGCAGCCTTCTTTTGGCATTTCTGTCTTGGCTCATAGTCTTGGTTGTAGGCAGAATGATCACAACTGTTTTAGATGATGAAAGTTTCTCATGTAGGGAGCACATTTCATGACTAGCAAAGTTTAACATTAAAAGAAACTAAAGTTTGTAATAGTACCACTTTTTTTTTTTACAAAAAAAATGCAGCATTTTTAATAAAAATGAACATCTTTGGAAAGCACAATTGAATGAGAACTTGGTTGATCTTTTCAATGAAAATCTGGAGATGATAACTTTTACTTGCTCTTTAGTTTTGAATCTGTGTTAAGAAACATCCTTTGAAAATTAATCATTTTCATCATGAATACCATTTTGGAAATCAATTAAAAACCAAACCAAAACTAAAAACTTTTCTTCCATTTTTAGAAACCTGGCATTAAAGCAGTTTTATATACAACAGGGTTATCAATGATATAAATAACAATGCAGAACTCAGTGCATAGAACTGATGCTTCAAACAAATATATGTGTTCTGAGTAACTCTGATTAAAGCATAGTAATTAATGGAAAAGAATGTAATGTTTAACTCTTCTACTTTCACTATATGTTACTACATTTTTGTGTATTCCTCAGTGCTTAGAAAGATATGTAGTAAAATTGCAAATATTGTGGTAGTGCAGTAGAGTCAGAATTACATTTTATTGATTCAAATACTGGAAAAACTCCAGAAACCAATTGAGTCTGTACCTAGATGTTCACTGATATAAAGGATGACAACTTTCTACCTTGGTGACATCAGGACTGTGTTCAAAGTAAATATTGTGGTACCTTACACAAACAGTTCTCTAGAAAAAGATTTATTCTTGTCATCTTGAACCAGCCAGATACTAGAAACAATATCAAAATTCAACTAAATGCACTTCACCTAGAAAGGACTTGGCATAGGCTTTCACATGTACTGAGGAGCACAACTAATGTGGTGACTGTCTTGACAGTGTAAGGAAGAGTACAAAGAGGCTGCTTTCAATTATCAGCTTACACAAAAGAGTAAATAGTCAATAAATAGCAAATTAATTCTTCTTCATGTGGGTAGTAGCTACTACTGAGGAAGATCCACTCCAGTAGTTGTACAACTTCAAGAGAATGTGTCTGTTCATTAAGGTCAGTTAGAGAAGGGAGAGCATACTATTCTTGACCTTTACTTTAAATTATTCCTCAAATGTCAATCCTTTTTTTTCATTGTAGTCTCTGTATAACAGAGTAAGGGTTCATTAAGGCTCAAAGTGTAAAGCTAGTGTACACTACTTAATTGACAAGGAATTCTGGTTTTTCTCAACTATTCTATATATGTTAGGATATAAGATCATTTAATACATTTCTATAAAAAATGTATGCAACAAAAGAAAATGTCCCTCAGACAGCTATTTTTAACAACTACAGACTTTTTGCATGTAGCTCTCAATATCAGGACCACTCCATGCCACCAAAATGCAGGTGTGACAAGAGAAGAGAGCTGCAGAAGAAACACAGAAGCTGTAGTGGCCTGAGGCCACTACAGGTACAGGGTGTAGGGGGTACATAGAGCCAGATGCTCAGCAGTGCATGGATACTGAGTAAGAGTTGCAACAAGTCCAGGAAAAGCTATGAAGGCAGCTTTTGGGTCTGTGTGCACATGTAGTACTTCAATCATACTGGAACCAGTTACTTGCTTTTCATTATTTTTTCATTGCATAAATCTTCAAGGAGTAAGGTTGTGCACAACATGAATATGGAGAGGAAAACTATCTCCGTACACTAAGTTTTTGGAGAACTACCTTGTCTGTTCGTTCATGTTTTAGCTATTATTCCAACTAAATGAGCATTTCCCCTTTATTTGCATAGCCCTGCTCTCAAATGATAAATATCCATTTTCATTTTTTTGCCTTTCTTCAGTGGTCACTGTTAACTGCCAACAGTATGTAAGTAAAGCAGACCATCTCACATGTGTTGTCTGCTACAAAATCATAGTTTACAGTACATTAAAAGCAATTATGTAGACTAACAATGAATTAAACTGTCCTTGTGGATCATAGTCTGACCTTCTGTTTTGCTTAGAAAACATCACTGTTGTCAATTATGGATTAATTTTCATTTTTCTATATTCCCTTCTCTCTAAAGTAGGATAGAGGGGTTTTCTTTACCCCTGTTTCTTACTTCTATTTTTTCCTTTCCCTCTCTTTCCAGTATGTCTTTTATTTGTTCTTTTCCTCCTGTCATTCAATTTTTTCCTCTTCCAATGGCTCTTGAAAAATATTGAAGTTCAATAATGTTAATACTGTTAATGGTTGATATTTTAGTAATGTGTGTTCTTCTTTTTACTTTAAGTTCAGAGACTGAACATTGAAAATAATGAACAAAGTACAGAGTTGAAAGAGAAGTTATAAGTTACCACTGGTCTACCAGGCGACCAAAGTCCTTAATCTGAATTTTCAGTCTGGGCTTTTATCTTTCTGTGTTCTCTTTCCAATGAAATTGCATCCTTTTCCTCTTTTTGGCCTTCAGTTCAGTCTTTGCAACTTCTAAGTGGCGGATAAAGGAAATCCTTATTACTCCAAACAGCTCTTCCTATTTGTGAGGACTTACAACATGGTTTCCTAAAATACAAGCTGACAAGGCCACTTGCCTAAGAAGTACTGCTGGAAGTAGTTTCAGAAATGGAATTACAAAGCCTAGTTCCAACTAGCTATTGTCTGTATCTTGCCTCAAGTGCTAAGGGGTGTCAGCAGAGCCCTTCCCCAAAGTACAGCCATGCAGTCCAAAGGAAGAACAATGACCCATACCATGTGAATGCAAAAGTCAGAAGGATAAATATCTTTTTTTAAACAGAATTTTAGGCTAAAATATTCAAACTGAAAAGGTCAAATATGAGGAGACATTAGCCTTATGTAATATAAAATACTGAATCAGTTCTTCAATAGCTATAACACATTAACAAATTCAGATATATTACATTATATTTTTTCCTGTTTTCTTGATGATACGCACTATGATGAACTTCAGCTATATTGTTATTAAATAGGGATATTATTTATTGCCCAGGTATAAGTGCTAAATTTCGAAGTCTGTAGTGTACTGTTCCTGGAAGTCACAAGCTAACCTCAGTGCTGGTAATTTTAATAAACTGAAGAAACTGTATGATCTATTGTTTCGTTTGAAACTAGACATTAACATTCAAATAGCTTCTGGTTTTATGGAAAAATGCAGAAAAAAAAGGTGATTTTTTTTGACCCAGTAACTTTTTACTACACATCAAGATTGGTAGGCCTTGATATTGTTGAAAATCAGAATTATCTGACCTCCATTCATATTTAATATCTGTCATAGGTTAAAACAGCTTATAGGATGATAAAAAGGTCTGTATATACAATGGATATTTTAGTTCACTGGATGCAAAGGCAAGTCAAGGAAACCCAAACATGTTTACTGTCCTGCACATTTGCCATCCTCTGTGGTCACTCAAAGACTGTAGTGCCCATAAGGGTCAACTGGAAGATTTATCTTTTCTGAGCATCTCTATCTAATGCTCTGTACCCTAGAGAAAGGAGCCAAGTATCAGGTGACTCACAACTAGCTGGAGTACATAAATGATTACTTATTATTCAGGACTTCTTATTTTAAGTCCAGTAACCTTAAATGTGGATATATTTATTTATTTCATTTTTCTTATCTAGTCCCCCCCTACACCCATTGCTAAATACTGAATGACATCTATTTCAAGTATTGAGTTATATCTTTCTGTTTGTATGTACTAGTGCATTTCTTTCAGTCACTCTATTTAATTACAAATAGCTGCACATTTTATTTAATGCCAAGATTCCTCTTTAGAAATCAGGAGGGTTTTTTCAAACAACTTCTTTTCTTTTTCTGTTGCTAAGAAGGAAAAACTGACAGTTTCTGGATATGCTGGATAAGAAGGAAAAACTACAGTAGATTTTAGTACAGTAAAACTTGAAAAGCACTGCCAAGTTTTTCCGATGGACTTTCCCATTTTGGTTTTACTGATCCTCATTTCTGCTAATGTCTCAGATAACTAGTGATGTTTCTGACTGCTTCTTTTATCAGCAGAGATAATCTTTGCATGTCAGCTTTGTGGCTTTACGTTCAATCCAAGACATGCTTGCCTCAAATGTAAACAAACACAAATTTGGTAGTATAGTTTGTCCACATCAACTGAAATTGCTTTTTGGACAGGTGTGACCACTGCAGACCAGCACTGTTAGTACCAGAGAATTTCTTAATTTTTTTTGACTCCCATGTCTTGATGTTTTAGTCGATGTTCAATATTTGTGCTGCCACTTCAAAGTCCTCATAATACAAGGGCATATCTGAGATTCTTGCACAATTTGTCTAATATACCTTATCTACAAAGGGAAAACAGCTTTATACTGCTGAAGAGCAGCCTGTGGGAGACTTCTCAGCTGCAGGTGACTCATTAGCTCATGATCAGCTCTGCAAGTCTGATGGTGCTGAGGCTGTTGGGTAGGTTGGATTGGAATGAGGGAAGGACGCCTGATGGTGCTTGTGAACTTGTCCTGGTTAGGAGTGGGCTGCCTCTCCAGCTCGATGGGACATCTCTCCTACCACCTGCTCACTGTGATCCACCCCCAAAGCTCCTGACATGAGATGGGCTTCATAGTCTCTGTCCAGATGCAGCTTCAGAAGGGCTTCTCAAGACATCCAGGACACCACCATGAAAACTAAAAGAGGATCTCCATTAAAGAAGTTCAGACAAATGGTCATACTGTCTAGAAACCAGAAGCCAGGCTTTCCAGAAATCTTTGAGAGCTTTTACCTTAATAAAGTCCTGAAGTCATCAGTTTAAGTGCAAAGCAAATATCCAGTCAGAACAGTGCATGTTTCTTTATTTGAGTCTAGGCTGTTTGCAGTTATACAAAAGTAAATACTGATTTTAGAAAACATCACTGCTAATTTCCACCTGCATCTGATTCAGCTGTGTGCTAAATACCTGGGTTTCAGCACCTACATGTTTCCAGGATGTTTTTCAGAAGGCAAATTAAAATTAATTTTAAATACATTATAAAAACCACAGATGTTTGAGATTTTTTTTCATTTATGTTCATGCCACTACTGCAGGATAAATAAAAGATTGGTCAGAAAAGTGTATGGGGAGCAATCAGGAAAAAAAGGGGCAAAGTTTTTATGAATTCTATTCATAAAATCACATCAGCGTTATATTTAATGAGAGTGTTAGTAATGTCTATAAATATTTAATGATACAATAAAGTTTAATAATAACTCTATCATGTATGACTTACAGCTTTTTCTTTAGTCAAACTTGGATTGGGAGTTTAAAAGTAAAGACCTGAAACTTATTTGCACCTTATGCCACAATTTTTTTGTACAATTAGATTATCTGTTCTTACTGTTAACATGCCTTGTGTGTTTAATACCATAAATTGGCTTACTCTCCTGTTTGTAAAGTCAAATATCAATTTTTCTTCAGCTGGGTATCAAGTGTGGCTCTTGTAAGGGTGTTTCTCACAAGGTGATAAAATGAAGCGTGGAAGGTTTTGCTAGAAGATACCCAAGGTTTTTCTATCAGACTGGAAATATGATGTGACTGCAGTCCTCCCACATACTTTGACCTAACAAATACAAAAAGAATAGAGAGGGTGCAATGAAGGGGAGGAGAAGAAACAAAGGGAGGCAATCAGAAGAAAGAGAGAGAGAACTGCAAAGAAAACTACCTACTTTGAGGTATTCTTTTGGACTAATGGCTGTTTTACAGGGAAAGAGGCCACAGAACTCCATCCTTCTCTTTAATTAAGAAGTAAGATGCAGGATAGGTGGTGGATCTCCACTGTTCAGATATCTTTGCTACTGGCTATTTCCTGCCTGTGTTTCCTCCTAATGGGAGATCTTCCCCTGCATATAGTAGAGCTGGTCAGAGGGTGGCTGCAAAGATACAACTAGAAAAAGTGATGAGAATTTTAGTCCAAGGTCTAAAAAACTGTGTACTGCCTTTAATGGCAAGTGATATTGTACATGTGCAGAGTATTGCAGAGTCTTGCATCTTGGGAAGAACAACCCCATGTACCAGTACAGGTTGGGGGCTGACCTGCTGGAGAGCAGTGTAGGAGAAAGGGACCTGGGGGTCCTGGTGGACAGGAGGATGACCATGAGCCAGCAATGTGCCCTTGTAGCCAAGAAGGCCAATGGCATCCTGGGGTGTATTAGAAAGGGTGTGGTTAGTAGGTCAAGGGACGTTCTCCTCCCCCTCTATTCTGCCTTGGTGAGGCCGCATCTGGAATATTGTGTCCAGTTCTGGACCCGTCAGTTCAAGAAGGACAGGGAACTGCTTGAGAGAGTCCAGTGCAGAGCCACAAAGATGATGAAGGGAGTGGAACATCTCCCTTATGAGGAAAGGCTGAGGGAGCTGGGTCTCTTGAGCTTGGAGGAGACTGAGGGGCGACTTCATCAATATTTGTAAGTACGTTAAGGGGGAGTGTCAGGAGGACAGAGCCAGGCTTTTTTCAGTGATGTCCAGTGATAGGACAAGGGGCAATGGGTGCAAACTGGAGCATAGGAGGTTGCATGTAAATGTGAGAAACAACTTTTTTACTCTGAGAGTGACAGAGCACTGGAACAAGCTCCCCAGAGAGGTTGTGTTGTCTCCTTTGCTGGAGGCATTCAAAACCCACCTGGACGTGTTTCTGTGTGATGTGCTCTAGGTGATCTTGCTCTGGCAGGGGGGTTGGACTTCAAGGTCCCTTCCAACCCCTAAGATTCTGTGATTCTGTGTTTATTCTCTATAGTTTTGTGTATCTTGAGTTAGGAGTTTATTATATGATTTACAAGTATAATGTCACTTGGTCTTTTAATCATTTTAATCTCTGGAATTAGATGAATAATTCTTGCTTTATAAGCCAACTACATCTGAAGCTTGATTGTGTTAGGAGTATTTACTCTCCTTGAGGCTTAAATCAACAACCCCTTCCCCTCAATGGAATGATGCAGTGTAAAACCATGGCAGAAATGCTACATTTGGCTTTCTTCTCTATCTGCTCACTGGTTTAGGCTATCAAATATAAGAACAGATGCACAACCAGAGTAAGTTAGCCAACTGAAACATAGCTGGGTGTTGAGTCTTATTATAATTTAGAATACTCAAATTATAACACTCATTCCAAATTCCTATTAATTACAAAATAGGCTTCCAGGGTGACAGAGTCACCACTGTGTATTGTTTTCACACTGGTGTACTGTCTGACACTGCATCTGTACTGCCTTCCCTAGCGATGCCTCAGGGAAAGAATGAGTTCAAGAGAACAAGTTGTCCTGTGTTTGTGGGTGACTGAGTGTGATTATACAACAATTTGTGCATGTAACCAATGGAGAAAGTCACTATAAACCTGAATTTCCTTACTAAAAAAGTAACTAATTCCAGCGTTGAGTCAAAATCAAGTAAATGTCTACCTGTGGAAAATGGAGACTGAAGAATGAGCTTGATCTTTAGATCTTAGTCTGTGCAGATGAAGCGTGAGAGTATCATAATGAGGTAAAAGTACGAAATGGTTAAAAATCAGAACATTATACTGCATTACCAGTTATAAAGCAATAGAAATTGATGTAAAGCGTTAAAAACATTTATGGTCTGCTAGAAAATAGAATCTCTATTTTTTATCATCATAGAAGAGGAAAACTCAAGATCCCATTGACTTTATTCCAAGGCATCTTAACATTTCAAGAGAGTACTCATTTTGTAAGAGATTTTCCAAATAAACTTTTATCTGATAGTAAAAGGAAACAAAACCCCTTCATTTTAAAGCCAAATTCTCCTCTGTTTTACCATCTTACCTCATAGAAGAATGCATGGCTGGGGGAAACTCAACTTAGAAAAATCTTCCTATTGCTTTAGCTTGTTGTTACTGAAGATTGCAGGATATTAGGAGCTTTTTTATGACTTAATTAGTTGCTTGCAACAATAAAAGGGAATTTTCAATAGTACAAACTAAAGCTGAAATGAGAAATAGCACAACTCTCTAATGAGACTGGCAGTAAAATTGTAATCAGACATCTGAGGGCCGGTTACGAATGTATTTGAGTCTCTTCTAATTTAAATAAATGTTTTAGATTTCATCTGCTTCTTTGAGGTTCACTTTTCATGTAGGCCATAACAATACAGTTTGAAATTCCTAGTCTGTTTTGGAGTTCAATGCTGTCAGATAATGAGAATAAAGTTGTTGTTTTTTTAAAGTGTTTGAAGCTGGTACAAAGAAAAGGGCATGCAGTGAAAATAAAGCAATTTGCTGAGCCATACTTTTGTACCCTTAGTTGCACGGAATTGTCCTGGTTGATGGGTGACATTAATAGATGGGAGAGGAATCAAATGGGAAAGATATAAATGGGTAACTATAACATAGCTTTAAAAATTTTTACAGGCATCATCTTAGATTAACAAATGTGCATGTATGTGGAAGGTGCATACGTAGGCAAAAGCATTTAAGCCACTGTTTTGTGGGTCTTGTGTGTATGTAGGACAGTATTAATTAGAATGTCTGCTGCTGTATTAACTTTCCTTACACACAGGTTTTTTTAAGATAACTCAAATATTTTAAAATAATTGTGATGAATCTGGCTTTTATACTTGATTTTTCAGAGTGAACTTGCTGCTCAAGACTCAAATATTACAAAAGTGATGAAATTGTCATGGCAAGAACATCACATTGATACAAAGAGGATGAGATTTGCTCTCTCTAGCAGATGTGATTTGAAGATAACGGAGTAGTTGAATATTGATGAGTCAGTATTCATTGTTGGAAGCCTGAACAAAGGTGTTAGTACCTATATATATATATGTAATAGTGTGCTTGTATGTATATATATTATAGTGCGCGCTTGTGTACATATATATATATATATATTTAGTACCTTGCTACTATAATCATTCATATGGCTATTGGCTACTGCTAACTTTGCATAGAACATCTTTTACTCAAAATTATTGAGTAGGCAATTTCCTGCATCACTTTACACTTACTGAGTAACTTTTTTTCTTTGAATTTGGCAGCAAAGGGGGCTTGCTGAATGTTCTGGAGAGTTAAAACCAGTGAGAGAGATTTGAAAAAAACCCCACATGTATGTTCTCTTCATGTCATTGTTCTACAGAACAGTTACTGTGAATTCCTAATTTTCACTTCACAGTGATATGGGTGATTGAAAATGTCGATGTTAACAACAACAAACTTATCCTTCTACCAACATATGGATACTCAGATAGAATACTGTCTGTAAAGGAGAGAAAATACTCATATTTCACTACAAAATTATTTTAATATTTTGAGGATTATATAAATGCCCTTGCCTTTTCTCATGTTCTTCATTGTTACTTCCCACATTTTTTTCTGTGTAATTAATTAAATTGATATAATTTTATTAAGAGACATTTCAGCATATGCTCCAGAGATTTCAATCTGTCACCTTATGTGTTGACATCAACAAAATTTTAAACACTTGCTCAAGCAGACTGTAGGACAGGACAATATTCTGCAGAGAAACTCAAATTATCTGGAAAGTTAAAAACATATAAACCATATTTTCCCTGAAAACAAAGAACAATTATCTCACTTTAGTTGCTTATGTCTTAAAAGAACCTTTATAATAATCTATAGTATGCTTAAAGATAGTCAGTTTTTCTACCTGACCAGATTTTTCAGAACTGTATACTGCTCATTTTTCTGGTATAAGTTACAATGTAAAAAAAAAAAAAAAAAAAAAAAAAGTTTTTTAATTAAGAAATGGAAGACATAGGAGGTATTGACTGCTGAAGAACTTCATCATCAAGCTTCTGGAATCATCCCATTTCATACAGTTGATCTTTTCCAAGAATAAATTTTATTTTAACAGACTTGTGAGAAGCTTAATCTTAAAATTCCTGATCACTCATAAATTAAATGCTTCACTAATCTTGTTAACACAGAATAATGATGATAGTCCGTACATCATGTCATCATCATAGTGGGATAGTGTCTCCTCTACTGTTATAAAAGTTTATTAAACTAAGCAAGTTTTGATATTTCCAAAACCTTTGCCAGCTTTAGTAAGTCATGAAACTGTCATTGTAGCAATATTTTCTTGGTTTTAGACTGATTTTTGGAAAACAGAACAGTTCCAGACATAAGTGGGATTTTCACAGTGCATAAAGAGAATGTGCACATTGTCTTGCAAAACACAGGGAAATTTCAAAACACTTGATGCCATCAAAGTGCATAGGAAGAAGAGGAGATAAGAGTACAGGCATAAGCACTGAAAGGGATTCATGGGATGCTCTCCTGGTTCTGCTGCAATCTGGCTTTATCAGGGATGCTTCACAGCACCTGGGGAAGGGGTGGCTTATAAGAACGTTTCTCATCACAAACAGAGCGGGCAAGAGTGGCAATTCCCCTGTCTGACCTCCCTGGGGAATTTTCCTCTCCCTGCCTCCCCCAGCACTGTTGCTGATGGTTCTGTTTCTAAAGCTGTAGAACATTTTGAGGAGGACATATATCTGTGTGTCTTCCTGTTAAGATTACAGAATGCCATTGGCAACAGAGTCATGTTCTTGATTTTTTGTGCCACCAGAGCTAAGGACAGGCTGGGTTTCAGTGCAGACTCTGCAAGTCGTCTGCTCGTCAGCTCTCTCTCAATGGCTGGATTTCACTGGCGCTGCACTGGTAGAAGGTCAGGCGGGTTACACTGCAATTTTCATGTTTAACTCTAAGTGCTTTCTGGAGCTGCTGTATGGCTTTGTGGGATTGCAAACAATCTTTAACACTGGAATTAAAATAAGAATGGTAACTTTTGTCTTAGCTTGGCATAGAGAAAGTGCAGATAAATTCTGGGATAAAAGAAACCATAGTAACTGTCCCATAGATGAGTCAACTCAAATTCTTTTCAGCTTTTTTTTGCATTTTAGTTGCTCAATGTTAACATTCTCTGCAGAGAACTGAATATTAAGATATAAGTAAAGTGAAATAATCAAACCTTTAAGCTCATATTAGCCCCATCCCTGGAAATGATTAAGATGAATAAAAGGGTTTTGAGGTGAGCTAAGACTAACCACAGATTTAGCAAAACCACAGATTCCTAGGGCTTGGAAGGGCCCTTGAAAGATCATCCAGTCCAACCCGCCCTGGCAGAGCAAGATCACCTAGAGCACATCACACAGAAACACGGGGTTTTAATGTCTCCAGTGAAGGAGACTCCACAACCTCTCTGGGCAGCCTGTTCCAGTGCTCTGTCACTCTCACAGTAAAAAAGTTTTTTCTCACATTCACATGCAACCTCCTATGCTCCAGTTTGCACCCATTGCCACTTGTCCTATCACTGGACATCACTGAAAAAAGCCTGGCTCTGTCCTCCTGACACTCCCCCTTAATGTACTTACAAATATTGATGAGGTCGCCCCTCAGTCTCCTCCAAGCTCAAGAGACCCAGCTCCCTCAGCCTTTCCTCATAAGGGAGATGTTCCACTCCCTTCATCATCTTTGTGGCTCTGCGCTGGACTCTCTCAAGCAGTTCCCTGTCCTTCTTGCACTGATGGGTCCAGAACTGGACACAATATTCCATATGCGGCCTCACCAAGGCAGAATAGAGGGGGAGGAGAACGTCCCTTGACCTACTAACCACACCCTTTCTAATACACCCCAGGATGCCATTGGCCTTCTTGGCTACAAGGGCACATTGCTGGCTCATGGTCATCCTCCTGTCCACCAGGACCCCCAGGTCCCTTTCTCCTACACTGCTCTCCAGCAGGTCAGCCCCCAACCTCTACTGGTACATGGGGTTGTTCTTCCCCAGATGCAAGACTCTATACTTGCCCTTGTTGAATTTCATCAAGTTTCTCCCTGCCCGACTCTCCAGCCTGTCCAGGTCTTGCTGAATGGCAGCACAGCCTACTGGTGTGTCAGCCACTCCTCCCAGTTTAGTGTCATCAGCAAACTTGCTGAAGTCACACTCTGTTCCCTCATCCAGGTCGTTGATGAAGATGTTGAACAACACCGGTCCCAGTACCGACCCCTGAGGGACTCCACTAGTCACAGGCCTCCAACTAGATTCTGCCCCATTGACTACAACTCTCTGACTTCTTCCTTTCAACCAGTTCTTGATCCACCTCACTGCCTGATCACCAAACCCATACTTGATCAACTTATCTACAAGGATGCTGTGGGAGACGGTGTCAAATGCTTTACTGAAATCAAGATAAACCACATCTACTGCTCTACCATCATCTATCCACCTAGTAATTTCCTCATAGAAGGCTATGAGGTTAGTCAAACATGACTTCCCCTTGGTAAAGCCATGTTGTCTGCTCTTAATGACACCCTCATCCTTGATATGCCTAGAGATAGCGCCAAGAAAAAGTTGTTCCATCGCCTTTCCAGGGATGGAGGTGAGGCTGACCGGTCTATAGTTACCCGGGTCCTCCTTCTTGCCCTTCTTGTAGACTGGAGTGACATTTGCTATCCTCCAGTCCTTAGGTACCTCTCCTGTTGCCCACGACTTACCAAAGATGATGGAGAGTGGCCTAGCAATGACTTCCACCAGTTCCCTCAGCACCCACGGGTGTATTCTGGCAGGACCCATAGATTTATGGATGTCCAGATTGCTTAACTGATCCCTAATCCAATCCTCATCTACCAAAGCAAACTCCTCCTTCATCTTTACTTCTTCTGGGGCTTTAGGGATCTGGGGCTCCTGGGCAGAGTCTGCAGCTGTAAAGACAGAGGCAAAGAAAGCATTCAGGACCTCTGCCTTCTTTATATCCTCTGTCACCAGGGCACCCACCTCATTCAGCAATGGGCCTATATTGCCTCTAATGTTAGTTCTATCTGCAATGTATTTGAAGAAGGCTTTTTTGTTGTCTTTGACCTCACTAGCAAGGTTTAGTTCCAGGGATGTCCTAGCTTTCCTAATTGCCTCCCTACATCCTCTGATAACAGTCCTATATTCCTCCCAAGTGGTCAGCCCCTCCTTCCATGATCCATAGATTCTCTTTTTCCGCTTGAGTTTGCCCAGCAGTTCCTTGTTTAACTGTGCAGGTGTCCTGGCTCCCTTACTTAATTTCCTACCCATTGGGATGCTCTGATCCTGAGCTTGCAAGAAGTTGTCCTTGAATGTTGACCAGCTATCTTGAGCCCCTTTACCATCTAGTACCCTGTCCCATGGGACTTCTCTTAGTAATTGATTGAAGAGGCCAAAGTTGGCCCTGAGGAAGTCCAGGGTTCTGGTCCTGCTAAGTATTCTGTTCCTCCCACACAGGATCCTGCACTCCACCATCTCGTGATCACTGCAGCCAAGGCAGCCATTGACTGTCACACTTCAACCAGACCCTCCTTGTTGGTGAGTACAAGATCCAGCAGTGCTCCTCTCCTAGTTGGTTTGTCCACCATTTGTACCAAGATGTTACCATCAATGCATTGGAGGAACCTCCTAGACTGTGAATGGTTGGCTGACTAGGCCTTCCAGCAAATATCTGGGTGGTTAAAATCCCCCGTGAGACTAAGGCCTGTAATTGTGAGGCTGCTTTCAGCTGCCTGTAGGAACCCTCCAAGAAATTTATAAAATTGCTATTCAAAATTATCTGTCTGTTTGGAACTGACTAAAGCTGTACCCTTTGTGACAAAGTTAGCCACTATTTTTATTTTGAGCAAGCTCCTATCTTGTTTTTAAAGATTGCTTTCTAGTAACCAGGAATTCTGTCTCTGACCAGTTAATTACTACCAGCAAATGTAGGGATGAAGGGAGATCATTAAAGACAGTTACATAACAGATATTGGACAGACAAAACCAGACAATGCACTGTCACAAGATGATATAATCAGATTGTTTAAAGGAGAATTTATTTAAATACACTGTCCAAAAGTTAAAAGAGGAAAAGCCTCTCAAATATCTTATTTCCGGTATGCTACTGAAGTTCTGTAGGATCTGAAAAAACATGATGAGTGCATAGTATACAATTTGTTGGTTACACCACATTGTCAGTGCAGCTTTTGCCCTAATCTGCAGTAGGGTGAATCAGATTAAAGGTGCTAGAAAGGTGTAACACCAGGAACACCTACTCTCAAATCCACTTCAATGCACAGAGTGCTGCTGTATCTACATATGAACTTTATTCCTAAAGATGTTATCCAAATGTGAAAGCCAACATGGAAAGCATCAGTATGGAAAATTCTTACTTAGAATTCATCTTCCAGCTACCTATCAATATGTTGCACTATAGGTAGCTGGAAATAGACAGGATGGTGAATTCTAAGTCACAGAAAAATATTTGGCTTAGTTACAAATAGGAAAGAGTGTTTCAGCCTTGCCATTCCCTTTTTTTGTACTGGACTTTTTGGGTTTTTGCTTGGGGTTTATTTGCATTTTTCCCCCTAGATTTTTGGAAACTATGGTTTTTGAGTCCTAGGCTGCAAAGAAAGCTCTTCCTTTTATAGCAAGGGCTATTAATGCAAGTGAGATATTTTAGCACATTCTGGCAATGATGGATCACTGTGCTTCAGTGCCATTTTTAGCCTTTGATAAATGAAGGCCTGACCTTCAATTATTGTGCAGCTAGTTTACACTAGACTCCCAGTTTAAAAAAACCCTAGAGGTAGATTATTGACCCTTACTCCTTACTGCTACCAAGTCTGATTGAAGAAAACTTCATTATTAATGGGGAAAAATACAGAAATGAGAATAAAGTTCTGACTTTTCACCTCTTAAAGAAAGATCTATGTTCCTGCAAAGCAACAATTATTCAAAGATTGCCAAGTCCTCATGCTTCCACCTTCTTAACTTTCTCTCACTGTGACTTTTATATAACTTTTAGCTCTAGTGTCTATACTTTGTTTTGATGGGTGTCCTGTATACTAAAAAAAAACCCCAAGCCCCTGCCCCAATGTATCTTGGTATATAGTCAGAGCCGCTACTAGTGAAAGACAACACTGATGACAAGGAGAAAAAAAAAGTTAAAAGGACTTGCAGGCAGGAACAAAGGTATGAGCATTTGCTTTGAACCTGGGAGCCTTGCAAGCTGCCCTGCCAGTGTATTCCAGGTGTATGCCACATGAGCTGGGTGAAGAATGTGGATGTGAGGAGTGTGATGACAGGTCCAAGTCTGTTCTGCATTGGTCCCGGCATGCACTGGTGTATCTGTTATGCATTTACAAAAGGTTTGACTTTTTATTTCTTTCCTTTGTAAAGTTATTTAGACAAATTTAAGCACATATTGAAATGATTATCACAGCAACAGTGCAGAAAATCTTTGAAACAAGGACATGCAATCTTGGTCATAAAGTGGTAGCACTCAGCTCTCTCTCAGAGCTGCTGTGATGGTGTTGCTCTGGTCTCTGTTAATCTTCTGTTTTCAAGCAAAATCAGCAACAGAGCAATGACTTGACAGCGCATTGGTTTGTGTGCTAAGATAAGGTATGCTGGAGAAAAGATGTTTTGATAGCTCTGGGAATGTACATTTTCTGCTTCACTGGTGGAGTTAAAACATGCCTGCAAGTCAGCTGAGAGCAGAAAGGGTGTCCTCAGTGGGTGACCAGAATGCTGAGGTCCACCAGGGCTTCCTCCCACCACCAACATACTGGGTTTTTCCCCTGGGGCACTCTAGGCTGTGTGCGATGCTGGTGTGGCTCCAAAACTTGTCCTGATAAACAGTGAAAATACAGCCTGGGGCTCCACACAAGGTACATACCTCAGTACATCTGCCACATCATTTAGACATTAACCTTTAGAGCCAGACACAAACACACATGAAATACACATGTGGGTGTATTTTGCATCAGTTTTCACCTGGCAAGAAAACTTTCTAGTTTTATAAAACAAGAAGAGCAAGCAATGCTATTGATTTCTGATAGTATCCTCAACCTGCTAGATATCAGGCAAATAATCAGCAAAGCCTGCATCCTGAATCAGAAAAAGGTAGACACAGAATATAGAAATAATTTGTTCACCTTTGTGTGAAGAGCACTAAATACGGAATGCAGAACTAGAGGATACAGTGAGAAAAACAGAGAAATAAATGAAGGAAAAAAATAGATTGCTTTGATTTTGCTGAATATTTTATTTCAGAACATCCAGTTTTACAGAAATGAAGAGCTATGAAATGAAATGTTTATAAAACCATCTTTTCAAATACCAGATAAGTTTTAAAGTTTTTACAATTTAAAAAAGAAACAAGCAAACAAAACCTCTCCCCAGTCCCCTCTTCTCTCCTCACTCAAAGCTGTGGAGTACAGAGTGAGGGCTCATTGTGCAGCTGGCTGAGGGTAATATTATTAGAAGGCTGCTTGGGTCAATGTTCGTTGTTCTGAAATATCTGTTATCCATGTCACTACAGGCCATATTGCACTCTGAGTTGAAATCCAGGAAAAAGCTTTTTGTTTTGGTTTGGGTTTTTTTTTTGTGTTTTTTTTTTTGTTTGTTTTTTTTTTTTTGTTTTTGTTTTTTTTTGTTTTTTTGTTTTTTTGTTTTTTTTGAGAGAGAAACATCATGCTGTGACAATACTGTGTGTTGCATGTCTTGCAGAAACATGAGACTGAACTCTCCTTGGCCTGTTTTTGATTCCTTTATGATCTTCAGAAATCTATGCAGCCAAAGTAAAGGGAGGCCAAGTCCAGGTCTATGTAATTGCCAATGCTGAGTCCCTGCCTTATATACCAGGGTTGAAGGGAATCATCTGCTCTTCAGATGTTTTTATTTATTATTTTGTGTTACGAGATTCCAAGTTAATCTGCAGCAATAACAAAGTTTTATTACAAATGTGACTAACCGCTTTTAAACTCAAAGTGATTGTTGAATGGCTTTGGTTCAATGACCCATCAGAGGTTTCTGGACTTTGACACCCAGCATCTATCTCTTCTGCAGGCAGAAGCTTCTGAATTTAGGATACCACCAAAGTAAAAAGGAAACTGGAAAATAAACATGTATAACCAGATCTCAGGCAGGGTGGTCGACAGCCTTGTTGCTCCAAGTGTTTCTGTTTTGCTGAGGAGAGCAAACTAGGCAATATTAGTGACTGCACTAGAGTGGAAGGGCTCCAGTTGTTGAGTCTGGTGGCCGTCCAGTTGGCCACCAGCCAGGAGAAGGCAGAAAGGAAAAAAACAAATCTAGGATGGGACAGGAGAAAAGCCTGTGGAAAGAAGTTGCATATTGCTGAGCCAGCCAGGTCATTCTGTTGGTCTTTACATTTCTGGTTTTATTGTGGCTTGAAATGCACAATATTGCTTTCTATGAAGAAACTGTGATTTGGCAATCACACCCAATACTTGATTCTGATGGTAGGGGCTGAGCCTCCTGTTCTTCTCAATCTACAAGACACAGAAGGTCAGGTACTCCATAGATATCTCTCTTCTGTCTGTTTCTGTTATACCTACATCACTATGGTTGTGTGGCTTCTAGTATTAAAAAGCCATGTGAAATTGTGACATTTCATACATTCTTCCTGTGTAAAACTATTATGAGTAAACTGAATGGATCTTTAATTTTTGTTTTAGATTGGAAAAGCATAGCAGCTATTAAAAGCAAGACTGTTTGCCCCTAAAATTGGTAATGTGAACTCTGGGTAAAAATATTTGGAACAGGCTTTTCATAAAGTAGTATCCTTGTTGAGTACCCTGTTGAGAAGTGAATATCAAAGTGCTCCTTGCCCTTTAATTAAAAAACAACGACAACAACAACAAACTAACAAATACCAAACCAAAACCACATACAACAAAACCTCAGAGTGTACTGAAGCAGAAATTTATATCTGTCTTCTCTCCTCCATCCATTCTTTCAACAACCCGACATCATTCATAGTCCCCATTCTTTATTGGACTGTTCCTTTTTCATGCTCTTATATAAAAATAAAAATCAAACAGGGGCTTTTTACTTAATAAAGAGAATAATTCCTCTTCTAAAAGTATCATGATGGAATTTTTCTTTCACAAAGCATCCATCTCCTCCATCAGGATGATCAAAATCATTTTAATGTAGAGCCAACTAGGACATTGTTGTCTTCTCTCAAAGAACTCCTGTAAACACTTAATCTCCTTTGTTTATATTATTCTTCTGTAGAAGGCTGTTTTCTGTCTCTGGACCTGCTAAACCTTTAGAGATATATCAGCTCTTTCATCTTTTTCCAGTGCTTGTTTTAGAAAGGGATTAGATTTGACTGTGAGTAGAGCAGAACTCGCTGCACAGGTGATAAGCTTATCAGACTCCTAGCCCGTCTCCATGGCCTCAATAGCTTTCACCTCATTAAGTTGCTCTTAGCTTTTTTTTTTCTCTTCTCTTTTCCTCCTCTGCAGCAGTAGTAAAAAAAAAAATATTTATTGAAATCTCTACAAATCATCTCTAGTATAAAAGCACCCCTAGGCTTTTGACAACTCAACTTTAGCATAGGACAGAATGAATGGTTTAAACAGCATCAAGTCAATGCTTCCTTCCTGTGTCTTCCCCTGCTGCCTCATTCTCCTGCTACCATATCTTAGACTTAATCTACCCTATGGTCAGAAAGGTGAAGCAAATAGGAAGTAAAAAAAGCCTGGTACCAGAAAATCACAGCATCATGTCCCTTGCAGCTGGTACTAGCTTCCCAACAGTGCTGGGTCTTCCAGGAGAAATCCCATTTTGCCAGGTGCCAAGCATCTTCTAAAGGCAATGATTGTACTCACGTCTCTTAATTCACTCGTCAGCCAGGACTGAAAATGGAACTTTTTAGCACTATAACAATATATATATTCTCTGTAATATTATCTCTCCTATTCCTTCACCAGGATTTCTTGTCTCATTTCAAAATTTCAGTCTTTATATGTAGTGGCTTTATAACTGATCTAGTTAAAATGTTAGCTTTACCATCACTAAATGACAATATTGCTTATTTCTTCCATTTATTTTCCACAGCAATCTCTTAGAGCTAACTGAACTGCATGCTGACTGAGTCGGTGAGTGTGAGAGAATTCATGCTGCAAATAGACCATGACTGAGGGGAAAACTGACCTAGGACTAGTGAAGGCAAGTGTCCACTCAAGCAAAACAATGGGTACCCCTTAAGGACACTGCTGCTACTTACTATGCCCTCCAGTGAAATTCTCTGGAAGAGTTTTAGAAGTTCCCCAAGTAACTTACTTAAGATATTGTATCTTTGACTTTTAAACATTTTATATCTAATGTGCTGTATTATCAGTCTCATTAAATTTACTTTGTGCAGCACAGAATACCTAGACAATTTTCTTCTTTCCTGTTAAAAATCACATTTTTTTTCCATTGAAATCAGTTCAAATTGAATTGAATCTTAATTATAAAAGTCAAATTCAAAGCTGCCTGCAAGTTGCCAGAGAAAACGTGCTTTAGTCAGTAAATCTGGTTGCACACGGATAACATGATTGAAATAGATAATCCTCTGCAGATGCATTAATTTCATAATCTGAAAATGCTTTCTAAAGTATTTTACACCAGCAAATAAAGACCAACTTGATGACACAGCCTACAAGAACAATGGTAAATAAAACAAAGATAATACAAGTCTGTGATTGCAAAGACTAGTCCTTTCCATTTGATCAGAATTTTTAAACACATCTTTTCCTATAGAACTTTTCTCTATCCATATTTATAAACCCAGTTATTTTCCAGAATAATGTCTTGCCTCTCATCTAGATCCTTGCCTTTCCATTCAAAGCTTAGAAGACCTGTAGCAAATTTGTTGTTTGTTTGACACTTGGAATAGTTGGAATTCACCCTGGTGGCCTAAGGTTGTACAGCCAAGGGAAAAAATATGACATCCATCCTTCTAAAATTTGTGCTGCTTTCTTTGGCATTCTCCTCCTTCAGGCCCTGTGTCAATGTGGTAGTTCTGCTTTGTTTTTTCTAATTACTAGCAGCTGAGAGAGTTTGTGACCAGGGGAAGGAACTTTAACCAGCTCTAACAGGTGCTCCAAAAATCAGATGTTCTCTGCATCTGACCCACTGGCGATTGTGTGAAACAAACACTGGACAAGAAACTACAAGACCATTTTGTCTGAATGCCTACACTTTCCAAGTCAATGTGCTGAAAGAGGTACAAAAATGTACTTACCTTTTTCTAATAACTCCATTCTGTGTTTTTTCCAAAGTCTCTGAATAAATGAGTTGAAATCTATTATCTGTCATGGGCATTTCCAACACACTGTAAACATTTCAGTATGCTGGAGAATATATGTACCTTTCCTGAAATGCATCCTTTAATTGGCTCTTCATATATTCCTGGGATCATGGAAGTGGGCAGCTTTACTTAATGTTCCTGAAAAATACTTAGGAAGCTTTTTCCTTTGGAAAATTTTACATTAACATCGTTATGCAATGAAAAATGTTTGGAAACAATTGAAATGTTTATAACAGATGATAAGAAGTAGGGAATACTTTCTGTACTTCTATTGCAGTCAGTAATACCTATGTGAATTTGAGATTATTTATTTTAGAGTTTGCTATGAGCAAGGTCTTGTCTGTACACTCAGGCATTATGTTCACTTTACTTATTGTAAGTTAACCATAAAGTTCAACATGTAATTTATAGTACGGTTGAGTCCACTCTGCAGGGCCTTACTGTAATGTCTATTTTTTGTGAAGTATTTTTGTGACTGGGCTTATGGACCTAACCTTTGACATGATGCTTTGAATGATGTGACCTTGATATGACTCTTTCACCAAGAATCCACACAAGCCCTGACTTTTTCTTTCTTTATAGTGGAAACCTCTACCTTATTGCTTACCCTGCTCTTTCCAGAGAGTGTTGGAATGGTGTCTGCTCTGTGCCCTGGATCTGCAGTGTCCTCTCTTCTTTGGAGCTGTCTTGGAGATGCCAGCCCCAGTGAAGCAGGGAGCTTGGAGTAGATTGCAGTGGGCTGGGGTAGGTTTGGAAGGATGATCAAGAGCAAATCAGTGCAGAAAGAGACAACAGAGCCTTTGAGAGATGGGACAGGGCTGACTTTTCCATGCTTATCTGCTTCTGAGTTTATGCACATGGTCATGCTCATTCATGCTGATGCTTGTTCATAGCTGTGCAGTTTAGAGCTGTTGTGACTTGCTGAGCCTGGAAATGGAGATACAGTTTAAACTAGGCTAAATTACATCAATAAACAGTAAATTCACTGAAAATAATTTGATTTTTTTATAATAATCTTGAAACTTTTGTTCAATGTCCCCTTTCATAGTAGCTAAGATGTTAACCTACTTACCTGACGGAAGTTCAGGACACTTGAATCCTAACCTTTATAAAATCTGAATTCAGTTTTAGTATTTGAGACTGCAGACAGTTGCCTTTGACCATATCACTGCTCAGGAACAAAATGTGAGAAGAAAGAGGTAGTGGGGGTTGGTGGGGTGCAGATGGGGGAGACTGAGGCAGAAAAAACATGATTTTTATTTTCTGGGAAGGGTAAGGGGAGGGATGGAAATCACAAGGATCATGTCAAGTATAAAAAAAAATAAATTAGCAAATAGTTACAAATCTAAAATATCATAAAGTGCCAGTGAACCTCATTATCTACATCATACTGGGGAGATGTGGCAACATTTTGATTTAGGATTTGCTAGCAATGCAGGGAGTCTGTGCACCCCTTCAGTCTTGGGGATTCTCTGTAAAAGCCTGAAAAAAGATTTTTTCCAGCAAGATCCCTTGTGTCCCCTAAATGATGGGACTTGCTCTGTTCTGTCAACCCTCGTGACTCAAGTTATAGGTGCTCAGTATTTGGCCCTGGGTAAGGCTGACAAATTTATATGGGTTTTTGATGAGTTTTGTACAGAAACTCTCCACCATATGGCTGACTAAGGGCTGGTCCTTGTGTCTAGCAGCATGGTGCCCAGTCCTTGACTGAGGATGGTTTACTGTCAGAACAACTATTAGCCTTGCTTTGTTCCCATTCCTATTAAATCGATTAAAATATTATTAGAAACAAACCAAAATATCTACTTGGAAGTCACTGTAAAGTTTCTCTTAGCAACAGTACTAACTTTTTAGCATGATAAAAATATTTTGTAGCAAAAATAGTGACAGCATGACACTGACATCCCTGCTGGAGGTAATTAGAGTCGACCTGAAGTCTTGGGTAGTCACACCACAAGCACCACTGAGGAACTCTGTGTTCACAGCATTTGCTGTTCCCCATAGTTGTCACTTAGTATTCGAGATTAATTTGCACAGGAAAGTGAGCACATGTATGAACGTTTTAACTACAGTGTATATGTCCTTGTCATGTGCAGGAACTGTGGATTGGCCCAGGCCAGCTCATTTAGGTGATATATTCTTGATTTTGTGGGGTACCATCTTAAGTTCATGGTGCGTCCATGTTCCATCTGCTCTCCATATCTAAACTAAAGGTAAAAGATTATCTAGCCTGGGTGAAGTCTTTGGAGTCAGAGAAGTGGAAGAGTGAAAAGAAGTAAGAGAAGCAGGGGAAAAACTGAGAAAGAGTTGAAAAAACTGTACTATGAAGTTTTATCTGTGTGGCCTTGGTGGTGCAGTTTGCTTCTACTTGGAAAATGATGTGTGTTAACCTTTTGGAAAGGGTGGCCATGTGCCATAGCTGGCAGATCAGAGCAGAGTGTATGGATGAATTCAGTTTTGTTCCCCTCCTTACACCTTTGCCACTCCTTTGCACCCTAACGAGCAACAATTAGTCACTCACTCTGGTCAATAGCAAGAATTCAAGTAGAACTGCTTGAAAAAGAATTCAAACCCATTCATGTGCAAGTAATAAATGATAAGCTGTCTCAGTTAAAAAATTGTTGAGATGAACAATGTCTGGAACACCAACATGAGGAAACAAAGTAAATACAAAACAATAAATGCACATACAACTTGATTGACAAAAACTAAACACTTTTACTTCCCATCTTGCCCTAACAGTTACTAGTCTTTAGCTACAGCAAACAAACAAAGTAAAAACTTGCAAAGGGAGGGTATTGTACTGAAAGGCTACACAGGGAGGATACTCAAAGCAGGATGTTACACAAACTTGTAACATGAACTGTGACTGCACTGCAATAGCAAAGTATGTCGTTGCTCTTATTCGTACATATCATTGCCTATTCCCCTTCACCATTATTTGGGATTGGTAGCTATTTGACACAATAGTGTAGCTTATTAAAAAAGGGTGCTGCAAAGGAAAGGTATCCT
This sequence comes from Apus apus, assembly GCF_020740795.1. Classification (NCBI taxonomy): domain Eukaryota; kingdom Metazoa; phylum Chordata; class Aves; order Apodiformes; family Apodidae; genus Apus; species Apus apus. The sequence goes on along the minus strand of NC_067282.1, from coordinate 93,112,952 downwards.
GAAGCAATGGTTAACAGCTAGCAGCACAGAGACTTCTGACCTGTGAGAAAGGTATGGGTTATGTCTGAGATATCATGTAATTTGGAGCAATAGGAGGTCAGTAGATCAGAGCAATATGCCACTATGCATGAAGTTTGGAGCTGCCTAAAGTACCAGTTACTGGACTGAATCTATATGTCTTAGTTTGCAGAATGTTTAGTGTAGATACAGAGCAGGTCTTCTAGACTACACCATGTCAACATTAGCAAATACTGTGGTCCTATAGAAGCCCATCTACACAGCAAACAGCGGGATTAAGCCTATATTAGATCTATCAGTGCATGGCAGTTACTTCGTCTTAGCTCTGGTTTGGTCCCAAAACTAAATGCCTGTTAGTAGCTAAGTGTGTTCCTGGAGCAGTTGTTCCATCTTCATTCATCTGAAAGGAATACAGCTTGTCTGCTCCATGGACCCTCTGCAAAGTGGCCCAAAGCATGGTATCTGCTAATATTCAGGAGGCTGACTTCAAACCTGCGTTTCTGGTCCAGCTAACAGAGGTGTACCTCTTAGTCGTCTCTGGAAGGAAAGACACGCAACAAAACCGCTCTGTGAACCAAACCAGCATGTGGATAAATGGAGGCAATCAGGGGGTATCTTATGGAATTGCACTGAAACTCTGAAATAAATGCTTATATAGACAAAGACAATAAGAGAAGCCTCAAAGCGAAGAAGGAGAGACCCAGAAGGACAAAAAAATTTGGCTTGTAGGCAGAATTGCTAGTGTTCTGGCAAAGATGAATACAAAAATGACTCTACAGGGAAAAAAAAAAACAGGGAACATTTGGAAGAGAAAGTACAATAAATGGGGAAAATTGGCAAAAAAGAACGATCTTAAATTAACTGTAACTTTGTGTTAAGTCTTCTGTTTTGTTGATTCTCACTTTAGATTTATAGGATCACCTAAGACATTTCTTAGTTTCTAACTAAAGCACACCCTTACAGTAAAATACTGTAAAGAAGAAAAAAATATTATTTTGTTCAGAACAATATATACATATAGAGAACTGAACTCTGTGTGTATTTTATTTTCATAGTGTAATGACAAATATACTTCATAACTGTTAACTATTGAAAACTGTTAAGCAGGATGCCATGTGCCCTGCTTTATAGTATACAAAGAAAGCAAATTACTAGAAATGTGCACATATATTTAAGAAGAGTCAGGTAGCTAATAAGGAGTAAAATAATGCTTTTAGAATTTTTGTGTAGTGAGTTTATGTATTTCAAATTAAATTAATATGAAAGGCAGAGAGTACTGATGTCAAGGCCTATGGCATTTTTTTTTTACTTTCAAACAAAAAGCTTAGTAAGCTATAGAAAGTATTGCTCCCAAGTAAGGTTTCCTACCACGTTTTTGTCTAATAAGAGATAAGTTAGGTAGCACTTTCATCAGAGTTCCTATTAGTAGACTCTTTTCTACTCACTATCATGTTTTCCTTATCTTGTAGGAACTCAGTATTTTTCAGACCTACATTTGAGACCCTTAAAAACTGGTTGAAATTAGAAAATTGTGGTTTGGGGGACACATACATAAACACACACTGACCTTAATGGCATTAATTTCTTAGAGAATTAGGTTGAAGGATTGTTCTAAACTAGTTGTGTTTACAGAAACTTGGAAAGACTCATGTACTTTACTGGCATCCTACTTTACTGTGCCAGGCATTCTGCTTTTCTCTTAAAATTTGCTATGTGTCAGAATTCCAGTTCCTTTTGAGTCTCTGAAATCTCTGCTGAAGTTTATCTTTGTGGTGTACTGGCTCTCTAACAAGTTGTAGAAGAAAGGCTAATGGTAACAGTTCACTAGATTACGTCTTCTACCACAGGCATTATTCTGAAGAGTTCATAATTTGGAAATCTGATTTATCCTAGTTACTTATGATAATGCCTTCAGAGAATAGTCTGTGATCATCTGCTAGATATGATCGAACAATTAGTAGAAAGAAGAGATGTCAGGTGATTATAAAGGAGAAGAAGAGCTTGTTTTTAAAAACGAGATACTTCTCCTGTTTAGAGCTGTAGGAGCTATTGCAATAAGGTGTGGAGGGGTTCTGCCTTCCTGCCTGCTTTGTCCCTTCTGCAGAAGGGGTTGTTGCCACCTTCCCTGCCTCCCCCTGCCCCCATCTCACGTTCATCCCAGTAGGGGATAATCCAGAAAACCTGGGGCTGTAGGAGTCAGGGTCTCTGTATTTGGCCATTCTCAATTACCTACCTTGACTTTAATAGACACCATGTATCAGCTAAAATATCCTCACTAAAATCTCTAGCCCACATCTCAGGGGCCACGCAAAATGCTTAATTCCACCCAGTTTAAGCCCTATCTCATGCAGAGAGAGACTGTGAAAGTAGACATGGTTTCCCATTTCTTTATCTCGGTGATAAAAATAGTGCAATATAAGTTTCTACCCAATAATTTCCAAGTCCTATAGAATGTGTGTTTTGTTCCAGGTCATCTGTGGTGTTTTTGTTGTCATGAAACATTTATTGGACTTGTGTTATTAAAAAAGCTACAGTACCATCAACTCTGTAACCATTGCTATTGGTCTCTCAGCAGATAAAGAACTGTTCCCCTAATCTGATTTCTCTTTGGTGTGTTGAAAGAGAAAACATGTGGGGAAAAAAGTGGATTTTTTGCTTTCTTTCTTTAAAGAAACAGACCCATTGGCAAACACATTACTTTACTCCTTTCACATAAGGCATGTTTTCTGTGGAGGTCTGCCATGTTTGTTTCATATGAAGAGAATCACACAATTTTTTTTTTGTTCAATCCAAAGCAGGAAATGTCTGATCATACCTCCTAAGCTTTCCACCCACGGCAGTGATTAATCACTCCCTTTGTAGTGCTTGTATTTTGGCAGTTAGAAGGAGAGTATTGATAACCGATTAAGTTCCAGTTCTTCAAGCACTGCATAGATGACAGCAATGACACATATAAGTAATTACTTTGGTTTTAGTAGGACTTGCCTGTATGTCATGCTAAAGTATCTAAACACTTAGAAGCTGATATTACTTAGTGAGTTTGGAGATATTTCATTCATTATCATAGAAGACCCACATATTCTGAACAGTGGTGAGGAGAGCATTCTTTAAAATTTGAATTGTCAAGCATATAAATTCATTAACACAACAATTTTAAAGATATTGCAGCCAAGGATATCACTGTTCAGATCCACTTTTCAATACTTTTTTTGGCCTGTGTGTATTGCAAGGAATTTTTTCCCTGTCTGTAGAACTGTTGTTACAGTTAAGTATGATGCCACATTTGGTTCAGGAGTATAACTTATGGTTAAATGTTTATGAAAAAAACAAACTATTAAGCTCTGTTGACTGAGCTCTATCACTCTTGAAAGGGTTAAATAATCTCCTATAGGTCAAGATAAGATTTCTGGTTTAAGAGGCACAGATTAATATATGTGTCTTATAAGTGCTTAGTCCAAAGCAACTTGATCTTTGATGACAGAACCATGGAGTCATTCAGGTGGAAGGGGATCCAAGGAGGTCTCTGGTCCAAACCTCTGCTCTGAGATCAGACCAGACTTTAGCCAGGCAAGTGTCCAGGGTCTTTTCTTCAGAGCTGCTTTTCAGTCATTCCACCCACAGCTTGCTCTAATACTCCATCTAACACTCCATCCCAAGTGCAGTACTTCACATTTGCCATTGTTGAACTTCCTGGGGGTCCTGCTTACCCATTCCTACTGCTTGCTTCGGTGCTTCTGAGTAGCAGCTCTTATTGAAACATATCAGTTGCCTTCTCTGGTTTGGTGTTGTCCTTAGACTTGGTCAGGGTGCACTCTCTCTTCCTCTTCAGGTCACTGATATAGGACAGGACAGATTCCATGACAGGATCCTGGAGGAACTCCACTGGTAACTGACCTTCAATCAGGGTGTCTTGGCCTTCAGCCATTACCCTTTAAGCCTGACAAATCAACTATCTTTTCTCCTATCTGGAAGTTACTCATTCAATTTATAACATGCCAATTTAGATACATTTGCTCTGTGAGAAACCACTTTGAATATTATGATGGAGTTGAATTCAAATTCAGTTGTGCCATCATGTAAACTGGGAGTAATATCCTAATTCCTCTTTTGTTAAATGAAAAACAGCTGTAGACTCAACTTTTTAGGGCAATCTGAAAAATTATTTACAGTTCAGTACAGGGTATAGTCTTCTTTCCTTACAAAACTTCTGACTGGAGCTATGTGCATACTGGAAATGAAGTGTTGTTTCAGATCCTATGGAAATTTTTTTACTTTTCATTCAGTACTGTATATCCTAGACTCTGGCTTTGTGCCAAATATCATTATTTATAATAATGAACAAAAAGAACATTTGATGAGAAATGTTCCGCACTTTTCCCAAATGCTGAAACCTGTGTATCTCTGTTAAAATATAGTGGATTTAAATGTAACTTACAGCAGAATTTGTCCAGTAACTTCCTGAGCATCTATTGCTTGTAATGTGGCTTTTCTTGCATGAGTGATTTTTTGTTCTGATATTCTTCTTAATTAGAATAAATTGCTGAGACTCTCTATTCTGTGGACTAAAAGATACAGGTATCTCAAATTCTGCAATAAAGGGTAATGCAGGAAGGATCATGTCTCAAGTGCTCCCTATGGAAAGGAATGTCTCACCTTCTAACTTCTTTCATCAGCAGATTGGAATTTCAAGTTGCTGAATTAAAATAGTATCAGGAATTCACCACTTCTTTCTGAAATTTCAGGTGTGGCAGTTAAAGTATCTATCACTCTCTTAACACCTTACAATGAAAGAGTAAAAACCATCAGAAACAAATTACGGATATCATTGAATATTTCTAGTCTTCTGTCTTTAGCATCATGTGGGCCAGAAAATGTTTGTGGCTTTTCATCTGCTGGGTCATTGAAGAGTGTACTCCATGTGACATTCTTCCATACAATTTACAAATGTTAATGAATATTGCTTGAAATGTTCTGTAAGTAAAAATTAGCTCCACAGCATTATAATGATTTTAAAAATCTATACTGGGATTCAAAAGCCTATTTTGCAGCTTTGTGTAACTGCACAGCTTTGCAGTGTAAAAAAAAAAAATGGGACTAGAATTGAGTTAGATTTGGCCTAGCACTGAATAGCTACAGTTTAATTGCTGTGCAAGAAAATAAAGCAGCTCTTATGTGCTCAGAATAATGAAACAGCTGAGTTAAAACCTTGCTATTTAAAAGCTGATCTTTATGCCACTCTGCATCAGGAAGCAGTGTTGAACAAGATAGATATTACTCTTTTAACTTGTTATCTTGGACTATGCTACCAGAGAGAGATACCAGTAAAAGTGAGAGGGAGCTAAGCTATCAAATCACAAACATGGCTTCCTGCAGCATTCCAGCTTTTTTCTTGGTGGTCTCCTGTTACAACTCAAACAGGCTGCAGATGAATCTTTTTGTCCATTTGTTTATGCCCTGTGACTGCTCAAATAGATAGCACAAGCACTTCTAACATGCATTGCTTTTAATGAGATTTAAAGAAATATGTTTATAGAGGTCGGTTCATAGAGAACGGGAATAAGTGACTCAGAAAGGATAGATGAAAGACAGTATAAACAGATGTTTACTGTAGAAGAGTTCATTGGGTGGATGGAGTTTTGTATGGCAGTGGAGCATGTTTCCTTCCAGGCACCCTCAAACTCTTAGCACAGTCTAAATGCGAAAAGCAATGCCGAGAGTTACCAACATAATCTGACCACTTAGCTGCATGCAGTGTAAGGCAAATCTAAAGTTCTTTGGCACCCGTGATGTTGCTGTCCCATATCCCCAGGATGAGGTAAATGTAAAAACTTGATCTCACTGGAAAAGGAAACAGATGGGTTACACTAACCTGTGAATTGTCCTTGTTTTGTTTTCCTGAAGACTGGACTAAAATCTGTGCTGCAAATCTTTACTGTGTGACCTCCTGCATAGTCAAGATTTGTTAATTTTCAAGTTTTGTTGAATTCCATTCTGGGAAGCTCATGCTGATTTGATGCTCTGATCATTTGAATGATGATTATTTCCCCTTTTTTGTCAAATCACATGGAGTAGTTCTGGAGTTTTGTAGTGATTCAAGAATATAAATGTATTCAAAAGGCCGGATATGTTAGGAACTGGCAGAGCTCCACTGACTGGCTAGGGTTATGCTGCCCCAGCATTCATAAAGGTCAGATCATAGCAGTCTAGTGAGAGCAACATGACATTTAGGGCTTTGGCCATATTCCAAATTCATATGGTCAGCTTTGAATTTTTATTTTTCTTTTATTCAAGAAATTGGGGTTTATTGGCTTCTATCAAGTTGCCTTTTGTAAACAATCAAAATAATCTTTTAGAATGTGGCCTACTTAGATAGCAAATCAGAATACTTGGCTTGCCAAAATGGGTCTGTACTTTAGTCTTATAACACAATGGCTTTTTATGGAGTCCTTCCTCAATATTTTTCCACAATTTATTAATTCGTTGTGCTTGTGAATACCAACTTCACAAGTACATGAACAATATGGAAAGTCTGCCACTGAAATCAGTATCTGTCGTGTCAGTGAGTAAGAGTGGGATGCTTGTGATCTATTGCCCAGGATAACTAATCCAGGATACAAAAGAAGAAAAATACTCAGAGGAAGATTTTTACATCTTCTCAGATTCTTGATGACAGTTCTGAGATTACAGATGAAGATTTCCTCTGAGTTCATCTGAAACTGCAGAGAGTTAGGATATTGTGGATAATTCTACAGGAGAATAGCACATTTCTTACAGGCCTAATTTTCTTGAAGATGAGAACAAGATTATTTACATTAAATCTGCCTTGTCACAAGTGTCAGTGTGTCTCACTCTTCCACAGTTTTGCTCCTTTTCCTCGGTAAAACAGCTTTTAAATTCAGCAGCTGATAGGAAACAAAACTAATAATGATTATTTGTATAATCTAAAAGCACTTTCTCCTCCTTTCATTTGGGAACAATTGTACTCTCTCTTTGTCTCTGTGAGTCCCGGAGTTCAGCTGAATAGCAGCCAAACTACATCACTCAGCTATCTCATTAGCCTTTTGTAAAGGGCAAGACAAACAAGTGAGCAACACTAAAGTATGAAGTGCTTCATTTTAGGGGAAAAAAAAGGTTTCTCTGTGCTCTGAATAGAGTTGGGGAAAACTGAGTTTTAAATCAATCTAAGAACTGCAAGGAAAAATATTTAATATTCCTGACTATAACATGAACAGGAACAGAAGAAAAATTGGTTTGTTTCCTCAGAGCTTTAATGTAGCAGAACATGGTGGGTAGAATTTTTTAAATTCATTAATACCTTTGGAGAAGAATTTTCCAGAAAATGCTATCTTGACTTCTTGCATAAGGCAAACCTATGAAGCTTTCACAGTATCTTCTGTGTCCAAACCCATAACTTCTGATTTTTTTGTTCCTTGGCTCTGTAAGATACAATTAGATATTGTTTAAAATAAATAAATAAATAAATAAAAAGATCAATCTGTCTTTCAAAATGCATATACAACTACAGATCTTTCTATTTCTAGAGTTTTGGTTTAGTAATGTTATTTAGTGATCTCCTTATGCAACTCAGCACCATCCTCATTGAAATAACAATTAAAAATCCCTATATTTCAGAATATTTTGGGTAAGATTATGTTGCTGTACCTTTAGTTGATTCCAAAAAGTTTCGCTATGGTGAAGATTTTGTTGCAAAGGCATCCTATTTACAGCTCAATTTCGTATCCAGCCTCAACAAAATTGCTTAAACACTACCACTTGTAGTGGATAATAAAGCAGGTAGGTGCTTTAGGCATGAAAGAATAAAAAGGTGAAGGATGGAGAAACTTATGTTAAAATGGTCTTTATCATGTGATCTGTAATAAAAATCTTTATTCTTGCCTGTTGTACTTGAAAATAAGTTTACTTATGTCTTTTGAAGAATATGTATTTTATTATGAAAGGAAATAAACAACAGTTGCTAATTCTTACATGATTATGAGTGTCTGTTTCAAATGGAGATGAGCAAGTGATGTACTATATCAGTCTCAAACATCTTGAAGTGGACACGGATACTTGTTTTATTTTTCATTTCAGTAAAGCAATCACTAATGAGAAGCAGACCATATGTTATATTGCATCATTACAGAAAATGCTAACAAGGATCCTGACTACTAAAATACGTAAAATATTGAACTAAAAGCATAAGTGGTAAAGGAAAATCCATTAAAATTTGAAAAATCATGTGTTATAATATCAGCTCACTGTTTAGTATTTATTTATCCGTGTATTGTAGTTTGGCACGAGAGGCAGGAAAAGGCATCTCAGCACAGATTTGCCATATGAAATAGTGTTGGATGTCATTAGACATAAGCTATTTTCATTTCTGATGCAATAGTAGGCTTTTGGAATCTTCAGCATTCCCCATTTGGAGTTCAAGCCTAAACTGATTATGTGATCTTTATTCTGGAAGTGTACAGAAAGGGCGTATTTATGTAACATAATACATTAATAGTAGAGCAAACCAGTCACTCTTTTTGCATGATAACTTTAAATTCTTGTTGCTTCAATATGTTGCCTGCATGATGGAAATCACATTTGTATAGCTCTGTGTCTGAGGAAACAGTACTGGAAGTACAAAGTGGTTCTGCTGGTCTACAAGATCCTTTAATAAAAAAAAAAAAGAAAAGAGAAAGAAAAGAAAAAGACAGAGAACTTGCCACCAGGTGGGAGCTTGACTGAGTAATTGCCAGCAGCACATCTGCAGCAGATGTTGTTGCTCTTTGCTGCCTCCTGCTGCCCCCACCCTCTGCCCCGGGGCAATATGACAGGGTTTTGGTTTGGTGCCAGGTTTGCCAATAACAGAGGCAAAATCAAATGTGACTACTCAGTGATAAAAAGCCAAAGTCGGGGTTCTTCTGTAATAGGAAGTATAGGAAAAGATGGGCTAAGCATGGAAAAGGAGGCACAAAATGACACCTGGAGATCAGGCTTGCAGGTGCTGCTGCAGGGGGAGACGTGTAAGGGCTGGGACAGCCATCATTGCTCCTAAGTGAAGCTGACTTTGCTCGCTAAAAATAACTTGTCATCCTTGATTGCTGTCAATAGCAGGGACAGCAGCCAGCCTGCTTCCCAGGGCCCAGAAGAGGCAGTGCGTGTTTAAGGCATTGTGGCCTTTCCCCCATCTCAGCAAGGAACACACTCTCCATGTAGCTGCCTACTTTCCCTGCCTCCACCCAGTAACAGTGAACAACGTTTAGCAGTGATAATGGAGCTGAAACCTGGATGAACCACATCAGACAGGAGGGGACAGTTACAGTCAGTTAGCAAAGTGTGCAAAGTGATTAAACAGCTGCTTTTGCAATTTCACAACAAAGTTAAGCAAATAGGGTTGAACCATGGTGTTGACCAGAGCTCTGCTTTTACAATAAAGATTGGTAATTTCTCAGGGTTTCTTTTCTGATCTTTAAAAAAGAAATTATATATGTATTTATCTATACTGTTCCTCAACAACATGCAGTATACCCACACCCTTTGTTCAGTAGGTCTTCTGTACTGGCAGGGGGCTTTCTCGGTTTTCCTTTTGCCAGATTGCTTCAGTACAGATGTTTCAGAGGTTTTGGGATAAAAGGCTTACACTCCTTGCTTTTTCATTGCAGTCTGCCAGAGCTGTGAATGGCAGCAATGGTGTCACCAATGTCATCATCACTGCACAGAACATATATCCGTGCTGGAGTCTGTCAGTGTTGCCTCTGGTAAGCTCTGTATTTTGTGTTGTGGTACTTTGCTGTGGACAGCAGAGATTGCAGGGAGGAAGAGAAACACTGCCTTTACACTCTCTCTTTCCAAATCTCCCTCCCCCCCCCCAACTGGTTACCTGTCACCAGCTGGAGGTGCACAGTCCTGCCTGCCTGGTGCCCCCCATAAGGAGGAAGGAAAATGCTGCCTGTACCTCGCTATTGTGGAAGGAGGAGGGTGCAGAGGGAATTTTTAAGCTACGTGTTTATCAGAGGCCTGGATGTGAGCTGGGGGTCAGAATAACTCAGATTTGTCTGTGTGCTAATGTCCAGCTCTGTTTAATATCAAAGACAGCTGTAATGCTTGCACAAGGGAGAATCTGAGCTGGTCAGCTATCTTATTTTACCATGCAGGAAAAGGCCAACAACGTTTTGTTCCTTTTCAATAGAAATGTGGCTCTGCAATATATAAACAAAAGTTAGTCAGAAACCTTGAACAGTAATCACACTGTTTCTTTGTTTTGTTTTTGCTTCAAGAGTTTTTGTATCCTTTTTAGTGGAAGGGTTGTTAGTGTCTGGTACTGCGGGCCAAGAAAAAAGGAACAAGCCTGAAAAAAACCCACATCCTCTCCTAGGACTAGTTTCTTCCTTTGGTTGTGATTCCTATTGACTTCACTAGATGTTGTCCAAGTGGAGCTAAGCACAGAACTTGACCTGCTGATTTTGCAAGCCTGAGTTGGAGTTTCATATATGTTCTCATCCAGTTAAACAAACAACTGTTTCTACTGTGAGATAAATGCTCTCCTCTGAGATGCCTTGAGCCTGCACTTGGCTGCTGACACTTATTTTTGTTTTCCACAAAAACCTCTCTGTCTGACCACTGGGTGTCAGTGCAAGACTGCAAAGTAATTTTCTGCAATTAAATATACATGAGCTCTGTCAGGCTCTGTGGGTGTTCTTTAGTTAAGGTGGCCTGGGGAACTTCAGGAAAGCTTACAGACAAATTCACCAGCGGTGTGTAATAATCAGGAAAACCAGCTCAGACCAGTAAGTTGTTCCTGAATCACTTTGCTGTTCTACATTATATAATTCACACTATCATGAGTTGTTAAGACATAAAAGGTTTATCTTCTTTTTCAAGTAAACACACTATTCCTAATGCAATGCAATCGAGAAGTACAAAGCTGTATATTTTATTGTGTTCATATTCCTTGTGCAGTAGCCACTGCTGAGTAGCTGGAGGTCACAGTCCTGAAGGGTGCTGTCCTCATGCAAGGTAGTCAGTAAAAAATGACCTTATGTATGTATGAGAATTCAGGGTGTTCCAGACCTCAAAGTCAAACCTATTTTTGAGTCTCTGTCCACATCCACCAAGGGGAAAAAGTTCTGCTGTGGGTTTTTTGGCAGACTGGGCTCAAAAGATATGAATATATAAGACACAAGCTGGAAAGTAAGTGGCAGCTTTTAAGCCGCTTAAGCTTTTAAGTGGCAGCAGTTTTAAAAAAACTGAGAGGTAAAAAGAGTTTAATTGAATAGAATGGATAAATATGTGTATCCACATAATAGCACCTTTATCACATTTATTTTCTGTTTTGATTTATTCAATTTTTCAATATGTTGAAGGTGTTATAGCATTGAAGAGGCTGTTAGAAAGAACCTTACGAGTTTTGAAAAACTTGGCAAGAAACGAGTGGCCTTTGGGAGCTGGGCAGGTGTCACAAGCATTTGGGGTTATGTAATAGGCTTATTAATGGTATACTGCTGCAAAATGATCTGCTGCCAAATAACTGAAAGTTTCAGTGTTAGTCTGTTCCTCCCTCTTTAGGCTTCAGAGATCTCTGACCACTGAAATAAGGTAAATAGTCAAATTCCTGTGATCTGCTGCTCCATACTGCTGGCATGTTCAGGAAGGAACGGCTGCCTTTGCTCAAAGTCTACTCATATTCTAAGGACATTTTGCAAAATTAAAGTGTTTGTTCTAAAATATTCCATTTTGATGGTCCACCCTTAGAAAAAAATGTGCAGAAAGGTCTTTGGCCACCCAAAAAAAAAAAAAATAATATATATATATATATCTTGAACTTCTCTTTAGAGTACAACTGAACTGCTCATTTCTGCTCGGTGCTCTGCAAAGCACCTTGCTCGAGGCTCTGTCCCCAGCGGTTGCCACTAGAGGCCCTGCAACGAGCATGGGAGGCTGCCCAGGCACTTCCCAGCGGCTGCACCCCCGTCTCTGGGCTGAAGCTCTGCTCATGGAAAAGAGGTGCAGAGTTTCCATTACTTTCAGTGGTGTAACAGCAGGTCTCTAGGCAACCAAAACCAAGACAGTTTTATTTAACATATATTGACAATAATGTCAGTCTGCTGAAAGCAAAAAGTGGTTGTTGGGGTTTTTTTTCTTCACGTCTGAAGTGTTCAACCTGCACCTTTTTAGGTGTTCTAGCACAGCAAACTACATGCTTCAATTCTAAGGATTTTAATGATGTTTAAACATATCTAAAAGATGCTTGAAAGGTCATGCTGTTCCGATTAGAGTGCTAACAATGTAACAATGCTTTTTTGGAAGAGTTTTTATTTTGGCAATGACATATAAAGATTCTTTACTCTTGTATTGTCATTTATAGCAGTTAGAATATTAAATACTCTTATGCTTTAACATTATATAACACTGAGTGTGTTTTGTGTGTAACATTCTCTCAAATGTTTCAGATCAGTCTATAAACATAATGTCTTTCCACACTGAGGATTACAGATAAACTGGAACCACTGTGGCTTTACAAAAATGATTTTATTGGACCTAAACAGACCACATCACAAGTTAGATCTCCAGAGTGGCAGAGTACCAGCACTCTGGCAAACGTGCATATCAAATTTGGAGACCGAAAAGCTATTTTTTTTTAACAGTAGATATAATTAAGGGCTAATAATTATTTATTTATGTTAAATATGGTTAACTTAAAATTAAGCTGCTCAATAGTAATGCCATTATGTATTATTGCTGTGCATCACCTCAACATATTACCTCTACAATGACTTCAGAGATGAGCTTCCACCCAAGTGAAATAAATGAAGGTCCAAGGGTATTAGAGTTAAATATACTGAGAAATTTGAATAGGCTTCTCACCTCTGAAGTGGTGCCATACACACTTACCATTCTGTCCTAACTTATTTACTTTTAATAAAATACACCAGTAGAAATGAGGACACCTGTGGGCTTTCAAGCTAAAACTGCAGTTTGAGAGAGCTTGTCCAGTTGTGGGGCTTAGCTTTAACTTTGTGCTGCTGAGAACATCAGCTTGAAGGACAGGTCACATCAGTCGCTGGGACCTGGGGAGCAGCACAGGCTGCCTCTGGGAGCGCTTGTCCTCACTCCATCACCTGACCCACTCTCCCCAGCAGACAGGGTACCCAGGCAGCTGTGGGGACAGCTCTCCTGGGAAGTGCATTGCTTGCATGGGTTTTTGGTTGCTGGCATCTGTGGCTCTGCGGGAGCCCAGGGCCATGCTCCCCAGACACAGGATGGGGGAAATACAGCTTTGCTGCTGCTGTCTTCTGACTCACCCCACATTTCCTTATTTGTTGGAAATGAAGGACCCCACTTCTGGCTTCATGTTGGTCTAGTGTCCAGTAGCACAAGCCCTCATTCTCTCCCAGGCCTGCAGGCATCATGCTCACATATATATGTAGGAAAATATTGCAAAAGAAGGGAGTGTGAAGATGATTATCAAGAGGGCATTTGCCACACCCAGTCATGTTTCCTGCCTAGAAGGGGGGAGGACTACATGGGGAGGAGGACGACACAGATCAGAGGAGTAGCACTGCCTGCAGCTACTGTGCACACCTGCAGGTATGCCTTGCAGGAACCTCTGAGGTTGCATCCATGGCTGTGAGACAGCAAATGCATTGTCTTAAGCCTAATCCTGTGGTAAAGTTGTTCACCACATAGAAAATTGCATTTTTCTCTCTGTAAAGTGGTGGGGTTTTACTAATTTCAGTGGAATACTGTTAATATGGGATTTTTCAAGAAGAACCCCTGATTTCCAGAGAAGGAATCACCTTGTGCTATTTTAAACATCCATAACTGAAGATTTTTATTTACATTTTATACTGAGGTCAGCCATAGAAAAAAAAATTGGTCTAGAAATGAGTAATGGGTTTTCACAACGTAGGCAATTAATCACTGGACCACCCTGACATGGGTAGTAGTGGATTTTTCATCACTAGAATTTCCTATCAAATTATGATGTTTTTATAAAATTCATGCACTTAATCCAAGAATAAATAGTTTGGGAATGTCCTATTACTTGTTCTGTGCGATCAGTCTCAATTACTATAGTAGTGTCTTCTGGCCTTATGATTAGTTAATGTATAAACATGCATCTATTTGTTTCAATAGTTATTTAAAATGTTAAAAGTTTGTATTTCAGTGTTTTCTTTCATAAAATTGAATCTTTTGTGGTGTGGCACAAGTCATATTTCTCCAAAAAAAACCCAACACAGCATAGAAACAATTATTGTCCTTGGTTACTTTGAGGCTAAGTGAAAAATATTTTAATTACATCTAAAGGATTAGTGAATGTAAAAGGGAATAATAAACATAAAAGTAATTTAGAAAGATCAGAAATACAGCCAGAAAACTTCAAAACATAATATTTACACAGGCCAAAAAGTGGCTTAAGTTTTAAAAGTGCAAGTTAAACTAAACAACAAAATAGCCTCCTACAACTTTCCAATGTTAAATTAATTAAACATTTTAAATTATGCTGTGAAGCTTGGGGAATGCTAAAATCTGACACAGGCTGTTGTCGACTTCAAATATAACTTTGTTGTTTACTATAGGTAAAGGTTATTTAAATGCAGTTTATTATAAATATGTGCATATATACACATGGAGAATCACTGTAGAAAAATGAGTAAGTCAGTCTCCTAGAAAGTAATGTAATAATTTCCAAGGTAAATTTAATGTTCTTTAAAAAAAACCTTACACCATAAACCAAAAAAACTAAACCACCCTATAAATCTATAAATGTAAATTTTATAAAGCTGACCAAGTGTGCAGACAGCCTGTGGCTGTTGTGAAGGCTTTCCTCCAGGTGAAGAGCAGGAAAGGCAAACAAACTTTGGGATGGGGTTTTTGGGTCTCATGCCCCATCCCCTCAGGCAGGAGAGGACAACATCTCTCCAGGATGCAACATGCCCATCATGTGTCTTCAACAGATGAGGTGACTGCAAACCAGATAGTGGGGACCCTGGTCTGCCATTCCCAATCTTGATAAATTATACTTCCCCTGGAAAGTGCAACATGCATTCAAAGCATGGGGTGCAGTGTCCTGACCTCTGGGGACCAGACATATTTGCAGAAGCACTTCACGGAGACACATGGAGTGGCAGTGGGTCTCTCCTTTCACTTGGTCTCTGTCAAAGCCTCATTTCCACTGGGAGCAGTGACCTATTACCAGGAGGGTTTCAGCCTGAAACTGCCTGCCAGACTTGGAAGCAGATGCTCAGCTGATATAAGATGGGAAATGATGCTGACAAGTGACATTTCTCTCTGTCTGGCTGAGGTTCTGCCTATCACTCAGAACCACTCCAGGGCTGTCTGAGACATTTATCAACCTCCCTTACCCTTTAAGTGAAGCAAATTTTTGGCAGGAGGGTGTAGGTCAAGCTTTCAAATCATTCTTCAAGGGTTCAGTAATCTGTCTTAATGGAAAAGATTAGGTACACTGTAGTTAATACCTCTATATTTGCTGATGAGGTGTGGATTGATAGGTATGGTATAGGGGCATAAGGAAACTGTGTTTTCCAGTTTTCCTTGCTCATTTGCTACTTCTCCATCATTTACTTTCAATTAAAAGATTAGTGGTAGTTTAGTTCAACCTCTATGGTATGAAGTTCCTGTTTCTCTAATTGCAGCTGAAGAGGGAGTAGGGATAAAGAAGTAATCTTGTAGGTTTGGAGGAGTAGCTGTCTTCCAGTGACTGATCTATATCCTGAAGTCTGCAACAGCCACTACAGATTACTATTAAATGTGCCAACAGGGACATGCAAATTAATATTGGTATCTCACTGGAATAATAGTTATACATTTTAAGCTTTTAATTGAAGCTCATTTGTTCCCAATGTATATACTTATTTATTTCAGTGGAAATAACATCCTCTTAAAGTGAATATCTGCCTTGTAATACAGTCCTGCCTCTGTGAGCAAATCCTCTGAAGGACCTGCAGATCACAGGACCCAGGAAAGCAGCTGCACACAGAAGGGTTATTTTCTTGTGCTTTCTTTTACCTTTTTAATCCTCTTAATCTTTCTTTTTTTTTCTTTTTTTTCCCAGAATAGTGTTTTTTTAAAAAAGCTACAGAATGATCCTGTCTTTATAGCATATATAATTTTTTATTTAAAAAGGATGTTATGCCTGCAAGTTGTCCAGTTTAGTTTAAAAGCAATATGGGTAAGGTGTGTTTAAACCCTCGCATCTAACTTGGTAAATTTTGTCTTACCAGACCAGTTGAACTAGTTAATAGGTGGAACTGTTTCCATGGCCTTATTATATACAATGGAGCTACTTCATCTCTCTCTGCTGAGGTAGTTTACACGGATCTGAAGGAACATAGTGGTCAGATGTACTTCTTTGCAGGACGTGCAGGTGTAGATACAATGGGAAATACTTTCACTGCCTTCTTCAGCCTGCTGAATGAGAAGCCTGGTCACATTAATTAAATTTAATGTATCAGTAGCAGCTCTACTTTGCTCAATGGCAAGCAGTTGAAGCATTTGTTTCAGTGTTTCTTACTAAGTTTCTAAAAAATTTTATTTTTCTTCATTTATCTTATTCTTAAAATTGTGTCCATTCTTTAAGGTTGCTAATTTTGTTTTCATAGTCTTAAGCTTAGAAACTAAATGATCTGTGACAACATGGTCAGCATTCAGGTACATGAACACTAAAGTGACTTTTCAGTAGTCACACTAGACCTCTTCATTCTGAGCAATTCAGTCACTTCCCAGGAAAAAGTACTATAATGTGATCTTTTCATACAAGTGTTCATTTCTAAGGGAAAAGCAAACAAACCAACTCCAAATCATTATCACTAGTCCAGTCTCAGTGTAACTGGAAAAGAACAGCACATGGCAGAACAGAGGTTCTCAGAATTAGTGGAAGCTACACAGAAGCTATCAGGAAAGATTAAAGTAATGATGTCCTGTTGAAAAATGTCTTTTCTTAAAGTGCACTTAGGGAACAACTCATCAAGCTGAAAAATAAAAAGGCAAGATGATAGCCAAAGCTGTTTAGTTGTGGGACAATTCACAGAATACTTTAAATTCACACTTTATCTGAGGCTTCTCATTTTTGAGCACTGTCTTTGTACACTAACTCTCTGTGCAGTCATTCATGCACATTTGCAGAGTGAATAAGACAATGTCTGCATGTTTCCTTATCATCAGGTTCAATACGCCATTTTCAGCAGAGATTAGTGATTAGCTTGCTTCATTTTAAAATTAATTTAAATTTCTTTCAATAGTGTTCTAATCTACTGTGATGATATCATGGAACTAAATATTATGACCTGATTAGCTGATTGCATGTGTTCTTTCTTCTTCAAAACTGTAGGAGTCTATAGTATTTTAAGTATCCCCTAGTCTTTGTTGAACTTTCTGCTGTGAGTTCACTGGACTCTCTCCCTTTAAGCCAGTCAGCCTAAATCCTCTTTCTTCCTTTCAATTAAAATGAGATTAATCAGCTTAAACTCGTGACTTCCTTATGCCAATCTGTCAAAAAAATCTACCATTGACAAAGTAGCCTCTATAAAAAGTTTCCTCTACCTTTCCCACAGTAAAGATGGAGATGGAATAGACAGACTTTTGCTAGGATTCTCCATCAGGATATAGAAACTATTAATTGCTGAACGGGACAAAAAAAGCATCCCTGAGGCAGACTTGTTACCTACTTCATGGTAATACTCATCAAAACCAGTGTCAGAAAAACATCAGTAGGGTTTGAGGTGGAGAAGAGTTCCCCAAAAAAAGTCAGCAGCTGCCTCACAGAGCTGCAGCTGAAATCCTGCCTTACACTGTAGGTGAGATTCCCAATGTAGACTCATAGCGGCATGTCTTCAAATGCAGTTTGTTTGTTCATCACAAAATACAGATCTGGATATTTAAAACAGAATTAAAATAATACTAAAAGTCTTGCACTAAAAAACCCATAAAATTTACTTTTCACTTGGGAGTAGAAGTGGCAGTAGACACTGGTCTTGCAAATGTTGGTTCCCAGTATTGTTCGTTCAACAAGCCCTCTGTAATGGCTTGTGTCCTACTAGTGACATCTGTGTAACAGTTGTTCTCTTCTTTTCCCTTCAAGATTGTGCGTTTACTAAGATCTTTTGGGCAGAGTCCATAAAAATTATGCAGTATGAGAAGAGGGGAAGGAAACTCCTTTACACAGTGACATTTGCCATGCCACCTACCAATTACATGGATCAAATAAAGCTATATTTTATTTAGCCTGACAATAAATTTACATATCTCAAACAAAACTAAGATGTACAGGGAGTGGTTAATTTATCATTTCTGTAAAACTTAAGTACTTCTTTGGTCAAAAGTGAAAATGCTTCCATGCTGGGAGGCAAATTGCATATATTTTGTTTCTTCCTCAGTGTCCTGGAGTGCAGCTAAGAGCCATTGTTTCTGTCAGGGTTGAAATGCACCAACAAAGCTCTTTCCTCCTACTTCCATCTCATGTCATCTAACTGTGTCCCTGGCATCTGCACGGCACCACTCAAGTTCAAAGAACTGGCCTTTGTCATGCTCCAGTCTCCAGCTGCAGTCATTGTGGGAGCACAGGGCAAGGCTGCAAGGGAACAAAGGGTAGAGATCCTTAACCTATTGCCAGCGTGAGCCAGGTAATCTATGCAGCACAGTCTTGTGCTGTGAGGAGCTGCTTACATGGGGCTGAGGTCAAAGGAGTCAAACTGAAGCTTCAGAGAAGGAATGTAGGCTTTCCCTCTCACATACCCTAGCTGGATTGCTGCCCCAATGCTGCCATCCCACTGTGGCCTTCAGAGCTGATGCAAGCCAGTATCAGCTTGAGTACCTTTCCTTCATGCTTCATTGACCAATATTTCAGCATTTTTTGATTATGACCCACTTTTTTTAGGAAAAAAAGATGTAGGTTGCTAAATGGTTTCCATCAGTTTTGTAGTCACTACAGGGTTATTTCTTTATTAGAAATATGGGGTAATATCATTTAGTCATGCTCCCATACTGCTTTATAGTCTGGAAATATGAAATATTACACATGCGTGGAGCAGTGTTAACCTTGTAAGCTCATTTGGGCAAGAATTGCATCCAGCTCTGTTTATTCTAAAAATAACATTTTTCTTAAAAGGGATTAAAGTTCCTTGAGTGCCATCTTCCCCTGCCAAAGCAAACCCATAAAAGTGAAGAGATGCCAAGCAATGGGACATTTCTTACTGATATCCTCTCACAGCATATTTTCCTTGACAATGACAGATTACACATTTTCAAGAAAATTGTGCCTTCCTCAGATAAAGAAACAGAGCACCCTGAACATGTTGCTCACTTTTGCTGGCTATTACAAAACTTGCCTTAAAACCTCAAAAAAAGCAAGTGAACACAGAGTCCAACAGATGGTCACAGGCTGTGTGCAGTGTGTTTATCTGAGGATGAAGTATGAAGTCATGTATATGTGTATATGTCTGTGATGTATCTTCACTAGATGTTTCTTGCTCACCCTTTAAATACCATACTATTGAGTGATAAGCAAAGAATATGGAATTTTCCTGGTCGTTTTCATTTAAAATGGTGTTCCACTTGCAATCATTGCTTCCATTTCTTTTCTTTGTGGATTGCTGTGTTCTGAGCTCAGGGTGAAATGTGTGAGCACAGGGGTTTTTCTAAATGCAAAAAGGAGGCCCCAGGCAAGTTTTAGGTCTTCAGAGTACAAGACAAAATGTTAGAATTTGTGCAGTCACTAAAGCAGTTAAGTCTTGCTTTCCACTTGTGCCTGCTCAAGGTCCATATGCCTGCTTTGCTAAAAGGTGGAACTCTAAGGAAATCTACAAAGGCATTGAAAATATATTTTGTTAACATATACACTATGAACTGTCATATCAAGTCATAAACAGAGCACTGAATAGGACTTGCCAAAAAAAAGAGCTGCTTTTTATTAACCACTAACATGATGATTGCCAAAAACAGAAGCCATAATCATATAAGAAAACTTCAGCTTTTTAAAACTGATAGTGAAATTTTTTAATTTTTTTTTTTAGGCTTTTGGGTTTTTTTGCTTGTTTATAGCACAAATTACTGCACTTTTGTGGTGTTGTATGCCATATAGTGAGTCTTCCTGAACAAGAAATTAGAAGAAACTCCACATTTTACTGAAAGAGGACTTGGAATGCTCTGGCCTGTCCACATCTCTTGCCTTGCAAATGATTGATATCACTGTGGTTTCATGCAATGAAATAATCACTTATGGAGGAAAATGGGCTCTGTCTAAAGAAACATGCTCTGAAATGATCAGGGTGTAAATAATACTGAGTTTGTCGTCAAGTGTGACTGGGAAAAGGTCACGTTATGCCAAGATTTACTGTAAATTGTTAGGGAACAGGATGGATTTGGATTTACAGTTGGCAAGCTCAACAAGGCTTGGAAAACTAAGGATGGGAAGCCATCCTTAGGGTGCTCAAATGAAGGGTAGCCCATAGTGATTAAGATTTTCTCCTGATCAGAAAAGTTTCTGTAAAAGCAAGATTTTGTTCCTTGAGGATAAAAGTGTCTTTTATTCTCATTTTAAACAAGTTAATTTACTGTTACGGGGTAAACTTAAACTGGAGAGTTACTTCCCTGTGCGAAGGAGAGAATCTCTCATAATGGTGTTAGCCTTCTTCATACACTGTGTAGTACCCTCATTTTGTTCTGTGCTTCTGATTGTGTGCTCTCTGAATTGTGACAGCTAACTTTGCAGATCTGTTGTCAGCCTGAGGAGCATGGCACTACTGACAGAATTAAAACCCTGCTCATTAATGTAGAAGCTTCTCATCTGCATGCCCAAAATACAGCCCATTGCAGGATGTGGAAGCACTGCTACAGGACACTGCTGCACTTTGCCAACACTGGCTTACTTTTCTAAACCTAGAAAATTTTCTAAATCTAGAAAATGTGAGCCCATGAAGCACATTTTATTCAAAATACAGTAAAATCAATTAGGATTCACATTGTCTTCAGTAGGTGTGGCATCAGCCATTAAGACAGAGTGAGATTCAACTGTTTAATTAGTATAATACAAGAAAAATATTAGTTGTTGACAAGTTTGTCACAGAAGTAATAAATTACAGAAGCATACAGTCACTCTTCAATGACAACAACTACTTCATTTTTTGGGTGTTTGCTACATAGAATCATATAAACTCTTATTTTATAGAATATTTATTTTGAGAACATCTGATTTCTATTTCTGATTTTTAATCCTTATATAGCCTAGAAAAAACTCAAAAATCACCATATTAACAATGAATTTTCACTTTTATGTGCAAATGCTTATCTCCTCATGAGAGGTGTGGAATAAACAAGCATCAAAGAATAAAAATAGTGGGCACCTGAAGTTTGTGTAAGTGCCATACAGCCAGCCTGTGTTTTCCTCAGTTATGAGTTCAGTGGAAATGTGATACAAAATGCAGCAGAAAGCTTTCTGCACTTCTGGCCCTGAGCAAGGTGTTACAGCACAGGACATGTTCATGTCAGAGATACTCATACTGGGCTTCCTTTATTGTCAATAGAGTTAATCAGGCACATTTAAAGGATTCACCTGACCTACTTTAAACAGTAATTCAAGCACCTTGGATCATGTGCCTTTCTATAAAAACTCTTGATAGGCTCTCCACTGACTAACTGAGATTTAGGTTATTGTAAGAATCCAACTTTTTTATTGTAATATACCTTTGCATTTGAAGCCCTAGGCTACAGATTGCTCAACTGGGGCTCTTGAGCTTTTTTTCCTTTGCCTTCAAAGCCTGGCTCTCCTTCATGGTCAACATGATTCAGCTAGAAAGGGACCTCTAGCCAGTCCAATGCAAGTGGTTCTGGGTTATCCCAGTTCCTTACTCTAAAGGGAAATTCACTAATATCTCCACCTGTACTGGGTTCTGTATGCAACTCACAGTGTGCCCCTCAGTCCTGGTTCCCTTCTTATCCTCATTAGACAACACATATGGCTCCTTATATACTGTGTTCCCACTCTGGAAAGGAGAGAGAGAAAGAGGAAGAAAGAAAGAAAAAAGTAGAGAAAGAAAAAAAAGAAACAAAGAAAGAAGCAAGAAAGGAAGGAAAGAAGAAAAGCAAAGCATCATGGCATGATGCTGCATGCTCAGGTCTCGCCTTCATTGGCCTTACAATGTAAACAAAATTTCTGGAAGCACCTGAATGGTGAACTTGAGCTTTCCATGAGGCTGGAAAGCCATAGGCATAGCTAAACTATGAACCATTCCCAAACAGAATCCTTCCCTTGCTCTTTTAGTTTAGGTAGCACAGATCTGGTGACTGCTTTATGGAGATTTGTATATGCAGCTCTGAGAGTCAGAGAATCTGGCCAATCCTCCTCTTCTAATGCAATGAAATCAATGGAAGTTTTCCTTAGAAGCTAAAAGTACAGTTTGAGCCAACCTAAGATTGTGAATTAACATGTCCTCTAAAGTATATTAGCCATACTGCTTACTGAAAAAGCATTATTTTCTGACTAAATACAATCCTCTTGTGTATACTGTTATTTTCTAAGTATTCAAGTAACAACAGTTTCTTACAATTCTTTTAAATTACTGAATCACGGTTTCTTTTTAAGTCACCCTTTCTAGGATTTGTTTTCTAAGGATTCAGCTTGAATGAAAATGTCTTCTGCTGGTGAATACCAACCCCAAAGCCCATGAAGAACCCAGTCCAGACTGCCTATTGAGGTGTCTCAATGGTATTTCATAAGTAACAAATCTTTGCTTTTGATCTGATATATTCATGTTTTATTGTGAAGCATCACTTTTTCTTAGAGAATTCAGGCTCTTTTTCTCAATATATTTTCTTTCAGGGTTAGTTGTCATCAGGAAAATTTTGGTCAGTCAAGACTTTGGTGAAAAAGCTTTTCTGTTGGAAAAGACTGGGGGTTTTTTTGTTTGTTTGGCACAGTAATGTTCACTAAATATATATTTTTTTAAGAATGACAAGAATATTCTATATTTCATATTCATCTGTAACACTTAGACAAAATTGTATATATTTCCATGCTTTCAGTTTTCATGAAATCACTTATTTGGCCTAGTATAACTTTGAAACTTTCCAGCATCCATGGATGGAGAGATCATTAAAAATTCTTTTCCATTGATTTGAAAAACATTTTATTAATCCTTTAAAAAAAAAGAAAAAGAAAAGAAAAGAAAGAAAAAACCCTTAATCTTACAATAATTAAGCTTTTGGTGTTTTGAAACTGAAATATCTCTCTCTACTCTGTTTTATTCTCCTTGCCTTCTTAAATTCCTCCAATTAGTACAGACAATTTACCACCCAAGCCACCTATCCAACTGCAGAGTGATATTCCATTCTGTTTTTTTCATGTATAGATATATCCCAATTCCCCCAGTGAAAACCCAGATTGCACACAATTCCTGTTTCAGATCTTCTCAATTTTGCCAAATTTAGTCCACTTTTGCTCAGTAACAACATGCAATTGTGTTTTTTTCAGCAGAAATACAAGCATTTAGCTCATATATTTTTCAGCATTCACACTGACAGTGTATACAAATGCAGATTGGTGTCTTCTTTTCATGAGACTGTATTTCCTTTTCTTCTCAGAAGGAGATTTCACCATACCTAATGTAGTGATAAAGACCCCTCTAGCTAAGGGGAGTAGGCAGACTTGAGGACATCAACTTCCTTTTCAGTAAGAATGGAGCTTTTGCCCATGTCCTGTTAGGAATATCCTGTGCTAGAGCCCAATCAAAAGAAGCTTATTAAATTGATTACGATTTTTTTCCACAGACTTTTCTAGGTTTTGGATCAGTATACATGGAAAACTATCTAATAAATTACAGAATAATTGTTCGTCGATGACAAAAGTTTCAAATGCAGGCCGGCCCCATCACTGCCAGCACTGCCTAGAAGAGGTAGAAGCTGTTTAAATCTAGGAATAATGAAATCATCCTTTTTTTCCAGAGTTGAATGAAATCCAGAACTGAAGTTGTGAAACCACATCTGATACTAGACAAAGGGAATATTAACATACGTATGTTTTCAGCTACAGGAGCATATATTGAATTGTGCATTCTTATTCTTGCCTTTCAGCCAGCTTTTTTCAAACCCAGCTTTTCAACGTAAAGCACTGACTGCACAGGTGAGAAAAAGCTGATGAAAATATGTTAGTGGTAGTTCATGCACCAAGGCTTTGTTGATTTTGTGTCTCTTTAAAATCCAGTGAGCTCAGATGAAACATAGATGCTTTGTAGGTAACGTTACTTTGTTGATCAACCTTTATCATTTTGAGTCATCAATTTTGTGATACCTGCTTTTCTTTACTTCTTTCTACTTTTTGTTGGATTGCTGCTTTTAACTTCTGAACATGTTCATTAATAACAAAATACTAACTCTGAAAATGTTCAAATGTTTGTGGTTGCATATAGAAACATACTTGTACAATCAGAAAAAACAAGTCTGACAACATGGCAGAGTTGCATAAACTGTTCATAGTGATAAATCTTTTATGGGGGATCAGAGTCCCCACTTTCAAACGCAGGAATTCAGGCTAAATTTATCATATGGATGTATGAAAATTTGAAATTTTTAAAAATGAAATATTAAGGACACATTTTTGTGTCAGATTTGATGGAACAGATCTGGTTTTTTATATCTAGTTACTTTGATCTTGAAAGGGTTGCTCATATTCCCAAATTGTCTTTTAAGAATTAGGACTTAGTGGGGGGAAAAAAAAAAAAAAAAAGAAAAAAGAGTAAAAAAGTCCTTCAGAGAGTCAAAATGTAGTTACTTCACATCAGTTTTAACTTACAAAATTACACAGACACACATGGCAAGTGTCATAGACATAACAAGGAATTTGTGGTTTTATTATAATTTATGCTCTCATTTCTTAAGAACCTCTTTTCTGCTGCAAGTCAAAGGTGGGTTCTATTACGCAGTGCTGCCATTACACACTGATACACAGATGTGTATTTCATCATTCAGTATGTAAAAAAAGAATAAGGAGTACACAGGATCAATACGAATGTTGTAGAACATTTTCATTTTCATTACAATTTTCTGTAGTTGTAGAATCTTTTCATTTTCATTATAATTTTCTGTAGTTGTTTTTTGATTCTAGAGAATAGAAAGTTTACCAACAATCAAATAAAGATTTTCTTACACAAGCATAAGACAGTTTGATTTATAACTTGTCCCTCTTTTTCTTTTTCTTTTCCTTTTTTAAAAATTTTTCTTCCTAAATAATTGTTAATCCGTTTTGATTAAATGATCCACAATTCTACATAAAGTAAAAAAGATTGTCAAGTCTTCCCTTGTTAAGTATAGTGACTGTACTTAGTCATGGCCCTTAGATCTCACGGCAAGAAAATGGCAATAGGGTTTGAAACAACCACAAATGGGGGGGAAAAGGGCATAACTGAAGACCACATACAGACACTGGATAGTGCACCAATAGAAGGACCACAAAAATGGCCATTTTGTCATCATAAGGGTGTAAGCCAAGTACTATGATATAGACAAATTTGTGATACTTTTGGGGCACCTGATCTGTTCTGTTTCCATGGACTGTTACTTTGAAAGAGACTTAAAACAACAAACGTTCATCTTCAGAAATCCCTGTAATAAGATATGCATTGAACAATGTCAGCTTGAATTAAACTCATGTGACTGATAACACCAGGTTATCTCAATTACATTCTATTCACTTGCTTAACTTGTTTATACAACCTGTAACATTTATTTTTATGTAAGATACCGTGTAAATGCTCAGAAGCCCTTCGAAAGGCGATTAAGTCCATGCTTAACCATAAATGCTTTTGTAGATTTTAGTCAGACCCTATAATATATGTGATTGTAACTTATTTGGTGTACTATATGATTATTATAGATTACTAAAAGAGACCCATCTTTAAGAAAATTAAAAATAAATGAAAAGGTCATTTTCTTAGTTGATGGCAGACATTCAAAATCTGCTTGTAAATGAGTGTATTTTTGTAACCAAATACAAAGAATCCCTTTAAGTATATGTTTTCTTACCTGGAGGCTTAGACTGAAGTTTTTGTGTATGATTTGTTGATACAAAGGTTAGATCTGGCTTCAAAAATGGCAAAGTATCTTTACGTAAAGTCCAAATACGTCAATGTTCATACACTACCCCTTTCTAAGACCTTGCAGAACCCAAATCAAAATGTTTATTTAAACCTATTCCCTCACTTCAGAAAGCCAAAAAAAGAAACACAACAAAATTCAAACTGCAACACCTCAGTTGGACTTTTTTCCATGACAGCCAGGCAAAAAGTCTGTTTCCAACATTTTTACAATAAATCAGAACTTATCTTGGTACATGGTATATTTCCATTAAAAACTGCAGCTTCTGTAAATTTTGTTTTATATGTATGTGTGCTCTCTGTGTATGTCTGTGTAAAACTTCAGACAGACTGTGTGAGAAGATAATGCAGATATATTCTATGTGAGATGTGGACAAATGCTTGAATCATAACTAAGTACTCACAATGCCTTAGGTAAGGTTGTTTTCTGTTTATAAGAAATATTGTCTAGCTGCTTAACATTTGCAGAATATAATATTAGAGGTTTTTAAAGCAACAGAAAAAAACCTCAGTCAAGAAATAAAAAATTATTCCTCAAAATTTATCAGTTTAAATTTTTATTTTCTGAGTCTACTAGGTTTGTAAGAAATGTTTGAATAAAAACAATTTTCCAGATTATGATTATGTCTTCAGTACAAGCTGTGAATGTAGGATCTCTGACACTGCAACATCTCTTTTCACAAAGGGTTTTTTTTCAGGAAAATATTTATATTTTTGCAATTCCCCTGGAAGAAACTGATAATTAGATCACAAAAATGTGCAATTATGGAGCAGTTAAAGTTATTCTACTTAACAGATTAAATCCAAGAAGTAAGAAACAATACAATTTAACATAATTCTATATTCACCTACCAGAGAAAAGTATTATATAACCTAAGAAGATTATCAATGGTAACCTCCATATCCCACCTCAGAGCTGTACTAGGAGGGATACCCTTCTTCAGCAATCTGCTGCAATCTAGAGCTATGCACGTCATGTGATGCAGCTGAACACAAGGAATGCTGAATGGGATATCCACTATTTGTCATACAGTTAGGAACAAAACTATATTTTCCCATTACTTTTAGAGTTAATAACACCCCAGTTATATCTAGCTTTACAAACCAGACCTTTTTTGGGAAGAGTTGTGGTGGTGGTTGGGTTGTTTTGAAGGTTTGTAGTGATGGATTTTTTTAATATTAATTTTGGATGCTGGCTGGTTTCTTCTGAAGAAAAAGAAACACCCCATAGTCTAGATAGTTTAGGCCTCTCATTTAAATTTCAAGGTGCTGAACACAGGGATATTCTGCTTTGCTTTGGACCTGGTTTTATTTGTTACTTTCAGTGAACATAGTGTTTCTGCTTTTAGGTATTTGCTAACTCCTTGCAAAGCTGTTTTATGTAAATAACTTATATCCTCCCTTCCCTGGTATTTCTGGCAGCCTCTATTCTGTTGCTGTTTTAATTCAGAGTGCAAACTCTTCAGTGCAGGGACCATTTTCTTGCTGGGTGTTGCTAGAGTGACAAATCTACTGAATCAAACCCAGTCTCCAGGCACTTCTGTAATTCAGTGATAAATGGGAGGAAAGTACTAATCTGGTACATCAGAATCTTCAGATTGCTAATATATAGCTCCTAGATACAACATACTGAAAGTAGCTAGTCTTATCATTTGGTTTGGTTTATCTATGTCCCTAAACTCTAAGATCACAAGCATGTGTTCTCTTCCGTTCCTTGCAGTAGTTGGGATTGAACATCATCCAGCAAAAAGCCACTTTCCTTGAAAAGGCCATCTAAACTGCTAAAGTGGGTGTTGCCTAACCTTTCTCAGTCAAAATCAACCCCTTTGATCTTCAGCAGATGAGGTACTTGGTCATTCCAATTTTAGCTGTTGACTGAAAGCTGCTCAATAACTACTACTGTAAGCTGCTACTGCTGCCAGATCTGGGAGTGCTGGGGATACTTGTGTCTTCTGGTGGGACAGCAAAAGCCAAAAGTGACAGTGGGTCCATATGCTGAGACATATTCAAGACAAAAGCCTTATGATATCCTATTTCAAGCTTCTCTGTTGATATGAAAGGACAAATATCTGTGAAAATGAACACATTTTTGCCCATTTAAGCATAGTGAAAACTGTCCTGCAGTTTTCCAGAAACTGCTGATCTACCAAAAGAGGTTGTCCTCACATCAGATTTTTGTTGATATGTCTTTGAGCCTGTGTTCCTTCAGTTTTAAAGTATGTGAAGCTTATTTTATTGAAAGGAATGCTTATAGTGTATTGTAGAAGCATTTGCCTTCTGACTTCTGGCTTTCATTCCACCAGCTCAATCATGAAGTGGTTAAGTGTTATTTATAGCTCTTAGACATTCTTTAAGGATGAACACATCTACTGAAAAAACAAACAGTCTTGGTGCTCCTGGTAATTTATAGCAATTTTAAAGTTAGGAGAAAACTGTGATCTCATACTACTGGCTAAAAACCTGTCCATGCATTACTGCATGGGAAAGGAATTTGGTTCAGAGGTTGACATAACCTGAGGAAGCTGAGATTCACAGCATCCAGGTACAACCAAACAGGGAAAGGCGTGGTTACATATCCCAAGGAATTACATAACTATTTTCTCCCACCTTTTCTTTAATATTAGACACAAACAGAAGTGTGTGTGTTTGGTTGTTTGTTTTTTTTTTTTTCAGTGCACTCCTTACATTCCTTAATTTAATTAAAATAATGAATTCCACCAGCGTTGGAATACCTCAGTTTACAGAAAGCAGAAACTCAGGGTTTCTTTTCAGTAAGATGTTTTTTATATTTTAAATCATAGACTGTCATGTCAGAAGATATTTTAATACCTCAAATCATTAGCTGAAATGTAAGTACACCTTGACATCACCTGGGGTGCACAGTGAAATCCAGTCTTAGTCTGACCTCATTAAAAGACAGGGAACCTGTTGCCTCCATTATGAAGTTGTCTCACTGATGAGATGCTTCCTTGCCTCAGCTTCAGTGTCTGGCTTCAGTGCACAGCTATTGGTTTTAATTAGACTTTTCCTCCCTGGTTTCAATAGCTCTTCAGTACATTTAGAAATTTCTTCAGATACTTGGACATTGCAAGTCGTCTTCCTGTTTATAAAATAGTGAGTGAGTTTCTCACTTTCTCATTGTAAGGAAACTTCTCCAACCCTCAATTTCCTTTTGTGGGTTTTGGGCTTTTTTTTTTTTAGGGTTGTGTTTTGGTTTTTGCTTTTTGTTTTGGTTTGTGTGGGTTTTTTGTTGTTGTTTTTGTTTTCTTCTCACTTTTCATTTTTTTTCCTCATTTAAGGTTAAACTGTTATTCAACATACTTTTACATATGAGAACAAGACAGCAGAATTTGTCTAACCATTGCTGACTCTGATGTCAATTAATCCTTATTTTCTGCTTCTTCTCTTCATGCTGCCAAGAATTGTCTTTACTGTGCCTCTTTTTCTTGTAGTGGCAGGAAACCACAGCTCTTTCACACAGATGAGCAAGCAAGGGGTTTATCACTCCCATCCTCCTTTGTCCCTAAAACACATTTCCTTGAAGCCACAGCTCAGTTAAAGGCCAAGATTGGCAGATTCCCCTACTGGCAGTTTTTTAGGCAGGAGAGACTCATTCTCTGCTAATGGCCCTTTGATTGCTTTTTCCACACTTCCTGGGCCATTGCCTACACTTCAGGCTTCTATTACCTAATTGAGGGGCTAATTTACATTGCCTTTTACAAGTTTGGTGTTGGTAAAATGAAGTGTAATTATTAACTGGATACATGCATTCCTTGAACTGTTACCATCCCCAGTTTTGATTTGCCCTTCCCTCTCTCCCCTCCATTTATGCCGTTTTTGGAGAAATTGCAGTCTCCTCACTTTGCTCTGCCTTATTTCTTCTCTTTAGCATTTGGTGGATTTATCAAACAAGGCTGACAGAGTTTGTGGAGATGACACCAATTTCAA
This sequence comes from Apus apus, assembly GCF_020740795.1. Taxonomy (NCBI): domain Eukaryota; kingdom Metazoa; phylum Chordata; class Aves; order Apodiformes; family Apodidae; genus Apus; species Apus apus. The sequence continues at coordinate 93,082,893 of NC_067282.1, read as the reverse complement.
ACAAACTAACTATTCAAACATAACTAATGTTATGAGTACTAATCTAAGTAAATATATGCACATATAACTTATTTTTTAAAAAGTAATTTTGTTGCCTTCTGTAGTTTGCCTATTCTTTAAGCTCAGCACAGACTTTAATTTTTCCTCTCAAATCCTATGTTCATAGAATCATAGAATCATAGAGTCACAGAGTCATAGAATGGTTTATGTTGGAAAAGACCATATAGTTCCAACCCCCCTGCATGGGAAGGAACACCTTCCACTATATCAGGTTGCTCAGATCCCTGTCCAACCTGGCTTTGAACACTTCCAGGAAAGGGGCTGCCACAACTTCTCTGGGCACCTTGCTCCAGTGTCTCATTACCCTCACATGAAAGAATTTTGTCATAATATCTAATCTAAATCTACCCTCTTTCAGTTTGAAACTGTTCCCCTTTGTCCTATTGTTACAAGCCCTTGTAAAATGTCCCTCCCCAGCTTTTCTGTAGCCCCTTCAGGTACTGAAAGGCTGATATAAGGTCTCCCCAGAGCCTTCTCTTCTCCAGGCTGAACAACCCCAGCTCTCTCAGCCTGTCTTCATGAGAGAGGTGCTCCAGCCCTCGAATCATCTTTGTGCCCCTCCTCTGGACTCACTCCAAGAGGTCCATGTCCTTCCTATGTTGGAAACTCCAAAAGTGGACACAGTACTCCAGGTGGTGTCTCACAAGAATCACCTCCCTTAACCTGCTGGCCATGATTCCTTTGATGCAATGCAGGATACGGTTGGCTTTCTGGGCTGCACATTGCTGGCTCATGTCGAGGTATTCTGTATTCTAACTGTGACTGCAGTACAGTTATAATTTAATACAGTTGTTATTTAACAGTTATTCAATAGTTATTATTCAATAACTCTTACAGGATTTTTACAATCACTTTCAGGTTATCACAGTTGGTTGAATAGAATAGATAGCCACAGAGTGATATCTTTATTCATTAACCTTCTTTTCTATATTTAATAATTTCTAAATTAAAACAATATTACAAGGGTATTATTTAGTAAATAAAGTTTGGTGGTTTTTTGTTTATTTGTTTGTTTTTTGTTTGTTTGTTGTTTTTTTTACATTTCAGGTGGTGTCCTGTGATCTGGCAGTACCTTTCTTACAGATACAAATTCTGAAAGAAAAAAAATTAAAAAAATTAATATTTTTATTCTGTGGTGAGCTCTCTTTGCATTACTGGGGCTCTAAACTTTACACAGTTTAACTTAGGGTCACTTTTCATTGTAGAATTTTTAGCATAATGAAGCCTTGTTCTAGTTAGTGTCACAAAGTACTATTTTAATGCAACTAAAAATAGAATATATACTTAGATAATTAAACCGTTCTTTCATGAATCAAATTGCTTCTAAATACATAATAGAAATCTCATTGTACAGTCTTATAATACTTTTAATGATTGCTTATTTGTTGATAAAATAACAACATCAAAACCTCAAAATAATAATAAACATCAAAAAAATATCAAAACCTCACAGTGGGTAAAATTGTAATGATATCAATACCTTCTATAGCTGAGATAATTTAATGAAGAAGACATGATCACACATAAAAAGCATGTAGGATTTGTATGTCATAATTCCAATACCATGACTTAACAGTCTCACCCTGTAAATTATAGTCTCATCTTGTAAGTCGTAAAACATTGTCGATTTAGGAGAGAATCAATAAGCAATTAAGTTGCTTAGCACTTCTCATGAATGAACTATATTGATATACTAATATTTCTGGTTTCAGCTGGGGACTGCCTTTGAAATTATGCAAGGTTCCTGATTCTTTGAAACTTTGATTCTTTGCATTTTTTAATCCTAAAATTATCTACTGACTTAATCTATGTCTTGGTATTGCTTTTGCATCTCCTATGATAAGGAAAAAAACTGGTATTTTGATAATCTGATAATTTTTTTTTTTAATTATTATTTGACCTTTTAGACCTGTTACTGACAAGGGTGCTTACTGTAAAACCTGTTTAAGGCTCATTCTGATTTGTAATGAGCAAACACTTGGAAGTATTCAGGGGTTTTTGGAAAGAATAAAGTGTTCCGTTTCAAATTATGTAACTTGGAAGGATTGTCAAAGGACAGATTTTACCCACGATGATGCACTAGGTTGCATTTTGCTTTAATTATCACCCTTTTGTCATTGGAATACAAAGAAATCTGTGAACGGAGAAGTGATCTCCTGTTCTGAAAAACAGTATAGAACATTTCTTTAAAATCCTCCTGTGAATTATTTCCTTTGAAGCTATCTGGTTTGTTTAATTTGGAACACTGGGATCTATCTGTGGTAAATAAAATAACCTAGTTTGCTACTATTGTCTTTTCTTTATATAAGTGTCTGGGGCAATTTTAACTACCCTTTGCATTGATGTACAGAGATTCTGTTTATAAGAGAAAGTACAAAATCCTCTATTTATATTACACAGACTTGCACATACTGTACATGATATAGCTATTATAATCTCAAAGGAAGACACAGGATTCACTTGAGTACTTCAGAATCTTTTTATGATCTCTCTTGGCAGTGCAACAATTTTGATTTTACTAAGCATTATATGAGTTGTTGGTGCTCACTGGGAACCTACACTAAGTTGTGTCTTCAGCTTTTGATAGACTGAAAGTGGACATGTTCAAGGCCATGCTGGATGGGGCTTTGAGTAACCTGATTTAGTGGGACATGTCCCTGCCAATGGCAGGGGTATTGGAACTAGGTGATCTTTAAGGTCCCTTCCAACCCCAACCGTTCCATGATTCTATGATTCTGTACCTGATTATCAATTTGGAAAAAGTATCATCAACTACTTTTTGAAAGATTCTCCCTTTCATGTGATCTGCTGAAACTTACATTCTGTTCATTTGCTAATCACCTTAATGAGAAATCTTTTGAATAGTGCAGCCAATACTGAGAGGTAGTTGAAAATACTTGCACTCAAGAAGCTCAGATGGCCTTAACAGGCTTATGTGGTCAATGAGAGAGCTCATCAAACTGAAAATAAATAAAGTTGCTAAGTTCCTGTTCTTGTGTATGGTTATGAGACTCATGTTGTGCAAAACCCACACTTGCCAGTTGGAGAAGTTGCCTTGCATACATGCAGAGCCTGGGAAGAAATGTTCTGACCAAGGTTGAAGTTTTCAGTGTGTTGATTGCATGTCCAGTAAGACATTGGCAACCATGACCTAGCTACAGTAGATGCATGGTCTGTATAGATGACTAATGAATTCTTGAGCAGATCATGTCCCCAAAACAACATAGAAAAAGTGTTTTTGGCAAGACAGTGCTCCAGGAACATCCAAAAGCAATGTTTAACTGCATACAATTTAGCCAGAAATTTCCTCTGGTCTCTTATCTGAAAAAAAGGAGTGATGAAACACCCGCATGAAGGAAGCTGTGAGTGTCTTTAAATGTTTGATTTTTTTTCATCCATATATGTATAACTTATATCTATAACCAAAGGAATCCAGCAATATTTTCTGGTCACAGAGACTCAGGCACCTGCCCTGGCTGAAGTTTGACTCCAAAACAAGAATGTCCACAGTCAGAGATGGGCTAAGCAAACAGTGACTTCAGTAAGGCATCACCTCAGTCACACATGACCCAAGTATGAATTACTTGATAAAAGCAGCTTATAGCACATTTTCCTGTAAAAACACTGGTCAGGATTGACTAGGTGTGGGTTCTCCCAGCTAGAATAAACTCAGCAGGGTAACAACCAGTTAGTCAGAAAATAGTTAATCATGGTTCATTGGAGAACAATAGGCCAAATTATTTGAAAGGTGATGAGGAACTGACTCTAGTAAAATCATGCAAGGGGATCACCCATTACAGATGATGCATAATTTAGTGATGGTTTTCTTGTCTGATAACTGGAAATAAGAGCATAGCATATGAATGCATATACCAGAAGAATCTGATGATCCATGTAAACTGGTGTATTGCCTCTGGTAGTGTTACATGCCTAAATATTTACAGAAAGATGATATGTACACATAATTATAATAACTATCCATATAAGACTGAATTCTGTCATTGTAGGTGATAGTGAATAGCAGCATACCCCTGTGAATAGTCTGTCTGGTTCTAAATATGTAGTGCTGTGAAATGCAGGAGTGATAGTTGTGCAGGGGAGGGAAAAGAAATACTTTTATGACCTCATATTATCCATTTATACTATAAGTCATTAAAATGATTGCTTACAAAAGTTATCTTTAGTAGCAGAGGAATATGTGGGCAAATGCTCCCTCTGACAATCAGTGTGCTTTGGATTAGACTCAAAGTATACATATTATTTAAACTTAACTTTCCTTGACTTCTACTGAATTATTTGCCCCCAAAAGAAAACATCTGACTCTCCATAAAACTGCAGTCAATGGTGAAATTCCTGTCAAGTACTGCAGGTTCAGTGTGCTCCTCAGATTAATTATGAATTACACCTTAACGTATTATGAAAAAAAAAGACTCTGTACTAGTAGTTTTCAACCTGTGGCCCACAAGTGAATAAAGAACAAGAGCCTATTGTCAGTAGATTAAATTTATTGCAGAGCCTCCCTTCCTTCAATGGAAAAATTAAGGGGATCCATAAATAAAGAAAAAGATTCAGTAACACTCTACCCTGTCCAAAAGTGTAGCATCCAAACAAGCTGCTTTTGTGCTTGTCAGTTTTATTATAGATTATCTTTATTGTGCACCATGTAAGTTATTTTCTCTGAGTCTTGAGGGACTCACTGAGAGAAAATGGAAGAGGAGTATGAAGAACAGATGAATTTCATAAAGCTGCTGTTCACTTCATGCCCACGTCTAGGTTTTCTTTCTACGGAAATGAAGTAGAGGAATGATTCATGACAGGGTCTTTCTCTGATGTGGCAATAAGGATGTGTATTCCCTGATCTGGTAAGTAGGAATTGCTCCCAGGTCCTGAAATTTTGATTTAGGAGAAAATATATATTTCTGAAAGAGTTAAGACAGTACAGTCCGTCAGTTCATCCTGTTTAATCCACTTTTGCTCAAATACTTTGGTGGCTAATCTGATTCAGACAGTGTGTCATTTTATTTCTCAATAATTTTATTTCAGTTAACCACATTTTGCTATCCAGTATTTGGTTTTGCAACCATAGTGATGAAATATGTTTATTGGCTAGGGATACAAGTATTCTAAACAGGTGTCTAGTTTTGTCAAATTTCAGTAATTCAGAACATCTCCTGTCCACACTACTAATAACTAAAATCTAAACAATATAACCCCTTGTTTCTCTGATATCAAATAATAAATCTGTCACTTTGGAAATGGCCAAGAAAGTATGAGAATATTTATCTGCAATATTCTCTCAGTATTTTCTTACTAATTTTGTCTGATTTTGTCTGTACTCTAGGTGACCCTGCTCTGGCAGGGGGGTTGGACTAGATGATCTTTCGAGGTCCCTTCCAACCCCTAGGATTCTATGATTCTATTCTATGATTCTATGAGTCTATGATTTTTTAGAAGATTTCTATCAGTAAGTAACTGTAGTTTTGTTCTGCTGGCCATGTCTCCATTGGCTTTAGTGACTTTTGGTATAGGATGATATCAGTTTAATCTGTTATGAATTGTACGACAGTGACACTGACAATTGATGCTTAGATACATTTCTTGGCTAATTTTTAAGCTAATGTTGTTCTTCACTGCTGAATATCCTCATATAGGAAGTATTCTCAGGTTCAGAGAAGTTAATTTTCATTACAAAAACCAATTATCCACTGTCTTTGTTACAGCAGAGGTCAAAAGGGAATGCCTCTTTGTTTTTTTTCTTTGTTTTAAAACTGAGGGTTTTGTCACCTGATTATCCCTCTTTTTACTTCCCTTTACTTTTTCCAAGTAATCATTGACTCATGAAAATGGGTTAATTTTTACATTTGTCATAGCCATCTTAGTGCTTTAAAATGTTGTATAAAATACACTCTAGAAAAGTTGGGATAAAGAACTGTAATACCTATAAACTGTGTAGCAGAGGAGAGAACATTTTGCTTCACCCCTGGACATACACATAATCCAACCACCTATAAAGTATTTAGACATAGAGGATGTTCATAAACTCATAGTAAGGATCTTTCGGTATTCTTCCTTATTCCTATTATGCACACTGGAGGTGTTTGGATTAAAAGGAATTAATCTAAGGGGAAACAAAAATAAATTGATCAGTACTGCATTTCATAATTTCCTTTTTTTTTTTTTTTTTCCACATTCAGATTAATATCCTGCTTGTCTTTCTGTTTCTTATGAAGAATGAGCTAACTGTTTTACTTAGGCAACTGCTGGTGCTTAAGAATATTTTCTTTCTGAAACTGTGTGTTCTATCAATATTTAAGAATTTTAGACTTGTCACGTGTGTTTGCAAGGTCCATGTCACACCATATTATCTAATTACCCAAAGTGTTGTCTTTATTGGTATTTCTTAGATTCATCTTTATGCCAGTCTGCCTGGTTTTGCTAGTAAATATTATTATGATGGAGATCACAGCTTTTAAGTGTGTTTAAGCATATCAAATTATGTTTGCGCCTGCACTGGAGCTTGGAACACCTCCAGTCTAAACTCTTTCCATTTTGAAAACTGCCTATTTATTTGTACTCTGTTTTTCACATGACTTAATCAACTTTTAATCTGTAACAGTGTTCTAACCCATGGCTACAAGTGTTTTGTACTGTCTCAAGTGGACATGTCCATATAATAAAAATTTGAGATCTTTAATAACGCTTGCCTTCAGCACCCATTCCCAGTAGCATTCCTGCTAACAGAAATTTGGCTTAAGACAAGAAAGAGATACTGAATTCTCAGAAGGAAATCGGTAATAGAAAAGGGGAAGCTGGGTGACAGAGATCACCTCTACTAATATGTTTGTATCTTTTAATGATTCTTTTATTTCCCTTTGACTCTCCTAGTTCCTTATAAAAAGTTCAGAAAAGAGACTATAACATATCTTTGCAATTCTGAGCAAAACTACTAAGACATGAGTATATGAGTGTCTATTATGACACTAACTTGTAGCTAGTGGAAAGCAGTAAGTGAATACACAGGGGTCTGGCTAGCAACATCTCTTTTTGAAAGGAAACTAGCAGTATGTCTTAAAAAGACACAGAACTACAAGTTTTAGTACACATTGTCAAGGAATTGTTTTATCTGACAAACTCATCAATTCCAGTCACTTAGTCCATGTCACTTTCCTGGACAGTATGAGACAACAATTACAAATTTTCTGTACGTTTAATATTCTCACAGTACAGTTCTTATCCAGTAAATCATAGTTATATTACTGAACTGTTCGTCCTTATGGGACATGGGTTATTGGTTTAATACAGGAATATCTTTTATCCCCTGAATCATATTTACAAAATTTTCCTTACTAACAGGATTTTATTTGTTTGTGGCCATTATATTTAATAGCAAATCTAGAGAGGAGATGCTGAAATCTTGCTATTCAGAGGCAAAAAAGATTTCAAAATAAGAACATATTAAGAGCACATCAGAAAGCAGAGGCATCTGTGTTTGAACTTGATTTCAGTATGAACACTGACCAAACAGCCTTCAGCAGATATATGTATATAATAAGTTAATCGAATTTCCTTTGTCTTAGCTTCATTGTGCGTAAGAGAAATCAGCAAATAAAAAGTTATTGGGAGTAGAGATATATTCATGATTAATTATTTTATGTGGCTGACTACCTACCTATATAAATGACATAGTGGAATTTGAAATGGAAATGGGTTGTATAACTGCCAGATACGACAGTGACAGAAACGAGGTCATTTAACCAATGTGAAAGTAGAATGAACTCCTAAAATATTTCATAAATATTAATGTATTGGTTACATGTCTGAATTTCTAACTGCTACATTGTCATCAGTGCACCTATAACTGTTTTATCAGAGCATCAAATCAGCATTTCAGAAAGCCCTGACTACTTTTTAACCACGTGGGAAGAATTGAGAGGTAGTCTCTAATTTATATCTAAATATTTTTTCAGTGAATACCTGCAGCAGGCACTCTTTCTTTTGGTCCTTCATCTTAGTCACTTCAGCTCTGTTTTCAGCTATTTCATTTATCTTTTTCTAAGGAGATATTGAAATGGAGCTAGACTTGGAACAGTGGCTGATTATAATTTCAGCTTGCTTTCAATTTTTGGCAGCTAAATCTGAAGGCTTTTGGAAACCCTGAAGAAATATATACAAAGGACGCTACTAAAAACATTAGTCAATTGAGAAACATCTCCTTTCCAACCACACAGAATAGAATAATGAATAACATGGACACAGCTATCGGTGATGTAAATTCTTGTCACTGCATTGAAGCTGATGATGAGACAGTAACTTAAATTTACGATCTGAAATGTTGTTCCTCTCAGTTTCCCATAAGTAGATATATTAAAAATTTTGTAAGAGAGCATTGAAATTAAAATAGGAATGACATGTGCCCATGGAATTGACTGAAGCATATTGAAGGAACTAAATCTGTTATTCAAATTTCATTGCAAAGATAAGATGCCAGTAAAATTACTGGAAGAATGCAATTTTCTTTCTCTGCAGAAATATTATGAAATACTTATAGTTAACAGTCCACTTGGTAGATCCTTAAAGGATACTCTCCTTTTTTTGTCTCTCTGTAGTTCCATTCATTCCAAGTACTGCATGCTTCTTTCATTTATTTTCCTTTTATAACATAAAACTTGACTGTCACTAGTTATATTTTGTTAGGATACAAAATAGCCCATTCAGCAATTGTTTTGAGTTCACACCTTGCATTTCAGAAGAGGAAAAAAACTTACAGAAGAAAGTGCAGCTGAGGACAGGCAACATAATCTCTCTTACTTGTATTGTATTTGACTCTATGGAAACTGACTGGCACCATTAATGAAGTAAGCTGCACTTCATCCTAAGCAAAGATGGCAGAATTTGAGTAAGTTTAAGAGAGAGAGAGAGGAAACTGGATAGAATTTACTTAAGAATACAGGATTTTGAACGTAGAGGTTAAATTAGGTTTTGCTGCAGTTTTGAAAAATATTTAGCCTGGAAAGTATGATAGACACACAATATTCTACCTCAGGGAGTGCTACCCTAAAAGTATGCTGAAAAGTCTCTCTGGTGCTTATCCGCCTGGATCATAAAGGTTGTCAGTAGGTATAAGAAGGTACCAGCTTAGACATCAAAACTGAAGAGATCATTATTGTGTCATTAGTGTCTAATGAAATGCACACAGACAAGTCATTTGCTTTTTTAAACTTAGTTTGTATTGATACAAAATAAGGCAAATATATGTGTGTGGATATAGATACAGATAAAGATCTACAGATGAAGGTGAAAAGTTTTGGTTCTTGGGTATTTTTGCTTTTGTGGTGTGGGGGGAGTAAACTTCTTAAAGTTTTTTGTGATCTGACTTACATTTACCAGTGAGGCTTTTGACACTGTCTCCCATAATATCCTTGTGAGCAAACTCAGGAAGTGTGGGGTAGAAGACTGGACAGAGAGATGGATTAAGAACTGCGTAAACAATAGAGCCCAGTGGATGGTGATCAATGGTGCAGAGTCCAGCTGGAGACCTGTAACTAGTGGAGTTCCCCAGGGATCAGTGCTGAGTCAGTCCTGTTCGACATCATCAACAACCTCCGTGAGGGACAGAATGCATTTTTTGACGATATGAAGCTGGGAGGATTAGCTGATTCACAAAATGGCTGTGTCATTCAGTGAGATCTAGAAAGACTGAAGAGCTGGGCAAAGATGAACCTAATGAGGTTCAACACGAGTAAGTGTAGAGTTCTGCACCTGGGAAGGAACAAAACATACACTAATACAGGTTAGGAGCTGACCTGCTAGAAATCAGCTCTGTAAAGAAGGACCTTGGAGTCCTGGTGGACATCAAGTTTATATGGGACAGCAATGTGCCCTTGTGGCCAAGAAGGCCAATGGTATCCTGGGGTGCATTAAGAAGAGTGTGTCCAGAAGGTACAGGGAAGTTTTCCTACCCCTCTACTCTGCCTGAGTGAGACCCCCCCAGGATATTGCATCCACTTCTGGGCTCCTCAGTTCAGGAGGGACAGGGATTTACTTGAGAAATTCCAACAGAGGGCTATGAGAATGATTAAAGGACTGGAACACCTGCCTTATGAGGAAAGGCTAAGAGACCTGGGGCTGTTTAGTCTAGAGAAGAGAAGACTGAGAAGAGATCCTATTAATGTCTATAAAAATCTGAAAGGTGGGTGTCAAGAAGGAAGGGCCAATCTCTTTTCAGTCATGTCCTGTAATAGGATAAGGGGAAATGGATGCGAGCTAGACCACAGGAAGTTCCACCTGAACATGAGGAAGAACTTTAGGTTAACAGAGCACTGGAATCAGAGAGGTTACGGAGTCCCCTTCTCTGGAGACTTTCAAAACCCATCTGGATGAGTTTCTGATTGACCTGCCCTAGATTCTGTGGTGGTCCTGCTCTGGCAGAGGGGTTGGACTCAGTGATCTCCAGAGGCCCCTTCCAACCCTAACATTCTGTGATTCTGTGATTCAGTGATTCTGTGAAATGAATACCCATTGTTATGCTGTCCCAACTTTCCAAGAGCAATTCCAAATAATGTGGCAGTAGTGTCTACATCAGGTGGAACTGCTCTGTTAATGCAAAGCTCCCTCACCCTTTCCTTTGAAGTAAAACTGCTATTATTTTTAGTCACAATAAGACCCCACTAATATCTGCTGTTTTGTTTTCTGCTGTGGTTTTGCGTTTTCTGTTTTGTTTTGTTTTTCTTTTCTATAGATCCGTCATGAACTGAAGATGGAGGAAAGATTTAACTAGTAAGCTAGTATCCTTGCATTACTAGAAGTATACTAATACATATTACTAGTAGGTCCAGTCTGGGGCAACAGTGCTGATCTAAGAGTTCCTAACACATTTTAAAATGTTAGATTCAGACTGTATTATTAACAGTGGTAGTGCAAATCAGATAAATTACTAAAGACTTATAACAGTATAACTGAGAGCTATATATTGGCCTTATGATGTGTATATTTTCACTTGAAGAGAGAGAGAAAAAGTAAGAGCAACAATCTAAATATCTGCTTTTATTCAGCTAAAAATCAGAGCTAGTTCTTTGTGGGATTTATCACAGAATCATAGAGTCTTTGGTGTTGGAGGGGACCTCTGAAAATCATTTAGTCCGACTCCCCTGCTAAAGCTGGATCATAGAATGGCAAGGGTTGGAAGGTACTTTTAAGATCATCTAGATCCAACCCCCCTACATGGGCCAAGACACCTCCCACTAGATCATGTTGTTTAGAGCCCCACTCAACTGTAGAGCCTACAGTTGAGTATTTCCAGGGGTGGGGCTTCCCATCTTTTCTGGGCAACCTGTTACAGTGTCTCACCACCCTAATAGTGAAGAATTTCCTCCTAATATCTAATTTAAATTTCCCCTCTTCAAGTGCAAGCTGTACAGATTATCTACAGTAGATCAAACAGGAACAAGTCCAAAAGGGTTTTGAATGTCTCCAGAGAAGATGACCCCACAACCTCTCTGGACAGCCTATTCCAGTGCTCTGTTACCCTCACAGTAAAGCAGTTTATCCTTATCAAGCAATGAATTGTTGAATTCACTTTTTTCTTTTTTTTAATTGTTGGACAATGAGCGACTTCCATACATGGTAATATTTAGGATAACTGCATATCTCATAGGATGAAATGGCCCTAAGGGGGAAACCTCATTCTGTCCCCATCTACACCAGCACCGCCACAGGCAGCTGGTCTCTCTGTATTGCAGACACCTGGCAGAGGCTGATTGGTGGTACTGGGAATGAGCCATGTACCAACAAGTCTGATGGGGCCACAGCAGGCTTGTGATGCGGGCAGTCAGTGAGGGGCAAATAGGTTGGAGCTGCCCATAATGCTGAGATGTAAGACATAATGGTGCAGATCTTGTTGATGGCCATGTGCTAATGCACTCTTCTGGGGCAACCGTCCACAGCAGCAATATGAGATGAAAAGTGCACTTGTTCCTATTCTGAAACTTGCTCCTGCAACTGTTAGTTCCTCCCATCATCACAGACATAATCTGTCACATAAGAGTCACTTAATTCACCTAGTTCTACCTGTCTGTATTTCTTTATATCACCACCACTATGTGAAGGAAAAATAATCCATCAAGTAAGAGTGCTTCTATTTTCTGGTCTATGTGTGTGTAAGTAGAATCTCTATGTCTGCAAGACTGTCAATGCTACATATGCATAAAGAGCCTTATATTCAGCATTCATTATTTTTTTCTGAGTTTCTGAAAGATGCTACACAAAATGAACTTCTAGCATATGATGCTCTGTTCTCTGTCGGCATCTAATTCTCCCTCTGCTTCACCTTTGAGCAAAGAAAGCTGTTAAACTCCATCCTTTATTGTAACTTTCAACATTTTGAGCACCCACCATCCATCTTACTGTGAACTGCAGCTATGTCTTGATTTTGTTTAGTATGATAGCCACCTATTTTTTTGATCCTTGGCAGGAACAGCTGTTCTTTATTATATGGACAGGAGTAACAATTCAAATGGTTATAATTGATTTGCACCTTGTTTTAGAGGCACTTCATTCACCTCTTCAGTTCACTTGCTCCTAATTAATCCATCAGTTATAATCATCAACAAAGGATTCTGCTTTTTATAATATCTTATATGTGTGATTTGTGGCCAGTATTAATACTACCACAGCCATGGAGGTAAAGCATTTTATCTGTCTTCTATGGACATTTTTCCTCACACATTTTACCAGCAGCTTTTCTCTTACTCTCAGCTGGACTACAGGCATGATATCATGATGTAATAGATGACTCCACACACACTGCTAGTATTCTGTACTTCTAGTCCTTTCTTATTCCCAGAATTTGATATCTTCCGGTCAAGTAAAACTTAAAGAACTTCAGCTTGCATAATATAAGACAATTCTGTAATGTTGAGTTGATTAAAAATGGAGTTTGAAAATGTATTCTCCTGAAAATTTTACATTTAGTTATGTTTGGTGATAGATGTATGTAAGAGCAGTAGCATAGTCATACTCTCCGGAGTAGAAAAATTCTGTAGGTAAGTTTGCTGAAGAAAGATGTATTTGTCCTCTTTATGCGTAAGTATTACATACTGTTTTGATTACCAACAATGTAGAGCTTTTTTTACTTCATGTTTTAAATTCTTATTCACTAGGAGGAAAGAATTGAAGCATTTTGTCTTCTGTTTCCACATTGAGCCTGTTAGTAGTGGTAGGATTGAGATTCTTACAGTTAAAATTGCAGATGTGGAAGCTTCCATTTATATCACCTACTATATATCTGTCTATATAAATTAATGATGAGTTGCTCTTGTGCATAATTATTCTAAATAAATAAATAAATTTGTAGGAATAGATAATAAATTATTATAAATGACCTGTTAAGGAAATTCTTTGACTGTATGCCAAGAAGTTAAAAAACATCATCAGCGAATGGATGGAGGAAATACATTGTGTCTGTATGTATGAGTCAGAGCAAAGCTGTTTTAAACAGGTCTGGTTTTCTAAGTCCCCTTCAGTATATTATCATCAGAATATATGTAACATCAGTGACTGTGTAAAAATATGGAAAAGAAGGCAGTACCCATGCAATATGTAACTGGTGAAGAGGATAACAAGTTTTCAAGGATCATTTTAAGTAATGTAAGCAGCAATATACATTTTCACATTATTTTTGTTTCTCATATTTTATGCAATTCTGTTAGAATTTAACAATGAAACTCATATTGCAATGAACCAACAGAATTAATTTTAACCAATAGAGTCTTCAAAACTAACTAATAATATCTCAATTAAAATACATAATAAAGTGAAACTGGGAAGGAAGAAGGCTAGAATTAGAAGCTAAATTTAAGGGATGATGTATTCTTATATTGGTGTCTGCAGGTATGCAGTGTGTGGAGGGCTCTGTATTTTAAATATCAGTTTTGTTTTATCCATTGTGACTGAAGTCTTACATCAGAGTGGAAAAATAGTATATGCAAATTTTGAAAACTATAAGTAAAAAAGCAGCTTAAATCCCAGATTAGAATTAATAAAGTTCCAGCCTTGTATTTGGTCCGTTTCCCAATGATGTCACTTGGCCTGTGTGGAGGCAAATGAGGTGGTGCAAGATTGGAGCTTAACTGGGAAGCTAGACCTAACCTACTTTAAGAATGTTCATATTTAAAAAAAAAAAAAAAAAGTGGGATTTTTTCAATTTTGAACAATTGTTTACAGCAAAATAATTTGGGGTGTTCTTTGGAAAAGGGTACTCTTTTATTTTTCAACAGTGTATTAAAAATCATTACAAGTGAGAAATTTAGTTTGGTTAATGGATGGGGATAGAATTGTAATTTCTTCTCTTCTGCAGTAGGACATATTAGGTGAATGGTAACTACTGAGCTGAAAGAGTTTGTTAATGTGAATAAAAGCACAGCTTTTACCAAGGTTCACAAACTTGCACAAAAAAAAATGCCAGTGTTCACTCACTTATATGTACTCACATATAAGTATCATCATTTGAGAGGTGGTTACTTAATGAAAAATGTCTTAGAAGCATCTACAATACATTGCTGTAGCACCTTGACAACTTAAAATAATTTACAAAGACCAAAAGCAGCAGGAGAAACTTAAATCATATCTTTTCTGCAGTTTCCAGACTCATCAAGCAGCTGAGCTACTTGTGTGTGCCATGGCCGTTTGGGAGGTTTATCTGTGCTCATCATTTAACTTAAGAGAGAAGAGGAAACATTTAGTGTTTTAAAACCTTCTTCATTACAACACCTGATGTGCATATATAACGTCATGGTAATGACCTGTTACTGGGTTTTAATGCATTAAAGGGTTGAAAAAATAAGGTCTGGGGGTTTGTCAAATAGTTCAGTGTTCGCAGAAACATTTTTATCTACAGAGCAAAAATGTAGGGGATTTTATGTTTGGTTGTTTTTTAAAAATTTACTTTTTAATTTTTTTTTTTCTATTTTCTTTGTGTGTGTGTGTGTATGAAAAAAATACAGTGAAGAAAAGCCATATAGTGGTTGCTCATAAAACTTCTGAATTCCACAGCAATATATTTGTTCAGACCTAGAAATCGAAGTAAAACATGGATTAGCAGCCTCAGAACTATATATTATATTAGTGGATATAAAATATTGGGGAAAAAAGGGTTTGTATTGTACTTACTGTTACATGGCTCTCCTATCAAATTAATCAGCCTTAAAACTGGTCTGAAATTACAAACAAAATCGTATAATCACCCCTCCTCTCTCACTCCCTAAAATCTTAAGTGATGAGAAAAAAAATTACAGCCTATCAAAATGTTCAAGAAATAGGGTGAGGAAAAGACTATAGCATGCAGGCATCCATTCAAAGTAGATGTTTTGACCAAACATGGGATTCCTTAGGGCAGAAAAAGAGGTCACAGTCTTCCTCAGGCATGTATTCTGCTCTGCAAGGCAAGATTTATTATTTTGTTGCCTGCTTCTCTAACGAGAGAATTCCTGTCAACTTATCAAATACTCAAATACTGTGCTCTTGTGTCAGATGAGAGCTGATCCTTGAGGTGTAGCTTCTCTGCAAGGGGTATGCACATAGATGCTGCTCCTGCCAAGCCAGTCTCAGAAAAAAATCATGGCCACAGTGGCCATGCCAGTGTCCTTTATTTTATATAAACATGTATCATGTATAAGCATTTAATAACATTACTTTCGTAATGTAAAACTCCTTACAGCAACAAGAACTCCTGATTCAGTTTCAGGGGGGCTACTACCAAGATCAAAGAAGTGTCTTAAGCACACCTGCTCTCCTCTAACTGCATAGTTCACCCTTCTTGAAGCTTGTGTTCCAGATAACTCTCTCTCTGCCTGTTTAAGTAATTTCTGGCCCCTACACTTCTTTGCTGAAGACTGATTCTCCCCACTGTAGATATTACAATAAAAAATGAAAAATAGACAATTCATAACACATACTAGAACAGGAACAATCAAAATGCAGAAACTTGGTCTTTTCTAATGATTCTTACACAGAGGCTGTTGCTACTGGTCAGATAGATGGTAACACGTAGGTGGTGGAAGCTGGACCATTTGATTTGAATGGGCTGGATTAGAGCTGCATTCCAGGTGAGAACACAAATTGAGATAAAGTCTGTTCCTGCTTGGCTGGACAAACAGGGGCAGGAAAGTGTCCTCTGCCAGGATGGCCAGGGCTGGACTGGCAAAGCTCATTGTGCCCCTGTCTGGAGCTTTACAGGTCTGCCAAATCTTGAGGAAGCAGCAATACATTATAGTATCAACAACTGTTTCTTATGAGAGAGTCAGAGCCACATTTTCAAGCTTTTCTTATTTGCAAAAAATTACAGCCAAAAGTCTTTCTTAACATTAAAACATTTTAAAGGTAATAATCAATGGATTCCATATATATACACACATGTGCATTCATTTATTTATGTACACATACCATTAATCTTCTGAAGCCTTTTTGCATGGCATCCACACTGTGTGGCTAGCAAGCAGCAATAGAAGTATATTCTTTTCAGAATTACTTTATTTTTCTGCCTTTGCATATGAAATATTTCTATTCTCCTTATGATCTGAGACCTTGGTCACCTTTATGTGTGAGGAAAGGGTGAGAAGAAGCTTACTCCAGAGATTCAAATTTTTGGACAACATGCTGTTTTGTGATAACTTCAGCAGTCAAGGAAGAACACAAATTGTCTAGCAATACTGATCAGTACCACACTAAGACTTACTGACATATTCAGTGGTTCTTTTTTGCCCCAAGTTTATATGCTTTTCAAATTCTGGTGAAGAAACAGTGTTAAACTACAGTGACCCAGACAAGTTCAGACAGGTATTTTAACCTCATGTGCCTGCCTAGTTTCTCCTCTCCTTCACATTCCCTTCCATTCCCATATCCTTTTCTTTGAAATATTACTCAAAAGCTAATACAAATCTTTGGTCATGAGTCTCAGATAAGACTACTACAAAGCTTCAAAGAAAGAAAGCATTCCAATTAACTTTCCTTTTCACTTTACCTATTAAATGTTTTAGAAAATTAATTAAAACCTTCTTTTAAAGACAAAGTGGCATTCTCTTGTTCTATTTATATCTTCCAACAATTCTGATTGTTTTAATGCATTCCAAAGCCTTCTTTACACGGTACATGTTACTAATTAAATACCTGAAATTATGCTTGATAACATTAATTTAATTACTGATTATAACAAAATAAACTCACTTGGTGGTAGGCTTACCAATAAATCTAAGCAGATCAAGAAAAAGAACATTCACTTTCCTGAACATTTTTATGTATTTAATCCATATTTATTTATGCCTTTTATCTCCAGTGCTACCTCTCTCTTAGTATTTATTTTTCCCTCCATACTTAAGATAGCAATTATCTACCTACTATTTACTTGCTATCAATCCATCATCAGCTTTTGTCAATCAATTGAGCTGAATTATTTTACCATAGGTGTTTCAACAACAGAATAAAGGCCAGATGCAGAGAGAGAGACTTAGTAGTGTTTGGCATTGCAGGAATGAACCTCTAACTGCTTAACATAGGTACTGAATTCAGAAAATGTGTTTGTTTCCTGGGCTCTCTACCCCTGCAGAGGTGCATGAGATGCCTCAGAAGGGAATGAAATGACTCACAAATGTGAAGAAAAGACATGCTGAATTTACTCCTGCGAAATGAGTCTATCAGAGACAGTCCACCTCTCTCTAGAAATTAGATACTTTATCTCATGTCATATAGAGTACAGAACTGTACCTGTAGGGTAGAGTTATAGATCCCTTCTTTCTTAAAATGAAGTTGCTTTTTGCTTTTAAGACATGATTGGAGAAAGAGATATCTCTGCTTATTGCCATTGTTAGCTATTTTTACATATTGGCCAAAAAATTGGAGAACATTAGGTGGCAAGACACACTAAGGTCTATATGTTTCATTGCTTTACCTGAAAACAGTACTTATTATTGTGTTCTGGGAAGAGCCTAGTTTTGAGGTGTAACAGTGCTTATGAGAATCCTTAATAAACACAGGAAAGGGAAAGACAGGGTAAATTAAATTAAAATAAAATTTATATAAAAAATAAGGAAGACTCCAAATCAACTTCAGTTAAATCCTTGGTTTACCTCGTGACTGAACAACTTTGCAAATGCAATTTTTTTCCCCAATGATTTGGACGTTCTAATATATGTAGTGAGTTTTAAATATAATTTGGTATTTTAGAACAATACTATAATTGCACAGATTTTTTGTAGACAGTCGTATCAAATACACATTAACTATTGTACCTGGATGAACTGACTTTTGACAAGGTTTGGAGCTCAGCTGATTCTTTCTCACATGAGTAGATGAGTTTAATCTTACACTAAGCCCTCAGCCCAAACGTCTGTCAGTCAGAATGGGAAAGGCTAATAACTTAGGGAAAAGATTTTATGACAGCATAGTAATTTGCAGGGGAAAAGTGTGATGAAAAAAAATTGCAGTACTGAAGGACAGAGAGGAGAGTGCTTTTGGGTGCTTTCTGGGCTGTTGCTCCATGAAGATAAAATACTGAAGCAAATTATTTTTGAGAATAAAAGAAGATGGCACTGAATGTGCTAAGGAGTGTTAGTATGGGAGTGAGCTTGCAGGGGTGTGAGGGTGGTGGTAGGGGAGGGGAAGACAAACCTGGAGCAGAAGGCAATATCCAGTTTAGTCTTCTGCTTTGTATTTGGTCACTGATGGCCTGTGAGGGTACTACCTTCAACCTGCTACAAAATTATCCTCTGGTGAAGTGTATTAGCAGAGGTTTGGCAGTATTTCTCTCTCCTAGTCCTCTTTAAAGCTTCATGTTTTGTGGCAAGCAAGACACTGTTTTCCTTAGTTCCTTTGTTGTAAGAAACTTTTATCTCAGTAGTTGTGACTAGGGGCCAAAAACAAGGAAACTGAGATAGGAAGTTCTGCTCAATCCAGGCAGGTGGGTTGTTGTTACTAGTTGCAATTAAGTTTCTCAGAACATTCTTCTCATGTGGATGGCCGATTATTCAACTTTTTATAGATTGGTAAATCACACTACTCCTTAACTTATGGGTAATGAGTCTCATCTTAATAAACCTCCTACAGAGGTTAGAGTGGGACCAAGTGTATGAGATTTCTGGTTTGCTTTTATTCAGTAAATATTTAGTTGGCAGAAAGTTTAATGAAGTCACAGCTTTAATCTCTTAAATCCATCCCTTAAAAAAAAGAAAGATTATTTTAGCAAGGTAAGCTGGCAGAGTTTTTTTGCAAGTGATATAGAAAGCTGAAGTTGACAACATCTTAATCAGAAGAAAAAGCTGACTGAACAACAGCATGTCTTCCAAAATAGTATAATATGTGTATTTTGAGACTTAACTGTTATCTTACAAGTAACAAAACACAGAAACCATGAAATACAGCTGAATGTAATAGGGCAGAATGAGATAATTTTAAAGTCATAAACAGTATTTTTTTTCCTTAGCTATAAAATATTACCTTGTTTAAAAAAAAAAAAAAAAATTTTGGAATACTTCAGTGTAGATATGCCCAACTTAACTTTAGCAGCAGTCAGAAGTGAAAAATTGGTGTAGTAGATACTTCCTACTCCTGAGTAATATCCCCAGAGTAACTTCTGTGAGGAGGTTCTAGGGTTCATGATGTGTAACACCATCTTTAAAAATGCTTGTGTAAAGCTGCTCATGTCAAATTTATCCTGTAAAAAGAAAAACGTAGAGAACAGATTTTTCAGCTGTCAGTCTAATTTCTTTGCATTTAGTTTACTTGCATCTTGCTGTTCTTATTGTAAGCTGTAAGTTGAGCCTTCTGGGAATCTTAGCTAACCAGGAGGCATGCAATGCATCCACTGACTTTAAAAGACTGCAAGAGGATTATTCATATCCTTATTCCTACTAAAAATTTCCTTGGAATCTAGTTTATCTGCTACACATTAAAAAATTCCTTATGAATAGTGAGATTTCTAAAGGCAGTGCTACAGTGCTGATCAATGGGAGAAAAATCATTTGGCCTGTTTGAATACGTGTGGTGTGCTTTAAAAAAAAAATAAAATATAGAGGACTTCAGAACTGCTTATGCTGTCATGTCTTAGTTGAGCAGAGCAAACAGAAACACTTGGAAGTAAAGCATCCTGATTGTATGATAGCTTCATAGGATGTCTTTCCCACTTTCTTCTTCCCAGTGCGGTGACATCAAGGAAATAGCATTGCTCTTGGAGACTCTGTGTTCTCTGAGGAGTTTGTGGCCTGGAACAGAACTGTGCACTCAAGTGATAACGAATAGCAGTGAGTGATGAAAACATTTTATATATCAAAACCAAATGGAATTGCAAAAGGATATGAACTAATTATGCAGACGATAAGAGAGTGAAGAAAAGGAAATGGTGTAGACAAAACTTTAAACTTACATAAGAGCTCAGTGCTGGGTCAGACTAAAGGTCTATCTAGTTCAGTGTTACATCTTCAGTTCTGGCAAGTACTGAATTCTTAAGAAAGCATACATATAAAACAAGCGTGTTGAGAGCTTCAATGCATGGATTTTTTTTCTCAACTTTAAGCAGATAATAATGTAAGACTTTTACAAATAAGAATTTGAATTTGGACCAAAAAACTCAGTAGCTACTCATGGTCTCATCTTGTACCAGTCTAAACCTTTCAATCTTAGAAATCATAGATTCGTAGATTCATTAAGGTTGGAGGGGACCTTAAAGGTCATCATGTTCCAACCCCCCTGCCATGAGCAGGGAACCCTACCACTAGACCAGGTTGCATAAAACCTCATCCAACCTGGCCTTAAAAAACATCCAGGGATGTAGCATCAACAACCTCCCTGGGCAACGCGTTCCAGTTCCTCACTACCCTTATAGTGAAAAATTTATTCCTAATATCTAACCTAAGTCTCCCCTCTCTCAGTTTAAAACCATTACCCCTCGTCCTATCACTATCTTTTCTTCTTCTCTGATGAAACCCCCCCCCCGCAGCTTTCCTGTAGGCCCCCTTCACTGGAAGGCTGCTATAAGGTCTCCCCGGAGCCTTCTCTCTTCTCTTCTCTTCTCTTCTCTTCTCTTCTCTTCTCTTCTCTTCTCTTCTCTTCTCTTCTCTTCTCTTCTCTTCTCTTCTCTTCTCTTCTCTTCTCTTCTCTTCTCTTCTCTTCTCTTCTCTTCTCTTCTCTTCTCTTCTCTTCTCTTCTCTTCTCTTCTCTTCTCTTCTCTTCTCTTCTCTTCTCTTCTCTTCTCTTCTCTTCTCTTCTCTTCTTCTCTTCTCCTCTTTTCTAGGCTGAACAGCCCCAACTCTCTCAGCCTGTCTTCATAGCAGAGGTGCTCCAGGCCTTTGATCATCTTGGTGGCCTTTCTCTGGACCTTCTCTAACAGGTCTATATCTTTCTTGTGCTGAGAGCACCAGAACTGTACACAGTATTCCAGGTGTAGCCTCACCAGAGCAGACTAGAGGGGCAGAATCACCTCCCTGGCCCTGCTGGCCACACTTCTTTTGATGCAGCCCAGGATGCAGTTGCTCTCTGGGCTCCAGCGCACACTGGCAGCTCCTGTCGAGCTTCTCATCTACGACCACCCCCAAGTCCTTCTCCTCAGGACTGCTGTCTATTCTCCCCCCAGCCTGGATTTTTGCCTGGGGTTGTGCCCACCCAGGTGCAGGACCTTGCACTTGGCCTTGTTGAACTTAATGAGTTTAGCACTGGCCCACCTCTCCAGCCTGCCAAGGTCCCTCTGGAGGGCATCCCTTCCCTCTAGGGTGTCAAACACACCACACAGCTTGGTATCATCAGCAGATTTGCTGAAGATACACTCAATCCCACTGTCCATGTCTCCAACAAAGATGTTAAACAGCACTGGTCCCAATACTGACCCCCGAGGGACACCACTCGTCACCTGCCTCCATTTGGACATTGAGCCATTGACCACAACTCTCTGGGTATAGCCATCCACCCAATTCCTTATCCACCGAGTGGTCCATCTGTCAAATCCATGCCTTGTCAGTTTGGAGACCAGGATGTCATGTGGGACAGTGTCAAGCGCCTTGCACAAATTCAGGTAGATAACATCAGTTGCTCTGCCACCATCTACAATCTCTGTAGCCTTGTTGTAGAAGGCCACCAGATTGGTCAGGCATGACTTGCCCTTAGTGAAGCCATGTTGGCTGTCACCAGTCATCTCTTTATTTTCCATGTACCTTAGCAGATATTCCAGGAGGATCTGCTCCATGATCTTGCCAGGCACAGAGTGAGACTGACTGGCCTGTAGTTTCCTGGGTCTTCCTTATTCCCTTTTTAAAAAATAGGGGCTGTGTTCCCTTTTTTCCAATCAGCAGGAACCTCACCAGACTGCCATGACCTCTCAAATATGATGGACAGGGGTTTAGCAATTTCATCCACCAGCTCCCTCAGGACCTGTAGGTGAATCCCATCAGGTCCCATAGATTTATGCACCTTCAGGTTCTTTAGATGGTCACGAACATGCTCTACACCTATGATGGGGGGTAATTTACTCTCCCAGTCCCTGCTTTCACTTGTGGCCTTTGTGTTGAGGCGGAAGCACTTTCCAGAGAAAACTGAAGTCATTGAGGACCTCAGCCTTCTCAATATCCTGTGTTACTATTTCACCAGTTTCCTTCAGGAGAGGGCTGACTTCCTCCTCGGTTGTCATTTTCTCCCTAACATACCTAAAGAAGCTTTTCTTATTGTTCTTAACATCCCTGGCAAGATTTAGTTCTAGCAGGGATTTGGCTCTCCTCACCTGATCCCTAGCTGCTTGGACAACCTCTCTGTAATCTTCCCAGGATACCTGCCCTAGCTTCCACCCCCTGTATGCTTCCTTTTTCAGTTTGAGCTTTTCTAGGAGCTGCTTACTCATCCACACTGGCCTCCTGGAGTTTCTACCTGACTTCCTCTTATTTGGGATGCAACAGTCTTGGGCCTGCAGAAGTTGATTTTTATACTGTTTGCTATGGCATGCTGTAAAAGACTTGAGTTTCACAAACTAATTATATGCTTGTATGAAAGATAATGCACTCACAGCTTTTAATAAAATACCATGGTGGAAATTCCTTCACAATTCAGGTCTGCCATTAACTGCTTAATCCTGTGGTACTTGGCTGCTTCAAAAGCTTTAGCAGAATTTTTGAGCCACAAATCCAGCATTACTGCTAGAAGGATTATTTATTTTATTTTTACTCAGTTTACATAAATCCTAATTATTCATAATGCACTGATCATGTTACATTTCAGTATCATATCTACTTGTTTGCCTGGGGCTGTCAAGGTTTTAAGTTTAAGACTGCTGTCACACTTGCTACCTTTTAGTATTTTGGTAGCAACATAAGCTCTCTGTGTGTTTTTCAAGGTACTAGACTAAATGCTTCTGTTCCGCATTTTCTGGCCTTTCTGGTATTTTATTCAGGAAAAACTCTAACATTCCTTGAGTTCTTTTGGTTTTAAATTTCAAAATGCATTTTCATTATTTCAGTTAGCTGTAATGCAGTCAGCTATTTAAAAATGGTTTTATTGGTCTTGACGTTGAACTCCACTGAGGAAGGTACAACTGATGGTACCTTACTAGGTAGGCAAAGTATTTGAAGGTACAGTTTGTGATCTTTCTTGCCAACCTTGCAGACCTGGCCTTTTGTCCAGTATAAGGGAAAATACACTGGTATAATATGTGGGTGGCTTGAACAGCTCATCAGATGAATAGCTTGAACAGCTAACCAGGATTCACCTGAATATTTTTCCATGAGACCTATGGGCAGCACAACTGACTATGTGATATTGACCACAGTCTTCTTTGCATGGCTCTTCAAGCAAATAAATGGCTTTTTGTATTGGTCTGAGATGGGTGATATTTCGTAGAATGATAGATTTTTGCTAGCATACAGAAACACCTTTTAGCAAAATGTGTTTAACAATTGTCTTACATGCATCTTACACAGTGACATGCTTAAGAGTCATGTTTGACCAAAAGATTTGAGTAAGGTGTTTTTCTACTAGATCTGCTCGTTCAGTAAAAAATTCTGAATTATCCTATTTAGGGCAAAGAGTTGTAGCCCTAAAAATAATGACAATGAATGCTAGGAGATACATCAGATATATAACTTAGAACACTCTTTAATTTGAAAGTATTTATTTGCTATAAACTTAAAGAATTTTGAGTACCTAAGTAAAAGAGAAAAAATTTGCAATAGTCATATGGAAGTTTAACTCCTATTTTATTCCATTAAATTACTTTGAATAGCTACATATCAAGTACCAGGTTGTTTTGTGGACTGCTTCCCCTGTAGATTCTTCTGCAATCAATGCACATGATCCAGGATTTACTATTGTTGAACACAGGGGAAGAGCAGAGCTGGGTAAAGAGTAAAATCTATTTTTAAAAGCCATTAAAAAAAGACATCTTAGCCACAAAATGCATGCAATTTAGAGTATTGGTAGTGGCTCATTTAAGATACTGTTCCAAACTTGATGGCAGATATCAAAAAAGACTTTCAATGCAACAGATAATCCCTATATTTTTAACTATTTTCTAGATTCTAAATGCCTTTGAAAACTTTCTGCTAGTGTTTCGAAGGCAAAGTTTTCTGTTTTCATTCATCTCCTTGCATTTCAATTGGGAGGTGAGAAGAGTGGTATTAACAGGATGGCATTCATCTGGTAGTCTGTTCTCAGATGCTTGTGATGATAGGATTAAAATATACTGTTGAATCTATGTACTGTTTTCATGCAATAAATGCTTTAGCTGAGTTACCTGAAGTTACTCCTATTGTATTTCCCTATTGACAGAATGTAAGATTAAGGTGATGACAGTCACATACAATGTTATCTAGATGTATGTACTAATTGTAAAAATATATCAATCACTTTACCTTTATCTGAGTTGAGAAAGAAACAGTATGAAGCAAAATGCATTAAAAACATTACTCTTTAAGCTACCACTGCATCTTTTGCTACATTTACCTTAGATTAATGAGTTTAAGTCTCCAGTGGAGCTACTACTTATACCAGGTGGCCCAGTCTAATGCAGTAACTTTAATATTTGAGGAGGTCTGAAGAAGAATAAAATAAAGAAACATCAGCATAGCAACACAAAAACTGATTAGTGTAACATAAGGATACAGGCTGGAGGCATTAGGAAAAGTAATGGTAAGGTTTGGCCTGCAGGGCCACTGTGTGGAGCAGCTGGGGCTGTGCCATGCCAGACACCGTTGACTCCAGAGGCTCCAACCCACCCTCGCAGTGCCCAGCTGAGCCTCGTAGCCGCCACAGTGGCACCTTGGGGAAAGCCCCTGTAAGGAAGGGCAAAATGATGTCTGGAAGTGAGGGGTGAGGGGATCAGCATGAGAAACAGCCCTGTGAGCACTAAGGAGAGATGGGGAGGAGGGGCTCACCTGCGACTCATGGAAGACTGGTAAACCTGAAGTCTGTGCAGACACTTGACAAGATCTAGGCCTTGATTAACCTAATGCAGTTCAACAAGAGTAAGTGCAGAGTCCTGCATCTGGGGAGAAAAAACACCATGCATCAGTATAGATTAGGGATTGACCTGCTAGAAAGCAGCCCCATGGAGAAGGACCTTGGGGTCCTGGTGGACAAGTTATCCATGGAACAGCAATGTGCCCTTGTGGCCAAGAGAGCCAATAGTATGCTGGTATGCATTAAGAAGAGTGTGTCCAGGAGGGTGGGGAAGGTTCTCCTCCTCCTCTACTCTGCCCTAGTGAGACCCCACCAGGAGTATTGTATCCAGTTCTGGGCTCCCCAGTTCAAGAAGGACAGGGATATGCTGGAAAGAGTCCAATGGAGGGCTACAAGGATGATTAAGGGACTCGAATATCTGTCATAATAGGAAAGGCTAAGAGGCCTGGGGCTGTTCTGTCTTAAGAAAAGAAGACTGAGAGGAGACCTTACTAATGTCTATAAATATCTGATGAGTGGATGTCAAGAACGGGCCAGTCTCTTTTCAGTAGTGCTCTGTAATAGGACAAGAGGAAACGGTACCACATTACAACACAGAAAGTTCCACCTCAACATGAGGAAAATCTTCTTTACTGTGAGGGTGACAGAGCACTGGAACAGCCTGCCCAGAGAGGTTGTGGAGTCTCCTTCTCTGGAGACTTTCAAGACCCATCTGGACATGTTCCTGTGTGATCTGCCCTAGGTATTGCTGCTCTGGCAGAAGGGCTGGACTCAATGATCTTCATTGGTTCCTTCCAACTGCTATGATTCTATGATTCTAAGACCATGGTGGAGCAGGGTGATAATCTGTGGAGGCACTGTGGGCATGGAGGACATATACTGGAGCAGGTTGAGAGGCTGCAAGAAAGATGAGGGGAAGATGGCATTTCGATTTGTCTTGGTTTCTCACTACCCAAACCTATATTGTCAATAAATTAAACTAGTTTTCCTCAAGTCAAGTCTGGTTTACCTGTGATGGTATCTGCTAAGTGAGGTCCCTGTCCTTATTTTGACCCAAGAGCTTTTTCATCTTATTCTCTGCCCCTGTCATGGGAGAGCAAAGAGGGAGTAAGAGTGGATGGGTGGGTAGCTGGCAGCCAGCCAATGTCAGCCAACCACAAACTTTACTGGCTTGCTGCGTGACACAGCGGTCAGAGGAAGGGCCACTGTCTGGAAGGACTGGTCCCTTCTGAGTTCTGAGCCCTGCTTTTGATGATGTAGAAATGCAGACTTACAAGACAGGATTTTTTTCATAATCTTATTTTTTTCAAGTTTGTTTTTTTAGATAATCAATAGCACGTTAGTTCATGATGGCACAAATGAAAGAAGGCAGGTTGGTTGGAGGCTTTTTTTCTTATTTAATATTTCAGGGCTGTTTGAATAGAGAATTAATCTTCAATTCTTTCTATCTGTCAGCTGAAGTACAGAGCCTGTGGTGACAACCGAAGATCATTACTCTTAGTAATGATGACACTGAAAACAGCGAAGGAAAGAAAGACTTCATAAGTC
Organism: Apus apus; assembly: GCF_020740795.1. Taxonomy (NCBI): domain Eukaryota; kingdom Metazoa; phylum Chordata; class Aves; order Apodiformes; family Apodidae; genus Apus; species Apus apus. The sequence continues at coordinate 93,055,869 of NC_067282.1, read as the reverse complement.
TCAGAAAACTCCTGAAGCTAAGTCTTTTGGTGCCTCATTGTTTTCAATTCCCATGTGTTACAAGGAAGTGTCTTTTTGAAGGTAAGAAATTTTGAGAGGAGTCATTGTAGGCCCCACAACATTTTATCCACATCGTAATATTATAAACTTCCACAGGTGACTTGAAAGTTTAGAAACTACTTCTCATGAAAGCCAGTAAGATATGAGTTCTAAATAATTTTTTTGCCTATCTGGCATATTTTTAATGAAAGTAAGCTGCCACACACCCAGAATGTATTAAAATGTGAGCTATGCTTCTGAAAATTTTTCCTTTCATTATTCCACATTCATCTTTACACACTTAAAAAGAAGTTCATGGTTCTGATAGAAATTCTCGGTTTCTCCCTGTTTCCCTGAAGAAGCAATAACTTGGAAGCAGCCCACGTGAGAAGGCAAGACATGTCTGTGCCAAAACTTGACTGACTCCTCCCTTGCAACATTTCCTTTCTAAATGCCAGTTTCAGACTGTCATGATGTTTGTGCAGTTCTGTATAAAGGGACCTTCTGTCATGCTTTTATTGTAAGCAGTGCTTTCAGTCAAGTTCTCTTGTGCATTGTTATCAGCCTGGGTCTTTGGAAAGGTGACTGAAACACAGTTGTCCTCTTGCTAAAGCTATGGGTGAATCTGACTGAATCCTGCACCAAATTCTGAGTCCATTTGCTGCTGTTTTGAAAGCAGCTTCAAGTTTAGGGCTGTTAGGTTGAACATCAGTGTTCATCAAAAGAGGAAATTGTGTCTTAATGTGTAGGTATGTTCTCTGTCCTTATGAGTCACTGTTGCTATGAGATGAACACTATTAAATACAAGTGTAATAATATGATGTAGACAAATAGCAGGAAAAATTGCCGGAAAATTTAATACGTCAAGCCACACAATGGTGTGTGAACAAAAGGAACAGATAAGTCTTGCACGGCATGTTTTTGTCCTCTTCTGAGAGCCTAGTTCTTTTTTGTTCTTTTTTTTAGGAGGTTTAAGGTGAATATCAGAAAATTTTTTTTTACTGTGAGAGTGACAGAGCACTGGAACAGGCTGCCCAGAGAGGTTGTGGAGTCTCCTTCTCTGGAGACATTCAAAACCCACCTGGACGCCTTCCTGTGTGATGTACTCTAGGTGACCCTGCTCTGGCGGGGGGGTTGGACTAGATGATCTTTCAAGGTCCCTTCCAACCACTATGATTCTATGATTCTATGATTCTATGATTTGTCCTTGTTTTCTTTCTGAAGTTAGAAATTCTCTTTGCATATCCAACAGTGGATCAAGGTCTTCCCTCAATGGCAAAGAAAGGAGTTGTTTTTTTACCATAATGTAGGTGTGGTTGCATACAGGCCTGCCAGTCAAAGGTTCCTTGTTGCCACTTACATCTGGTGTGTATGATTCTGTGTTACGTGGTGTGGTTCTGAGCCTGCAGCTATACAGCCCTCGGGCCCCATCACTTCTGTGTTTGTCCCTTGTTGTTGCACCTGCCCCACCCTTGAATCTGCAAAGACTGAGGCCTCCTCATTGTCTGTGGCTTAGTCAAAAAAACCTCAGAAAGTGAGATATTATGATTGATTCACCAAGAACACCACCACAAACAACAATAACAACAAAAAAACACAGTTGAATTTAATACATGATCAAGTAAAGAATGCTTGCATTCTTTACTTCATGTTACCCAACTTCGTATAGTTTCTTAACTAAGGTACACATTGCATTTGGAGAAAGGAGAAGGTAAGAAGGTAAGCAAGACATCAAGAGAAGTTTAAATAATTATTTAAAACAGCAAACAATAGACAATAGATGGGGGGAAATAACACTGATGGTGGAGTAAGATCAGTAGTTGTTAAACATATGTAAATGGCACATTATAGAATAAGACTAAGGTATAAAATATTAAAAAAAACCCTTTTAACTGACTATTTACCAGTAAGTTACATTTTTTCACATCTGTTAAAAAAATTATTCTAACTGGTGGCTTTGGAAGTGATTAGAACTGCTAAAATACTTCAAAAACATGCTGCATGTATAAAAATAGTAGTTCCAATGCTGTCCTAAACAGAAGGATTAAAAACCATACCAGAAAATCTGTTTTCTTAATATCTCAGATTTGCAGACCAACAAAATATTTGTATGCTTTAGTTAGGATAAGACTCAGATAAGAACCTATTTTGAAATATTACTTCTAACAGAAATTACATGTTTAGCAATTTGTCTGGTGCTGAAATATTTTGTGTGAAGAACAAAAAGGAAAGCCTTTCTGTGTATGGATGCAATGTTTCTGTGTAAATGTTTGTGACTTTTTTCTTATGCAAAATGATATTCTAAAAAATAATATCTCTAGAAGTCTCTTCTGAATGAACAAAAACTATTATATTTTTTAAATGTTTCTAAAATGAAAGGCAATCCAGGCTGTTATAATGGCTCTGCGTTTGTACTCTGTTTATAAACAGTGTTGAGGACAATCCATCATCTGTGCTGAACTTCAAAATGACGACATCTGGACTACATCCTCACAATGGTGTAGCACTGACACTTCAAACAAACTCAGAAAATGGTTAAAAAAAAAAAAAAGAAAAAAAAGCCCTACTTACAACCATCCCATGAGCATAATCGTCTGTGGGCAAACAAAAGACTAAAAGACTCAATTTTGCTGGAAACATTTGAAGTTTCTTCCCCTCCCCCCCATCCTTCTTTCCTTTTCCTGGCTTTAACTTCTTGAACTTTTTAGTTAAGGCAGCCTGAAGGCACTAAATTACAGATGGTGCTCACTCCTACTAAAATTGAAACCTTCCTCTTTCAAAAGGTAATTGTTTCCAGTTGATACATGCAACATGAAGTGGGTAAGTCAGTCATTTGCAGAATGAAAATAGTTCCTATATTCCTGAGAAGGGAAACTCCCTGAAAAGATCTCTGTCCTGAGGAAAAAGATTGCATGGTTTTTCCTTCGCATATGACCTAACTGTAAGCATCAAACCCACTCACAGTAACTTTTGCAGAAACAAGTAAAAGTAGCAAGTGTTCCTTATTATTTATAGTCTATGAATTCAAAAATAAAAATGGAAAAAAGCAGATAGTGTATTTGAAAACATAAATGTCACCTCTTAATATTTTAAGACTTTCTTATAAAGACTGGAGCCTTTTTGAAACTGGGAGTATGTTTAACTGCAGATGATATAATAACTGCAATAATATATAAACGTAATTTAACATTTTACAGTGCATTAAGTTACGTATCTAACCTACACTGAAAAATGCCCACAACCCTGAATATTAAAATATATTGAAATAAATGTTATTACAGACAGAAGTATAAGAAAGTTAGGTTAAGAAAGTTCATTCTGTAGCTTTTGATAAGCTAATGCATGCTAATAGAGGTTTTGTCATTATTTAGCACCTCCAGATCTGGAGTAGGAAATTCTGTTTTTTGTCATTACTGTTCAATGGAGATGTGAGCACAGACCTTAAAGGGAAATGAACTGCGCCATTTCTCACTGAGTTTCATACATACATGATGATAGTAAAGGCATGCTGAGATTCAGGAGTCCTGCATCTTATTTCAGCTCTGAAGAAAATGCACTTTAAGGATACAAATTCTTCTGTCTCTGAACAACCTCTCATTCAGTTTCCTGCTCTTACTTGCTTCTTCTCCTGGCCTTTTTTCTCTGTACCTTTTTCTGGTCTTCTAGTTTCTTGTCCCTCTACTCTCTTGTGAACAACAACAATAAAAAAGGCTTAACAACTTCTATTCCTGTCTTCAAAATCACATCTTAGAGCTATTTTAGAGCTCTCATCTTGCAAGTGGAAAAGCTGCCATGTGTGCATACCTGCAAGTAATACAAGTAGCATTGCACACAAGCTCTCAGAATAGTTTCTGCCTGTGTTTCTGTAACTGAGATATTAAAATCAAGGCCTGAATGCCTGCTGCTTAATTTTAATCATCCAAGTGAGCTGGGCTCAATCAATAGCTGTGTTTGCTTTATTCAGGAGCAAACATACTCCAGCTTATTCCTGCTCCAATAAAAAAAAGCTATTTCCTACTGTCCTTCTGCACCTTTATTTCCTTTAGCTGAATCAAGTAAGATGTACAGTTTAGGATGTGAAACTAGCAACAGCTCCCTAAAACTTTTGTTCCATGTGGATAGCTCGCCTCTCTCAGGGAAGTTGTTTTGGCTTGATGATCTTGCATCCCACTTAAGAATCTTTTCGTCAAGAGGGGTGAGGAGGAATGCATTATTTTGTGCATAGAGACTTGCCCCACATATAGCATTGTGAAATTACTAAAAATGTTTCAGATAAGGCATAAGATCTACCTTTCTGGTGGGAAGGAGTGGGGGGTGGGGTGGGGGAAGAAAAGAAGAAGAAAGGAACTTTGAATATGTGCAGTGAGGCAGGCATTCCTTAACAAGCTTAACCCCTGGGCAGCACAGAGCCTCAGTGCTCCATAGAGTTTTTCTACCAACCTCCCTGGTAGCTCACTGCCTGCTGCAGAACCTGCCCCCAGGATGCAGGAGCAAGACTGCACCTGCTGCTACTTCATGCTCAAAAATCCCAAGCCCATAGAAAGTCCTTGGACTCCTGAAGTATTATGTGATCTTTCAAAACATCTAAATGCTTGACTTCATGAAACTCAAATGAACAAGTCCTTTCACTTTGCAAGACTCCTGCTGCTGTTTCAGAATTAAAGAAAAGTTTGCATGCTGAAAATCTTGTTCATTTTTTTCTCCATCTGTGCCAACTGGTCTAGAAAATGCTATTATCTCTTACAAATATTGCTCCTTTGGAAGAATAATGCATGTGTGTTGTTCATATCTTTTTTTTTTTTCATTTTCAGTACAGATTCACACAAGTAGAAATTTGGTTTCTGTTATAAATGAACTCTGAAAGATATAAAAATGTTTGTGAATATCCCCCATTTCTGAAAAATAAACTAAGGACTGACTGAAATGTAAGGTAGAAGAGGCTGCTTTAAAAAAAAAAAAAAGAAAAAAAAAAAAGAAGAAAAAGCACTGCCTGTGCCTAAGTATTTTGCTGACTATGATGAAACGATGCATATGCTTAACTGAAAAAGGGCAATAACATCCTCCTTCTCCCTGCTGGAAGGTCCCTGTTCTTGGGGAAGTGGGGGTGTCAAGGGAAGATTTTTAAACAAAGCCATGTTAAGTGAGCAATACCAGTTCCCAAGCACAATCTGTTTATCAGGCACGAAGCCTGGCCTATGTTAGTTGTACTGCAGATGAACTCTTCTGAATTATTTCATAGTTCCATTGCCAACTTTATGAAGAATGTTTATTAAAACCATAAGTGTTAAGCAATTACATATAGATGTAATTGTATATCTTCCTAAGATATTTAAAAGTATTCTTATATCTTAATTAAGGCTTCTTGCTGCTAACTGAAAGTGTAATGCTTAATATATTTTAAATCAAAATTGAAGAAACAATAAAAGTGAGGAAAGCTTAACTAATCATTTTGACCAAAGTGGTGATGGTCAACAAAGCTGGGCTTAATCGTGTTTGCATCATATGGTGTTTGATAGACAGTCTGTCTATTGACACTTCTACAGTGATCACTGACCTTTGCTTTATTTGTTCCATCTATAGTTAAAGACAGAACAAGAGGAACTGCACTAACTGAGAATGTTTTTTTCTTTGTGGAAATTGGTGGTTTCACATTAATACAGGTAGTACCTGGGCAGTATCATTAGGCAGTAGTAGAATATTTGCCAATGATTTAAAACCTATTTGTGAAGAGATTGAGAATCAGTTTCAAACAAACAGTTTAAAAAGTCTTAGTAATGAAGACACCTTGGCAAGTAGCACCTGTAAAAGGTAGATCTTTCTCATCACATTTTTTTTTCTCCCATGTTTGCTTTCTGAAAAAAAATACTGGAGAAAAGCAAAAAAAAGCAGTTATACTTTCCTCTGTTTTGTTTTGTTTGTTTGCTTGTTTTTTGTTGTTTAGTTTTGTTTTAAGGTGCATCTGAAAAAAAAAGATAATCATTTAGCAAGACACAAAAAATAAAAGCTTATTTAAAATGTAGCTCTATTTAGTCATTAGTTCTTAAGCTGAGAGAGTCCTGAATTTATTTATTTTTTTATACAAATAGCAATAAATATTAGTCTGGTAGCTTAAAAAAGCAGCCCAATTCAAGGCATTGGAGGTGGTGAGAGGGAAGAAGAGAAAGCGATCTTATTAATAAAACAAAACATAGAGTGTCCATAAAGAGAGATGTATTATGTTGAGAATCAAGTGAAGGATGCACTTGAAAGGAGAAGCTGCAGCTTGGATATTGGGCTGTTGTTCTTTGAGACAAAGTTTGATTAAAAAATTGAGAGAACAGTCGATCCTCTATAAAAGCATAATTGTGTACTGCTGCTTCCCATACAATGGTTCCTTTATGGGCAGCCTCCTGTTTTCTGCTGTGCACTAAACTCTGGCTTTGATTGTACAGGTATGACTTGGAGTTTTGAAGTTTTTGAATGTTCAGGGTTTTTTTTTAAGCAGAACACAGATTTCTAACACAAAGGGGTAGCTTGTTCTGAATCTGGGTTTTTATAATTTCCCCCAAGAATGAAGAAGAAAAATCAGTACTTTACTACCTGAAATATTAATAACACATCCTTTGAAAGCAATTATTGAACTCTAGCAAAATATTATTGTAATCTGGGTAAAATGGTGTTCTGTGCTAAACAGCTCTCAAATCCTACAATAGTAATGTGGAAACTCACTGGCTGAAGAGGGCTGTGTGTGATGGGGATTTACCATTCCTGAAAAAAGCAAAGGAGTGCAGCCAAGCAGCAAGTAAGGAAAGAATGAAATTAACGGATTTCCCTTGATGTTTTAATGAAGTCTGTTTATGCTGGGAGAAGAAAAGAGTTCCAGTTAAGTTTCATTTCTGTATTAGGGATGCCTTCATCACATCCACCAACTTTTTCCAGAATATATTGTTAAATATAAAGGAAATAAATGTGATTTTCCTTTTGCTTGAAAGCTTCTAGGAGAAGTTTAATGTTACTGTGAATTAGTAGCTTCAGCGTATGGCAGATCCTTGAGCAAGATAACTGGTGTTGTCTTAACAACTGATGCCTGCACTTGCAGTGTGTCCCTCCCAGCCTCTCCCTGCAGAGAGCTGGTAGATGTCCCTCATCAGCTGAGGTCACCCTCTCTGCCTCTTAATGCATCTTTGCTTATGGAATGGGAGCTATACTTGCTGTGCATCTCATGAAAATTGTCCATTCTATACATTTTGTAGAAGCAGTCAAGTCAGAACTAAGCGTAGAGTCCGTGTAAGTTTTCTCATCCAATGTTAGATCTCACTCAATGAATAATGGGCATGTTGTGTTTCCGTCCTTACTCACCTTTACCACTTACTAGTTTTGGAACTTAAAATTTATAATGACAGCACTGAGCCAGGGCTCTTGGCTTAGGAAATGAGAATGTTTTAAAGAGAAAATTACTAAGTGCATCATGGTTGAATAATCTGACCTACATTCAAAACTTAGAAAACTTTTCATTCTGCAGATAGATAGAGGGCCCTAACATTGAGAAAAAACATGTTAACTTCTCTCTAAAACACTAGGGTACACAGAAATAGAAGAGTTATTGTGGAACTTACCATTATTTGTTTCAGCATGTTCTGTGGCACTGCAGTTGGTTGGAGAGCTTGTTTTGGTGCAATTTGCTGCATACTACAGTAACTTTCTGTAACTTGCAGACATTTTAATTTGTCTAAACATGTCTCCTAAAGGTCACTAAATTAAAGAACACTTCTACATTATATGTTAAATTAGTTGCTGAGTTGCATAGGGAAAAGAAAGGCTGACTAAATTATTGATAGTGTTTGTCAAAGTATTTTTCTGATACTGCATCAGATGGTTTCATCTTTTAAGCAGATATGGGACTTCCAATTGAGGTCTGAATAGAGTGCAAAGATGATAGATATTTAATTTGCTGATTTGCATATAAAATGCACCTATATGATTTATAATTAGTGATATTAACTATTACTTTGTTCTCTCGCATAGTTGAGTACGAATTAGTAAGAAAATTGTCATCCAAGCCACTCGTGACATAATGTGCAAAAGCCTTGTCTTTTGTTACAAGAAGGAGATTAGGAATTCAGATAATAAAATTCTGTCATGTGCAATTCACCTGTTACATTAAACCTTTATCCCAACCTGTCATTGGATTGATTTATACACTGTTTTTGTAAACACACACACATGCTACTTTCCTTCTCAGCTGTAAAGCATGTAAGGGGAATAGCCTCACTGAAATGAAAGGCTAGTTTGTAGTTTTTAATCCAATCCTTACAAGTCCCATAAAATGTACTTGCGTTTTCAAATTCTGTTGCTACTGCACTGATAGGAGTCAGCCAAGCTTCAGACTATTGTCCTGCTGCCGCATGTAGTGTCTCAAGAGCTATTTGTGTAAAAGCTGGATCTCAATGGAGAAGCTGGAGTGCTTATGGGCTGCAAAACTGTTAGCTAGCAAGGTGCAAAGCTAGCAGATGTCTGAAAATGGCTCAGGTCACACTGCTGAAGCAAATAAAACCCTCTGTGAATCTCAGAGACTACTTGCAATATCTGGCAGTCTACCTGTTTGCTTCCTGATTTGGCTTTCAGTACTGAAAATATATCAATTTTGATCTAAGAATAAAGTTTTTCATCAAGAACTGTCTTCCAGCAGGTTTTAATCTTTCTTTTTCTTTCACTGGTTTGCAAATTGTTCTGTTGTGCGAGTGGCAACACTAGTAGCACTAACTGTGAAAGGTGAATCAAAGCATTAGGCAGACTTAAGAGGAAAAAAAAAGGAAAAAAAAATAAAAGTAAGACTTTATTTTAATTGTCAGCTGGCTAAAACCTCATGTGCTGATAACTAGCATTCTGTAACAACAACTGATAAGAATTAGAGAGTTTCAGTTTTGCTTGTTTGTTTTGGTGGGGGCTCTGAAGCTGGACTGAGAATCCAGCACTAGCAAAAAAACCCAAAAACCCAAGTTGACAAACAGAGGAATTCTCTGACCTAATCGTCTTTTCTGGTGTTAATATGGAAGGGTCATACTAGCTTTTGCAGTCACACTGTCCAGATTTGCAGGAATACACTGACGAGCAACAGAAAGGATGATGTTGCTGCCAGGAAATATATAAGACTTCCCAGCTCTAAATATACATTTTGAACACAATGCATAATGATGAAGTTTCAGGCAGTTTTAATTTATTGTAAGGACAAACATGCTTATATTTTATAAGCCAGTGCGCAAGCCTGCATCAGGACAGCAGCCTCTTCCTCTGTAAGAGAAAGCTCTAGAAGTACCTCAATGCAGTGCTTTTTCTGTCTCATTCAATTCTAGTATCTTGTGTGATCAAATTCCCGTGTACTAGTGCTGTTTCCTTTATACAAGGAGAGTCTCCTTCTCCTGGTATCTGTGTTTGCTTTTCTGATTATGTTACAAATGATCAGCTCAAAATTCAGTAGACTTCTTTTCTGGAGGTCAAAATCTGAGAGATGAGGGTCTGAGTTTCCAAGTCTAAACACTGAAACTGTGTGCTGAGCTCTCATTCTCTTGTTGGCAGGGTGCCCTGACTGCAAACGAGAAATAAAGATGAGGAATAAAGACAATGTAAAAGCAAACGCACTGGGGTTTTGAAGGTTGGATCAAAGTTAAGCTGTTTAAAGCCAGGCAAGTGTACTCTGATCCAAACAAAAAAGTCTTCCACCTCCTTTCCCCTCTATCACTTTTGAGATAAATTTTCTTTCTTTATGGCAATTCTGGGTGGGTGCAGCACTGTGTGAACACTTCTTTTGTTGTTATTACACAGAAGTTCTCTGATAACATTTCAAACCTAGGTCAATTAAGTCAGAAATAAGGTAAGCTCAGTTCCTGAAAACAATGCAAGTCTTTGTGCCTAAATAAAAAAGCACATCTAAATCCCTACGGTTTATGTTTGATCCACTTTTAGATCTTTGTTCAGTATACTGCACATACCTTCAATGCTGCATCATTAAAGAAATAATGTTGGTTTTCATGTCTATTAATGGAAAATTCTATATATTCAATTACTGCAGGGCACAGTGAGTAAAGCAATCTGGCTTTTAAAAACCTGACGTGTGCACACATGCCAGAGACTTGGGAGGTGCATCTTGGAATAGGGACAGGTCTTGTTTCCCTTCATCTCAGACCTAGAGCTGAATCCCCAAGCCACTGGCATTTTTGTTTTATTGTTGCTCTGCAGTCTAGACTAGGAAAAGGAATGATTAAAGACCCTTCATTTGCAATTAGATCTGAGCAGGCTCAACCTTATGCTTCACAGAGTTCTATCTAGGCTTGAGGGGAAATAAGGTGTTCATGTAGATAAAAAAAAAAAAACACCACAAAACAGCACTGAGGCTGTAGCCATCCTCTCTAAAGAAGACTTCTGGCAAACTGAAGACACTACCTACTCAAGAGTCTGATGTCATCTGTCAGTCAGCAGTTTGAGTGAAAGGACTGATGAAGTATTTGGCTTTTCTTTAGGATCATGAAGTAAACTTGATTCTGTGTTTTCCCATTAAATATTCAAATATGAACAAGTCTAAATTAATCATATTCAGACTAGATGCCATTTCACAGCCACACTACTGTTATGCTTAGTAGGATTTATTAAGAACTGCCCACTCATTTTCTCAAGATTAAGGATGCTTTTGGAAAACTTTCTTTCAAAACTTCAAGCTCCTTGCTCACGTAATGTGTTTAGTCTGATATAGTGTAATAATTATATATAAAAACTCATAGATCAGTTTTTTAATTTGGACACAGAGGCATAATACAAAAGTAGCACACCACAAAGCATTTAAATATGCTAAATATCACTTGGAAACACGGAGTGCATAAGGGATTGTGAAAATAATGACCTTATCACTGCAGTAAATTCCATTATCCTCAGAGATTATTATACTTTCAGAATGTTTTAGGGAATGCAGCCCAAGCAACAAGAAGCATCAGAGCAATTCCAGCAGGCAGCATTTAAAAAACAAAAGTGAATTGTTGCCATGTTTAAGTGCATTCCAAAACACACCCAAATTATATTTCTTAAAACTACATTTTCATCCTCAAGAGCACCTGTAGAAAGGAATGTTCTAAATAAAAAACCAAATCTGCAAGCTTTCTGTACAAATCAAAGTTTTGATTTGTAGTTGATGTTTGTGCCATATTATAGGGGAAGTAAGGAGTGCCATTACTAGTATAAAAACAAAAATTGTTTTAAAATCAGGTTGGGGTTTGTTGGAACTCATCTCAGAAGCAATGGGCTGCAACCAGCTGATGACAGAAGTGTTTGGGTAGATCCAGCCAAACTCCACAAGGTACAAAATGTGAGACAGGAGGACAAAACTGACTGAACACTACCTTCAGCATCCTGGCATTCTCTACCCCAGCATACTCAGGTACAGGCTCAGGCCTGCTTGAATTTGCACCCAGCTGTAAGAACCCTCTTTTAGACCATTTTAAACTGAATTACTGGAAGAACACTTGAGGTACATTTTCTTCAGTTAGCTGTACCTACAAACAACTTGCAAACAGCAAATACAGGGGTAAAGCTGGAGACATGCTTGTTTATCCATGGTAGTAGTGTTTTAATAGGGACTCCTTTAAAATGAGGGAAATTTCAGGCATTACCAAATGTTCTTTGAAGTATCTTTGTACTCTCAGTCTGGCACAGAGCAGCCTCCGTGAAGGAAGTCAAGATTCAGGCCTTTTCTCTGGCATGCATGTACATTGGAAATAAGAGCACACTGTTGACTTCAGTCATTGCTGATGCCTTTAGGAAGAATTAAATAAAAAAGCTAAGGAGCTCATGAATTCCACACAAAACAGTAGGGGAAGGATGGGAGGTTGCAGAGGAAGCATCAGTCGGAAGTGGGATGGTCCAAACCAGCCAAGATAATGCTTCCTGAGGTGTAGTCACTGGGTGATACACAAAGGCATGAACACTCCACCTCTTATTTCCTTGACAAGAATGCATTTTATGCACTCATGGGCTAGTAAATCCCATGAGCTCTTTCAAGCTTAAAAGGAGTTGTTCTTACTTTCAAGCCTTCTAAAATCTATTGCACCTTTCCTCATTAAAAAACACTACCCTATCTGTCTTAAGTAATTAATGGATACTATTTATCACTCTTTATGGATGCTGATGGGGGCTGACCTTGTAACACAGCAGCTAACATGAAATCCAAGTGTATTCTGTTTTACATCCAGAAAATCTGGATGCTCCAGGCTTCTGTTCTGCTTTTTATTTAAACTATAAATTGGTGAGGAGACAAAAGGAAAAAAAGTTTCTGAACTGAAAAAGCCTTTAGAAGTGGATTCGGTTCTCTTTTATTACTGTTTTAATGATCTTTGTGAACTGAACTTGCACTTGGAGTCAAAACTTTGCTATTTAAGTCCAGTTGGCACCCATTAAATCCAGTATTAGTCCCACAACACAAAGGGACACCAGTGGTTACATGGACAGGGGGAGTGGAATGAATTAGTTTCACTTCAGACTCTTGTATTTCTTGGCCAGATTTACAATGTTAAAATACTGAATGGGTTCACCCAGCCCAGTTACCTGTTTCTCATTTCAGCAACACCAAAGGAACACCAGTGGTTTAGGCAGCAAAACAACAACTCGGTATTTGTAACATATATGTCAGTAACAAACTTTATTTCACTGCTATTTGAGTTACTGGAATCCTTTCTCTTGTTGACTGAAATATGTTTTTGAGTTATGGACTTTAAGAAGGTTTGAACTGGACTTGTGATGTCTGTATAAATGAGTTAACATCATTTTTATGGCTAATTCACATCACTAATTTTCCTTAGAAAATCCTCAAACACATTGGAAAGCAAAGTGACTACATGGACCATGTAGTTGTAAATAAAGATAGAGAGTTGGGTGTGTACTTAGCCTAACGAGGGTACAATTTCTCAAAAAAAGGAGAAGGATAGGACTCTTTGGGAGTATTTGGAAGTGTTTTTGTCTTACAAACTAAAAGAAAATTAAAAAGTAATAAAAATTAAATAGAGGTTACCTAGGAGAGAGATCTTATGTGATCTTTCCTTATTATGATTTTTTTTGCAGTACTCATTGATTTCTGACAACACAAAACTGTCATAGATTTTATTCAACTGTTGATTAAAACATCTAAATGATCAGTTTCTAGTCTTTTTCAGATGCTTTCTAGGTTAAAATAACAGGAGCTCTGAGCAGCAGTCTGTCAGCTTGTACCTTTCGCAACTGTATAGATTTGTGTTGGTTTTTTTTATAACCAAGATAAATAAGCATTTGGTTTTTCAGTTTCAAATTTCTAGACTTTTTCTGTATAAGAGATGATTGAAATGGTGAATTATTCCTTATAACATTTTTCAGGGGGAATGAGCACATATTTCCAAAGCCAGACTGTGACTGACACAAGACCTGTCTACACCGTTGCATTTTTGAATAATAATTCCTCCTTCTGAGAAGTAAGATGAATATGTTAATTTTAATGTATTCATAGAAGATACCTTAGGATAGTGAATGAGCTTACTGTATACATTTGCTGGGGAAACATGTAATTTAATTACCTTTCTGGAAATAACTTATTTCCTGTTTGTATCGTGGAAGAAATGTGTGATGGAGTAGTTATTGGCATAAACAGATGCCTTGTAATTAACCTACAGGTGAGTAGGAGTCTGTGGCTGACAAAGGCACATTGGCATTTATATACCTGTTTAATCCACCATTAGATGTTTATTTTCAGTGTGTGTTTAGGGGGATTGCTTGTCTGTGTAGGACAGGACAAAACGTTTTCACGCCTACTCACCTCATGGTCTCTATTTACTTTTCTTGTGTACCATTCAGCTAATTCTGATGGGCAGGGCTGCTGACAGCTTTAACAAATTCCCACTCTGTGGAGGAAATAAGGAATGTCTCTAAAGTTAAGAGAGTGGCACATTTTTTCTTTGTTTCTGGCACAGAGGTAATGCAAGAATCAGAAACCACAACAGCAGTATGGAAACATGAATTAATTGAGGAAAGAAAAAAATGTAGAAGAGTAAAAAACTGTAGAAAGAGAGTCCCATGATTACCCCACAATTTTTTTTAGTCTCCTCTGAAGCAGTGTTGTTGTTTCCAAGCTATCACATCTTAACGTGCAATCTTTCCCTCAATTTATTAATATTTTGCATTTTCTGTATAGGAGTATGATTGTAAAATGTAAATAAGGGAAGTTAAGTGGTGCATAATTCTGAACAAATGTTTCTTTGTTATTTATTTACTACTTCTCTGTATGGATTTGGTTACCAACACTTCTGCCTGCACTTCCCCCCCAATAAGAGGAAAAAAATTAAATAAAATTCATTCCTTCATAAAAAATAAAGGAAAACTCTGACCAAAAAAAAGTGTGAGAAATGGATATTCTCTCAAATGGGATTTACACCTCTAAGTTGATGAAATTTACACCTGGTGCTGAATGCCGATATGAGACTTGTATGCTTTTTAAGAATGATTTAAAACATTCTGTGAGGAACCTCTGGAGAGATAACTCTCAGTGTAATAACTAGAGTTAGGTCCAGATTTTCTATGTAATATCCTTTTTTTTTGTTAAAATGCCTAGCACTTAATTTTAATTATTTTAAATTACACGACAAATTTCTTTGTAGTTCTTTTAAGAAAAAAATAATCATCAGTTTCTTTGTTTCATCATGATTTTCTGTAGGATTTCATTTATTTGTTTATTCAATCATATATTAATTTATTTATTTTTTACTTTAAGCACTATCTTGTATTATATATGGACCAGGTATATCAAATGAGAGGGTCTGGGTCTGGTTCTGCCATCCAAAATAGATTTTTGTGATCATCCAATATCCTGTTTTGCTGTTTGGAATGCAGTTTGACCACCCGGACATGAGATTTAAGAAATTTAGATAAGCAAAATTATTCTGGAAAATGTAAGCAAAGAAGTAAATGAAGCCTCATAAAATTTTACACATAAAGAACAATAGCCTTGGAATATGTAGGTTGTTTTTTCCTTAGATAGCTCTTACTGTATTGATGTTTTGTGTCATTATGACTACTGATAATAACAACAGTCCATCAAGCAGTCCTATTGCATGTTGATGTGCACAGTAGTTCCTGCTTTCATTTTTTTGTCATCGTATTCTGCTTCTTGCCTAAAGCTTCCAACTCGGCATCATTATTGTACTTAGACAAGAAGTTTATGCCAGACCTCCTTTCCTTCAAGAATTTCCAGAGACATTTCATCACGTTTTTTTGTTGGGGTTTGTTTGTTTGTTTGTTTGTTTGTTGGGTTTTGTTTTGTTTGTTTGTTTTGGTTTTTTATTGGTGTTTTGGTTTTTTGTGGTTTTTTTTTTTGTTTTGTTTTGTTTTGTTTTGTTTTTTGTTTGTTTGTTTTTTGTCTTTTTCTCTAAGAGATCCATCTTTCTCCTCTTCTTGCTGCAAGATGTCTTAGCCCAGAGATGGGGAATTTTTCAGGTCTCTAACTGCCTCTAGACAGGGCAACAAGAAGACAGCTGTGGGTTATTTGAGGACTTACTTTCATCAAGAAAGCAAAATAGGCTTTAAAGTAGTAGAGGATTCTCTGAGATGTAAATTGTGTGTCTGGAAATATGGAATTATGAAATCCTTTTCCTTAGGATTTTAATTATTGAAGTTGTTAAACAGTGGAATTAGCTCCATGCATAGAGAGGAAGAATATGTAGTATATAGTGTATTTGGGAAGAGTGTGTAGTTTGTCATATTTCTGGGAAATCATCTGAAAAAAATGGTCTGCTTCGGACAGGAGTAGTGCTTTATATCCACTATGGATATAAAGTTTTTTCCATTGCTAACAAGTTCTTATTAATTTAAGAGTGATCTACTGTGGAAGAGAATGATAGCATTTCACCTAAAGATAACTTGATTTCTGGCAATTGTCAGGTGCCAATGGACAACCCTGACATAAGTGAAGGAGCAGAGAGCAAACAGAACAATATATGGAGGTAACGGGAGGGAATGGTATGTTGCTAATTTCTTGATATCACTTTTGAAATGCCGACTGACATGGCAGTGGTCATCCACTGCATGACCTTGCACTAACCACAGTCACAGCAACGAACAGGAAGGAAGAAGAAGATGAAAATGTTTTGGTAGCTGAATTCTCCAAGGAGGTATTCAGAACTCACAATTTCTAGTTTCTCCTTTACCAAACATAGTTATAGATCCACTTATTTCCTTCAAAGGGGAAGAAAGCTTCATTTTAAGGTAGTGGGTTTTGTTTGGTGGTGGTGTTTTTTTGTTTGGTGTTTGTTCCCTGCCCCCCTCCCTGTCCAATAATGCTGCAGTTTACTTGATTACTAGGAAAAGTTGTTTAGTTACAAAACTGGATGTCTCAGGTTGATGCTTTCCAAGGATCTGAGTCAACTCTCTTGTGTTCGTGTATTATTTCTGTAGGGTTCACAGACAATGCTACTAACAAAGCCTACCATCAGTACTCTAGCTTTTATCTTGCTGAGCCTCCCACCACGAGATGAGATCAGAGCTTCCTGTAATATCACTCATAGACAAGCACTTGCCAAATATATGCTACTAGATCTGTATAAGTGCTTGGAGCAAGCATAGCAATGCAAGGTGCTTCTAATTTTTCCTTGTAAACACCTCATCAGTTATTCCGGAAAAATAATATTCAACTATGCAACTGTCCTGAAATGCCCTGACAACGGAGATAATAGTTTTATCAGACAGCTCCATCTGCTTCTGTCAGGCTGGTTTATAGAACTGGAAATGTTTCTGTTCTTATATTTTTCCTCCCAGAGATCACCACACCTATTAATGAAATGTACGTTTCTGGGCATTTTTCCCCCCCATTGTTCAAGGTTAATGAAACAGCATGAAAGCATGGTTACTCTGTTAAGTTTCAAGCACATTCTGAACATACATTACATTTTTCTTTTTCCACAAGTCAGGCAAAGGCTGAGATTCAACACATGCCTCTGACACATAGTAAGGAGACACGTTATCAGAAAGTAATACAAAAAATTAGAACAATTAATTCAGGACAGAACTTTGTTTCCTTGGTAGGACATAATTAATTACTGAACAGATTCTAGCACCTCTTCAAAGTGTTTCAGTCAAAATTGTTATGATGTCAAAATACTGTCAAAATTTTTCGTGTGATCCCTGGGAATGGGAGTTTGGAATTTTTTAATAGGAAAAATATATCAGAAATTATAAGAACATAACACCAAACACAAAATAGGTATAATCTTAAGATATTGTATAAGAGATCAGAAAATATCTAGGATATTTTGCACAGTCATGCATTGGACTTGATTTTGAAGATCCAGAGACACTTAAAATAGATGTGTGTGTTTTAGACTTACTTAATGGCAAATGTTACTTCAAGAGAAACATTCAGTGGCAGCCAATATACCCTGTTACAAAAGGCTGGTTCCAAGAATCAGATGAAGGCAGGTTGTTGAATACAATTACTGCCCCAATTAAAAATAAAATACAGATATATAAATTGGCATCCCTGTCTTATGCTTATCTAACAAGTCATGGTAATAGTTGTAACAATTTCAGAGTGCCTGAGGGTGTGAAAAAAAATGAACATCTAGGAACTATATTTTTATTTTCATTTACTGTTCTGCTGCAACTTAGCAAAATTCTTGTAATGATGCCATAGTCTGAAGCATATATATGAAGTTACTAACATTTTGACAGTGTAAGGTATAAAACCCTAAGTATACAGTTCTTTATTCTTTTTCTTGGCTCTCATAATCTCTGGAAGAATTTTCTTGCTTCCATTTCCTGGTTTAACCATTTGGATCTCAGACTTTTTTTTTTTTTTTTTTTTTTTTTTTTTAATTTCATGAATGGGCATGTGCAGCTTTTTTGAGTCTCATTTTTTGTACTTCATATAGGCTTAGGCTGGCCAAGCAAATCCACCTCTGAAACACTAGGAAAGTAGGAAATTAGCTGCCAAATTCAGAATTCTGTTCTCCTAAATAGGCATTGTCTGTCATCTGGTTTTAATGTTCTATTAAATCTCTTCTGAAATCTATGAATACAAACCTTTAATACAGAATATGCAATGCTTTCAAAGCATGTCTTTATGAATGATAAAGCTGAGTGACAGACATTTTACAGGTACCTCATATTGATTTATTTCATATTTCCTGAGGTAGAAATAGTTGAGGCTAAAGCAACATTCACAAACACAAAATTAGATGATCCTTGTGCTCTTCAGTGGTAATTACCATTCATTGATATCCCTTTTGAAATTTCACAGATTTTAGAAATCAAAGGAAACCACTAATTTTATAAGGACTTAAGTTACTGAAGTAGACTTAGCACCTTATTTAGGAAGTGCTTTTGTCTTTGGTTATGGCCACCTGTTATCAACTCTACCTAAACCACCGCAATTTCAGTGAAACTGTGGCACATCTAGATTTCTCTGAACGTATTTTTATATGCAGAGTTGTTTTGTTTTGTTTTGTTTTTTCAACAAGTATTCACCAAAGTCAATGGTCCTGTTAAGATCAAGTATGTACATACATATGGGATCACATCTGAATCGGTGAGTCCAATAACAATGTTTATACTAGCATTTTTTACTAGTTATCTTAATTAGCAGAATTTTCTAGTGATGTGACATGTGGTCATGCCCTTATTACTTGCTGTTCACGTTCTGTTTTCCTGGAAATGTCTTTAGAAGAACGGCTTGCAGGCCCTAATTGAGTGTCTGGTGTGGACACAAAATACACCAGGGTGAGGAAAGAATGTTGCTCTTGGGAAGGGCCATTTAGAGGGAAATTGAAACATACTTACACTGTTTACTATCCTGTTCAATATTCACCGGAAGGCACCATTTTCCAAGACAGGAAAATAGTACAGAATTTGGCTTTTGCAGTGAAACTTCAGGCTGGTTTATAGCATATATTTACCAGTAGAACCATTCAGTTTTCTGTAGTAATGTTCTGAGACCCATTTATGATTTTTGCTTTTTCTCCCTTTCTGTGAAGCATCCAATGAGGTTTGCTGTTGGAAAAATGATTTGGATGTGACAGGCAACAATGATGCCCCATTAGGGACTGTGCTCTGTAACAGGACATTACTCTGTAGTGGGATATTACTCTGCAATGGGAGAATGCCTGTTGTGAACCCAAATGCATGACTCTCTCTGATAGCTGGGAATGGAATTCAAATAAACCTAACCCTCCTTCCCCTTCCTTTGCCTCCCCATTTCAGTGCTCCTTGAGTAGCTCTCTAGGGATAGAAATATTTCACTGTGCTAAAGAAGCACCTAATCAGCATTTTTTTCTTTTTCTTTTTCTTTTTTTTTCTTTTTTTTTTTTTTTTTTCTGAAAATTACTTATGACAGAGTATAATGGAAGAGACAGAAAAGACAGGTATCACTGTAACAGGAAAAAAAAAATGAAGTGGTGGTATGACAAACAGCCCTCACAGTTCCTCATTTGCTTAGTCTTTGCTTGGCTATTGTGTGGTATCAAAAGTGAAACTTATGCAAGATGAAATTATGGGGAGGTGAATCCAGCTTTGTGAAGGCTGTGAAGAAAAATATATCTAATTTTTAGCATCAACAAGCAGGACAGAATTAGTTATGCTTTTTGCTGTACCTACTTAGATATTGTCTGCCTCATTGTAGTTTGAAAGATGAATATAAACTACCATTCATCAATCATCCCAGTAAGTCTTCGAGTGATTTCATCTTACAAACTAATTAAATTAATCTAAAAATCCAGTATCAGCAGTATTTATTTGGATATTAAACCTGCAGTTGGTTACAGGCCACTTAACTTTCCTGAAATAATTCGAGTTGCTTCCAAGCCTTTTTACAAGCCAACTGTTTCACATATTAGGTGCAACAGTTTTTCTTCATTTACTTTCAACTGGCATGATTGGTTTTTATGTTAAAAAATAAAATAATAATAAAAAAATAATCCAAAAACCCCTTAAAGCACTACTCTACTGGCCTCTTAGGTTTTATAAAAGATAGCTGTCATAAAAGACATCAGGTTAAAAAAGGCAAAGAGATTGTTTTTCATCAGCATCATGACGGTAGGAAAAAAAATCCAGAGGAAAGACTTACGGAAAAGAAAACCAGAATTTTATCACTGAATTTTGTTTACAAGCTGATAAACAGAACTGTTATCCAGCCATTGGAATCTCTCACAATGTTTAGTGGAGAATGAGTGTGCTTCCAGTCTCTGCTGTAGATACTGAAGGTCTGCACATAAATGGGGTCATGTACGCAAGAAAGCACTCCTTTTTTCTCTTTGTAATGTATACTGAAGTTGACACAGATGGTAGTAATAAGAAGGCAAACTCTGAGACTACCTACTGCATCAGTCTTAGGTCTTTCAACACACCTAATCTGAAACAATGATTCCTCTTCCATTGAGGACTACCACTGTGCCACACATCTTTTAAAAAATATTAAGAAAATTATTCAGAGGACTGGTTCTACCAAAGTGTTGTTGGAAAAAAGCTTATATATGTAGTGTTCAAACTTCTTTTTAAATTGACATTGTCTTGGAGTTTTAATGCTTCCCAGCAACAACATCTTTTCAAAGTTGAATGAAAAATTGCACTCAGGTTTACATTTTAACTGATTCTTCCATTGTGGCTTGTGTTATCTAAGTGTCAGCTGTTCAGCCCTGCAGTGCAGTACAGCAACAGAAAAGGCAGGAGTGAGTGATATGTTCCAGGTGTATGCTTTCTGGATAAAAGTAAATGCAAAACTGCTCAGTACAGAGAAACTACTCCCTTTCAGTTTTTAAATTGAAACTTATTAAATAAGCACAAAAATAACTGTAAAGAAAGGGTTTGGGATGTGACTTTTTAGGTACCCTGAGAGGTTTTAATATAACTGTGTCTGAGTAAAAGTATTCTAAAGTGTTCTGCCTTTGAGAATCCTCTGCATCATTAGGCATGCATAGAGAAACCATCAGTAATATGAAAACTGGACTCTGCCTTTAGCGTTAGCAGCAGCCACTTTTAACATTTTCATTAATTATAGGCTTGCGCTGAGTCAGTGCATATTTTATGTCCCTGGTTTAAATCACTTCCGTGTTCTATGTTGCATTTTTTTCTTTCTTTTTATTTTATGTTTCACTGGTACTACTGAGAAACACATCTTTAGAGATAGTGTGTAAGTACGGTTTATAGCGGCAGAAGAAATCCTTAATCCTTATTTTTTTCAGATGTCTTTTTAACCTTTTTCACTAAAACACCTTTCTGATCCCTCCAAAAAAGGTCGCTTCTCAGTTTCATGTGTAATAAGTGTTGCACATACATATGTATATACATATAAATATATATGAATATACACCCCCTAAAATAAGTTGCAAGTCAACCATAGCTGTGATTGATTCATACTGAATACTTGAGCTGCCCTGGAGCTGAGGCCAGCATGCTGAACACCTCCTTGGAACTCTACATCCCAGAATCCCCTGATGGGATGTTGTATTGGAGAGTGGGTGGCAAAGGTTGAAATCCCCCCTGCCAAGGGATAAGTAGAATCTGATGTGTCACTTTGGGGATGTGACTTTCTTTGTTGCATAGAAAAGGCAGGGTACCCCGAAAGTACTTTATTTTCTACTATCTGTGATTAGGAGAAGGGGATGGCTGCACGGGGGTACTTGCTCCGGTGGGACATGTACTTGTTAGGAGTGCTTCAAAGTTACATATCTTGTTGATCCTCTGGGTTGGAGAGGTGCCCTGCTGGGTTTTAGTTAGGCTGACACATGGGTGACACATGTCCCAAGGGTGTCAGCCTGATCACATCTGGGTCTATGAGAGGCAGTGGAGTATATTGTCCAGGTCTGAATTTTGGACAATGGTACTTCAATTCTGTCCAAGATGCATGGTAGGTACTTTGCTAAATTTGAGATTTCGTCTCTTGTCCTTTATGAAATGTTTACTGAACAATGGAAAAACAAAATAAATCTTACTGTTTTCTTACTGGTTACCTCAATGAACTCTATTAATTCAGGACACAATGCACTGAACATTAGTAAGTGGAGAAAACATGTTATCTTCAATGGAATAATATTCTATCATTAACTTCCACTTCTGTAGTATTCACTTCTAATCTTGCACCTCATCAGGAAAGGATTAGTGAAGAAGCAAGGAAGTCAAGAGCTCTCACAGTCACATCTGCTTTAAGTATGCAAAAAATCTTCAAACATTTTTTAATTTCCCTGTGCAATTATTTATCTTCCTCCTTCTCTGTTCCATTTTTTGTTGTTGTTGTTGTTGTTTTTTTCCTGAGGAAGGTTAACTCATAATGGTATTAAAGTATTTCTTTACTAAACGGAAGTTGTACAATGAGTTTTTTTATTTCATTACCCCAAAATGAATCAACAGTGATGTGCTCTGTGCAGTAAGAATCTGCTTACTGAGAATTAGGATGTGTGAGTTATTTATGAAATAGTTTTAACCACCACAAAAAAAAAATATTTTGTTACATTTGCTAATGGGTTATAATCCTCACTGGTGTAACTTTTATATATTTTTTATTATTTAAGAGCAAGTGACCCAATGTCAGACATTCTTTTTCTTTGGATCTACATGTACCTTGAAACTGTTCTTCACCCTTCATATCTTCCCCTCCCCTCTTTTTTTTTTGAAGTTTACTATTCAGTATATAAGGAATTACTTCACTGAAATAATACTTCCTCCTTATATCTAGAAATGCAACAAATACTGTTATAAACATTACCATAAAATGCAAAAGCAAGATTTTAAATGTTAGTCTTACAGAAAACAAATTAGTGTTTCTGATGACACTAAACTGGGAGGAGTGGCTGACACACCAGAAGGCTGTGCTGCCATTCAGGGAGACCTAGACAGGCTGGAGACTTGGGTGGGGAGAAACCTGATGAAGTTCAACAAGGGCAAGTGTAGAGTTTTGCATTTGGGGAAGAAAAGCGCCATGTACCAGTACAGGTTGGGGGCTGACCTGCTGGAGAGCAGTGGAGGAGAAAGGGACCTGGGGGTCCTGGTGGACAGGAGGATGACCATGAGTCAGCAGTGTGCCCTTGTAGCCAAGAAGGCCAATGGCATCCTGGGGTGCATTAGAAAGGGTGTGGTTAGTAGGTCAAGAGAGGTTCTCCTCCCCCTCTATTCTGCCTTGGTGAGGCCGCATCTGGAATATTGTGTCCAGTTCTGGGCCCCTCAGTTCAGGAAGGACAGGGAACTGCTGGAAAGAGTCCAGCGCAGAGCCACAAAGATGATGAAGGGAGTGGAACATCTCCATTATGAGGAAAGGCTGAGGGAGCTGGGTCTCTTGAGCTTGGAGGAGACTGAGGGGTGACTTCATCAATATTTGTAAGTACGTTAAGGGGGAGTGTCAGGAGGACAGAGCCAGGCTTTTTTCAGTGATGCCCAGTGATAGGACAAGGGGCAATGGGTGCAAACTGGAGCATAGGAGGTTGCATGTAAATGTGAGAAAAAACTTTTTTACTGTGAGAGTGACAGAGCACTGGAACAGGCTGCCCAGAGAGGTTGTGGAGTCTCCTTCACTGAAGATATTCAAACCCCACCTGGATGCGTTCCTCTGTGATGTGCTCTAGATGACCCTGCTCTGGCAGGGGGATTAGACTAGATGATCTTTCAGTGTCCCTTCCAACCCCTAAGATTCTGTGATTCTGAGTGAAGCAGTTAAGAAGTGTGCTTTTTATTGGAACTCTAAATGAAAGCCCTTTAACTAAAGCACTGAAAGATTTCCTAATAATAAGAATCCAAATCAAGGCACTTTGCAGTAGAACAAGATTAATAACCTTGCAGATATCAGTGTTGAATATAATGAGCACACGCTGTAGGAATTAAACTATCGCCTGTGTTAGTTAGTTTAGCATAAACTACTAGTGTTTTGGTTTTTTTTTTTGTCCTTGATTTTTATTTCCAGCAGGTGTCCCCTTCTGGTAATGGTGAGCGACTCCTAAAAGACACGGTGGAAGTAGAGAGTGTATAAATACTCTCTCAAGACTTTTAAAGTTAAATGGACATTCCTGAAGCTTAAATATCCTGAGTGTGGACTTACAATTCTATTTCAAGGTAGAAGCTTTTGTCAGGTATTCCATTTGCTACCTTCAGGTTGACAAAGTAATACTGCTAACTATTGATGGTTTGAGGCCTAATCAATGGAACATCTTTGAGGAAGACAGTTATCACAACAAACAAAATTTTGTAAAAAAAAATTTATAGCCTACCACAGAAGATGGGTATGTATTTCCCACACCTTAAGATAAGGCATTTTTTCCAGCAGGGTACAGTGGTAGAGTGTCCCATAAACATGCAAAACAAACAAATGATCCCCCCCAAGAAAAACACAACAGCATCCAAACCAAACCACAAACACCCTAACAAAAAAAAACATTAAGCCTGGTTCAACCCTGAATGTCAGCCCCATGCAAAGTCCAGGGCAAGCATATGTAAGAGAACCAATGCAAGAAAAAGGACATCCAAAGACTTCAGGGGAGGTCATGGGAAATGTCGGCTACCTTGAACTTGATTATAATCAGTTCTAATTGTTATAAGGCTCATGTTGTTTTTAAAGAATGTAATAATAAAATTTCAGCTTCCTGGAACTTGAACCGAATGTTGTATTTAATATGAGAAAAGTCTTTCCTTGGAGATTGTGTTGATTGCACAGTAAATGTGACTTGTCATCTTTAGTTTCAAATAGCTGTTCCCACTAAACATTACTGGAATGCTTAATATTGTTACTAGAAGGCAGATAAAAGTAACTTTCACTTTAAGCAAAAGAAAGAAATTATAGTTTATTATATCATAAGTTTACATTTTATAAAAAATGTATTTTCTTTGTTACTTTTCATGATCATTATTATTACTGAGTTTTACAAGTTCAAGCCCTTAAAATGCATTTTAATGGTTGCAGCTTTCAACTCAGAACAGCTATATAGTATGTGACAGCCAGCAGGAACTTTTCTAGACCTGCTACACTTGGTATACTTGGCCAAGTTCTGAGCTCAACTAGATTCCTTAAAATGCCATGACTGCTGTTTTTCTGAACTAGGTTAATAACTTTTTTGTTTTGCAGTCCATCCTGGTGTATGGGGGAGTAATGGTGGCAGATAGGTTTGCAGAATCCTATAAGAGAAATAAGGTTCAGAAAATCATTATTTTTTTTTAAATCCTCCTGCAGAGTAAAGCTTATACAGAGTTATACACTTCTACTATAGAATTTATAACTAGGCTTGAAATACCCTAGAAGTGTGATTGACCCCATATAGCTTCTATGTATCTGTTTTTTGACAAGGAGGTATTCAGAGGATTTTTTAATTATTATTTTTATTTTTTTTAATAGACACAATGCACCAATGTTTTCTTATATTCTTCATTATGTTCTCTTTATCAAGTTCGAGGCCAGAAGGGGCTAACTGATTCATGTAATTCCCTCATTTTTAAGGCAGGTCTTCACTTCCAGTTCCACCTTGATTTCCAGTTTCCTGTGACATGTGCTCACATCCTACAGTTCTCTTCCCCAGCAGAATAGAAGAGCAGTGTATCCAAGCATAAGGTTGGACTCTATAATATTAAAGGTCTTTTCTAACTTAAATGATTCTATGATTCTATAATTAATTTAAACAATTGTTTAAGAGAAACTGTAAATTACAAACCAGGCATTCTCTGAAGCCTATGCATCCTGCCTAAGAGCAGGTCTATGGAGACAGCCTACTCTTTCAAGGGAAACGTTATCTCCTTCTGTCACCATATCCCCCATTTTTGAGCTTACCCAGACAACATCTCCAGGGCAACTCTCTTGGCCTTTTGAGAAACTTCTAATAGGTCATTTTTGCATTCTGTTCTGCAAATCCAGAGCCAGAAAACACAACTGTGTCTTTGAAAGAGGAATACACGTTTCCTGAAGTGTCTGTGAAGGCTACTTTTACACTTGCCTGGATAACTCTGTGTAATCTACAGTCAGACTTCTCACTGTAGAGATAAGCATAAGGCCTTAGTAGCTTTTATTGCAACTAAATATTAGCGTGGTTGAATGTCAGCAAAATCTTAGTGTTGACACAAGGTTTCTTTTTAGAAGTGCTATGGAATACACTTCTTGAGCCCTACTTCAGTGGAATTACATTAGACCTTTCTAATGTATTAAAGGAGTCTCCTCCCACCTCTCCTATTCAGTCTTTGGGGAAAAAAAGGGTGTCAAGCATTTCTGGGGTGAGGTAAAATACAAATATTGTTATTGATTCAATCGTACAGTTTTCATTTGCTTGGCTGTGGTAAATTTAATAGTTGTTTAGTGGCCCCTGGATTCCATTGATCAGCATTCCTCATTCTCACAACCATGGAGGGCCCCGTGTCTGCAAAGCCTTTCTTTTAGCTTTGTGCACCTGAGGAGGCCACTAATCCATGTTTGTGATTCTCTCCAGAATGAAAGCCAAAGCACAACTGCCATTTCCATTTGGGTAATCCATTCACCTGACAAAACCAAACAGCTGCATTTTCCGTACTTTTACAATGGTAGCCAGTTGCCTCTACTTTTAAATATCTATATCTTAGAAGTAATGGTCAGAAATTCAAAGATTCTTGTTCAGCAGTATTTGGGCTACCAGTGGTGACTGCAGGAAGGAACAGTACTGACATTTTATCTCTTAGAAATATCCTGGAGAGGAGAGTCTGTCAAGGAAATCTATTGTTCAAATGAAAAGTCATTAATTCAGTCATAAAAATAATGAGAAAAATTTGCAACATGACAAACACATAAGTTGGCATGAAAGTCATGGTTTTGCCCTTTTTTTTTTTTTTTTTTTCCATTTTAGCTCTTACCCAGGTTGCCTTGCTTTCATACACTATTCTCATCTAAGGGCTCAAGCTGCAAGTGGCAGAGGAACTCTTGACCTTTTGGGTGCTCTGGTTTGTTCCTGCTTTGAAGCAGGCTGTTAAAATCAGCTCAAAGGAGTGGCAGTCAGACTGAGAGATGCACTGGGGAGGAGTCATGTCTGCTGCCAAAATATTTCCAGGAACTGAAGATGAAAGTCTGATGGCAAAGGACTTTTACAGCTGGAGAAGATGATTTTAACTTTAGGTGTATTTGTTACTGCTCATAAGAGTGTGATCAGCATTGAGAATCTGCTACTTGCAAGGGGAAGGCAAGGGGAGAAGATTTTAATTGTAAACAGATTTATTAATAATGAGTGCAGAGACATGATAGGGAGAAAGTGAGTTTTCATTTCTAACACATGTGCATTATTAATCATGAGGGATACTAGGGTTACAAATGGGAATCTGCCTGGAGGCAGAGGGCAGAAGAGATGATTTTTATTAAACATATTGAGCCAATTTCTGTCCTGTGACATATGAA
The DNA here is from genome assembly GCF_020740795.1 of Apus apus. Lineage (NCBI taxonomy): Eukaryota > Metazoa > Chordata > Aves > Apodiformes > Apodidae > Apus > Apus apus. The sequence goes on along the minus strand of NC_067282.1, from coordinate 93,028,481 downwards.
CACTGCTTCACTGAACTCCATGGGAGGTCTACACTTGCATTGCTTGGTATAATTGTTCTCTGCATGTTGCATACATATTAATCATAATTAAAAATAAAGTTCAAGATAAGGCTGAGGGATGTGTGGTTGAGGCAGGGTTAGGACCAAGGTAATCTACTTTATCAATATACATTTCCTAAAGTGCCTTGTATTTTGACAGGTGTTAAAAAAAAGAGATGCAATTCATATGAAAGGAATACACACTGATACACATTGTGTAGTATTTCCTCTTGTAACACCAGTTATAACCCTATTTGTTGCTTTTAAAAGATTTTTAAAGGATGATTAGAGCTAAAGAGAAAGAAACAAAAGTTTTAAAATTCCTGGGAACACCATGAATCTTCCAGCATGATGCTTACTTACACAGTTAATCCCAAAGGTAGCAAAATTGAGCAATTAAATGAAACTGTAATTATTAGAATTACCATTGCATTTCTATCTGAAGCATTATGTGGTAGCCCTGTTTTATGTTATATCTTTGGGATTTGGATTATTTCTCTGTATTCCAGAGAAATTTTATTTTGTGCTATGAGCCTTAGTTGTCCTTTGTGATTTTCTATGTGGATTTTACAGTTTTACTAACTTCATGGATTCCGTTGTTATATCCTGATTATTTTCTAATTTGCTTATCATCTGTAAATTTATTTTGTTATATATTTTGTATATCTTATTTTAGAGCTAGTGGTCCAGTCCATCTTCTCAAGACGTAAGCCTTTTCCCAGTGCTTTTCTGCCTCTCATCCCTTCCCTGTCCTCTTCATAGTCATATTTGAGTGCTCAGACTCTGTTTTAGTCTTGCTCAACTCAGGGCTCTCCTTTCTTGATCCTTCTTTTCTAATTAGAGAGCTTTTAACACCCCGTGGCCTTGAACTGAATGCTTTAAACTGTTTATTTTACGTAACTTTCAAGACTCTTGAGTAACTTTCACTAACAATCCACAAATGATGAGATCCATCAGACAGAAAGTTGCTTTTTATCTTTGGAAAACTTCACTCTTCTTTTTTGTCAGCTAAGAAAGCTATCAGATTTACTTAACTACTCTCTGTTTTGAGTACTGTGTATTCTAATCTAACTATTCTGATCAATGTATTAATGCAAAAAGAGTTTCCTGCTTACTATATCTATCTTCTTCCTTTCTGTATATAGTTAAATCTTAATGTGAAATGATCTAAGAAAACATTGGCTGTTCATTTTTTTGTCCACCTCTTTTAGGGCATAGAAAAATTAGCATCTTGATTGTGAAGATATTTGGGAACCAGTAAGATCCCAGGCACCAGATAAAGAAAGTTGTTCAAAGTCATGGGCAACCTTCTGTCATTCTTTCCACTGACAGCTTTGTTTCAGAGGATGTTTGGATCTCTGTATAGTGCTCCATGACCCTGTGTGAAGTACTTAGTGATAAGAGTGAAATCCTGCCCTTACCAGTCTTCAGTGAGACATAAAGTTTTGCTCAATCTGAAGAGAGGAAATGTCTAGACAGTGTGTGAAGAAAAAAAATACCTTCTTCCCTGAGAAAGCAGAAAAGAGAGACAAGACAATAACCTTCTCTTCTTCCTAAGTGCCTCCTGCACCTGGTCATATACATAATCCTGAGGAGTTTTAGGTGAAAGGAATTGCTCTGTGATTTTCTTCAGGATGCAAGAGTTGAGACTTTAATAGAATGATGTGGTTTATAAAATCATAAATCATAGAATTGTTCCATTTGGAAAAGACCTTTAAGATCTTTGAGTCCAATCATTAACCTAACTCTACCAAATCTGGAGTTAAATCATGTCCCTAAGCATAACATCTACATGTGTTTTTATTACCTCCAGGGATGGTGATTCAGCCACCTCCCTGGGCAGCCTATTCCAGTGCCTGACATCTCTGTCCAGTCTAAACCTACCTTGGCACAACTTGAGGCTATTTTCCATTATGCTATTGCTTATTACTAGCAAGGAGATACCACCCCCCACCTTGTTACAACCTCCTTTCAGGTAGTTGTAGAAAGCTATAAGGTCTCCTCTCAGCCTTCTTTTCTCCAGATTAAACAACCCCAGTTCCCTTGGACCCTCCCTGTAAGACCAGCTTTGTTGTCTTTCTTTGGACATGCTCCAGCACCTCAATGTCCTTCTTTGTAGAGAGGGGCCCAAACTTGACAGAATACTCAAGGTGCAGCCTCACCAGCACTGAGTACAGAGGGACAATCACTCCCCTAGTCCTGCTGGCCACACTATGTCAGATACAAGACAGGATGCTGTTGGCCTTCTTGGCCACCTAAGCACACTGATGGCTCATATTCAGCTGGCTTTTGATCAACACAGCAAGGTCTTTTTCTGCCAAGCACCTTTCCAGCCACTCTTTAACAAGCCTGTAGCATTGCATGGGGTTATTGTGACCCAAGTGAAGGACCAGACACTTGGCTTTGTTAAACCTCATACAATTACCTCAGCCCATTGACCTGGCCTGTCCAGGTCCCTCTGTAGAGCCTTTCTTCCTTCAAGCAGATCAACACTTAGTGTCACTGCAGACTTACTGAGAGTGCACTTGATCCCCTCACCCAGATCATTGATAAAGGTACTAAAGAGAACTGGCTCAAATACTGAGGCCTGAGGAACACCACTTGTGACCAGCTGCCATCTGGATTTAATCTCATTCACCACAACTCTTTGGGCCCAGCCATCTAGCCAGTTTTTTATCCAGTTTTTTACCCAGTAAAGAGTACATCAGTCTAAGTCATACGTAGCCATCTTCTCCAGGAAAATTCTGTTGGGAATGGTGTCTAAGGCTTTACTAAGGTCCAGGTAAACAACATCCACAGCCCTTCCTTCATCCACTAAGCAGGTCATCTTGCCATAGAAGGAGATCAGGTTCATCAAGCAGCATCTGCCTTTCATGAACCCATGCTGACTGAGCCTGATCACCTGGTTGTCTTGCACATGCTACATAATGGCACTCAAGACGATCAGCTCCACAACCTTCCTTGGTATGAGGGTCAGACTTGAAGGTCTATAGTCAGCCATATCCTCCTTCCAGCCCTTCTTGTAGATGGAAGTCACATTTGCCAGTTTCCAGATAACTGGGACATTCTGGTTAACTGCTGGTACATAATGGAAAATGGCTTGGTGACCACTTCTGCCAGCTCCTTCAGTACCCTTCAGTGTATCCCATTTGGTCCCACAGACTCATGTATGTCTAAGTGCTGCAGAAAGTCACTAACCATCTCCTCTTGGATTATGGGGGACTCAAACTGCTTCCCATCCTTGTCTTTCAGCTCAGGGGAGAGAGTATCCAACAAACTACTGGTCCTACTACTAAAGACTGAGGCAAAGAAGGCACTAAATACATCAGCCTTCTCATCCTAGATTGCTATGCTTCCCTCTGCATCCAATATAAGACAGAGATTGTCCTTAGTCCTGCTTTTGTTGCTGATTTGTAGAAACCTTTCTTGTTGGCTTCGACAGGTGCAGCCAGATTAATTTCAAGCTAGGTTCTGGCCTTTCTAATTTTCTCCCTGCATAGCTTCATGACATCTTTCTAATAATCCTAAGTGGCCTGCCCCTTTTTCCAAAGGGACCATAAACTCTCCTTTTTATTTTTTTTTCTTTTTTTTTTTTTTCCCTGGAATAGCAGCCAATTTCTTTTTATTCAGACAGACAGATCTTCTTCCCTGCTGGCATGTCTTTTGGCACAGGAGAACGGCCTGCTCCTGTGCCTTTAAAACTTCCTTTTTGAAGAATATCCAGCCTTCCTGGAGTCCTTTGTCCTTTAGAACTGCCTGCTGTGGGACTTTGTTGACCAGTCTCTGAAACAAGTCAAATTCTGCCTGCTGAAAGTCCAAGGTGGCACTTCTGCTGAGCTCCCTCCTTACTTTTTCAAGAATAGAGAACTCTATAACTTGGTGATCACTATGCCCAAGATGGCCTCCAACCACCACATCCTCCACAAGTCCATCTCTATTGACAAGCAGCAGGTGTAGGAGAGCAGGATGTCTTCCCTAGTGGGCTCACTCACCAGCTGTGTCAGAAGGTTATCCTCCATACATCCTAGGAACCTACATAACTATTCCCTTTCTGCTGTATCGTATTTCCAGCAGACATCTGGGAAATCTGTGATGAGGACAAGGGCAAGAGATTGAGAGACTTCTTTCAGATGCCTACAGAATATTTTTCTCTCTCTTCATCCTGGTTGAGTGGTCTGTAACAGACTCCCACCAAGATGGCTGCCTTGTTGGCCTTCCCCCTGATTCTTACCCATAAGCACTCAACCCTATTGTCACTATCATTAAGTTCTAGGCATTCATAACACTCCCTACCAAATGGGGCCACCCCACTGCCTCTCCCTTCTGAAGCACTTGTAGCCACTGACTGCAGCACTCCAGTCATGTAAGTCATCCCACCATGCTTCTGTGAATGGCAACGATATCATAGTTTTGCTGATACGCAAGGGTTTCCAGATCCTCGTTTGCAGCCCATGCTGCACATGCTAGTGAAGATGCACTTCAGCTGGGCTGATGGTCCTGACACGTTTTTGCAAGAAGTCCTAATTACTACCTGACTTTTCTCAGGCACTTCCATGGTAACTACCTGACCAGTAGCACTTGTATCTTTGCTTCTGCATGAATCGCCAAACCTTACCTCTGCTGAAAAGGCAGACTGAATGACCATTCTATCATCCCTCAAACACTTGTGGGCTGGCCCCAGGCTTATTTCTAGAAGGCCCAATTTTCCTCCATGTTTTGTGATACCTTCTGTGCACTTTGATCCAAATCCTAATGCTACTAATTTTAAAAGTGTTCATTTGAAGAAAAACCTTAGAATTTGTGCTGTATTCTCACTGGATATCCAGCCACACATCTTCACCAAGGCAGTTTCTGGACTGCTGTGAATTCTAAAGGCTGACTGAGATTTTCAATTCAGGTCAAAGATAACAAATGAGGTTACTGTAATAGATGTTGAATACATATGTATGCATATATATTTTGAAATACTTCATTTAAACAAATTAAATTCAAACCAGACCAAACTGAGAAATACCTTACATAGTTCTGTGCAGGAGTTGCTTAGAGATAGGTAGAAAAATCTCAGATTCCAGGGAAGAAAGAAGGAAAGCATTAGCTTTTTTATAAACTATTGATACATGTTACAGACAAGGAGAAGTAGCCAAAAAAGAATTGAAACCGAAACATCAGGAAATGCCATTGAACTGAGACCATGCATCGCATCTGTATTGGATAGAGACTTTAATAAAGCTACTCATTTTTCTGAGTGGGTAAAGTAAACATGCAGAGGAAGAAAAATTAGAAATTGACATGATATTTTCCTTCAACGACTGGCTCTCACTCGCTAGACAATTTCTGCCCGTGTTACAAACATTTCTAGGTGGTAATAACTCATAAAATGCAGGTAAAATCATAGCTCTGTTCGATGTTTAAATTAGTAAAAATTATTTGTTAATTTCCAATCAGCAAAGATTGCAGATGCTGCAACATTTGACATAAAGGGCTAGTGTTGAAATAATGGTATATTTTTTCCCCTTGTAGGAAAAATGATAGAAAATATAAATTATTTTAATGAAGATTAAAAAATATTTTAAGGGATTATTTATTTGCCCTTTAACAATAGTTGTATTTATGCAAATGACACTTAAAATACTAATTTAACTCTATAAATCTATATTTTTAGGTCTTGCTATAATTACAGTCTGAAGGCTGCTGTGGTGCCTTGATTGGAGAGCACAAGGTGGTCATGGAGGTTTCTTAGCTGTTTTTACTCTGCTCCCTCCTCCCCCTGTGTTTTAGGCTCAGTTGTTTAGGGACAATTTCTGATTCTGTGGGTGTGTAATACATAATCTGAATAGTTTGACTTCCCTTGCATTCTTACGTGTATGTTTACCATTATTTAATAATTACATTTAGACTATCTAAATTTGGTCATAAGTTACCTAGTTGCTTTTTAAGGCTCTGCCTCCCCCACTCTTAGGCCTATCCTGAATTTTCTAGACAAGCAAACTGACAGCACTCTTTCTTCTGCTGCTTCTCTTTCTTTTGACTCTTCTGGTCTTGGCTGGCAAATAGCTCACATAGGTGACCTGAGCTTGCAGCTGGTGCATTTACTGCAGAAGGCAAGAGGTGAGTTGAATTTCCTCAGCAGCAGGTTTAGGGAATTCCCTAAACAGCTGACAGCCCGGTCCTCTTACTTTCTTAATACTTACAGGCATGGCTTGGTGAAAAAGCAATACTCCTGTTGTCACCACTGCAGTGGCTGTTCAGCTGATTGGTGCTCTGAATTGCCAGGAAGAACACAGACTACTGGTTTAGTCAAGCAGAGAGGATTTCAGAGTTGTGGCTGTATGACTTACATGACAATAAGGGAATGTTATTGTATTACCTAAAAAATCTGGATCATGCTAAAAGGAGAGGGGCTTGGTGCTTATAATTTTGTTAGAATATCCAGCTCAGTATTTTCTTTAAGACTGTTTCATTCATCATGAAGAGATTTTCTTCCTAAACAAAGTTTTCAGCTAATGAATATTACAGGGGACCAGTGCAGTTCATCACAAAACACAGAACAATGTGAGTTTGGCTTGAATCAAGTTTTATGTCTTCTGTTTCTGGATCCATAATAACTTTTAGGATTGACGTAGTCCGGTAGTGAAGTCAGGGGAACTGTGTGTATTTAAATACCAATAGTTGCAGGGTTCAAACCTGTAATTTAGCATGTTCAAGAGTTAAGAATTTTTTGTTGGGAAGATGATGAGTACATTAATTCACTGGTGCTGTTATCTGAAGATAATGATAATCATACCCAGATGCTTATTTAATTAGTAGATAATGGCATACTATGTAGAAATTTTATTTAGCAATCATTTAAATAGAGACCACTAGAGAAAATAGCTAAAAACACCTGAAGCTTGTTTACCTAGGTCTTTCAAAATGCACATTTTATCATACTGAGCGTAGGAAAATAACACTTATTATCTGGATTGTACTTGCACTTAAGTTTCCCCACTTCCTGTAATATTCTTTCAGGACGCTAAAAAGAAGGTTAAACTACATTAACTCATTCACCCTGTTGATATTAGAGGTACTTACCCAGACTGCTTTTGAGTTATCTTTGGCATGAAAGTAAGTTTTCTTCAAAGCCACTCTCAGGTTGCAACTGAAATCCTCCATGTGTCAACGACTTGAAACTCTCATGCTAGATTGAAAATCCATACTTCACCAAACTACATGTTCTCTGACTAAAAGGATTTAAATACATCCTGGAGATCAGCTCAAATGCTTTGTGAATTAGAAATGAGAAATAATGTATTTTTTAAAATTCCAATTCAACCAATGTTTTGACATTTGTAAGGAGTTATCAATTTTATTTTGCTCTACCTTTGATGCATAAATAAGGCACAGTTCAACAATAAGAAACTGCAGACTCTTCAATTTAAATATTGTTAGCCAGTACTGTAAGGGTAAAATGAACAGATTCAATCTAGATTCTGAAGTGCTTGACATCTGCAATTCAAATCCACTTAAAAACCTTAAATATGTATATTTTAACACTTTTTCACAATTGCCATGATGATTCCATAATTTCAAGTGAAACCATTTTTTTATTACAGAGATACAACATGGCTGAGGTCTTAATAATGTTTCACTGAGCAAATCTCAGGGGATGCCTGTGCTAGTGTAAACAGAATGTTTGAAATGCAGTGCTGCCTATGCTGGACTTACCTTCATAGGTTTGTAAATTTAAAAGGCAGAAGTTTTTCTGATAATTGGTTTGAAAAATTGGAACCAGTTAGAATTTGATATGAAGATCTGGAGAATAGCCCCTAATTTTTAGAAGAAAGATGAATTAATGACTTGCCATATATATGGGAGACTAGAATTATTTGATCTAAATTATATTTAAAGTAAAGAATTAGACGGTATTACAGCAGACAGTTAAAAAAAAACAACTGTATACCTATATTGACACTGGAGAACACTGCACATCATCTCCCACTGAGACACATCTTTACCATAGCCTGAGTCAAGTTTTACTACCAGCTCCCTATGTCTAAACACATAATTAACACCAATATTATTATTCTAGAAAGTTTGAATTTTGAAACAGAAGGGCATACACAGTTACATGAAGCAGATGCTTACTTCTGTATTTGAATGTTGAAAATTTTGGGTTCTGATGCTGCAAATATTTATGCTAATCATTAACTTCATTGTTCTGTGTTCATGGTGTACTGAGCAAGCCTGGGTATTCAAAGCTAGACATATGCATGCATGTGTGGTGAGGAGAGCAGTGTCCAAGAATGCAATTAGAAATGTTAATGCATAAAATAGTTATCATGCTCTGGGAACCTCTGCTGACTAATGGAAGAGAGGAGATTGTTTTAAGGAGCATTTGCTAAGAGAGAAGTGGATAGAGGAAAGAGGCATTTACTGGGTAAGCACAGATAGGTACAGGACTGTAATAGTTTTAAAGAGAGAGAGAGAATGTGAGACAGAGAAGTGGTGAGGAGACGGAAGAGGTGTATGTTATATGCACACACCTGTTTGCAATAACTCCCCATCTTTCCTTTTCTATATGTGAACCAGTATATTTACCAGACAGTTCATAAACCTGCAGGAATCAGCTAATTTTCAGGAACTCCCTATCTGATGTTAATATCTGCAGAATTTATCAAAGAATCATTTAAAATCCCATATATAGCTGTATTCCATATAAATGATATAATAGTGATTATTTGTTTAGAGGGCTGTCACAAACCTTGTCATTCTATTCAACAGGAGGGCAAAAGAAAATTGCACCAGTTTTCAAATCTCAACCCTTCTTCAGGTTTTCATACTCGTATCTTCCTATTCTGACTAAAAATCATGGTCATAACACTTTCCATCTCAAAGGCAGTATTTAGTTACCATCGGTTTACTTCAAGGAAAAACGTTGGTGGGCTATTTTATTTTTCAATTACTTCACTGCAAAGTGAAAAATTCAGTGTCAGGTGGGATGGGAGAGGGAAGCAGTAAAGTTTTTAAATCAAAATCTGTTTTCCTAAGAATCCCTCCACCACCCCAGCAGTTCTTCTGTTACATGGAGAATTGGTAAACAGATTTTCAAAATAAACAGGCATAATAATTAATTGTGTATAAGACTCACAACTGATGTAATACTTCAGTATCCTTTTCCTCTTCTGTGCTAGATAGTTATGGGGTATGGACTAAAATCCTGGCTCCACTGAAGTCAGTTCCAAAGATCCAAGTGTGATTCCTGTAATGTGGACATTTATATGAAATGCAGCATTTTAAAATGTCCAAAAGTCTTCATTTGAACTATTTGTAAGAATCTAAAATGGCATAGAAGAAATTGTTGCCATTCTTGCAACTTTTCCAACTTAAGGTGGTGGTTTTTAGTTTCAACTTCTGTATGCCTGAATTTTTTACATCACATTTTGAGAAAGAATATTTTAATATGAGGTAACAAAAATCAAATAGGGATAAAGGAACAAAGTCCGATTATTCAGGCTGTTACAAGTTTTCTTTTGACTAAAATAAAGTCATGTTTTTATCAAGGTTTTCTTTTATTCCTGTGACATGTGTTTTCACTTCCTCTTTGAATTTTAACTTCACATTTCAGCATGATGAATGATCACACTGAAAATACTGTCTGATTCTGTGAAACTGTTCCCAAATACAGATGGGAAGCAGGCATCAATCTTCTGAAATTTTAAATAAAACCTAGAATTAAAAAATTCTATCATTAAGTTGAATTATTTCAAGCTATTTATACTAAAAGAGGAAAAGCTCTGGCTTTGTTTAGTCCAAATTGCTGAAGGGCATTTTTTGTGCCTTACATGACCTACTTTTAAAACCACAGACCTTTAGAATGCCAGAATTAGTAAATTTATCTGTCTTTAGTATTTTATACTATTGAGGCAATGCAGAAGATTACAATCTCCTCTATTTGCACTAACTTATCCCCAAAACATATACATAATAGATACAGCAATGTAAAAGCAGAATTTCTAAAAGCTGTTGTTCTTAAACATTATATATGGAGAGACATGGAGCTCTTGGAGAAAATCCAGAGAAGGGCCATGAAGATGATGAGAGGGCTGGAGAGAGTCTGAGAGAGTTGGGGTTGTTCAGCCTGGAGAAGAGAAGGCTTCAGGGAGACCTCATAGTGGCCTTCCAGTACCTGAAGGGGCTACAGGAAAGCTGGGGAAGGACTTTCTAAAAGGCCATGTAGGGATAGGACAAGGGGTAATGGCTTTAAAATGGAAGAGGGGAGATTTAGGTTAGACATTAGGAAGAAATTACTATGAGGATGGTGAGACACTGGCACAGGTTGCCCAGGTAATCTGTGGATGCCTCATCCTTGGAAGTGTTCAAGGGCAGGTTGGATGGGGCTTTGAGCAACCTGCTCTTGTGGGAGGTGTCCCTGCCCATGCAGGCATCATAAGATATGGTACATAGAATGCTATAAAATATTTGTGTAATACAATTAGTCTGCAGTATAATTCACTTTCTGTCATCCTATGTTAAGACTACTTTTTGACACCTGTTGCCACAGAAGAATCTAATCTTTAAGAAAAAACTTCACTTGCAAAGTATGGACTCATAGTAACACACCAATCTCTCACATGCACAGCAGAATTTCTTTTCAGAGTCAGTTTAAAGTGAAGTTTTAACATCTGTGCAGTGTAAGAAGCTAAAATATGTCTTCAATTTTATAAAGAGAAGCTATGAATAAGTATGTGACTGTCAGTCTGTTTCAAAATAAATCATTTCCATATTTTCTGTCAAAAAATAGGATCCTTAAAAAATGTCTTTTTTTGTGAGCTTTTTTTTTTTTTTTTTTTTTTAATGTTGCATAGAATTAAAGGTCTGTCTTAGGACAGGTTCATTTTTGGAGAAACATTTGAAGAGTGAAGGGTTGGTGCATCTTCCCTACCTGTTTCATGGAGCTGAAATAACTGGATTTCCTTCCCTATCATTATTTCACAAAACCTTTTAATCTGAAAGGTAAGAGCAATATTCCATAGCTCTTGGTAACTGGAGCCCTAGTAGAAATCCACCAGGATTTCTCTTCAACCCTTTTTTTCTAAGGTTTATCAGAAATCAATAGAAAATATTAATATGTTTGACAAATAATTGAAACATGACATATTTTAGTCTTCTGAGATTAAAAGATACTGTAAAAGTATCTTAATATCCTGTAGCCCTGAGAAGGAAGTCTGAATTAATTGAAACATTACAATGCACAAGGATAATACTCTGTGTGTATTACCTGTACTACGAGCACCTTGGAAATCAATGCACTCAGTATATCAGCAGAAATCTCCATCATCTGAGATAATGAAGAAACAATTAACTTTTGGTAAGTGACTACTAGAGAGGAATATCATGCACATAACTGTTTTCAAATAGCGGTACATTCTTGAAGGATCAAACAGCTTTTTCTTTAAGAGACCCTCACTTAAAAGGCTGTTCTATTGTTAAGACTGTTGCTAGAGACAGGATACTTACACATAATAGTTTTGCACGTTTCTGCCTGAATGGCAAGGGTTGGCATTAGGATCTGGCATCTGGGAGCAATGGCTCTCCATCAGAACAGAGTCCTAGAAGAGAGAGCTGAAAGCAAACTACTTAGTTGCTGGAGGAAAGCAGGAAAGATGGCATCCTTGATCAGCCTCCTTGATCACACAAGTGAAGAAGTATTCACAAGTAGTGGCTACTGTATTCTTGACATTTCTAAGAAGGAAAAAGAAAAAAAAAAAATAATGTTTGTTTTGATGATCTCTTTCACCCTTTCTACTTTTCTGTTAAACTGAGAGTTTGAGATGATAGTCTCTGCTACTAATTCAATTGTACAGAACAAGCTATGCAAAACAAAACTTCCTGGAAAAACATAATCCCTTAAACTTTTTATTATTTTTTTTCCTGAAGTCAGAATTTATCTGTGAATGGTGATAAAACTGTGATCTAGAAAAGCCTGGAAAACTATGGCCTAAAGGCTTAAACTGAGAAATTCCCTGAAAGATAATTAAGGTTCTGTGAGATTTACTTGTTGCATGGAAATGACTGGTTATTTCTCAAACTTTGCTCAATTATTAATTATTCTTCATGCAAATAGTTCCCAAAGATAAAAATAAGAGAACATCAAAAGAAGTATAGATGATAGGCGAGTAATGCTGAAGATGAAATAAGTTTATCTAAATTAAGAATATATGAAGTGTGCACCATTGACTGTGTAACACTGTAAATGAGGTACTTTTCACAGTTTTAATGTAATAGGCGAGCACTGTTTCCATTTAAACATATATTCTTCCATAAAACTGACCATATTCTTCCATGTGCCATTGCAGAAAATAATGAAAATGTTCCAAATAACTGTGTGCATTACAGGACTGTATACGATCCTACTGGGAATTCACACAAGTCATAAAATTCTGATGCACAAGAGAACAGTTACTTAAATGAAATAATTGTCCTCCTCTAAAACTAGAATGTAATTAGGGGTGCAAGCCAAATTAAAAAAAAAAACAGAATAGTTTTAAATATCCAGAAGGATTAGAGCATGTACTATACAGTTCAAAGTGTAAAAGAGTATAATAGACTAGGAGGCTAAGTAAAGCGGTGTATTTTCCTTCCCTTTTCCTTCCCCTTCCTCTTCCCCTTTCCTTTCCCTTTCCCCTTCCCTTCCCCTCCTCTCTTTTGTCTTTAATTCAAAGTGGATCAGAAGCTTCAGTGCAGCTTTGCCTTTCTGTCTCTGTTTCTCATCCTTTGACAAGTCAGGATTTTTTTCCAGATGTATAACTAAAGGTCACGCTAGCATTAGCATCAATCTGCTTTCAGTGATACTTGAGGTACAATGATCACAAAATCACAGGTCTTAATTTTGTCTGCATGTGTCCAGCTAGTGGGAAGCTATTTAGTGAATGAAGACCATATTGTAGCTGCATCCATACACCTCTAAGTATCAGGTCAGGTAGTTCAAGCCTAGTTTAAGCATGCTTATAGGATCTGCAATCATTTGCCTGGACTGTAAAGAAAATGTATCTCACTGCCATCTTCTGATATTCCTCCTAAATATGTTCCATACCATTATAGAAGAAACGCCAGAGAATCCCTATCCTCTTACCTACCTCATTGCTGTATACAGTGGCCTGATAAAATTATTAGTGTATAACTAGATAAATCAAAACAACCCTAGTTTTGGTAAATTATGGACACAGTGAATCTGAGGAAATCACAGCTGTTGGACAGCACACCTGCAGCAAAGCAAGGCTGATTGGAGCTTCTTACCAGATGGAGCTGAAGCCTGTGCAGATTCATTTATTTCACAGATGTGAGAAGCTGTGGATGCAATGGTATGCATGAAGACACTAAACTGGAACAGAGATAATAAAAAGCAGAACCTCAGCTTTAACTGCTCAATAACAATCTTCTCTACCAAGAAGTCAAAGCTTTGAGAAGGTGAAAATGTAATGGAATTATCTAGGAATTCACCTACTAAATCCTCTTCTACTGCAAGGGACAGCTGGAGATGCCCTTGATCCTGCCTTCTTATTCCCTTGATATGTGACTCTGCTGACTGTTGATCTTCTGGTTTTAAGAGTTACCTGATGTTGAAAAGTATTGCGGGTCCTGTGTTGAGAGGATATTAATGGAGCAAGTAGTCTGGTTTAGGTGATCTCTAAAGAGCAAAGATCTCTGGCATTTGTGAGCAGACAAATCCTCTCATGTTATGTTCAGGTGAGTGGGTGGTAAACATACACACAATAATGAAAAATGGCCTTCACTGTAAAATACAAGTATGGATTTCAGTAAGTATGCAAATCCGGGTTGACGGAATAAAAATAATAATAATAATAATAATAATAATAATAATAATAATAATAAGAAGAAGAAGAAGAAGAAGAAGAAGAAGAAGAAGAAGAAGAAGAAGAAGAAGAAGCAGAAGCTTTAAGCTAACCCATCCTAACTATAAGCTTTTGGATTATTTGAATCATAGTTTTAGAGGTATGTAGTATTGCAATTATTGTAAATAAGATAGAAAAAAATACCTACTGAGATTTTTCAGACCAGATTTATCTCCTAAATTCTAGAATCCTGTTTTCTTTTCCTGGGCTAAGCTAGCTGATTATTTGTTTGTAATCTGTATGAGTATTTTTTTTTACTGTGCTATATTTTCAGATTACATTAATGTTATTTTTCTTTTTTTTTACTCTTAATGAAGAAAAATGAAGTTTTCTGTTACCTTTCTATAAAAATGGTGTTTCAAATTTTACATAGGTCATCAATATAATGGTTTCCTACCCTAAAACCAATAAAAACCCCACAACTCAGTAGGAAGTGTTATATATCCTTCCTCCCAGAAAAAAAGCAATGGTCCTAAACCTCTTTTATACTTTGTCTGAGGTGTTCATGATTTAAACTGAAAGAATAAGGGGCTACTCTTTTTTTCTGCATCAGCAGTCTGGTTTAGCTTGATAAAATCCTTCTCCTACCGTAAGGTGAGCTAGACCTCAACAATTCAGAATAGCTTTTTATTACTCTGTGTGGATAACAAGACTTGAAGATAATCAGTAGATGAATTATAAACTCTACCCATATTGTGACACAAATCCTAGTGGGACTGTGCCCTGTAATCCCATAATTGCTGTAACAAGATGAAATGCATACACAAAGCACATAGAGTAAAACCTTTGTATTTTCTGACTTTGTCTTTCTACTATCTTCATTAATATATAGATTCTTTTTCCTGGACTACAGAGCAATATATGCTATATCAGCAACCAACAAAAGCTTCAAACAGGAATGTTTCCAAGGAAACCCTACTGACTTGGCTCTGGCATGATTTTTATTCTTATGAAAACTAATCCCCTGCACTGAATAAATGAACTCCTTCAAAGTGTAGTATAGAACTGCAGCTAAAGATTTTCAGTGTGTTAATAAAAAAAATATTAAAATATTTAAAATAGTGGAGAATATTCTTGTCATTCAGTGGATCAGTTCTCCAGTTTCTCACATTCTCACTGGGCCCACTGGTATAAAAACTATGATTTAAAAAGCCTCCCTCTCTCCTGGAATTTGAGAGGGATGATGGCTACTCAGGTCAATGCCAGCTGCAGTGGTCAGGGGTGAGAACTAAATTTTAACTGCCCTACCGGAAAACTTCACCTGTATAAGGATCCTGTCTTAACTTTGCCTTGGACCTCTTTAAATGCTGAGTCTGACAGCCTGATCATAAGGAAGGAGAAGTAGACTCTTCAGTGGAGCTAGGCTGTATATACTCAGGGGAAACAAAGGCACGGTAGCAAAAAGGCAGCGTAGGGGAGGGCTTCCTCCCATTTTTGCCCTCATAACAGAATCTCTTTAAACTCATGGCTAAAGCAACCTTTTCTTCTCCTGCACTCAAAGTGATTTGCTATCCAGTCTGTTTCCAACACATCACTGCTAAAGGAGCCTTCAACTCTTTCTTATCTTCTACTGTCTCTGTCTTGGGAAATGCTTTCTAGGTCGGTCACAAAATGGAGAGCAACAAAGAGGCATGAAGAAGGAAGCATTTCTGGAGGCTGGAGAGAAAGAAGGCAGAGACCAGGATTTCTCAGGACATACAGACAAAGAGAGCATGGACACAAAGAAAAACATATGTAAGAAGATAGTTGAGAAAGTTGCTGTGAGGAGATGGCTTGTGTCTAGCAAAGTCTTCATGTTACCCTCAGATTATTTCTGTATTCAGAGGAAGCATGAAAGTCAGAATATAGGCATAGTATAAGTAGTAATTTTTAATAAAGTATTGTCTATCTATTTTGCTACTGCATGAGTCTGCATAATAGGAGTTGCATTCTTTTTCAATTGAATGTGACCCAGGATGAAATAGAATGAAAATATGTTTATCAAAATAATTAGATAATTTAATCATAATAATTAAAATGGGCAAAAATTGCATTAAAAGTTACCTTTTTTACTCAGAGAACAATATGCAGATAAGGTAAAATCATTGGCCATGGGAAACTTCTTCAGTTGTAGGTACTCTGTAAGTTCAATGTAAACTACTAGAACTAAATGTTGTTGACTTAGCATTTGCAACATAAATTGTGAAAATCCACAGTTAAAGCTCACAACAAAAAGAAGCCCCAGGAATTATTTTATTAAAAGGTTATTTTGACAGCTTCTATGAATTAAATTTCACTGACTTGCAGTTCTTTGTTTCAAAAGTGAAAGTTGATTTTTTTATTATTATTTTTTTAGGTATTAATTAACTATCCCTCTATTTCCAAAGAAGCTAAGGGGAAAAAAAAAAAAAAAAAAAAAGGCCTGTTTTCTGTGGGAACCAACACTACTAAATTCCAAAGGAAGAAAGGTTAAAGATTAAGAAAGGGACAACTGAGGCCAGTGATTTTCCATGCTTTGCTGTTGTCTGGGGAGCCTTATTTTTGCCCTCAGCTGGTCTCCAAGCATCTTGAAAGCAAATGCTGACTCACCACCCCAATATCTGTTAATCACATGAGACTGCATTTGTCAACAAATATTAGGTACCTTGTTATAGACTGACATTGTGAGACAATGTTTTCTTTGTTAACTTTGGTTTTTGAATCTAGGCTTTGTATTGCATCTGAAAAAAAAAAAGAACAACAACAACTGTTGTTGTTTTTTTTTGTTTATTTTTGTCAAGTCCTTTTCTACCTTAAATGTAGTCTTGGCCATGTCTTACACATATCCAAAGTACATTTCATGTGGCCAGTGCATAGAAGCCTTATCTTCCCAGAAATGAAAATAATGCAGTTTTATTCTCTCAGTGGATGCTAATGGCATGCTAGTATTTAATTTCTGCAAAACGGAGTGAAATATATTAGTTTTATTAACATAGAAATAAATACTACACATTTAAGTCTGTCAACAATAGTTGCTCTACTTATCTAGAAAAAAAGAAAATAAGGTGAAATCTGTGACTATATGGTTAATCTGGATAGAGGGAGGATGGATGTTTTTAGACAAGTCTTAGAAATTACATCAAGTAACCAAGCACTGTAAAAAAAGCAAAGAAAAAAAACAAATAAACAAACAAACAAAAATAGTTCTTTATCCCGTAAAGTTTTAGGTCACAAATTATGTATAATTTATACACCTGTATGTTTTATAATGTATAAAAAAGCCAATATTGTGTTCTATTTGGCTGGCATGTATTAGGATGGCAAAAACCAAAGGAGCAAGCCACTTTCCTTGCATAGTGGTATTGTACTTCTTATTTGCTTCTACGGGACTATATTGCTCTTACACTTTTCATTAACTTTCGAAAAGAAGGTGTCAGATGTGGGACATGTGCCAGACTGCTAATATTGTATTAGTTTGTTTTCTCCCAGATGAAATTACTTTTCTCATGAAAAACAGACTTGTGGATGGAAGAACCATTATGTGTTATAGTATGGATAACAGAAAATAAAGGGAAAAAAATCAAGACTGTGACAAAAGTGTGGGTAGCGTCTGTTGGGTTTTTTTCTTACTTTTTTAGAATAACAGAGGTTTCATCCTAGGAAGCCATATGGTTTTGGATTTTTTTCCTGGATTGGTTTCAACAGGTAAGGGGTGTGGTGCTCTCACTTGAAGTTTCCATTGACTGAGTTCAGTACTCTCTGGGATAATAAACCCTGTGTTAGTTAAAATTGGATTTATTTGTACTTAGGAATCTTAATTTTGTATCTGCAGCTGTTATTTCACCATGGTGTGGCCTCTGTTTGGTGTCTTCATTTTTTTTTCTCTGCTTGCCTGTTTCTGTGAATGGTTGTGTTTTAAAGTACTACTTACTTACTTTGAAAATCCACTATGAGTAGGCCAAACTAAATCAAAAGCCATACTGGTGAAAGTTTTAACACCTTTCCCCAGCCCCCCCCCCAAAAAAAAATAAATTCCCAGAACTCTGTATTTAATTTCCCAAAATTTGCACAAAATAAAAAAGAGTTACCTAAAACAAATATTTGTTTGACTACATTCTGAAGATGCCTCTTAGGGTTGGCTTTAGCTTTCCTCATGCTCACTTAGTGAGCACACAACAGATGTTGTCTGCATAGTTTATATTTTTTAAAAAGCATTTCCCTAACCTGGAAGATAGAGTTACCATTGATGAACATAGCTTTGGTTTTCTAAGAACCTGGAGAACTTTGTTTCTTCTTTTGACTGTCTAGAAAAGACTAAAATAAGATAGCCACGTTTCTTACTATCATACCTTTTTAATCATAAACCCTTGGTGTCATGATCCGGTATTCGGATATGTGGCGATTTTTTACGATCTTGCTGGGACAAAACAAAGACAACACAACATCGGGTGCACAAAGAGGCACCGGGGCTGGCGTGCGGTCTTACGGGAGATGAGGCAGAACCCCCTTGAGTGGGAGGCTGGTGCAGCTGGATTCTGCCTTCCCTCTCCTGGGATGAGCTGCACGGCAGCTGCACCCTTTGTTGTCCGGCAGGACCTGAGAAGAAGTTTAAAGGTGATCCCAAATGGTGAAATTAAGATGCAAATGAGGTCAGATGTCACACACACAACAAACTTTTATTAGAGTAACACAACAAAGTCCCTAGAGCAGATAGGACAGGGAAGAAAACAGAGACAGAAAAGAAAGGAGAAAGCAGAGATACAGAGGACAGCAAGTGAGAGCACAGTTACCACCACGGTCCAATGACGTTGGTGGTGGGGAAGTGGTTCCTGGTGGGGAAGTACTTCCCTGCACCCATAGTGTCCCAGATTTTTATACAGTTCTTGCCCACTGCACCCCCACTTTTATCCCTGAATAAGTGAGAAAATCTTTCTATCTTCACCATGCTCCTCTGAGATAGGAGGGGGTAGGTATAGCCCAGGGCTATGCCCAGCAGATAGTCTTTGTTTGGCTAATGGATGAGATCAGCTAAAGCAAAAGAGGAGGTTGAGACAACTGGCACCACAGGATTAGTTTCTTGCAGGGGAGGTTCGGTCCTAGAAAGCGGCTTGAGACCGGCACTTTTTGTCTTTTCCTGCCAAGTTGGTGGTTTTCATGAGATATCAAGGCCTGGTTATCACTGGGTATTCTGCTCCCAGTGCCAGCTGTAGAGCTCCTTTGTCTCCAATCTCAGCATGTTCCACACTAAACTCCCCAGTTCTCAGGTACACATCGCAGGAGGGGAAACAAAAGGTTGGGTGGATTGCTGAGACATCTCTTTAGTCCATCACTTATCTCTTGGATTGTTCGAGACAAGCACTAGACATCCTGAATGCCACACTTGGTCAGTTGGTCTCAGCTGTCACGTATGTGTTCTCTCCCTACTTGTTTGTTCACCTCCAGCCTACCCACTGGTGGAGCAGTGTGAAAAACAGAAAAAGGCCATTATGCTTTGTATATATGTCTCAGCAATAGCTAAAACAGAGGTGTGTTATCAATGTTGTCTTGGTCACAAATCCAAAACAGCACCATACAAGCTACTATAAAAAAAACAACAACAAACTTTATGCCTGCTGAAACCAGTATACTATCTCTCCAGTTTGTTTCATATCTTTGAAATACTTTCCTCTTGTGTTATTCCAGAAATGTAATACCTTTCTTTCACACCTCTGCGAAATGTAAGAATACAGCCAAGTAAGCATGGTGATTGTCTTAAATTCCTCTGTGAGTAGTACTTTTCAGACAGCAGCTAGTAGGACATTGGTTTGTAAGAGTTTTATCATTTATATATTTCTTAAATACAGAGAGGAAGAACAAGAGGCATAAGAATAATTTTAAAAAAAAGAAAAAGAAAAAAATCAAACTGATACATCAAGATTCTTGGCTTCAGATGTAAACAAACTTTCAAAACAAAACAAAATAAAACAACTGAAAAAACCCTGCATACATAAAGGGAAAAATGGAAAGTCTATTCAAAAAGGGGGAAAAATCAGGGGAAAGTGACAGAACCAAATGGCTGTAATCTTGGGCTAAAGTGGTAAATCTTCATCTAAAACTCACAATTGACAACATTTAGAAAGTATAATTTACCTAGCAGTCTAGAGTTGTTCTTGAATTCATTCCTTTTCATTATTGAGCTCTGTATAATTTACCTATAATAATTTTGTTTTTTTCTAAATCATAGTAAAAAAATAATAGGTAACAATCGCAATCTATATGGAATCTTAATTATTGGTACAATGAAAATTCTCAATTTATAATTAGAAATTTCAAAGCTAATACATAAATAGTTGTAATATCCTTGGAAACTTGGAATTGAGTTCCCTTAATTAAAATCATAATTGTTTTGCTTATACTTACAAGATAATTGGATTCCCACTTTGTTTAAGTAGAATTTTATTCAGTCTTCTCTGTGCAAATTAAAACCCTGTAGACTCATTAGGAAAGAAGATATGAGGTAACTGGTTCACAGAATTATAAAAACAAACAAACAAACAAACAATCCCAAATCCCAGTCATATGCATATTATCAAAGAGTTTATGCATCTTCTGGACAGGAGGCAGTATGCAAGCCATTAAAAACTTACAAAACCCTTTTTAAAATCAAAGACAACTATTGCTAATCAGTCAGGAGTAGAAAGATTATGTTGATAATTCAACAAAACCTCACCTACGCATGAGAGAATGAGGAAGAACCACGGTCAAAATCCACCAGAAAGAGGACATGATAAAATGATTATGTGATTGGAATAAAATTCAAACTGTATTCAGTGTGAAAATCAAGCTGAGATGATTGAGGTCCAGAAACTTTATAACTACCATTGCATTTGTTAAAAAGGATTAATGAGTCCTGTCAAGTCTTTCTGAGAGGATGTGGCATACTCTGCTCCTCAGTCATCATACTTAGTCTGGGATTATCACAGATGTTGGTGAATTTCTTACAACTTTCTTCCACAGCAAAACTCCTCCCTAATGATCCGTAGTTCTTACTCCCATTTGAACGTACAGTGAAAACTCACCTTACCACTATGGTTATATCAGTTAGCCTACAACTAGCAAATGACACTGCAGATGGCTTGGTCTGCATTTTTGTATTTTCAAGTAATTAATTCTTTATTAAAAGCCTTAAGTTTAAAAGATGCCTTAGAATGGTTTCTCTTTCTGAATTTTGGAAGAAGAGGGAATAGCTCCCTCACTGTATTTTCTAAGTACTCTCTGTTCCATGTCAAATGGTAGCATTTTTCCACTCCTTCACAATTAACTACTTCATAGTAATACCAGTTCCTTTGACTGCCTTATTTTTTTATAAAGGAGAAGCAACTCTAGCCAAATTTTGTCCTGAATCCTGCTGGTGTGACTTAGGTGTGTTCTAAGTATACTTGTAAGGCTGAAGCCTTCAGAATATTCAATTTCTGGAGCCTTGCTTAGACATGATCTAGGCCCTGTGTTGTTAAAGTCTGTGTGTAAAGACCATTTTTATTGGCTTTCTGTAGAACAATTAATCATGTTTACACATTTTAAAAGAACGTATGCATATTGTGCTCCCTATTTAATTGAGACACAGATGAAAAATTAAGCTTTCCTTATAGATAAGTTTTAAACATCCATGTTTTCTAGAAGCCTACTAGTTCATCATATAATCCTGCACAAACAAAGCAACATAGAGGACTTAAATTCTTTTTCTTCCCCTCCTCCCCCTGTGGCAAAGTAAAAAAAAACACATCATTCCCTTATATTAGACTTTTTCTCCCACAAGGGAAGAAACTGTGATTGTTTCCCTTCCTGCTTCTCAGATGGTAGAATTTCTTCAGTGTTTTATTTCTGGTTTCAGGAATATTCTGTGAAATATTGTGGTGAGCTATGGTTTCAAGGGCAGCCCTTCTGTTCTTACTATTTACATTTTCCAGGTCTGTAAAAGAGTCATGAATAATAATTCACAAATTTGCTTCCTAGTGTATACAACTCATTCTAAGAAAAAAACAGTCCATGAGAAGCAGTAAATGCACAAAGAGGGCTAAAACCAACTGGTAGTACCATCCAGCAGAAACTAGAACCATTTGCCAATGTGTCATTTTGAGAAGTGAGCATGGATTCACCAAAGGGAAATCATGCTCGACCGATCTGATTGCATTCTATGACATTATAACGGACTGGCTAGATGAGAGGAGAGCAGTGGATGTTACCTACCTTGACTTCAGCAACGCTTTCTACAGTGTCTCCCATAACATCTCATTAGGCAACTGAGGGAGTGTGGGCTAGGTGAGTGGACAGTGAAGTGGATTGAAAGCTGGCTGTGTGACAGAACTCAGAGGGCTATGATCAACAGAGCAGGGTCAAATTGGAGGTCTGTAGCCAGTGGTGTCCCCCAGGGGTCAATATTCAGTCCAGTCTTGTTCAACGTATTCATCAATGGCCTGTACAAGTGGACAGAGTGTATCCTCAGCAGGTTCATTGATGATACCAAAGTGGGAGGAGTGGCTGACATTCCAGAGGGCTGTGCTGCCATCCAGCTTGACCTGGATAGGCTGAAGAGCTGGACAGAGAAGTTCAACAAGGGGAAGTGTAGGGTCCTGCACCTAGGGAAGAAGAATGCCAGGCACCAATATAGGTTAGGGGTGGACCTGCTGGAAAGCAGTTCTGATGAGAAGGATCTGGGAGTTCCGTTAGATAATAAATTATCCATGAGCCAGCAATGGGCCCTTGCCACCAACAAGGCCAATGGAATCCTGGGTTGCATAAGGAAGAGTGTGGCCAGTAAGTAGAGGGAGGGAGGTCATCCTCCTCATCTACTCTGCCCTGGTAAAGCCACATCTGGAATACTGTGTCCAGTTCTGGGCTCCACAGTTCAAGAGAGACAGGGAATTACTGGAGTCCAATAGAGGGCAACAAAGATGGCTTTGGGACTGTAGCATCTCTCTTACGAGGAAAGGCTGAGAGAGCTGGGACTCTGTAGCCTGGAGAAGAGAAGGCTGAGAGTAGACCATATTAATGCCTACAAGCATCTAGAGGGTGGTTGCAAGGAGGATGGAGCCAGACTCTTTGCAGTAGTTCCCAGTCACAGGACGAGGGGCAAAAAGCACAAGCTGGAATATATGAAGTTCCATTTAAATATGAGAAAAAACTTCTTTATGGTGAGGGTGACAGAGCACTGGGACAGGCTGCCCAGGGAGGTTATTTCACCAAAATGGAGGTTATGGAGTCCCCTTCTTTGGAGATACTCAAAACCCACCTGGATGCAGTCCTGAGTAATTTGTTCTAGCGGATCCTGTTTTGCAGGGGATTTGGAGTAGATGATCTCTAGAAGTCTCTTCTAGCTCTGACAGTTTGATACTGTGATTTTTCTATTTTTCAATTTACATATGAAATTATTGAAGAGAGTTTTTTACAGTGTAATAGCATTTAATGAGTTTATCATAAATTCAGATGAGGCCAAATCTACCAAATAAATATATTATTTTTTAATATTTTTTCCATACAGATAGACTACTACAACATGAGGAAAATGGACTTATGTTGGCAATCTTTATCCAAGTGTAATACTTCACACCTTTCATGGTACGGTTTACAAAAGGGCAAAGTTACTTATAATCCTGTGGTTTTTTTTAATAGTAATTCATTATGTACTTTTGCAAATTCAAGCCCAAACCAGGGATTTGCTGATATTGCAGGTTCACATTGTTCTCTTTCTAATATGCTAGTAATATTTAAATAAATTCTATGTTTTGTGTTCTAGTTTATGTTGCTTTTAATATAGATATGTTTTCACAGAGCATGAGTAAATTCTTATGAGGAATTTAAATTATTTTTTTTTTTCCAGCAAAATAAGTTCAAATTTAAAACAGCATGTCAAGAGGGCTTATCTTTGAACTAGAGCTAAAATTTTATTTGATTTATTTACATCGTTTGTAGAAACATTCACAGCTCTATAAAATTTAGCTTCCTTCTGTAGATGAGACTGAACAACAGCTGGAGCTGAGGTTGAGAACTGAGTCTGTACCTGATTGAAACAGCTGCTTCCTAACCAGTTCTGTGAGAACATGCATTACTTCACATTTCAGAGGGACTTCTCCCATATTTAAAACAAGCGAACAACTCACACAGCAAGCACTTATTCACAAAAAAACCCAAACCAAACAAAACCCACAGTCTTGTTGAATGGAACTTCTAGAGAAGGAACATCTAGAAAGTATGGTAGAAGTAAACCTTTCTGTCTATTCAGTAAAAATCCTCTGAGTCATAGATCTGAACACCACAAGTCCACCACCATGACTTGTTGTTGGTAACTACACTACTGGGAAAGTAGAGTGAACTATCAGAGAACAACAACATCTTCACTTGAGACAGCCTACTGACTTCAGACTGGATAGATGGAGCTGGGACACATGCTGGTTTTGAAAAGTTTCTGATTTCTCTTGATTATAATTGTCTAATTAAATTGTTAAAAAACTTTTATATAATAAAGATAAAATATGGCTATATATATATTTTTAAACAGGCAAAAGAATCTGAGTGGGCAGCAAACCATCACTGCTTAGTTTCCTGTTATGCAGTTACTTCCATTCATCAGAACTGAGAAATAAGTCTAGACAAAACTCTATTTTATTTTAGAGTATTACTAATTTTCGTCTTGGGCCAAATAGTACACAGTGAATTTTGAGACAGCCTGGTCACATTTTAAGAGAACTTGGCCAACCTATTGTTTTAGGTGGCGATAGCAGGAATCCTTAGTGGGCTTGATTTACAGCTGCATAATATTTTGGCAGTCTTTGTTATCCTTCACTATGTGTCTTGGGGCTTATTCAACCCAGAACTCAAATTTAAACACAGGGCTTACAAATTTTATGAAAACTGAGAAAACATCAGAGAAGATCCCAGTGCATTGGGATAGCATGTAAAAGATAGCATGCCTCATTATTTATTTCCATTTGTCTTTTCTCCATTCTATGCTCAGTGCTAACACCCCATGACACAGCTGCAGTAAAAATTCTCAAGTTTTGCATAATGAAGAGAGTTAAGTCAGTGTTGTGTTGTGTGAGCTACTCATCTATCTGATTGAAAGAAAAAAAAAAAAAAAGTATTTTTTTTTAACTTCTAAAAACCAGCTATCATTCTCATTTATTAGTTATTTCTCCTTTCCTATTTCTATCTGATTTTCCATTTTCCTCCCCCTTTCTCTTTTATGTCACTATTGAAGAAAAGAAGGAGGATGGAAAAGAGGAAGGTATGGAAGCCACCAAATCTAGCAATTCCAGTAAAAGATGTATTTCTTTGCAACAGTTTCAGTAAGCTTCAGGCTTTCTGGGAGTCAACAGTTTTCAAATAATTGTAAAATCTCTTCAAGGGCTGGAAACCACATGGGATTAGGAAGTTAAGGATAAGAGTATTTTTAAATGAGCAAGGGAAGAAAGAGTTTAAAGTGAACCTACAGTATGATGGGGACATGGTGACAGAAATCTTGAGCCAAACAAAAGAAAATAAAATACATATGGTAGGTAGCCAAAGCATAATAGAAATGTTCCTCTATTTCACAAAATTTATGTGTAGATGGCCTTAAAGAATAGGCTGACTTGAAATACAGGAGTTGAAAATATGAGTACTTTTCAGTGTTTTTCTTGGTTGCAGTTAGAAAAGGTGATAAATTTAATGACAATGAGAGAATTTATCTTCTCAACAACTTTCTTTGGTTTCTTAGTGTTGAAATAAATGCCATTAGGATAAGATTAGGCTACCAGCTGAATGTGTGGTAAATGCCAAAAATGCAAGGACAGATAACCATGTATTTGCAGGCTTTCCACCAAGGAATTTTTCAGTCTCAGCTTTCCTGAAGAGGTGTATGGGTGGCCTACACCGTGGCACTTGCTTCTGGGCACCTCACTGTGCCTGCTGCTGCCTGATCCAGGTGGAGTTTCAAAGCAGGTCTTCGTGCTAGGCTAAGAGGGGGGCTTCCATGAAACTGTGTCAGGCTCTGGTTGAGATAAAATTACTAACTGAAGCTAATATAGCTCTGACATCACAGCCCAGGCCTGACCTGACAATCCTGCGTTTCCATCAGTTGTGGCTAAAATACCGGCCTACAGAGCACACTTGGGCCTCATGCTCTGAACTCTCTTTTCATAGCGCATTATGCACCATGCTCCAATAGCCAGCAGGTCTTTGTCCCAGAGGGCAATGCCAGTATAAACACACACCTCTGAGGAATAGCAAGGAAGCTTTCCTGACTGTGCTCTGAAAAGGAGTTATTGTGAAGAGGCAGCACTCTGGTCAGTTTTATAGGTCTCCGCTGGGAGTCCCTGCTAAATACCTGACTGCTAACTAACATCTGAAATGAGGATATTTCACACAAATCTTTTCACTGGTGAACTGTGAGCCTGAACAAATAATGCATGGTAGTACAGAAATGGATAGCTTAACTGTTTCAAGAATGAAACAGCCTGAGTGTTTTTCAATGTGAAGTAGGCAAGAACATTCTCATCTCTCTGTTGGTGAATGGCTTTTTCAGATATATTTGGGTCACAAGACAGAAATCAAAGCATGCAATGAGATCCTCTGTAGAGCTAGTTACTGTTTGAGTGGTAAAGTTTGTCCAAGCACTGTTAAAAAAGCTGGTGTGCCCACAGATTTGTCAGGAAAATTAAAACCATTATATTTTGTAATGAAAATACTTGGTTATACACAGAAAGAATACTCTTCCAGTTGGTAAAAAAACCTAGATAGAAGTGAGACTAGTTCTTGTTGATAGGATATTACCTCTATGCAAACATTGTCCTTTGTTTTTTAACTTAATGTTTTAAAACAATTTGCATAGATAAAAAGGTCTCTCAAAGTATGCCAAATATTATTCACCCCTTTTAAAATTTAGCTCCTTCAAATGGATTCAGCAGGTCAATCTCTGCTACATAGAAGTAGTAACATGCAAAATATAAAGTGTTTAAGTTTCTAGTCCTTGACATTCCTACTCTTTGGAGATGATTGGACTTTCTGCTAAAGGAAACTGGGAGTACTCCAGCAAGTCATCAGAATGCAGGCTTCTAAAATCTATTTACTTCCTCTCTTCCTGCTGAAGGTATTGTTGGAAAGCAAACTCTACTGAACCTGTGTATAGATTTTTTTAGTAGAAAACATCTTCCATATTAATCTACCAGAGGTTGCACAAACTTTATTTCCTCTTAAGAAAATTTATTACCTTTTCTCTTAAAGTAATTTGTCACTAATTTTTAACTTGGAACATATTAATGCTCTGAGAATTTGTTTTGTCTCTGGTTCCTAAGGAAGAATCTCTTGCTTATTTTGAGAATAAATAAAGGGAGCTCTAACAAGCTATGTGCTCATGTGAGCATAAAGCAACATGTCCAATGTCAGCTACATGTGAGCAGTATTTATTTGAGGTACAGTGGACTGATTGATGACAATAGCAGGCACTGAAAAGTGCTCAGAAAGCTGAACACCCTGAGGGTAACTGGTCTGACTATCAAAGACAGAGACAAAGAAGGCATTAGGTATCCCAGACTTTTCCTCATCCTTGATTGCAAGGTTCCCCTCCACATCTGGTAAGGGATGGAGATTCTCCCTGGCTCTTTTTTATTGTTGATATATTTGTAAAAAATTCCTCTGTTTTCCCTTATGTCAGTGGCCAAGTTGAACTCCAGATGGGCTTTTGCCTTCATAATTTTCTCTCTGTATGACCTAACATGATCTCTGTACTTCTCTTGAGTTGCCTGTCTCTTCTTCCAAAGGCGGTAAACACTCCTTTTCTTCTAAGTCCCAGAAAAAGCTCCCTGTTCAACCAGGCCAGCCATCTTCCCCCCCTTTAATCTTGCAACACATGGGGCCAGTCTGCTCCTGGGCCTTTAAGAAGTCCTTCTTGATGACAGTCCAGCCTTCCTGGACCTCTTTGCCCTTCAGGACGGTTTCCCAAGGGACTCTCTCCACCAGCATCCTGAACAGGCCAAAGTCCATCCTCTGGAAGTCCAAGGTCCTTACACCACTAAGAATTGACAACTTTACCATTTTGTGATTGTTACACCCAAGATGGCCTCCGACCACCATATCTCCCACTATTCCTTCTCTGTTTGTGAACAGGAGGTCTAACGAGGCACCTCCCATGGTAGGCTCATTCAACAGTTGTTGTCTAGCCTGCCTGCTCTTTGCTGGTTATATTTCCAGTAGACGTCTGGTAGGTTGAAGTCCCCCACTAGAACAAGGGATTGTAGGACTTCAGCCAGCCACTTTATAGAATACTTCATCTGCCTCCTCATCCTGGCTGGGCGGTCTATAACAGACTCCGAACACAATACCTGCCTTATTCACCTTACCCTTCATGCTTACCCACTTGTAACAAATTGAAGACTTTTGAATGTAAGGAAAATACAGCAAAGAAAGCAATAACTTTACTGATTAAGGTTTAAAATGTTCCTTTCTCACTTCATTTCCATGCTTCATTTTCACTGCTTAAATTCCTCACACATACGCCAAAGGTATTAGTATAATTAGAGAGTAACTATAACGAAAGACTGTGTGGTGTTCTTGATATTACAGCAGAAGTGTTAAAGTCTGAGATACACAGAAAAATACACATATTTGCTTGATGTTGTGAAATAAATCCTAGACTTTTTTTTTTTATCCAGTTACTAATAAAAGCGAAATACATTGTATTAACAACCTTACTACCTGTATTTTTTTACAGCAGAGATAATGATATGGGTGGAGGTTGTATAAGAAAAGCAAAATCAAGTGTGTAGTATCTGTATCAGTCACTGCCATGAGAAACAGGTCTTCCTGTTTGTGCTCCCTGAGATACAGAAGGATGACTTTTGGCAAACTTTCCATAATTACTCGTAGATGTTAATACTGATGCCTTTGAATATATCTCAAGAAAAGTGCTTTTTTACTACTTTAGTTCTTACAGACAAGAAGTACCTTCCTCTGGTATTTCAGTGTTTTTCAGTGCTATTAGAGCAGATTTAACCTGTTATAATCCACTGTCTTTATGCCAGCAGCACTACATATACATAACCTGATTTTACACATAATGGGGCTAGTTTCTTATTTTGATTACAGTAGTGTTTGTTCACTATAGCTTTTGATTGATGTGTAGAAATTACATTGCTTTTGGCCACCAATTTGTGAAGTATGACAACAAATCTTTTCTTGGGCTCTCTCAGTGGAAAGACTAAGAGGAATAAGATTCTGTGTGGCATGAGACTGCAGACTAACTCTTTGAAATATGAGAAAAAACTTATTTAAACCTCAGTATTTAGTTATTTAATCACTGCAGGCAAACAGAAATAATTTTCACATGGTCTTAACCAGAATTTGGGAAAATTGATCAGGTGCATTAATTCTTTTTTTATAACTTGTACCTTCACAACTGCTGCCATGCTGCTTTCCTTTTTGCTTCCTTTCATGCAAGTTTTTTTTATCCTTTTTCTAGGTGAAGAGTATATATATATATTAATAAAATAATTTTCACATACAGCATTTTCTTGTCTTTGCACTCAATATCTTATCACTATGAGAAACAACTAATGAAGATCTTGAACAGAAAGAACACTGAGTTGTTATTTCATCATGTCGTGGAGCAATTAGGGGAACAGTGTCTTTCTCACATGTCTGTAGTAAGACTATATATAAATTTCTCTATTCAGACTTGAAAGACTTGAACACCAGACAGATATACTAGCTGAGTGCCTTGAGAGGATGGGTAGAAAAATAAATATATTATTAGGACCCTGATTATGATATATTAAATTAAGTAATAATTAAACTAAAAGTTAATTTGTAGAAATGATGACTAAGATATTTTTGATAGGGTTTCCCTTTATGCATTTAAACCTTATACTAGAAGGTATAAGAAAATGTTGACAGAGGTCTACCTGTACTAGGACTCACAGCAAAGTATTTATTTAACCTTGCTTTAATTTGTGGGAGAGGGAGGGAGAGCAGGAAAAGGAAAAGAGCAGAGTTGACACTTCGGGTCAACTTTTGTTTCTTCAGAGGTGGCCCAACAAACCGATTAATGTTGACATTTTCAGTGGAAAAAAAATAGTCTTCTGTGTAAGTGGAAGACAAGTGGGAGGAAATGAAACCTAAAAAAAAAAAAAGTACTTGGAATATCCTCATGGGACTGAATGAATTGAAAGAAGTCATTCAGATGGTTAGGGATGTGAATTTAGATGAGCTCTCTTCTGTTTGTGAATTCTAACATGGCTACAAATATGCTAAAGAAAACAAAATAAAAATTAATATGATACATTACTTTAGGTTGCCACATAATAGGTATATTCACAAGCAATTTCAGCCTTTACAGGTGAAAAAAGGTTATTTAGTACACCTCTGATAGTTAGTGTGAAACCACTGCTTCCTACCATTGATCTTCTGAGAGGAATGACCTTAAGATCATCAAGTCCAATCATCAGCCCTACACCCCTGTGATCCTAAACCATCTCCCAAAGTACTATGTCTACCCATTTTTTGAACACCCCAGGGATGGTGCCTCCATCACCTTCTGGGAAGCCTGTTACAATGCCTCACCACTCTTTCTATGAATAAATATTTTCTAATAATCTAATCTGAACCTCCCCTGGCTCAACTTGACCCCATTTTCTCTTGTTCTATCACTAGTCACTAGAGAGAAGAAGCCAGCACCCACCTTACTACAACCTCCTTTCAGGTAGTTGTAGAGGATGATGAGGTCTCCCCTCACCCTCTTCTTCTCCAGGCTGAACAGCCCCTGTTCCCTCAGACTGTCCTCATACCACCTGTTCTCCAGATCCTTAGTTGCCCTTCTCTGAACCCTCTCCAGCACCTCAATGTCCTTCCTGTCCTGTGGTGCCCAAAACTGCAAACAATGCTCAAGGTGCAGCCTCACCAAGGCTAAGTAGAAAGGCAGGATCAACTCCCTGGTTCTGCTGGTCACACTATACCTGATGCAGGCCAAGATGCTGTTGGCCTTCTTGGCCACCTGGGCACACTGCTGGCTCATGTTCAGCTGGCTGTCAGTTGGCACCCCCAGGTCCCTCTCTGCTGAGCAGCTCTCCAGCCACTTCTCCTCAAGCTTGTAGCCCTGCCAGGGTTTGTTGCAGCTAAAGTGCAGCACCCAACATTTGGCCTTATTTAAACTCATACAATTGCCCTGGGCCCATTAATCCAGCCTGTCTAGATCCCTCTGCAGAGCCTCCCTGCCCTCAGGCAGATTGACAATTCCACCCAGCTTAGTGTCGTCTGCAAACTTACCAAGGGTGCACTCCATCCCCTCATCCAAATCATCAATAACGATGTTAAACAGGAGTGGCCCCAGCACTGAGCCCTGGGGAACACCACTTGTGACCAGCCACCAGCTGGACTTAACTCCATTGAACACAACTCTCTGGACCCAGCCATCCAACCAGTTTTTTATCCAGCAAAGTGTGTGCACATCCAAGCCACAAGCAGCCATCTTCTCTAGGAGAATGCTGTGGGAAACCATGTCAAAGGCCTTGCTAAAGTCAAGGTAGACAACATCCACAGCCCTTCCCTCACCCAATAAGCAAGTCACCCTGTCATAGGAGTTTAGATTAGTCAAGCAAGAACTTCCCTTCATGAACTCATGTTGACTGAGCCTGATTACCTGGTTTTCCTGCATGTACCACATAATGGTACTCAGGATGATCTGTTCCATCAGCTTCCCTGGTACTGAAGTCAAACTAACAGGCCTGTAATTTCCTGAATGATCCTTCCATCCCTTCTTATATATGGGGTTACATTGGCTGATTTCCAATCTGCTGACACCTCCCCAGTCAGCCAGGACTACTAATAAATGATGGAAAGTGGCTTGGTGAGCACCCCTGACAGCTCTCTCAGCACTTTAGGGTGCATCACATCCAGGCCCATAGATTTGTGCACATCTGTACAGTGGAGCACTGACCACCTCCTCCTTGATTGTGAGGGGGGTCACTCTGCTCCTGGTCCCTGTCCCCCAGCTTAAGAAGTTGGATTCCCTCTATATAACTGGTCTTGTTACTAAAGACTGAGGCAAAGAAGTCATTAAGCACCTGAACCTTTTCCTCGTCTTTCATCACTATGTGTCCTCCTCCATCTAACAGGGGATGGAGGGTCTCCCTGGTCTTTCTTTTGTTGTTAAAATATTTATAGAAGCTTTTATTGTTATCCTTTACCATAGAGGCCAGATGAATCTATAGTTGGGCTTTGGACCTTCTAATTCTCTCCATGCATAGTCTCACAGCATTTTTGTAGTCATCGTGAGTGGCCTGCCCCTTCCTCGAGAGGCCATAGATCCTCTTTTTCTCCTTGAGTGTCAGCCAGGCTGGTCCTCTATGCCACTGGCTTGCCTTACAGCACATGGGGATGGCATGCTTCTGCACCTTGCACCTTCAAGACTTCCTTCTTGAAGAGCATCCAGTCTTCTTGAAATCTGCTGTGTTGTAATTCCAGCAGATATCAGGGAAGTTGAAGTCCCTCACAAGAACAAGGGCAAACAACTGTAAGATTTCACCTAGATGTTTATAGAACATGTTCATCCACCTCACTGCCCTGGTTGAGAGGTCTATAACAGACTCCCACAGCAATATCAGCCTTCTTGGCCTTGCCCCAAATCCTGATCCAAACACACTCACCCTTGTCACCACTATACTCAAGCTCTAGACATTGATAACAATTCGTAATATACAAGACCACCACCTCTCCTTCCTTACCTGTCTTTCCTGAAGAGCTGGTAGCCTTCAGCTGTGACACTCCAGTCGTTTGAGGTATCCCACAACATTTCTGTGGTCGCCACTAAGTCATGGTTTTCCTGCTATTTCATGGCTTCCAGCTCCCCTTGTCTTTTGCCCAAGCTGTATCTGTTGGTATAGATGCACTTCATGTGGGTTAATGATCCTGATACTTTTTTGTGGGCATGGGCCCTAATTCCTACCTGACTCTTCTCAGGCATTTCCATGATTTCTAAACCAATAAACCTTGCCTCTTTGCTTCCCATTATATCTCTATCCCCCATCTCAACTAAAATGGCAGAGAGAGTCTTTGCTAGCACACCACTCTACAAGCCCAGGCATGCTTCCCCTGGGCTTATTCCCAGCAGGCCCAGTTTCATCCCCTTTCCCTTTCGAATCTAGTTTCAAGTTCTATCAATGTGCCTTGTTAACTCCTGCCCCAGGATCCTTTTTCCCCTGTGGGATAAGTGCATCCCATTTGTTGCCATTAGGCTTGGTGTTTTTTGTAGCAACCCATGATCAAAGAACCCAAAGCCTTGCCAATGACACCAGTCCCAGAGCCATGAATTAACCTGTTGGTTCTTCCTGTTTTTTCTTTCATCCATTCCTGCTGTTGGAGGGATGGAGGAGAACACAACTTCTGCTCCTAATGCCTTAACCAGTTGCCCCAAGGCCCTGAAATCTCTCTTGATTGCTTTTGAGCTTCTTTTTGCTTTTCATCACTACCCACCTGAAAGACCAAAAGTGGGTAATAATCTGAAGGCTTCACCAGGGTGGGAAGTTTACATAAGACATTTTTTATCTGGGCCCCAGGGAGGCAGCTGACTTGCTTATGAAGCAGGGCCAGTCTTCATATTGGGACCTCTGCACCCCTCAAGAGGGAGTCACCCACAACAATGACCTGTCTGTTTTTCTTTTTGGACTGACTTATGGTGGTTGGTCTAGGGCAAGTTGGCCTTGGTGGCACTTCTGGCTTTCATGAGGTATCTTCTCTGCTATCAGCCGATTCTTCCTGCAGGGCCCCATACCTGTTCTGTAGTTGCAACATGTTAAGATCCAAGATGACACATATTCCCAAAGGCCGTAGATTCAAATTATCTCAATGGCAATAAATTCACCTGTTCGAATACTACTTACTAAAGCAAGAAAGACGTTGCTTCAACAGGACTGACTGAAAAAAACAAGAGATGATACATACAGTAAGCAGTGAACAGAAACAAATTATTTTCTGCCAAGCAGACTAAAAGAAGACTAAAAATGCAAATCTGATTTTTAGTGCAATTTCTCATTTCAGTTTGTCTGGGAAACAAAGAAGTGGCAAATAGTGTAAGTTATTTTAAAAAAAACCAACAAAACACAACCAAAAAAACAACCAAACAACAACAACAATAAAACAGTCAGGAGAAAGCAAAGATAAAATAAATTGAGTAGTCTGTACAGGGCACATGAGTAGAATTGTTTAAAAAAAAGTAGATGTGATTAAGTAGGATATAATGAGGACAGTCAAAGCAGCACCATAGATGGAAAGAGTGGCTCATGAATCTTACAGGTTTGGAAGAATTCTGTTCTGATAATATAGTCTCCTAGTATTGCCTGTTACACCTTCAAAGATATTCCTTGCCTCTTCTCATGTGCATTGAGCAGAACACCAGACAGAGAGAACTTTTTCTAAAAAAAATTGTGTACAGCACCCATGACAGTGGTATTTCATTACATGGTCTTTGTTCCTGAGTAACTCCAGAGTATCTGCCCATGCTAACTTACTACAGAAACATGAATGGATAACAACTGTGATAGAAAACATAAATAGGAGCAGTTTGTTTTTTCCCAGTGAATGAGGCTAGTGAGATGGAAAGATGCAATATAAGAAGAATCTAATTTTGTTTGGCTAAGTCTTACAGTGGCTCACTCTAGAAAACAAAAAACTGTTTTCATTTTTAAAATATTTTTCACTCTCAGTCCCTGTAGTTGAATGTTAATAACTGAAAGAATGGTTCATATCAAAAACAGCATGTGGAGAAGCTGCCTATGCAGCAACTGAGAAGTTAGCTGCAGTAGATATATGACTTGCCAAAACTAGTCAGGGATCACTCATTTTAGAAATTAAAAATGTTTTCTTTCCAGCAACTATATACACCAAACTGCTAAAAACTTGCATTAGTGAGAAAGTCCACTAGCTACAACAAAGTGTTTAACTTTCAGGAGCAAATTAATATATGGTAATTTTATGTATTTTT
Organism: Apus apus; assembly: GCF_020740795.1. Lineage (NCBI taxonomy): Eukaryota > Metazoa > Chordata > Aves > Apodiformes > Apodidae > Apus > Apus apus. The sequence goes on along the minus strand of NC_067282.1, from coordinate 92,993,609 downwards.
TCAAAAGAAGGCATGCTACATTACAGGTCTGTTAGCTCTATGTGTATATGAAACAAGCAAATACAAACAAAATGATACACCATTTTTTCAACTGTCTTTATGCAGAATATGACTACAAGGCCTGATAAGATACTGCATATATGATGAAAAAACAGTTCATTCAACAGTGCTTTGAAAATAGAAGCCTTTCAGTTAAGACTCAACAGTGTAGTAACCTTTGTTTGCCTGACTAAACATACATTTCCACAACACAGTAACATACTCTGAACAAGCAACCAGTTTTGCTGTCGTTGGTGTCCCTCAGAGCACCTTCCAGCAATAGTCTCGTTTGGGCCTTGTCAGAACTGCTCTGTCACAATGCCAAGTGTGGTGGGCACCATCATCTTCTAATACCACTGAAATAATACTGCTGGTTTCACATCACCCTTCAGCAGCCTAAAATGATTGCTCAGGAAGCTGCTTCAGCTAATGGAGGTTTAAGGAGGTGCTGATGCTTCTTATTTGAGTGCACTTGTCAATTAATTTTGAAATGAAAGCACACATTGCAGCCATAACCTGGCAGAAGACGTGGCATTAAGCACTCTGCCAACTACTGATCAGAAGAATGTTAGGCCTGGGAAATATTAGATTTCAAAGACAAATTTTAAACTCTACTCCTAAAGAACATATATTTCCATTAAGATATTATTTTATACATGCAATATAGAAGACAATTTCCACCTTTCCTCCATTTTTGTATCTCTGGAACAAACAATAACATATGAGGTTTGTGGTGGAGAGATTACAGGCTTGAAGCCTGATCTGCTTCTAGGGCAGTGGTGGTTATAGATACCATGGCTGACATTCTCTTTTTGCTGTGTTGCGTTTCACAACTTGGCTGTCACTAATGACTGCCGTATGTGCACTTTCAGTTTTGGTGCTAAACTAACAACAGGGAAGACCCTCTGTTCTGATATTGCATTGTCCTTCAGGGAAGACAATTGAGGTCTTACCAGGGATCTCAGTCACTGGTTCTCTGACGTACGTGTTAAATTGCATCACCTGAGATCTTGGGCTCTGGATAGGTGGCTTGAGTCAAAATTGCCTGCAGTCAACAGAAGAATCTCGTTGATTTAATAGCGTGCTGGAACTGCTCCTTGGCCCACAGTTTGGGCTTTGAAACAAATAAATGGAGTTGGAACACTGGATTTATTTTAAGCTGTAAAATTGGTGTTAAATATATTTGAGGTTAACCATATGTTAATGACATTAAATGAAAGATTGAGTAAGTCAAATAAATGTAAATGATAGTTCTTGGAAGCATTTAACCTGTCTGTAACTATGACAAGAAAGTGAAAATTTTCAAGACCATTTTTGGTTTATGTATATAAGTTAGTTGACTTTAATTGAAATCCTTCAGAACTTGACTTTAGCATAGTTCACTGCTTTTACCTTCAGTTTATTAAATTTTTATGTCTTCCATATTCTATGCATTTAGTTTTCCAGTAAATGAGCACAGTACTGTAGTTTCCCAGCAGTGACGTAATACTACAGAAATAGTCCAAGCTGAGTTCACTTCAAAGTGTTACATTTTCATCTTTGTTTCTGGCTTTTCATTTATTTTTTCCTGCAGAAGAGTGTTCCAGGCTGTTTAATGTTTTTTTATAATTGGAAATGTATACAGAATATTGCTGTTTATAAACTGCAGTAACTGTGCAACTGATCCAATGCCTTACTTCTTTGGTGTGAGTGTAGAAACATCAATATTCCTACAGATTTATAGTATAATAAGACTTTTTGACTAGTGTTTTTTTGTTTGGTTGTTTGTTTGTTTGTTTTTTTCTGGTCTTCTTTTTAAATGAAAGCCTGGATAAAATCTAATTGCTTGAAACTCTCTGATAAGAAAAAGGGAACTCATAGATACCTTTCTCAACATAAAATTAATATACTGAGGAAGCTCAAGCCTTTATATCTGCCTGGAAACAGCCAGAAAACATTTGTGGTATTACTCAGTGCAGGACTGTGTGTATAAGCTACAGGAATAACGCACCTTTATTTTGCCAGAATTATAGTTCACTTTCTGTTGGACTCTGATTAAAGGACAGCAGTTATCAGCATTGATATATCAGTACAACAAAATGATCTCAGTATTTAACAAAGGTACATTCACTGCTTATTTTCAGCCAAAACCTGTCCATCTCTAAACCACCTCCTCACATTGCACCTGGCCTGTATACCTCTTCTAACAGGCACTATTTTTTTCTTTTCTTTTTACAAAGGATAAATAGTGAATGCATTTATTTTGTAAAATTATAAATACATGTAGGACTGGGACCTGTTTATTGCAACACTTTCTCTGGGATGGGCAGAGACTGTTGTACCTGATGCCAAGAAAATGCCTGTTTTGGCTCAAGACTTTATTGAAAGCTGTTCTTGAGCCAAGGACATTTTGAGGACTAGATCCAAATATGGAGATGGCAGTGTATAATATTTTGTGATAGATGGAAAGTTAACAGTTGAATTCACTTTATAATTCTTTAGCACATATATTACATATACCTTGTCAATGTATTAGGTTTCATTTTCACTTCAAATGCACCCCAAAAGGAGAGGGAAGAAAGAGTCAGAAATATTGTGACTGACCTTAAATTCTGTTCCTGAAAAAATATGTGTGATGCCACATATCAACTTGCGCCATTTTTATTACAATTCTGGTTTGCCCAGCCCATCTCTCATTTTTCCAAACATACTTGCACTAGAAAAATGCCAAATTTTACAAAAAATATGTATCCAGAAATGAAAGAACATAGTAACATACTATTTTGTAAGCTATCTAACGGGTTTTAAAGTTCCTAGTTAAGGTTTTTCTAGACCTCTGAAAAGTTGTGAACTCACTAGCATAATAAAAGAAGTACTTTGTTGTGTTATTTTTTGGGGGGTGGGAAAAAAAAAAAAAAAGGTTTATTCAGCATGATCTGTCCTAACCATAAGATCATGAGAAGTTAGCATTTAGGTCATTGCAGAATCACATGAAATATCTTTCAGTAGATTAGTAAATTGACTTCTGCTTGAAGTACAAGGGCTCTCTCTGTATTGTATTTGCCTTTCATATACAGAGCTTCAGTGACTTGGTCTTGGATATTGAACTTAGTACAAAATACACTTGTTAGTTCTTTTATATAGAGAGATAGATAAAGATATTAAAATTCAAAAAGAGTTTTGTCCTGCAACCCAGTCGAGCTGGGCTGACAAAATTACCTGAAGTTGAGGATAATGACAACTGGCTGTGGTTTATGCAAACCACTGATGTGATGCCAATGTTAACTCAGTAGAACAAGTCATGTTTTTCATACTCTGTTAGCATTTCCTAGCCCTTCACTTTCTGGTTGGAAGGAAAGTTATACAGTAAGTCATGCTCAGTCTGCTTCATTTTTATTTTTTTTCCACCAACTAGGTTAGAATATTACATTTTTAAGAACCAAATCAATATTTTCTAAAAATAACCTGATTAGTAGTTGAATTTTCCTGTTATGTACTTGAGATATATTGGACATATCCCAAGTGGTACATTTGTACTCTCATATTAAGAGGAAAAAAGAGTGTAGACATTCTAAGAGGATTTTAATTTCAGCTCCCCTCATCTTAAATTGGTTTGCAAGATTCTTCTAATTTCAGTTGAAAATAAAATCTGAACAAAACCAGAACTTTTGAAGTCTGAGAACTAGAGCACACCACTAAAGTGACTGTATTTTTACAGTGCATTTTACCCTGAATATGAGCACAACTTAACCAGTGTCAGTTTATTAGCCTGTAAGGTGAAAACTCTACCAGAACACTCATTCAAGCACTTGGAAATATTTAGGCACTATCATATTTCAATGAATTATCTGCAAATTAATAAGCATTAAGATGGTGTAACTTTGACAGAAAAGGATGTGTTCATACCAGAAGATCTTAAACTATTTTATTTGTAATTTGATTCTTTCTGCAGAGGATTTATAAATGAGTTATTTGACTGCACACTAAATAAAGAGAGTATTTTTGTTTCATGACATTTAGGTTGGACATCTATAAGTTCATGCTAACCTACTTACTGTTTGTACCTTACTATGGCTGGCTGAGTCTATCGTCTCAGAAATAGAAATTGAACTGTATCATTAAGACTCAACAAACAGAAGTAAAATTATCCTTGGCTCCAAAGATTACCTCTCTGTGAATGGGAGAACTTCTTATTCAAATGTTGGTGATGACCAGGAACCACAAAATGATGAGCCAAATCTCCAGCAAATCTGCAGGACACTATTAAAACAGAAGCAACCACAATTAGAAGGGTAAATAACACATATTTGAGAGCACACAGTAGCATGATTTCAGCACTCACCTTTATGTTTAATTTCTCACTGTGACATATGTTTCAGCTAGTAGAAAACCATTTATAAATAACAGAAATACATTCTAATGAAATATACAAAAAGGCAAAGTGAGTTCTCAACTGTGAAGCTGCCAAATAAAATCAATTATGATAAATCACCTGAGAAAAAATCCTGGAGTGAACTCCTGGCCCCGGTCTCAGACAGTGGCAGGACTCCCATTGACGTCAGTGGAGAATGATGTTACCTCTACTTTTCAGCCTGCTTGATGCAAGGAGCATCACCAGATGCAATGTTCAGTTGTCATATCAGATGTTACTTAAAATTTCTGTAGCAAGTGCTCTTTTCTGTTTGACTCATTTCAAATGAGAACTGATGTGGAACACTCAAAGTTCTCCTCTCTCCTGTTAAAGGTTTCCCTTTGGTGAGAGATTTCTTTTCTGGGGAGTACTGAAATGCTTCACATTGGCTGGAAGAAAATCCTGTTCCCAAATTATTTCATTCACATTCCAGTCCTTTTGCCAAACATGATTTATTTTGGATTAGTGGAAGCACGAATCCTGAGGAATTTTAGAGCCTCTGCCCTCACAATCAAACCTCCTGCTCACCTTGGTGGACTCAAGCAACTATTGCCTCCTGCACACAACATTCTATTTCTTCCAAGATCTCTGGAATCACAGAAAGCCTGAAAAAGCAGGCAGGTGCCAACCACAAAAACATTCCAACACTTTTCGATAAGGAAAGCAGTTTTTTAAAGGAGATGCCAAGACAACTTATGTAAAGGATTCTGGGAAGATTTTTTGCGTGCTCTCACTTTAACTAATTTAATCTCTTTTTCCCTTTTTGATTCATGAGCTTTGCATTCAGAGACCTTCTTTTCCTAGCTCCATTTTTCTTATTACCAATTGTAAATGTAAATTTGAATTTACCCTTACCTTTTTTATACAGCTGCTCCTTTTTCTGACTTTTTTTGCTTTGTGGTTGACCTCTATCAGGCCAGTCACTGTCATACTGAAAGCCCAGGAAAGCTTCTGTCTTCAAATCAGGAAACTGACTGGAATAAATAAAAAATAAACCATCTGTATTTTCGTTTGATGTTCATCTCCTTTAACCTGTCAGCTTTAGGAGCATGAATTTTATCTAAAATGTAGAAAGGATTCTTTTTATAGCTACAAACAAACAAAAAAAATTCCTTGCGGAAGTAGGATACGCACATTGGGACAATGCCAAATTTTAATATGGACTTCAAAAAGGAATTATTTATGCCTTTGATGTAAAAATGAAAGACAATTATATTTTAGTTTGAAAAAGCGAAGTAAAATATAAGGGTTATTTTTACTTACTTCTTATGTCTGTGATAATGCTGTATATCTTAACTGAACAGTTTTGGCATGTGGATTTATTCAGACTGAATGGATCTATTTGATTCTCATGCAGGTAATTTAATCACTAGATATTACAAGATACTATATCCCAGTGTACAGATATGTCGCTTTTCGCAGTCTTGAAAGTCCTCACACACCAGGCTGGCTGATTATATTTGGCAGTTCATTCAGAAGACTATTTTAAAAAGAACAGCCTGAGATAAACCTTGTGTAGGTATCCAGTGAAAGGAGGAACAAACTGTGTTTTTGTTTAACTAGACTCCTGCGTGGTCCTTCAGATGTCCAACCAAGCTCTTAATTCAAAATCAAGGTGCCTTTTACAGGATATAATAAAGCCATATAACAAGGTCTTTTTGTAGACTAGTAAGCTCAGTTAGCTTGTTTCTCCCTGATCATTTATTTCTAGTGGCTTTGAGGAAGATCTTGCACTGATTTTTCAAATCAGCAAGTGTTGAGAGATAAAAAACCTAGATCAACTTCTTGTTAAGAACACAAGCTATCTGGGAAAAGAATTGACGCTGCTAGTATTCCCCAGCTCTTAAATAAGGGGCTACATTATGCATGAAAATCTCCCATATGGGCAAGGCATAATCCAGTAAAAAAAGGTCAAAGCACAAGATTGTTTTAATCATCAAAATTACTTGATAAGATTGAATAAAATGTATGCTAAATAGGGATCAAAATATTTTTAAAAATATTTTCTGTTTTTAAAGGGTAAAAAAGAACAAACAAATCACTAAAAATTTGGTAACAGAAACCATCTTTTCCAACTTGCCTTAGAGTTTATTTTCAAATGATAGCTCCACCTTCAGCAGTTTCATGTGTTGGCAGTCACAGCTCTAACAGTATCTCCTTTCAAAGGATCTCCATTTCAGGACTGAAAATAAATACATGGATTTCCTCAATGCATAGGTGTTTAGCTCTGGCATCTATGTGTATGTTGCCCTATGAAATCTCCCTGTGGTTCACAGGGCTCAGAAATGAGACCAAGTCATTTGCCCTGTGTTAGAACAGATTACAAAGTTAATGATATATGCTGTAAGGTATGTTCTCCCTGATGTCTGAAGTGCAAGCTCCCTACATGACATAGGCAGCTGAAATTGGAACTGTGCCATTATGTTTAGGACACAGTGGCAGGGGTGCTGCAAAGCAAGGGCAAACTCCCATTTATAGTTTCACTACATCCCTGGATTAGGAAGAGAATCATAGAACCACTTGGGTGGGAAGAGCCCCAGGAGATCTGTAGTCCAAGTTCCTTCCCAAATATAAAACAACTCTGGGTTTAGACAGCAGACCACACTGCTCAGGGCTTTCCCCAGACAGGTCTTGAAAGCCTTCAAGGAAAGAGTCTGCACAACGTTTACGAGCAACCTGTTGCATTACCTCACTATCCTGATTGGGACTTTTCTTGGACATGAACATTTCCACTCTTTGGGAAATCTGAGATGCTGGGAAAAAAAAGAAAAAAAAAAAAAAAGTATTTGTTCTGTCTCAGAACAATCAGCAAAATCTGTCAAACAGGTAAATCTGGAGTAGTATAATTTTTCAAAAAATGAGGCATTTTATGTGGTATAAGACAAACCTAGAAGTTCAAGCTTTTCATCATTCAGTATGACACAGAGACCAGAGCCATCAAGCACCAAAAGTCAAACTGAGCTAGGAACTTTGGAACTTCAGGCTGGCGATCCTATCATCTTAAATGCAGACTCAGGATGGCTGGGAAAAGATTAAGCTCTAATTAGCTTCCCAAATACTGGTCTCCAAGGAAGAAAGTCTAAATCTCTGAGTTCTTCCTAGCTTAAAGGGAAATTTGTAGCCACCTCTCTGGGTTATTCAAGTCCAAGCTCTAGAGACTGTGTTCTTTACCCTAAAAGCTCCTATTTTTTTTCCAAGACTATATCCCATTTCTGCAAAATAAAAGGAAAATTTTCTACAGCCCAATGTTGGATAAGACTGCAAGAAATCATAATGAAGTTGGTGGAAATATTCATGCTGGTAAAATTCAGCAAGTCTGAGTGGTATTATTAGGATAGTAGTAATATTTCATTTTTGGAAAAAGAATTTTTTTAAATAAATGTTTACATTAAACAGTTTTTCCATCTTCAGTGAAGCTTAAGTTTAATATCTTAAAATAATGAAAGTTCATTTAAAATAATCTCTAAAGTAGATTGTCCACCTTTTAAATAAGTCACACTCTATGGCTGCACTGACATTAGTACAGTAGCTTCAGTTTAACACTCATGTGCAAAGGAAACTGAAGCTTGGCTTTTTTTTAAAAAAATGAATTAATAAGCATTGACAAATTATATCAATCACAGAGAAAAAAAGAACAACACAAAAACAAGACCACAAGAAAACATTACAAAGAATGGCTATCTTTGCCGCTGTTGTTTTGGTACCTTATTTGTTGGTAAAATGTGTGCTTTTTTCACATTATTTTTATGTATTGCCTTTATATAAATTTCTATGGCTAGCAGACCGCAAATGTGAAATTATTACTGTTTTCTTGTCTCTCAGGAAGACAGAAATCCCAGAAAAAACCCCCACATTCTTAGAATCACTGTTTTTGTCCCAAAGGCAGAAAACGCCTCTGACACCTCCTTCCACTCTTGTTGCCAGCTCAGCTCTGGAGAGCAAGCTGCTGTGAGGATGGAATTGACAAATGTCCAGCTATTTTATGCATACAGTAGCTCGGTCCTTTAAAATCTGAATTGTGGACCACATTGCCTTTTCCTGGAAAATCTCTCAGGAAGGGGGAATGTATTCCAATGACAACATGAGTGTGAATTTATGTGCAGGATAAGAGGATCAAAAAATATTAATTTATATTTTATTATTAGAACTATCTGTAGGGAATGAAGCACTTCATTAGTATGCCCCTGAATCTAGGCACTTCATCCTCTTCTGGACATCATGTTACACACTTCACTTTCTTACCATTGCACAATGAAGGTTTGACTCCTCCCAAACAGATTCAAAGCAGTCACTTTGTCTGATAAACACCTTATTCTATAGGTAGTCTTCCACTAAAATCAGTACACTAGCTATGAAGTAAAAAATACACAGAGAGATTGATACCAGAGTTTGTCCAAGAAAATGTCTAAACCACAGGGGAAGAATTAATGCAGCAGTATTTCCATTAATATTGTGGTCAATTTGCTGATTCCACTGTCTGCTCAGCATTTGGTCTCCTCTCCTCGACCTAACTTGTCCTGACAAACTCTCTCAGAGTGCCAAACCAGTGATGACCGCTACAGTTCTTTTCTCATCTTCTCCTGGTCAGAGGTTGGAGACCTTTGTATGCAATTGTCCCTTCTTTTATTCCTCTTCCAGAGCTAGTAGAGAGGGTTGCCCATGCAGATCTGAAAGAAAGTTAAGGGCAGAAGAGTACAGTTCTCCAATTCCCCAATTCCTGGTATAGATGTAAGGGAGGAACCGAATAACTGGTTAAATAGCAATTTCCTAGCTTCAGAATCATCAAAGAATTCTGATTGCAGTGATGAGGAGAGCAACCAAGTACATCTGGCTTTCAGGAGAGTGGAAAGTGTTATTTTATGCCAAAGCTAGCCCATAAATGTCTGGCTATGATCCCAGCTTTGTTGGCCCATTATAAGAACTTTTATTTGACCTTTTTATTAATGTCAGTGTTGTTCTGAGCACACACATGTCTTGGATTCTCAAACAGTAAGAAAATTAAAAGAGTTGTTTTTATAAGACACAAATATACATTAGGTAGAACTGTCCCAAAACACTAGATTGTCTGAAACTGAGAAGATAGGTCAGTTTGTGTGTTTACTGTGTATCTTGTGGCCTATGTGCCAAACAAACAATGAAGAGATTAAAAAGGTTGTTGCCTGTTTGGAGTGATCATAAGAAATCACAGCATAAGATGCAAATATAAAATCTCACTTTGGGATTATTTATGTCTGTATTAAAGCCTTCTTTAAACAGAAGTTTTGTTGTTTCTGGTATTACTATATCTGTCTTATGTCTCTCTAGTTTACAAAAACAAACCTATTGTGTTTCTTGGAAATTATTACACATAAGGTTCAGTAGTCTGTTGAATATACATGAATATAGCAACATATAAATGTGAGATGTTTATGTCATAAAAATAGGAAAAATAACATAATACAATATTTTTAGCTCTTTTAGGATGGTTTTTTATGTGCATGAAGAGGGATTGAGCTATAAAGGTAAATGTTCAGATGTGTATCAGACAAGCAGATTTATTTAGTTTGGAATTTCTTGGCACCTGGGGAAGAGCCAGCATGAAATTATGTATGTAGTGTGCATAGAATAAATAAACATTTTGATACATAAAATACTCTATCCGTTTAATTTTTCATCCTTAGGTTCAAGTCTTCAATAGATGGAGAAGGAAAAAGGACCTCCATCTTGGATTTTTTTTCTGCAGAACAAGGTGACTCATGAATTTGTAGCGGATAAAGTACAAATAATTTACTCCTATCCGGACCAAACTAGTAGGGGTCTCAAGTCAGTACTGGCTGCTGTTTGTGTTTTGGGAGACCTGGGAAGCATGCATGCATATGTGACAGGACTTGGTATTTGGATGCCAATTGCTAGTGGACACCAACCCATATAATGTAAAGTAACCTCACACAACCCGCTCCTCAGCAGTCTCAGCCAAAAGGCCAAACATAGAATGGGCACTGAGACAGAGCTAAACTTTCCACCCCATGTAGCAGTTGCTTAAAACACACATTTCAGTAGGGAGGGTAGTGAGAACACCACTTTATTGCTGCTGTCCACGTTGTACTGAGTTTGTGGAAAAACTGAGAAATGGAGCTTCCAGCAAGGCCAGCCTGGTACTTTTCATAAACCTTTTTTACATTCCACTATTGTACTCACATTCAGCTGGGAAATGTTAATCACCGCTATCGGCTTGTACCTTCACCATGGTTTCCCATCTGAACACAGCTTTGCAATCTACTCTCCTTGGGACCTGGTCAAAGCTAGAGTTAACTGCTACTCAAAAAAAGATGACACTGTTCAGAGAAGAGATTAAATCGACACTATTTTCTTCAATGCCTTTTAACTTACCTGTTAAATGTCCAGTTAAAGGCGACTGTCAAAGACTGAGGGCTGGAGGGGGACCAGCAGACCTGTGCCTTTCTTCCCAACCAGCCCTAACCCTCAGCCCTCAGCAAGGCAGGCTAGGATGGGCCAAGGACAGTGATGGGAGTCAGTCACATAGCAGACTTTGCAAGGCACCACTGCAAAATCAGGCCTGGCCAGGGATACAGCCCTTGGAGCAAGGATAGAAGCAGGTCCAGAGAAGGTAACTAACATCATTTAGACTCACATGGAGAATCATGGAAGTCAGCCCTTGGGCCAAGTTCCTGGTCTGGATTGGTGAGGCACTGGGCAAGCATGGGCATGTCTGCATGCTGTCAGGCTGCAGCTTTGGCAGGGGCCAGGAGCAGGAACCTCAGCCCAGCAGCAGCCCTGGGTGAAGAAGGTGAAGGCCCTTCCTTTTGGCTTTTTACTTCAAGGTCACCAGCTTCACTGCTTTTGATTTGACCCTCAGCCCAGAAAGACAAACCCTGGGTGCCTGGAGATACTCCGGGTCCTGTCAGTACTGTGGGATCTTAGTGAAACAAACAACCTGGAGCACTGAAACAAGTTTGCTTTTGACTTTCTATGTTTAGTGAATGTAAGTGTTAGAAGCACTGAGATAATTTTAAAAGGACTTGTAACTTTTTCAGATGTTCTCAGAAGGAAACTCTACTCCACAAACAATGCTGCTATACATGTGAATTAAGGATGCAGGATGTACAAAAGCGTTTTGATTTCCTAAACATTTGGTACTAGCCAGCGTAACCCATGGCATTTTTTGGTAAACAACAATCCATGATTTACACCTTCAGTAATATAATCCTTGGGATTTTTGCAAGACGCAAATTCTCTTGGCCCAGAGGTTCTGGAGCATATAATGCTCTGGTCAAAATAATGATCTAAATGGGAAAAGCTGTGTTATGTATTTCAGAACTCAGAGATCCAGATGGAGCTAGTTAGGAAACAGTATTCCTGAGACTTTGGACTGCATAATATATGTAGATGAGTTGAAACTTTTTGGGCAGACTGGCACAGATTTCCTTTTTTATTTTTTCTTATTTGTTTAATTAAAGGGACTCTGTCCCAACAGAACACAGACTTGTTAATCATGCCTTTAGCAAAACTACTGTTTTCCTGTTGACCATAACCTCCAACTTCAAACTGTAATTGTGTTATTTTACAGAAATGTCTCCAAATTTACTAAAGTACCTTGCAAATTAAGCCTGCTACTCAGATGAGTTTATCTTCAGACACAAGCAGTATGCTCCTTCTTCGATGGCCTCCTGTTCCCTTTGGATTCCCTGTATTGTCTTTCCATAAATTTCAGGCAGAAGATTTTCATACATTTTTTAATCTGAACTGACTCTACAAGAATAACAAACAGTTTCATTCAAAGGTGTTAAAGTGTAACTGATGCCTAGCGTTCATGGCTGCTTATTTTTTCTAAAATGTGCATTGATTTTCATCAAAAAACAGCAAGAAAGACATTAGATGACAAACAGAAAGTACTGAAAGAGTTACACAATATTGCAGAAGTACATAAACAACATGGTAGTGATAGTTAAGCCTCAAAGCATGCAAAGTTTAATTTGGCTTAGATTAGCACCCCAAAGTTCTGGTCTCTATTAAAAGCCACATTTTAGACAAGAAATTGGACCACATATCTTCCAATAACACACTGTCTGGTTAGAATTACAGCATGTCCTGGTTCTTGTCACACTGAAAATGTCACAGGATAAGTTTTGTACATGGAGAATTCCTTCTTCCAGCTCCAGTGTGATCTCTGTAGGGTAACAGGATGCTGACTGAGTTTGCATGTCAGTGGATGTGTATGCACAGGACAGACAAGTGGACAGAACATGAAAAAAAGAGAACAAACAACAGAAAAAGATATGTAAGTGCCATTAATTTATGTCATTGCACACCCTGGGAAAAGAGTTCCTCTCATCTTTTCCAATCAAAGGATAGCGGTCCAGCAGTGATAAAACACTGATGTAAAACCAAGCTTAGCATTCTGTAGTAACGTTTTGAGAGAATGTGTAAGATCTAACTTTCAGATATCACACAGACATCATAATGTCATTGGACTAGCTTTTTGAAATGAAACCTACCTGAAAACAAAGATCATAGATACACAGAATAATTTAGGTTGGAAGACACTTCCAGAAGTTTTCAGTTTTTTGATTAAGTGGTTACCGTGATTATTTATTAACTGCTATATCTGAATAGCTTCAGATATAAATATGTTACATGGTGTTAGTCTTACTGGCATGTAGATATCTCAGGCTTAGGAATTACTCCAAGGTCAAAGTATTCATACAGAATCCGTGAAGATTCCTTTCTGAGCATACAAAGTCATTCCCACATCTTGCTGAGTCCAAACCTGAGCCAGCCCTATTCCCCACAAGAGGCATTGGATTCTGAGGAACTGCTCAGCTATCTATGCCACCTCAAGACATTTTGTATGGCCAACACAAGTCCCAGCCCTGCACCCAGCTAGCCCATGGACTCTCCACACAATTGGCAATACCCTATCACTCTTTGGCCACCCACATACTAACCAAGGCCTTCATGGCAGACTTTTGTGAACCAGCCCAGGCTAGGAAGCTGCTGGGGCTATTCTACCCCTTCCCAGATATCACTCTCCCATCTCTGCTGCAAAGCTTTGGGTTCAAAATATGTATAGGCAGGACTGCCAGGATCTCTCTGAACTCAGAGGACAGCCTGTGAGGCTCTCTCCTCTTTCTTCTTTCCAGTTCCAGACTTTTCTGACCTACTCTCCATTGCCTGTGAGGAAGGGAGAAACACTGTCTTGTTTTACTTCCCAGGCAACTGTCACCACTCCTTCTTGCTGCTGCTGGAGTTGGGGAGAGAGACAGAGCCATCACACAAGCATTGGAGTAATTCCTGCTCACTGTTAACCCACACCTCCATCCACATCAGACCTCATTACACATGACTCAGTCGGTTTGCCTTGACTCTTGCAAGCTGGAGTCCTACCGACTGGGCTACAGGGGGTGCCTGAATAACATCCTCCTTGCCAACAGAGCTGCAAACCCAATGCACTGCAGTTCAGCTGGGGCTGACAGACACTTCCCTGTCCAGTTTTCACACCTTCATCTTCAATATTTGCTGATGTTGTTTGACCCTCAGAGCAAGACTGCCCTGGGAGCTGGTCATTCCCAGCCTTGACATAGGCACTTCCTTGGTCTTCTGCAGATGCTGGGCTGGCTGTCTCACTTCCTGCCTGAGGCCTCAACATCGAGCAACACCTGCTGAGAGGGGGTTGCCTCCTGTCCTTTTGCACCTCTGCCCTACCCATTCCCTATTGCAGGAGAGAAAAAGAGTCAGGTGATTCCTAAAAAAAAACATCACCCCATGTTTCTCACTTGTCATTGTCCTGGCCACTAAAGCATGATACTCTGAAATAATCTCCAGGTCTTCAGAACAAAAATGTGCTTCATTGGGTGCCCCAGGGCAGTAGGCCATGCCCTTCCTTGAGTTCTAATGCCAGTTCACCAAAGCCAACATCCTCCCCACCATCAAGTCAGCCATTGAAAAGAGATACTCTGCACAGCCAGGCAACCGCTTAACCTGTGAAATCCTAGGCATAAAGCCTACCCTTATAGATGGGCAAGCCTGAGCTTCATGGCTTTTTGAGAAACAGCCACCTGCTTCAGCAGCTGAAGTTGGAATTTCTCTGGCAGGACAAGTATTTCCACTGAAAAGATGAGGCAAGTGGAAGCATGGCTGAGCCATCTAAAAAGAAGGAATTAATCTCTTGTGGTACATGGGGGAGTGGGAAGTCAACCCCACTGTTGTCAAGAAAAGATCCTTGAGATAACCAGTGGTCCTCTTTAACTTCTTTCCTAATTAAAAATTTCCTTGATGTGCATGAGTACAATTTATAATTTCAAAACTTTTTTTTTAAATACAATATAATTTATGCTGCAGTAGACATGAGTTCATCTTAACCATGATCCACTCTTACCATTAAAACTCTAAAATGTTGGTAAGACTTCTAGTGGTTTGCACAAAACTAGTTTTACTTTGAAAACCATTTTTTTAAATATTATTTTTTAGTCTCACATACAGTTTTGCTCTGGATTTGATCCCTGAGGATTGTCTCTCATCTCAGGTATCACAATGAAAGCTATAAAGAGCTGTAAAGTATTTCCTTATTTTGCTGCAATAGTTTAGACTCAAAAAGACTGCATTATTTTCTCTTGAATGTCTAGCAACACAACAGGACTTGGGCTTCAAAATTACATGTGACTCTTATGAAGTTCAAAATGGAGCTTCCATTTTCTTTGGTGTGACTCAAACTCTTTTAATTATATCATGTTATTTTCTGCTTCTAGGTGAATACTTTAACAGAAAGGGAAACACAGTAAATGTTTATAGTCTCAGGTGGTAGAAATGGCATAAGATTTTAACACAGGACTCACCAAATCTCAACAAGGCTGTAGCTCACATTATTTTTTTATTAATTTGGACACAATATGTTTAACTTTGTTTTCTAGAGATAAGCATTGCATTATTTTGGAATACTCTTCTGTATTCCTCCTGAACATCAAATGTAACTCCAGAAAGGGTGAAGTAGCTTCTGTAGTTTAGTTTTGTTTTGTTTTTTTCTGTAGCTTCTGCATTTTGCCTGTAGCCTCCTAACTCAAGCTAGAAATATAAGCTCTATGTCTATATGTCTACACGTAGGCAACTGACTAAAGTTTCACAGGTCTAATGGTTTTCAGCCAGCAGGTATGAAGCTGTACTGATATTAAGTGCATAAAAAAATTAAATTGCCTTCAAATACATGTTGCATATAAAGAGTGAGAAAGCAGAGTAAATTATTTTTCATTCTTTATTAAAAAGTCAGAAATTGAAGCTTCTCATGCATTGAAGAAAAAATATAGTACCTATATGTGAAATTCAAGAGAAGAAATGAGGAACCCCTGAAACTCAGCTAAATCTCTTGTGGCCATGTTTGTTTGTCGTTTTTTTTGGTTTGTTTTCTTGTTGTTTCTGGTTGGATTGGTTGTTGTTGTGTTTTGTTTGTTTTTTTTTTTCCTTTTTTTTCTTTTCTTTTTTTTTTTTTTTTAAATCTAGTGTATGTCATCTTATCAATGTTAGCCATGAAAATTGAGTCATACAATAACATCTGATTTGCCTGGAAAGGTGCGGTCTTCCTGTTGGAACTGTGAACTTCCTACTACTCAAACAAAAGGGAGTGGAGTATCCTGAGCCAAAAAGCAAGACAGGAAAGGTCTGCTGAGATAGGATGAAACCATAAATGGAAGACAGAAGAGGTATTATTATCTAGGCTTTTTCAGAGAAATGTAAAGTGTTTGGAAGATTTTAGCTTCAGATTTGTTCAAGTTTTTATTAAGTATTCATTTTTAAAATGTTTGATTAATTATGCCAGTTTTAAATTATTAAAAGTGCCATATTTCTTTATCTTGAATGCATTCCATATTACATCAGGTCAAAATATATCTATTGTCTTTGTACTTCCTTTGTATATTTCCCCAAATAGATATAAATCCAGTATTTATCTGATAGAGTGATCACTTCATACATTATTTCAGGGTTAGTGGAAATTACCAAATTTGATTTGTTGACAAAAAGTAAAAAAATCCTACATTTTAAGTCAGCCTTGGTTTTGGAGTTTTTTGTAACCTGCTTTTTAATTCTTTCTACTTTATGTCAGAATAAGGAAGCTTTTCTACACTCTTTTATTGAGGAAGAAGATTTCAGTGACGTAAAGTAAATAAAAAGCAACTCCAAAGCATGACATATTTTTTGCTGTATCCAGGAGTGATCAGTAAATAGAGTTCAGCCAATATTTGAAATAATGCAGCCTAGCTGTCCTGTAGTAAAATTGTAAATTTCGTAACAGAGGACACTGTTCATTTCCCACCTTATCTGTGGACATACATTTCAGTCCAAGAGTTCCTTCCTTGCCAGGTAAACTTCAAACATATCATTGCTTAGAGCCCTTCTACTTTGAGAGGAATGTGGATTGGGAAATGCTGAGAGAGAAAGATTAGGCAAGCAGTAAGTTCTAGGTTGATTAAATGAATCCTCTCTTACCAAAACAAATTTAAAATATGGAATAGTTAGGTCTATCCTTCCATATTTTCAGTAACAAAACATGTTCTTAAACAATCTTGGAAACACGTGTATTGATCCATATCTTTACACATTTACAGAAGGAAAAATCTATGAAAGGCTATCCTGAAGAAGAACAAAAACAGAAATAAAATTTAAAAAAAAAAGTGTTTAAGATTGATTTTCTGTATCAGTTCTTTTCAACAGCAAAATCCAGGACTGTTCAGCTTATAGTCCATAAAATGGATCTAACCACAGATACTGAGTGAAAACTGTAAGCCCCTTCTGGCTTCAGGGAGAGAGGAGGACAGCACAAGATGCAGACCTAGAGCTGTGTGTAGACATGAACAGAGAGGAAAACTGGGCAGTGCATACAGTGAATACTACTGATGAATAAAAGTGGCCTAGTAGGACACAAACGCATAGTTTGTGTTTGGGTCACCCTCATCACTGATCAGAGACTGATGAAGGCAGCAGGAAAGGGAGGTAGGAGAGGGACAATAATTCTTGGTAAACTCAATAGGAAGGATATAAATCAGTGCTGTAGAAAGAAAAGGGTTGGAAGATCAGAAACAGAGGATTTTGTTGGTTTTTTTTCTCCCCCAGCTCCTTTTCTTTGCTCCCACAGGACTTCCCTACTAATTGCCTTTAACCTCATTTATGCACAGTGCAGTAATGTCTGGCTAGCATGCCTTTGGAAATGAAGGAAAAAAAGAAATGAGGATGTTATTCCTCTTTATGGTCTGCTTGAATCCCAAACCATCTCTTTTTCTGTCCCCCACTTCCTTCTATTTCACAATGGGCTTCTGTGAAGGGAAAGCAAGAGCCTTTGGTGATCCAAAATCCTCTCCAGGTTTTTCCCCATGCTCCAGCCTGCAGCAACACTACAGCCCTTGCCCAGGGAAGCACCTTGGGTGTGTGGGCATGACCCTTCCCTCCCACTTATGCTCTGTGTAGCCTTTTTGTCCACATGGCAAATAACACTGTCTCTTCTTGGCCTGTGCAATTTAGCATGGAGGATGCAGAGACAGAAACCTTGGAAACTACCTGCAAAAGGGGACAGTGGTAGGCAGAGCTGCCTTTTTCTTGCCTGGCCCCTGGAACAGTGTGAGTGTGTGGCCAGGAGGCATGCCCAACAGCCCTGATCTCAGTGGGGCACACTAGCACAGGGCCTGTGGTGATGCCAGTGGCAGCCTGGAGATAGAGACTAAGAAGACACTAAAAGAGTCCCAAGTCCTATTTCCAATAAGAAAATTTTTCCACTGTGAAAAATTTAGCAGTTAACCCTATGAAAATGTAAATAATGGTGATATTACCTACTTATTCAGTATGAGTGGAAAGTTATATTTGTTATATTTTGGAGTGAGTGGTGTTCACATCATAGGGGCAATTAGAAATCCAGCTTTCAGACTCAACAGGGGTTGAGCTCAGCTAATTGTGCTTCAGGCCACTGAACAAATCCCTCTGATCATACATGTTTTACTAAATTATTCTGGCCTTTGAGATTGTAGAACTATGGATACAACACAAGCACTCTTGTAGCTACAGGGAAGTTTCTACTATTCCTACAGC
The DNA here is from genome assembly GCF_020740795.1 of Apus apus. NCBI lineage: Eukaryota > Metazoa > Chordata > Aves > Apodiformes > Apodidae > Apus > Apus apus. The sequence goes on along the minus strand of NC_067282.1, from coordinate 92,975,116 downwards.
ACCTTCCTTCAAACTGATCACCAAAGGATGGAAACTGTTTATGAAGAGGCTGTACAATTTATTCTGTGTAAATTCTTCTTCTGAAATGTTAAATATGCTCATACTGAAATAGTACTTTTATTCTGAAAAATAGAGATATGCACTTAAGGAAAATAATTAGCAAGATATAGATGGATGAGTTTGATTGTTTTTCTTCAATTGTTGCAATTTGCAACCTGGCACAGAAACTTACATAGACAGTTGCAAGCTGTTAATACCCTGAGCAGTGAAGTGAAATGGCTGAACATCAAGCCCATATCTCCCTTTGCTCCGGGATGACAGTGACCTCTGGCAGAAATGTGACGCAGATGCATTAATCACTTCATCAAGAAGTGCCAAAGTTCATCTGTTAGTGCCTGGGGGCTTGTCTTCAGTTTGGGTATCATATGTCACATAATTTAAAAACACAGAAAACCAGACAGCCTGTCTTAAATAGATTATGATTTTAAATAGATGCAACAGAAAGCAAGGAGAAGAAATATTACATGCAAGCACAGCAATAGCAGTAATTTTAATTTAGAGTTTTTGCTGGGGAGGGTGGGAATGAGAAAATTGAGAGACACGTAGGAAGGGTTAGAGCAAGAAATCAACCAGCATGAGAGAGATAACATCTAACAAAACCTGTACAAAATGCTGATGAAAACATTGTGCTCCAAATGTCTCTGTTTTGGCTGCTTCAACTTGAATCCCTGTCTGGCTCCACTGCAAAATTACTGAACGCAGTTCTTTGAAGAGCATGAAGGAAAATCTGAATATCAAAATATTTCTTCCAGGTAATTACTTTGCAAACTCCATTTCAAAACCCTATCACTTCTTTTGGTGTATATTTTAAGCTGTGTCTGCAGCAGAGAGCCAGGCCATGTGTGATTGAGCTGGTTAAATACAGTAGGAGTTTGGATTAGCAGTGAAAGCACTCCTCATTCATTTGGAAGACCCAAAGCAGGTTCCCAGTTCTACTATAAACCCTATGAGTGAGGTGAAAGAAATCACTTCCCCTGGCCATGTCTTCATTACAGGTAGGAAAACTAAGTTTTTCAAAGCACCTTGAGATATAAGAACTGAACTGCCAGAAAGGAGGTAAATACTGTGCGTAATTAAACCCATGAATGAACAGTGGGAAAGGTGGTTCCTCAGGTACAGCTGCACTGTTGGTGGGAGCATTTTCTGAAACAAATTCTGTATGACCATGTTGCCTAATTAGGGAACTTTTAATTTGGTGCCATGCCTGTTGTAAATGGCAGCCAAGGTCTAAGCTTCCAATAAATCTCACCAGTTCATCATGTAATGGCCCCAGAAAAGATGTTTGTCAACTTCTTTGATATCAGCTCTGTCACATCATGAGAGAGGAAAAAACAACATTCAGAGGCAAATCTCAAGCTCAGATCTGCCTAATTTGCTGTAAGCTTATTTGGCTATTTGAGATGTGATCATTTATTGAGGTACAAGCCTTCTTCTTCTTTAACGTAAAGGAGCTAAACCTTTATACCAACCAGTGGCATGTGCTTTAGTGCCACAGGTTCCAGATTACATGTTTAAAGTTGATTAAATCAGCTTGTGAGCATGTAGGAAGGAGTTGGTCTAGACAGGAAACAAACAAACAAACAAACAAACAAAAACAACCAAAAACCAAATACAAGTAGTTTTATGTTATGGGTGAGAAAATATTAAAGATTTCATAGGCAGAGTTTGCAGGACTGAGGGGTGTGGAGAGACAGAAATCGCTGGCAGACTTTTAATGCTCAAGTGGTTTGCTGCTACAATATCATTATTTCCAGTTATGTCAGCTGAATTACAGTTGGGAATCATAGCAACATTACAACACTTCTGCTAGAATCAGAATATGATGTAGATGGACAAGTTAAGGTTTCAAAGAATAAATAATTTTTAAAACATTAAAAGTTTGAAAATAGAGGAAATGTTTTCTAGTACTTTAGAGTTATTCTAAGACCAATAGCTGCTGATAAACACAGATCCAGTCCTTTTTTGTTTTAGTTGAGACCACCAGTTACACTTGTGGCATATTTAAAAAAAAGAAATGGAGTAGACCACATTAGTTGTGATACTAGTTGTGAATGTTGTTATCACACAAATCCAACTGTGTAAATAAAGGCTGTAATCATTGGGTGATGGCAGTACGTGTTATTAAATAATTCTGTTCAGATATCTTGTCGTATCTGCATGTTCTCAGTAAAGCTTCCTACAGCAAATGCTGATCTGCCAGAGTTAGGAGACACACAACATGCTTGCAAGTTAATCTTGAGAGATCACGGCAGTGTTCATTTCTATCTTTAGACTGACTCTCCCGGCTTTTCCTAACTCATGTTAACAAACATATTTCAGGAAAGTCCAGAGTCTCTGGTGGGGTGCTGCAGGGTGGGGACACACATAGCACTCTTGTTCTGAAGGTACCTTTTCCATATTAAATGTCTTGAGCTCCAGGGGTGGAAAATGTACCATTGTAATACTTCGGAGTCCTTAAACTGGTTTGGTGTTGTGGCTTTGTAGTAAAGCAGTGACAAACAACCTAGAAAAGCAACTATACAGCAATTGTAAATATTTGTCTGATTTGCTTGTATTGCCTGTATTTTCTTCCCTAAAAATCAGAAGGTGGTACACACGCACTGGAGAAGAGCAGGTTTGTTTTTTTTTCTTCTCCCCCACCCCCTTTCTGAGGTACACCATCAGGCTTTCTCTCTTCACCAAAAGGACCATGTGGTAAAGCTCTTGCTTGAGAGACACTGGCCTTTTCTTCTTGTGGAAAAAAGGAGCTCCTGTTTTATGGTGGCCTGGAGGCTGAAGAACTGCTGACTGCCAGGGCTGCTACTCTAATGGTTTCAGCAATCAGCCTGGCTCCAGCTGAGAGGCAAAGTGGTCAAGCCTCTGCTTACCCTCTGTTTACTCTGTAACTGGGAGCAGCTCCTCTCCCCCTCTTCCACCCACCCCTCTCCCTGGTTCTGCACTCGTAAGCCCCAGCACAGCATCAGCACAAAAATCATTAGAAAGAACCCGCCATCTGCCTGCCCAAAACGATGTGCTGAGTTTCTCTCTTGAAGAATGAGCCTTTACTTCACTTTTCCTTCCAGCTGCTGGGAAAATGTCAAGATTAGATGAGTCACATGGCAGATCAGATCTGAGTAAGAGATTTTTTCACTTGCTGTTCGAGACTGTATGAACAAGTTTAGTGCTGATCCCAATGTTCAATCTGAAAGAGGTTTTAATATTTCAGCAGATTTTGAAGAATTAATTTGCCAACATCTGGAATATCACAGAAACTGTTAAAAAAATTTTTGTTAGGGTTTTGTGTGTGTGTTGTTGTATTGTTGTTTTTTGTTCAGTTTGTTTTTGCTTTGGTTTATGTTTTTAATCCTCCATAGCAAAAACAAACCAAAACCCCCACAAAACAGACCAGGATTCCTGGCTAATTTGAATACTTTCTTGTATTTTCTTAGCGCTTTTTTTTGCCTTTTTTTTTTTTTTTTGCCATTAGGCAATACAGCTCTTGAAAAGGTATTTGACAGGATGAACCTTGTAGGCCATTTTAGGAAGTAAGTCCCAGGTAAGCCCTAAGAACTTGTGTATTTGTTTTTACAGTGGTCATTACTCTGCTAATTGTGCCTGCTAAGCTTATAGAAAAGAGTATTGCTGGCAGGTTGTCATGTCTTGGCAACAGAGCACTGCACAAAGATGCTGCTAAATATGTTTGCTTTTGTATCAGACCCTACTGAAAGATAGTTTCACATTGGGGCCAAACATTGAAACGTAAGTGAACAAACACTGGTGCACTGAATTTTGTTGGCACTTCTGTAATTCAAACCTGTTATTCACCATCTGCTACATGTCAAGACTTTCCGCATTGTTTTGTATACAGGTGTTTTATCTCTTTGCAAATCAGGTGGAATTGTGAAAAGTCACAGAATCACAGAATCATAAAATAGTCGTGGTTGGAAAGGACCTCTGAGATCAGAGTCCAACCATCATCACAAAAAATAAACCACAAACCCAAACCAAAAACAAACAGAAAACCCCACAAAAAACCCACACCACAGAGCACAACATGCAAAAAAAACCCCCACACAACAAAACCCCAGACAAATACACACATCACACACATTCCACCAAATAACACCTACAACTCTCAGCCACTAGAGCACGCCCTTAAGTTCCACATCTGCATGGTTCTTTAATATCTCCAAGGATGGTGACTCAACCACATCCCTGGGAAGCCTGTTCCAGTGCCTAACCACTCTTTCAGTAAATAAATTCTTCCTGATGACCCATCTAAACCTCCCCTGCTGCAACTTCAGGCCATTTCCTCTGGTCCTGTTATTATTCACCTGGAAAAAGAGACCTACACTCACCTCCCTACAATCTCCTTTCAGGTAGTTGTAGAGGGCTATATGTCCTGGCTGCTTTGCTTGGGGATCATGGTCTGGGTCTCTACAATTATAATGAGAGACCAACATGTAGGAATCATATAAAGGTGGGATTTGCAAAAAGATTATAAAACTCGCTTTCTGTTTCCATCTAGGGATTCTTTCTTAACAGTGATATCGGCAGGTTTTGAAATCTCCTCTCTAGCTACCTAAAACCAAAATGAAAACAGGCAGCTGTTCCCGAAGTGTGTAGCACATTCTGTCCTTCGTCCAGACAATTTTCTTCTGTGAGTCAACTGAAAGCTATTCTATGTCTATCACTTGTCAAGGTGGGAAGTACCATGCTGGCAGAGCTGAAGTGCTCTACTGTGAGGAGTGGGAAATGTTTTTAAGCAGCTGCATGTGTTATTTTTCATATACACTGAAGGCCTTTTTATTTTCGAGGTATCCCCAAAATTAAATATAATTCAGTTCCTTATTCAAGCTTCCATGTAGCACTTGAGGGTTTATTATTGGTCTTCTATATAGTATGGACAGACTCTATTTGTTCAGGTTCGGGTTTTAGGTATTTTCTTCAAGACCAGATTTATCACATATAATAAAATGGCCTAAGAAGATACTAAGGAGAAGTCAAACTCTAAAGCTATGCCAGATATGAAAAATTATCAACTACATAAAACCTTCTGTTTCTGTATGCAGATAAAATCCTGGGGCAAAAAATCATGCTGAAGAAAGGATTTTAGCAAAATATTCTGGCTAGTTACAAATATGAGACAGATTTTCTTGTTTCTTTTTTTTTTTTATCATCTTGGGTTGTCATGTTGAATGCCAGTTTACATCACTGAAGACACAGTCAGTTCTGTGTTCCACTAGCTAGATGTGGTAAGGTTCATAAAATATTTTTTTAAAGAATTCTGATAACCACATTAAGATGCACCTGATTCACTACTTGAAGTATGTTCAACATTACAGGTCAGGGCTTTCCTCTCCAGCACAGTCTACACTCTATCTTCAGTTCTTTTCTAATAACATTATTGGCTGATTTGCAAAAACTAAATTTCCCATGTTTTCATTTTTAATCCTTCTCTCCCCTTCTTTCTCAATGCCAACACTAAAAGGTGGGGCAAAATTCAGACCTCAAACAAACCAGGTGCTGTTCAGAAGCTTTAAAACTGGAAATGTGTTTCTTCATGAACACTGAGAAATGGAGGGTTTCATACTTTTAGTTAAACTTTTTGAATAAAATTTTTTTCTTCCTGAAAGTTTTCCAAAACAAATCAGCTATTTTCCAACAACCCCTTATGTTTATATCCTATTCAATCAAGACAGAGCCATTTTTATCCTCTCCTTCTCCTGCCCTCTAAAAGGAAGGATTAAGTTGGCAGCTTTCCATAGAAATTAGAAGACTTTTTTTCTCATTTGGGCATTTATAATTCAAATGTCATTGTCTATATTTCCCTGATTTCTTCTGTACCAGACTCTCTTTCTGTCAACTGTACTGAATTTCTGTTCTGTTGATTCTGTGTGTCAATGCTTGTGCCTCTGTTATGTGACAAAGTCTGGACACTGGCTGGTTTAATGCCCTGTTAACCTGGAGGAATGGACTGGAATTTATTGTTTTAGGTTAATCCCTCTGCTTTTCACCTTCCTTTTTGGATAATATGCATTGCACCATGTGAAATACATGCCAGATTCAGTAGTGGTTACGTTAACAACAGTGGGATCCTGCTTGGGGACATGGCTGAGGATGTAATGCCCTTGTAGCTCTAGATATTTTCTTTTGATAATTGTGCATATACTTTCTGCCTGCTGTTTTGATCCTGCTGTTGCTATTGTTTGCTGGAGACTCATGCTGCTGTGTCCTGCCTCCCTGCCCAGCCTAAATTCCATTGTACCCACCCCACAGGCCTTTTGTGTAATGCCAAGCTAGCAAAAATCCTGGCATCCAACTCTTTTGTTGCCTGAGGGAGGTATGTGGGAAAGGCAGCTCACCACAATCACTCAGGATGACAACTTGGCACACACTGCACAGCAGTTTCCTCTAGACGTCTCTTGGGCTGAGAGATTATTTTACTTCAGGTGCACACACATCCACTTTCTGTGTTTGCAGTTGAGTTTATTTGCCAGGACAGCAAAGGACTGCAGCTGTTAGGATTTTATACTGTGATTTTCACACTCCAAGATGCATGTCATACTAATGTGTTCTTTGTATTACAGTAGTCCCTGCAATCCTTCCCCCACATCTTAATTCCCATTGTTCTTCCTGTAAAAAAGGACATAGTCAGAAACAGACCCTGGCACAGAAAGACACAGCAATTTACAGTGACTAAAGGAGGATTTGGGAGGACCTTAATTTCCAAATTTCTGAGAACGACTGAGACCACCCTATTTTCAAGCACCACCCTACTTCTGAAAGGACCTGGACTGGACAGAAGTCCAAAAGGATAATCTAAAACGAACAGAAACCAACCGGTACCTAACCTAAGGCTTCTCTATAGACTCAGAAGCAACCTGAATAAAGAAGCAGGAGAAAGCTAGACAAAGCTCTTTGGTGATTCAGAAACAGGCACCTTAAGTAGCTCCCCACATTAGTCCCAGTTCACCCACAGCTTGTTGCAACAGAAGGTATGGGAGTCTGGTGGCCCTCACCCCCTCAGCCTCAGGGAGGGCTTTGAACCCAGAAGAGGTATCTCCTGAGATAACCTCCAGCCAGGCTTTGGGGGTTATACCTGGTACAGCCCTCCATGGCAGCCAGGGGACACACTTTATTCTCAGGGCAGGTGTTCTAGCATAGTAGCATGCAAGGAGATAGAGGGTTTGCTTCCTATTTTGCTGTCTCCAAATACGTTTGACGTAAGACAAATACTGGACAAAACCAGAACTAAGCCAGAGAGAAAAGACTGCAACTCCAGCCACAATCCTCTGGGATAGGAGGGGTCTCTGGCTGTAGATGATAGAAAGCTGTAAATACCACAGACAGACAAGATTTGGAATGAGTGCTGTTTTCAGAGCCAAGGAAAAAAATAAATTATTCAGCCCCTGCTGTATGTCCAAGGCAGACAAACATTCAGGCCCGACACAGGTAGGAAGAGCCAAAAAGAAGAGCAAAATAGCTGTGCAGGGATAGGGGATTGGAAAGGAAAAAGCTGTTGGTTCTGCTTGCAGTCACATGTGGTGTGAGTAAGTACGCATCAGTGCGGAAGAAGTTTCCTTCTCAAGCTGCTTGTTATCACTTCTCCTCCTCCTTAAAGACTGCAGTCCTTTCTGGGCCACTGGCAAGGCTATTAGTGCAATTGTGCCCCAAGCCATTTCATTCAAAATGGAGTGGGCTGGCAAAGAGCTTCCTCTCAGCCTGCTCAAGGCAACCCAGTTTGTTTTTGCTGAAACGGGTTGGGGGATGTTTACATGGGGAACGGAGATGGCAGATTGAAAAGGGCAGTAGTTTCTGGCGCACTCAGTGACTGTAAATTTAAATTGTCTTCACTGTGACTGTTTTGTGTTACTCTCCTCGTGACTATTAATATCAATGACATTTTTTCTGTGAGATGGTTTCTCTTCCTGACTCACACAAAAGAAGACAGGCCACACAGGATGACTTCAGTCTGAGATTTTGCTATTTTATCCTTATTTCTTTTTTATTTCCCAGTTCTTATTTTTCATTTTTAGCAGGTTGTTAAAGTGTGATGATTCCTTTTCTAGAGGAAAGGTATTAAATAACTGAAAACTGCTCATAAATGCTGGACTGGGTCCTTCAGATACCAGCTGCTGTGCTGGTAGTTTTGATTACTGTCTTTCTGACCCATACCTCTATTAGAAATCTGTGTAGGGCTCTGAGTTCTTCAATTTTTCACTTGGGATGTTGTCATGCTGTTGTCAGAGAAATAGAGTCCTAGTCCCACCCTTTGATTTAGGAAGATTAACAACAGGGCACAGTCCTATTGAGAGTTCATTTTCTTTCCCATCTGTGGATTTTAAGAGCCTTGAAACAGCTGCCCGGTCTGGCCAATGTGAAACCAAGTCTGTCACATAGCTGGAAGGCAAAAATGGGTTCCCTTGACTTTGAAATAATAGTCTTGCTTTGTTTTCTTGTCATGTTACTTTTTGCATAAGTTTCTGTCAAGTCAGTATTTACTGCTGGACTATGTTGTCTGTTAAGTCCTGATAGGGGGAAGACTGCAGCTTCGAGCCTGATGACAAGATCCGCAGCTCAGGAACATTCTGTTGGCATCAGGGATACTCGAGCTTTGCCAAAACAAAATGCAAGGAGACTCTATCTCAGATAGGTCACACACTGTGTTTTGGATTTGATTCCTTCCATCTGTTTGCCATAACTATCCATTCCTGGTCCAGGAAAAAGTTTGACTGGAGCAGTCATCTTTCTTTACTCTCTTAGTCAAATGCTTAGATTCATGCTGCAATCCTTGTGCTGTTTGTGGGTCAGTGCAGCAGCAGTTGCTAAGGTTAAGTGATGAGGTCACTATTGCAGAAAAGGCAGTAACATATGCCAAAATAAATAAAAAAAGTTAACATGTTTTAAATGTTCACATACTGCTGCCTCTGTTGAGACTTGCAGATGTTGAAGTTCGAGGTGTTCCTTTTTTACCTTTTGTCTTTGATGTATTTTTTTCTAAGGTGTTCTCTTTCTTTAGCTAAAAAGTCTTAATTTTAGGGAAAGGAATATTGCATAATATCTTCATCCCTTGGTGTCAATGGCCTATTTGGGCCCTAGTTGGGAACTTTCCCTCCCTGCCAAGCAAGAAGCATTATTTAATCTTTAGGTCTTTCATGTGAAGTTACTGAAGTGGCCATTTTTTTTTTTTCCAGGTATCTTCATACAGGAGCAACATAAAGATAAAAATACTGACTGTGCAGAGGTCAGATCCACAGAAAGCAATGTGGATGGGTCTGGAGTGTAACCAAGTTTTGTATAACTGAAGATAAAGAAAATCATCAGGGTGATAAGAATTTAAGTGGAGTTTGAAGGAGTAAATTAGAGCCTTGTCTGCAATGAATGCTCAGCTAGATAAAAAGTTCTTTTTTTGTATGTTTCACTGTGACATAAACTCAAATATTTCAATAAAATTCAAACAGGTCAATAAAATCTGTCAAGGAAAAATATATGGAAGCCTATTCGTGTGCTACAGGATACTTTCTATTAGCACTACTTGAAGGCAGACTGTGGAATGATACTATGGAGGAAAATTACTAGTAACAACATAGGAAATTATATGTGTTGATCCTAATCTCATCTGTGCAATTTTATGTCCATTTCAGATGTGGGTCTTCTCTGGGTAGTCGAGTCTGTATGTGATCTAGGTCCTGTATGCAAACTAAAGATTCAAAATGCTCTGAAGGGCAAGGATTGCTTCTTAAACTCTAGAACAACCTGCTTCCTGGCAGAATTCAGGGGAACAGAGTCGTAAGAACTGTTTATTTTTGTTTTATTCTTAGGCATAGTAATTACTTGGCTTTCTTTTATAAGACACCTTCATACATTGTACTGCATTACTGATCCAAGGCTGGGCTCTATGATGTGACTGTTCTTGCCTACTTATATTTCCATTTTCCTGGGCATGTGTATACGTTGTTTTTTTCTCTATTGATTGTTTTTCCACTAGTTTCTCTGTTTTTACTTTTCCAGAGTCCAGAGCAGAATATCCCAAGTTTATATGGTCTAGAAGAATCTAAGTTAGAACTAACTTTATAATAGTTTGCTGTCTCATGGGTTGGTTTTTTTCTCTCCACATTTGGCAATGCCTCAAAGTCTGTGTGCCAAACATTGTATAAATAGGAGTAGTCATGGTGGTGCCCTAAGCAGCTTACAGTTTAATTAAAGACAGGGAAAAAAGACCTAATTGTAAAACAATAGGGAAGAGACTGAGGGTAATACTAAAAATGTCATGTATTTTAATAGGGTCAGTCTGCAGAGTTTGTACACAACTCCAAATCAGAAGTCCAATGGCTTTGACACATGCTTTCCATGAATCAAGTGACTCCTCAAGGTTTTCTCTGTCTTCCCTTCTCCCCTCTTCCACTTGTGGAGAAGTTGTTCTGCTCGTTGCCTACACAATGTTCTGTCCCTCCTTCTGCACTCTGTAACTGCTCTGAACCTAGAACTATTAGGCTCCACAGGGCACTGCTGTCTGTATAATTTATGTGCCGATTAGAGTACGTAGATAACTGTACTACCTCAGGAATTTCCTGAGGTACTGACCCATCCTCAAGTCCAGTTTTGTGAGCAAGGAGTATTCTCAGCTTGTATATTCCTGGTACCCAGTTAAAGCTACCTGCATTAAGAAGTGCTGTTGTCTACTGACTGGAGAAAGGAAGCCTGAGGACACTGTTATCCTGCTTTTAAACTAACTTTCCCTCCAGGGTAGCAGTGAGTCATGATTCGTCTTCTCTCCACACCTGGATTCACTGGCAATTTCTGCTCTGTAGGGTTCTGATGCTGCTGCAAAGCTGTGCCACCTAACAGCTTTATCACCAAGTCAACAGCTTCCACTTCCAGACGTATACTAAAGGCTGGTGTCCCAGCCTCTGAGGGCAGCCTGGAACATGAAGGGTTTGTCCCTGCTGCAGTAGAGACAAAGCACTGCACACATTGAGCAGACTGAGGGTCCAGGCAGACCAGGGTCCTGTATAAATTATTTCAAAGAATCCATCTCTATTATCTACTCAATGTGCATGGTCTTACTGTGTCTGGTAACATTTCATGTAATTAATATCTCATGAGAGAGGTAATTGCTGTTATTTATCCTTTACGGATGAGTAGGCAGAAACTCTAGTGCTGAAGATGTCCCAGCATGTCATCTGTGCAGCACAAAAAGCCATACTGTAGTGGCTTAGCAGTCTTCTGATGAGTTTTCTTATTAAGACTTCCCAGCCTGTCACATCTGCTGATGTCCTACTACTTATCTGGCCAGCTAGAGGTGTAAACAGAAGGTGTCACTATTTCAGCAGGAGATTAATGCCTGCATCTGAAGTACTGGGGAGAAGAAGAGAGGAGGCAAGACAGAGGAAATACTCTTTAGAGAAGGAAAATAATTGGAAAGGCTATATGAGACACTGTGTTTGTCAGTTGTGCAAATCCCTAAGGTAGTGCTTGACTCAGTGCTCTCATGGCTCTCCTCAAAGGTCTGTTTCACAACAGCCTTCCAGGCAAGGAAGTCTCCTCTCATCCATAAAGGACAGTTCATCTAAGGGACACTGGAGAGTGGTGCACACTGTGTGTGCTCCCTTTGTCGGGGTGAGCATGTTAGCCTGCGCTGCACCAGCTTCTGCTGCCAGCCCCTGTAAAAGAGCAATAGAGGCAAACAGGCTGGGATGCCTGTAGGGTGGTAAGCTGGCTAATATGAGACCACTGGGCTGGACTTGGCCTTCCCTTTATATCTTGAAAGAAGACACTGCACTGAAGTAAGGGAAGGGAAAGATGAAAAACATAAGAACTAAATTTTTAAAATGTTCCCATTTAAAGAAGGGCCATTATATCTCAGCAGCAGTTTTCCTTCCAAGAAAATTTATATTTGATCACTTCTCTGACCTCCGTTTTTAATTAGTTTCAGATACATATTGTGTATTTACTAATTCTTTGCCTGAGGTTTGCCTAGTTGTTTTTTTAAAAAATGTATTGTGACTCACTTCAAATGTGGTGTATTTTCCATTGTCATGTGGTACTTTCCCTTTAAACGTCCCTCCTTTTTTAACTAAAATAATCTTATGTATTTTGATATATATGAGAAATAGTTCCCCTGTGAAGAGCAACGGCCTTAGCTATTTTTCAGATTGTAATAGAGAAAATAAAAAGCTGAAGGAAAATATTTTTTTATTACTATCCTTAGAAGTGTGTTCATCATCATGACTTTAAGAGCTAGACTAAATACCATAGGGTTTTTTTGGTAATAACTGCAAGATATTCACAAGCCCTTGCATAGATCCTTTTGCTTACAGTGGTAATAAAAATACTTTGAATTCTTTCCTCTGCTTAGAGAACACTTTTGACAGTTCCAGTATATTATTCCCCTTCCTCATATGCTGTAGCAAATGAGAATGCCTGTCACTGAAGCATTAGCGAATAACGTACTGAATTTGAAGGTTTCCCTAGCTCTCTGAGAAACCTAATTACCTAAAATAAAATCTTTAAAGTGTCCCAATAATGCCTTACTGATAGTAAAAAAAAATGAGATTTAAAAAATATTGGGTTGTTCTGTGCAAGTGACAAAGGTGTCTGCAGCATCATTGTAAACTGGCAAAATAGGGACAATTTCTGACACTGCTGGAGTGATGGAATTGTCCAACTTTTTGGTCTGGTCCTACACAAACAGAATCTGCCTTATGTTCAGAGGAAACTTTGATCTTACACTATGTAAAGGTGTTTGTACTTGTCATGAACAATGTAAATATAATTAAAATTAAAGTAAAACTTGTGAAGGCTGAAGTTGGCAATTTGTTTGTTTTCATAAAAGAACCATCGTGTCTTCTATTTCTTTTGTATCCAAGTCACAACACTAATATAACATTAGACAAAAACCTGGGGGAGATTCTTGAAATAAGAAACATAAATGAACTTATTTTATTTGCATCCTTTTGAAACAATGCCTTCGCTCCTGTTTAGTAACTTCTTTAAAAACTTTAAATTTCTAGCTAATTCCCCTAAGAACAACATTTCCTCACAAGTTTTAGTACTGTTCCATGTGAATCTGAATAGAAATGCTACCATTGCAATATGCTTGATACTTCAAAGAGAAGCAGGGAAAGGAAGTCTTGCATTACAGGGGGGACATACTGTCTAACAGGCAGATGGATCTCAAGATATATAGAAAAACACTTCAGGAAAATAAAAAAATAAACCATCTTTTTAGTGCAATGTTTGTCAGTTTACACTTATGCAAATGCTTTCTGTGCCTTTGATATCATCAGTAAAGTTGCTGAGGACATTCAACCCCACCATTGTTGGGGTAAACTGTGACTGTGAAGCAGATGCTGCTGCAGGGTAAGGAATAGGCCTTACTTCCCTTTGTACAGTGACATGAAATTTTACTGTGGTTGATATAGCTGTATATTTTCAAGTGAGACCAAGGTAAACAATGCTAATGTATATTTTCTACATGGTTTAGATATTGTAGTGCCAATTCTTATAATTACAGCTGTGGTAACAGCTGTAACGCTGGCACAGAGAGAAGTAAAGGAGATTGAGCAGATGCAGGTTATTGTAGGCAGGTCAGCACATCAATTTCCTTTTGTAAGACGATTCATAACACCATATTTTCTTACATGCTTCCACTCTACTGCATTCAAAAAGCTTTATGAATTGCCTTACTTTGCCATCATATTGTTCCTAATTTGCAACAGATGGCACTGAAAACATGCCTTTGGGTATCCTTGAAATGTTTTCCTGGAAAACCATGCTTGTTCACTCTGGCCTCCACTTCACCATGGGGCAGTTGCTTGAGCATGGACACTGCAACACAGAGAACTTTTAAATTAGAATGTAAGATACCTTGACTGTGAATAATCTTTTAGAGAGTGGGGAAGACAGATAATGGACAGGAGGAAAGACAAAAATATAATAATATTGTGGTGTGCATATTATTTTGGGACATGTGCTACTACTGCTCCCTGTTTAAAAGGTTGTTGCTTATGATTTCCACAGCCCATTTATGCACAGGTTTAGTATGTGATCATAAAAAATATATATTCAGGTGACCGTCAAAGATATATGACACAAATAGCCATATGATCCATAGTCCTTGTTGATGGAACATTCTCTCTTGTCTTTCAGTTTTCCTGGGCATTAGTTCATGAAAGTGATTTAGGTAGTATGAAATAGTACTAAACTGAATTGTTAGAGGCAATTGCTGTCTGACAGAAAAGCCTGAACAGAAAAGTAAGAGATGTGCTGGTTTCCAAGATTGCTAAGCATTGTGCCAGCGTTGTTCATTAATTTCTGCATAACTGAAGCAATTTCTATCACCAAGAAACAGACACATACACATACTCATATGTTCTGTTTTCTCCAGGATAGATCTTTCAAGCCCTAACCTTATTTTTGACACCTGACAGGTTTATTTCCTCAACATTAAGATCCTAGAGAAAATAATGAAGTGTAACAATCCCAAAGCATATTATCAAAAGTACAAAATGTTGCATGATATTAAAGCATTGACGATTTTCTAATTTAGCTTAAGTATAACTGCACTAAGTAGGTACATCAAAATTTCCATGTTAAAAAGATGGCATGAATGTTGCACTGGCTTCTTGAATCTTGAAAGCCATTTCCTTGCAAGATATTTAATTACCTGAATAATTCCAGTGACCAAGGGCACTGATACAAATGAAACTTCTAAGGTGATTATGTTGACATATGGAGATCAAACTATGAATTAATCCCAAATACAGAAGAAAGTACAGCTCTGTTACACAAAACTTGCAGGAAAATATATCCAGAGACAGCCAGATTCTGTTCTCTGTGATACAGCTGCTCTGTTAAGGCCAGTGGATTTCTAGCAGCATATATTTGGAATAATTGTAAGAAGATTTTCATAATCGGAATTAATTTTGTTTGGTATTAAGTATTATTGTTTTGTTTGTGTACTTTAGTATTTTTAGAAAACTGTTTTGTTGTTGTTGATTTCTTGTTTTGTTTGGTTTTGGTTTGTTGTGGGTTTTTTTCCCCCTTATTGAATTTTATATCACTGGAGTGTACTTCCATAGGATAACATAATTAAAATGTTGAAAAATGGAATAATTAAAAAATTTGTAGTGAAGCAAACAGATACAATAACCTACTGCCCTGAAACTTTCCTGCACGCTAGTGGGACTTTTTTTTTTTTTTAATGTTGTTATCTTAGCCCAAGATCTCATTTATTTTCAATACCTATACTAGAAATGTTATTTATATTTACATTCATAAATACATTTGCTTGAAGTAGTGATGCATGGTATTTGATGACATTTTTCAGCACTGAAGAAAACTGTAAATTATTTCAGTTTTTTATCAGGAAGGAAAAAAGCCATCTCTGCATGAAAAATGAGCTGCTTAGTCTGTGCTTACCTTGACTAGAATTTAGGCTATTATTTATGTATTCTTCTATGCTCTATTTATTTCTGCCTTTCTTTCCAACTGCAGGAACACTGGTGTACATAGCTGTCATTTGGATGAAGAAAAAAAAACTTTGCAGGCCAAATATTGTCTTGTAAACCTTTACTCCCATTACTAATATGATTAATATTCTAATTTTTGTTAAACTAAAGATATAAGGTTCACTCATAGAACACAGATTAAGTTTCCTGAAAGAACATATAGATATAAAAAGTAAAAACAGGAGTGTATAATGGAGATCATTTGAAGACCAGGGATTCCAATGAAATATTGACAGTAAATAAATTAATGTGAAAAATACATACATCTTATTATTTTTGAGTCTGAAATAAAATCTACTTCTATAAAAATAAAAAAGAAAGAGAAACTGAGTTAAATTCTCAGAAAATCTGATATTTGTATTAAAGCATACTAATTTCAATGTTCTGTTTCTTTATTTGCATTTTTCACATGATTGTGGTAAACTCAAGCATACTCTCTGTTCATTGTCTGATATTTGGGACTCCTGTCAGCTCTCAACCTGCTGCTTTCAAAGAAACTACTGAAACAGCCCAGAATAATCTGCTATAGAAAAATGATATCTGAAGTAGCATGTCAGGACTGAAATCATACAAAGGTTTTACCTACAGTTGTTAAATAGATTTAAAATAGCTTTAGAAAACAAAAGCTTAGAAATGCTATATTATTCTTCATTTTAACGAGTAGCAAAGAGTTGTGTGATGTGTCTAAACAATGTCTCATTTGGGTAATTAGAGTCAAAGCAGAGAGAGAAAATAGAGGAGTCTGACTCAATAATTAGTCTCAATTGTTTCTGGTGATGAAAAGATGGATGAAGAGAGCAGACAATCCAAGTGACAATATTTTTTTAAAGCAGTCAAGACGTCGAGCAATTACCAAGTGTTGTAAAAAATTAAACCAAACTATACTCACCCTTTCTGACTGCTGTTAATTCTTCTGGCTGGAGAATGGAGAAAAAACAAATCTGTGAATTAGGACAGATAGTTTTCTTACAATACTTTTTCATAGCTTTTTCAGAAGGAAATATACATCAAAGTAAATACTTCATTTTTTGCAAGCCTGAAGGTTTTTGAAATAGGAACCAGTTCACTTCATAATAGGCTTGTACAACTCATAACTTGACAGAGCAAGTGATAATTGTGCTGACATGCAAATCAAAATTAACATTTATAACTCCAGGAGTCATAGAATCAATATAGAATCATAGAATGGTTTGAGTTGGAAGGCACTTTCCCACTCCCCCCCCCCCACCCCCCCCCCCCCCCCCCGCATGGGCAGGGACACCTCCCACTAGATCAGGTTGCTCAAGGCCCCATTCAACCTGGGCTTGAACACTGCCAGGGATGTGACTTCCACAGCTTCCTTGTGTAACCAGTTCCAGTGTCTCACCATCCTCACACTAAAGAATTTCCTCCTAATATCTAACCTAAATCTACCCTCCTCCATTTTTGATCCATTACCCCTTGTCCTCTCACTACAAGCCCTTGTATATAGTCCCTCCATAGGCTTCCTAGGAAGGAAGAAGTCAGAGAGTTGTAATCAATGGGGCAGAATCTAGTTGGAGGCCTGTGACTAGTGGAGTCCCTCAGGGGTCGGTACTGGGACCGGTGTTGTTCAACATCTTCATCAACGACCTGGATGAGGGTATAGAATGTACCCTCAGCAAGTTTGCTGATGACACCAAGCTGGGAGGAGTGGCTGACACACCAGAAGGCTGTGCTGCCATTCAGAGAGACCTAGACAGGCTGGAGACTTGGGTGGGGAAAAACCTGATGAAGTTCAACAAGGGCAAGTGTAGAGTTTTGCATTTGGGGAAGAAAAGCGCCATGTACCAGTACAGGTTGGGGGCTGACCTGCTGGAGAGCAGTGTAGGTGAAATGGACCTGGGGGTCCTGGTAGACAGAAGGATGACCATGAGCCAGCAGTGTGCCCTTGTGGCTAAGAAGGCCAATGGCATCCTGGGGTGCATTAGAAAGGGTGTGGTTAGTACATCAAGGGAGGTTCTCCTTCCCCTTCTATTCTGCCTTGGTGAGGCCACATCTGGAGTATTGTGTCCAGTTCTGGGCCCCTCAGTTCAGGAAGGACAGGGAACTGCTTGAAAGAGTCCAGCGCAGAGCCACAAAGATGATTAAGGGAGGGGAACATCTCCCTTATGAGGAAAGGCTGAGGGAGCTGGGTCTCTTTAGTTTGGAGAAAAGGAGACTGAGGGGTGACCTCATCAGTGTTTACAAATATGTAAAGGGTGAGTGTCAAGAAGATGGAGTTAAGCTTTTTTCAGTGATGACTAGTGATAGGACAAGGAGTAATGGATGCAAATTGG
The DNA here is from genome assembly GCF_020740795.1 of Apus apus. Lineage (NCBI taxonomy): Eukaryota > Metazoa > Chordata > Aves > Apodiformes > Apodidae > Apus > Apus apus. The sequence continues at coordinate 92,957,265 of NC_067282.1, read as the reverse complement.
AGCATAGGAGGTTCAAGGTGAATATCAGAATTATTTTTTTTTTACTGTGAGAGTGACAGAGCACTGGAACAGGCTGCCCAGAGAGGTTGTGGAGTCTTCTTCACTGGAGACATTCAAGACCCGCCTGGACGCCTTCCTGTGTGATGTGCTCTAGGTGACCCTGCTCTGGCAAGGGGGTTGGACTAGATGATCTTTCGAGGTCCCTTCCAACCCCTAGGATTCTATGATTCCTGTAGGCCCCCTTCAGTCACTGCAAGGCTGCTATTAGGTCCCTCCAGAACCTTCTCTTCTCCAGGCTGAAAAGCCCCAATTCTTACTTTTTTTTTGTGTCCCTTGTCTGGACTTTCTCTGTAAGCTCCATGTCCTTATGCTGGGGGCTCCAAATCTGGACACAGTACTCCAGGTGGGGTCTCATGAGAGCTGAGTAAAGTGGGAGAATCACCTCCCTGGCCCTGCTGGCCATACTTCTCTTGATGCAGCCCAGGACATGGTTGGCTTTCTGGGCTGCAAGTGCACATTGCTGGCTCATATTGAGCTTCTCATCAACCACTGCCCCCAAGTCCTTCTCCTACAGACTTTTTGATCCAGTCTCCATCCAGCCTGTATTTGTGCTTGGGATTGCCCCGACCCAGGTGCAGGACCTTGCACTTGGCCTTGTTGAACTTCATGCAGTTTGCACAAGCCCAGTTCTCAAGCCAGTCAAGGATCCTCTGGATGGCATCCCTTCCCCCCAGCATGTCAACCACAACACACAGCTTGGTATCATCAGCAAACGAGGTAACAGAATCATGGCATAATCATTGAAATTACATGTATCAATAAACAAAAATAAACAAAACAAAACGAAAAATTCTAGTATTTCTTGGACTATGGTGAGATAACTACCTCTTTCTCAGCCTTACTGTGGTGTGCTCATATAGATTGCAGAATAAAACTTTTGTTACCAGATTTGCATCTTTCTTTTAAGTTAGTGCTGCATCCTAGTTCATTTTTTTTAGCTGAATTACACATATACTTTTTATTTTCAAAGCAAATTTAACAACATTTGCAGGTAAGAGAGAATAATTTGTTCTTTTGTTAAAATCTGCTGTCTTGAAAAAAGCTTGTCTTAGAAAGTAGTGATTAGAGTAGCTCAACATTTTCCTGAAAACCTCTTACCTTCTGTTTATCTATATGTGCTTTTAGCACATTTCATGCCAATTTGACAATGCCTACTTACACAATTGTAGGTATTACATATAAGTGTGTTTTAGAAACTAAATTTTATAATATCTAAAAATAAAAGAAGATGTGGTGGCTGATACAAAATCCATTAAAGCTAAGAAACACTTTCTTTGGATTAAAATCTTAATAACTAGGAAATAAATAAATAAATAAATATTTAGGAGGCTATTCAAGGACGTAAACACTTTAAAGATGTATTGTTAAAAATAAGAAAATGCAAATTTATACAAAGGATGATATTTTTTCTATAATTATTATGGTTAGATGAATGGACAACTGTGGAGAAAAACTGTTGATGTTCAGGAAGAACTTATGATCTTTTTAAAAATAAATATAAAAGAAATAAAACTATTTATGATCTTATTTATTTGTTTTCCAGAGCAGAGAATACTGGAAAACTCAATAAAATGCATGTTGACTAGCCTTAAAAGCATCTCATATGGAGAAATTTCTTTCTTCACTTTCTTGGCTTTCCTTCTCTGAAAGTAGCCGGCTGCTTCTGAACAGCTTTTTTCTTGTCTCCTCTTACTACCAGGGGTCATTAAATAGAGAAGGTACAGGTCTAGACACCAAAAAATCCTACTTTTTTCCTTAGTTCAACCACAGCCTTTTATATGACCTCGGACAACTCATTTATCTTAACATCAAAGGCATTAGGAAGGATAAAATTAATCACTGAAGTGCCCTCAGACGCTATAATGGAAGGGCCTCTCTATGCTACTACGTCTAGTAGCATACTAACTATTTTTTTATTTGAAAGGCCAGACTAGAAGTATGTTGAAATAAATAAAAGTATTTGTTATTCCCTAGTTTGTCCTGCCTCTGCCATCTACAGAGTTACTAACCAAAGCACAGTAACTACAATAATTTCAATTAAGGACGTTACTAGATTTTAGTGATCTAGGATAATGACCTCTTCCTGGAAATCCTTATTTCAGGTAGATATTATCTCAGATATTATTAAAAAAAAAAAACAAAAAACAACCAAAAAACAGAAGTCACATTTTCCATTCTCTGTAAGAGTGTGCCTGTATTTTATCCATTTGTTCTGAGAGTGCTTTACCTAGCTGTGTCACTGTACAAGCTCCAGTTACTACTCTCAAAATGAAATACTGCTTTCAGAACATCACATTGATTTTTCAGTGGCAGCTTTTCTCAAACACAGAGCTGAAAAAATGCACCTTTATTTAAACCATACTTGGATCTTATGGAAACAAGACATTATTATGTAAGATATCTGTGTAGGTCTTTCTCTGTCATACAATCATTTTATTGGAAAAATTATAACATGAAAGTATTTTCAAAGTATGTTGGAAAAAAATTACAAAGAAGTAATTACTAATAGGTAAACCCAGATCTGCTCTGTAAAAAGAACAGATAACAGGGTAATATTTTTGCTACACTGGGAAACAATGCAAATAGGGAAACAAGGATCAAGAACCTAGCAGGGTACTTAAATCACTTTGCATCAGCTGATATGTGGTAACCATATATGTATGAATGTACCTCATACCAATGTAGAGTACAATGGTACAGATTACCATTCCTTCCACGTCCAGTTAAGCAAAGTCTAGTTGTGTCTGCTGTTAAGGCTAGACACCCAGACATTTAAATTAATTGTAATGCATAAAAACTTGCCCAGAGAACTCCTTCCTCAGCTCTGCTCTCCTTCTATTTTTGCAAACATGGGTTGATCCCTCTGAGGTGAAGTAAACTTTAGTGGAATTTCTTTCCAGATAGTGCAAATTTTTAGCTGAGAAGAAAATGAACTCTTTTCTTTTTTTCTGTTGATTACCATCCCTGACTTACGTAAATTAAACAACTTTCAAAAAGACACATTTAGTTCAGCACTCTCATTATTAAGAACTGGTGGATTTCTGTGGTCTGCATTTTACAAGAAGGGCTTGCTAAACAAAGGACCCCATGACCTCAAAATCTCTAAAGCTGTATTTATGAAATCTGCAGCTTTTTATGGTTTATTGTGAATGGAACAGGAGGCAGAAATGTGTTTTGTGGCATGCCACAAGTAAAGTGTCATGGAGGGAGAGGGGAGCAGAGCTTGAGCCTGTAATTACTTTTCTCAGGAGTTTGCTCTAAACTGTATTAACAGAGCCTTCTGATTGCTCTTACCTGACTTCAAATACTTTGTAAATAGCCTTGCAGTTCATTAGCACAGATGTTTGTTCTCTGACTTTGATTATCAAGACATCCTTTGGAAGTGCAAACCCACCACTCATCTCTATGCTACATCCAGTTGAGAAACTGAATGTCAACAGCAGTGAGATGGTTTTAATTTCCATTTCTGGAGCCCTGGAATGAAAGGGAACAGTAAGGGGAGAGCTGTCCATGCGGAGATCCCTGATGACCACCTTTGGCTGTGTGGTGGAGTGACTACACTGCATCAACTGTAGTGTAATCACCAAGAGAGAAATTACCTTCAGACAGAACATGACACAAACACTCCTTTGCTGACCAGCATGAGAGGAATTTTAGAGCTCAGAGAGGAGAATTCTGTGTGTCAGTGCTAACAGGGGTATTTTATGGTCCCCTGCCTCTTTATTGATTTTGCTGACTCAGACAGTCTCAGATTCTTTTGATCTTTTCAATTGAAAAGAGATGACTGATTTTTTAATACTCTCATGAAATTGTGCAAAAGTATACCAAAACTACTTGATTGATTAGATGGCTTATTGTCTGAGACTTTACATTTTGGTGAGGACGCCTGTCTCTCGGACTGTGTCAAAAGAGAGATTAGTTGCTTCCTGACTCTTGCTGTTCATCTCTTCCCTGTCTGTCAAATGTGTTGCTAGCACAATTCTTTTTTGCTCTTGCTTAACTGGGGCTTCTCGTTTTTCAAATCTGATATTTCAGGCACTTTCTGTCAGATTAATTACAAAGCTCTTTGGTGAATGTGATGAGCACTAACAAGCTCTTAAAAATCATGTTATGATAGGTTTTACAATGTCATCTCTTTACAGTAATATTGTTACTGATTCCTATTTTTTTATCTATGTAAAGTTTTGCTATGGAATTTGTCTCAGATTTATGGGTGTAAAATATTTTTTATAAACCTCATTGATCAGGGGTGCAAAATGATTTTTTATCTCTGTTGTAGAAAATTTTTGCTCACAAGATGTGATGAGAATCCAAGGTGTTAAACGGTATATTTAAATTGATGAGTTTTAAAAAGAAGTTATAAATACTCAGCAAAGTTCTGTGGCAATGCCAGTTGTTAAAAACTTAATTATTTTGTAACTCCTAAAAATTATGTACAAGAGCATTAAGGATCTCACTCAAAGCAAGTGCACCCAAAGACTCTTTCCACTTTAGAGGGGGCCTAAATAAGGGATCCAATATAGTGTTTGCTTCTGTTTAGCTCCTAAAAATAAAAATCAAAAGAAATTATGTTGCTTCTTTGATGCTCCATGGGGCCACTGTTCTGACTTTTCAAGCAATGAAACGTGGTCAAAATAGATTTAAAGAAATGCAGTTACCTTTATAGTACAGTAGGGAATGTGTTAACACCAGCATATTACTGTGGAATGGACCTGGTAACTCCACGGTTTGTGTGCTTATAGACATCAACTTTAAAGGTCCATTGTGAGAGACATTAAAATCTTAGCACTAGTATTCCTGCCTGCATGCATAGTAATTGAAAGTCAGCAGAGGGCAAAAAGTTAAAGGTCAAGCCTAGGAGAGTTAGAATGTTTTCTGTTCTGCTAAGCAGACTCTGAATGCAGGGAATGGGCTGCTTCAGGGACTGAAAGCCATGGCTGATTTTCTGCTGTTGCTTTTGTTCCTGGCTCAGTATAAGTTTATGCACAGCCCAAAATATTCAGAATGATATATTCTTCTTTTTCATGTCAAAATAAATGTGCACATGATCCACTAGAGACTTGCTTAAGTTGCATATATTTCCCTGTGTTGTCTTATCTGATATGTTTACAAGGGAAAGAGACTTCCTTGGTTTGATCAGCCCTTTCCAGACAGACTGCTAAATCTAAGGGAATGGTTTCCAACAAACTGGTCACTTACCAAAGTGCTGAAGCTCCTGTTACTGCAAAATATTTTAGCATCTGGGTACTGTCACTGCCAAGCATGTGCTGCTGCCTTTGGGGATCAGCTTGGGTGCTGGCTCTGGAAACTGGAGCATATCAGAAGTAAGGACCAAAAAAGAGCACTGTCAGCAAGGCCAGTGACAGAATTACTGACAAGTGAATATTCACACTGCAAAGAAGACAAGTGTCCATTTTATTTTTTGGTTCTCTGAATGAATCTCTGTCTCCAAATCCAGTCTGTTTATTTAATTTGTGGAATTCCAGAAGTAGCTTATATGTAAGCGTGAAGAAGATCCCAGTTTCCAGCACCCTGATGCAAAGATAAAGTAGAGGTAAATTAAGGTTGCTTTAAGCCACATTTACATTGCTGTGAGATCAGGCTTAGTCTCAACTATATCCCAGTCTAAGTGTCACCAGAATGGATCTCCTGTGACATACATATCTCATGCTTCCTGTAACTCTCTGCCCCTCTTTCTCATTAGCCTTTAATAGCTAAAAATGAGGGAACAGTACAACTTTTCCTGGTTACACTGCTGATACACCCTTCCTGTGAGAGCTGAGGAAGGCTGCTGAGGCACCCCTTTCCATTAGTTATATATTTTTCAGAGAGGCCAGGGAGCTGATTACATCCTTTCAAGGTCTGTTAGGTCTTGTGGAATGGCACGTAGAAACCCTAGAATAACTAGGGAACAGAGCAGAAGAAGAGGAAGCCACAAAAATAACTATGGACTGAATTTTTGGTCATGCCTTCAATGATACCACCTCTGTTTCAGAGTAACTTTAGTGAATGAGGGACAGAAAAGGCTTGTTATATGTTCTTTGGTAGTATTCAAATGTCTAGATTAGCACAAACACAGAAGTGTGACATTGCTGATGCATTTGCTCTTTTGAACTTCTGCACAAGCTGGTTCCTGCTTTTGTCTGAAGCAGTTAGGCATTCGTAGCACCAGGCTTCTGCTGATTGTGAAACTTGGAGTGAAGCAGCCCCAGCCACTGCCTTACATAAACTCTGTGCCTGGTACCATGGACTGCTGCCACTGCTGTGTTTGTAGTAGAGAGCTTTCCTTTCTGACCTACTTTTCTGCTGTATGCATTGGGCCAGGCCCTCTGGAGCATTAGATCATTTTATAGTGTTCCCGTGCCACAAAGCTGCCCTCACATCAACTCCAGCAGCCAAGGAAGGATCCTGTTCTCCTTGAGGGATCTACAAACCACTTATAACTGCTTAAGAACTGTGATGTCTTTTTTTTTTCTCCCTATAGTCGGAACAGCATATGTACTTAGTGTGGTCTAAACCAGACAACAGCTCCTTAGATGTGTAGTCATTATTTAGGCTGCTTCACATGGGGCAGTGACCTACCAAACAAGATTAGGAATATGAGTATGGTAACCATAGATGTACAGGTCTGTGCTGACCACATCTTGGCCGTAATTGTCCTGGATAAATATATATGAAGGGAAGTAATACTTACAGAGATAGTTTGGACAGATATTGAATTAATAACCCTGTAGATAATGAAACTACATCAAATTTCATAAACTTTTAAATAACTGTGGAATATGAGATGTGCAGCATTTGATCATACAAGTCATAAGAACTGGATACAACTCTGTTAGAAACAGTATCTGTGTCTCTGAAGATTTTCTTGGAGGAAGAGCAGGTAAGAATGGCAAAGACCTAGTTGTAGATTTTTATCTGACTCTACGTATGTGGGGTGATGAAGGCCTGTGATCAAGCTTTGCCTTTCCCCTCTAAGAGCTGTGAAGTCAGTGCCTCTTTCTGTCTCCCTCTTAGAGTTGTTCTAGACAGCACAGATACCAATATCCAAGTCTTCTTAATGTTATTTTAATACAAAACCTCATTTTTTTTTACAATTATCATGTTAAATTACCTCTGTATTTACTAGAGTCAAATTTTCATGCTCTGTTATGCTTAATTCCTTGCAGGATGGCTGATAGGGTTTATTAAACAAATATGCCACAATATTGTAACAAAAAATTAGATGCAAGAGTTGTTTAATTATTTGATAGGAGAGTCAGAATCTAACTGGCGTGCTTAAAGAAGGTTGCTTGGAATGAGGATAATACACATTTGCCAAGTTTTCATCCTGCTCATCCCCCTCCTCAGTGAAGTTCATTTTCCCCTGATTTATCGCACAGGCCCCTATGATGATAACTTCAGGTACTTGTACACCCAACCTAGTGAGACTCCTGGCAGCCTCTTTACAGCTAGGACTTCTAGTTATTGCAGGTTTAATTTGCACTGTAATTTGTGTGTAGCAAGTGATGCATGTGTTGCCCATCCTTCCTGGATCAAACACAAGTTGTCAGCTCAGGAGGATTGTGCTATAAGTGCTCAGAGAGCAGGATGCTTATGGGGGTGCCTAGGTGGGAAAACTAGTTTCACCTGGCTCCACCACACAGAGGAGAGAACAGAGTATGGAAACTCTCCAGGCAGAGCCATGCAGAGACATAGTTTTCTTGCCGAGGGATTCCTGTTTGTCTGAGATGAAGAAAACAACAGCAGGGGAGAGGCTCTCAGCCAAAGGCAGACTTGAGAGCAGCTGATCTTGAGCACATCTTGCCATGACGAGGGAAGCAGGGCAAGGAAAGCCTGCAGGTGATCGATCATGTTTTGCCTATATCACCTCTGCAAGTGCTATTTAGTTTAAAGAGTGCCTTGGTTAAGAAAACCTCATGTTACACTCACCATATGTGCTTATGTATGTCCTGAGATGTTGACGAGTGTCCAAAAAGCTGGAACTTGGCAAAAAGAGGCAGTCTCTTTGGGTGGCTGAGCAGGATTTTGCTGCCCGGCGTGATCTGTTATCCCATTTCTGAAAAATGCCCTCAAGAGTCTATAGGTGGCTTTGTAATGTACTCAGATTATGGAAGTTTAAAGAGTTCACAGACACAATGTGGCATGACCTAAACATAAGGCCTCAGAGCTAGATACTTACCAGGCTCTTATCTTGGCCATGGAAGCTACTTGGCTCAGTTATTTTTATCCTGGCACATCTATGCAAGCCTGGGTCTGATTTAGACATTGTGGTCACACTGATTTGAGACAGAAATAACAGTTAAGGAGTTAAAATCAGACATGCAAGGCACCCATGAAAACAGATAGCAAGATGTTTCATGTTCCTGAAAGTTTGAAAACTTTAACATTTCTGACAAAATCTGATCTTTCTGTGACTTTGTAACTGATCAGAACATCATAACTTTCACATCTAGGACTGTCTTCAGATTTTCTGGCCACAATTTTGACACTGTTAACTTGAAAAGCCAGATATATTCTGCTGATGTTATCCTAAGTGTCAGACATGTCCCTGTAGCAGCTTCCTATGTCTCCTTGGTGAAAGTAAGCCCAAACACCCCTAAATCACTTGGCCCACATGCAGGCATATGGTGGTCCAAGGAATGTGCCTACTGTCTGACATAAACAGAGGGTGTGACTATATGGAACCTTTGCCTTGCCTTTCTCCAAGAGAATAACTTTCATGTGACAGCCTTTCCATGATTTCTGTGAGTAAGTGTCTGCTAACAGAGGGTGTCCTGTTCGGCAAGGTCGAGGACAAGCATGATTGAAGATGACCAGAGCAATAGCTTCCAAACCTTTGTTTCCCCTTCAGTAACTGGCAGCACCAAACTCACTGGTGTCAGAAATCAATACCACAGGCTTACCTTGTGCTGTTTTTCAAGCAATCATCTACTGCCACTGTGCAAACCAGCAAAGAAAGGTATTTCAGGGAAGAAGGACAAGTTGTGTGCCCTGTACCTAGGTAATGACTAGACTAGCTGCATAACTGCTGGAATACAAAAGGCTATGAGAATTACTCAGAGGTACTGAGTCCTTTCTATTTCCCAATTCCTTTCAAGTTTGCTTGTAAAGACAATATTGCCTGTCCACTTACAACCTGGATGTTTACTCAATTACAAATTCCGCTAAAAGGAAAGGACTTAAGGGAGTAAAGTTGGCAAGATTTGTCTGCAAAGACTTGTGTTTTTTACAGCTCAATGGAGTTCACACTACGTGTTGATTTTGTCAAAGAATATGTATGAACTTGAATCTTCAATATTGAATGGCAATGTGGCATTTTAGTGTTATATAAAAATATCTCACTGTTACATATTTAGACATATGGTGCCAGTCCTGTACCAGGTTTACTTGAGACAATGTAAATACTGTTCACAGCAATCTTAGGTAACCCAAAGGAAGTTTCGCAACCATGTTTCTCCCTTTCCCCCAAGTTAAACCCTATGTGTGACTCCAATTTCAATTATTTCTCTGTTTTGCTGACTCTGAACCCTTCCTGTGTGGATTTCCTCACCTCATAGAAGACTTCAGAACGGTCAGGATCAATAAATCTCTCTGCAGGGCTTGTTGAAAGTGTGGCTTTGCTAATAGGCTGTAAGGTGTCAGCACAGAGATTGCTTAGGCCTCTAGCAAAAGACCCGGTAGTGAGAGGACTAGAAGGATGCTCAAATAGTTCTGGGGAGTAGGTTACCACAAAAAAGAAATGCAAAGTGCTTCCCAATGTTGCATGTTTCTTACCTCCATTTTTATTTGTAATTCACTTATTGACATGGATTTTTAATCTATACCTGGAAAAAATGGCTTTGCAAATAAAATTGGTAGGAGCTGCACAGTCCAATTCAGAAAGCAGTGGCATTATAGCCCTTTAAGTAATAAACATATTGTCATCTACCTGGACTTCTGTAAAGCCTTTATATGGCCCCCACAACATTCTTTCTACTAAATTGGAGAGTTATAGGTTTGATGGATGGACTGTTAGGTGAATAAGGAATTTGCTGGATGGCTCTGTTCAAAGAGGTACAGTCAACAGTTCAATGTCCAAGTGGAAACCAGTAACAAGGGGTGTCCCTCAAAGTTTTGTGCTGGGACCAACACTATTTAATATCTCCATCAATGACACAGATGACAGGACGGAGTGCACACTCAGCAAGTTCATGGATGACATGAGGCTGCGTGGTCCAGTTATTACACAGTAAGGAAGGAATGCCATCCAGCGGGACCTTGACAGGCTTGAGGAATGGGCCCGTGTGAACTTTATGAAGTCTGACAAGGCCAAGTGCAAAGTCCTGTGCCGGGGTCAGGGCAACCCCAATACCAATACAGACTGGGGGATGAAGGGATTGAAAGCAATACTGCATATAAGGACTTAGTGGTTGAAAAAACAGACTTGATCCAGTAATTTGTGATCATAGGCCATCGACAAATAATATCTGGACTACATAAAAAGAAGCATGACCAGCATGTTGAGGGAGGTGATTCTCTCCCTTTACTCTTCTCTTAAGAGACTCCTGGAGTACCTGGAGTACTGTGTTCAGCTCTGGCATCTCCAGCTCAAGAAAGAGATGGGCCTGTGAGAGCAAGTCTAGTGGACAGACAATAAAAAAGGTCAGAGGGCTGTAACACCTCTCCCAGAGGTTTGACAGGATTGGAGTTGTTCAGTTTACAGAAGAAAAGCCTTCTAGGAGATCTTATTGTGACCTTTCAATACATAAACGGGGTTTGTAAGAGAGATGGAGAGTGACTTTTTACCAAGGCCTGTAGTGACTGGAAAAGCAGCAGTATTTTTTTAACTGAAAGAGAGTAGAATCATAGAATTGTAGAATTATTTTGGTTGGAAAAGACCTTTAAGATCATCAAGTCCAACCATTAACCCAGCACTGCCAAGTCCACTGCTATACTATGTCTCTAAGCACCACATCTACGTGTCTTTTAAATACCTCCAGGGACAGCGACTCCACCTGTTCCTGGGGCAGCCTGTTCCAGAGCCTTACAATGCTTTTGGTGAATAATTTTTTCCTAACATCCAATCTAATCTTCCCCTGGCACAATTTGAAGCCATTTCCTCTCATTCTATCACTTATTACTAGAGAAAAAAGTGGTAGTTGATTTCAGGTAGCTGTAAGGGAGGAATGAGATTTCCCCTGAGCCCCCTTTTCTCTAAGCTAAAAAAACACAGCTCCCTCGGGTGCACCCCATAAGACTTGTTCTCCAGACCCCTCTCTAGTTTCATTGCCCTTCTTTGGATATGCTCCAGCACCTCAATGACCTTGTTGTAGAGGAGGGCCCGAAATTGAACATAATATTCAAGATGCAGCCTCACCAGTGCCGAGTACACTGCTTTAGTCCTGCTGGCCACAGTATTTCTGATACAAGCCGTGATGCTGTTTGCCTTCTTGGCCACCTGGGCACACTGTTGGCTCATATTCAGCTGGCTGTTACTGTGGCTAACATCCACAGGTCCTTTTCCTCTGGCAGCTTTTCAGCCACTCTTCCCCATGCCTGTAGCACTTCATAGGGTTGTTGTGACCCAAGTGCAGCACCTGGCACTTGGCCTTGTTGAACCTCATACAATTTGCCTTGGCCCATCAAGTGAGCCCATCCAGATCCCTCTGTAGAGCCTTCCTATCCTCAGACAGACCACAACTCCCTCCCAACTAAGCGTCATCTGTAAATTTACTGAGGGTGCACTCAATCCCCTCATCCAAATAATTGATAAAGATATTAAAGAGAACTGGCCCAAATAACTAGCCCTGGGAAACACCACTTGTGACCAACAGCCAGCTGGATTTAACTCCACTCCCCACCACGCTTTGGGCCGAGCCATCTGGCCAGTTTTTTATCTGGTAAAGCATAAAACTTTCCAAGCCAGATGGGCTTAGATTCAGATTAAAGGAATTATTTTTTTACAGTGAGGGAAGTGAGACACTGGAACAAGTCACCTAGAGAAGTTGCAGATGTAGCACTCCTGGAGGCATTTAAAGTCAAGTTGGTTAGGGCTTTGAGTAACCTGATCAAATGAAAGATGCCCCTGTCCATGGCAGGGGAGTTGCACTAGATGATCTTTCAAGATTGCTCCTCCGCCCAACCCAACCATTTTATCTCCTTATTAATACACAGCTCCTGATGTGTTCTCAGTTAGAGAGCTAAAGACCAACTGTAAGTTCAAGTACAGTATCAAGTATCAATACTACTAAGACTGTGCATAGCTAGCTTACAACTGAGAAATTACTGTGGTAAATTTCAAGATCCCTAGGGAAAAATGCATATCTCCACTTACATATATTATTTTAAGCATGATATTTACTCTGAGAAGGACATATTTATTTCTAAATTGCTCCCCTTTACTTACAGAGCTGAAAAGGAATGCAAAATGGACATATTTTTTGTCTGAAAGTTATTTATAAGTTGAACTAAATGATGTTTCCATCACACAAATCAGCACTGCAGAGTACTGGTTTTTAAATTTGGAATGTCCATACCCTTGACTAAACTGAAATCTGTGTAGAAAATTCATGTCCTTTTGATCTGAGTAAAGTGTTCTTAAGTTTGGGCAAAATGGTAATATTTTCTTATGAAAATAAGCAAAGAAGCATATTTATTGCTGCAATGTTATGAAAAAAACAAAATTGAAGGGGCAAACACAAACTAAGATTTTAGAGCAAAGGGAAATCTTCAGAGTACTTCACCTTTGCTTGTCAAGTTGCTTTTTTAGTGTTTTGTGGAGGTTTTTTGAGCATTGTACATGAGCTTTTGAGGAATATTTACACTGATGATTCTGGTTTCAGAGGTACATTGCATAAATCTGCAAAAACTATTGGGCAAATTCTTCTGAATCTTTCACCTCAGATTAGCAGCCCTTAGATCATCAATCATGCATTATGAGCTTTAATAGACGTGTTTTAAAGACATCAGCTAAGTCTCAAGGGATAGAGTGCAGACTTTGCATTTCAGAGATTTTTATATTAAAGCAGCAATAATGTTGGGACACAAGAAAACCCCAAAAAGCTTTGCCTCTTCCTCTGATTCCCCCTGGCTGGTTCTTGCAACCTGCCATATTGCAAGAGAGGGTGATCATGCAAGTTATTTATAATTGGAAACCAAGAAAGTTAAGATCACCATGTATTAACAAGTCTTCTTAGATACAGTAACTGTCACCATCACTACTTGATCAGGCAGTGACTGTATAAAGATCTGTTTTGCATGAATCAAGTCTGTAAATAAAACACAATTTTGTCCTGAGCAGCATGTCACACATGCCTGAAATCACTGTAGGTCACTAGCCTTTTGCTTCTTTAGTTTTGTCTGATTCAGTCATTCAAGCACATAGCTTGATGAAAGCTGTTGTTTCATGTCTTGCTCTGTAGAGATACAACTAGTTAGATCTTTTTCGCATTAACATTTTAAGGAGGTTCTATCCCAGACATGCAAGCTAATTCTGAGTTACGTTAGTGACTCATAGATATTGGTTGTAAATGAACCTTTGCACTTGTTACTTTTTCACTTGTTATTTTTTTCACTGGCTGCTTTACTATGGGGTGGTATCTTCTCAGATTGCACAAGGAAACACTTTCACAGTGGAAAGGGAGCATGGAGGTGCATGAAGGGGTGCATGAGGGCACACAGGTTCTTGGTTGTGGCAACAGATTTGCTTCCAAACAGACAGCAGTGGGGAACAGCAGGCTGCAGAGTTGCAGGATGCTTTTGCCCATGTAGTGTTATGGATGAACCCTTCCTAACAGCAACAGTTCTTGAGCTAAACACTTGTCCTCTGACTCCCACATTTACTCCTCAGCAGTGCAGTCAGGAAGTTCAGTACCTGATGTGTCCTGGTGCAGCTATATATTGGCTGTTTGAAAGTGCTTTATCTAAAATGTGTGAAATGAGGATGAATTCTGTCTTTCCCCACCCTTTCTCAGGAAACACCCCACTTACCAGGCTATCTAGCATGACTGCTACGTGAGTTGTCTTTCCATTTCCTAAAAATAACAAAGCAGCAGCTGAAAGCTGGGTGTCCTTGCCCTTAAGCTGAGGAGTCACTTTCCTACAGTCCAAGTGATATTTAAGAGGGTCATCAAGGGTCAAGGCAGCCAGAGAGCAAACTCAGAAATCTCTGCACCCTGGGGTAATGGGCTAAGATGGCCACCTGTGAGGTAGCAGAACCAGATGTAACTCTAGTCTCTTCTGATTCAGGGTAGTGACTGCTGGTACAAACTTCTCCCACACTGATTGGCAACTGGTGGTGCTTGGTACTCAGACCCCAGATTCCTTGTTGCTGGAGAAATCCTAGGTCTATGGTGTGATTGTTTACTGCTGTCAGTCAGATAAGGGCTCTGCAGCATAGTGTGTTAAGTGCATGGCTGTGAGATATTACTGGTGCAGCCAGGCAGGAGAGGGGCTTGGACCTGGTACTCCCGTATGGTTGCTGTAGCATGTGAGCATGGGGGCGAAAAATGTCACCTGAAGGGTTGTTGCTCATTTTCAATGTTTTTCTTACAATACTTGAAGAAAACACTTCATGCTGAGTCAAATTTTTCATATGAGATTATTTTCTTCCTGATGTGTTTAGTTGTTTGTTTGTTTGTGCTTGTGGATTTTTTGTGTGTCTGTTTGTGTGTGTGGTGTGTGTGCTTTTCTTTTTAATTTTTATTTTATTTGTTTTTTAAAATTGATTAGGAAAAAGGTAATAAAATAAATAATTATTAAAAAAATTGCATGTTATCCAGACCGATTTCCCCTTTCCTCCCCTCTCTGCATTTCTCAGTTTAGTATTGAAGATGTCGATTACTCTTCCAGCCCTTTGAGGCCTGGACTAAAGCCAAGACAATTATTAAAAGGTAAACAGAGGCAAAGAAAAGTAGAGATGTATGATCAGGGACACAAAGCAGGTTCCTGGCAGAATGTGGAATTGACTTCTCTAGCTTTCTGCAGAATCCAAGCTTTCCTTAAAAGGGAAACTGAAGGAAATAGGTCAACTCAAATAACATTAAATCTTGCTGTATGAAAAAGTACTCCCTCATCTCTAAGGTGTGAGATGACACACAGTTTTTAAACTTAATTTGACTGATGAGTATCTGTGATGTGTGAGGAGGGTCTCTGGGACCTCAATAGTGTTCCCTGCTTAGTGTGACAGTTTTTCCAGTAGCTTTCTCACCATATCTGCTCTCAGCTGTTCTGCTTCTTTTTTTTTTTTTTTTTTATTATTATGATTCTTCTGGGTTTTTGTGGTTAAAGGAAACTTGAGTCATTGCCACTTTTTATCCTCTTCTCACTGCTTTATTGGGATCTCCCTTCTCTTCCTGCTTTTTTTGCTTCTTTCCATTTTATGAAAATTTTGTTTTCCCCTTCATAAAGTTCCAACACTTTCTCACCTTCTCTGTCAAAGTAAAAAACATGAAAGTCTTATACTATCACATTCTGAAATGAAACTTTAGTGTAGCACTCTTGTTTCAAATTGCTCCTGGAGAAAGAGGAAGGCAGGTTTATTTTATTTTAAATTGTTTTTCTAGAGGTGGTTTGCAGTCCTTTTCTTGAGTTCAGAGATCTGATGTCATGCAGGGCACCCTAGAAAAATATTACTTGAAAATCTTTGCTAAATATTTAAGAAACAGCAAATGAATTTCCTAATGGACTACAAGGAACAGCATCTTTTACAGGAGGAGCCCTGGGAAAGGTGGTACACGTCAGAATGGATGACAGAAAGATGGGAGGGAATTGAACTTCTTTTGAGAGAAATTATCAGAAAGGGAGCTGTAAGGTGTAGAGAAATGCTACTGTTTTCTTTTTGAAACTAGTCTGTAGATAGCTACATTATAGACTCTCAAAACAAAAACTGGTTTCAGTGCAGGCAGCAATATTGCTCCAAATGAAAAGTTAATTTTTCCATTTCTCCTGGGCTACTTTGTCCATTTATATTAATAGCACTGAAGGTTCCTAGAAATCTGAAACTGAGAGGCCAGTTTAAAGCTAAATCTTTTCCCTACTGTAAGATAACAATACCTGTTACTAATTATCATGCCA
The DNA here is from genome assembly GCF_020740795.1 of Apus apus. Taxonomy (NCBI): domain Eukaryota; kingdom Metazoa; phylum Chordata; class Aves; order Apodiformes; family Apodidae; genus Apus; species Apus apus. Next base: position 92,941,149 of record NC_067282.1, on the reverse strand, counting down.
TTAATTTCTTAGTCTTAGTTTAGTTTGCATTATATTAGTATTGCTACACCTGCTAAGGACAAAAAACTTTCCTCTGAAGTTTTGGATAGGTGATAAATTCAGGTTTGGTTTGACCTTACCCACATGCCATGATTTGAAGGGGGACTCTTGAACAAAAGCTGACCCTTAATTTCTTTAAGGTTTTGAATAAGGGACTTAAGTCCATATTTCCTGTCAGTTGCTTTTCCTTGAAGCAAGTTGTGTGTTTGGCTATTTCTTTCATGTTCCTACAGTTCTCAGCTTCTTAAAGCCCCACCTCTCACTGCCTCTACCTTGCCAGTGTTGCTCTCCTGAGTACCCTGCTCCCTTGTGCACTATAGCAGGAGTGTGGTTAGCTGCTGGCATTAGAGAAGGGGCAGCAGGATGGATATAAAGGGGACCAGCATAACAGCTGATGGCCCTTCATCTCCTTGTTAAATTTGGTCTGGGGTCCCTGGATGAGAAATGTGGGTATGTCTGAAAGAGGAATAATTAGCTATAAACATCCTGTACTTCCTTCTGTTCCCAGAGGGAAAGATGCTGTCAGAGAGCAGACAGAAGCACTGTGATGGTGTCAGTACCACAGCTGCAAAAAAATGTGTTACGTCTATGAGTCAGTGTTTGATGTAACCCAGTACGACTGATGATAACCTACAATCAGCAAAAAAGACAGTAAAGAGAAATAACTAGAGAAATAACTAGAAATTACTGCTAAGTATTACTAGCAGTAATAACAGAATCTGTGAAGTAATAGTGGCATAGATGGAAGAGATTTTTTCCAGGTAAAACTACAGAAAATATGGTTTGGATCTCAGGAGAACCCTGCAATTCTTTCAGGCCCATGCGAGATTTTGTTGTTGTATTCTGGGAGCACTTTTAACATTTTATGCTGAGTCCGTCGTTGCATGAAGACGCGTTTGACGTCTGTGCTATGAAAACTGCCATCCCGCTTCTGGCTCTGTGCTAGCAGGTAGCCAGGTAACCTGGCCATACGGGGTGAAGCTCCCTTAAATGTGACGTGTATGACCATTTTTCTTCCGAGCCGGCGATTCTAATGCGTTGAACTCCGGAATGAGTTTCCTTCCCTGGCATCGACGAACGGAGTACGTCCCAGCTAACATCACGGGCTGGTGAAAGGCGCGGGCACGCCCGTTCCGCGGAGCTCTGGAGGAGGGCGCTGCAGCGCCGCGCAGCGCCGCGCCGGCTGGGGCGGCGGGAGGGTGGCCGGGCACCAGGTGGCACTCACGGACCGCGCACAGCCCCGGCCCGCCCGAGCCCAGCCTCGCTTGGTTCAACCACCCCCGCGCAGTCACCTTCCTTCCGCAAGGCGTTGAGGGTTTGGAATCCGACGGACGGGATTCACCCTCGCTATCAGCACTGGCACCCTAAAATGTGCCCACGAATCTTGTCTGCCTGCCTACCGGCTGTGTCACACCCCTCATCCTTCAGTGTGGTACTTAGATTAACGAGTGGAAGATATGCCTGCTTTTTTTTTCCTCCTTTTTTTTTTTTCATGTCTCCCCTGCTAGCTAACAATGGAGTGGAAAAGCAATTAGAGTCGAAGTGTGTCTCAGAGGCAGCCAGCTTGCCCAACCACCTTCCCCTCATCCTTGAAAAAAAAAACCCCAACCAAAAACAAACCCTGAAACTCCCAAGTGGGAAGGAATGCTACACCTCTGGCTTGTTATGAGAAATGCATCCTGGAAATGAATAGTTATGGGAGACAGCTTTTTCCCAAACTGCCGTATAATCCTTCATCATTCACAGTCTATCTTAATCCAATTTACATCAACTACTCAGCTCAGATTATTTTTTATTATTATTATTATTATTTTGTCATGCAGTAGAAATAAGTTGTTGGATACACACAGCCATTTTTATGTACTATTTTTCTCATGTTAGTAAATATTTTAAAAGCCAAATAGTCCTAATGTACACTCTGTTATGTCAGAGTTTTCAAAGCTTTGTCACAGTGTGTTGGTGGCATAAATAATGTTTATGAATGAAGAAGCCTTTACCTGATGGTATTAAATGTACACTAGTGTATACATTTAAACGTGTACTAAGGGTTTCTATCAATGATTTGTACAGCAGTGATTTGTAACCTCAGTGACTCCAGTTTCCAGTTCCTAGTAGTTAATATTTCCAGGCTACTTCACTAAAAGGGTTGGGAAGAGATTTTCCTAGACAGTAAAAATATTATCATCTGTATATTTCAGTCACTCAGACACAATTTTTGAACCACTGGAGCTAGAGAATGTTTGGGAGGGTCACCAAGCCTTCTGCTTCTTCGTCCTTGGGTGCCTGCCATGATAGGACAAGGGGGTGGCAGCAGGCAAAAGTTCTCTCATGCCAGTCCAGGCTCTGGGCTGGGGCAGCAGTTCAGCTCTGCAGTTGAGCTGTCAGGTACCCACCTACCCATGCCCTACCCTTTGGTCTCTACCACTGAAAGTATTTCCAGTCAGATGTTGGCACTAGCTGCTAATCTGATCAGCCCATGGTGATACCACAGTACACCTGTCCAGCAGTTTCAGATACTATTGTATTTCTTACTGTTGATGTACAGCCTGTGCCAAGGCTTATCAAGCCCAGTTCATGTCTGTGTTGTTGAGTTTGCTGTGGATCACTATGCTCAACCCTGCTGCCATCATGCTCCACTCATGACCAAGGCAAGGCCATCATGCTCCCATGCCAACAGGCAAATGAAGCAGAGAACATTTGAAGCAGTAAGTCACATCACATCTGAGCCTGGAAGATATGTTCTAACATGTAAGTACTTCACATATATCAAATGCATTTATTTTTTGGAGGTATTAAACTGTTGGGTTTGTTTATATTACTTTTTCTGTGCTGATGCACAGACAATGACTTACCATGTATGTGGAAAATGGAAGATCCATTTCTTTAGAAGAGTGTTTGTGTAAGTATACATGTAGCAGGGGAACTTTTGTTGCAAGAGAGAAAGAGTGAAAGTTAGCTTACCAGTTCATACTAGGATGTCATCTAGCCTGGGAAGAAGGAGAAAATAACAGGGCAGTACTGAAAAAAAAAAAAAATCAGTCTTAAGATGAACGCTCAACTGAAATCATAGCTAATGTTACTCCTTTTCATCTCCTTTTGTCTTTTTTCTTCAAGTTTTTGAGAAAGCAACATAAAAGTGTTTTTGCTGAACATATCACTTGGCTCTCCAGCTCCCCTCCTGAATTCTTTCTCACAACGTATTTGTATTCTTGGCCCATGTTCATTATATTAATCCTGAACAGTCATAAAGATCTCATTCAACAGGTACAGTATGAACTGGAGATTTTATTTACAAATCTGTTAATTCTGATATATGGAAAATATTACTTATTAAGATTTCTTGATACTGTTTTGATAGTCAGGGGAGTGAAGAGGTTGTTCTCCTGGCTGTTTCTTAACACAGTTCAGGTAGGATATGATATTTTTTCATCACGGCTATATGCAGCAGTGGCACTGAATTCCCAAATTGCTAACTTAAATCTGATGTTTATTGAGATTAATGTAAATGCTATTTGATTACATTCTTCAAAACTGGATTATCTGTTAGGGTTTTTGCTGTCCAATGTTTGGTGGACTATATTTTGTTTGTATGAAGAAATGGTAAACCAGCTTTTATGGGTCTAGTAAATCTATTTGTTGCTGGGAAATATCTAATTTACTGGCAGAGAGGAGACAGGCATTTATCTGGTTTCATGGTTACATAATCATAATCTCTGAATATATTTGAGGTGATCAAGCTTAAATTTGGATCAGATTTTGAAACACCCTAGCAGTTTCTTCATGTCTGTAGGAAGACAACAACATATCTTGTGACATTACAGCCATTACTGGTGAGAGGATGTGGCTTGCTCTGAGTAATTTGGGAGAGAATGGAATTTTCAGTTTGAAGGTGACTGGGAAGAAGAGTTACTCATTTGGAGCAGGGAAGACTATTTCAGTTTCTATCTCCTCAGGGTTTTTCCAACAGAACACCTCCTGATCTACTGAATCTAGACGTGGTTTATGAAACACTAATGTATCATGAATGAAGTAACATAAAATCTGAAGTTAGCTTCATTTATGACTGAGCAACAGTTCAACGTAGAACAGCAAAATACTCAGTATAGGAGACGGTGAGACTTACCTACTCTTACAGTGAAACACTACTGAAATAGGAGGCTCAGTGTGCTTTCCCTGTAGTGGGTGCTTATAGATCATGAGCTGAAAACACATGGTAACACCACAGCATTTTCTTCCTTTGTGTAGGCTGGAGGTACCTTTAGTAGTGCAGACTTCCTGGAGCTACATCTGCCCCCCTGAGGTGGATTAGAGGGCAGACAGAGGTCATGCTGTCCAAGGGCAGACATTCTCAGCAACTGATTTCTCACAATTTATTAGAAATTTTGAAAATTACAAATAATAAAACAGAATAAATTCCTGTTCAGTCAACAGTTCTCAGCTGGAAACATTTGCTTTCAGAAGGTCAATGTTAAATTTCTTTTCCATGCGAATCTTTTCTCTCAATGTATCAAAATAATCCTTACTACATCTCTTTGTCTCTTTTTTTTCTTCTCCAGTCATTGTTTCCTCACTCCTTTCATTATCCACTCTGCTGAGTAACTCATTCTAACACAACCACCATCATTCTGACTTATGACTTATCCTCTGACCCAAGGCCCTTGTGTTTCTTATTTCTTTTGTTTTCTGGAACTCAAATTCCAGTCCTCCCTGCCTTTGCTCCTACTCTACTCCTGCCATCTTTTGCTTGTATTAAAGGCCCACTGAGAGATGTTGTGCATTGAGGCTGTCTTCAGTGTGTCATTCTTCAGTCAGCTCTGGACTGATGGTTACTAATGATTATGAATGTCTATGCAGAATAAATATTGATAAAGAGCATGCAATAGAAAACAAAAAAAAATCAAACACAACACCTTCCACTTAATCCATAAAAAAACTTTTGTCTTTTTCTGTACTGGGGTTTAAATGATACTTAAAAAAAAAAAAAAAGGGTTTTTTTTCCCCCCCAAAAATTGCTTCTGATTACTGACAGTCTTCCATGTAGATAAATTGACTAGATTACTCTACTTTTTTTTTTTCTTTCCTTAAGTTATGTATAATAGAAAATTAATAGCAAAATTTCAGATTAGGAAGGCATAACTGTGTGACTTCTGGAGACCTAGAGTACTGTGTAAAGAGCCACAAAAGACTAGGTTGCAGCAACGTGTTCCAGTATATTGAAATGCTCATGTGAGCCCTTTTACAGGTGTCTTGAGATCAACTTGGTCAAGAAACATACAAACCATGTTTTACTGTAATGAAAGCAGTGTCTGGGACTTGGGGAGAGAGAAAGGATGTGACAAAGGGACAGCTCTACAGTAAGGTAGGATTTGACAGAATTTGTCCAGATGATTTCTTAGCTGTGATTCTCAGAACTGAGTGCTTCTGAACGGAATCTTTTTCCATAAGTCACATCAATGTTTGCCGACCTTATTTATGAAGCACCACTTTTGCATCCCTGTCTGGTTTTCTTCTCACTGTATATCCTATGCCATGGACATATCTTTAGAAAATGGAAGCAAAACACTGCTGTGCTTTCCAGGACAGCAACCACATTTGCAGAAGAGAATGGGTGCAAGCAGGTTCTGTATAATCTATATCATTCTGTATGTGTATGCTGGGATGAGTGTTCAATAGAGCTGTGGTTCTGACTATCAGCCTGCTCTCCATCATGGAGAATGCAGAGTGGATGCGGTGCCCATGCATTGGGTCTATTTCATTCCTGGTTCCATCTTCCAAGATAGAATCTACATGGGAATTTGTCAGGTAATGAATGTGCTCACTGAATTTTATATTTAGATGTGTGTGACATTGTCTAATTTCATGCTTCATAACTATGTATCTTGAACTGTTAAATCAAGATCTTATGGGAATCACTGAATATGAAAGCATTTAAAGCCAGTTGCAGGTTGTGAGATCTATGGTTGACAAAGCTTACTTTAAACTAATTGTGCGTAGTAGTGCCAGGGATAGAAATTTGAATGAAAATGCCAAGTAACTAATTTTAATTTAGGTAATATTGTAAAACAAAGGGAGACTATCAGGCTGCCAAGATGTAGAAGGGCCAAGAGTTAAAACACGCCTTTGCACATTTTTGGGGTGTCAGGAAAAATGCTGTTTTTCTTTCAAGTGAGATACAGCTCAATGGAGGTGATAATTTAGTAATTTAAAAAAATAAGGGCTTGCTATATGAGCCTTTGATTTATAACAGGCTTCAGGGAACCCAAATAATTTAAGTTTTTCGGCAGTAAATAAAATGAGAAGAAATAGTGTTTGCTTGTGAAATGGTTCTAGAGGCTTTTCTTCTGCAAAGATGACAAATAAGCATGTTGTTTGTGGAAACAAGCAACAGTTTCCAGGACAGTTACCAATGTGGTGAAACAAAAAACGGCTTGCTAAAATTTCCTGGAATATGCACAGCACCTTATTTAGGCAAATTCCGGTTAGTCAATCGTGCCTTGACTGAATAAAGTATGAACAAAAGTGCATCCCTTACCTGACGTAAGGAAAAAGGCATATATACCAGGCAAGATTTATTCAGTTCTGGATTCCACTTTTAATTAGCACATAATTATTTTTTTTTCCGCAGTGGGATGTACATGTTTTATTCGTGAGTCATTGGAGGATTCACCTTTTTTGAAACCACTGTATCTGTATAAAAGCTTAAAGACCATTATAATAGTTTCAAAACACAGAATTTTAATACTATTTAATCTAATACAGATGTATAATTTTTTTTTGCCTTTATTCAAAGGTGTACAAACAATTTCAAAGAATTATCATAAGTGAATCAACATCTTTTTTAGAATTTATCCTGTCTACTGAGCTTTTTGGCCTAATTAGAATGAAGATTTTGCTACAGAATACAACTAAGCCATCTCAAATGTGTTTGAAAAACCAAAATTTGAAAGAATCATGTTCTGTGGTAACTATTTGGTGCTTTAAATATTCCTTCTTTTAGGTGAAATACCATACTGCAATATTCAAATGAGGAAGCAAAAAATTTTACAAGGCAACTTAATGACAAGTTTGTATGACTTGGCACTGGTCATAGGCATTCATTTTCTCTTTGAAGTCATGAAAGCAGGTTTCTCACTCCTCATCAGAAAGAGAGAAATCTAGTTCTGAGATAAAGCTTCTGAATAAGTTTGAAGAGCTGATTCATTAAGTCAGTGAAAATTGTGATTTCAAAAAAATTAATGTCTCTGAAATAGTCCTCAGCCCTTACCAGGGCCACATCCTAAAGGAGAGGACACTGTGTTTCTGTAGAATCTAAAACATTTGGTTTTGAGGCACTTAGGATCATCGTTTCCACATTGTGAAGTCTTTGTCTTAATTCCCAAGTGTTTCCACCTGCATTTGGGTAACAAATCCCAGCTGTTGCAGTGGTTAAGAAGGTAGGCCTAGGTGTTGCCATATCTCTCAGCTGGTTTGCAGCTCTCACTGATTTAAGTGCATTTATTTTCAGGATTGGGTATTACATAGAGTCAGAGGAAGGTCTAAGACTCTCATTGGCATAGCCAAACTGTGCCTACTGCCGTGTTATGTCTCTTCTGAACTGTGCTTTTTACTAGCTGCAGATTTATGCAAACCCTTCATCCCACAGGTTGCTGGCAGCTTGGGAGAAAAGAAAATTGTTTAGTTCTTCTGACACATTCTTAGTGATCTGAAAATTCACAACATGTAAACATTTTACCAAAATGAGGTCTGAGTTTTTTCTGAGATGTTGTGTTTGAAGCTAAGATATATGGGTAATTCAAAATGAACAGCTGTTTCAAATAATATCAAAGGATTTACGCTTGAAGATTTGATGGATGCAAACTGGTGAAACACATTAATTAAAGGTTTTGGTTCCATTTAATCTTATTTATTCATTGTCTGGAACAGATTTAATAATAAGAAAAATAATAATCCTGTCAGCTTGAAATACCATTGTCTCATTTTGGTAGCAGCTTTTTGCTACACCAAAGCAAGAAACTAGACTTTATAATTCAGTCTCTGAAGGGAAGAGAAATCAATGAAATGAAGTCTCCATCTCTATCAGTTAAAAAGTCTTTTATTTTAGAGCATCTTGCTTTCTTGCTATAGGGCAATCAAGCAGCATTTAGTCTTCTCAGTATCCTATACTTCCATAAATCTCACCTATAACCTGCTGCCTCTTGAATCAGAGGGAACCTAAAAGCAAATTTATTGCAGTTGTTGTCCTACTGTGTTGCTATAAAGCCATGCAAAAACAAAAGCTACTTTAGAAGCACTGTCTTTGCCACAGTGAATCATTGCAAAATTAAAAAAAAAATACTTCTTTAGCTGTCGCATCGTTATGCTTTTTTTTTTTTGTCTGCTTACATTGCTATCCCTCATAATCCTTTTATAATTATGTATCTACTTATAAAATCACTTGAAATAGTGATTTCTGCAGGTGTATAAAATACCTCAGCTGATACTGATTATAAGCTGGAATTGCTTATATTACATATTTCACATTCATGCACCTTCACTGACACACAAGTAAAACCACAGATTATATGTGTGGAATCAGAATTTTTTTTGTGAAGCAAATTTACAGTCTTTGTAATGGAGAACCCTGTTTTCCTCTAGTTCTGCATGAATTTTCTCACAATGTAATAAGCCGTGGATTGAGATCTGAAAACTTGTGAAAGGGACATGTTGTGTTTAAGGCCAATATACCTTTTCATGTTGAAAAACCTACAGAGGAACCTAAATACAATTTATATGTGTGTGTGTGTGTGAATAAATATAAATTAGATCCACTAATTGATGCCATAGCAAAGTATCAGGAAATAAATTAATTTTAAAAAAACCCAGTTAATCACCACAGTTCTTAAGTAAAAGTTTTTAATACCCATTTACAAGAAACTGCCTACTAGGGCTTCCTAAAAATCCACAATGTTCTTTTGCATTCTCCATAAAAACTCCAAGGGAATTCCCCACCACTTTCTCAAGAGAAGGCAAATCACTTCCCAAATGGGTTCACATGAAAAATTTGTAAGAAAAGTTGGCTTTCCAATGTTTTCTTTCCCAAGGAATTATATTGGTTTAAATACAGGAAAGATTCACTGGAATTTCCAAGAATCTCCTAATACTGTGAGTCAGACATTTGCAGGTTGCATTATGCCAGATTTTACGTCAAATTGTAATCCAATGTGGTTTTCCATTAGCCCTCATAATGGAGATTCAATAGGATCTTAGTGTGTAAAATAACCGGATTTTGTCTGAATCACCAAGATTAGCTTTAAAAACCTGATTTTGTTAACTGGTTTGTTAGAACACATTTTTACAGGCTCAAAAAAGGATGATATTAAGCCTGAATATATAGCAATATTAATTCTGAAATGTTTCACAACTTAGTAAAATGTTAATGTAGCAAAAAGTCACTCCTATCATTAGTCTGGACTAGTCTCTGAGGCGACGGCAAGCACTGATTATTCCCCTCTATAAGACTGAGTACATCAGCTCTCCAAGACTGGGGCATGCTGTTGCAAGTACAGTTGTTATTGCTGGTTGGAAATTTACTACGGAAGCAAGGAAGTGTTGCCTCACCACTGGGTTTGGCAGTTCCTCCCTGCAGTTGGGGGCATAGGGAGATGTACAGCCTTGGCCATGGGTGGCCTGTTAACAAGTCTGCCCTAGAACCAGCATCCTTGGGTGACCTCTGCAGCTGTTATATTAAACTTAATTTTTTGTCAGATTTACGAAGTCGCTACAAGATTCAGGGAGCTTCCAGCTCTTAAGGATTTGGGGGGTTGTTGCATTTTTTCTTTACATTTTTGTCCTATTTGGACAAAAGCCAATTTAAAGAACTCTCATTTTCCCACAGACTGAGAATCCAGCTTCTTTGGCTAGTCACAGTTGTTCTTTAACCTGTCTCCCACACTACTGTACATTCTTGAGCAGAGCTGTTGTCTTCAGCTGAAAGTGAAGAAATGAAATTGTAGACAGAAGAATTTGGCTCTGGCACATTCTCCTTTTTGCCCATTTTTCAGTACATAATAATTTTAAGTACACAGATTTAAGCTCATGATTGCAAGGTTATTAAGTGCCATCCCACAAGTCTGTGCCAGTTTGCCCCTAACACTTCTTTTGTCCTGGTAGGGACTAAATTTTGAGGATTCTGGTTACCAAGTTATGCAAACAATAGACTTCTTGGAGAAAGTGCAAAGCACATGACTTCTGTGCTTAAGTAAGACCTCCCTAGAAGGACTCACTACAGTACGAAGACAGACTTTGACCTATATTCAAAGAACAAATCATAGAGCCATAGTACAGTTTGGGTTGGAAGGGACATGAGAGATCATCTAGGTCCAACTCACCTGTATGGTCAGGGACAACTCCCACTAGACCACATTGCTCAAAGCTCCATCCAACCTGGCCTTGAACACTTTCAGGAACAAGGCACCCAAAACCTCCCTGGGCAACCTGTGCCAATGTCTCACCACCCTCACACTAAAGAATTTCTTCCTAATATCTAACTAAATCTACCCTCTCTCAGTTTAAAACTGTTCCCCCTCATCACATCACCTGATGTCCTTGTAAAAAGCCCCTCCCCAGCTTTCCTGTACGCCCTTTAAGGTACCAGGAGGCCGCTATAAGTTCTCCCCAGAGCCTTCTTTTCTCCAGGCTGAAGTATCCCAATTCTCTCAGCCTGTCTTCATAAGAGCAGTGCTCCAACCCTCTCATCTTCTTTATGGCCCTCCTATGGACTCTCTCCAGGAGATTAATGTCTTTCTTTTGTTGAGGGTTCCAGAACTCGACACAGTACTCCAGGTGGGGTCTTATGAGAGCAGAGTAGAGATGGAGAATCATCTCCCTTGACCTGCTGGCCATGCTTCTTTTGATGCAGCCCAAGGTATGATTGGCTTTCTGGGCTGCAAGCACACATTGTTGGCTTGTGACGGGCTTCTCATCAGCCAACACCCCAGAGTCCTTCTCAGGGCTGTTCTCAATCCATTCTCCATCCAGCTTGTAATTGTGCTTGGGATGGCCCTAACTCACATGAAGAACCTTGCACTTGGCCTTCTTGAAGTTCATGTAGTTTGCACAGGCTTACCTCTGGATTCCTGTCAAAGTCTCTCTGGATGTTTTCCCTTCCCTCCAGCATGTTGACCTCACTACACAGTTTGGTGTCATCAGCAAACTTGCTGAGGGTTCACTCAATGCCATTGTCCAGGTCACCAACAAAGATGTTAAATGGCACCAGTTCCAGTACCGACCCTTGAGGAACACCACTCATCACTTGTCTCCACTTGGACATTGTGCCATTGACCACAACTCCTTGAGTGTGACCATCCAGCCAATCCCTTATCCACCAAATGGTCCATCTCCCAAATCAAATGGTCTCTAGCTGGGAAATTACCACAGCAAATCTAACAGGTCTTCATCTGCCTGTCTGTACTAGGCCATACTAGGCCACACTAGGTCTCAATGTACATGAGACCAATGAAAGAAATTACAATGTGAACCTGAAAGATAATGGTAGAGGAGCAACTCAGGAGGAGTGAAAAAACCTGGAAATCTGTAGTTAGGTGAAACAGTAAAAGCTCTAAGTCTATTATTCAAAGATCTTTTTAGGGCGGGCTTAGAAATTTGTCCAAATAGGAGGAAATGCAGGAGCAGAGATCAAAATAGTAGCTGAATAACTGAGAACTGCTACATTTATCCCAATCCTGTGGGAGTGATGGAAGTAGGGATTTTTAAGTCACGGTTAATACAATGTTACCCTTATAGTGTGGAGCTTGATTTTACATGAAAGGAGTAGATTTCTTCTCAGTTGGGAGTCAGGGAAAAGTCATGGTTGCTGCCTTTGCAACAGTGTTCTGAAAAATCATCTCAGACAGCTTCTATCAAATGCTACTCTCTGGCTTACAGTGTCAAATCTGTGGTAGACTACAGTGACTGACCTCTTAGCTCTGCCCATCTATGACACTCTCCCATGCCCAGATAGGGAAAAGGAGTATTGCATATGTTACTAACAATGCCTTTTTTCCAGATAAGGAAAAGTCACCCAAATTTTCCCTGCATTTTTGGCAGCTGGTAGTTGAGAATTTTTCATAAAAGGATACTGAAAATGGTTCTGGGGTTTAATGGGTGGAGAAATTTCCAATGTCTGCCTTAGCAACTCACTGGCTCCCTCCTTTTCTCAATAAACCTCTCAATTACAAACAATATAAATAGATCCTTTGTCTCATAGCACCCACAGTTGCAAGCTAAACACAGAAGAACACAAAAGTGAGGTGAAGTCAGTGAGATTCTTCATGGCATGAATCATGTTGAATTTGGCTTGCTCCCCAAAGTACATATTAGCAGAGAAGTCTGTCACCTGAATAAGGTTAAATCATGCTGAAATATGTGGTAGCAAGAGAAGCGGTATAGAACCAGTACGTTGTACATAAAGTGTATTTTTATGTGGTTAGGGTTTGTTTTGGTGCGAGTCAAATTGTCAATGATCTTATAAGGTAATCTGCTGGGGAGCAGTGCTGTGTGGAACTGCTCTCGCCTGCCATGCTCCCCCTTGAGCAATCACCGAGTGAAAGGCAGGCATGGGGCAATTTGATGGGGCTGCTTACAGACTTATGTTCCTAGAAAGGAACAGTATGGGTACCAGCAGGCAGGATGGGTACACATCCAGTTTATGTGTGTATCAGTTGCCCAAAAATAACATTAGATACAGACACTGATAACATGTACATTTAGGGAAACGAGGACTATTATACTAATCCAGGAGTGCTGGCATTCACCCAGCCCTTATGCTTGTGCGCTGCATGTGTCTGTGCGTCTACCTGTCTCTGTGCTCCACATCCAGAGTGTGTTGCAGATAACAGCTTTCACAAGACTGAGGGATCAAGACACTGGAGAAGACCATAGTACATGCCAGCACAAAAAGAATCTCAGTCACAGGCTTCCTAAATTCACTGGATTTGCATGCTACTATTGAGACTCAGTTCCCCCTGCAAAATACATATTGACAAAACAGCTCTGCTTCAGAGGGTTGCATGAGGATAAATGCATTCAGAGTTTATGAGACGCACAGATGACATCATATGGAGAGCCAAGCAGTTGATTTTGTTAAACTCAAAGCAAAAATTCTTAAAGAAAGGACCAAAGAGATAAAAAGTAATAATTTACTAGTAGCAGGTATGATACTAAACAAACATTAAAATCCTATAGATTCTGCTGTCTTTATACATGGCAAGATTTCAACAGATGGTTCAGACATAATAAAGTCTGTCAGAAAGCACTAAACAAAATTGCATCAGTTGTGGCCTTGGATCCTAAATGTGTCAGAAAACTTAGCTTGCAGAGTCATAGGTTCTGTTACAATCTTATGGTAACACAAAATATTTGAGCAGAAAAATAGCATGCACGGAAACATCTATAGTTACTGCCTCTTGTGTCATGTTTTGGGCTCATGTTTTAATTATGTACTGATATGCTCCTCTAGCTGGCACAAGAAATGTGTTAGGAAAACTACCCATTGTAGTTCTTTTGTTTTGTTTCCACATTTAAATGCTATTCTTAAAGGGAAGAAAATGGAAAATATACTACATTCCCAGGATTATATAAATTGTTCCTATGTACTTAGTCTTGCCTTGTTTATTGAGAGAGAGGAAATGGGCACACAGCATGGATGCATGAGTCACAAACATCTGTCTTTAAGTGTGTCCTATTTGATTAATACAAGCTTACAGCCATTTCAACCTCTCTTCATACTAGGGCCCCCAAACAGCGTGAATAGTTTTGTACCTCATAGGTTGTCTGGACTTGACAAATTTTCCCCACTTTTGCTGTATCCGAAAGTGTTTATCTTTCAGACATGATGTTCAGGATGTGATTTTTATTTATTTTTCATTTGTTTGGCTTACTGAGACAATTAAAGTCTGCCTCTTGCTGATGGTAAATGCGGTCTTAAAAAACTATGAGGATAATAGAATCAAGGGATAAGAGCTCTGTCTTTAGCTTGACACTTTTTCCATATGGTTTAGTCATAAATTAAAAAAAAATAAAATAAAAATTGCAGCCCTTCTCTGCTTGGATGTCTGAAAAACCTCAGCAGAAGCCTTTAATTCTTCCATGTTCTGGGTAACAGAACTTTTCAAGGAATGGCTTCCTTTGGTTGAAAGGCAAAGATTGTTCCTGATGTGCCAGACGGTAAGTGCTGGGCAGGGTGGTGATTACTCTGTTTTGTCTTTCTGCACTGTCATCAGCATAAAATGAATAAGGATACTTTTTGCTCTTGTCATAGGCTTATCTAGTCTTAGATACAGAGTTGTATGGCTTTATTTTGCTTTTTAAAGTCATATTCATATATTGTAGCACAGAAAAAAGACAGTTTACTGCTGGAAGCCTCTTATTCCCTGAATTTACGTCCCTTTGTCCCCTGTGATCTGTGACCAGCACACACAGCTAGTAAGATTTTACTATCTGGGTATAATCTCTTCTTCCCAGAGAGAAACCTCTCATTATCTGCAAATTAGCTTTTCCTCTATTTATGTTTCTGTTGCAGTGTGAATGTAAAAGTCAAGTGGAGGCCAGAAGCTAGACTTTTTGGTAGGGAGAGAAGTATTGTGTAGTCCTCGCTTCATAGCAAGTCCCATATGAAGCCCCAGAGAGAGAGCAGAAAGCTCTACAGGAATATGCAGGGCTAATCTCTATCACTGAGCAGTGCCTGCACAACTTTTGTTATTGTGTGCGTTTTGTTTTTTCTTAAGAAAACAGTGGTATGGAAGTTAGGAAGCCTAATTGTGTCTCTGCAAAGGGAACGGGTCTTATGCAGCTTCTTGTAGAATAATGATTTCTCTAAATGAAATCTGAAAATATGTCATGTCTCAGAGTCTGTAGCTAGTATCTTGTGAATTGTTTTCCTTCTATTAAGACAGGAAAAAAAATTACTCCCTATCCACAAATTGAGGAGTTTTGAATTTCTACATCAATAATATATATTAATTGTCAAAGAATTCGCTTTACAGAATGTTTCCAGAATGGGTAACTTAACACCAGCAAATATCCTGTGTTCTCCTTTACTTGGAAGTAGGACAATTAAAACACAAAAGAAAGTTTATTTTCACAGAAAAACCTGTTAATGGTTGTCACTGTTAGTCACTTGACCTAGTGAGAGCTAGTGTGGGAAGAGAAAGCATATATAATGGGAAATGAGATGTTTCCAACCATTTACACAGGTGGCCTAAGTCTTGAGTACTTGTAAATTTTTTTCATTGCACTCTGTTTGTACTTAGTCTCATATTTTACTTTTTCTTCCCAAACACTAGCACAACATGGCGAGGAAACATTTGTTTTAATCCACTTTTGTTTCACTTACGCTAGACCCTGACTAGTGAAAATTGCATAGTCTCTTTTTCTCTTGAGCTATAGTGATTGATACCATACGTAGCCTTGTCTACCTGTCCTCTACTCAGTTTTGTTTTGCAAGAACTCTCTTGCTGATTTTTTCAAGATTTTTAAAAAACTTTAATTCCAAGCTTAAACTAGATAGCAAGTGAAAGAAAGACACTGGTAGTGTCTCTGTGATGTGGATGACCATGTGAACTTGTCAAACCCCCCAAACCAGGGCTAGATACATCAGTTGAGGTTCATATAGTAGGGTAATAAAAGGAAACCCAGTGCAGACTGTCTATACCTCAAGAGGTTTCTGTTCTGCAGAAATGCAAAAGTGCACATGTACACACACTCACACACCCCCCGAATAAACATAACACCAGAACAGCAAGTATTTCCATTTCCACTCTGAAGACTCAATTGGAAATAATTTTGTAAATGAGCCTCTCAAAAAATATTTGGGAAATGTTGAGAATTATAACTATTTTTTCCAAAGTTTAAACTGCTTTTTCAACAGTGTTGAGTCAATTACCTGGCAAAAGCCTAATCCATCAAATACTCTCAGTGACCATTTGTAATCTTCTGAAAAAATAAACACTTTTACTCTTAGGTAAGAATTAAGATTTGACCATTTCTCCAACCATGTTACTAGGGTCATAAACAAGGAGTGAAATGAGCATGTGCTCCCAGCAAGGCAGTGCTGTTTTAAAGAACAGAGCAATGGCTCATTGTTTGAGATAATATAGAGGCTTCTATCTGATTCCTCCAGGCATCAAAGCTAGAAAGTAAGAAGTGTTACTTTAGATACTTTAGTTATGTTTGCTCCAAATCATCAACAGGAAATTCACTGGGCTCCTGAAGTTTTGTATTAGACATGCAGTCTGTTACCACTGACGATATCCAAAGAGGGAATTGTGCCAAAAGGGCTTGCCAGAAAGCAGTTTATGTAAATCACTTGAAGGTGAAGGATATTTTCCCCTCTCCCTTTTATGAAAATAGTATTTATTTAATAAATTTCCATGTCTTTCAACTTCTCATGCTTGGTTTGATTTATTACAAATTTAATGAAACATGATTCTGAAGCAAATGAATTGTCACAATTAGAAAAATACGGTGGCAAAACAAATGAAAAGCTACATTTAAAAAAAAAACCATAAATGTTTAAAGAACAGTAGAACTGGCAGCTGTGTCAAAACTCTTAATTGGTCTACATTTACAAAATAACTTACTTTTGGCAGTAGGAAACATACAATATATTTATATCCTCCTTTTTTCCCAAATCTGACTCAGAAAATATTGCATAAAGTGAAAGTACCATCTTCACTGGATGCATGCTGTCTTATATTAAGATGTACAGAGATTGCTGAAAATCAGTTGCTTTGACTCCATGTGCGTATGTAAAAAGCAGGACCTCAAATCACATTAGCAACTTCTAAAGGTGTTGCAGATCAGTGGGTTTAGAGAAATATTACTTAAAATTAAAAAAATGCAAAGCTTTTCACTATGAAAGTGGTTAGTTCCAATATTTTATTTTTTTTTTTGTCAAATTAAATGAACACTTAGACTGACAGCTGAGTTGGCTGGACAAATCTCCCAGTATCTTTGGCAAATCTTGGACTTGGCTTTCTCTGTGAAGTGCCTTGTTGTTTCTCTCTCTGCTGCCAGGACACACACAGGCACTTGCACGTTCTCTGCCTGGCTGCTTCTCATTCGTTCTCTCTGCATGTCTCTTTGTCCCAAATGGTCCCTCTTCAGCACTCCTACCTTAAATTTGTTCCTCTTTTTGTTTCCCTGTCTGCCAGCAAGATGTATGTTTGAAACAAAGGTGCCTGCCCTTTTTCCTGCAAAAAGAGAAAGGCACTCTTGAGTGCTTGAGTACCATAAAGGCCACAGCACAGAGTCTTAGGTAGCTGCACATCTTCCTTTTCACCTGTCCCTTCTTGACTGCACTGACTGCCCTTATATCCAGGGATATTTGAAACACATATCCTGTAAGAGATCTTTCAGAATTTTTTGTAGGCCATTAGCAGGCCTGACCCTAGCTGGTTTTGCATTCAGAGTATGTTATTATTGTACCAATATTAATACGCTCCACAGATAGGAACCTGCTAAAAATTCTTGTAGACATACAGACGTCTCCAGAGAGGCTGATGTTCAGTCCACAGGACCTGTGAGGGCAAAATTTATTCACAGCATTTGCACATACACTTCCCAAGGTTGCCCATCTCCTGAGGGTCCCTTTATTCTTTCCCTGATATAGAATTTTAAAGATGAAGATATTAATGAAATTTAGGGGTTTAAGAGTGTCTCCATCTCTTTGTTTTCTGTGTTCTGATTGGTTTTGTGCATTTTGCTTCCTTTAGGCAACAGGTGTGCTGTCTGGGACAGTAGGTTTTCTGCCTGACCCAGCAGCCCTGCTGGCATCAGCGGTCCAGGTGGGCTGCTCTCACTGAGGATTTGGGTTGGGGTTGAGGGTAGAGACCAAACACTCTGTGAGCCTGAAGAGGATTTGGGAGAGCTGCTAAAATAAATGTAAAGGACTGTAGATGATATACCTATTGGGAACTGCCTTGCTAGACACATCCCAAAAGGGCCTGTGTCCTCTCCTGCAAAAGTGGGAGGCTCTGGCTACACTGGAAACTGCATCTAGCGTGGGAGTGGACCAGAATTTTAAAAATACTGAGTATGAAGGCAGCACAAATAGAGAAAACAAAATTAGTCCCTTAACTGAAGTTTTCTATAAGATTTCTGGCACGTCTCAGCCTAAGATTCAGTGTATCTGAGTGCATATTTTATCATTGAAATTGTGTAGAGATAACTGAAAAATCAGAAAAACTGTCATTTAAAATTTTATATTAATTCAGATCTGAAAAATGGGATTGAATGTAAAGCTTTGGTTTACATATGTTTTGTTTTTGTAGTCTATGTTGATATAATTGAATTTGATCGTGAACATTCATTATACACTTCTACTGAAAAATATTAATTTTCCAGGACATTAGAGGAAAGAAGATGGTATCTGATCATTTAATGTCTTTCAGGAAAAACTGGCATACCCAATATGCAAATATCCTAGTTATAAGGTTTCCAGTCAACTGGCTAGAAGACTAAGGGGGTAAAATAAATAGGACAGTGTAAAGGAATCTAGTTTTTCCCTTCTCTGGCCAATATTCTTGAAGCAGTTTCCATTTCAGAGATGCAATCTCACGTGTAAAACTCTCACTTTAGAGGTACATTACTTGATGGTCTAGACAGATTATATCCTGTGTCTGTAACTAGAATCAAAGCCACATTTTTTTGCTATTGTGTATTTGGACACCACAGAATTGTAAGTTAATTACACTGAGCACACAATTTATTAAAAAAAAAATGAATTAATTTCATATGTGAATGTAGTGGCTAATTTATTACTATGAAAATGAACAGAAAAAACCCCCACAACTCTTTAAGAACATTAACTCTTGCCTGTGTGATAACATAGAAACATAACTATAATCTGGTGGAAACTATTACTAACATCTCAATTCCTTTTCAGTGAAAATACTGGGTCTACATTGGCTTACATCGTATGGTATGTGCATCATTCCTTATCCTCTTTCTGTGCCCAGACAAGCTGCCATCTTGCTTTGGGATTCAAAGCAGAAATCTTTACTTCTGAAACCAAAAGTGTATGGCCATTAATGCTAGATATACTATCATCAAATGCATTAATTCATGTGGAGTACTTGTATGAACTAACATCTTCTTGTCTGGACTTTTAAAAATCTTCCTGATGAAGAAAATTTCCAGGCTAAACTAATTTTATATGATAAATAAACAAAACTAAATTATGGAAGTGGAAAATTTATCAATGTGATATATATACTTTTTAAAATTTGCAAACAGTGTCTCTACTTTGTATCCCTGACTACAGTGCAACTTGCAATGTGTAATGCATTGCCATTCTAGCTGTATTGGCATCAGTGTGAACTTTATTATTCCTCTATTACTTTCTGGCTTTCCTGGACAGTTTTCATTTTCAAAAATAGCATTTTGGGCTTTACTCATTCTTGAACAGTATGCCAGTTCCCAACTCCCCTCCTGTTGAGAAATGAATAGAAATATTGTGGTCCCTGGCTTCAATTATCATGTTCTTAATTACACATTTGTAGAGAATTTTTCGATATGTGAGGGTAACAATATGACAATCAGAACATTTCAGAATGTTACAGGTGGATTTTATTTGTCTTATTAAAAGTTATGCCACAGTTGTCTTCTGGCTTTTTTCCTTGTAGGACACCCTCCTCCAGAGACCAGTTTTGCTTGAGAAACTGGAAAGAGACTCATAAAAAACTTGTTGGGAGTTTGGAAAGTGAGCAGAAAAGTAGTGCTCATTAATTTCAATTGCCTGCATGGTGAAGTTAAGAATATAACTTCAAAAGAATAACAAAGAATGGGAAATGAGGATTAAGAGAATGTAGGGTAAAAATGTTTATTTTTGATGCCTAAATGAAGCAGTAAATAATAATACACTTATTCATGCTACTAAATGATAAGTAGTAGCACACAACTCACAGAGGGATTAGCAAATAGCCAGTCTGAAGAAGTTACCAAGAGAAGTCTTCTCAGAATCATAGAATGAAAATCCGGAATAATTCAAGAAAAAAGTCACAATTCCCGACCAGGAAGTAACTGATACAATGCAGGACTCTTGGAGTGTGAACGAGCTACGACACATATGATTATGAGGCACTGTTTCAATAGTTATACCTAATGGAATTACTTACCCCTGTTAAAATACATTTAAAAGTACTAATGCCCTACTATTTTAATAATATTAAAAGAATGAGTGGAAATCATTGCTTCCATTTGTAAATGTCACTATTGTACAAGGTGGTGGTGGCAAAGAAGTGTTACTTTGTGGATGATCAGTGAGGAACAACTGTGACATGTCTGAATCAAAATGTATTTTTTCATTTGAAACAGAAGTGTGTCCAGTTTTTGATTTAATTCCATGAGCTTAGATTTTCAAATGGTATATAACCAATCATTCCTCAGAAAATCACTTCCCAGTTAATAAATGCTGGTATTTGCAGAAGTGGGTAACAAGAATGATGCATTTGGGGGTCTGGGCAGAGGCAGCCAAAGTGCTGCTCAAATCCCGTCTCTGCTTCCATGGTTGTGGTTTAGGAATAACTCCGAGCCTCTATATGTGCTAAAAGTAATTTTCACTGTGTTGTGGATAAAACTACTGTACACGTCTTACTGCAAGCATTAATAACTTCTTGAGAAATAATGATTGCTGCTTTAATGAAACAATGAACTGTATTAATGATCAAAGAGACAGATGGCATTTTGCCTCTGAAATACTAAGCAAGCTGTTCAGGAGTGTTAAGTTACTTGGTATTAACTTTGTGAAATGCTCTTTTTGCTTCCTCACACTATGTATTTGCAAAATAATCCGTGTTCTCCTTATTATTTACTCTTTTTTTGTGCATCTTTTCCCTGACTGTAACCAAAAGCTTTAAGAAAAACACTGCATGACTTTCCTTCTGTCTGGAATTCAAGGAAACTTCCAAGAAGATGCCTGAGAGCTGGGAGATTGAACTTTTTCTAGTTACAAGTAGCCTTAGAATTGATTTTCTGTGATGCTGGAGTTCCTTTATCTTACTTTCTGTCTGAAAGGGACCATTTACAATTTTGAAATGACTCCTGGAAGAAAAATACTTCATCGCTGAGCTCAAGACAGCAACTCAAGCTAAATCCAATCTCAGACCCAGCAGAAAGACAGGGGAGGGAGCGTCCTACAGTGGTAGGAACAAGACAAAGTTTTAGTGGACTGTTTTCCAGCTGCTTCCAACATCCTGAAGATAAACAGGGTTAAAGTATAAACCAGTGCAGTTTTGAAATTACTTCAGTTTACACTTGATATCAGGGTGGCTTCTGAGAAACAGATTCCCTCCTCCCATTAGGATTTCAGTGTAGCAACACAAGCTGAGCATTTCCTTCGAAGGAGGTCAGTCCAAACCCACAGACTGAGAATGGGAAGGAGTTCTTATTAATTCTGGAAGGAAAAATGGCATTTGACAAGAAAACATAAGGCAATGGAGATTATAATGGTTCCAGATTGTCTTAACTTTATGACACCTTGACCCCTTCCACATTTTTACTGTTCTCTAAGATAACAGACTGACAGAATTCCCAGTTCTCGTTTTTATTTCTTTTTTTTTTTTAATGTACTTTTCTGACGTGCATGTTCATTCGCCACTTCCGAGAACATAGTTGTTGATTTCTCTTTCACCACAGTATTTTCAATTATCTTTTTAATTCAGTCCAACGCTGACTATTGGCAATATGAATAATCTTTTTGCTCTTCCAGAAACCATAAACTCCAGAAAAATACAGTTTTGAAATTGTTCAGGAAAACAAGATCCCATCTGCAAATAGAGCATTTGGCCTGTGTAGTGAGGCTGGACACTATGCATCCTGCTGGAGACTTGTGTCAGCAGAGCTCTCTTTCAGTGATCTCCATACAGCTGTGAAACTGATGCCTGAAGCAGTTTGCTTCACGCATTTCCAGTTACTTCATCAAATGGGGGTTAAGGAACAGAGGAACAGAGGGAGAGCCAAAGCACTCACCATCAGGTCCTCAGCACTCCCACATTTTTATCCCTACCTATTCCTTACAGGTAAAAAATATAAAAAAAACCCCAAAACAAACAAACAAAACAACAAAAAAATCACTTTAGAAGGGCTGAGCATCTCTTCTAGCAGCCTCTTTCTACCTCTCTCTTTCCCCTAACCTCCACCTATGCCATATGTAAGGGTGCTTAATGATCAGGTCTGAGGCACATACATGTTTTTTGTCCCTTAGAGCAAAAAAAATTGCCAACAAGACCAGATTAACCAAAAATTTTCCACCACAAATATTTTTAGGTATGTTGCCTCTTTAAATTTGGTTTATTTTTCTGTTAATTTATTTTGTTTTTAATGCATTAAAAACTATGTTGCTAACAACACTATTTACTTTCGTAAACAAATATTGAAAGAGAGAGAATGGTTAGACAGAGCTTTCTTACAAAGAAGAAGCTGCCACAGCTTTTCAAAGTCAAACCAATGACCATCTCTCCTCAGAACTTGCTAACCCTTTCTTTCTCAGGTTCTGTGGGCCTCCTTGGGGATAACAGTCCAAGAAAAGCACCAATACTTCTGCTACCTGGCTCTTACCCAAGTCCTAAAATGGAATAAACTTGAATTGGCAACGCTGTTACTCCTTTCCTCTTTACAAACATTTTTGAAATTTTGCATAGTTTGCAATCAAATGTAGACTATTAAAACACTTTGTGAAGCAGAATTCACATTTACATCCAGCTTCTATAAATAATTTATATCAGTGCATTTTCATGTCTGTTCAGTGGCCAATCTTTCAACAGAATGGTGTTTAATATGGGAAATAAGTGTTTCCATCTTCCTCGTCCCCAATTAACTGTGTTTCTGTAGCTGCTATTTATTCTTTGTAACCATAGTGATGAAATTTTTGTATTGGCTGCAGTCATTATAATTCTAAACGTATATATGTTTATTTCATACCCACAAACCTGAACACTGTCTTAATACAATTATAAGTTAAGTTTGAAAAATATATCCTTGAAATACTCTTATATCTGTATTCTTGTGATACATGAATTTTTTTGGTCACTGCAAGAAGTTACAGTGTGCTCCCTAACATTTCTGCAGTGAATTTCATGCAATACTGAAAAACAATCTAAGATTTCCCTGGATTTTTTTTTTTTTTTTTTTTTTTTGTCTAGCTTCAGATAGCTTATAGAGACTCGTACAGTCTCTGCTAGTTGTGCTTGGCGTATCATAGTTACTAAAATTCCTGAAGACCCATCCAGAGCATTTTTTTTTTTTTGGTGGCATCCAAAAAGCATGGGAAAAAACAATTCCAGCTCAGACATTGAGGTCCCCTAAGGCAGAGGGCACAGATCCTGACAGCTTTTTGCCCTTACTATATCCCAAAGATTGATTGATATTTAAAGGACCATAGGTACCTGATTGAAACTTCAGATGCTAGAAAGCACATAAATGAAAAAGCTTACCAGCATCTGTCTGGCAGTTTTAATATTGATGTTCTCTAGCCTTTCATTAGATTTTAACAAATTAATGCAGAAGTAGCTATTATTGCTCAAGTCCTAATCCTTAATTCTTAGTTTCTGTTAATGCTATCCAAATATGGGGGGTGAGGGATGGGGAGCAACCCTCAAAAAAAAACAACCTGGTCTTATGAAAGTTTTCAAACCAATTATGCAAACTGTGATAGAAGAATACAAGGAGACAAGGATGTAGAAGAAGGCTAATGTTCAGTTGTGCTCTAGGAATAGGTTGCCCAAGAGGTTGTGGATACCCCCACCCCGGAGGTGTTTAAGGCCAGGTTGGACGAGGCTTTGTGCAGCCTGGTCTAGTGTGAGGTGTCCCTGCTCATAGCAAGGGGGTTACAGGGATGATGTTTAAGGTCTCTTCCAACTTTAACCATTCTGATTCTATGATTCTATGAAGATAGGGTCAGATTTTTGTAGACAGTGGATTTCTGATGATTCCTTGAGCAACTTTATCAAAGTTTAGAGAAAATGTTTCTCAATGACAAAGGGCAATGTGGCATTTTTTGGATATGTTCCAGATTGAGCATGGAGTCTAGAAGTAATTTTGACAGAATTATCTTTTAGTAGGCTTGGAATATTGAAAAGAGCTCTGACAGCAAGCAAGCTTCTTTTTTTTTTTTTGTGCAGGCAAATCCTACCCAAGAATTTCTTTTAATGACCTTATGAATTTGAAGGATTTCTCCCATTACGCCCAAAGCAAATGTGAAACTAAAAATGACAGCTGCCTTAAAATTATTGATTAATTTTATTTTTTTTTCATTTCCTTAGACAGACAACTGCCTCTAACTTGATAGTTATTCACAGGCCTTTTGAGGAATCCTGTTTAAACACTGTAGAAAAATACATTTATTAAGGTACAGATCAATCTAGAATATAAAGATCATTGCAAAAAACTCTACAATGAAATGTGGCAACCCCCATTTTGCATTGCCTAAGTGGGGTGGGTAAGGAATAATTTTGCCCCTACAATATTAGCCAGTTGATTATAGGAACCTGTAGTTGGTCTGAGAGAGTAATATTTTGCATAAATGAGGAAATGAAGTAAGATATATTGTCATCAGGAAAACAGCTCACCTTTGTAAAAGGAAACACAACATCTTCCAGCGAAACTGTGGAACTCTGTTCGAATCCTCTATAGAAAAAACAATTAAAGGTGTGAATATGATCCACTCAGATGATAAGTTCTTTGATAGTTTCTTTAATGAGTGCAATCTGAGGAGGAAGATATATATGAAAACTGAATGTTTGGTAACGGCCTTGTCAAGATGGAAAACAAGGTGGACAAGAGACGTTTCCAGTACAATTCAGCGTAAATTGATTAATAACGTTTTTCTCTTACTCTTTTCACTTGGTTATTATAAAGTATCGTAAATGTATGTAGAGATTCTCTGTGTGTAAATGGGTTTTATTTGCATTTTATCTTGCTGAATTAAGTGTGATTCATGGTGACTGGATCTCTAGCTACCTTGTTATGATTAGGCATTCCTAATCTGATCTGTGGATTTTCTAGGATCTTGGGGCAACTTGAGAGGTGGTTTACCTTCTGCAGTAAATTCTCTCAAGTATGCAAAGAGAAATTGCACTTTACCTATATGGAGGGCTGGCATCACAGTAAGAGATGTGTCCTGTAGGCACATGTAGAAACCAAGGGGGCTCTTTGTCATGCAGCTAGTTATTGAAGTCTGTGTTTAAATTCTATGGGTCTTGTAACAAGTACGTAAGAGGTAATATACAGTTCCTGCTTAAGAGCTTCCAGGCTGAGATTTAGGCAACCTGAATTGCCCATAAAAAAGATTTCTGATAATCAGGTGCATTTCTAATTGCAGTATCAACATCAACAAGCTTAATCATGTGCTAGCAAAACCGTGAGAGCGCTGAAGAAGTTTCCAGTGTTTAATGAATGTGAAGAGAAGTTGAATGAACTGTTATTAACTGTTATGAATTGGGAAAAAACTGTGTCCATACCACTGAAGGAAAAAGAAGATTCCTCGAAAAAGGAAGCAATTGTCAGTTCATTTTCTTTTCCAGTGCATAGCTGTTCTCTGTATCATCAATTATCTTGAAAAAGGACGGAAGAATAAATTTCATACAAGGTAATCAGAATCTTTCCAGTTGTTGCAGTCTCTTAGTTTCCCTATTAAGATCTGTTTTAAATAGTTTCTTTGCTTTGTTTGCTGTGTGTGTTGTGATCTACAGCACTCCAGCACTCACATACTTTTTTTTTTTTTTTCTATGCTGCACTGTGCCTCTTTCCCCAGACAGATAATGCTCAGTCATCTTTCCATAGTAAACACAACAGCAATGTGCAGTAGCACAGTGTTGCAGAAAGTTAAGGGCTTTCAAATTCCCAGTTCTGTTCTGTTGGGATTCTGACTCTTCTAAAGTGCTATCCTAACAGTTATTTCCCTTCTCCTGCTTTGTTCTTACATCTTCCCCCATTATGGATTACTTCAGACATTACATTGGCAGCTCTTATTCTAACATCATTATTCCTCTGATGTGTGTGTCAGGGCAGTTGTGATACAGGGACTGCACACATTTTAATAATTGTTGAGTAGTGTGGCCTCTGGAGATGGTATCTTATTTGGCATGTTCAGCAGAGGTTACCAGAAAGAGCAGAGACTTTGTGAGCCTTTGATCAGATAATATCACTGAAGCAGAAGCAAATGTGAAACCATCTCCTGTCTTTTTAGCAGCACACAGTGCTCCACTTCAGCATCTACTTTAGCAACAGCAGTGTCATGGCGTTCATGAACCCCACCTTGCAATGTGTTTTCAAATACACAGACAATGGGAGTTCTTATTTTTCAGTTTCTTCACTGGGGGAGATTTATCACCACCTTCCCAACATCCCAAGCAAGTAATTCAGATACGGTCTGCTATTTGCTATGTCTGTAAACCCTTCTAGACAAAAGTAATCTGTCACTACAGAATCTGAAGCCAAGTGCTTGCCTTCCAAAAGATGGCTACTGCACATACAGTGGGACATTCTGAAGTTCTAGTCTGTAGCCCCTGTAAAGCCCTGTGCCTTATCTCACAAAAGATCATGTAAACTTAAAAATCGACGTAAGACAATGAAAACATGCAAGCTGAAAGGGTTCAAAACCAAGTCTCTGCAGCCTTATGCCATTTTTGCAGGCTGGCCTAATGCTGCTGCACACCCTTCATGTAAATCTGTTGGTGCACCACTAAACCTGACTCGTAACACCCATCTTGTCTAACCCATACCTTCTCTTGTACTCAGCAGCATGGCAGCCACAGAGAACAGCTGCCAGCTTGGAGCTGTCACAGCTGAAAAATTAAGCCAGCCGGAGAATCAGAGAGAAAACAAGCTGGGAAGCATTCAGATGTGGAACCCACAGAGGACTTCTTAAATGAAGAAGCTTTTAGAAGCATGCTGTTAGGGCCCAGGTGTTACCTGGGAAGCTGGAACTCCATCAAGAGTGAAATTAACACAAGGACAGAGACTGTGCTACCTGCAGGTTTTCCCTGGACAGGGTAGGCTTGCTGGATGGTGCTGCTCCCATGTGTGGTGAGCCACTCATGGTCAGTAAGTTCCTCTCTTAGTTCTGGCATAGATGCATATTCTTACTGTCAGAGACTAACTGCATTTTATGGCTTTCTTAGGGAAACAGTAACTGTTTTGCTGCATGAGAAGCTTAGTGAGTTGGCACAATTTCTTCTTCTTTAAGGGTGTACAAGAGGCCTGAATGTGCAGTCCTTCCTCCCAGGCTGCCATCATGAGGTAATGGCCACACCTGGTGGCAAAGAGCTGAATATGGTGTCAGCGTTTGACTCAGGTCCGACAACAATGCTCTCGATCCCCTCCCCCCCCCCACCCAGTCAGGGAAGGAGAGAGAGAAAAGGAGAGAGACTTGGCTGGATTGAAAACTAAACTACACAGCTTTAATTAAAACACTAATGAATCACACAAGAAAATATATACAATTATATACAGATATATTCAGATATGGGCAAAAGCCTCTCGCCTCCCCCCACCCCCAGCAACTCCCACAGCACTCCCCTGAACTGGCAAGAGTCCCGAGAAATCCCGGAGCCGCTGCTGGAGAAAGCGGAGAGTTATGAGGGTCAGGAGGGCTCGAGCCTAAGGGTCGGCGGTGATGGATGAGCAGAGTCTTCCCCGGACGCCGGCCATGGACGGAAGAGAGCGGCGAGAAGAAGGAGGAAGCTGTCTTCTAAGATCTCTGTCCTTCCTTTTAGCTTACGTAGATATATGGAATGGAATATCTTTGGCCAATTTTGCTGTCTGTCTAACTCAGCCTCCCACGGGGGGGTCAGAGATCTCCCCATAGCGTCTGAGCCGGCAGAGTGAAGATGTAACCTTGAAGCCTCAGTAGTTAGAAAAACATTCCACTGTCTTATCAGCCTAGCAGAACACACAGTTGCTAGTTACAAGAAAGCTTACTGAAGGAAAAAAAATCAGTGAAAAGAAAAATTGGCTTAATCCTGGCTCAAACCAGGACATTCCACCCCTTATTCCATACCATATATTACATACAGGCTCTATACTTTACCAGCTGTCAAATTAAGGATTCTCTCCCAAAGTCAGATTACCTTGAGGTACATATTGCACTTCACCATCCTCCATCATCACACACCAGGTATGTCCAGGCCCTTGAGCAAAAGCAATACCCCTGACAGGTTTACCTTTGCCTGAAGCAGGATAGACCCAAACACTTTTACCCAGCAGGTTTCTTTCACATACCACAGGGACTTTATCCCCATCTGTAGTATGCAAAAGGTCTGACTGGGCAGGACCAGCCCGATTGATGGATCCCCTGGTATTGACTAACCAGGTGGCCTTTGCCAAATTTTTATCCCAGTTTTTGAAAGTTCCACCACCCATTGCCTTTAGGGTAGCCTTCAACAGACCATTGTACCTTTCAACTTTCCCTGAGGCCTGTGCATAGTATGGGATATGGTAGATCCATTCAATACCATGCTCTTTAGCCCAGTCAGTGACAAGACTGTTTTTGAAATGAGTCCCATTGTCTGACTCAATTCTCTCTGGAGTACCATGTCTCCACAAAATTTTCTTCTCAAGACCCAGAATAGTATTCCTGGCTGTGGCATGAGGCACAGGATATGTCTCCAACCATCCTGTACTTGTTTCCACCATTGTAAGCACATAACGCTTACCCTGGCGGCTCTGAGGAAGTGTGATGTAGTCAATTTGCCAGGCCTCTCCAAATCTGTACTTTGACCACCTCCCCTCATACCACAAAGGTTTCAACCGTTTTGCCTGCTTAATTGCAGCACATGTCTCACAGTCATGGATCACCTGTGCAATAGTGTCCATGGTTAAGTCCACCCCTCGGTCACGAGCCCATTTGTATGTTGCATCTCTGCCCTGATGACCTGAAGCATCATGGGCCCACCGAGCCAGAAAAAGCTCACCCTTGTGTTCCCAGTCTAAGTCTACTTGGAACACTTGGGCAGCCTCATCTGCTCGTTGGTTGTGTCGATGTTCCTCAGTGGCTCGACTCAGAGGCACGTGTGCATCCACATGACGCACTTTTACCTCCAGTTTTTCTATCCGAGCTGCAATGTCTTTCCACAGGTCAGCAACCCAAATAGGTTTACCCTTTCGCTGCCAGTTATTCTGCTGCCACTGTTTTAGCCAACCCCACAAGGCATTTGCTGCCATCCACGAGTCAGTGTAGAGGTAGAGTCTCGGCCACCCCTCTCGCTCAGCAATGTCCAAAGCCAGCTGGATGGCTTTTACCTCTGCAAACTGACTTGATTCACCTTCTCCTTCAGCTGCTTGTGCAACCAGTCGTGTAGGACTCCACACGGCAGCTTTCCACTTCCGGCGGTTCCCTACAAGGCGACAGGAGCCATCGGTGAAAAGAGCAAATTGTTTCTCAGTCTCTGGTAGATGATCATATGGTGGAGCTTCTTGAGCTCGTCTCACCACTTCTTGTGGCGGCATTCCAAAGTGGGTGCCTTCTGGCCAGTTTGTAATTGCTTCCACAATACCTGGACGATTAGGTTTCCCTATTCGGGCTCTTTGGGTGATCAAAGCAGTCCATTTACTCCAAGTCACATCGGTGGCATGATGGACAGGAGAAAGGTTATTCTCGAACATGAATCTCAGCACCGGTAGTCTGGGCGCCAGAAAGAGCTGTGCTTCAGTGCCAATCACTTCTGAAGCGGCTCTAACTCCTTCATATGCTGCAAGTATCTCCTTCTCAGTTGTTGTGTAGTTGGCCTCGGAACCTCTGTAGCTCCGGCTCCAGAATCCCAGGGGTCGACCTCGAGTTTCCCCTGGTGCTTTCTGCCAGAGGCTCCAGTTGGGACCATTGTGTCCGGCTGCAGTGTAGAGCACGTTCTTGATGTCCGGCCCTGTTCGAACCGGTCCAAGGGCCATTGCCTGCGCAATCTCCTTCTTGATCTGCTCAAAAGCTTTCTGTTGGTCAGGACCCCATTTGAAATCATTCTTCTTTCTGGTCACCTCATAGAGAGGTTTCACAATTTCACTGTAACATGGAATATGCATTCTCCAGAAACCAACAGTCCCTAAAAAGGTTTGAGTGTCCTTTTTAGTTGATGGTGGGGCCATAGCTGTTACTTTGTTAATCACATCCATTGGGATCTGGCGACGACCATCTTGCCACTTGATTCCCAGGAACTGGATCTCTCGCGAAGGTCCCTTGACCTTGCTTCTTTTTACAGCAAAACCAGCATCCAGAAGAATTTGGATGATCTTTTTACCTTTCTCAAAAACTTCTTCTGATGTGTCACCCCACACAATGATGTCATCAATATACTGCAGGTGTTCTGGAGCTTCACCCTTCTCCAGTGCAGCATGGATCAGTCCATGGCAAATGGTTGAGCTGTGTTTCCACCCCTGGGGCAGTCGATTCCAGGTGTACTGGACTCCCCTCCAGGTGAAAGCAAACTGTGGCCTGCACTCTGGTGCTATAGGAATAGAGAAGAATGCATGAGCAATGTCAATAGTGGCATACCACCTAGCTGCTTTTGACTCCAACTCATACTGAAGCTCTAGCATGTCCGGTACAGCAGCACTAAGTGGTGGTGTCACCTCATTCAGGCCACGATAGTCCACTGTCAGCCTCCACTCGCCATCAGGCTTTCGCACTGGCCAGATAGGACTGTTGAAGGGTGAATGAGTCCTGCTAATCACACCTTGGCTTTCCAATTGCCGAATCAGCTTATGAATGGGGATCACAGAGTCTCTGTTGGTGCGATACTGTCGTCTATGCACTGTTGAAGTGGCAATTGGCACCTGTTGGTCTTCAACCTCCAGCAACCCTACTACAGAAGGGTCATCTGAAAGGCCAGACAAAGTACGCAGCTGTTCAGTGTCCTCAGTCTCTACAGCTGCTATACCAAAGGCCCACCGGTACCCTTTCGGGTCACGGAAGTATCCTTTCCTAAGATAGTCTATGCCAAGGATGCACGGAGCACCTGGGCCAGTCACTATAGGGTGCGTTTGCCACTCCTTACCAGTGAGGCTCACACCGGCCTCCACAACAGTCAGTTGTTGAGAACCTCCTGTCACTCCAGAGATAGTGACAGGGTTTGTCCCTTTATGATTCGATGGCATTAGAGTGCACTGTGCACCAGTGTCCACCAAAGCTTTATATCTTTGTGGTTCTAATGTGCCAGGCCACCGAATCCACACAGTCCAATAAACTCGGTTGTCCCTCTCCTCCTCCTGGCTGGAGGCAGGGCATCCCTAGGGTTGAGCACTAGAGCTCGATGAACCATCCTGGTTGTTGACTGGTGCAACCTTCTTCTTGGAAGAACCATCTCCTGGCTTTGTTCTGTTTAGAAGCTCTTGCACACGTAACTGGAGCATATCAGTGGGTTTCTTGTCCCAGACTCTCATGTCCTCTCTAAAATGATTTTTCAAGAGAGACCACAGGTGGCGTCGCAGTGAGTCCTGTCTTCCTTGCTGCTGTCTCGTAGCAGGACGTCTCTTCTTAATGGCTGCAACACGTGACCAGTTGTCTCTAGGAAGAGTCTGGAGTTTAGTTCCATTTGGCATCTTATACTTCCTGTCAACCATTTTCTTAACGGCTGAGGTCTGGAAGTAAAGGGAATCAGAGAGGATGTCTCCATACTGTCGTGCTTTAACAGTTACCTCACGTACAGTTGGTCTTTCGTAACCTTCAAAACATCCCATGAAGGAGAATATATGGGCATGCGCTGCTGGTACAGCCTGAACAAACTTCCGGAACATTTGTGTGTCACACTCAACATCATCAGGATCTGTGATTCCATCGTTATTATAGATCACTTCTCGCACAGCAATCTCTCTCAAGTAGGTGATGGCTTTCTCGAGAGTGGGTGTTCTGCTTTGGCGCCATCCGATGTCACCCTTGTGGGGATATCTCTCTCTCACAGCTGAAAGAAGTCGGTCCCACAGGGTAGTAGTTCCTGTCTTACTACTAAGTGCTCTGTCAATACCAGCATCTCTGGCCAGGGATCCCAACTGCTTGGCTTCTCTCTCATCCACATTGTAGGTCTCAGCACCACTATCAAAGCATCGGAGCAGCCAAGGAAGGATTCCCTCACCATCAATGCGGGTGAAGTCCTTTCTCATGAGGCGCAGTTCTTTCATAGAGAAAGGGTGGGCAAGGTCATCGTCGTCATCTGATTGAGGAGGACCTGCTGTTCTTTTATTTGCTTGAGAGTGGCTTGGTTTTTTATCTGTCTGAGAGTGGCCTGGTTTTTTATCTGTCTGAGAGGGACCTGCTCCATCATCTGATTTAGAATCCTTCCCTTCCTCACCGTCAGCCTCTGTCTGAGAGGTACCTGCTCCATCAACTGTATTAGGATCCTCTTCTTCCTCACCCTCACTTTCTGCTGCTTCAAGGAACTCTGGATATCTCAGGCGGGAGCGGGTGAAAAGGGCGGAGCGCTTTGCCTTGCTCTTAGTCACAGGGTCAACTAGTTTCATTCGCGATGGATCAGGCTTTTTCTTTGTAGAAGCAGTTGTTTTTGTAGCAGCAGGAGTGGTGGTATTGGCAGCAGTGGTGTTGGCAGCAGCAGTGGCAGCAACATTGCCTGTGGGGGAGTGGCAGTGAGCAGAACAACATCTGGTCCTACGCATCCACAATATATTATAAACATTCAGCAAAAACATCCCCACTGCAACCATGCTATTCACATCAAGAGCTGGGAGATTCAGCTTGAGAGAATATGGAGAGGTAAAATTGAACCAGCTATTGCTGTTATCAACATGGACCGTTCTATTCACTTTAGGAGTTGTACCAGTAGGACTAGCAGTGTAACCGTACACATACAGTGACCCCATAGAGAACAGTATCATCATCCCTAGGATCACTAGGCTGGTAATGATACGATTGATTATGGCTACAGTTCTGTCAATAAACCACAAAAGAATCACAAGAGCAGCTACAAAGAGCAGAATGCCCTCAGCTACATACCACATGTACAATTGCAGGTTTGGAAACAGATCCAGTAGATTCATTGCAGCAAGTGTCTGTTCAGTTTTCAATCCGTCAGCACACTCAGCAGAATTATTGCTCATTGCTCTCTGAGGGATTCCTCCCTTCAGAGATGGAATTTTGGACACTCCCAATTGAGGAAAATGTGTAATCTGGGCTTAAAATCAAGCCCCACGTTGGGCGCCAATTAAATTGTTGTCAGCGTTTGACTCAGGTCCGACAACAATGCTCTCGATCCCCTCCCCCCCCCACCCAGTCAGGGAAGGAGAGAGAGAAAAGGAGAGAGACTTGGCTGGATTGAAAACTAAACTACACAGCTTTAATTAAAACACTAATGAATCACACAAGAAAATATATACAATTATATACAGATATATTCAGATATGGGCAAAAGCCTCTCGCCTCCCCCCACCCCCAGCAACTCCCACAGCACTCCCCTGAACTGGCAAGAGTCCCGAGAAATCCCGGAGCCGCTGCTGGAGAAAGCGGAGAGTTATGAGGGTCAGGAGGGCTCGAGCCTAAGGGTCGGCGGTGATGGATGAGCAGAGTCTTCCCCGGACGCCGGCCATGGACGGAAGAGAGTGGCGAGAAGAAGGAGGAAGCTGTCTTCTAAGATCTCTGTCCTTCCTTTTAGCTTACGTAGATATATGGAATGGAATATCTTTGGCCAATTTTGCTGTCTGTCTAACTCAGCCTCCCACGGGGGGGTCAGAGATCTCCCCATAGCGTCTGAGCCGGCAGAGTGAAGATGTAACCTTGAAGCCTCAGTAGTTAGAAAAACATTCCACTGTCTTATCAGCCTAGCAGAACACACAGTTGCTAGTTACAAGAAAGCTTACTGAAGGAAAAAAAATCAGTGAAAAGAAAAATTGGCTTAATCCTGGCTCAAACCAGGACATATGGAAATGGCATTAATATGATCTGTCTTTTCTCTTGGTGTTCATGCAGCTTTCCAAAGATGCTGTGAGAATGGTTTCTAAGACAAAAAACACTGCAGCATGTTAAAACCAAAGTTAAGCCACATGGCTGAAAAGTAATTTTTTTTCCTATTCAAGATTGTTTTGAAGGGAATGTTCCTATTGAATGTTCCTATTGAATGTTCCTACCTTTCTAATGTATTTTGCTAATTCTTCCTGGTCACAGTATGATGCATCTTGGTAACTGTGCTCTGATTTATACTTTGAATGAAGATAGCAAAAATGTCTTTAATTTTTGCTAAGCTTTTCTGTATTAGTGGCAGTTAAGGTACACCATGGATTAGTCTTCTGAAAAGATAATTATTTTAAACTATAAAAAATAATTAAACTATTGGCAAAATAAATTAACTATATTGGGAGCTGAGATAGCCTGAAGAGAAATTGTAGTTAATAATGATGAAAGAATTAGTAAAGAATTATGGCTAAATTTAATGTATATGATTTTTCTATATTTTGCTTTTGCAAAGATTGCCATATGAGGGGATTTTTTTCTTTCATGTTTTATATTTACATCTTGGTTTCAATTGTTTATTTTTTTTTTTTTAATTCTGTACTGTATGGATATTAAAAGATAAAAATCATAGCAAGTTAAGGGGATAGAAATTAGAGTGGAAAAATTGTAACAAGTTATTAAACTTTTTAATCACTGACACAAGCAACACTTGAAGATCAATGCTATTGTTTTGAAATGTTGAACTATAACCACTCTGGTTATTTGATTACTGAATTCCAGCTCAGAGTAACTTGTATACATGAACAGTTAGACAGTAGTGTTGGGTCTTTGAGCTAGGCTGCCTTTAAGCCAAGCAGTGGTCAAACCTGGTGGTATAATTGTGCATCATCTTTTTAATGTTTATTTCATTCACACAACCAAACAAGTAGCTTCCAGTCATGGCCACTAAGGTTAATAGGAGACTCGGTTATTATTTTTTTTTTCTTTTTATTTTTCTTTTAACTTTGTTTGAAGTAAGACATTGATCCTACTGATTCAATATTTATCTATAGAATCTCTACATAGAGTTTCATGGATGCTTACAGATTTGTACTATTTGTGAGCTAGTCACAAATAGGCAAAACAGATCTGAAAGCATTTTACTGAGACAATTTAAAGAAAGATAACTAATGAAATGTTGCCTTCATTAGAGCCACGAGAACCAGTTTCCCTGACTGAAAAGAAAGAAGTGAAACATAGATGTAGATTAAATTCTTCATCCTGTTCCATTACTGCTCTGGCATCTGTAAAGAACTTCAAGTAGTAAGAAGTCTAAGTAGCAAAAAATTGCAGAGATAT
Source organism: Apus apus (assembly GCF_020740795.1). NCBI lineage: Eukaryota > Metazoa > Chordata > Aves > Apodiformes > Apodidae > Apus > Apus apus. The sequence continues at coordinate 92,905,853 of NC_067282.1, read as the reverse complement.
CTAGTGTCAGCCTAATAGGATCTGATCAGCCTGGCAGGCATTCTGTGCTCCCTGGGGGAATCTGGAAAAACTAGCCTGCGAAGACTGAGAATAACAATCATCATTCTCCTTTATCAAAATCTACCTCTTTCATCATCCTCTCCTCACTGCATACTTACAGTTTTGGATATGCAGCTAAAAACCATGCCTAACAGGGCTTTGGATTCACAGTGGCATGAGAGAATGCATATTTGGGGGAACAAATCTATCAATTTCTAGGAAGTTTTGACTGTGGGTATGCTGGAGTAACAAAGTAGGAGATGAAGAATGTCCAGAAAAATCCCTTGAGAAAGATGTCTGATGGAAAAAACAAAGCAGCTCTGTCCTCAGGTGTTTAGCTATGGAACTTGAGTTGGTCTTTGCATGCCAAAAAGGGAAAAATGTTCTATTCATTTCATGCACTCTACTGAAAAGTTAAACCAAATACATTATTCTAGCTTACAACTGACAAACTTTATTTCAGCATATGTTTAGTCATTTAGGAAAATGTCCTATTTGAGAAAGCCTCTAACTACCTACTTGAAACAGAGTAGAAGTTTAAGGACCTCCTTGAATAGATGTCAGAGTGCTTCAAATTAGAAGGTGCATATCTTTTTGTGTAAAAACAAAACAAAACAAATTCTAACTAAAAATTGAAGCAGAGCTTCCTTCATTAATACTAACTAATAATGACCTCTGCAGTCATACAGACTCCAAAGAAGCAACTATTTCCTATGAGACATTCAAAGAGCTTTACTGAACTTTATAAATGTTTAAATTAAAAAAATAAATATAAAAATAAACCAATATGCCCTTATGCTGTGTAATCATGCTTACAATAAGTGTGAGAGCATGCAAGGCCTACCTGTAAGCTAGTGTTCCTGGTTTTTTGGAAACCTTTCAAAACATAACTCCTGGGAAGACTGAAGTACGGAAACACATCCTTACAGAGTGTAATATATTTGCCAGTAGGTAAAAGGATAAAATTGTGGAAATATCTGTTGGCCAAAGAGCTTTCTTGTTTTGCTCCTGTATTTATGTTTTAGAAAGATTATTGTTTGTGCTGGACTTGTTACTAAGAGAAAGAAGAAACCGAGGTAGCATATTAGCTAGGAAACTGGATTTTAGTTCTGGATTTAGCATACAGACTCTGTTATATAGCTCTATATAGCATGGGAGAGACATGCACTGTCAAAAATAGCCCTAATATTCTACAGAGTTCCTATTTGAAGTCCTTAGTGGAAATCCTCCAATTACTTAGCCTTGATGGCAATAGGGAATGTTTTTGTCTCTGTAGAAAACAAGCTAAGTTAACAACTAAAGCACCTAAGTGCAACAGAGATTTCTGCAAAAAAGGCATGACTAAACTTCAGCATCTATAGAATTAAATGCTTCCTACATAGACTGAGTATACCACGAACTGTACAGACTGATGAGAAGAACTCTGATTTACCAGTATTTATTTTAGTCATATGAAAACTCCCACTGAGAAAAGGGGAATTTTGTTGGAAATTTATGAACAGAGTGCCTATAATTTCAGAACAGAGTAAAATTCCAGGAAGCAGTAGAAAAATATTTCTAACAATTTTTGTCCATCATTAATAAGAGAAGTGAAAGTAGTTGAGTTCTTTTTAGATACAAATAATCAAAAGCAAGAAGGAGATTATTTAAACACAGCTATTAAAGGAAAATTATATATATATATTCATCACTGTAGCCAAGACTGATCATCAGTGAATTATTCAGCTTCTCCAGGCTACACCCTATTTTTTTATAGATATAAGCATATTTTCCCTACACTTGCAAGTTGAGAATTGAACACTGAGATTCTGATGAAGAAAGGAATAAGAATGCATATGTAGCAAATTAAGCCTCTTGTTGTCCTTCTCCCTCTGAGAATCAGTGATCCAGGCAGGACTTTTGGTTCCACAGGTATGCAAACAATAGCAATAACCTTACCAGCAATGGGAACTGGTGCCAACACAATTATTTTCATGGTGAAAAGAACTATGTGGCTCCCAGTGCAGAGCTTTTGGTAGACTACAATAAAGTGTCATGTATGGTATGACTCCTCTGGACTGCTGTGTTCAATTCTGAGCTCCCCAGGAGAATGAAGACATGGACTTAACGGAATGAGCTTAGCAAAGAGTCACAGAGGTGTTTAAGGGAGTGGAGCATCTTTCTTAAGATGATAAGCTGCAAGATCTGCAAGTATTCAGCCTAGAGCAGAGTAGGCTCAAGGCAATACCATGCATCTTTAAAAATACTTAATGGCAGGGAATGAAGATGAGGAGGGAGTCAGACTTCTCCATAGTGCCAGGCCAAGAGGCAATGAACACAAATTAAAGCACATGACATTCCCTCTGAACACAAACAACACCTTTGTACCATGAGGGTGGACAAACACCCAAAGAGATTTCCCAGAGAGACAGTGAAGTCTGCATTCATGGAGATCAAACCAAACTGGACATGGGCTTGGGCAATCTGCTCTGGCTGACATGCCTTGAGAGTGGTGATGGGACAAGATGACCTCCAGAGGTGCCTTTTAACATCAGCCCTTCTGTGATTCTGTGAAATGAAGTAGGAAATACTGAAAAGCCTTCAAAAGAGGCTAATGCATACTAATATCAATTCAATACCAATTCAAAATAAAATGGATCATAGGCATAAAGCAAAAGTGAATTATCAACATGAAACCCAGGTCAAGATTTTTAGTAGCTTGTTCCTGAATTAGTGCCCCGATGCTTCAGAAGGACTATGTCATTTAGGCTTCAATAAGAGTTGCTGTACATCCAAGGACATGTCATATGAACAACTATGAATATGAGTGGAAAGCTATGAGTGAAGCCATCAGGTTTTGGCTCTGTGATCTGTACTTCTGAAGACAGTACAATCAGGGGACAAGTGGGGGAATCAGCTTAGACATAAAAATAACAGACTGGAAATAATAAATATCTACAGTTGACACTTTGAACCTGGATGGAAGTTTGAAAGAAAAAGGAATAAATGAGAGTTAATATTTAGTCAGAATTCAAGTACACTAAAAGTACAAACCACCAAGTGTATTATATCTATAAATATAGATATATGAAAGTAAAACTTTGTATGGATGACAATAGGGAAAATCTTTAAGACAGAGATATTAACACAGCATTTTCTTTCAAAAAAACCCAGTTGCTGTTATCAGCTCCCAAGCCTATGTCTGGCCCACAGGAAATCTATTCAACAATACAAGCGACATCAAAAGGTGCCACCTCTGTATTTTCCATCACTTCATGGCTTGCAGCCAGGAGTAACAAGTCACAGCTATAGCAGAAATCAAAATAGTTGTCCAAACAATTGGATATAATAGCAGTGATGGAACCATAAGGGCATCTAAAAGCAAACATAAGTAGGAGGGAACCAAAATAGAGCATTGCAATTCTGTAGCCCAGCAAACTAGCTCTCAACTGTAAATTGGGGAGACACAAGTCTTAGCCATGGCAATAAAAAGATTATTGGTTTATGAATGTGGTTTCTGCATCCATCTGGTTTGAGATAGAATTTTTGGCTTCAAGGGGTGCATTGTACTTTCCAGTTTTCACCTTATAAATCTGTTGTCCATAGCTTTCTTGGAAGAGATTGCTGGATTCATCTAATGTTGTATAAGTGGTCATTTTATATAAGCTCTTATTTTTCAAATTCAAGTGAGATGAATAAAAACATTCTGTCCATGTTTACAAGCTATCTAATGGCAATAGTTTAAGTAAATATTGCTTAGCATAAACAATGTTATACTGGGAAGACAGCAGAAATAATGAAAAAAATGCCATTAAGAAAGATCTATAAAAACTAGTTAAACACTACAGAATTGGTTGGAGTATCATAAAAATAGCCAATGCTATTTTAAATATTCATTTAGAGGAGTCTTTCATCCCAGCAAAACGATCTCCAGAAACAGCAGAATCAATAATCCAGCAGGAGACTTACAGTCTGTTACAATTGTGAAATAAGGGACTAGAGCACCAGAAGTGTTAGGGGAACTCAGCTTTGAATGATATGAAGTAAAATTCCACAGCTGTCTTGTTCTGGTATGGATAGATTTTGAGCAGATAATAAAGACTTAGAAAATAAAATACAATGTACTCTGATAGAAAATACAATAGATCACCTAATAAGAATGCTAGAGGATTAATCAAGTAATAAACTATAAAATTGAACTGCAGCTGTGACATTCTCACTGTATAAAATAGTTATCATTATCAAGATGTGATACCCATGACATTATTCATCTGCTGTTGACTTAAATAGGGTCAGCATCCTCCAAAACCCACAGGACTTTTATGTTAAATTTAAATACATGTTTTACTTCTGTGTTGTGGAGGAGGGAGAGAGGAACTCCCAGTGCACATATATTGAGATTGGAAGGCGTATCACTAGTAAAACCTGGGAGGGAAACTGAGAGGGGAAATTTAGAAAAATATCGTACTCTCCTGTCTTCTCTAGCCTTATCTCTCTATAGAAACCACTTTGTCTCATTAATAAAACTATATACTATGCTGTATGTTTGAGCAAGATTTTTCTTTTTCGTAGTTTTAATAAACATTTTCTTTATAAACAAACAAAAAAAAATTACTTGTGCTTTTGAGTTGATGCATTATGTCTCCTCATGGCCAATGTTAGTCTTACCATGAAGGGAGTGATTTACATGCACGTATTGGACTGTTGAACTGTCTGATGCCAATATGTTTTTGATCAAACAAAGCGTATTGGTGGCCACATTCATCCTTCACTTTGATTTTACACTTTCCAGTATTTTGGAAAAGTTTGCAACTTCTTTTAATTGTGTTTGCTGTTCGGAAGTAAACCCCACGTGCCTGGTAATTTTGGCAGATTTGCCTGCTACATAACTGTTGTTATGTACAATTTTCAACAAGTGCATTCTGTCACCTCTGCTGAGATACTGAATTATAATCTGAAACTAATAGGATTCAAATATAAAGCTATAATGAAATATCCATGAACACAGGATCAAAGCATTTTGTTGGCATGTACCCGTCTTGATGGGCAGGCATGGTCCCAGCACTGCTTCTCTGCAATTTCAGTAGCAATTTACTATGAAGTTGTAGTATATACTGACTTAGCTAGACATTTTCCCTGATATATGCAGAATTAGTATAGCAAACACTGATACTGAAATGCACTGGCTCTATAAATTCTTCTACAAAGGATAGATTTCCTAACTTTCTTAACTTGCTAAAGAAGCAACCAAACTTAACATACAGTATCTTATGTGATCCCAAATCTGAATGAAGCTCAGCTTGCTGTTCTGCAAGCCCATTCCTATAAGTATGTATAGCACAGAGGTGTGCTTTTGTACAGCTCCCTACATAAATACAGTTGAGCACAAAATTATATCACCCTGTTAATTCCTCCTCTGAATGCTAATATAAATTTCCTTAGAGAGAGATGCAGATCTCCAAAGCCAAGAGATTTGTATTCAGTTAAGAAAAATGCCTATGTGGTCTTTCTAACTCACCATAAATTGTTCTTGTTTGAAAGTTTGGGAATGCTGAATAGTCTGTTGCATGTTTTTATAGACATCCATCATTAACCTTTATCTTTTGTAGAGAAGAGATAGTCTGAAAGATACTCTATTTTGCTAAACCTGCATTTTCTTTTCCATTATATGAAAATAGGACATTTGTTATGTGCTGGGACATTATTTCAAATATCATCTCCTGCTGAGCTGTGCACAATAATTAATTACTCAACAGATGAGCAAAGTATTTCTTTGATGATGATGATTATTATTTGCCTTAGCTGTACTAAAACAAGTACTCTAAATAGCCTGTGTTCTGATTTCCATTATACATTAGTATAATCAAACAGGGAAAAAAAAAAAAAAAAGAAGAAAAAAAAAGTATTTTTCAAGAGCACACCTCTTTATATTTTTTACTAGGATTGTTTCATTTAATTTGTTTATAGTCACCTCAGAGTCTGTGCATGTTATAAATATCTACACAGCATAGAGGCTGTTCACTGAAGAAAACGAAGGATGGCCCATTGAGGATAGTGCTAGTAAAGGACTCAGGAGATCTGTTTTCAATAACCTACTCCATTAGTTTCCTTCCTGTATAGTCTTGGTAAGTCAGTTAGATTTACAAGGCTATTTCAGTGCTGAAATGCTTTCTGATAATCTGGGTTTTAGCTTATCGGTTTCCCACCTGTCATATGAAGACAATAATACTGGAATTACAATTGTGGGGTTATTAGAACTAAACATGAAATAGCAAAAGGGAATAAAGAATGTGTCTATTCAGACTTCAGCTTCATACACTGTGTTCTGTCCTGGCTTTTCTGAAATGGAAAAGCTAATCTCTCTGGCCCTTCAAAATGGGGTGGCTCCATATGCCCTGCCTAATCCACACCCAAGAGTAATTTTGGAGCGTTCTAGTTGCAATAGACCAGAAGCCAGTGAGTGCTCTTGCAGTCGAAGTACACAATCATATTACCATTGCCTAGGAATATGACCTGGCATGGTTTAATTTCCTAATATAGGTGTAACCTTTCCCCACTCTGGGATTTAATGAATAAAGGATGTTGGATGTAGGTACAACATAGCAAGGACTCTCAGGCTTGAAAGGATGTTCCTTTTCCTGAGAAAGAACAAAAGTTCCTTGGGAAAATCTGCATGACCTTCACCAGTTTTCAGAAGCTCACCTTCTGTTAGGAGATATTGCAGTTCCAGCATGTCCCAATGAGCTGTCCATTACAAATGCAAACTCAGGGGTCACAGACTGCTCAACTGTTTTCTTAGGAGCTGATAAAAATCGTTAGTGTATTCAGTGATTTCTCCTTCCCTAATTTGTTTGAATCCCAGGCTTCCTATTCTCTTGCAGGATCATGCATAATGGACGTCATGGCAATGCTTATGACTGGGTGTCTCTTCACCTAGAGGTCATTGTTTACTCAGTTTTGCCTTGAAGCGTGTGAATGAAGCTCATCAATAAGAAAGTCAGCAGATTTCCGTGTGAACCGGATTCAGATGGACTTGCACAGCTGTAACCACTATTGTGGGTATTTCCATACTTAGCTCCACAGTGTAATTGCCAACAAAGTCTTTTAGGGAAAAAGATGATCAGTCAAGAGCTTTCAACAAGTGCCAGTTCTATTTTTACAATTTGTGTCAGGATCTTGTGTTTGAAAACCACATTTTTCTTCTATGTGACTTACAGTACAACCTGGAGGTGACTGCAACATTAAGTGCAATATTTCAGCAAGTAGTACATGCTCAACCAGGACAGGTGAAAGAAGGCAGAGCTTTCCCTTTCCTGTAGCACCTGTTTGTGAGCTTAGCCTCTATGAAAGCTGCTCTGTGCCAGACTGGGAAATAATCTGCTTCCTTCCCTTGGAGGAGATTTCTCTTTATTGTAGAGATGTCCGGCTGGGGTACTTAGTTACTGCTTAAGCCATTCAGAAATGGGCTTACTTCCCCAGCTGAAATACTGACTCCGGTGTAAGTCACCCGCAAATCCAACACAGTTGTTTCCTTCTCTCTCACAGGTACAGGAATTGCTGGAGGCATGACGGCAAAAGAATCACAAAGCTGGCAACAATTTATAAATGTTTTAATAAGGGTATTATTCATCAGCGCAATGATTCATGCTCATCAGTTTCCAGAGGAGGTGGTCACATCATTTTTTTCCACTGGGAGGAGGGAGACAAGGAACAGACAGGCAAAGCTTATTCCCAAGGCTTGGCTCCATGCTCAATAGAAATGGATGTGAATTTTCTCATCTTTCCTTCAATATTTTCTCAGCTCCTGGATGTGTGGGAGGAAAAGGAAGTTATTCAGAATCAATTATGACTTTCCACTACGTTGCTGCAGCTTGGATTACAGCCCAATGTCTCTTGTATGAACTACCTCCCTATTCTGTTATCTCTCTATCACAGTGGTGTGAAACCAGTTTCAAGACAACTGAAATTGCCTGTAAAAAGATTACTCTGGTATGCTTTTCACTCTAGTTAAAAGTCCCTTTAAATGCATGGAAAGATTTTCAAAGATTAAAGTGGGCTTTGGTTTGGGCCTGTGGTATCAAAACCACAGTTGGGAAAATTCTGGGTGTTAAAATTTTATGTCCATTCAGGAGCCATAACATGTGACTAGTAAGAGATAGCCCTAATCAGAAGATTTAGTAAAAATCAAATGAGAATTGCAACCCTGCTTGGGTAGAGCAAAAATACCCATATAATTTTTTTACAATCCCAGCTTGAATTTAGTGCAGTTTCTTGGGTATCCTCCAGAAACAATGTCCTGATGGTTCCTCATATTTTTAAAGCTTTTAATCTTCTCATGTTATTGATACAGAGGGAATTCCCCTGAACCCTAAACTCAGTACATAACAAAAAACGCGTCCTATTAATAAAGTTAGATTGCTATAAGTATTCCCTATTCTATATAACTTGTTTCAAACTCTTTACTTCAAGAAATACGAGGTTTTTTACAGAATGGAAAACTGAATGCTTATTAATATTTTCCGTGTGTGTTAGAGCAAATAAAAAGGCCACACTTTAACCTATGTTTAATATTTTAAAAAGAATCTTACTGCAGATAAAGGTATTCTCTGATGCATACCATTAAATGATCCATTTTCAAGGTGTGTGGCCTTATTAAGTTTGGAAATTCATATACAGCTCACACATATATGCCTCTGTTTCTAGTAGTGAGGGTATTTTGATATGTACCAAACACCACAGCCTGGAACTGACATCATTCTTTGGCAGACACGGGAATATTTTGTATTGTAATTGCTGGCTTGCGTGTCAGTACACTCACGCTGTCTATTAAACAGAACTATATACTTGTGTTTGGAGTGTTTTGCCAATCCTTTCTATTGGCTAAGCAAAGAAAGATTTCTCACCAGCTGAAGAGCTCAGTTTATGTGTAAGACAGAGGTGTCTAGATCTCTGTATTTAAGCTGGAAAAACATCTCCAAAAGTTATATGAACATTCCCTTGAAAATATATTTTTATTTCCTCATTTAAGTGCTTCCAGTGAACATTCCCAGTGAACTGTTTCTCAAAGTGGGGTCTACTGGGGGTCATAAACAGGGTCAAAGATACCCTCTACAGCTACAACTCTTCCTCTACAACTAAATGTGAGGGGGAGTCCCCAGACACATTCTATGGTAAAATAAGGTCATAAACATGGAAAAATATTAACAATCATTGCTGTAGTGGGCAAAGTTTTTTTTGTAGCAAGATAAAAACACTTTAATTTCAGTATCTATAAAGATAAAAAGAGATTTTGTTCTTAGAAATTAACAGAAATCTCAGCCTGACCCTAGAGTTTATTTTTAGTAGAAAGAGCTGCAAAAATACTCTATAAAGAGGATGAACAGTGCTTGCATTTTGTGCTACAATTTCAATTAATATTATTGAGCCAAATGAAGAGATAAATGGCTTATAAGCAGCTTAATTGCAAAAAGCTGAGTCTCTTCAACTATCAGAAAGAAACTGATTTTGCTGGAGAAATAATTTTCTTTCATTCACTCAAATTCACTCAGCATTGATGCAGACATGTAAATCACTATGTGAAAATGTTGATGAATGCTTTAAATCTTGTTTGTTCTAGAACTCCCTCAAACCAACTTGTAGTTTTTTTAATTAATATTTCTTCTCCAGTTTCTTGATCAGAGCACTGCAATAGCCCAGCTCTCCCCAGGGCAGTTTGGCAGAACTCAACATTCAGGGTTTTGGTGTTTTCTTTCTTTGGGGTTTTGTTTTGTTGGGTTTTTTTTATTTCCCAAATCTGGGATACTCCTGGTGAGTAAAGCAAACCCCCAAGCCTGCTGATATTGTGAGAGATGTGGGTGAGGTGTAGGTGGAGCTGCAGCCTCAGTGGGTTGTTTAAATGCCCCAGGAGTTTAAACAGCCCAGGTGGGATCCCTGAGCACCAATCAAGGTGGAACAATGGGGGTGTGGTGAGTCATCTGGGTGTGTCCCAGCAGTTGGCCCTGTTAGTCACTCGCAGGCCCAGCTATGGTCACAACCTGGCCAAAGGCTGTTGTCAAAAGAAATGTGGGAACCCAGACAGAGTTCCCACGCAAACGTGGGTGTCCAGGCCCCTGGCTGCAGAGAGTGCTGGAGCCTGGCACTTGTAACAGAGGGTGTGGGAGACAACACCTGCATTAGATGTGAACAGGTGAATGATGTGAATGATCTGCTCAGCATGTTGGCTGAGCTGAAAGAGGAAATTGAAAGACTAAGAACTGTAAGAGAGCGTGAAAGGGAGATAGACTGGTGGAGCCAGGCTCTACCATTCCTAAGGGAAAGGCAGCAGGTGCAGGCTCCATAAGAAGCAGGGCATCACCTACCCTCTTGCCACCTGGAAAAAGAAGGGGACCTATGAAGCAGGGGGGAATGGAAACAGGTGCCTCCCTGGAGAAGCAGGTGAATCCCCTCCTGACTTCCCTCATCTTCCCAGTTGCCAATACACAACAGGTATGGGGCTCTGGAAACTGAGGGCCAGGCAAACAAGGATGAAGATGAAGGTCCTATCCAGAACAGATATGAGGCTCTGCTGGACAACAGCCAGTCTAATGGGGATATGGCTGATAGGCAACCTATACCAGAGGTCTTAGCATGGTCACATAGGCCTTCCAGCCATAAAACAACCTCTTCCACAAGGAAGAAGAGAAGAGTTGTAGTTATCGGAGACTCACTCCTAAAGGGAACAGAAGGCCCAATATGCAGGGTTGACCCTCATCATGGGAAAGTCTGTAGTCTTCCTGAAGCCCTGATCAGGGATATCACTAGGAAACTCCCCAAGCTGGTGCAGTCTTCAGACTATTACCCACTACTGATCTTCCAGACAGATGGAGAGGTAGCAGATGTCTCCAGTCCTATATTTGTGGAGAACAGCAGACGTACTGAAAAAAAGAAAGAAGACAAGTCTAACAGTTGATGGAGAATGTTCTTATTAAAAGCGCAAGTAGGATCAAACTGGGAGAGGCTGCAGCAGAAGTAGATGTATCTAAGCAATTCCTGACATATTTGGAAGTCTTTAAACTCAATTTAAACAAATTAAGGTTGTTAAAAACTGCTGCCTCATGTGATTTAAATGCATTACTTTTGCTCCAGCATCCTATGACATAGAAAACAATGTCATTTTGTTCCTCACAGCATTTCCTGAAAACTGGTGTCATGTTTCTTCTCAATCTCTGTCTGTTTTTGACAAAATAGCAATTTTTTTTTTTCCATTTTCTCTTGCAGGCCATATTCTGTGACTCTTTGTAATTTTTCTGATTTCTGTTGGTACCTAAGGTTGTTGCAATAGAGCACCTGTCCATCTCAAATTAACATTTCCAACCAGAGCATTTAAATGCTAAGGAGAAAGCAAGTTTTTATGACTGGGAGAGACCCAATCATATCCGATTCTGTGCCAAAATCAGAGCAAAAAGGAGTCAGGAACTCTTGAGGTATTGTTATTAATTCTGGGAGCTGACCCATATAACTCAATGGGATATAATAAAAATCACTTCAAAATTCTAAAGCTGCTGATTTATTTTTTCTTCCCCCATTCATTCTTTCAAAACATAAGTCTTGGAGGCTGACTCCAAGGCTTCTCAGAAGAGTGACAGCTGTGCTTTGGTGCTTCGCACATCCACCTATTCTGCTTTCTTCAAAGTTCACTTAAAATGCAATTAGAAAAATTCCTCAAGCTGTTATCTAGAGGGAGCTCTTGCCTTTGAATGGAAGCTCAGTATTTAATCATAGAAAAGTTTATAAACTTGTTTGAAAACTGCATTTTATTTTCTTTTTAGATGTTTAAATGGAATTTTCATTTTGAAGAATACTGGAAATTATTAGGTATAATCAGATCTGATCTGTCTCACGGATATACATATATATGCATATTTGCATGCATCTATCTATATCAGGCTGAGAGATTCAAATGTTTCAAAACTGTGAAAGTATTGGACACCCAGTCCCTCTACAGATACTGATTAGTTCAGTGGCTCCTTTTCTTTTCTTTAAAACAGCAGCTAGATATTAATTAAAAGTCCCTTAAACATCTTTAAAAGACATATAATAATACCAGATCACTGTCACTATAATTAATATTCTATTTTAAGTACATCTTATGTATATAACTTCAAATTTATGGACATCTATGAGCAATCAGTATGCACATATGCATTAATATTTTTTTTTCCCTTCACTCAGATTTTGTTACTTCTATGTGATGTTGGGCCTTGTGGTGAGAGCTTATACAGCCATTGATGCACAGTGGTCTAATAAGCATGCAGAGCCCAGTTGAAGTTGTATGAGAAGTGTGAGGGCACTGAGACTCAGGGAGAGAAGACACATCATTTCCTTTCTAGAATTAGAGGAAATCTGTGAAGGGGAAAAAAAAAAAGTCAGTAACAAGAATTTACTGGCTTTGTATTCACAATCCTCAGCTCACAGTTTGTATAATCAGGTGAAACTTCTTTGATCATATGGTGATCCAGCAGCGTCAGTGAGGGCAGGCTGTAAGAAGCAGCAGAGTGCTGCTTGATTGTAGTTGTGATCTCAGACAGCTTGTTATCCATTTTACAATTCTGTCAGCTCTCAGCTCTACAGGGTAATTATGTACAGAAATGTAACACGTTGCTGTTCTTAAAAGTAAAATACTATAATGTTTAGGGATTCAATGTGTGTCTTACACTGAACTCTCTTAGTTTCATTAAATTAAAGATTTCTTTTTAAAAATAATTTAGCTAAGTTTTCTTGAGTTTAAATCATTATTTCATATATAAATATGTATATATAGAAACATATATATATGCATACATATATATGTTTTGCTTTATTTCTTGTTCTGTCTCATCACTCTTATGCTACTGTCTCTTTTTCTGGACACACTGGATCAGGCTAGATTGCAAAATACAGGTCAGCTGACCTATTGGCAATTCTGGGATTTCTCAATTTATATGGTCTTCAGGCACAGATAGGCCCCACCCCAGTCCCATTTATCAGCTTTTTTTTTTTTTTTTTTCATATTGATAAAAGTAAAACAATTCCAATTATTTTGAATGATAGCTAATATTCTGGGTTCTTCTGTCTAGTTCCACGGCTGGTGCCTGTTTCGTGTTTTTGGCTGGCAAAGGACAGCAAGGCCAGGACTGCACAGTTTCTCAGCAATGCAGTCTTCCGTGAAATTCCTCGGGTGGTGATATTTGAAAGAAAGAAAACTCACACACACTCTGTCCTTCTTGGAGCAAACTCCTGAACACAGAAAATGGAATGGGTGCCATCAAGACTGGTACCCCATGCAGAAACAGCCTAGGCTTTAGGGCTCCCTGGGCTGCACAGGGCAGCAGCCACCCACTTGGACACATCCTTCTGGTTAGAGAGGTCCTGGTCTGTGCCAACCAAAAACAACTGCATCTCAAGATTGAGGATAGTTACATTGCTATGTGGTCATGTTGCTCTTCATAGTCAGAAAGCTGCACTGCCATCTTTCTACAGAGAGAACGTTTTCCCAGGCTTGTTGGCACCATCCTGCACCCTTCACATGACCAAGTTAGAGGGCAAAGACCAATTCTGAACCATAAAATTGTCTTTGGACAGGACAATTAGCTACAATGGATTTACTTTCTCTGTTCTAATGAGTCTGTGAAAAACATCATTATTTTAATTTTTTTAAAGATTTTTAATTGAACTGTAATGCTTTGGTGATGTTCTAAAAAATGTCTCTAATTTTACTCACCCATATGACTTTCTTGTTTCCCTCAGAGCACTACTGTGTAAGAAGTTAGGTGTGTTGGCATGCAAGCAGATGAATCATGGCTAGTTGGTTGAACATCATTAAACTGAAGACGTTTTATTATTTATTTATGAGGAGAATGCCTAGCCTATGTCTTTAGAAAATAATATTTTTGAAAGTTGAATAATCAGATTTCCTTCTTTATTCTGAACTTTGACCAAAAAAACAAGCTTCATATTTAAATGTTAGCCAACAGTTTAGCCATTTTACAAATCAAATATTATTGTATTGAGCTACAAAGAATGTAGAAACAACATGAATCAACTCTGCAAAGAATACATAGGTGTCCTATCTCTTCAAAAAGGAGATAATTTTAGAATGGAGTTTTCTCCAATATCTTAAAATTTCCATGTAGATGTGAACATTTTCTGTTTATTTCTCATTATTTTATTTGGCTTTTCATAGCTTCTGTAAACTACAACAGGTCTTATTACAAACATGATTTCAAAAGGAATTTATCTGTTTATTTTTATAGATGTATCTATTTATATATACATAATCTCATCCTTATTACATTCTCAGTCACACCCATATTCACCCTCATGTTTATAAAATCCAGTGTTTTCAATATACCACTCAAACCTTCCTAATGGTATATGAACAATACAGTTCAGGATAAACTGACAGCTGCTCGCAATGGATGTGAAAGTATGTGGTAATGTGATGCATGTCATATAAACGAAAGTTATCTTAGAGCAGTTGAGAATTTTGGTTCACTGTAGTAGAAAATATTTATGGTATTTTAGACAAGCATAACATGAAGGACAACAGCTTCTGTTTTTTCTGGCAGGATTAACTGTTGGAAAGCATGATTAACTGCACAAAGTCAAAATGCCGAAGATGAAGGCTCAGTAAGGAAGTGTGTTATAAATATGAACCTTTTCCCTCTATAGCTTTGTATGGTATGAATGTGTATAGGACCAGGTGCAGTAGCATTGTGAATGGAATAATCTGGACAGCTATTTCTTTACTACCACATTCCTGGGGGTGTGTACAGCACTGGGTAGGTTAATGAGGGCAAGGGCTTAAGTTCTGCCCGCACGTGTTCATTTGAACTGTATTTATGCACCACTTCCTTTCCTTACAATGCCTATATCTGTAAAAGTCACATAATTAGACCTCTGCCCTGGAGAAGACAACAATGCTGTCAGTTGCTTGAATTGCACTTTATCAAGATTGTTGTGAAGTTGATGCTCTGTTTTGAAGATGCAGGTTAAGGATGCTTTTCCTCAGCCTGAAGTCAGTTCAGCTGAGCATCCGCTTCCTTTCTTTAGTTGCTTTATAAATATCTTTATTTTGGTATTGCCTGTCTGACAAAAAATGGTATAATACAGTCATGGTATCATACAATCACTAAGTGAAAGATGTGATATATATTCTGATCCTAATTTTCAGATATAGCTCTAATAATTTATTATCAAACTCAGTGTCTGATGTCTCTTTTCTCTTGCTAGGAAACAAGGTGGCTTGCTAAAGAAAGTTGCCACTCAACAGTTTTGGAAAATAAAATTCTCCCCTCAGTGTTGAGAGCAGACCATTTAATTCTTATGTATGTGAGTCAGATAAAAGAAAAGCTCAGATTAGTTCCTATTATTGCTTTACATAATTGCTGACTAGTTTTAGTCTTGGATGTTCAACAGTAAAAGAAAGTGCCTTTAACTAAGACTCTTAAAGAGTTATCTACTAATATATCCTTAACACTATGGTATCTCTATGCCCTGCAGAAGTGTATTGTGCGATGCATAATAATAGTTCCCTTCTCTTTCTCCTCCAGGAGGAAGAATTGAACATGTTGTTTGAACAGAATGGATACTGCAGTCCTGCACACACTGTGCTGAGTTACGCTACAATAAATTCTGGCAAGCCTTTTGCTTCAGAAGACAGAGTCGTTTTTAAAGGCATTGGCAATTTTTTTCTGCAATCTCACATCAGCTAGTGAGGAAGCTCAGTCTCCCGCAGAGGTCTGCTACGTTGTGGAGGTGTTCCTAGGAAACCTGGGCTTGGCGGAAGATCAAACCATACGGAGATTTACCCTCAAGAAAGAAAGTACTGCTGTGCCTGAGGGGTGTTGTGAGCTGTGAGTGTAATTAAGCACATTTTCCATGTGCAGCAGAGCATGCTCTTCAGCTGGAAGGGTAGAAAATGGTATATGTGTGACACTAAGAATTTAGTATCAACAAGGTATCCAAAAATACTTTTAAACAGTAAAATTAAGTTTATAAAAGGTGGATATATGTCTTCAGTTATGGTTTGCACCATGAATGTAAACTTTTCAAAGCTGTTTTCTCCTGCCCACCCACTGCTTTCCTCAGTTTTAGCTGTGTCTGATATCTTAGTTACTCATCTGGACTGCTTCAGGCATGCAACAGTTCTGGAGTCCAAGGTCATGGACTGTTTAATCTCTTTATTTCTTCCTGTTTCTTTCCAGATAATTTGCAAATTACCTGCAAAAAGATTTTTTTTATACAACCAGAAAATAGGCATTTCTTTTCTATTAGTCCAGCAAGAATATTTTAGCACATTTCCCTAGACTTTTATCTCTTATATGCTTAAAAACCCTGTATTTTCTTGCCACTGAACATTTCACTGAGTGGTATGAATGTTTCTAGCATGTGGTTTGATCTTTCAAAAAACATTTTATAGATTGATCTGGTCAAATGGCTTGAAAATCAGTCCAAACTGAGATTCCAGAGATTTATTCTCAGTTGCCTTCTTATCTCTACTAGCCATGACTCCAACTACATACACCTTTGGAAACTCAGCAGGGAAATGAAGGACAACTTGTCTCTAGCACTGAAATTCAGTACACCACAAACATGCAACTGTGGGGCCAGGATCACATTTGGATAACCACAAAGTAACTGTAACTATAGCAACATTTTTTTCCTCTTTCAAACATGTAATGTACAATATTCTGTGAGAAATATTAACACACAATGGGAGAATACGAAAATGTATGGGTCCAAGTTGCCTTTTCTGCTGTGCATCTAACTGGTTCCCTAAATGGGCATATTGTACTCTGTATAACACACTGGTTCTTTAATATTAATACTGATTTCTGACAGGCTGACTTCTAGGTTGAATCCTAAACCACTGCTCATAGCAACAAGGTTTGCAGACTGAGTTGTATCTAGATATGGAGGCATAGATCTGCTTTGGTGACTAAATCCTCAATTTTTGTTTCTTTATCAAATTACACATTGTTATTTGAAGAACTTTTCATATGATTCAGTGCCATAGAGTATAGCAAATATGGTAAGAGCCATAAAACCTTGTTAAGTGTGTAGCACTGACAGTCTGGAGTACTTTTACTAACTACAGTTTTCCAGATCCCTACTCTTACGTTTTTTTCAAGATAGAGGAAGTATGTGCCAAATTTATTAGACCCATATCCCCCAGATGCGTTCATTAGCCAAGATCCTTCCTGTCTGGAAGGGTGTTCCCAGTAAATGTAGTTTGGCTTGCAGTGTGACCTGATTCAGAGCAGGAAACTTCACAATTTTATCCCCTCCTCTGATGGCATTTGAACTGCTCTGGAACAGAGGTGGTCATGAGGTAATAATTAATGACCTCTAATTCTCTACTTGTATGTCATGCAGTTTAACAGTACTGAATTTTTGTGGTGGTTTCTGTAAGTCCAACTTTTATGAAGAAATTGAAAAATGAATGCAAGAGTCCATCCTAGGTTTGTTGTTTTTTTTTAATTTTGAAGAAAAGCATGATTAGCTGGGAGTTAATAGTTATAGACATCCTTCACCTGATTCATAATATCAATAAAATAAGCAAGAATGAGATAAACTCTAAACCATTGCTTTAATTTTGCAGTTTGGAGTATGTAAAAAAAATAATAAAAATAAATAAAAATTAAATAAAAGGCCCAGACCTCTACTACAAAGTATTACATGGAGAGGGCTTTTGAAAAGGAACTTGTGAGAGGAGAGTAACAAAACTACCCATGATTAGATGGGGCAGGGAAGTAAATCCGTGTATTAGTACTGACAAGGTCACGAGCTCAGGACTAAGGCCTGTGATTCCATAGACACTCAAATGGGTAGAATTAACTGCCAAATCTCCAAACCTCCAGCACAATCACTGAGGAACAAAATAATTCCTTGATGCAATGAATTTAGCATCCTAGCAGAAGTCATAAAGAAGAATAAATAGTTAATCAGGACAATTATTAATCTTTGATTATTAATTAAGATATGGCTCATTAAGAGAAATTCAGCATGGATTTTTGAGGAGGAAAACATGCCTAATCAACCTGGTAGCTCACTACAACGAAATTACTTGTTTGGTAGAGGAGAGAGGATCAGTCAATGCTGTTTATCTTGAGCTTTGATAGACTTTCAACACTCTCTCCCATAGAATCCTTATTGAAAAACCAATGAAGAATGGACCAGATAAATGGACTGGGAAATTAACTGAAAAACAGCAGAATGACCAGGTTCAAAGGATTGCCATCAGCAGCACAATGCCCAGCCAGAGGCCAGACACTGGAGGGTCAGACAAGATGACCTCCAGAAGTTTCCAACCTCATTTCCAACCTCAACCACTCTGATTCTGTGATTAAAGGTATGTAATATAATAACAAGGAATGGTAGAATGACAGCAGAGTATAAGCAAAATACTAGTAATAAATTATCCTGAAGGGATTCAGTGAGGGCCTTTTGACACACAAAAAAAAATGTAACACAGAAAGAATCTACAATTTGCTGAAACAGCTTTTAATAAACAGGAATGGCTGAGAGATGTGAATGGCAATCTCTTTCTTATCTTCCTAGAGTAAAAATATTATAGATTGTCCTGAGACAATTGAATAGTGATATTTGCTCAGTGCCGAGAATGCTTTTGATCTGATTTTGTTGTTTATTTTTGTCTCTCTTGGGCTAAAGAGTCCTAGAAGATTGGCTGATTGAAATGGTGTTTTATAACAGCATGTGGCCATATACAGCTTGACCAGAAAAAGAAATAGGGAGCAATTGTTCTGTAACAATTCTTGAGAACTTCTTAAAAACTTAAGAATCTGAAAAGAAGGAGCAGAAGAACTGAGCCAAATGAGAAGCCTTTTCATGTTCTTTATAGTCTTGCTAGTAGATCCAGCAATGCACAGGGAAATTGCCCATGACAAACAGTTCTCACAAGCGACTCAAGTTCTTATCCTAGAAGGCTGAATGTTTCCAATGCAGAGAACTGGGAACCTAAGCTATGTTAGCTGCTGATCTCAGCTCAGCCCCAGCTGTGAGGAATTCTACATTCTAGGGTTATTAAAGCACATTTGTCAAGTGAGCGGGGGTTCACACATAGACATGTAGCAGTGCTATTCATAATGGGGTGCCATTTTGGTGGTAAGGTGTCCAAAGCAGAGTAATTAATCTTGATAATTTTTCAACATCACTTATTAAAACATTGCAGAAGCATGACACAACCAAATACTTCAATGTGCTCAAATGGAAGCAGGTGCTTTAACCAGAAGAATACAAACATATCTTCAGACACTGTAGATCCTACTTAATTATCTTCATTGAGACTGCTGCAGTGTTTCAAAGTCAGGGAATTTAATGAGTTCTGAAAATAATTTAGTTTGATCTCCAGTCTAGCACAGAACCTGAAATATTATAGGCCATGTACCAAAAGATGAACTGCTTTGATGCTCTAAGGGCTAAATGAAAAATCTACACTGTACCAAGAGTCCAGATATGCTGTCAACAGACATGGTATTTTTTTGTTATGCAGGAACGTTTAGAAGTAATTAAAATGACATTTGTTTTGCTAAAGAAAAATTGTCCTGAAGGAAAATAAACTTATCTCATACCCTACTGTAACTCACTCAATTTTGCTGCTTTCCTCACCAACAAGGAATGTAATAGAAAACCTTAAAAATACAAGTAATTCTCATCAGTTTTGGAAGCTTTGATGGTACACCTATAGCTTGTTGACAAAGTCAACAGACCTCAATGGTGCAGTCGTGTACATGTACATAGCTCACTTTTGTGTGTTTGCATAGAGTTAATAGGAACTATGATGTGGAACTCAACCAACTTGATAAATGCCATGTTTGTCATGTTTGGGATAGAGCAAAGACATGTCTACATTTGGTCTTTAGCTCTGCTCTTCTATCAAATAATCTTCTTTGATGGTAAAAGACATATATAAAGCATTCATACATAAAGCAATTTAAACCCTTGTTGGATTTTATACGCACACTCACACACACAAACAAATATACATATATATATATATATATATATATATATATATGCTTGTACACAGAGCAATCAATAGAGAATTTAAAGAGACACAACACATCCTTATTTAATTCTACCTTGGCCCAATGTCACTTTGTTTATTCTTTGGTTGCCTGGTGACTGCCAAGTTGGAATTAAATCTTTTCCCTTCCCTGCAACCCTCACTTACTTGAGAAGGTGGCCAACAAGAATCTGATTTTGTTATTTATGTTTCCAACTCTGAAGCTGTCCCAGTAAAAATAAAGTGTCTTGGCATGGGACAAGAAAACATTGCATTCACAGAAACGGGCAATGCCACCCTTTCCCTCATTCCCACTGGGGGTCAATGAAATTCAAATAAATATCATGACTCATTCCTTGCTCAGAGTTTCTTCTTTCAGTAAATCATGGATTGATTTACTTAGTGATGTAGTAAAGAAGGCTTGGAACATAGTGATATACACATGCAGGTGCACAATGGGAGCTGAGTTTAACCCAAGCTGATTTACTAACATCTTAGAATTTAATGGCTTCACATTTTTTTCCACAGAAGTGTGTGTCCTTATGTCAATATGTTTTTGACACTAGATGAACTGTAGCCACTAAATTTTTATACATCCTCTGTGTACCCTTTTCACTTTAAAGTCACGATTTATTAGCTGAAAATTAATTGCATACTTCATCTGTACCTTGTTTTTTCATTTTGATCCAGACCCTGCAACGCCATCACAGCTTACTTAGCTTCATCTAGGTTTCCTGAGATTCATTCTCATGGATGCATTCAGATGTACAGGAGTTGAAGGAAGTTGTGTTTTGTGTTTCTATGAGTACATCACATTGCACTGAACAAGGAAACTTGAAAAGATGTCTTTAGCATAGCTTGTGCAGGAACACAGAGATAAAACAAACGTAAAAACCTTGGATTTAAAGTAGCATTTGTGCCTGTGGACTCAAGAATCTACCACAAACGTCAGTCGCCCTGCTTCCAAAGTGGGGGTGGGAGGTGACAGGGGCTGTTTTCCAGCTTCCATCTGTATCAAGCATCTTACTGCACCCAACTTCTTACTGTCTTATTCATGTGTCTGAAAAATTCAGTGTCCTTTTATGATGGGGTCACAACATCAGTGGACATGGGGAAAGCTACTAATGTCATCTATCTGGACTTGTGCAAAGCATTTTACACTGTCCCAGATGACATCATGGTCTCTAAACTGAAAAGAAATTGATTCAATGGATGGACCACTCCATAGATATGAAATTGGCTGGATGGTGGCACTCAAAGACCTGTCATAAATGGCTCAATGTCCAAGTGGAGACCAGTGATGAGTGATGTTCCTCAAGGATTGGGACTGGTGCTGCTTAACATTTTTGGTGGCAACATGGACAGTGTCATTGAGTACACCCTCAGCAAGTTTGCTGATGACACCAAACTGTGG
The DNA here is from genome assembly GCF_020740795.1 of Apus apus. NCBI lineage: Eukaryota > Metazoa > Chordata > Aves > Apodiformes > Apodidae > Apus > Apus apus. Next base: position 92,884,377 of record NC_067282.1, on the reverse strand, counting down.
TGAGGTCAACATGCTGAAGGGAAAGGAGGCCATGCAGAGGGACCTTGAAAGGCTCCAGAGGTGGGCCTGTGCAAACTACTTGAAGTTCAACAAAGCCAAGTGAAAGGTTCTTCATGTGAGTTAGAACAATCCCAAGCACAATTACAGGCTGAGGGAAGAATGGATTGAGAGCAGCCCTGAGGAGAAAGACTCAGGGGTGTTGGTTGGTGAGAAGCCCATCATAAGCCAATGATGTGTGCTTGCCAATCATACCCTGGGCTGCATCAAAAGAAACATGGCCAGCAGGTCAAGAAAGGTTTCTCCATCTCTGCTCTCATAAGACCCCACCTGGAGTACTGTGTCGAGTTCTGGAGCCCCCAACATAAGAAAGACATGGAGCTCCTGAAGTGAGTCCAGAGAAGGGCCACAAAGATGATCAGAGGGCTGGAGCACCGCTCCTATGAAGATACCCTGAGAGAGTTGGGGCTGTTCAGCCTGGAGAAGAGAAGGCTCCAGGGATACTTTATAGTTGCCTCCCAATAACTGAAGGGGCCTAAAGGGAAGCTAGGGATAGACTTTTTACCAGGGTGTGTAGTGATAGGACAAGGGGTTAATGGTTTTAAACTGGAAGAGGAGTTTTAGGTTAGACATTAGGAGGAAATTCTTTAGTGTGAGGGTGGTGAGACACTGGAACTGGTTGTCCAGGGTAATTGCGAATGACACATCCCTGGAAGTGCTGAAGGTGAGGCTGAATGGAGCTTTGAGCAATGTGGTCTAGTGGAAGATGTCCCTACTCATGCAGCAGTGTTGGAACTAGGTGATCTTTAAAGTCCCTTCCAACCCAAACCATTCTATGATTCTGTGATATCACAAATTGGTTTTTAAGGAGACTGCAGTTCATATTCAATTAATGTGCCTTAGTTTGTATCATGGACCAGTTTCAAGTGCATGAGCAGGATGCCTTTTAGCCAAAATTAAGCTGAAAAGCTACATGGTGCATTCCAGATGTAGAAAGATATGCAGTACATGCAGTCAGATATGAGCTAATCCAAACCTTAAACCCCTGAAGCATGCATATTGTGGGTAACAACTCCTCAGCACTAGCTCTTTCACTTTACAGATCTGTTATTTGTAAATACAGACACAGAGGGTCAGTCCCAAATGTAGCTTTGTGGTAGATTGGATGTGTTTTGGACCTGGGTGGAGGAAGAGTTTTCTGATATTCAGCAGCCTCTGCCTTCTAGAAACTTTCAAATAGCACCAGAGCCTCAGTGTGTTATAGAAGGAAAACCTTATGCCCTGACATGTCACACCTCTGCAGGTGGAGCTCTAGTTTGTCTTCAGTCCCCTGCTTTGCTGATTCTTCTGAATTGGGCAGAAATCAACTTCAGAAACTTAGATGACTTTTGACAAAATGCACTTGAAACAAATACATTTCAAAAGCAACTAGTTTTTGCAGAAAACATTACAGCTGGTTCTTCAGAGCTTCTGAAGGAATGAAAGATTTAGGGCTCAGGTCCATGAGAATTTGAATACAGGAATCTTTCTATTCACTGTTGTATCTTTCATAGCCAAGTATAAGTGTTTCAGTCTGGACCTTTTTCACCACATTGAGGAGTAGATTTAAGGATAGTAATGTAGGCAAGATGATTGCTGTTTGGTTTATAGCCATTTTATAAACTTAAATGACAATAAACATGCAATTGATCAACAATGTGGCTGGAAAGGCTGAAAACCCCAAAAAGAAAGTATAAACAAAGATTGACTCAGATTAAATCCTCTGTTGACGCTACTTGGTGTTCTGCTCAAAGAGCTCTCAAGGCTGAAAGAAATAGAGAAACAGGCATGGAAACATGGGAAAATTGTGTTATTGTCAGGGTTCTAATGGCCTCAGTGGGTTTTAATTGCCCTGATTGGCCTAACCTAGCAGCCCTGCCCAGGACCTGCTCTGCTAACAACCTGGGAGCTTCATTTAAGGTAAGGCCCACAATGTCAGTAGCTGGTCTGCTGGCTCTGACTCCTGGGTGGACTTTGCACCTATGTTGCCTCCAGTTTTGTGTCCTAAACAGTACCCAGCCATTGCCTTCCTCTGTCTGGAATTACAGAACTGTCTGCTGCTACCACACCAGGGTCCCTTCTTGCTTGGTCTCTTTGTGGAGCCCTGTTCACACTGCTCGGTTGCAGCTGATTGCTGAAATCTATTTTCAACCTCTTCATCTCCTTTAAAAGCATGTCTTTCACCTCCTCTGTGTTCTTTACTGTCATACTGAAAGCTGAATGGTGAGTCAAGTCTAAACAGAGGATATGATGGGCATCTGTAATTTGCAATGGAGTCAGTCAGAACTGCAGTGCAGAAAACAAAGAATGCTTATCTCCTTGAGTCATTGAAAAACATATCTCTATGATAACACTCTGGAGTTGTGAGATATAGGATGAAATTTGCATTAATAAAGTAGTAAGGAACTTCTAACAAGCTTGTCCGTAAAGGGAAGGGACACGGATGCTTGGCAATACACCCTATACCTTTGTGTTCTGTATTTCTTTTTTATGAAGAGTCAGGTCTTGGCCTTGATTGTAACGTCGAACTCTTGAAGTTGGGCTAAGACCAGCTGTTCAAACAAAGCAGAAATTATGTCAACTACTGGCACACGGAAGAAAATGCAGTAAAGAATTCTGGGTATGTAGGTACACTTTGAACTTTGACACTTTTATAAGGAAAGCAAATGTGTAGGACATCCTAAAATCCTTCCTATTAAAAGAATCTTGGTAAGAAATGAAATACAGGGATAGAAATGTTTGACTGGATTTGTACTTTAAAATGAGGTTAGCATAACATTTGATTAATGCTGTTTGAGTCATTTTGAAATTGCATTACAAACTGTTATAAGATTTATTGTGTAGTAAAAAAGTCTCATCAGAGAGATCTGTGGATATTCAGTGCAAGGTTATTCTCCTTTTAGCTCCAGGCTAGCTTTAGAATCTGTATATTCTGTACTTTTTTTTTTAAAGCTGGTAATCTGAGTACTTGCTTCTCAAAGAAATTACAACAATTAGATATTACTGGTCATTTTAAGATCCTTTTCTGTTTAAGGAAATAGCATTTTAAAGCTCTTGAATTTAGAAAAAAAGAAAAAAAGAAGGCTCTAAGTACTTTATTTTTAGTACCTATTTCCATTCACTTATGTTATTTGTGAAGTAGGGTTTTGTATTCTTTTCCAAAATGTTTTAACATACTTTGGTGCAAACTCTCAGGATTATTTTACTGGTAAGATGGTGGATATATTTTTCTCTATCTTTCTTGGGAATTAAAGGAAGATATTCTGTTTCAATGTGTATTCTGGTTTGAATGTTTCAAGCAAAATTTTGCTACAGGGATAAGGCCAAATTCAGATTACTAGCTAAACCAATTAATTGTAATCAATTGTTGGTAGTAATATTGGTTTTTCCATGACTCATCTTTGATAGGAATATGCAGGTTTCTACATCTTTTGAAGCAGAGGTTGTTGGCAATTTGTAGACTTTGCAATTAGGGTGGATGTCACATTACCTTCTTATCCCCCACCACCTATGACAAGCCTTCTTCAATGTCAGATGAGTTCACATCTTCAAGGAAGCAGGATGAGCTACAACCTTCTCTGACCAGTTTGTAACCGAGGCTTGTGATCACCATTTCCTACGAAGCAATTACTCAAATTTAAGCCTAGGGGTTTACATCTTGGTATAACTTTCCATACTTTATAATCTGCTGAGACCAGACAGCATTAGCATCTAGTGAGCTATGCAAAATCATTTCATAACAAAGCTGACAGTTTGAGTAAGGGGATCCTCAGATTAGATAGTTTTGAAGACTCCTGATAACTGCTGAAATAGATGTTATTGAGTAAAAAAAAAAAAAAAAAAATAGTTAGCAGGCAAAGAATGTGTGCTACATCTGATCAGATTATATGGCAAAAAAAATGTTAGAGCTGGCTTAAGAAAAATGATAATTATAATAATAAAAATTCAAACAAACCAAAAACATCAAAATAATTTCTAAAGGCAAAACGAGTTTTTAGGAGCTTATTGTTGCTCTGGTCAGCTGTGAGAAAAATTATTATGTGAGCATGTGTCTTTTTCCCCTGCCTGAACCAACTTGCTGATTTTAACTTTTTGTTAGATGAGTGGTGTTCATAAAGACCACTCAAGTCCCAAGGGTTTCTTGAAAACAAGAAGCCAGGCAGAGAACAGTAAAAGGTGAAATATGCTATGGACTATGGATACTGGCATGTTCACCTGCCTTCTAAATAAGCCAAAAATTAGGGCTTCACATGTTCTTGGCTGCCAGTTACCAAACATGCATGAATGGGGAAACGCGATTTTACTTTTTCTTTTTTTAATGGATTTACTTAGCTGTGGTTTCCAGGCTTTGCTTATCTACAAATAGATCTAATTTCTAAAGAAAATTACTAAGTGCTTACAACACTATCCTAAGTTTGACCAAGTAAGGAAATATTTCCCTGAATATTTCTAGATCTATTGATCCAAGACATTTTCCGTGAAGACTCCTCCCTCCTCTTTCCCACCTTTTTTCTTGCACCATGTCCTTTAGAGTAGAAAAAGAGCTTTGTGAGGAGGAAAAATTTGATGAAGTGCAGGGGTCAGGGAATTTTAACTGCTAGGCATTGAGTGGTAGAAGAAAATGGCACAGGGCTAATTTCCATATTTTCAAGGAAAATAATTTTGCCAAGTTCATTCACATCCCTTGTCCTCTCAAACTTCGGAGCCATATATGCAGCTTTCACCAAGACCTTTTCCCAATGCTTCCAAGGCTAACATAAACCAAATGTTGTGCTATATCTATGTACCAGACAGTGCGTGCTGCTGAAAACAGTAGTGACTAGTTTGTGCTAGCCTGATATCTTGGACTTCTTGTGAAATATTAACCTCTTCCAACCTGACTGCCACCAACAAGCAGGCATGCTCTTGGAATCAGAGCAGAGGGGGAGGCTTGTGTGTTGGAGTTGGCTGCAATATCCTCCCCACCACTTTGCTGATGCTTACAACTGGATTGAACACATAACTAAAGCAGGAAAAATAACATTGCTTATCCTCATGTGGGGAACCAGTATTTCAGTTTCTTGAAGAGCAGTCAGAAAAGATACATTTCTTCTTCTCTATATTAGCTTTCCTTGAGTGTCACAGCCAGATATGAAGAGGTTCTAAAAACAAAAAGTCCCTCATCAGTGAGTCTAAGGACAACAGTGTGTAATCTCTGCTGTGCTCAATGGCTGTCAGGAGCATTTTTCTGTAAGTTTGTGTATTTACTACCTCTGGTTTTATCTGTAGAATTAATGCACATGAAATGTTTCCTGGAAATAGCAATACACTGTAAAGCATTTATAGTTATATTATTTTTTTTCCTTGGCAGTGGGGTGAGGGACTTTTCTGTTTTGAAATGCTAAAAAACCCCTTTTCTTTAAATTATGTCAATCTGCATCCTTAAGCCAATATTCTTTTTTCTAAGTAAAAAGTAGAATGAAGGAAAATACATTATTTAAAAGAAAAACAATCTACCTATCTCCTGTATGCCTTTCTCAGTGTCACACACCACACCCCCCATTTACCAGAAAAAACTTAATTTTTTGCTGTCCATATAGGCCATCTTCATTTTTTTTTTCCAGTATGTTCTTAGATTTACATACGAAAATATTTACATACTAATGTCAAGAGAAATCAGCAGTGTCCTGGTTAGTTACTTTTATCATAGCACTAGCAGCACAGTAGAACAAATAATCCATAAAATATGCTTCTACCTAAAATGTGTTGCCTCTGACCCTTGCTCTCTCAAAACCTATTTTAAAATTAGCTCTAACATGAACTAAAATGTAACTAGTTCTTAGAAAACATAAAGTTTACAGAATACTCTGTTAAATGCTTCCTGTAGCCAAAGTATTCTTTTGAGCAAGAAATCGACAGTCTAGTGGATGAAAGTCAAACCTGAGTTATCTAACAAAACTATTTTATTTGGATGGGTTTTCAATAAAAGATATTTCTGATGTTTCTGATTTGGTCTGAAAGGAAAAAAGGAAGGGGAGTCATTGTCCTGATTCAGGAAGAGATTAAATCCTGAAGACTAAGTTTCTTAAGGAAGTTCTGTTTTTTGTCTTTATCTAAGAGCTGTACAATACTCTAATCACCTTCTTCATTAAGAAAGAGGACATCTTACAATGCAGCTGGCATTTGCTTTCCTATATCTTATATTGAACTTCTGTAATTGAAAGCTGAGAACTGAATCATACTTTAAGTGGCCCTAACTAATGTAGAACTCTTAAAAATGAGAGTAAAAATGGGCCAAACAAATGCTGTGAAATGCTGGTTGCTTTTATAGAAGAAATAATGGCCACTATTATGGGAAACTAAACATGAAAAGATTAATTTCATGCTTTTGACAGGTAAACTATTCAGAAATGTTAGACAGTACTGGGACAGATACTTAGATCTGATGTTTAGTACATAAAAGCAAGACCGCACACTACACAGCAGTGTTCTACACATCTTTTCTGCATCCACTTTGGAAAAGTAGCTTTGTACTTCCATATTGAAACACTTAAATACTTCAGTTTCTTAATCATATTAATATTTGAAGTAATTCTTGAAAAGGAAGAGAGCTTACAGGGGTGTCGCTGGCAGTTTAAACAAAAAATGAGCAGTGGGTTCCCAATTAAGATTTGTCAATTTTAGAGAACTTTCTACCTACAGTGGAGGTCATCTATCTATTGCCTATAAACATTTTCAGTAGTGCTTCTTGTTTACCACAATATCATCTGATAGAAATGTGGCAATGCTAGGCCTGGTGAAATAACTGAAAATTTCTGAATACTCCACAGACATTGTGACAAGTATCAGATATATTTTGTCATACCTAAGACTTTTGATATCAAAAAAAGCACAAAGTATTTTTAGTGCTGACAGATCTCCTTGTTCTGAGTCTCATGAATAAGCTGCTCTACAAAGTGGTCTTCACAACACTCATTGCAGTAAACCAGGGCTCTGGGAATTTTCTCACACCAGTACAGTTCACAGTGGCCTTGCCTGGTAATGACCAGTGCTAGTGAGACTCATGTGTTAGCATTTTCTGAGGAATTTCCCAGTCTGCCTTGCTGGTATTTACCACAGTGCTGTGGAGAGGGGTGTTGAGGAGAAGGGGGCAGGGGGAAAAGCATTCTACAATTTCCTTTCAGCACATTTACAGCTGTTTTTTCAAGCTCAGCATGTGTGTTTTGGAAGCAGGAGAAGGCCAGGGCACTCAGATTGTTGTCTTAAATGAAATTCCAATCAGTCTAAAGGCGGGTTCTCTAGATAGCTGTTAACTTGCAGGTGTGCCGGCCTAAAATGTGCAGTGTGGTTAAACAAATGAAAGCCAGGCTATGAATGAGCAGCATTGAAATGTTTCTTCATATGAGAAGGACAGAGGAGGATATCTATGCAAACATATTTTGATGTGCATACATGAAATTAAAAGATAAATGAGGAAGCTTTTAGCCAAAGCAGTTTCAAACCTGAACTGCCTACTGTACTGCAATGAACATGTATTGGGAGACCTTATTTTGGCAGTAGAATCCGACACTCACAGAAACCGCGCCTATAAAATCCCAGTAATGTATTATGTTTGCTGCTACCCACTGACAACATCCCACTGGTGGAACACTAATTTAGAACTGATTTCATCTCCTGGCTTTATTTGTTTGCTAGTCCTAAATTTAAATTAATTTGAAATTATGTTAATTTCTGAGAGGGCAATGAGAGTTCTCGAATCTGTGAGTAGCATTGTGGAGTAAGCATGTGTGAATGCCTGACATTGAGGACAAACTCAATCTTGAAATACCTCTGTTCTTTCAAAAGAACTCCTTTAAGAGTTCAGGAGCTTATACTTATTAGAAATACATTTACCAGCCTAGAAGAACATTTACTAATCCCAGAGCTGGTGCTCAATCCTGAGATCTCATGCAGCAATATGAGATACAGTTGATCCACTGCTGAAGATAAGAATAGTTTTGCTGAGGTAATACTCATTACAGGATGTCTTTTTCTTGTTTTTGTTTACCATCTTGTTACAACTGGTTGTATTTTTTCAATACATGTTTTTATTTCAAATATTTGCCAGAAAAATACTGATTCTTAGCTTATTGCCTTATGTTTTTTCTGTCTGCTGTCTGATTAAAAGACACAAAGCAAGAAGTGTGGTTCAGTTTCTGTATTAGATGGGATGTCCACAATCAGCACAAGACTTACATGAATTTGAGAAAAATTTCTTAAAAACTTAACATAAACATTACTGAGAGTAAGCCTATTCCACATGGTGATGAAGTGAGGGATGTGTGTGTGATGCCTACAACTGTAAGTGAAAAAAATCACAGTAAAATTAAGATTGCCTCCAGTTTTCAGATGAAGAAAATGAGATAAATTCTGTGAACTGTACAATTTATGCAAGAGGTATGCATGAGAACGAAGAATTGAACCAGAAACTGAGTTTCAGACAAGTGTCTTAGTCGCAAGCACATCCACCATCAGAACAGTCTGTTGTAAAGACCCTTTGTTTTTGTTTCTATCCTTCCCATCAGTCTGCTTGTCATCAAAAAGAAGGAAGTGAAAGGAAACCTTGAGGTGGATTTTTTACAGTAAATTCCGATGTCTTTAGTCTGTAACAGATAAAACAGTATGACTTGGCTTATTAGATGAATGGAGTAGTTACATCAAAATGAAGTGATTTTAACCTACAGTCTAGCAAGTGGATGATTCAGTACACTCTTGCCAGTTCTCATGTTTTTTTGGATTGAAAATGAGGTCAATCCAAGGTGTTCTAAATATCATTTTGTTTTTCACTGCATGTCAGCCAGCTGACACAGTGGATTTCCTTCCCTACATTACAGTTGACTGGTCGTTTTCCCGCAATCAGGAAAAACATTACTTTCCCATCAGACTTTTAAGTAAGCATACATGAGGTTCATATTTACTTTACTAGCCACACAAATTTGGAACTAAAAAGAATATACTCAAGCTTTTGTGATGGTCTCTTTGTGTTTGCTTCTCAGACAGACATTTGGGAGGGCATACTATCCACCCAGGAAATACATTTTTCAACACCAGCACTAAAACCTAGATTTATAATTAGCAAGTAGCAGCTGGACGTATAATTTAAAACTGGAATGTTTATAATCCCTTGATAATATTCAGCAAAATTTAGCCAAATGGAAATTTTTAATTTGGTTCAAACACTTACCCGATGAAAAACCTTTTCCAGAACAACATCTGGGAATAAGAGACTCTCTGACCTTTTCTTGGGACTTGAGTAATTTGCATTTAGCCTCACACTCTGTGGCCAGATAGCGGCTTCAAACCATTGTACACGTCAAAGAGTAGAAGAGCTCATCATGGAGAAACTTTGCAATAACAGCTCCTGGAAGTTAAATCCTTGCTCACTTTTCAGTGTATCATCCTTAACAACTGACAGCTGTGCAGTGGGAATGTGCAGCCTCCTTTCTGACATGTTAAATGCTCAGGCTGAGGGCAGTGTTGACCAATGGTTTGGGCCACATGGCCAACCTCATACTCTGGCTCTCCCTGTTGCTGGTTTTGTGACCTGGAGAAAGCATTTTGCTTCTGCTTAACTTTCCTTTTTCTTCATATAGTGCTTGCGTTTTCAGCTTTTGTTGTGAGATTTATGGGATCACCCTGAGGACCAATTCTAAAATTTAAATCTGGAGTTCTGCTTTAAAAAAAAACAAACTAACAAGAAATAATGGCCAGATCACATGGTAGGAACCCAGAGTTCATATTTACTTACAGAAAACAAATCTGAGGTTGCCTGATGAAGCAGAAATTGGATTCAGAACACCAAAATTCAATGTAGTTCCTTAGAGAAAATCTTTGAAAAAAGGAGTATTGCTGAAAACAGAGCAAAGGCCAGGGGAAAAAGATAATACATACACTATGTGAGGAAGCATGTGGAATACAAAAGAAGGTAAAATCTGAGGTGTTGTTCTGGTCCATCCTAGAAATGAGACCCATTGCTGATATAGGACATCAGCCACTTCTTTCTGTCCTTTGGAGTTTCCATGGCACTTGAAATCAAGATTTTTTTGTCATGATCCTGGCAGCTGCCTCTGCTTTAAGCTACTCTGCCTCATGCTAGGTGTTCATTTGCTTGGTGAGGACGAGCAAAGAAAGTAGTGAAGAAGCATGTATTGGCCCTGTGGTTTGATCATGGGCCATCAAATTTCAGTTTTACCTCAGATCCTTTCAAACTGCTTTGCAAAATAATGTTGGAAATTGGAAGAGGGAGAAAGGGCAACCCTCCATATTTGTCCCCTGCAATTCTATACCATTTTCAGGTACTAATCTTCCATCTGATGGTGATCTTTACTGTGAACTTGTGAAAATTAAATGATCCATGCTGGCAGAAGAGTTAGTTCATTCCGTGTTATGTGTTCAATCCTGCAAAGTGTGCATCTTGTTTTGTCAGTGGTTGTTTCTGTGATGAATTGTTGTCACCGTTCGACTCAGGTCTGACAACAATGCTCTTGATCCCCTCCCCCTCCCACCCAGGTAGGGAAGGAGAGAGAGAAAAAGAGAGAGACTTGGCTGGATTGAAAACTAAACTACACAGCTTTAATTAAACACTAATGATATAAGAAAATATATACAATTATATACAGATATGTTCAGGTATGTGCAAGAGCCTCTTGCCTCTCCCCACCCCCAGCAGCTCCCACCACACTCGCCTGAGCTGGAACAGTTCCGAGAAATCCCGGAGCTGCTGCTGGAGAAAGCGGAGAGTGATGAGGGTCAGGAGAGCTCGAGCCTGGGGGTCGACGGTGCTGGATGGACGGAGTCCGCCCTGGACACTGGCCATGGATGGAAGAGAAGGGAAGAGGAAGCAGGAAGGAAGTTGTCTTCTGTGATCTCTGACCTTCCTCTGAGCTTACGTGGATATATGGAATGGAGTATCTCTGGCCAGTTTTGCTGTCTGTCTAACTTAGCCTCCTATGGGGGGGGGTCATAGAGACGGCAGAGTAAAAGTGCAACCCTGAAGACCCAGCAGTTAAGAAAACATTCCACTGTTTTATCAGCCTAGCTAGAATAGAATGTTGCTACTTAAAAGAAAGCTCACTGAAGAAAAAAAATCAGTAAAAGGAAAATTTGCTTAATCCTGGCTCAAACCAGGACAGTTGATAATATCTTCAAAATCACCTAGAAGGAGTAATAGGAAGTATTTAGGGCATCTACATGGGGAACAACATCTCAGGTTGCTGAAGAGAAGTCTATAAACTAATTAGCTGAGGTAATTAATAAGAGCAAATAAAGTCTGGTGCAGACTATACTATCTTGTTTCTTAGTAGATGAGACTACCAAAAGACTGTAGACAATTCCTCAGGCTCTTGGGTTCAAAATGTTATGTCCAAATACATTATATGTTTACTGTTACAGAAAAACACTAATAATATGCCCTAGGGAGATCTGAGTTTAAGAATCTTGCCTTTGCTTCTAGTTGGAGAATTGCACGAGCAACTTGATATAATGCCACAAGCTTTCAGTCATTGAGGGGTGCAGAAGACTTTTACTGTTCTTAGCTTTCTGCTATCTTGCAGTTCTAAGGGGTCTTTTTTTGAACATGATATAAAATAGTATCAGATGGGAGGAGAGAGGGAGTGATCACAAATATTTTCATGCAATGGAAAAATAATTTCCTACTCCTGTGCAGGCAGGATGCAGATTTCTCACAGGGTCTTTCATTACATACAATAATAACAAGGTAAAAAAAGCAGCAACGAAGGTTGTGTTTATCTTATTTCCTCCACCTGTGCTGAACAGCCACTCTCTGTAATACTGAATAATTCAGGAGATTGCTGAGAAAGTGGTGTAATCTTATATACACATATTTATGGAGCGAGTTTAGATACTGGACTTCAAATCACTTACAGCTTATAGGGAAAATACTTTCTCTTCTTGGTTAGCAATCACATGAAATGTAGCCTTTTTGTGCAGGGTTTTTCCAGCCCTTAAAATATTTCTTCTTTGTCTCTTTTTCATAAATCCCAGATGAGACTTTCAAATCCAAGTTAGTTTGAAGCCGCTGAACTTTCATAAGATTTAGCCTAGCAGCTTATTTTCACTGAACACGGAAGTCTGAGGCATGAATGACTGCAGACTAGAATGTACCATAGGTCTATGCCAGCTGCTTTGAACTCAGGTACAAGTGAATAATTTCCAAGTAATCTGGCCCACAAAATGGAATATTTCCCATCTGGGTGAATTACATGCTGCCTGGGTGGGCTTGTGAATAGTGAGAAAAAACCCAAAGATTAAAAACTCGTTTCTTCACTTAAACTGGGGAGGTAACCCAGTGAGGATGTCTAAAATGCTAAGGACTGCTGTAAATGTTTCAGGTTTGGCCTGCCATGGACTGACCAGAGTGTATATGAAAGGCTGCAGCATGTTTTGCTTTAGCAGACACTCTCATTTTCTAGTAATTTGTACCAGATACATCATAGTAATAATTTTGTCTTTTCCTGTAAGTGTCTACATAGTGGATTGAAAATAAAGTAAAAATTACATTCTGTTAAGATTTTATTATTGAACTGTGTCATTTGAATGTCTGCAACCATTAGGTGGAGATTGGAGAGTGGAACCAAGAACTTGAGGTGTCTTAAAATCCTCACATTTCTGAACCTAGGATAATTGCCACCCAATGACTGCTAGCAAGATGTTTCCCTGGAGTTGGTTCTCTAGGTGTCAACCCCTTCTGGGTATGAGATGTTTGGTCTCAATAATCCACTGTGTTTAGCAAGGCAACATCTTTCTGTAAAGCATCTTCAAACTGCTCTGTCATACAGCCTGGAACCTTCCATGTGAGAAGAACCATCAAGGAAGTGATTCAGCCTATCCGGTGGATTTCTGGAAATATGGCTGCAGGAGGAAAAGCTTTATTTTGCATAAAGGACAAAGTGTCCTCCTTAGTGCTAAAAGTGAATTATTTTTCATTACTCACTTCCAAAGTACGTGCTTTGGTGAAAAGCTCAAGTTTCTCAGCAAACTGTTGCCATCATAGCAAGACTGGTTTATTCCTAACACTGTACAAGCTAATGATGGGCAACCATCATACCCTACAGCATAGATATCACTCAGAAAACTGTATGTATCATTTACACAGCTGTTGGATCACCTTCCCACAGTGGGGTGCAATCTCTAAATTCAGTCATCACTAAGAGAACAGGAATATGCAGTGAAGAATTCCACCTGACCATCATTTGCAAGGGAATGGTTGAAATTGTTTAATTTCTGTGAACCAAGCATACAGATGAGATCACGATGTCTTTCAAAAATCAGGCCTGTGGGCCCAAAAGCTACAATCCATAACATTATCCTCCTCTATTTATTATTTTTGAGCTAAAATTTAATGTAACTGAATAGTTTTATCCAAGATTAACAAAAATCAGTCCCTCCTGTAACTCCATTAAATCAACTGGAGTTGCACCAAGCATGATTTTGGCCAATTATATGTTTTCTCTGAAGATGTGAATCATCTCTAACACAACTTTACTGACTTAACATTTTGGACAACAGATTGATGCAAGTAATTCTACACAACCTCAGAAGCCATCCTCAAAAATTTCCATAACCACTTTTTTTTTCAGAACCCCATAAATGTCTTACAATTTTGCAGAATGACAAATCAGGCCACAAAACTTGTATAGTAATTTCATAAATATCTGATTTTAAGGCATTGCTTAGCACTGAGGTTTCTGGCACTAGCTTTCTGCTGCAATGAGGCGGCTGTTGTTCCTAGGTATTACTATCATGACTTTGAATGTAACATCTATCAGGGCCTCAATCTAAATCATTCTCCTTCTGTACAGTGGTGTTTGTGAATGTGATCTACAGTGTGAATAGGACCATTTTTAGTCTGATTTCCCAGAAGCAACAGTTAAAATGTTGTGCCACAGCGTAAATTCCATTTTCTGGTGATAGAAATCTGCAGTATTTTTGTTCTAACACATCAGTCAGTTTTCCTGAGTCTAAACAGATTTCCAGTTGTTTTCTTATAGGTAGGACAAAATGCTTGAATCCAGCTTTCATTGAAACTGACCTCATCATCAGATTTATTCTGATATGTGTATATATATAATGTATCTTGTTTATTGCAAATATTTAATAATTACTTAAACTAAAATTATTTGTTCTGCATTTGGAAATTTGGAAATGGACCAGGATAGTAACACAGTCCTTGATTTGCAGATGGGGTTGTGCTCAGTGCTCAACACTGATTCTGAGTTAAATTTGGAAAGACTATTATCCATCAAAAACTTGAGAGCTTTCTTTTAGTAATGCTGAAATATATGCCTATTTTCTTATAACTCCTCTCAAATATGAAGGCAACACACAATATAAATGCATGTAGTATTCTGTACTTTTGATTCTAATGACTGCAATTTATGGCCCAATAGGCCAATTTCAGTATTTTTCATTGTTGAGTTGATCCATTAAATTATTCTTTCAAAATTTAGTTTTTGACTGTCTATAAAAGTCCTTATACAGACAGAAATAACTTGTTCTGTATTTTTTTCTAACAGGGTTAGCATTCAAATAATGGAAAGTTGAATTGGTTGCAGTACGTAGAAGAAATTTTACCTGGAATTTTAACTGGTTGTAAATGTATTTAGATACCCCATTCATAAGAATATCTGGGCTCCAGTTTTGACGAGTTTCTGGCTTCATCTATACAATTGTGATATGTAGGTGTTCTCCGTCTTTTTACTGACCTATTTTGATTTCAGGATGCCTGAGATTATTCCTTCTTTTGTGAATGAGTAACACCTAACTTTGATGGGTTCCTAAATATTTTGCAGTGCAAAAAGTAGCACGTTAAGAAAATGATAACTTACTATAAGGTACTAACTAGAACTCAAACCCATCAACAGCTATTGAGAGAAGATTTTTAGACTGAGTTGTCTAACATTGAATGACTTTGGCAGAAAGAAATATGTTATTTTAGTTCTTGGAGTGATGAGCATGATAAAAGAATATGAAAAAATAAACATTTTATTTTAGGACAAGATATAATAGAAGGACACTGGAAAAAAAAAGTCTTAAAACCAAAGAGATGTCCAGAGCAAGTGATTTGAAAAATGACATAAATTACCGGAAAAAAAAACGAACACCAAGGGAGTCAGAATTCTTTATAGAAGAAGAACTATTTATTCACAAACTTGTCTGAAAATTCACCACCCTTGGCTTCTTGAAAAGTTCATGACTTCTTGATTTAACATTGAAAATTATAGCAAATAGTGGTATATATCAGGAAAAATATTTAGTCATGATGAAGGAAAAAAATAACAGGGGATATTGATTTTCAAACAAAGCTACTACTCAAAGGAAAAAAAAAAAAGAAAAAAAAAGAAAAAAAAAGTAGTAGCCCTATATCTTGGCTTCATCTTTTAATTTGAAGAGTCAATTAATAAAATATTATTTTAAATAGTATCAGGTTGTCCTAACAGCACTACAGCTTTGCTCTAGGAAATTGAGTTTTTTGCATGAATCTTGAGCCTATTTGTCTTTATGAGACATTTTCTATGAGTAGAAAGTCTAACAAGTTTTTAATTGTTTACAGAGGAAAATACTGTTTTTTTATTTATGATTAGAGCTGGCCAGTAATAGTTCATTAAATCACAGTTTAGTTATGTAAGGATCATTTCCTTTCTGAAGGAAAGTCCTTATTTTAGAAGACTGATTCAGCTATATCCCAGAAACTTCGCTCTAAAAGGAGATATTTCTTTTTTTATATTAATGTATTTGAAACTCCTCTTGTACACTTATCTTTGTTCCTGTAATGAAAGATGAATTAATTCAGCACTACTTATTCGGTCTTTCAGTATCTGTGGTGAGTCATAGATAAAAATATTGAAGAGGATATTGATGAGAAAAGGGTAGTACTGGGAGCATTTGAGATACTCAGCATGAATTTAGGATGAATTAGAATAAAATAAATATATGTCAATTCCAATTAAAACACTGGAGTAATTTAACGAAAAAAAAAGAAAAAAAAAGATCAATGACTAAGGAACCATGATGTGTTTCTGCAAAACAGAGGGTGAGAATCAGTACCTTTAACTTACAGATGAAAAAAGTAAGAATTTATATTCTTAAGTGAAATTTGCCCTATACAGTCTCCTTGGTACTGAAAGTAATTTTAGCTTTAATAAAATTTGACATGTCATTATATAACCACATCGAAATGTAATCACCATAAATTTTAAAAATTTTATTTTTATGGTTCAAAAGTGCCATTAAGGATGGTTGGGATTTCAGGTTGTTGTTTTTCTTTGTTTGGTTGGTTGTTTTTTGGTTTGCTTTTTTTTGTTTTATGGGGTGGGGATTTTTTGCTGGTTTTGGTGGGTTTTTTTGTCTGTTTGGTTGGTTGGTTTGTTTAGTTTGATTTTGTTTTTTGTTTAGTTTTGTTTTGTGTTTATTTTGGTGGGTTTTTTTCCCCAGAATAGTTCCCCTTACCTGCACCAAAAAATTCACAGATTTGAAAGCAGGAAAACTAATTTGATCTTGTGTGTTTAGGTTGTTTAATACTGTACCTTATTTTTAAAAAAAAACTTTCCTTGAGGCATCTTTTAACATACATTATATGATGACATTTCCATTGACTGATGCAGATTTATCTACATACCTTTCCTTAGTCTCATAAAATTCTGTTTAAGTTTTGCTGAATTTTAGCAAAAATGTCTCTCACTCACCTCTTTGGAAGAATGGTGTTAACAAGCCATAATAATAACTTGGATACTGAAATGTCAACCTCATCTAAGACTCAGTGTAACAGTCTTTATAAAATTCTGCATAATATAAAAAGGTTTCTTTAAGCTGTTCATTTTTACTAGCTGTCATCCTGCCTCACTCACTGTAACATAGTACTCAGAAATGCAATTTTATAGAAAGGGTAAAAACAGTTTTTATTCAGCTTTAGTCTGCCTGATTTTAAAATTCAAGTGCGACTATTTAGATGTACCTGATTGTGCTGCTGCTGCTGTTGATGATGATGATTATTCCAAGGATCACAATTGGAAAATTCAGAATTCAGTAATCACTAAATCCAAGATTAATTGCATGAGCCTGTTTCACTTTTTTTTTTTTTTTCCTTTTTCACCTTCCAGCTTCCTCACCCCACTGGGTGTATCTTCCTTCCAGAAAAATCAGCTCAGGTATCTTCTCTGCCCCTCCAGTTTCTGCTCCTTCTTTTCCTAAACTGATTAGAAGCCAACAGGGAAGCATCTGTAGCAGAGGACATTCCTGCTTATGCTCTCAGTTTGGGTATCTCTGATGTCAAAGAGCCTCACACGTCAGGGAGACAATTTCAAGAGATTCAGCAAAAAGAAGTCTTAGAAAATATATAAAACAAATTAGCATGTTTTTACTGACTTACCTGAGAACAGGTATCTCTTACTTTTAAAATGCACCAGCACCTGGGATGGCCTTTTACAGGAAGAGCAAGCATATCTCTGACCAATTGGTGATGTCAAGATCAGTACCAAGAGCTTCCTTCAAATAGTGAAAATAGTGGAGCTTTTGCATAATTGGTGGAAAGACTGTTATATAAAGAAGTGCTGGATCATTAACTGTAAGACATATTATGCTCAAAAGTAATATCCACATGCATCCAATTAAGGTCTTTTTATCGAGACCCAGTAAAACTACAGTTGCAAAGTTATTCTCCTCATTTTTAGCTAAAGGAAAGTGAGAATTATTTAAATATTTCCAATTAGGACAGTCAGTTGAAGATGTATGGTTTTGGTAGGCATTTATTAGCTATAACTTACTAATTATACAAATAATTTCCCCACTCTTTAACTGTTAGCATACATAGAAGCATTTCTATGTGAGGCACTGCAGTTTTCTCACTATAATTTTTTCAAAGTTTTTTAGCAAATAGACTCTTTTTAGTAAGTAGGCAGAACAGAACTGCCCCCACTTCTCTCCTGTTTTGCTAGAGAGATAGAATATGCTCCCTCATTTTTATGTCTGCAGCACGTCCTTTGAGGGCTATAGCTTCAGATACTCTCTTTCAGCTGCACTCTTTATCTATCTGATGCCTGGATTTCTGTGTCCAGAGACATATACTGGCCTAGCCTCTGGGTGCCTGGGTGAGCCAAATGCCAAGGTGTGCTATGGTGCCTACTGCCAATCTAGGTGTCATTGTGAAGCTCTTCAGAGTTTCTGAGGAATTGTCACTGAGATGAACCTGCAGAGACAAGGAAATTGCACATGATTTGGTGGTATTTTTTATGCCAGGAGGGTGGGGAGAAGAGTGGGATACAAACTTATTCTTCTCATCCACTTGCATTAGTAGAATGGTGTATTTTCAGGAGACCATAGCCAGTGACTGTTGCTACATAAGACACGGAAGGTGGTGGATCTTCTAGAAATACGTTAACAGCCACAGCTTTTATTTGTAAGAGTTCACAGAAGACTAGACTCAACCCTCCATGTAGCCTCTCTGGGATGTAAATGCGATGGGAAGTTCTAAACATCAGTAATGCCTAAAAAACAAGAAGATAGGTGGTAATGTGTAACTGAGGTCCACTGAGAGACATTTGACTACTTTCACTAGATTAAATGAAAAGAGATCCATCTTGAGGGACCCATTATAATGATATCCATCAGATGTTAAATAAATTAGATCAGAAGGGAAGAGGGTGGTAACACTAGCACTCAACTTGTTGCTGATCCAACCAGATTCACGACAGCTGCAAATTAAATGTTATTCACACCATTGAGGCCTTGAAACACTTTTCAGATATGTCAGGTTTTCCAGTACTTAAAAGCCAGTTCTTCTGCCATTTGGTTCCTGGTTTACACTGGAGACAGTTTCACTCATGACTAAACTATCTTCAGGCTGTAATACTGAGGAGATTATAAATAACTCCCTTTATAACTATTCATGCCATTACGTATTGTGTGTTATTTCTTCTACTCAAATATATCTATATTACTGTTAAAAAACTTCACAGATCAGTAGAAAACTATACATGGATGTCAAAACAGATATATACCATACCTATGGACAGCCCCATGGATCTTGTGAATCAGCATAATTATAATTAAATTATTTGAGTTAGAACTCATTCCTGTTTTAACAGACAGAATGCAGTTTTAGATCTGGCAGATCTGTCTGGACTAATCTTAAAATCCCCTGAAAATGTAATTTTTAATCATTTAATTATGTCACAATAATACTTCTTCCTTATGCTTCAGCAACAGTGCTGATTTGATATTAATTGAATAAATTGTATGCTAAAGGAAACATGGTCTGGCAGAAAATTTGGTTTATTTGATCTATTCGATTGGTGTTTCAGGATCTTGCAATAGTTTACAGATTAATGGTATTTTGTATATTTACTGGAAAATGTTGATTTTGCACAACTCTATTTATCCAGTACTTTACAGTGGGAGGGTTTTTACAGTGCATTTGCAGGTATTGGACATCTTGAAAAAAACATCTGTCTTGTAATGAGCTGATTTTAATCTAAAAGAACTATGAAAGCTGAGTGAAAAGAAAGTAATGCATAACAGAACAAAAGTCACTTGTGAGTATGTTCTTGAAATCTAGCTATATTATTAATTTTGGCTACCCTAAATTGTATAATTATATTTTTTTTTGTCTTTTCCCAACATTTCTGTATGCTGCAGCCCTCACTTCATGAAGACTTACATGGTCGATGGGGATTTTTGTCGTTTAGGTTTATTGAACAAAATCTGTGTCTGACAGATGCATAAAAATGGAACAAATAAAATTAAAAAAAAAAAAAAATCCCATTACATTAAGTAACACTAGATAGCTAGAGCACCTACAAGTAAATCAATAGCTCATTAGTCTGGATCAGGGAAGACTTGCTATTGGTGAAGGAGTATGATATTAGGAAGCAAACAAACAAACTGAACATACATAAATCCATGTGGCCCTATGAGCTGTATCCACAGGTGCTGAGAGAGCTGGCTGATGTCTTTAGGAGGCCACTCTCAACTGTCTTTAAAAGGTCTCGGTGATCAGGAGAGATTCCTGAAGACTGGAATAAAATAAATGCCATCTCTATCTTCAAGAAGGGTTAGAAGGGAAATCCATTGAACTATAGCCTGGTCAACTTGTACTCAATCCCTAAGAAAGTGATGGAGCACCTTCCGATGGACTCAGAACTGGCTGAATGGCTGGGCCCAGAGTATTGCCATCAGAGACACAAAGACCAGTCAGAGAACAGCCATTAGTGGTGGACCCTAGGGATCAATACTGTAGTCAAAACTGTTTAACATTTCGATTAATGACCTAGGAGATGGGACAGAGGGACAGCAATATTGCTCATAAAAGTGGGAGAAGTGATCAATACACCCAATGGGTGTACTCCCATTCAGATGGACCTCAAAAGGCTGGAGAAATGGTCTGACAAACTCATGAAATTCAACAAAGGGAAGATCCCAGTCTGCCCCTGGGGAAGAATAACCTCATGTTCCAGTACAGGCTCTGGACTCACCATCTGGAGGGCAGTTCTGCAAATATGGACCTTGGTGTTCTGGTGGACAATGCCTGACAATGAATCAGCAATGTTCCCTCACAGCAAAGAAGTTCAAAGGCATTCTGAGCTGTATTAGGCAGAGCATTGACAGATGATTGAGGGAGGTGACCCTTACCACTGGAGGGCTGAGACCAGGCCTGAGGTCCCCAGTATAAGAGAGACAGGAAAATACTGAAGGGAGACTAACAAAGGGTAATGAAGATGACTAAGGGACTAAAACATTGCACCTATCAGGACAGGCTAAGAGAATTGGGACTATTCATCCTGGAGTGGAGAATGTGCAAGTGGAACTTACATGTGTGTATGGATAGCTGATGAGGAAAAATTAAGATGGGGGAGACAGCCTTTTCTCAATGATACCACGTGAAGAGACGAGGGGCAATGGGCACAAATTAAACACACGAAATTCCATCTGAACACAAGGAAACATTATTATTATTTTTTACTCTGAAAGTGATCAAACACTGGAATAGGCTGCCCAGAGATATTTTGGAGTCTGTATTCATGAAGGTATTCAAAACCAGACTGAACCTGGTCCTAGGAAACTTGCTCTAGCTCACCCTGCATAAGTAGGCAGACGTTGGACTAGTCAAACTCAAGAGGTCATTTTCAATCACAGCTATTCTGTGACTATGTTACTTTTTCCTCTATATATTGCCAATACTCAACTTAGGCTTTTCAAGTTTTCTAAACACTGATTCAAGGATTTGTACTGAACGTACCTCTGAAATTGAGCCAGAGAAGAGGAAATAGCAACTATATAATATCTTGGAGGTATAAAATTTAGGAATGAAAAATCATGCATAGTCTTACTAGCTATGACAGTGCCTTTAGCTGTGTACATGGATCTCAACTATGCAAAATACTGGAAATGGAATTTATTTCCTCTCTCAAAATTTTCATATGTAAGGTGAGAACATCTAAGCTAATTTTAATAGTTTTTTTTACGCAGGATGATATGCAACATCTGTATTTATATGCACCACAGACTGGACAGGTGAGCTATATGACTTCCAGAAAGCACCAATCAAATGAAAATAGTAGTTTAAAACCATGTAGATGACATGCTTGTCACAATTGGCAACAAGCACTCTTTTAATAATGAACAGTTTGTTTTTAATCAAAACTAGGCTATGTCTCTATTCCTGTATATCATTTGCTTTGATCATGTACTGTTATCATCGACAAAATATGGTTATATTCTGATACAAATGTAAACAGCTAATTTTGTTAATTTATCTTAATTAGAATTGTTAATCATAGAGCACATCTCACTGCCATCCTTTCTTTAAAAAAGAAAATACAGAATGAGGTAATTAGAAAGAAAAAGCTCATGACCCTTCTATATCTTCTTTCTCAGTCTCCTTAAAATTGCAGAAGCAGCATTATGGCTTTTTGTCTCTCTCCATGCAACCTACATTTTTTTCAAAGTACAAGTCAACCCCTATTTTCTATTTGCTTCACTAATGACATGGTCTGATTCATAAAGCCTGGCTTTTATTCTGTCTGTATTAGACATTGATGGAATGTCTACCAGCACTGTGTGCTTGATTTCACTTCCCAAATATAGGCACTTCATGCCATTAGATAGCCCTTCTGGCTCTCAGCTGCTGCTCCAAAGGGCAGAGATTTTCTGCAGGTCCTGTGCTGCATCTGGCAGCCCCAGCTTGCCTCAGGCAGACCAGAGCATCTCAGAGAGAATTAAATACCTATGTTTAGGCAATTAATTGATTCCCTGGATTCAGTGTATGAAATTAAGGCATCTATGAATCTGTGATACTTGTCCTTTCTTTTTGTAATACCCCTGTGGTTACTTTAGTCTTCAGAAACCCAGTGCTGGAAATGTTAAGCCAGATTTAAGAAGAAAGAGGTGTGAAGCCCTGAATAAATTATTCCATTTTAAAAGGTACTAAGGCAAGCAAACTTTTCAGTCCACAGATACACTCAAATGTCTGGAATGGCAGACCTGTGGAAACATACCATGACCCTGTCCTTTCAGAGGAACCGCAGGTCATACAGGGGAATTTGTACCCTTGCTGTACGGACTGCAGGCTGTGGGAGATGCCTGGACCTCTTGCATGAGGCAGGGTTAGGTAGGAAACATTAATGCATAAGGTGTGCCCAAGCAGATGACCTCCTGCAGCAGGTGGCCAAGCTGAAGGAAACTGAAAGGGCTGCATAACATCAGGGAGGCAGAAAGGGAGAGAGAGAGATGGATCCAGGCCCAGGCTGCAGTGAAACCACAGCCTGTGGTCACACAGCCAATAAATGCCCTGCCAGCACACAGACAAAAGAGAGAGGCCAGGAAAGACGAAGAATGGAATATTCCAAAGATAAAAAACAAAACAAAACAAAACAGGAAGAAGAGGCTTCCCACAGAATCCAAGGTGCCCTTGCAAAACCGCTTCATGGTTCTGCAGACTGAAAAGAAAAAAAACCACAACAAACAAAACAGAAACAGGCTGCATCAGGTAAGTTGCTGGAGCCAAACAAGGCAGCCCAACTGGCTCACCGTATATTGACAAATGCAAACAACAGGAAGCGACAGGTGATTGTGGCAGGAGACTCTCATCTAAGAGGTACAGCGGCATCCATTTGACAACCAGACCCACTCTATAGAGAGGTTTGCTGCTTGCCAGAGGCTCACATAAGGAATGTCACTGAAAGACTACCCAAACTTGTTTGTCCCACTGGCTATTATCCACTCCTGCTGTTTCATGTCAATTCCAGCGATACAGCAAGGAGCAGTCTGAAGACCATGAAGGATTACAGAGCCCTGGAAATGATGGTGAAGGACTCCAGAGCACAGATAGTCTTTTCATCAGTCCTTGCAGTCAAAGAGAATGGACTTGAAAGGGCAAATCATACTAGGAAAATCAATAAATGGTTAGGGGGGTGTTCCACAGCCAGGGCTTTGGCTTCCTAGACCACGGGACTCACTTTGAAAAACCTTGTCTTCTAAGGGCTAATGGGGTTCATCTTTCAGGGAAAGGGGTGAGTATCTTTGGCAATAGGCTTGCCAATCTAGTAAGGAGGGCTTTAATCTAGGGGGGGATCCTCAATCCATCCCACTGCCACCTCTTGGAAGCCAATTTAAGTAAGAGACGCCCTGAGCCTGAAGAAGGATCACAGGCCAGCAGAATACCTGAAATGAAGGATAATGGAATCCCAGGCAGTTAGGCAGCTTCAGTGGAGGCCCAATTTAAATGCCTCTATGCCAATGCACACAGCATGGGGAATAAGCAGAAGTTACAAATGGGTGGAAGCCTGCAGGGCCATGATGCTACTGGCATCACTGAGAGGTGGTGGGATGGCTCCTATGACTGCAGCATGGGAATGGATGGGTATAAGCTCTTTAGGAGGGACAGGCAGGGGAGAAGTGGAGGGGGTGTTGCCTTCTACATTAACGACCAGCTGGAGTCCATGAAGCTCCACCTGGGGATGGATGAGGAGCTGACAGAGAGTTTATGGGTCAGGGTGAAAGACAGGGGCTGGTGATCTTCCAGTGGGAGTCTGCTATAGGCCAGCTGACCAGGATGACTGAGCGAATGAGGCCTTCTACAGGCTGATTGGTGCGCCTTCCTGTTCAAAGACCATGATCATCATGGGGGATTTCAACCACCCCAACATCTGCTGGAGGAACAACACAGTAAGGCACCAGCAATCCAGGAAGTTCCTGGAATGCACTGATGACAAATTCCATTTCCAAGTGTTAGAGGAGCCAACTTGAAAAGGTGTTATGTTGGACACTGTTCTCACCAACAAGGATGGCCTGGTAGACAACGTGAAACTTAAGGGCAGTCTTCATTGCAGTGGCCATGAAATGGTAGAATACAGGATCCGTAGGGCAACAAGGCAGGTCCACAGCAAGTTCGCTACCATGGACTTCAGGAGAGCAGACTTTGGTCTCTTCAGGGATCTTCTTGGTACAGTATCATGGCATAAAATCCTGGATGAGAGAGGAGCCCAAGAAAGATGGTCAATATTCAAAGATTACCTCCTCCAAGCCCAGGAGCAATGCATCCCAAGCAAGAGGAAAGCAGGCAAGAAAGCCAGGAGACCTGAAAGGATGAACAAGGAGCTCCTGGACTTTTCTTAGATGAAAAAAGAAAGACTTCAGAGGGTGGAGGCAGGGACAGGTAGCCTGGGAGAAATACGAAGAAATTGTCCAAGA
This sequence comes from Apus apus, assembly GCF_020740795.1. Taxonomy (NCBI): domain Eukaryota; kingdom Metazoa; phylum Chordata; class Aves; order Apodiformes; family Apodidae; genus Apus; species Apus apus. The sequence goes on along the minus strand of NC_067282.1, from coordinate 92,859,621 downwards.
AGCCAGAGATCACGTTAGGAAAGCTAAAGCCCAGATAGAGTTAAACCTGGCCAGTGACACCAAGCGTAATAAGAAGTATTTCTACAGGTACATCAATGATAAAAGGCAGAACAGGGGACATGTGGGCTCTCTGCAGAAGGATATAAGAGAACTCATCAGACAGGGTATGGAGAAGGCTGAGGAACTTAAAGACTTTTTTGCCTCAGTCTTCATCAGTAAGGGCTCTGGCCACATGGTCCAGGTCACAGAAGGCAGAGGTGGAGACTGGGAAAGGAAGATCCCCCCAGTGTAGGAGAACAGATGTGAAACCGTCTAAAGAACCTGAAAGTGCACAAGTCCATAAGACATGACAAGATCCATCCACAGCTGTCATACTTGACAAAATTTGGTGGCTTTTTATGATGGGGCCACAGTGCCTATGGAAAAGGGGAGAGCAATAATGTCATCTAGCTGGACTTGTACAGTGTTTGACAGTGCCCCACATGACATCCTGGTCTCAAAATTGGAGGATATGGATTTGATGGATGGACCACTCTGTGGTAAGGAATTGGCTGGATGGTCACACTCAGAGAGTGGTGATGAACAGTGTCGCATCCAAATGGAGAACAGTGATGAGTGGGGCTCCTCAAGGTCAGTAAAGGAAACAGTGCAGTTTAACACCTTTGTCAGCAACATGGACAGTGGCATTGAGTGCACCCTCAGCAAGTTTGCTGATGACACCAAGCTGTGTGCTGTTGAGACACTGGAGGGAAGGGATGCCATCCAGAGGGACCTTGACAAGCTTGAGAGGTGGGTCCATACCAACTTCATGAAGTTCAAGAAAGCTAAATGCAAGGTCCTGCACCTGTGTTGGCACAATCCCAAGCATAAATACAGACTGGGTGGAGAACAGATTGAGAACAGCCTTGAGGAGAAGGACCTGAGCATGTTGGTCAATGAAAAGCTCAACATGAGCCAGTGATGTGGGCTTGCAGTCCAGAAAGCCCACCATATCCTGGTCCACATCAAAAGAAGCATGGCCAGCAGGTCAAGAGCAGTGATTCTGCCCCTCTACTCCACACTTGTGAGACCCCACCTGGAGTACTGTTTCTAGTTCTGGATCCCCTAGAATAAGAAGGACATGGAGCTCCAGAAGAAAGTCCAGATGAGGGCCACAAAGATGACCAGAGGTCAAGGGCAACTCTCCTATGAAGTCAGGCTGAGAGATTTGGGGCTGTTCAGCCTGGAGAAGAGAAGGCTCCAGGGAGACATATGAGTGGCCTTCCAGTACCTGAAGGGGCCTACAGGAAAGCTGGAGAGGGACTTTTACAAGGGCATATAGTGAGAGGACAAGATGTAATGGATCAAAACTGGAAGAGGGGATATTTGGGCTAGACATGAGGGAGAAATTCTTCAGTGTGATGGTGGTGAAACACTGGCACGGTTTGCCCAGGGAGGTCGGGGATGCCCCCTCCCTGGAAGTGTTCAAGGCCAGGTTAGAAATCTGGTGTAGTGGGAGATGTCCCTACCCATAGCAGGGGGGTTGGAACTAGATGATCTTTAAGGCCCCTTCCAACCCTAGCCATTCTATGATGATATTCCTTTAAATCTTCAGCACCTGCAGGGTTTTGTCAAACAGCCCAAAAAACATGCCACTGATTGTGACTTAACAAGTTGAATTTCACAGAAATGCATTGTAAACCTGTTCAGGATTGATAAGCAGTGTGGTTCAAATAAGCTATACTGTGGGCTGGAGTGTAGAAGTGCAAAAATGCAGAGAAGTTGTATCTTTTGTGAAGATTTTCAGGTAATATAAAAAAACCAAACCAAAACAAAAAAACAATGTCCTGTGATGTTCATACCACCTGATTTTGAAAATTCTCAGCAATAAATGTTTGCATTTAAAGAGAGAAGCTATTATTCCAGAAGGCTAAACAGACTGAACTCAATTGGTGCTATCAGAAAAAAGAAATAAACATTTTTAAGGGAGTATAAATTATTTCTAAGGGAGCAATTTGGCACAGTAATAGTAAAATAGTAGTACCTTCAGCAGTATCATTAGAATAGTTGCTAAAGTTTCCAATTCCCTTTCATAATGATGTAAATTTACTGAAGAAGTAGTGGGTGGAGAGCAGTAAAAAGAAATCATGAAACATGAGTCTAAATAATTTTCCTAGTTGATCAGTTTCAAATGTTAAAAATGCTTTTTATATGCTTAAGTACAGTTTGTACTACCCTAAGCACAATGTTTAAATCCATACAATTTTTCTACTGTTACCTATTTCTGGAAGTGCAATTGTATGTCACATTATTCTGCCTCCTGAAAAACTATTTACTATTGAGTTGGCAGAATGTCTTATAGTTGAGAGACAAGACAAAAAATTTCTAAGTAGAAGAGCTGTGGGGTTTTTTTAATTTGGCAAAGTATTTCTCTGGCTTTGCTCAGTCATTTGGACTGATAACACCAGCAGATTGAACTAGCTGTTTGCAGAATAGTTTGGGCTGAGGTAAGGAAAAATTGCAAGTGAACACTATGGCACGCAAACTAAGCAAGCTGAACAAGGATGATGGGCAGGAGGCAGTTTAACATATAGTGCAGCTCTGTAGATGACATCATGACCGTTCATTGTCTGACCTGAGGTCACCAACAACTTGCTGTAGCAGCCAACTTCACTAGCTCAAGTTGCCATCAGGCAAATGTTTCTTCATCCTCCTCCAGTGTACAGGATTTTTTTCTCCTCAAACCTCAAAGTCTTAGCATAGAAAATAAGAATAACTACAGAGCTACTTTAAATAGCAAAATAAAAACTATTTAAAGGAAGGATTGTTCAGTTTTCCAGTCCTAATTTTTATCATAGGTGGATAGGAATTTCAGTTTACGTTTGAAAGCAATCTGAGAAGTAAAATAGTATTTTGAATAATATAAGAATTATGATAGCAGTATAGGCATTGATAATCAAGTTAAAAAACAAAGCCAAGCTGTTGAAAATGGAGGAAAGCACTTTGTTGTCCCAACAAAGAACAGTTTCATGGGATCTACTAATTTACACTTGCATAACTATATCTGAATTATCTGACAAGTGTTGGTATTTTCTACTGATATTTCCATTTTCTTTGGGAACTAGCTTTTCAGTCTTTGAAAGCATATAGTTTATAACTATCTAATTTGCAATTTGAAATGTTATAAATGAGAGCTTCATCCTCAGATCTTGTCTCAAGATGAATTCAGAATATTTTAAAACTTTTGAGTATGCACATTCTAAAACAGAAAAAATTATTCACTCCTTCATTTATCCAATGGATTATTTGTCTTTCATCAGAAGACAAGGCAAGATAAGAAGACAAGTAATCCACTAACTGTTGCATGCTAACAAAGAAGTTTTGGTGTTCTTTTGGTTTTAACTTTGAGTATTTTATGGTACTAGGTTGTAAAACACAGAAACAATAAACTCTGGAAGTAACATTGCCCTTTAATTGGGGGGTAAGTAATTTTAATTATTAAATTTGAATCAGACAGTGGATGAATGGCATTATTATCCATTGCTCCTAGTGAGCAACTTCCAACATGAAAATTGCATGGAGGTTTGGGAGGGCTGATTGGAGGAAAGTAGGATTCAATGAGACAAAGCTCACACTGTTAGGTCCCACTGACATAATCTGTTTTCTCAAGTAATCATGAAATGTTTATCTCTTTGACTGAAGAAAAGAGCATTTTGTGTTTATTGAGACATTCTCTTAGGGTTCTGCCCCAAAAGACTAACAGTATTTTTTGGATTTATAAGAATTACAGAATGTCCATAGATTAGATTGACTAGCAAACAATAGATTAATCATCCCTGTCACAAAGCTCGATGTTACCACACTGGTGCATTTTTTAATGGTATTTGGCAACTCTCTGAATGGCCATTTGCCATTCATTCATGGGTGCCCTCTGGAGTACAATATGAGAGTGATCTGTTGGGAAAAGGACTTTTTTTTTCTCTTCATCCATTCATTGTTTCTACTGTAGTAACAGAGAAATACCAGGGGTGGGTGAAGTCAAGAGTTTGAGTTAGCTATTTCTTAGTGAATATAAATTGAGAAAGGAGGAAATTGAGGAAAAATCAGTTTCAGTCAAGGCAGTACAATGTGACCCAGTTGTTTCTTCCACAGCACTGTAAATGTCATATGATTAAAAATAATTGGGACATTGATATTTTCTTTTGATACAGGTACATATATTTCTGATGGAAGTTTTTTCACAACATTTTGTTGGTCTGTATGTGTCTTTCATTCAGAACCCTAGAGGTGCATGAGTCAAATTGCATCAATTTATGTCATAGCTTAGAGTGGTTGGGAGGAAGAATGTCTGCCTCTCCTTTCCCCACTCTGCCCAGAAGCAAGGATGGCCCTCTTTCAGACATGGTCTGGGTGGGATATGCAGGTTTCAACCCTCTCATGTCTCTGCCATAATGAGTAGTGAAGGATGAAGTGTATTTCCTCAGGTGAGCAGTTTGAGTCAATAATATATCAAGTTTTAAGGGAAAGTTGACATATCTTGCCCTGAAAAAATAATTTTATCTCTGGAATAAGACAGACCTCATTTGACATTTATTCATGTATTTCAAGCTTTATGCAAGCTCCTGCCTTAAATAAAAAATTACAATCTGTCTGAATGTTGAGATTGCACACCACTTATTTGAGTTGTATTCAGTGAACCTTCAGATGACATTTCATATACTTCTAGGTTTTTCAAGGAGATAAACTTCAAAGCCAGTTGGAATCACAGTTCCTTAAAAACCCATATCAAACACTGACGAATCTTGTCATCATATGGGCAGTCTGAAGAAGGAGAAAGGAGTATTATTAAATGGCATTACTTCTTCTTATCCCCTGTAATTCTCCTGCAATCCTGTTCTCATTTTGTTGCCAGTTAACTATTACTCTATTCATTTAATAGCATTGTCCATAGAGATTTAACTTATTAATCCTCACTTTCTGTACTTCCCTGGGCTAGTTACTGTTATTCCAAGGCATCCTTAAGCCAACATAAATCTAACAGTTTTATTCACCCTGTAGAGATGCTGACACAGACAGGTAACCCTCCAAACCTCCAGTGTTGAAGCCTACCAGTGGGTTAGTTTTCAGTAACTTACTGAAAGTTAATTACCTCAGTTACAAAAGTCAGTTACTTACTGACTGGAAAAAGTCACAGATCAGATTTTTCCCTCAGTCGCTAGGACACTTGATCAGCTCTCTTCTGTCTTCTTAAAATGGCATCCACAATTGCTTCTCTCTGCCTTAGCTTAAGGTGCTTGTTTTTCCACTTAGAAAGACTGAGCACTCATTTAAGTGCACCTTGCTTGAAGGCCTGCGTAAAAAATGGGTACAGAAACAATATGAACAAATTGCTGGCTGACAAAGAATTGGAAAACTAATCTTAAAATACTTTTCGGATACCTGGCACAATAAACGTATGAATGTCCGTGTTTATTTTCACCCATGTACCTCTTCAGGAGGAAAATAGCTACACAGGATTTATTGAGGATAGAAGCTATAGTCTGGGCACTGATTACTTTCCACTGTCACTCTGAGTAGGCTGACAATATTTCTTGGCAAGGCAGTATTTCCTGGGCACCGTTTAGGAAGTCGACCACAATGACTTTTCCAAAGTAATCTAATCTTTAGTAATCCAAAACTTTATACAGTTGTCTCAAAGTTAATTTCAACATGCTTATTTTAATTGTTGATAAACACATTTTTCTCCATTCAAAACACAATTATTTTTGTTGACTGGTGTCTACTAAACCCTTCTTCATTTCTTTCATTTATTGTGTTTCTTACTAAGAAATTCTGGCAAAATCCATACAGGATGTGTAGAGTTTGCAGATCATCACCATGGGCTGTTCATATAATATTCCATTTCAAAGCAATTCCATAGTTATTAAAAGCTAATTTATACTTCATTGATCCTTCATGGTACAACCATCACTGCTTTTAAAGGGCATAGGAATCTGCACATTTTGGCTATAGTGTATTAGGGTTATACATTCATGAGAAATGCATTTGAAAATACAAGTGTATTTTGAACTGGTTTCTTGATAAATCTTAACATCCTCTGTTTTCTCAGAATCTAATACTCCCAAATTTATTTTATTAATTTGATTAATTTTTTTAATTGCAACAAATCTGGAATTCACATACATGAAAAAAAATCCTCTTTAGAGATATATATTTTTTTTTTTTTTAATCTCAATGTACTGACACTTGAAGTGAAAGCTGCAAACTTACTACAAACAGTATCCACTTTCAGATGCATCATACCTTGAATGCTGTAGTGTAGCCATCCATCTCTTCCCCTACTCTTGTAGTTTTGTCTTCAAATGAGTTCTGAGAGATCCTGTGGTTTAAATGGTTTGGGAGAATTCACTGGGAAATAATAATTACTTATACTTCTTGAAATAAATGATATTTGCTGGGATTCCTTGAGTTCAGTGGAACAAGAATAGCCCTCACATTTGTTTCACAGTTTTATAGAATAATTTGGGTTGGAAGGTACCTTGAAGATGATTGAGTTGCAACTAGTTTGTCTAAGTGTGGGCATTTTATCAATGAATCCATGCTTGAAAAATCTTGTAATTTTTTAAGATAACAGTTTTACAAAATGTCAAAACATTGATAGGGAGCCTTTATGAACTGCTAGTCCCATTTTATTATCTAAAATAACAAAATTTTCTTGTCATACATCTAAATACACTTTATTTATTTATTTGATTTTAATATTCTTGCAAGTAGAAATTTAAGTATCTTTTTCTGTCATAGACAATATTTGGGACAAAGTAAGTTTCCAGAAGACTGTACACATGTACAACATCAGATAAGCTATTATTTGTGGATACTGTAGTAAAGTAAGAGAGTTGATTTTTTGAATGAAACTTTCCACAGAAAGCAACTGCAGAGCCTCATTGAGACAAATGTTTCCTGTATCTTTTTGTTTCTTTTCCTCTCCTATAACCTGTAGTTACAGTGTAAATTCTAAAAAACACAAAAAAAAACCAACAACACACACACACAAAAAAAAAAACCAACAAAGAAAAAAGCCACCAAAAAACCACCTGTTTAAAAAGCTATTTCCAAATAGATCTATGTCATGGAGACTCATTAAAAAATGATCTTTAAATGTTCTCCATTCATAGATTTTCTAAACACTCTAGAAGCTCAGCAACAGACATTAGGATTGTATTTTTCTAATGACCTAGTATTAGTAATGGCACTTACAGCTATTCATTTCTTCATCTCAGGGGAATGCAGGCAACAGGCAGATTTTGCCATATTTGGAATTCCTTACCTTTCTCCTATGTCAGTTAAAAACCTGCTGGCAACAGCAGCAGCCCTCCACAAAAATAATCAGGTCCTTCTGATGGAAGTATCTTCAGACTTGGAAAATGTGAAAATTCAGGAGCCAAAGGATCACACAGGAATCAATCAATCAATTTATTTATTTGTTTATTTATTATGTATGCTTGCAGAATAGAAGTAAATGCCTAAGATGTACTCACATTTTGCAGTCTTAAGCATGCAGCTGGACGTGTCTTTTGAAGGGCCTTTCAGAGGTCTTTGAGACCTGAGAGAACAGGTATGTTGATGTATTTGATAAAACCAGCGTGAGCTGAAAATATGAAGTCTGTTACGTAGTGTCCACATGAATATTCTTAACTCGATCATGGCAGAGCAGTGTTCCTGAGCTGAAATCTCCTCAGGGATGTACACATGAGAAAAGGCAGCTTCAAGCCAAGTTTATCCTCTGGGATGTCTGATATGTTTTGAAGTGATGACAACTCTGGTTTCCTGAGGAAGCTGGTCCATAGTCTACCTACTCCTTGAAGAATTTAAGTGTCCTATCTTTGCTACCCTTCTGTGAAGTAGTGGCAGTGTTCACTAAGAATGACAGTTTCTCTTCCTGCAGACAAGTATCACCTGTCACATTGGTGACATGCTGCCAGAATGAACTCCCAATAATTTAAAATATAAAGCTTTACAAGTAATGAGAAAGCTCCAGAAAGGACTTTGTCATGGTGCTCTCTGATTTATCAGTACAAATATAACTAGAATGTCCACTGGAAGGCTATTGTCAAGGTGGTGACACAATAATATAGGGCCAGTAGACTGACTGGTAAACTTCCCCTGGTGAATAGGTTGTCTATCCTAGGTTCACCAGCATTACAGTGAGGCCAAGTGCTAGGTGAGCTGTCAAAATTAACTATTTTGTAAAACATTTAAATGTGGATAAAAAAATAAGAGAAAGTATTATCTTCCAAGTAGCAAAAGCATGCACATTCTCATAGGTTGCATCATTAAAAAAATACAGGTGTTAAACCCACAGTATTATAGATTCCTGAATCCTCTTTAAAAATTTGAATAGCACAAAGAAAGGAAAAGAATGTTGCTAGGTTAAAAGCACTTGCCATCACCTAGAAAGGAATTTTTTTTTTTTTTTTTTTCAGGAAGCACATGTTTACCTCCCATGAGCATTTTATGTTTCTCCAAGCTTTCAGAGGAATAGTCCTAAAGACTAGTTTTCATCTGTAAAATTCTTCTAGTGTTGTCCATATTTTTCACATGACCTGTTCATAACACTGTACAGGGAGATCTGTGCCTTCTGCATTTGGAAAGTTCTCTGGAGTATGTGATCCATAGATACTTCTAGAAGTCAGGAGACCAATACTGAATTATTAGCTGTGTAATGGATGTACACAATCATCCAGGACTTCATCTAAATCCCTCTGAAGACAAATCACAAACAAAATAAGGACTGTGATGATAAGCATCTTTTCCTCGTCACCTGGGTATGTAGTCTGCAAACCATGAGGCCAGGACTGCCTGTTCAGTTCTCAGTACACACACGCATTGTAGTGGGATACTGATTGTGGTTGGATACTGTAGGAGATGCAGTAATAAAAAATATTTTGTCCTATTTAAAATCAAATGAATGCTATTAGATACCTATTCTAGCTATGGAAGCATGCAGACTTACAACAGGAATTCTGTGAAGTTCAACTATTTTCCTAGGATTTAGGCCCAGAAAACATTCAGTCTTAAAAGATAACAATATTGAAGCATTTAAGATGTGCACCTCTCTGCTAGGTAGATTTTTATTTTACTGTTTCCAGTCCTGGCTGTATCCCAGTTCATTTATTTCCGAGTGGGTTCAATTTCCAGGGGAAGGCAACTTCCTAAAATACTTTTTGTCCAATAAAGGTGAAAATAATGTTCTCCAAACAGCACTATTTAAACTGGCACACATATGTGCCTAAACAGTTTAATTCTATTTAAATAAAAACGTACACTGGTTGGAAATACTATGAAAACTGGTAATCCAAATGGGGTAAAATATTGTGTTCAGTGAAATGTAGGATTTAAATTGTCCTTATTATCAAACATCTTTTCCAATACAGACTTTTTTGCCTAGAGTGAACATATTTTCAAGTATGTATTAAGAACAGAAATAAGAATTTGTAGTCTCAGTTCAGAAAAGGGTTTGCCATATTTTTACATTGATTACCTAAAATAAACTCATCTTCCCAGTTTTGAAGTACAGTATTCCATCTTTCCATTCTCACTAAGCAAGAGAAGAAAAAAAAAAAAATAGCTGAAGAAAAGCAAGTTTTCCAAGCATATTGTCATTGGAAGGACCCTAGATGAGATTTACACAGAAGCCAGAAAAAATAAGTACTTAATGTGCTCAAATGAGAAATAATGTAAACAAGAAGAAAGCTTCTATACTGCATAAAAAAATATATAAATAATTCTCTTAAAATACTGGTATGCCACTCATAATACCTGAGCTCTTCTGACATTGATTATGGTGGCTTAAATATAAGATGCAACCTTTCCTTTGTTCTAGCTGAAGTGGCTTGTGGGAGGAGATGGAGTGCAGCTGTTGTAAATCACTGTTTATTTCTGGTGGAGGGTCTTTATGAAGCACCTGAAGCACCTCTCAGTAATAGGAATCATCAGCTACATAAAGTAAAAGCAAAATGCAGTACATCTCTAACTTGGCCTTCCTGGAACATCCTGCTTTCTGTAAATTAATTTCTCTTCAGAGATACGGCATTCTTTAAAATGAAGCATCATCCTTCTTTTCTGTGTTAATATATATGATGCTTCTAGGCTACCATCATACTGAATGGCCATGTGGACTTGCCTACTTTGGTTGTAGGATTTGTAGGATTAGAAGCACTGTGGAAAAAACCCTCCTAGTATTCACCTATTATAGCCTAAGATCCTATTAGATCCTATCAGATTCTGCTCTTGGCCAAATGGGTCAAAATGCTCTTTGTCACACTTTTCTGGATGACACATGAAAACATAGGAAATGCTCTTCCATTTAGTTATGATTTTTAAATGAACACTTTAATGAAAAATTATATATAAGCATTGACATTTCTCCTATGGAGTAACAAATATATGCATGGTTTTAATTCAGAGGAAATTGATTCACCCCTCCTTTTTACAACAGACAGTATACAAATTTTGTTTGGGGAAAAGTACAGATTTTCATATCCCATACTACTTCTCTATGTCTTTCGATTAGTCATAGAATCATAGAATGGTTAGGGTTGGAAGGGACCTTAAAGATCATCTAGTTCCAACTCCCTTGTATGGGCAGGGACACCTCCCACTAGACCAGGTTGCTCAAGGCCCCATTCAACCTGGTCTTGAACACTTCCAGGAAGGGGGCATCCACAACCTCCCTGAGCAACCTGTTCCAGCATCTCACCAGGCTCACAGGAAATAACTTTTTCTTAATGTCCGACCTGAATCTCCCCTCATTAAGCTTCAGACCATTGCCCCTTGCCGACTCACTATACACCTGTGTAAAAAGCTCTACTCCAGCTTTCTTGTAGGCCCCCTTCAGATATTGGAAAGTTGCTATAACGTCACCACGGAGCCTCCTCCTTTCTAGGCTGAACAACCCCAACTTCCCCAGCCTGTCTTCATAGGGAAGGTGCTCCAGCCCTCTGAACATCTTCATGACTCTCCTCTGGACATGCTCTAGGAGTTCTATGTCCTTCGTATGTTGGGGACTCACATTACTCCAGATGGGGTCTCACCAGAGCAGAGTAGAGGGGGAGAGTCCTATGACACAGTCCTCTATGACCTACCAGTTTCTAGATAGCAACACTAGAATTAAAAGATAGCAAAACAGAGTCTGATATGTGCTAAAAAAGGAGAACCTGATTTAACTGTAGTGAAATCTTTACCAGCTAGGCAATAGTTAATCTGACATAGCAGTGCAAGATCCTTTTGACCTTCCTCATTCTGGAGCAGGAAATATTTAGATTCTCATTGTATTTCCAGTTCAAATAATTGCTTTCCATTTTATTTAATTGTATTAACTCAGACTACACTGCTGTGCACATTTGTATATTTACTGTGGTGACCCTGAATCATCCATGATCAAGAATTGTGAGGACAGTTGTAAAAATATTTGGGTTGAACTGAGTTTGCAGCTAGGGAAATCTTTGACTTGTGTTTTATTTGCTATTTAAGTAGTTTTTGTTTATTTTCTGTGCTTAATGGATACTGTATGTAATCTTGTTGATAACACCACACAAGCTGGCACAGCCATGTTTGCGCTGATACTATTTTCGTTCAATCTGTCCATGTACTTAAAAGGTTCTTCTTCTTCAGATACAAACAGCATTACTAAAGTCAGTACAGATGGTAATCAAGTGCTCAATATAATGCTCTAAAGGCTCTTTCTCTGTGTAGATGAAATACTACTTGTGAAAGTATAACAGTGTTAGAATCCACCACCAACAACCCCATATACATATGTTCATAGTGACTGACAGACAGTACTATATATCCAGAACATCCAAACAAGTTTTGTTTTAAAGGCAAAAAATAGCACTCTTTAAAATGAAGGAGGAACAGTATTGCAAAGATTTTTGTCTTCAATTACTTTGATGAGAAGCATTTGAACCCAGTGTCCCTGATGGGATGGATGACAGACCATGCATATAGGCAGTAATCAAGATTTATTGCACACAGTGTTGGGGGTTTAAATTATTCTGGACAAGAGGCATGAGTACAGTAAAAGTGTAGGGAAATTGGGAGAGAAGAAAAGAAGTGCAGTTTGAATGCAAAGGGCACATTAGCAGTGAATTTTACTACTTATAATTAAATCAAACAATAAAGGTTAACAACTAAAATGCTGGCAACTTACTTATTATCAAATACCATACAAGGCCTAAAACATCAACCATCATCTTTAAGTAATCTTCATTATTAAGTCTAAGATTGTAAGGTCCTTTAATGTTAAGTTTGCTAAAAGAGACAGTGAATGAGTAATATTTCTCACCCTTATCTGGCCACAGCCGGGTATCCTTGGTCGGACCTCAACTCCCAAGAATCAGTCTCTCTGGCAGGAGTCCCCGCTAGAGGAGAGAAGGTCCAGCAACTTCCTGGGGATAGTGCATGGAGGTCTCTTTGATCAAAGACGGGAGCAAGCTTTTATAGAATAAAGTGGATTGACTGCTGTCATTTAACCATTAGCCATACCTCTGACATCTCTCATTGGAGAATAAAAGGAAAACAGCAGGGAAAAACATGAGGGCCTTGTTCTCACCAAGCAACCTCTGTAGTTTATCTGTTCGCTATTCCTTTATCTCCCTTTTGGGCCTAGCTGTGGCTGGGCTGAGCTCCGTGTTCTTCAACACCGGAGAGCAGCTGGTGTTATGGACATCCACTTGGCCCTCTGTTTATACCTTTCAAGGTTGTTACCCGCTCAGAGTTTGCTAGGCCTTTTCCCTTCTCATGGGAATCTTTCACTGCAGGCCAGGGCCTGCAAAACTGAGAGACAAAAAGCCATTGAATCATAGAAGGGAACTGAGGCAGGCATATTGAGAGATGGAGCACCCTGCTACACCCAGCACAGAGAAGTGGAAAGACTATTTTATTTATTTTTTTATTTAATTTAAAATCTAGTAGTTGGTGACTGAATCAAGTCTGCTCAACTTCTGATATAGTCATGCTTTATCAGGACAAACAAACCACAGCAGTCCAAACTAGAATTTTCCCAACAAGATCAGAAAGCCAATTGCTTGGGATAGAAATAACTTAATATTTCACACAATAAGCCAATCTTTCTAGTGCAGAAGTCAAATAAATAAAAAAAAATCCTGTAAACTTCTCCGAGGATATCATTTCAAACTAAGGAACTGTCTACAGCTTCTTGTCCTCCCAATAACACTTAGTATCTAGAGTTCCTGTCACTTCTGTTTGCAGAAGTAGCTTAGGGAATCAATATAGTTCCAAAAAATGCATTTAAGTTTGTGTATCACATGGATATTGAACTATGCACATGCCGCAATCTTTGAAAAACACCACCATAGAAGAATCTCTTGTATCTCCATTGAGTGCTAATCAACCTAAAAATATCAGAAGATACCCACTGTAAGAAACCTTAGCATTTTAGGAATGCATGCCATTGGCCTCTGCACAATGTACAGGTATTGTTCCAGCTGTGCCTTTAGGGAATCTTTTTAATTGCTGCTCAGAAAGTGTTGACATTTTCTGCTGTGGGTGGCAGCGAGCCTGGGAACTGGCCATAGCACAAAATACAAGCACAAAACACAAGCACATTACAGGAAATTTTGGCCCCTTGTCTTAATCTGTGGCAGTTTCCCTAAAATGTGAAGGACTTGAGAAATACTGAAAAGTAATTGTTGAAGAGAAGGTGAAAAAGGATGCATAGTACTGTCTGCACAGTGTATTAATCTGGTAAGTAATGTTAAAACTGTTTTATCTAGAAGGTTTTTTATCTAGACACCTTTATCAAAGAAAAAACAAATATTTTCAAAATTCATGGGGCTTAATACTTTTGCATGCCATTGAGGAGAAAAAAATAACACTTTGCTAGGCTTATGTAATTCTTACATAAACTCACATATACAATTGTCTTTCACCCAGTCACCAAACCACACCATTTTAAATTTAACATCTTCTTAGTATATAATGCTGCATTTTAACATAGGGAGCTGTCATTAGTTCATCTTTTCACACTATGATAAGCACAAAATCCTTCACCATGAATAAGAACATCACAAAATGTTATCTTCTAAACAAAACTAAATCAAGAACAGATTTAGAAATAATGTGAAAAAACATCTGAGGTTTGTCTCTCACCCAGTACTTGGCAGATGGCAAATTAGGATTTTGTTACAAACTGTGCAGAGTATTATGCAGAAATCTGCTGGTTGAGAATGATGCCAGTTCCTACAAAGTAAAGAATCATTGAAGAAAAATGTTCAATATCTTTTACTGGCATATATGTATTTGCCTATCATCACCTCTTCAAAGATCTAAATTGTGAACAGTTTTGTTTTCCAACCTCTGTTTAGTAACCAGTTTTCCCCAACCCTGGCAGTGATTTTGGTAGCCAAACTGACATTACTGGCAAAGTAGAAAGGAAAGAACTAGTAAAAAGCTTGGCCTCTGCCTCATAAACTTATGATTCAGTATCCTTCTAGTAGGATACAGAGTAGTGCCCTTTAAACTGGGAGCAGCTGACAGCAGCTGAACTGAACCATAGTAGTGAGGATTTGGTCTGAATTCTACATGTTCCTTATCTTACATTGATAAGACCACTGTGCAAATCTTCATTAGAACTGTTTTAACTTTAAAAGAGTCAAAAAAAGATAAAATGCATCCAGCAGTTAGAAACATTAATGACCAGTTGCTGCACACTGACAATCAGAGGCTTGGAGCACGTCAGAAATGTCTGCAAAAATGCCAGGTTTGGACTTGGTGTCTATAGGACAGCAACTTTAAAAGATCAGTGGAAATCTCTGATTATCTTTATGGAATTTGTGCCACTCTGAGGACCTACAATGAGCAAAATCTCAAGCCGGTGCATGATGAAGCACCTGATGCCAGGGAAGTTCCCCAGCCTCCTTGTGTAACAGACTGAGCAGGCTGTGTGTCTTCAGAAGTCATATAGTAACTGCCTCCTGAGACGTCCTATCCTAGCAGTTTTGTATGATATCTCCAGTTTCATAGAAAACCCTGTGTCTTTCTGGCATTGCAGCAAAACTTCTACCAAGAAAGTTCTATTCCAGAATGTCAATTTTACACCTTGCCCTGACCTTTAGTAGTACATCAGTGGAATTAGTGATGATGCTGGCTACACACTCACTCTGCATCACGGTGTGGATCCCTGGCACATCCTGTTTAGTGTATCAGTTTTTCTAGTACATAACCTTACTGCAAAAGGCTAAACTGCCAATCTGAGTAAGAGCTTATGACCAAGCTCTTATATCCTTCTGCATGCTATTTCAGATAGGATCTGTATGCCTGTGGATCTTTTTCTGTGTAGACTGTAGCATCAGTTGTTGTATCAGAAGGTTCTTACAGCAGCTGCAACAAAATATGGAAAGCCTTGCAGGAACATATGCTGTACTTGTCTCCTTTTTTACTGAGATGAATCTGTACTTCAGCAAAATATAAGTATAGCATGTAGTGACTGGAATGGGAGCCAGACATTTTTTTAAGAGTGTTCATATCTGGTGTTCCATTTCAGGCTTAGCATGAATTTTCTTTTCAAATGTTTATGCAATTGCAGTTGGTATTAGATGACATGGTAAATATAATCCATAGTTAAAAATAATATTTATTAAGGGATTGAAAGAAATAACTAAGAGAAACAGGTTTGTAAATGCACCAACCAAAAGCTGAATCACTTAAATTATTACTCATAACAAGATTAATTGATGATAAAGCTCTAGATTATGTCATTCTCTGTCATGTATCTGGAAAGAACAGAATGTAAAATGTTCAAAGTATCGTATAAATGGTCTGCGTTATAAGAACTGCAATAAATACTTGAAGATAACCAGATGCTGGCAGATTCACTAATTCACTGATGCTTTCTGAAAAGCAATGCTTCCTGTACAGTTTTTCCAATATTTTAAACATAGGGTCTTGATAAAAGCTGAGGATCCGTAATGGCAGGAGGATGGAATAGAATTTATCCTGCCTTGAGTTGAAATGTTTGGGGTAAATCTAACAGCAGAGCCTTCTTTTTTTTTTTTTTTTTTTAATTTACTCATTGGCTGGTCAAGTGAAAAGGTAATTAACTGAATGAGCCTGTAGTGTCTTGTAGACAGTTGAATGATCCAAGCCTTTCTGAGAAGCTGCTGAAGGAGAAGTGATGGCAGAAATAGCTAGACTGGAAAGGCATTATATAAATTATCTTAGTTTTGGTTTTTTAGACATAGAAAAAAAACATCATCTCCAGTGCAGCATGGAAGGAGAGTAGGACTCTTTTTACTGTCACTATGATCTCACTCAAAATCAGGGGTAAAGTAGCTGTAATCTTCCTCTTGCCTAAGTAGACACTAAGGGAGAAAGAGTAGGAGTAATTTTGTCAGTTATCTTGCCTTTGGTCACTCAGGGAAAGCATAGGAAATATTTATGGAGAAAATATTTATGACCAAAATAATTGATCCCTCTGGCAGTCCTGCAGGCTGTACTTCACCTAAACCCCTTGAAATGAACTTGTTGAGGAGCTGCAATGTACAGTCAAATTTTTATTCTGAGCCACAGCATGGGATCATGAAGAAAGAGATCCATGCCAACATACGTGTGTGATCATGTAACTGCTAGAACTGATGGGTAATACCGTAACTTCTGTTTTCCTCCCATCTTTCCTACTTGTAGATTGTGAACTGTGAATAACACGAAGCTTGTATAGACTTGTGGGTACTACAGGAACATTCCTGTGTTGAAGGGTGTATTTGTTTATTCATTCTAGATTTATCCATCTGTATTAAAATGGAAGGAAAATCCAACACTTCTTAGTATGTGAGAACTTTACTTCATATGAAATTACTTGAAACAGTTTATATCAACTCATTCTGGGACCTGTGACCTGATCCATTTGTACACAATTCATCTGTATTTAGCTTGGACAGTGTATGAGTGTGAAACTTCTTGCAGGCTGCATACAATCATGACATCATCCAAGATTTCATTTTGGGTTGGATGCAGCATTACTGTGTCCTCTCTGGAGCCAAGGCAGGTCGAATATAATTCACTATGTGACTGTCTACTAATTAATGCTGCAAGGCTTGTCCCATGGTAGCACTGGTGAGGATCTGAATGTTCCATTCTCTTTCCCAATCTGGCAGAAATAGCAATTAAGCCCTTCTTATCTAATCCAAGCAATGACACATGCTTTGCTAGGGAATAATGAATCCAATTTCATTTGTGCATAATCATGAGGACAGAGCATATTAAAATAAAGCAATCAGTTCTTTTACCAACTCTGGCAATATGTCACAAACAAGACTAAGGAAGTAATTTTTATTAAATTTGACTTAGTCTGTATGAGGTATTGTTTTGTCAATCAACCTCTATGATGGATGTATGTTATTTTTTCAAGTTTGCTATTTGTATTTACACAAGCAAAACATTCAATACGGACTGTAAGTACATATAACTTTTCTGAACACATAGGATCAGTACTATTTTTATACTCTCATTTGTTGTCTGTAACACCTTTACCACATGCCTTTGCTATCAATACCCTGCACAGAGGATATATAGTGGCTCTAGATGTGAACTGATAACATACCATAGAAATACTTAACTTGGAAAGGTGGTCCCTACTGATCTGTATTCACCAGTATGGAAAGAGAAAATACCTCAGGGCAGAAAAATTTATGGCAATTGTAAAAAGTTCTGAGAGGATGCTTCAGAAGCCAGCATGTTCGTGGAATCCCTTAGCTGCTATGCTTCCTTTGACACCAGCTGATTAGCCATACAGTAGATGTGTGCTGGTTTTCAGTGATGGTCTGCTATGCTGGAGAAGTCCTCACATGCCGGGTACACCAGTTTGGCCTCACTATAACTGAGCAAGAGCCAGAGTTACTGCTTTTGTTGCTATAAACAAATCTGCATGAGAATATTTTATTCTACTAATGATCTTCAGAAATTAAATTATTGGAATAAGAAATGGTGTTGTTAAAGGAGAGGTTATAACTCAGTTTGGTCAGGAGTTTTAAAAATGGGTAGGGAAAGAAACTCTTCCTCTAAAGAGTATCCAGGTGAAGACAGTAGGAAGGACCATACTGTGAAAAAGTTTCTCAGAGTTTTAGAAAAATTGGGGTTTATTATTTGTCTTCATTGTAAACCTGAAAAAAGAGCACTCGAAATCAGTAAGTAGAGTATTTGAAATTTGTATTCCTCTTACTGAAATAATTTGAATATGTGAGAGTATGAATATGTCAGCTTGTAAAACAGTAAACACAATAATTCGCATCATGGAATCTGAGTTCAGAATATTGTGTGAATGATGATTTCTGATCCTGATATTCTACAGATCTAGATTGTATTTAGCAAATGCTTAGTCAGACATTTATGTGGTTTTGAGGGATTCCACTCAAATTCATTGAGGAGTTCTTACTCCTTGTTGTTTGTTTGGGTTTTTTTAAGTTTGATTTTTAAGGAATTAGATCTATGAACAAGAATATACTTGATATTCAGAACTATGACCAAATGAAAGTGCCTTTCTGGTGTCTGCATTTAACATGTGCGTTGTGAGAAGGTCAGCACTCTAGTTACGAAAATTATTTGACGTTCTGAACCAACAGGCAGCTTGATTTCATACATACAAGGATTCAGCTGACTTCAGTGTGATGGGCATTGTGCTGAGCTGTTTTTGGATCAGGATTATGATGATTCATGATGATACAAAGAAATAAAATACCACCTTACACATCAAACTATTATTTATGAGAATGAAAAAATGGAAAACAAAATTACACACTCCACAGGAAATTGGATTTGCACACACAGCACCCCAGATAGCTAGAAACAAAATCACTACTACAAAGTAAGTGCTTGCCTGTGTCTCCTTTACAGAAACCTAAAAGCAATGGCTCCCGGCAAAAATGAAGATGGATCTCCAGTCTTCATCCTCAAACCATGTGCACATTTCCAGAAATAAGCATTTGCTTATTATAATGATATATGCTGGCATCACAGTTCGATTTAAATCTTTGACATTGTTTCCACTATAACCTCTTCTTTACAGGAGCTTTCAAAAGCAGATGTAAAAATTTAACTCTGAGTTTAAATGTGCTGAAGAATAACTGGTCCAAAAAAGGCACTTTTCCCTACAGAAACACCTTTTAAATGTGTTGATGTTGCTCTTTTAAATACCATGCTGCAGTTCTGCAGCACTTTTGTCTAAATTAATTTTGATGCCCTACGTAACTGTTGTGGTTCCTTGTCTCTCTCCTGCCTGGCTCGCCAATAATGCTGTGGTCTGGGCACAACACAAAAAAGGAACAGCCCCATGGCCGCTCACTCAACTCCCCCTCTGACCCCCATCCACCCACACTCTGGGATGAAGAGGACAAGGCTCATGAGTTGAGACAAAGGACAAGGAGGGTTCTTAACCAATTAAGGTCCCGGGCAACACAGACTCAACTTGGGGAAAAAATAATAATTTAATTTCACACTCATCAAACACACACAGGAAACAGACAACACAGAGAGCAGGGCTTGCGTATGTTACCCCACCCCTCCCTTCTTCCTGGGCCCAAATCACTTTGCTCCCGGTTTCTCTCCCTCCTTCCCCCCAGCGGCACAGGGGGACAGGGGATGGGGTCTAGAGTCAGTTCACAGGCTGGTGGTTCTTGCCACTCCTTCCTCCTCAGGAAGAAGGATTCCTTACAGCCCTTCCCTGCTTCCCCATGGGGTCCCTCCCCTTGGAGAAAGTCCTCCATGAACCCCTCTTTCATGAGTCCTTCCCACGAGGTCCGGAGCTGCTCCAGCCTGGGCTTCCCACAGAGTCAGGGGCTGCTTCGGGAACAGCCACCTCCTCTGGTGCTGGGGTCTTCCAAAGCTGTGCAATCAGAGTCCACTGGCAGCAAATCCTCTGGCCACAAAATCCAAGTCCCCTGGCCAAGTTCACCCCTCCTGGCACCTCCAGGGAATGTTCCACCTCGTTCCTCCATGAGTGCAGGGGGACAGCTGCCATCTCACCATGGGTTGCAGGGAAACTTCTGCTTGGGCACCTTCTTCCCCTTCTTCCTCACCAACCACCAGCCCCGCTGTCCTCCTCCAGCACAGCTCTTCTCCTTTAAGTGCTCCTCTGCTCAGGTGTTATCTCATTTCTTCCGTATGTTAAAGGCGGAGGAACATCTATTGTCCCTCTAATGGCTCCTTGGCTGGGCTTGGAGCAGTAGATCTTCTCAGCTTCTTACCGGAGACACTCATGTGGCCCTTCCCCAGCTACCGAAAAACCCATCAAACCAAACCAGAACAGTAACTGATGCCTTTTCTGCTCTACTCATTGACTTGTTTGGATACTGGTCTTGAATCCTGTCATTAAATTTCCCACACAAGAAGGACAGTTCACATTACAGCTTTGTACTTTTACAACTGTATTCAGCTTAGTCTCCTAATGTGTGCTTAAATAGGACACAGTTTGCATGCTTCCACTTTACATGGACAAATTTCAGCCAGAGTAAGGATTTTAATGGTGTGAATATACATTGTGAGCATGTGTCAATTACAGAATTTTCCATAGAAGCATCAGGTGGCTTCCGAACTTCATGTGACCATACAAGTCCCATAAACCCATTAGTTGGGGGTCTTGCCCAGCAGGCAACCACAGCACACAGCCTCATTGCAGTTTCCCCTATTAAACTGCTGAATTCTGTAATTGCTTGCCCATAGCATGTATATTTATTTGCCAATGACACAAGTGAATAAAACGTGCAGTGTTCTATATGCAGAACAAACAAACACACAGTAGTGATTCCTGCTGTGAAAACTAAATTGGGGAGGTGTAAGGTAGTGAGACAATGCCACACACACATGCAGAGACGAGAAGTAGAGAGAAAACTGGAGAATGAAGTAGTCTGACTGGGATTTCTTTGTAACAACTGTGCTGCTGCACGTGGCTAAGGGCACAGCAGTCCTTTACTATGGCATTCTCACTCACACCTCCAGCTGCTCTGACGCTTTGAACAGGCCTTGCTATTTCATTGTGTGAAAGGATATTTGTGCTCCATATCCTGCCTTGGCAGCTCCAGACTCTCTTTTCTGTGTTGGGTGTAATCTTTGCAAAGATAAAGTGACAGTCACAATCCTAATGCTCTTGGGAGCTTAACGGGTCAATGCTTTGCACCAGTTGCACTTTTGTGGTTTCTCATACCTTGGCTAGGAGATGGTGGTGATCAGTGCACACTCCCAAACTAGGCACATATATCTGAGAAGCTGATTAAACCACATTACCAGATGATAATGTTTGTTCCTTTCCCCTGAGCATAAGGAAAGACTTTGGATAGTTAGTCCCTACTTAAGTGCTGGAAGAGTCCTCTGTGTGACAAAGTGAACTAACCTCATGTTTTCCTGTAAAGATAGCCGTGATGTGCTGGAGGTGGTGGGGCAGACACACTGCTGCTGGGAGACCCCAGTTGCCCCACCCATCTTTGGAGCTCCAGGGACAGAGTCCCACAAAGGTTGCAAAGCAGAGCCAGGGTGGGAAGGAAAGAGGTGTTACTCTGTGTTGGACTTGGACACCACTATGGAAATTAAATCTGGAAGTTGTATTATTTCCCTCTGTGTCCCATTAATGATTGTTACTAGGCAGCTGCAGTGGGACCCAGCCAGTGTGGATGCAGTTCCCACAGAAACCCCACATGACTTTTAAACTGGGCCATATGTAATCTGTTAGCAATAG
Source organism: Apus apus (assembly GCF_020740795.1). Lineage (NCBI taxonomy): Eukaryota > Metazoa > Chordata > Aves > Apodiformes > Apodidae > Apus > Apus apus. The sequence continues at coordinate 92,837,900 of NC_067282.1, read as the reverse complement.
AGGAAGGAAAAGGGCTCCTAACTGAAGGTGGCCATGCTGAACTCCAGATGGATCTGTGGTTTTGCTTAGAGCTGATGAAGACTTTAATGGGAATATTGACAGATGCTTTATTTAAACTGGGGTAAGCAAGAGCTACTGGGCCACATAGACAGGCACCCCCCAGCATTTCAGAGGGGTGGTGTGGTGTAAAAAAATAGAAAAGCTTATAAAATCCCAAGCTTTTTCTTAGTGTTTATAAGTTGTCCTTGTACCCTTCTAAATCTTTATACCTTGACATTTTTTTACATAAGGGTCTTAAATAGAGAAAATGTCACATTAGTACCTACAATAATCGTGTCCTTCAACTCAGTTTCAAGAAAATTGTGAATAAATGCAATTTTGTCCATTAATGGTCATTATCATTTAAATGGATATTAAAATGGGTTATTTGCCATCTCATTTATCTTAAGTCTTGTTGCTTAGTAGTGATTATTTTAGATTATTTTATTGTTATTACTCTTTTAAACAAATATATCAAAGCAAACAGTCTGAAGTACAGTCTTTTCTTTGCCAAAAGCTACCCACTTGTTATTTTCCTACAGATTCTTGGACAGCTGTTAACACTCTATGTTATTCTTGAGGAACGTGTATTCCTGCCACCATCTACATCCCTTTTGACTCTAGGACTTGTTTTATTTCACTGTATCCTACAGGGAACACCATGATGAATTCCTCTTGTGAAACTACTCTACAAAACACAACTCTGCCTGCAAGCCAAAGAAAGCAGTTTGCCCACTGGATTCCCAGCTATATGCAGAGTTGCTACATTTAGTGGGCAGCAAAAAGATGTGTGATTCCTTAATTCTGTGTCTGGTGAATAGGGAGAAATTTAAACCCATTTTCTCTTCAGTAGTGCTTATTGGTCTGCTTAGATGCCCTTTCTTAACTGTGGAGCTTGTTTCATAGCACCTAATTTTTCCTCACACATTCTTCATAAAAAATTAAAATTGCCTGGAAGCACTTTATGAAATCTACACTAGAAATATGGCTCCCAGAAGATAAAACTCTTCTAATTTACATTGTCTATCCACTCTCCTACTCACTGATACACTACTGCTTTTTGTTGCATAACTTGCATTAGGTGTGGACAATGGAAAGATGCTGCTTGTGATTTCCAAGATTACTCCTATTCTTGTATTGCATTTCTGTGTCACCTGAATCCTCTGACTGAATGTGGAGTGATGGCAAAAATTAAATAAACCATCCATGAGTGGGAATACCCCTGGTAAAATTTTGACTTGAGCAATAAGAACACTATGAAATTTATATTTCATGCTTTCTGTTGGTTATTACTTGTGATAATTGTGGGGGTTTTTTTAAGATTCTTTATTGGCTACTTAATAGGCCTACTTGTGGTAACTGCACACTGCTTCTGGAATTTCACTTTGTTTCAGTTACAATTCATTTGCTGCAAGTTTGTAAGTTATTTATTAGATATACCTTTCCATCAAGACCCATTTATCTGTTTTCTCCTTCTCTCCTATTCTTCGTTCTCAGATTAGTCTCCCTCAAAGAGAGAAGAAGGGATGGTTTTCCCCATTTTTTTCATTAGACCACTTTTTAGTATATTGATTAGGGAAGCATTTGCTATATGTGAGAAATGCATTTCATCTGAAAGTGTTTTCTTTAGCACAATAGCATTATAATAAAATTAGTGCCATATGTATCATTATATGTTAAGGGGAGTATCCTAGCATTACAGTGTTAAAAAGCATGGTTTTCAAGGACTGTAACAGATCCAGGTCATTCATTAATAACATTTGTGACTTGTACTTAATATCAAAGCCAAAGTAAATAAAATACATGACTCCAGATGCTAAGATTTTAAACAATTTTTTCTGTTAATTGTCAGTGGTGAGTTTTACGTTTTCTTGGTTCAATAACTGCATATGCCAAATTTTTAGTGTATTCATTTACTTGCTTTGCTTCAGCTGGAAAAATTTGCTTCATGTTAACTGTAATAATATGTTTTTACTAGTCCTCTTCCCACTCCCCTCCAAAAAAAAAAAAAAAAAAAAGTTAAAAAGGTGTTCACAATCTTAGAGATACTGTGATCTGCAAGAGAGACTTCCAAGTATTATTTATCCCTTGTATGGTAATTAATCTGTTTGCTTATATATGTAAAAAGGTCTTTTTTAAATCTAGGTATAGTAAAGTGATATATTAGGTCTGCAAATAGTGATGCAGTCAGCTGTTCCTGTTCCTGAACCAGAAAAGATTCTTACTACCTCAAATAAGCCTTTCCATGAGGAGGAAGAACAGCATGTGCAAAAGCTGAAAGTGATGGAGGTGAGGAGAAAATGAAGGAGTAACAAAAAATAAGCAAGTCCTGGTAAGCCTGAATCTGTGCCTGCACAAATAGAAATAAATATAAAAGAAAAATATGAAAATACTGTAACACAGTCCTTAGCTGCCATCATAGTTTGGATTTAATAATTATATTACATGTCAACTCTGTACCAGCACTGCTCGTGTGAATAAAAGGAGGAGATATGGATACATGTATAATCTTTCTGGATAAAATGTTATTTTAAATATATCATCTTAACTGTTTGAAATCCTTATGAACAGAATATTCATAAAGCAAGCTACAGAATGAATACACTATAAGAGTCACAGTATTTGAGTCTATAAAACAAAACTAATGGTATCTTATATTTCAGAACCTATGGTATTGGATGTGAAGGCACAAATGCACCCCATGGAGCAAAGAAGGCTCAGCATAAACTTTTGCTGGCGGCGTTTTTCGGAATATTTTAAGACAACAACAAAAACAGAGAAATAAACAAATCACTGTCTTAACTAAAAAACAACAAATAAACAAACAAAAAAAACTCAAACAAAAACCAAATCCCTGTTTGCTCACATCTGCATTTCATGGTTTGGATCCAGAGTAGAAGCAAAAGTGTTGAAATATCAGGTAAGTGGATGTCACTTTGAAGGAAAAAGGCTCATTTCCAGCTCTTCTGGGTCCTTGGGCTACTGTTCCACCAAAAGAGCTTGTGTCCATCAAGAGAACACTGGTCAGAAATGTTATAAACCATGTCAGATGCTAGGTGACATCTTAGCCTTGCTAATATCAGTAGGGAAACTAATTTAACCTCTGGGTTCACAAACAGCTTAGGCTTCATCAATTTTCATTCTGATGTTTCATTTATTAAGTACTGCTGTGGCAGGCAAAGCAACGGAAGCAGCAAAAAGTTCTTTGGTTTTGGAAAGTCCCTTATGAAAAGATGTATGTGACAAAGGATGACATATCCTTCAGAAAGAGCATGTGCATGCACTTAATTTTCTCCACAGTCTGCAGTTCAACAAACGTGCTCCAAGAGGCTTTGGGATGCTGAGATTTATGTTAGGGATTAATCTACTCTTCACAAAATGCCCGAAGAGCTACAAGTGTGCACCAGGCGTTGTGAGCACACAACGTTGTGAGTGTTCAGGTACAAAGCCAAAGCCAGGTGAATTGCAGTAAAAGTATCTTTTCCACTTTAACTTCTAACCTGCATGATACAGTTAGTATGGTTAACAGAGGACTGGCAATATGGACTACTGCTAATTTAAGAGGTTCTGCATTACATTGTTTGTTTGTTTGTTTCTGTTTTCTTTTTTGATTTATTGGGTGATTGAAAGAAAAGTAATTATTTCCTCTTCCAGTTTCAGTGTCAATGCTTAAAACTTAGGCCCCTTGCTTCCATGAAGTGCATGCAAGGGAGCCCTTGAACTTTCCTCTGTACAACAAAGACCTCTTCACAAAGCTAGGTCTGTACTTTCAATGGAGAAGTTAATGCCTGCAGAAAGATATTGGAATGATGGAGAAAAGACAGTGAAGTGCTTCTTACACAAGTCAAGGCAACCTAACATCAGAGTTAATATATGGCCATTTGTCTTTTTGGAATAAATTAACATGTTTAATTACATAGCTTGAAGCTGCACAAAGTTGTAAATACTGCTGCAATGGTTACTACCTTCAGTAAAGCAGGCATCTTGGGTGCAAAACTTGATTTTGAGAAAAGCTGCAAATTTTAATGTAAAGCTTCCTGTTGAATTTCTTCCCAGTCAGTTTTGTATCCTAAACACATCAGATGCATTGTAAAATTAAACTAACTGAAGCAGATATAGCACTGGTAAGTAAAGAATCAAATAAAAATAATACCTTTTAAATGCAGAAACTTTTTTGAGTTTGCTTAATTGATGGAAAGAATAATTTGATCTGTTTGGTTGCTTGAGAAGGAATTACGTACATAGCTGGAAACGTGTAGGTGGTTCCCCTCATAGCTGACACTTCAAGGCAGAGAGTTCTCCAGATGTGATTAGGAGGCAGAGGAACAAGGGTTATTCATAAGACATGAAGGTTACCAAAGTAAGACCTCTTGTCCTTACTGAGTCAGGATTCACACAAAGCAAGCCAGCTGATTCCATTATTTATATTAGTTCTCTGTAGCCAACCATATTCTTTCATCAGTATGATAGAAACTAGAGAAAACACAATGAATGCTAGAATCCTGTGTTGTGTATATCTTTGCTTATCAGTTTGAATCTATGGTGGAAGAACAATTAAAGTTTTGACATTTATATTCTTTTTCTTTTTGTATATATGTAATCATAATATTTATTATTAATTGTGTCTCTCAGGTTTGAATTCTTCATGTTTCATTGTTTTGGTTCTAAACACTCAGAGGACATATTTTTTTTTTAAATTTAAAATAATTGTTTTCTTTGGACTTCTGTGGAGTCCTATGAAATAATTTCTGATAGTGTTTCATTCAAATAAGTCTTGTTTCTTCAGAAAATTAAACATCTGACAAATTTAAATTAACAGTATTGGTTTGCTAAGTATAAAAATTAAAATAAGTTTACCTTTGCATTGTAGCTCCTTTGTGCAAATTATGGGCATTGTAATTCTCTAGTATATCATCACATGTATGCTCTGCTGTTATCCTAAATGAGCTTGCTCTTCATAGAATCATAGAAATATTTGGGTTGGAAAAGACCTCCAAAATTATCAAGTCCAACATTTAACCCTATTCTACCATTCTTACTCCTAAACCATGTCCTCAAGCACCACATCCATATGACTCTTAAGCACATCCAGGGATGGTGACTCAACCACATCTCTGGACAGCCTGTTCCAATGCCTGACAACCCTTTCAGAGAAAAAAAATTGTCCTCATACCCAGCCCAAACCTCCCCTGGTGTAGCTTTAGGCTGTTCCCTCTTGTCCTATCACAATTTACTTGTGAGAAGAGACCAGTACCTACCTCTCTACAATGTCCTTTCAGGTAGTTGTAGAGAGTGATAAGGTCTCCCCTCAGCCTCCTTTTTTTTAGACGCAGTTCCCTCAGCTGCTCCTCACAAGACTTGTTCTCCAGGCTTTTCACCAGCCTAGTTGCTCTTCTCTGCACCCGCTCCAGCACCTCGATGTCTTTCTTGTACTGAGGTGCCCAAAAGTGAACACAGTACTCAAGGTGGGGCCTCACTAATGGCTGAATACAGGAGCACGATCACTTCCCTAGACCTGCTTGCTACACTATTTCTCACACAAGCCAGGATGCCATTGCCCTTCTTGTCCACCTGGGCACACTGCGGGCTCATATCCAGCTGCTTGTCAATCAGCATCCCTGGGCCCCTTTCCACTGGGCAGCTCTCCAGCCACTCTTCCCCAAGTCTGTAGCGTTGCATTGGGTTGTTGTGATGCAAGTGCAGAACCTGGCACTTGGCCTTGTTGAAACTCATACAATTTGCCTCAGTCCATCGATCCAGTCTAAGTCCCTCCCTAAAGCCTTCCTATCCGCAAGCAGATCAACACTCCCACACACCTCTGTGTAATCTGCAAACTTACTGAGGGTGCATTCTATCTCCTCATTAAAGTAATTGATAAAGATGTTAAACAGAAGTGGTCCCAACACTGAGCCCTGAGGAACTTGTCACCAGCTGCCAGCTGGTTTTAGCTCCATTCACCACCACTCTCTGGACCTGGCCATCCGGCCAATGTTTTATCCAACAGTTAAGGCATGCCCATCCAGGCCATGAGCAGCCAGTTTTTTCATGACGATGCAGTGGGAGACAGTGCCAAAGGCTTTACTGAAGTTCAGGTAGACAATATCCACAGCCTTTCCCTCATGGACCAGGCAGGTCATCCTGTCATAGAAGGAGATCAGGTTTGACAAGAAGGACCTGTCTTTCAGAAATCCATGCTGACTGGGCCTGATTACCTGGTTGTTCTGTAACTGGTATATAACCAGTATATTCTTCTGTAACAGGTATACACACCTGTTCTTCTCCCAGTGTGTAAGAAGAAAGAGAATAAAAAATATCTTGAGGAAGCACTGGCTGCATGTATGTCACCATGTATATCTCGCCAGGATGTGTGAAGGCAGTCAGAAGTACCTACTTCTATGCAAAGCCTTTCTGTCCTCAGAAGTCTCCCATGGGCTGTATGCTCCCTCAATAGAACTGGAATGTGGATAGCACAAAGCAGCTACAACACTAACATGAATGAGCATTTAGATATGATTAAGGGAGTGGAACATCTCCCTTATGAGGAAAGGCTGAGGGAGCTGGGTCTGTTTAGCTTGGAGAAGAGGAGACGAAGGGGCAACCTCATTAATGTTTATAAATATGTAAAGGGCAGGTGTCACGAGGACAGGACCAGGCTCTTACGCATACTTCTTTCACTGCAGTACTGCTATCCTGCACAAGGAAGAAAAATTCCATTTTATTCATTTTTCAGAGCATATTAGGATCCCATGATCTGGCTGTGACCAAAACACCAGTCACTCACTGAAGCTTTGAATGAGGTCTTCTCTTCCATGCAAGGATGCTATTAGTTTTTCTGGTTAAGTTGTCACAACTTGGTGAGTGCTACCAGAGGGGGCTTTTAATAACAGGCATGTTTCCCTATAAAACTATAAGTAGAAGTAAATTTGAGGTACAAAGCTCCTGAAAATGGAATTAGGGTGTCTACTTTCTGATGAAAACAGGACAGAACTTCCTTTTTGTAAAGGAAGACTGTTGATACCAATGACTGTGGCAGAATGTCAACTCTGTGGCAGGGGATCCAGAACATATAAGCCACAAGGAACAAGTTCCAGGAACTTCGGAGTCACATAATACACCTGACTGTGGAAGGGATGCAGTTCAAAGTAAGTGCTTATATGAGTGAAAACTATTTCAACAACCATATAATTTATTTGAACTTTATCTTGCTTTTTATGTCTTTCTCTGCTTTGATCAGTTAGCCTGATGTACTACAGCATTTAGGTTTTTTTTAATGCTGCCACTCTTCTGTCCACCTCTGCATTGGACAAATGCCCTAGCATATGTTTTCTGTGAAAAACGAGGTCCAGTCTACTAAACATAAAAGAATCCCCAACCCTTTGGTAAGACAGAAGACCATCGTTCTGATTGCTTTGGGTAATTGTCTTCTACATACAATTTTCTCCTTCACTTTCTAAATGTGTGCAGTATAATATCTGTTTCCCTTTTCAAAATCATTGCTTTTTTTTCTGTACCATTTGGCATCTGTTCTTGAAATTAGCTGCTGATTCCTAAAGTAATAAATATGCTTGTAGATAAAGACATATGTGTCCAACCTAGCCTAGTCTACACTGACACATTCAGCAGAGTTTTAAAAAATGAAACAGTATGGTGAAGAAGCCATCATGTTATCTGGAAGAACTGGGCCCCTCAAGCCAGTGGTAAGACCAATATAGTATGAGAAAAAATTGCAGCATAGGTTGTCCCAAGTCTCTCTGCTGCAGCCTCTGACATTGATTGCCTGTGTCCTTTCACCACAGCTAAAACTGAGACAAAAGAATGAAAATGAGAAATTAACTTTTATTCAAAGAGAAGTTATACAATTTTTCTTTCATGAAGCATTTATGTAAGTGAAAATAGTATAAAATGAGATACTTGAATTCAAGATGACCAAAGGATTCTGTTTTCTAGAAAAAGTATACCTTTCTGTAAAATTTAGCACCTGTTAAAAAACCAAAACCACCACAACAAAAACCCAAACCAAATCACTTCATTTTCTTGTACTAGTACTGGTGGCCACAAATTAAAAACCACACTTCCTTTCAGGAGCAGCAGAGAGGAGTTCATTTGGAAAAGTTTATAAGCCTTGCTGAGTTCTGAGGTAATGTTTACAAGTTTAAATTTTTTTTATTTTTTTTTTTTTTTTTTGAGAAATACTGCCAGCATTTCTTACTGGATGGTGTCTCTCAGCAAGGAAACTTTAGAAACCTTGAAATTTCCCAGTACTCTGTGGAATTAACACATATTATTTTGGTTCTTTTTGTTCCTTATTCTTCTGAAAAATGGAAGTCATACTGAGTTTGCCATCCAAATATAATAAACTCACATTATCCAGAGAGAAAAAAAAACAAAATACAGTTATCACATTCAGGAAATAAGAATTTCTCCCCATCAGGGTATTTTGAATTATTTGTGCATGTATTTGGTTTTAGTGATGAATAGTTCATATTATTGTTAATTGACCATATGTATTTAATGTACATTTAAACAGCACTGGGGTTTTTTTACAGTAACATCCTGTGTTTCTGCCAGTTACCTTTCCTATGTAATACTCTTCACAGTTTGGGGGTTTAGGTGTCCATGTGGTGGTGCATTTGCTTCTGCTTGCAAGCAGAAGAAAGTTTGTGGTTTCAGTTTGCTGATGGATGTGGTGAACTTCTATACTATTCAGATACACTTTGACCAAATGATATTTATCAATTCTGATTAGTTATTTGATTTCATTTAAACAAAGTTAAACTTCACTAATCTCATAATCATTAATCTCATAATACCCTTATAGTAAAATGGTGGTGCCGCTGAATTTAGTGGCAAAATGGAGAATGAAAAAAATACTAGAAATAGCTGGGGAAACAAAACAAAACAAAAACAAAACCCAAAACAAAACCAAAACCAACATTTTATTAACTGGAAACATTTAAATTCTGTTTCCATCCTGTATGTGCTCCAGGGAAATCCCACAGTGCTGGCTAGTTAGCCATGTGTCTGGAAATGCTGGGATAACCAGCCTGCTTTCCAAGTGCTGTTTCAGAGCTCTGTAGCAAGGAGAGTTGGGTGGTTGCGAATGGGCAACTCTGGATCAACTGGGTTGCTGTGGAGTTATAGGACTTGGAAAACCCAGGGAGCAGCTCCAGAACTAGATGTCCCACAAGTGCTGCATGAGGAACCCCAGCAACTTTTTACTTTATATGAAGCTTCATGGACACCCTTCCTGTCATGTAGCAAGTCAGCATTTTTCCACAGAATCCTATTTCACTGAAAATTAAGGCCAGGTCTACTGCTAGGAAGCACCTCAAGCAAGGGTCCCCACTGGTCTTCTTACCAAAGTCAAAGTAGAGCATATGAAATCCAGACATCTCTCATAGTTTAATGAAAGGCAGCTACTGATAAGTTACTCTTCTAATGTTACAAATATTTCTTAAAAATTGTATTGTTGGATTGTGATGTATGCATGCAAAATTTGTTGCAAGGTGCATGGGTGGAGTTCAAATACTGGAGTCTACTCTGGAGTTTTAGTTTAGGTGAGTCTTTCACAGATGGGAAGTCAATGAACAGGAAACAAATTGGGGTTTAGTGAAGCTACATTGCTCTCATTATCAGATAGGTTCACTGATGAAGAAATGACATTGCAATCTTATTGTCTGAAAACTGGTTAGAGAGAGGCTTTCATGTTCTGTTTTATATGGAGTCATCACTGCTGGGCAATGACTCACTCTTGGGACTCCTAAAGACTATTACAATATAAGTAATTACACTTCTCACAAAACATCAAACATCTAATGCTCACAGTAGTTTAACTACTTTTGATACAGCTCAAAAATCTTTGTTTATTCTGTTTCCTGCCACTTAATACCCAAGCAGCATTTACTTTTACATCTTGTAAAGACTCTCCACCGTAAATAGAACAAAACTGCTTATGGTACCATTTCCATTGAAGAGCAATGCCACATTGTAAATATCTTATAATTCATTATTCAGTTCACACATCATGAAAACTAACTCCTTTTCTTTAAAAGTTCAAATGGAATTGGACTAGTCATTTTTTTTTCTCTTTTAGTTTTAGAAAAACACTCTCTTTTTTTCTTTCCTAGTTTATTTGCCTCAGTCCTGGTATGTAAATGAAAACTGGATGCTTCATCCAATTTCAGCTGCTAACAGAAAGCACTAATGGAAGTTTGCTCTGATGAGATGTGACACTGCACAGAAAAAAAAAAAAAAAGACAAAGATATTAGTGTAAAGGAATTTTTATACTTGTACCTGTTTAAACAAAAATGAGGGTGTGTTTCTCCACAGGATAAAATAATCCACCTCTCAGTCAGAAAAGGCCATTTCATATCTTAGTCACAATAGATAGAGACACTGAAAAAAAACCAAGAAAATAAAGACATCTGCTACAATTTGAACTAAAGCCACTATCTAGTTTGCAATTTGTTTCTGTTTAAAATGTTAGCAATTTTTGGTATGATATTATGTATATTATATAACTGATCCTGAAGCTTTCTTCTTTTATAATTCTACTTACTGTTTTTAACACTTGGTGATCACTGACTCTTAATAAAAAGCTTCCCATAAGCTTCCAAATAAGCTTGTCTGGAGGAAAAGGAGAGATCTTAAAATGCAATGAGAACAGAAAACAAGAGGATGTACTAACATACTGGAAAGACTTAAGCTTCGAAAATAAGCTTGGAGTATTTCTGAGGCTTGCTATATAGCACAAGGAAGACATGGATCTGTTGGAATGAGTCCAAGGGAAGGCCATGAACATCATTAGTGGGCTTGAGCCCTCTGATCAGGTCCTGGCCTTCCAGTACCTGAAGGGGCTCACTGAAAAGCTGGGGAGGGACTTTTTACAAGGGGATGTAGTGATAGAACAAGGGGTAATGGCTTTACACTGGAAGAGGGCAGATTTAGCTTAGACATTAGGAAGAAGTTCTTCACTTGGAGTGCGGTAAGACACTGGCACAGGTTGCCCAGGGAAGTTGTGGATATCCCGTCCCTGGAAATGTTCAAGGCCAGGTTGGATGGGGCCCTGAGCAACCTGATCTGGTGGGACGTGTCCCTGCTCATTGAAGGGTGGTTGGACTGGAGACCTTTAAAGGTCCCTACCAACCCAAACTGTTCTCTGATTCTATATAGCAAACTGTCCTTGAAAAGGGAAGGAGCACTTGACTCTGTATCTACTATATATATTGTTGTGCACCTTTAATAACTGTGCAATTTATGGCAATACCTTGACTTTGCTTCTATGTTACCACTAACACCTATTTGCTACAAAAGGTGTGACACTGAAGAACGTTTTAAATGTGTCTCTTCTCATATATAGTTAATTCCTTGTGGTTGTTTCCTAAATTTCCTCAGAAAAATATGCATTTTTTCTTCTATTTGTATTACAACAGTGTGTTAAACTTACCAAATTCAAGTGGCTAATCCCTTCAAAGGCATACATGCTAAGTCCTAAACTCAGCTAAGTCCTTGAATGTGCTTTACTTCCATCTGGAAAAAAGCATTTGACTTGATTATTTATAGAATCTTGGTTTCTAGTCAGGCTGGAAGTTGCAACAGAAATGTTCTTAAGACTGTGACTCATTGGGGCTTGTTGAGTCACAGGTAATAAACAGGATACTGGTAATATTGTACAACATTTACTCTTAAAGCAACATTTCAAAAGTGTTCTGTTTTCCTCCTTTCTAAGAAATCAGATTGGCGTATATTCAAAAAAGGGAGGCAGTGGTCCCATTGAAGTCATGTTTTTTTTTCTGCTATGCTGATAATGTTTTGAAATTTTCCATGTTTCTAAACACACTGAGTATAAGGCAGCTTTGGTAGGCAGCGCCACAGGCTACCTTGAGCAGTCATAATCATTACTACTTAACAGTTCCATGTGATCTTTAGATTATTTTGGAGTTCTTAACTGCACTGGCAATAAAAATGCTCCATGTGAAAGTTAGTCAGATCTGTTACTTCAAGAAGGCTCAACTAGCTACTTGCATAGCTAATAAACAGAGGAAGAGGGAATGTAACTCTTTGAACTGAAGGTGAAATATGGCAGTATTAGTAAACTTGGTATTCACATTTTAAAATGTATGTCAAACTAAACTGCCAGAACTTTATAACTTCAGAATTTCATTAATTTTTGCAGGTACCTAGAATTAGTAATAGATATGGAAGCCTTGAGGCCAAATTTTGGGTATGTTAAAACCAAAGACAAAAGTTCCTTATCTCCAGTGGCAGAATGGTTGAAAAACACCTTTTACTCTCTATGTAGGTGCTTTACTAATAGGTTTTTGGGTTTTTTTCACTTTCCCACATTGCCTGTGTCAAGGCATTTTGGTAAATTATGTGGTATAAAGTGATGTATTGATGTCTATTTTAATAACCCTTTGCACATTAATTTTTAATTTTAATTTTTTTTACCTCTTGGGAGATTTTTTTACAAAGCAGACAATGGGAAATGCTTTAATTTTTCAGGGAAGTCATTTCAAGGTTTACCTAAAATAGAAAAATAAAATAAATTAAATTTTTAAAGCTTTTAGTATATTTTGTATTTTGAAATATAAATCCAATCTTTCTCAAAGACTTTGTAGATCAAACTAGTCTGTGATTGTTACTATTTCATATTTGTGAAATATGCTATAAAGTCAAGTGAGAAATACTACTTAGAAAAGCTTCAAAGCATGTGTTCAGATACTTCCTACCTCTTTCTCAGAACATCCACTAGAAATTGCACAACACTTCTTTAAAACTATTTATTTTTCTTCGAGGACCACAAGCCTACAATGACATAGACATAAAGAGATCTATTATGACCAAACTCTGGAAAAGGGAAGAACTTGTTCAGCACAGTTTATTTTTTATGATTTTGGTTTAGACCATAAGAAAAAAATATAACAAAATAGTTCAAAGATATACAAAAGATAGCTCAGCATTTTATTCTGGAACAAAGAAATGTTCTATCTAAAAATGACTTATGTTACAGAATCTTCTTCTTCCTTCCTGGTACATATGCAGTCTAGCAGACCTTACTGCATCTGTGATTTGTATGTAGTGTAGATAAATATATAATTAAAAAGTATGTCTCTTCTAGCAGCTAAATTCCTTAAAACTAATACTAATATTGATATTTACTCCTACAGTTTCTGAAGTAATTTGCATAGAACTGGGAAACTGTTGTGACTGTGATTTTGTTTTTCTGATGTTTCTAGTGATAACAATATAATTTAACATTTTTGTGTTATTTTAAACCAAAAGTAAATTTTCAAGGTTTATATAAAATCTTGGTCATTATACTTGAGGAAGGGAAGAGTTTAAAAATCTCTTCATTTTTTTTAATATTGATAAACACTATCAATTTTGTCTATGGTAAGCTGTCAGAAATAGAAGACATTTGTCAACATTAAAATAATTTTCTTTGGAATTAAGCTCTAACAAGTTTTGAAAAGTAAAAGATATTGCTTACCTATTTTATAGAAACACTAATTCCAGTAAAAACTGGTATTTTGAGATAACTTGGCTCAATATAAATTGTGAAGACTACAGCTCTTAAAATCTTTAGATTTCTTAGATTTTCCTAGTGCTTGATACAGTCCAAAGTTTAATCTAAACTACTTCAGAGATGTAATATTTAAATTCTTTCTTCTATTTCCAGTAGAAAATATTTGACAGTACTCATGAAAGTGTTCTCATCAGTATTTGACAAGATAAGCAAAGTTTCATAAAACTTTCAAATTATTTGCTCAGCTGAAAATGGTGTTCTAAGTTGTTTAGCTGGCCTGCCTATTAATCAAAAGGAGTTAATTATGTCCAAACTTGCTATGTTCTCCTCCCATGAAACAAAATGTATATGAAGTTAGCTATGGTTGAATACCTGGCAGTGGAGGGAAAAAAAAAATAAAAATTCTTAGGGTTGTATTTAAGAAGCAGGGCTATTAGACCGTTTATTAAGAAGTTCATTGTCCCTCTCCATTCTGGATTCCTAATGATACTTTTGTTAGGGTTGACCAGTACTTGCATAATGTGGCTAAAAAAAAGGTCTTACTTATTTCCAGCCATTTTAGCATACAAGGCAGCAAAATTACAGGAGCTTATGGCAGGAGTAGCACGTTCCAGCTTCCCCAATGATGAACTCCACTCAGGTTATGTTCAGAGTTTTTCCCAAATTAATTTGGTATTTTGCCTAAATGACATAAAGCATTCACCACACTTTCTCCTATACCCAGCTTTTCGGCTTTACCAGTTTGAAGTGGCGTATATTTTAACCTAAATAAAATCAAGACTATTAAGTCTCTTAAAGGCTACATATTGCATTTGTAGATACTAGAAGAGACCATCAACCCAAGTGTCCCCAGACTTATGCAACCTGATGTCTAAAATCAGGAAGCTACACTATTACTCAAATGAGAGTAAGTCAGGCTAATGGTTCTCCCACTAGGGCTTGTGCAGCCTTTGCTTTGGAGCAGACAGCTGTCATCTGCTTTTATTTCCTTAAATGTGGAGGTCAGCTATTTGGTAGTCACTTGAGAAAACAAGTGATAGTGTTCTCCAGTGTAAAAATTACTATATGTTGTTTATTTCTACACAACCTTTTATTTTCCAATAGTTCAGGCGGGTACAGCTAAAAGGAGAGAAAAAAAAGCTCAGACTCATTGTGGCACCCACAGCCCACTGTCATTTCCACTTCAGCATGAAAAATGTGCTTGGCTTGTGCTTTGGCAGAGAGAGTAAAGGAGAGGTGTTGTGATCACATCTGTGCATACCTGGGTTGGGTTTGGTAGGGCACTACCAAACAGTTATGGCCACAGAAGCGGCTGGCCAGAATATTTGCAGTGTGATATTTTTAAGCTCATGATATGCACAAATGCCATGAGTGCACAATGCATGTCAGAACGATGGTCACTCTAAGGTAAATAACTCTTTCTTTTAATATTATGTAATGTCTTATAAGTCTCAAATCTGATTTCACTTATAAAAGCTTAACTTGATTCTGGAATCAGATCAGATTTGGATCCAAAAGACTACCAATCATTCTGTCAGTTACAGATGAAAACTGAAACCTACAAGCTACACATAAAGTACAGGTCTCAGCTATCTTCTAGAGCCTTGTATTTTTATGGATGTTTTAGCCTTTGATACAAAAAGGGAAGCAAATTATTTGTCTAAACTTTGAGGTCACATGTAGGACACAATTTCCTTCTACTTGAGTGGATCAGTGTATAAATAAGAAAAAGGTGAACAGACTAGAAGGAAAAAAAAATGTGCTGCTTCTTCACTGATGTGTGTGGGTATACTACTTTTAAACCTCAGGAAATTGTACCCGTTGCGGAGGCAGGGTGAAGGAGAGAGGTTTTATCTGTTTTTCAATGATAATCTGCATAAATGCTTTCCAGAGGTCAGAGACTAAAAGTTGTAAAACGGCTTTTCCTCAGGTACTATGGCTTAAAACCAGCAAGAGAATTTACTAAATGCAAAAACTACACATTTTTACTTAAATTTTTAAATGGTACTATGGCAATAAAAGTATCCAACAGCCATAGATGCCTTAACTTATAACCTTTTAGGATGGAAGATAGTCTTCTGTTAACTGTTTTATAACGTAAAGTTACTAAGTCTTGGGTTTGTTAGGAGTTGCCAAACCACTGTCTTGAAATAGGAAAATCTACAGCCCATTCAAAATTTCAGTATGGCCTGATGTGAGGTTTTGCTTTCAGCAATAAAAATACATGAGTTGGCTAAAAATTTGCAGCTAAGTTTAGATCCTGAAACATATGCTTTGCCTAAGAAAATTTGGCTTTGAATTATTTTTTAATTTAATTTAATTTCTAGTTCTTTTCATGCATAAAAACATATATTTTCATAATGGTTATTAGAAAGTGTTTTAACTTAATCCAGTAACATATACAAAAATCTTAGGAGTATATTGAGTTATTTCCTTATAAAAAAATATTTACTTATGTAGGTGCACTTCTTAAATGTTTTTTAACATTTTTATCTATAACTTAAATTTCATTTTGCATATCCATATCTGTACTTGTCTTTGCAGAGAAATATACAGACCTTTCCATGCTGTTATCATCAGTAATAGTGAAAAGCATAATTTATATGACATTGCTTGCCTATAATCTCTTCACAGACCAGCCTAAACATACTTTTTCACATATTTGGTAGCCAGGAGGAAAGCAGTAAAGCATAACAATTATCAAAATACTTTCTTCCTCTTCTGTGATAGATGCATTAATCAGATTTAATCACAAATGTTCACATAAATATGAGTATAACAGAGTTGTCTGTTCTTTAAGAATCAGAGGAAAACATTATTTTCACATCATTTGCAAAGTAAAAAAAGGAAAAATCTGCATTGTTCCACCACAGCTCTGATTAGTTGCTCTCTTTCAAAAGGGCAGAGAGGGAAGTCCATGGGTCAGGTATTCAAATGTGCACTGTGAAGCTAGAGGTCTCATTACTTTAAAAGTGTGATCTCCTAAGTATTGACACTATTTCCAGGGACAGAGTCAGAACACTTAGAAATCTTCAAGGTTCTCCAAAGGCAAGAGTTTAGTACTGAAGGTATAAAGATGATTGAACACACTGAATACACAGGTCTTTCCTCCTACTCATTCATATTACCTGAAATCACTCTCTAGTCTAAAATATTTTTCTTTCCTAGAGCAAAACCAGTCCTGATGTGGCCTGGCCTCTACCATAGCTTCTACCACTTCTGTTGATTCAACACTTCATTAAACTAGAGCTGTTCTTTCACTTCAGCATGTGTTTAATAGAGCCACAACTGCCTACCTGCCATCTCTGTACATTTCTGCTATACTGAATTGTGCTTTAAAAAAACTTTTCTTGTCTTACTGTCAGTTCAAAATGTAACAAAAACCAAAAGGACCACCAGCATAGCTTATAGATTATACATAATACTTTAATAAAGTTTGATTCACTTGTAAAGGGAGTCAGGGAGGGTACCAGGAAGGCAAGAGAATTGCAGTTTCTATTGACTCACACCAAAAAACAGTGACCCAAGTTTTGAGTCACTTACTTCCTACAGATAAGAACTCTCCTTGACGAACTAAAAAGTGCATCTCTGAATAGCAACCAATCCTAGGAAAGCAAGAGATGAATCTCAAGGCTTTTCCTCAGAACTTACACACAGGACAACAAAGAATTAATATATCATGCCACTGAAGTCTGGCTTTGAATATATACAAGTACTCTTAGTGTCAGCTGAGGTTTGTGTTTTGTTCTTTTGGTCCTGCAGTTTCATGAATACAGGACCTTCTGTGAAGTAGCAAAACTGTAGATCAAAACCATTATGTATATGTAGCACAGCTGTCAAAGAATGGAGAGATGTCTCTCCTAATCTCACTTCCTTTTTGCTCTGAGTACCAGTTTTTTCCAGAAATCTTTAGACAGCTTATACTACAACAGTTCTCTTTGACATGTCTCTGCTGCAAAGCATTTGAGCTTGAATGCCAAATACTCCACTTTTGGAGTCTTACACATGCAGTTACTCTTGGGAAAATCCAACTAAACAATTGGCATTTAATTTTCTTGGCAATCAAGAGCTCTATAATCTGAGACAGACTTCACTACTTTAT
Source organism: Apus apus (assembly GCF_020740795.1). Taxonomy (NCBI): domain Eukaryota; kingdom Metazoa; phylum Chordata; class Aves; order Apodiformes; family Apodidae; genus Apus; species Apus apus. Next base: position 92,820,230 of record NC_067282.1, on the reverse strand, counting down.
TGAAGGTGGTGAGCTGTCCTTTATTGGACATGTAATGTAGTGCTACACTGTAAAATTATGTTCAGGAATTATAGAAGATATTTCTTCATTTCATTCCAGTGAATGAGAATGGGAAGCAGACAGCTCTCTTCTAGTGGTATGTGAGAATTTGTATTGGAGAATATGGCTTACTATAGACTTAATCTCTACTGAAAGGCAAGTGACATATGCTCATCTCCGCCTTCTTTTGTGTCATATTTCTATGCTGCATCTACAATATTTCTGATATTTGTGGAGGAAAAATTTTGCAAATTTAGCTCTGTTGGCAAATGAGTATGAGGTCAGCAGTAAGATCAGCCCAGCATGGATTTTTTCAAAGTCACAAAGTATTTAACTTTTCATCCCACTTAGGGGGATAAAAATTAGTTGTTGTTTTTTTTTTTTTCTTCTCCCCAACATGCAACTTGTGTAATAAGTTAAGGGACAGTGCCACAGTAACTATAGTAAGTTACTTTCTTCTCTTAGTGGATTTGGATTTATTTCAGTAACAAATTTGTCCATTCAAAAGCCGTAAAGATGGAACACAGAATTTTCTTTCCTTTCAGAGGTTATCTAAATTTTAGCATTTCTATCAATGTAGACAGTGTTTTCCTCTCTTATAATCTCCTCCTTTAAAATTAATTAATGAACTAGTCCATAATTATATGTGCTTCCTATTCCAGTAAAGAGGAAGGAAGCTTCCAAATCAAATGGACGTCAACTGGGCTGCAACTTCTGTTGAATAAGTATGTATCTACAGCAGGAAAATCTCTTCTATTGCCAAAACATAAACTCGTCTTCCTCTCTTTAATGGGCAATTTAAAGGTCAAGAGCTTGAATGGAGACAAATGATGACATTATGCCTGATTATTACTTTGTTGATTTGAAATGTAATTCAGGAAGTGACTGAAAGCTGCCTGCAAGCTGATTATTACTATTCCATTGCCCTCCCATCAACAAAAATTCAACAACATACAGATATATTTGCCTGGAAAATAATAGTTATTATGAAAATGTTCTAAGAAATACTTTTGCCACACAGTGCAGTGGAAAAGTTAGTTTCCTTTCTATACAGGATGATATGTAAGTCCATAAAGATTTAGAGTAAATAGCAGTCAGAAAATGTTAAAAATTGCCTTTATGTTTGGATTATGCTCACACAAATCTAAGGCCAACAGCAAAGAAAGTGATCATACTGGTTTGAATATTAAAAAAAAATAAATATTCTGAAGGTTTTCCTTAGAGAAAATATTTGTAAAATGTAATGGTTTATTCACAGTATTTTTTTTTTTTTTTAAATAAATAAAAAATATACTTGGTAGCAAGCTCTTTCCAGTCTTCATTTATATTAGTCACTCCCTAGGCTGTATTAAGCTTTTCTATTACTTGATCCCATCAATTTCATTTCTGCTACACAGAGTAGTACCAAATAAATTCCTATAGCATTTTCCCTTATGCTTTAGTTTCACTAGTTCATCAGGGAACCCCAGGATTTTCAGTATTGCTCTGGGGGAACCGCAGTGTCAATAATTAATCGCTTTTTTCTTGGTGATGCTCTCCTTTGTAACCCTCTCTTATGCCTGCAAAATACTCACAATTTCCATTATTCCCTCAATTTCTCTTCTAATCATGTCCAGTTCTGTATCCAGGATGCGATCAACAAGTCTCTGAAAAAGAGTTTTCAAGAGTTTTTGACCTCTTTTAAACCTCATTAAGGTTCAGTTGGAACTGCATTCTTAAAAAAACAAGTACTGTAAAAAGAGAAACAGATAAACTACATAGTTCCTGCTATTCTTTCCCAGTAACACCTTTTGTTATGGGAGCGGTGGCCTTTGTGAATACAAATGAAATGGAAGACCTATGCATAGTATGATCACAAATTAATTAAGCTTCATTACCAAGGACAGACCCCTTCTCTTGCATCACACTGGCACTTCTGTGCCCACTTGCATCTGGTTGCTACTGGGTTTTAAAAATGAAATTCCAACAACAAATTTTGGGGTTCTGTGAATGATAAAACATATAAAAAATAAGTTGTGCATGAAACTCTTCTGACTCCCTGATCTTTCCATCCAAACTAAAAGCCAGGCATTCAATTATTTAGTAATTAATACAATGATTCCACAATATGACTTCTTTTACATGTCTAGCTTGGGAAAAGCTATCTCATTTACAAACCCCTGCTGATTCTCCCTGACACCCCACACCCCCCTCCTCCCCCAGTTAGCACTGCATTTGTAGTTTCAATTCAGCAGGGACAATTTTTTAAGTTTAAAATACAAACTCCCATCTTATAGACCAGAATAGCTGAGAAACTTCTATATTTTGTGTCTATTTCCTTATCTCATAATAATGTATTCATTAATTTTTGGATATGTGGGTTAGGTGTGTTTATAAAGTCATCTCAGTTTGTTTTTAAGATTTTTTAAAAAATGGGTCATACAGCTTTGATACTGCTCGCCTTCACTTCGAGCTTACACAGTTCTTCAGTTAAATTTGATAATAAGCCCAAATGATAAGCAAGAACTTTGCTCAATGGCGCATAGAGCTGTACTCTGAAAAACAGAGATTGGATTTGGAACTGCTAGAAAAAGCAGAGTTTCTTTTTGCAGGGGAGGGACGGAATGGGATAAGGTTCTTTTGCAGGTGAAATCTCAACATATCCATATTCTTTACATGCTCTCCTGGTGAGCTAGCTGACTTATTTGATGGGGCAGTATAAGTTAGGAACACAGCACAGCGAGAAGAAAGGTAATTGCTATACAATATTCTTCTCACTAGGAGTAAAAATACAAGTGGCTAGGAATTTGTAAGTTATTGCTCTATCTAGAATAAACACCAGCATGCTAAAAGTTTCCCTATAGTAGAGCACTAGCTCTCAGGATTTGGCTGATTGTGAATGGCCAGCAGTTTTCAGATACCAACGTCAGTAAAACCACTACCTACATTTATTTTTCAGGGTGTTTCACAGACTCTCAAATTGCTTGTCTCCCTCTCTACACGTATTATGCACTGGGAACTTACACAGTCAGAAGTATTATTGGGTCTGGCTGAATGCCCTGGTCTCTTCTCTGAAGGACAGCTCTTTCTGGAGGGCAGAGGGCAATGTAGCACTACTGTAGCAGTGTTTTTAACAACTGGGCAATGTTTTGCTGCTCTTTTTCGCTATCCAGCCAACACTCATATTATTGGCTTGTGTGAAATACAGATTGCAACTGTAGTCAGATGCGATTTCCCACAATTTGGAGTTTCATGAGCATTAATCATTTTGCGTACTTGTTTGGCACTGATGAGCTGTTAATCAAAGATTTGCTTTTAGTGCTGATGCTTTTAGGCAATCTTGACATTGCAAACAACTGCCTTATGCTTTAACACCTGTGCACTCACAATAACCCAGCACCTGCTAGTGTCCATGCAGTGTGATTTATGGGCCTAGAGATAGAGTCCTGAGGGCTTTCTGTAGCTCTAGCCACCAGCACACCTGCTCTACAGTGCACACCAGGGTACTGGGGCCTCTCTTCCACTTTGGCAGTGCAGACAGAGGCTGCAAAACAGCCTGGGTGGGCACTGCAGCGGAGACTCAGCAGTAGTTTGCCACCACTCTGGTGCTGTGGGGGGAGCCCGGCAGCCCCCTATGTCAGGGAGGCAAAGGCCACTGGAGGGATTTGAATGCATCTGTGGAGGGGCGCAGACCTGGCACTGAGCCCAGACCAGTGGGGCCATTTTGACAGGAGGGGCTGCCCCCAGGGGAGCCCAGAAGCTTCCAGAAGGCCCTGCCATCCTGGTGTGGGTGTGTGTGAGAGATTTCCCCTGAGCCTTGCGTGCACAACCAAAGTGGCATCTCCAAACTTAGGACTATAGGTCTGAAAGATATTTAAGCATCCAGTATGTACTTCTGTACCTGCCTCTGTAGTTTGACCCCTAGCTGACACACAGTGTTTTGAAGTGTTTGGAAAATCCTGACCCAGATACAGATAAATCTTTAATTTAGTTTGCTATTGGCAATACTTAAAATGCCAATTTTACAAATGAAGCAACTAATTAAGATAACAAAAATAATATATTTTTCTACCCTGCATTTCTGCACAGGTATACTTAGATGGCAGAATCATGTTGGCAGCAGGTTCTAACCTTCTTAGTTGATAATCCATTTTGCTTTAAAAAAAAAAAATATAATGAACTATTTGTTTTATTTGGCACTAGCACTCATTCAGCAATCAGAACAACTACATGTGTGGTAGCTTCTAATTTCTACACCCAGAAATTATTTGTTACCTGTTCTTCTGACTCAGTAGAGATTATTAAAAAACACTTTCTGTAATTTCTCGGAAATTATAGGATTTTGGGGGTTTTATTATACAAATGTCTATTAATAATATTTCAGCGACATCTGTCAGAATGTCTATATAGCTTATTTTTCATGTTTTATTTAATTACAGTTTGCCAGTAAGGAAACAACCGAGCATCTGTGAGAAAAATCCACTTGCTGTTGTTTCTTGAGGGTTTTTCTTTTCCTAGCTATTCCTAACCTTCTGGTTTAGAATCAGAAAGCTAGTATGTCTCTTTCTAGCAAAATCTAAAAATCCAGAGGAGGAAACTAAATCAGTCTATTCTGGTAAGATGCGTAAACTTAAAATTTGATGAAGATGAATAAACTCTCCAATTAAAAACTCTCTGATGTCACTGAAGACAGTTAAAATAGGACTTGCCTAGTGTAACTCAAGCATTCAAAATGTAGATAAATCCCTATTCAAAGCAAATTATTTGAATAGTAATTCTTACTTAGTTTCCCAGCTCAGGTAACTAACTTTCTATGTTCCACCATTGATATTCCAGTTGCCAAAGTATCTTTAACCAAGAGCTGAAGGGTCAACTCAGCAGAAGACAATCTATGCTCTAGCACTTGTCACACCACTACTCTCAGCCTAAACAGGTAAATACATTGTGACTATTGTCAGTACAAGAGAGAGGACTGCTTGCCAGCTCTGACTCTAGCTAAAAACTGTTCCTATGAAGCACTAACTGCCTTTCGTGCTCAGTTTGGGGAGAGATCACGTCTCTGTGGAGAGATCCTTTCAAGATTTTCTTCTTTACAAGCAGCAGAGAAGACTTCAGAGTAGGTTTAATGAGACCACTCAAAAGGCTGAAGCAAAGAAAACATGCAGAATGCGGCTGGATAAATACGACCCATGTTTATGCCATCAAAGTGTTCTTATCAAAGCAGAGTGGATACATGCAGAGTCCTGGATGGGAATGGTCCTTGTCATCTTTTAACTATCAAACTCCACAGAAACAAATTTATTTTTATCAGTGTACAAGCATACACAGCTATCATGTTCCAGTTCTCAGGCAGATTGCCAGACACTCCTGAATTTACTGGCCATTGTGAGCAGTGGGAATAGGGCATAAGAGTGAAAGGAAGATGAATCTGTGAGGTTTAGGAATGTAGGGCTGGGTTAGGCAGCTAGCGTAGACAGGAAAATTCCATTCTTCACACTTCAGTGTACTCTGGGTTAGTATTTATGTACTGGAAAAGGTATAAAAATGGGCTTTATGAAGGTCAGATCAATGTTTTAGTAAAGTCAAATAGGTGGAGTATTAGATGAGAGAGTGTGCACTTCAATTTCAGGATAACTATGTTAGAGAATAAGTGTCAATCCATGTGACAGCTGTCTTCATTTAGGATAGAAAAGGTTCTTTCCAAACTGAAAAAAAAAATGAAAGGAAACAAACCAGCTTCTTTCCTGAGACTGAAAGTTCAGTGTTCAGTTTTCTAGATTTTTAAAAGTGAAGATATTCCACACCCATGCATACCAATGCTTCTTCACTGAAGAAAGATCACTAGCTTGGAAAACCTAATCCTGAATCTCTTACCTCCAGAATTTTTCCTTTAGTGTTCTGTGTGGTTTAACATGACAATATACATACCACTGTATAATATATAATACACATATAATGTAAATACATTCAAGGAGCATCTGAACAACCATCTCTAGTCATGTGATTTTGTTTTAGGTAGACCTGGGAGGAGCATGGAGTTGGACACGGTAATCATTATGGGTCCCTTCTAATTTAAGATGTTCTATGATTCTAACTGATCAGCATCTATCCAAGTTTAATATGGAAATACAGTAATATATTAAACGAGTATGAATATATTCCAAATGTAAAGAGAGAGGACTAAATAAAGCATGTTAACAAATAATTAATTTTATTGTTTTCACCATCATTATCTGGCTGAATTGTTCCTCACCCTCAAAATCACCCCATTGACTAAGAAATCCATCCTTTGCTAATAGGATGTATTTTCATCAAGTTACGAATGAAACCTCAACGTCATTTTGTGACCATTCATAAAAGAAGAAAAAAAATACATTTTTTTGTTGTGGATTTATTGGTGATTTCCAAATGTTAAAATATTTGAAGGAAAATGGAATCAGGGAAGGAAGGAGGTGAGGAAGGGAAGAGAGAGTAAAGGGATACGGAAAAGAGAGCAAGAGTAATTGTTCCTGTTTCACAGTATTCAAGAACTCTAACTAGTTTGTGTTGTTTTTTTCCATTAACCCATTGTAAGGGATTTTTTTTTCAGTTGAAGGCTTTGCAGAAAAGCTTCTAGTTCTCTGGGGATTTGATAAAGCAGCTGTTGTCACTGTGTGAAGAAACAATGCACAGGTGCCGGGAGTGTTTTTCAGCTGGCAATTTAGAAGCAAATACAACCACGTCCCAAGAGGGATAAAGAGCATTACAGACTTTATTATTACTCTTGTGTCTCTAGCTTTCAGAAGTGACACTACAGAAAAGACTGCACACAAAGGAACTTTCGGAAAGGATTTTAGTTTTCGTCCCTGTTCCCCTCTTTTTAGTAAATGGTTTTCATGCATTAGGGGATATTATTTTTATTTTAGTAGGTTACAGCCTGACAAAAACTTCACTAGTGTAGTAGGTTCCAGCAGGTGGTGGTGAGCTCAGTCTAAAGGTCTCATCTCTGTTTAGCAGAGCTTACATTTGTGTACTTTAAAGCACTTGCTGGCTTAATCAAACATCTGGTTAAACACTGAAAAAAGGGAGGAAGGGGGCAACTGTAAGATACAAATGTGACTGTTATTTAATTGCATTTCCTACAGATGAAATCATTAAAATTAAAGAAAATATCAGTATAGCCAACGTTAACATCCTGAATAACCTCAGCTCATGTGGGTTACCAACCAAATATACTACCAAAACACACTCAGATTAGAGAAGGAAGCTTCATCTCCTTCATCATATGTTTTTATTCAGTTCTACTGTAGAAACACTAACACATTCTAGTGTTTTAGAAGTCAATCAATAATCTTACTTGCAACTTCAGATCTGGATTAAATCTTATCTAGATAATTATTTTCCATGTTACTTTCATCTTAAAAAGTATGAAACTGATGCCAAGTTTTAATATGTGGAGAAATTCCATGATTTCTTTTTTGATCCTCTATGAATATTTTTGTTCTTGTACCATGTAAAACAGTGAAGAATTGGGTCAGTTTTTTAAAAGTATTTAAGTACACATGGAGACCCACTGAAATCAATAACTGCTCAGATACTTAAGCTCAGGCAAAAGCTTTCAGACTTAAAATGAGCCTTTTTGACATTCATTTCTACTCTCCTTGATTTTAGTGAAGTTAAAAAGGATATCACAAACATGGCCAACAAGGTGAAAGAACCTGGATTTAGGAGAAGAAAGGACTGAAAAAGGAGTCAATTTTCAGCAGTGGAATAACAAAAATGGATAGAGGAGACTGCAAAGTGAGGCATCTTTTGTGTAAATTGCAGATGAATTAAATATGCTGCTGGTGGCTTAAATAAGATCTTCTTGGTCTGCCTACTGTCTATTTTTTTCCTCCCCCCCCCCCTTTTTTTTTTTTTCCCCTTAATTTTTAAAATATTCTGATTGGCTGGAATTTTCTGAATCAATGCATAAGGCTAAATTGAATATTAAGTTCTAATCTACTTTCTGTTATCTGCACAAACCTTAAGCTTCAAGAGAAATTTCTATTACGGCAGTAATATTACTGACAGTTCAGACCTTATCATATAACTGGATATCAGCCTGTCAGCAGCTTGTCTTTAAATGCATACCTAATGAGTCTGAAAGTCTACATTTTGTTAGTGCATAATAATCTGAATGGTTCCTTTAGGGGTGTCAGAGCTTGATATTAGAGTTATACAATCATATATAACTGAATATCTTTTTTGTCCTAATCATAATTTAATGAGACAAAAAGTGTAGTCTCACCTGCTCTGAATAGGTTCTATCACATTTGTATGACCTCTAGCAAATAAGCATTCTTCCCTCAGTTTTCTTGGTCGTGAAATAATTATTAGCTCTTAAACTTTTGTGCAAAGTATATTAAATTGTAATAAATAATATAATTTCTGTGTTAGTAAAGAATGCTACCCTTAACAGCACTGTAGCTGCTGATAATTACCACTACCTCTAAAGTAGATTATAATTTTCAATTAGATTTTAGTAAACAAATTTTGACATTACTACACTCTCTAATAGCTCTCTGCCCAGGGGTACAACCAGGAGCTTGTAATTGTGAGAGACCGGTTTTCAATGATGAGTTGAAAAAGATTTTCTACTTTCACTACTGATAAATCCAGTTTAGTTTCTGGGTTTGAAAAAGTTTGATTTGCTGTTCAAAAACACCATAATATATAGTACAAGACTGTGCCTTGGAACATTAAAAAATGCCTTTTGTTCCTCTTCTTTTTTATAAATGTGTGTTTAAACATACATGACAAATATGCACAGCTTCATAAGTAAACACATCATTTTTCATAGTAGATAACAGTTGTTTGTATCTTTCTTCTTAAAATGCATATTTTCTAGCATTTCCACTAAACCATCTTTTTTGAATGTTATAGAAAAGTGTGGAAATATGCACAACTGAAACAGCACACCTCTTCTTTAACTTTTACATCTTTCTGAATTGGATGATAAACTGTTTTCCAAAGAGATACTTTTTGATGCTTTTTGAATAGCATTGTTCAGACATGCCCAGTAGAGAGAGAGCAAAATATAATCTGTAATCCCTAATGTTCCATAAAGTAGACCTATGGAAGGAATTAATTGTGTGTTTTTTTAAGAAATCCATGTAATTTCCATTCTAAGCTACTGAGTTAAGCCAATGTTTGGGGGAGAATGAGGTGAAAAAAGGACTGGAATACAAGAAGTCCAGAAGTAATCTGAGAGATATTGAAATTTAATCATGCACACATTTTGTGGCAACATTCTGTTTATATGTATATGCTTTATGCTAGAGAGATAGAGGGGACATATAAAATTTAAGAAGAGAAGGACAGATGGAAGACATGTAAAGTGACTCTAGTTTGAGCCTTACATTTTAAAACTACATATTGAAACTATACTGCTGCTGGGTTGTGCTCTCTGTGTGTATCATGCAGCTGACTTAGCCCCTTTCACTTTCTCGTACATACTTCTATTTATCTAACACCTTCTAACACATGGCAAGAGTGTGGAGAAGTACTTAGAGCTGATGCATACTGTTATCTGAAGTTATTTTTTAATTTCTCTCTTCCCAGTCTTTAGAAAATCTTGGTAGTTCTTTGTCAACACATCCTTGTGTCAGTCCATAATGCACAACAGACAGAAACTAGTCTCATGGACTTAGAAAGATGAACGGGAAGTAAAACTGTTGTGTAACACCCATGTCAACAAACCAAGTGCTTTATTGAACATGGAGATCAAGATGAAATATTCTGCAATCTTTATGTTGATACCAAATCTAGAGAAAGTAAAGGGAACCTTAATCATAAGCAAGTTAAAATATTGGTAAATAAAAAAAATAGCATATAAGCTTGCTTTTAAAATAATTGGGAATAAAAATAAATTCACAACACTAGTTGCAGATTTCAGCACCATTACATATCTCACTTATATTTAAAAAAAACACCCAACATCAGTTTAGCAGAAATGTCTAAAGCTTGCCTTTATTGACTGATTAGTTTAAAAGTGGCTAAAAAAAAGTATTTAAAAGTTTAAAATTGTTAACTTATCCAAGAGACGCCAAACGGGCAAGCATGTGACAGCACTTAAAAGCTGATGCAATTAATATTCATGATGCTTTAAAGAAATTAATCTCTCTTTTTCTCTTTCTCTTTCCTTCTTTGTTACCACTTGGTATTATGTCAGAAACTGGTACTTTGCAACCTGCTGAAAAAGGAAAGGCACATATTTTTTTGACATTCAAGAATTTAATTTTCCAACCAAATGCTATGTATTGAAATATCTTCACAGAATGGTTATAAGAAAAAAAATAAAAATCATTTCAGGCAGAAAATCTCAATAATTTTGATAAGTAAATAATATTTTCACAGATTGTGTGAAGTACATATGAAAACAATAGCCAGTGTAAACAACTACACAGTTATAGAACTCAATATCTTCTGTTCTCTTTCTTTGGAGTTTAGAACAAGTGTACAGACTAGCCTTAGTATGTATGGAAACCATAGATATAAACAGTCTTGAAATTAGTTAAAAGCTGTCTTAAATATTATGAGCTTGCATTGAAAAGGACTTTGGACTAGATTTCTTACAGAGGTCCCTTTGAACCTAAATTACCCTATGATTCTAAGTCTGGCTCATTAAAGGTTTAGGCATCAGACAAGCCTGTACCTATTTAGCTGCCTTTCCAGGTGATAGGTGTTCAAGGCATCTTGTTTTGATTTTATTTTTTAATATTAAGAGAATGAGTTCGCTGCACCTTTAGTAACATGAAGGACTAGCAGACGAGGGGTGTGCTTGCAAGATTAAGTCCTTCATAATCATAAAGTTTTAGAGCTTGCTAGGGAAACAGCTAGAAATATCAAGTAGAAAATTATATGGGAAGATCTAAATGGAGAAGGAAAGCTAATTTTCCCATGTTGGAAGACAGACTACAGCAGTACAAGCCACATAAGAATTGCTCACCTTAGAATCAGCCTGAAGATGTAATGTCTTGCTGTCTATATACAGACTATTTACCTAGAGAGGGTAGCTAGCACGATAAACATTGGTAGTACAGTTAAGTCACCAGGGAATATCATAACTCACATGCTCGAGTAAAAGTTGTAGTGCTTAAATCTGAAAGACAAGAAACAGACTTGTAATCTTATGTGCCAAAGTAATCCTGTTACTTCCTCTTTGAACTTCAAGCCCCATTTTTATATAGGAAAAAACTGTAATTCCCTGGCTAAAAAATGACAACCTTATTTCCAGCACCTAACCAAATCTTAACTAAGTCTTTGTTAGGACTGATACTCCAAAAAAAGTTCTTTGCGCTGAACTGAGAAGGCCTTAAGGGGGTGAGATACCAAAAAATATCTCATCTGTCTGAAGTTACTGACGTCAGATATGATAAAGATTATATCCTGCTGTTCTGGATTCTTTTTATGTGATTAAGAGTAGTAATAAAATGAAATTAAGCTACTGCCAAGTCTTTAAGTATGCTATCTGGCAAAATTTTATCTTCTGTTCCAGTTTGTATGATGTTTTGTAATGAAGCAAGAGTTCACTGGCAATGCAGCAGTGTCCAGCTTTTTATTTACACTATGTTTCACTGTTATGTGTGCCTTTCTTGAATGTAGTTGATCTATAAATGTTAGTACTTTTGTCTTTAATGTTTTTTGGGGTTTTTTTACATTAATTAGTTATTAGGTCTACAGCAATTAGGTATGCAACTGCACTGGAAAATTTTCTTCATAGTTGAAATAGATTTTCGTTCTAGTGTTTGCTATAAAAATTTTAGTATAGATATCCCTATTTCTGAAAGCTATTACGGTTCTAAAGGTGTTACTATTTCTGTAAATTCCTAAATATCTGTGAGGAGCATCACGTGAGAATTATGATCTAATCATGTAATGCTGTCTTGCCAGAAAAGTTTTTCTTAAAGACTTTCATAAGCGATTTTAATACTTTTCAAATCAGAAAAAAAACAAATCCTTTCTATTTCATCAAGAGTAAGTAGAATCTCACTAGAATTTCACTAGTAGAAAAAAAGTAAAATGCAGAATTTGTAATCTTAAATTTAGCTTGCATTCTGTCACGATTATTAATGCACAAAGACTGCTAGTCATACATATTCCTCCTCTTTTTCATCTAAACGAAAGCAAGTACCCTGGAAGCAATATGTTACAGAATATGCCCTGGAGGTTCTCAGGTGTAGAATGAGTAAATTGCATAGTGATAAAATCTAATTTTACCTCCCATCACCCCACCCACAAAGAGAAACAAACAAACAAAAAGCAGTGTGGAAAGAAATCCATACTCATACACTGAAAGATAGAGATCTATAAATTACAGAGTTGTGAGAAATCATGCCAATATATTAATTCTGTAATCCCTCCTGCAAGCCAAATGAATGAATGTAGAAAAGCCTTGCTGTGAGAGAAAAGGTACTTCCAGAGTTCTCCATATGTGACGTTCAAGGGTATAAATCACTTGCTATTGAGGAACATCATATTATTGCTATGACAGTTAAAAGGCATATTGCATGTTCCCCAACTATATGCTTTCATTTTAAACTTTATACAAGCACAGTCTGCATCTTCAGTAGATAAAACATACTTCCGGTGTCTTCCAGTGATAAATGTGGGCTATCACCTGTTGCTGCCCTGTGTTTCATCACAATGAAGACTATTCACTAAGGTAATGTAACTTGAAGTCCAAGTGTACTAGTCTCTTCACACTCTGTGCACCCTCCTCTACTTCACAATGCTTATTTACTAATGTTTTGCTGAAACATTAAGATCTCTGTCTGATTTTTTTTATCCTATCACCTGTGTGTCTGTTTTGTTTTGCTCTACCATGGAACAGTGTGTTACAATCTTTGACTAGTCTTGCACTAAGAAAAAAAAAAAAATCTTTTCAAATAACTTGTTAATAATAGGTCTATTTCACCTAGGCTCAGAAACCTCTTTACAGTCACTGAATTAATAGTAATGCATGAGTAAACGTAATGGTGAAAGTAAGAAACTGAGAGTTTATTTTTTAAAGTGGGATTTGGGGGGTTGTGCCACTTTACACAAGTCTGTGTACATACACACTTGCATATATGTTGTGTATGTACATGTAGTAGACTGTCAGGGTTTTGCCCAGGTGGAAAGAATGATGTCTGGGGAGATTAACTCCTGATAAGAAAGTAAACAGCAGACTCATTCACTTTCTTTGAGACACAATGTGTTATTCTGTATTGTCAGTCTTTCAAAACTAGCCCCCAGATACAAGTCTAGGTAGTTTATTAATAGAACTGTTTGAAAAAATGCTGATTCAATATCATCAAAACATTCTGTGGGAACAAGTTGTTTTTTCTTAGTTACTCTTGACAGAAACTAGGCAGGTTTCCATGGAAACTTGCCTACCTCACCGACAGTTTGCCTGTCTGGAGCCAGATTTCCAGCCATGGGATGAGTGTAAGCCGCTTGGCTCCTGGGGCTGTCAGGGTTCAGAGAGCTTGTGAAACGTCATCTTTAGTTTGTTTTGAAAAGGCAAGCATAAATATTGTCTCAATTTGTGTAAACAACATTCAAGGATTCTTGTCTGAAGAAATGGTGAAGTCTTTTTCCAATATGCAACAATTTCCTCCCTTTCTCAGATTTTCACTGAGAAAAGGAATTTTTGTGCCCTGACCACTAGTTTCTTGAGAAGCTGCTGTGTCTCATACTTCAGATATGGACATACAAAACACTCCCACTACTTTTGAAAAGTCACAACCTAGAAAAAGTTAGCCCTACTACTTGTTTGAGGTGAACTGAAACTCATTGACATGACACGGTTTCAAAAGTGTCAGTGTAGGAGGAACACTGACTTGTAAGACAGGTGTGAAGGCAGTTATTTTTTTATACATACATATGTTGCTCTTTGTAAGTGTTGGTACTAGTGTGCTGTAAAATAAAACTATTACTCCAACTAACTTTTAAAATCTACATGAAGAGCATTTCTTCTGAAAATTCGAGATTTTTAGGATTTTCAAGACATTGTCTCAGAAGACAATATTTAACCTTGGTCTAAGTTTGAATTTATTAAAATATTTTAAAATAAATGAAAAGCTTTTTTAAACATGAAAGGAGGTTCTGAACTACTGATCCACAGTAGTTAAGAGATACAACCAAAGTCACTTTAAAATCACCTTAAAAAAAAAAAGAAAAAGAAAAAGAAAATTAGACTCGATAGCTAAGATCTCTGGCTAACTTTTTTGCTTTTCATCTGAGAGTTCCTTATGAGGAATGTTTTCATCATGTTCTTCCAGATGTAGTATTTTCTTTACTTCTCATTGCAAAGGGTTGTTGTCACTATTTTAGCCATCCTTCTGTTTTGTAAGCTGCATGTTTACACTGTGGTGGGTGAGAACATTAAAACCATCAATCACACACCAAAAAAGCTAACAGAAAAAACTTACTTGCAGCTGTGGAGGAAGCAGGATCATGTTTGAACTTACGTAGTCTAATCCCTAAGTAACAGCAAAGTGTTGCATGTCTTCATGATGCGCACAGCTCCAACTGGGAGAGGCAGCAGTTGCTCAGGAGCCATAAGAAGTTACTGAACATACAACCAGGAAAGATGTATGTCTTTATTAAGCAGACAAGTACATGTGAAAGGACAAATTTTAACACAGCTGATTTTTGCCCCACAAATCTTGTATCACCGACTGTAGGCTCATGTAAAGCTCTGAGCCTCCAAGTCGCAAAGCACTGTCAAATAAATTTATATAACTAAGCATGATACACTAGTCCTTTCTGGCGCTCTTTTGTTTACTGCTTCAAGATCAAGCTTTGTTTTTGGATTCACTGTCCCAGTCTCTGTACCCTAAGATAGTTGCTTTCTCCAATGACATAAGGGCTCTTCTTTCTTTGGCCGTGTTTCATAGTTGAGCAAAACATGCACTGGAGAAACCTTCAGCTGATGGAAAAGAATGACTCCACGTATCTCATCTCAGGATTTGAGATGTAGCCTTGCTTCCATCAGAATGCAAAGGCTCTACCTCTGTTTCTAAGATGGGAGAAATTATTATATTATTGCTGTTTTCTCTTCCATTTCCCTCTTTTCTGAGCTTTAACACAGACACTCTTGCACTGGAGAGGTAGGATAGATCAAATTTAGAATAATAACATTTGTCATAGAATGGTTTGGGTTGGAAGGGACCTTAAAGTTAATCTAGATCCAAACCTCTCTGCATAGGCAGGGACACCTCCCACTAGACCAGGTTGTTCAAAGCCCCATCAAACTTGGCCTTGAACACTTCCAGGAAGGGGGCATCCTGAACTTCCCTGGGCAACCTTTGCTGGTGTCTCACCACCCTCACACTAAAGAATTTCTTTGCAAGTCAAACCTAATTTTACCCTCTTCCATTTTAAAGCCATCCCCACTTGTCCTCTCACTACATGCCCTTATAAAAAGTTCCTCCCCAGCTTTCCTGTAGCTCCTTAACATATTAGAAAGCCACTATAAGGTCTTCCCAGAGCCTTCTCTTCTCCTGGCTGAACAACCCCAACTCTCTCAGCCTGTCTTCATGGGAGAGGTGCTCAGTCCTCTGATCATCTTTCTGGTCCACCTCTGGTCTAACTCCAATAGCTCCATGTCCTTATGTTGGGGGCTCCAGAACTGGACACAGTGATCCAGGTGGGGTCTCACAAGAGATAAGTAGAGTGGGAATAATCACCTCCCTTTACCTGCTGGTCATGCATCTTTTGATGCAGCCCAGGTCATGGCTGGCTTTCTGGGCTGCAAGCTGGCTTATGTTGATGAGCTTCTCACCAAACAACACTCCCAAGTCCTTTTTCTCAGGGCTGTTCTCAATCCATTCTCTGCTCAGGCTGTATTTGTGCTTGGGATTGCCCCAAACCAGGTGTAGTATCTTGGACTTGGCCTGGTTGAACCTCATGAGGTTGGCATTGACTCACCTGTCAAGCCTGTCAAGGACCCTCTGTATGGCCTCCCTTCCCTCCAGCATGTCAATCACACCACAAAACTTAGTGTCATCCACAAACTTGATGAAGGTGCACTCAATTTCACTGTCCAAGATGTTAAACAGCATCTGTCCCAGTACCAATCCTTGAGGAATGCCACACATCACTGGTCTCCATTTGGACATTGAGCCATTGACCACAACTCTGAGTTTGAATGAGTTTTGGCATACTTAACTCTAGCAGGTCTTAGCTGGGACTGCCATGCTAAAAGCAACATCCTGGTCTCTCTCCTGAAGATACTGCTCCTCATAAAGCTATTGCTTTTCTGATTTTTAAATCTGCTTTTAAGGAAAAACAATGCAAACCTCTTCACTACCATCATTTACATTATTATGTTTAACAATACAGAGGTATCCTTTCTGCAAGTACTGACCTGTGATTTTCCTCCTTCTTCAATTTTTTTTTTATATGTTTCCTTACTGTCTTAAGTTCTCTTTTCTGTTCTATCTGTGCCATCCCTTATTGTGTGCTAAGCAATGAGACTGAGTTTCTCGAGCCCCAAAATTATTTTCTGTTTCTTTTACCACATCTAACACTGATTATATGCCTTCTTTTCCCAAGCCTTTTAACATCTCGTGTAGTCTGATACCTGTTTAAGAGTCCAAACTCTCATGTGTTATCTCCAACTTTATTCATTTAGGAGAGTTTACCTTCAGGGGAAGATAAAATAGACAACCTCTTCTTACTTTTCTTAGATATATGTGTGTGTGGAAAAGTTTGGACACTGAAAATGTTCGCTATAGAAGGAGGCTGCCTTTAAAAAATGAAGTGCCAGTGCCCTCAGGAAAACACAAGATGAAATAATATGTCAGTAATTAGCTGGCAGAAAATCTGAGGTGAATTTTTATACCCTCTGTTATTTAATGGTGGATGCAGTCACTGCATGTATAGCGGGCCAGACTACTTCATGTTCTTGCCTGTTTGAAATGCACTGGGGTGGTATCAGGAAGCCAGATCTATCCAGCAGACTATTCCCTAGATACCTCACATATGCTCACACACTGTGCTTTAGCTTGGATTGGCAAAATATTTGGGCATTTTTAGAACTGTGTCATCCTCTTACCTCCAGCTGTTTGCTATCTTTTCTGGGTATTTGCTGTCAGATACAGGTTGAAAATGTTTCGGATCCTTATTCTCTGCCATGGTGCAGGTTCTTGTTAATAAGCTCATATCAATGGGTGGTTTCCTGATGATTCCTTTCCTTTGCACTAAGTGAGTGCAGGGGTTCTGTTCATTGTTTTTGCCAGACTTGTTCAATAGGCATGAAATATTCATCCAGCAAGAAGAAAATAAGGAAAGAAAATGTATGAGCTTCTGAGATGACCGAACATTGCATGTTATATATGTGAGAATATGTGCAGCACAGAGAAAATATTTTTTTCCACGGAATAAACTGAGTTAAATAGTAATTATTTACTAGTGATGCTAGGGATAGCTGTTTTACAGTTCTACTACTTTGAAAAACCTGTCTGACCCAGAGGAAAATTACCATCACATTATTCACAGTAATGCAACTAAATTTCAGCATGTAAAAATCAAACTGTAATACAATTTTTTCCTTTTTATTCTGCTAAGCTTTATAATCCTGCTATTATACAAATGAAATAATGCAGGCCTAAAGACTGCTAGAACATGTCTTATTTTGGCTTAGAAGAATGAAACTGACAGCTAACCAACATCTGATAGCCAGTTTGTCAGAGATACAATTTTATTTAATTGTGGCCTATACAGTTTACCTTAATGAATCATACTAAAATCAATTTAATTGTTTTAGTACTTTCTGTGTTATCAATTCCTCCACATTAACAGATCTGCTGTTCAGAAAATTGAATCAAGAAGTGGTTAGTTTAGGAAACCTTACAGTGTGTCATATAGAAAGCTAAAGTGAGCAACTCATTCGTCAGCAAAGATCAAATATGGGGAAGAAACTAAGGAGAAAAAACACCCCCCGAACTAAAAATACCAAAATACCTTTTTTAAGTTATCTAGTATAATAGCAAAGGAACAGCTTTATTTTCTGTGGGGAAGCTATACAGACATATGAGCTGAATTTGAGTCTTTTACATTGTGACCAGGAAGGTAAAGAGAAACTCCTGGTTTGGGTGGTTTCTTGCTAACTGTGAATAGTTAAATTCATTGGTTGTGACAAATAGCCTAAAGTCACATAAATAGATTTGTAAGCATTTGTCACTTTTGCCAGGCAAATCTTTTTTACTAATTTGCACAGATGTGTTTAGAAAAAGGGCTTTTTGGTGTGCTCTACAACTCCTTTCTTAGATGTTTGTGTTTCCCAGACTATGGAATAGGAAGGAATTATAAAATCAATATTTTAAGAGAAAGCAGTCTGTTGAATGTGAGTATAAGCCTAGACCTCATCTAGACCAAAAGTGTAGAAATTTTATTATGTGGTTCAATTTAAAATCAGTTTCAGAACTCATCCACAGTGGGTTTGATTAATTCTTATATGATGAATGCTGTGGTGAGGTGATAGCATTGCAACAGTTGTTTGACTGGGATAGATTGATTGACAGACTGACACATTTTTGTTCATTGCTTTTGTGTGTCTTTCTTTTGATCTGTGTTAGATGTTACCACCTCATTCCAATAAAAAAATATAAAGTTTTCTTTCAAAAATTGTGGTTACTAATGTTGTAAAGTCCTGTTTAGTCTAGACCTTCCCAAATTATTGCAGAGGGTGCAGTTAGATTGGGAATCACAGAATCACAGGATCATCAAGGTTGGAAAAGACCTCTGAAATTACCAAGTCCAACCATCAACCCAAATAAAACCCAAATCCCACAACAACAACAAAAATAATAATAAAAAAATCCACAACTTTGACCAGTAGAGCACATCTTTATGTGCCACATCTATATGTTTCTTGAATACCTCCAGGAATGGTGACTCTGCCACCTCCCTGGGCAGGCTGTTCCAGTGCCTGACAACTCTTTCAGTATAGAAATTCTTCCTAATATCGAAGTTAAACCTCCCCAGCTGCAGCTTCAGGCCATTTCCTCTGGTCCTACAATTATTTACTTGAGAGAAGAGGCCAACATCCACCTCGCTACAACCTCTCAGAAAGTTGTTAAGACGTAGTTTAACATGTCCAGCCTAATGGATAGAAGGTTCCTAATGCTGAAGAAAACTGTGTCTCAATAGTGTGAGAGTGTAGCGTATTATTTAGAGTGATCAAATTGCTTTTCTTGTTTCAGGCCATATTGACCTTTGTGGATCTTTGAAATTATTCACTTCAATACTCTTAGTTCACTTTCTGATAAGGTAATTATCTCTTGGGGAGGATAGAGATAGTGTTGAAGGAAGGCAGGAAGCAGATTTAAAGTTAGAAACTGGTGAAAACAAAGTAGGGAATAGAATGAGCAACTGAAAATGGAAAAATGGAGTGCAAATTAATTTTGGCAGCTCTACGACGGTAAACAGAGACCATCAATTACAATTTTTGCAAATCTAGTAACTGAACTGGTTGTTTTCTTAATTTGTTTTGGTTTGTTGTTGGGGGGGAAGTTTGGTTGTTTTGTTTGTTTCTGGGGTTATTTTGTGTTGATGGTTTTTTTATTTTGTTTTGATTTTTTATGTATTTATTTATTTATTTTGTTGCCAACAATGACTTTAAACCAGGTGAAAAGCATTTGTACAGACTTGTTGCTTTCTCATTAGAATTGTGTCTTGTGTCTGTCTCTTTTAAAACAGTGTTTATCTATTATAGTCTTTGGCTTTGATTTAGCAGCACTTTTTATCTGGTCCTGGAAAATATATGGATCATATTGTCAAATGTCTGTTCCCTGAGCTCTTTTACCAAGCACCACACTAGTTTTTGGACGAGCATAAGAGAAAAGGTGATGTTTGCAGGGATAAGAAAGAAGCAATTGGGCCAAGCAGCTGCTTAAATTTGAACTACTGCTGAAGGAAATGTATGTGAGATATTGGTTTTGGAAAACGTGGAACTAATTCCCTGTTGTGCTACAGACTTCCTTTCTAAATCCTCGGTGAGTTATTTAGGCTGAGACTGACAGTTATTTTAGTACCTCGTTGCCTTGGAATTTTCTGAACATTAGGAGACTAAATGGTTAATGTGTGTCTGAACTTAGACCCTTATACCTGTGTTAGGTTTCTCTAAACCCTTTTAAAATGAAGAGGAATTAAATAAAAATTTTGAAGGGCTTGGATTTAGGAATATGAGAACATTGCCAAATGAAAAATCTCTTTTCCATGTGACTACATATATATTCATATGTACTTCGATAAGATAATTGCTAATGTGTCCTTTACAGGGAGGACACAGGGAGTGCAATTTATCTTCTCTGAGGCAACATGACAAGTCAGGATTTGATCTTTTTGTCAAAGGAAATTTCAATGGGTAAAACCTGACTTACCTTTTCCTTTGGAATAAAATGCTTCTTAATAAATACTGGTGAATCCTTTTGCAGATTCTTTCACTAAAGAGTAAATGAGCTAGGAAGCCAGGGTTTTGAATTATATTTTCTTATAAGAGTGTTGGAGGTCAAAGAGATACGTAAAACTTCCTCTAGCATGTTCAGGCTTAGCACTCTCTTTCCCTGAAATAGTATCAGGCATGAATAATTTTTCCTGTGCGAAGTTTATTGTTCGAGACCTGTTTCTCACCTTAAAAAAAATAACACCCATTCCCTCTCCTCCTCCCCAAAAAGCAGAAGTTTCCATGTCCGGGTTTGTCCTGACACACCTTCTGAAATAATAAGCGGAAGTCACAGTTCTTCAGGACTGCTTTTGTCATAACAAAAAAACGTTTCCATAAAGAAGCCTGGGAAAATAAATGGGAGCTAGTAGCTATGTGTGCTAAAGTTCAAAGGGTGGGTTTCACTTGTGGCAATATTTTTCACATTATCCAAAATGCTCTTTGTTGATCAAATTAGATGAGTGAGTGATCAAAGAATTCTTTTTCTGTAAGCCAACTTCAGTTAATGTTAAGTATGGGAAAATGGGGTAATGTGAACTGAATCAGAAGAGGCAGATAATTTGTAACTATTAAATGAGGACACGAGGGGACGGTAGGCTGTCTTTTGACTGTGTGGGAGACTTCTGTAAAACACAACTTGAAAATGTATTTCCAAATATAAGAATTAGCCTAACATGTATCAGTGGCTTTTTTCATAAACATTAACTACTTTTTCTAAAAATACTGAAACTGTGATGTTTTAATTATTTTTTTTCCCCTTTTGTTACTTAGAATGTGTTCTCTCACATTATATATGTAACAAGATTTTTTGGCAAGTATCCAAAATACTTTCAATGAAATTAATCAATTATTTGATGTGTGAGTCTTTACCATGCTACTTTTCATATCAGTTATAGATGTATTTGCTGCCATCTACTCAATTCCTGATACCAACTTACTGTCAGGTCTTTGAGGATTTATCACACTTCCCATTTTAAAATGGAAGTACTTTTCTACAGGGAAGTATTTACTCTGGAGCTTTCACAATAGGTGGGGGTGGGAGAGGGAATGCATGTTAAAGAAACCGAGTGCATCAAATTTCTTGTAGAGGATTTGGCTGTGTCTAGAATTAGGTGTATTTTATAGGAAAATATTTATGTACTATACAGAACAAGCAAGGAATTAAATGTAAGTAACTAAATACATGCTAAAATGTACCTGTCCAGAATTAACATAAACCTCTATAAATACATTATTTGTTTGTTGCTTTGTTGTTTGTTTTTAAATGTAGAATATTTTTTTATTTCATAAATCTTGGATTTGGGTAATAGTCTCACTCTCATTGAGACGTTGCTAATAGCTCAAACATCGTGGAAAGATATTTTCCCTAGAATAGAGGACAAATATTTATCCATGTGTAACATACCATGTTTAAGAAACTCGTAAGTTTTTTTGACATGGCCAGAGATTAAATTCAGAGAAAATGTATCCACCTCATACTTGCATTTCCAGAGCAGATATGAAACAAGTTATTTGACAGAAAATCTGGCAAAAAACATTCTTACACTGTTTCCTTGCCCTTCCTACCCTATAGGCATTCTGGAAAAAAAGAGAGAAGAAACAGAACAGGTAATAGTGGCATCTTTATGCTTGATTGGTTTTTTTGTTTGTTTTTTACCCCCCACTATGTTTTTAATCTATTGCAAGTGTCAAATCTACAGGAAATAATTTTAGAAGAAAATCCTGTTCAAAGGAAGGAGAAAATGGAGCTTGTTTCTTAGCGATAGAAAGAATGCAATATGTAACTTTCACAGAGAATGCATCTATTGTAAATTTCAAATCACAAACAATTTCGCTATCAAAACCTGATTGTTATATTAATTATATTATATTATATTTATTATATTATATATTTATTGTATTATATTTTTTAAAATATTGATTTTAGACAACTTAATATTGTACTGGTATTCCCACCAGTACTTTTGTAATAACTCTGTGATCTGAAGACAAACCAGCAAGCCATTTTTACAGCAACTCCTATGAGTTTCATATGATATAATTAATAAGTGAGCCCAGTGATAAATCCCAAATGGAAATAGGTGGAGTCCCCTTTGTCCACATGAAAATATAAAAAACACTCTCCTATGTTTTATGATCGATAGCTAGCATTTGATTATTTCATCATGCAAAAAGCTCCACATTTCACTTCGCTTGTAATCTGCCTGTACAACTGAGGAGTCCCTCTGAATAATAGGGATGAACAAGCAGAAGTTAACGAAAAGCATGAAGAAGAAATAACCTCACAATAAACTGACTTCACCGAGGCTCAAAAGTTATGCTGTTTATAGCTACTGTATATAATATGCCTAACTATTTCCCACAGAAATCAAAGATTTATGGTCAGATGCTAAGGGTGGAGTTTATCCATGTTTTTGGTAAATGGAACTTCCTGTGCATTTTACTAGAGGGCATGATTTCAAGGACCATTTTTTCACTTGTCCTGTGTTGAAAAGACTGATATTGAAAAGTGGAGAGTTACTTTATGTGATTCAGAAGGGTGTTAGGAACAATAACAACCAACACTTCTTGGGATGGGAAAACTATTCTCTTCCCTAGTGAGCAAGGAAGTCTGTCCACACCCAGTATTTTCCAGAGGCCATTCACCATCAGAGGAGAGTAAAAGAGGGAAGGGGAAACTGAATTCAGTATAGTGTAGGGATAAGATAAAGGGTGATAAAACAGATGAAGTAATGTTTCTCAAGGTATGTTTCTGACTTGTTAGGAACTGTTTTTAAATGTATATTTGCTGGTGCTATTTTCTCAAGGCACAGTATTTCATGACTAACAATTCAAAAGAGCATTTCCCTTAATATATCTTGATTATAAAGTGTCACATATGTCATTGCATATTTTTTGTGTAATTAATGAAAATATGAAAGCAGAAGAAAAGCATGAAGAAGGGAGGGTCAGCTAGCAAGGGTATATTTCAGCAAATTGCAGGAATTTTTCTGTTATACTGAGGTGCTTATAGTCTAGTAGTCTTACCCAAAGACATTTTAGAAACACAACTCCTCACCCTCCCAACATAAGTTATATCAGTAGTCATGAGATGTGATCAGGCTCATGATATCAAATTCTTACTTCAAGTTTCTAAGCAACTCCACTGACATTTTAGTGGATTAACCTAATACTGGTTCACAGAGTGCTTAAACTACCTTTTAACTAGTTAGCTCAGATACTTTTGAAGTGGCAGTAGAATCAGATTTCAAAAACAAAAACATCACCTGAGTGTCCTGAAGTTCTTGGCATTCTCAAGATTTTACTCTTTCCTTTCATCGAGTAGACAAACAAAGTCAGGCTGGCTACAAAGCACATGTTATCTTGACAGATGAAGTCAAGGTCTTCCTAGAAAATACACCAGGCTGTTTTGTCTGCTAGATATGGATCCAATACGGGAGCTGAAATGGAAAACAGGCTAACAGAAAGCTGTTGGACTAGGTAGCAAGGAAAATATTGAAGTTCTAAGAACAGCACAGGTTTTCCTCAGGAGTACTAGCTAGGCTACCCAAGCAAGCCCTTTGACTATTCAGCAAACAGTGTAAAAAGTGGTGAATTTGACCTGAAATCCACTCTTGAGGCAATAGTTGCAGATCAGTATAAATGCATCAAGAGAAACTAATCAGAAATGGTGGAACTGCTAATTGTGGACATCTGTTTTGAATGTCTGCCACTGACTGGTGATCACACATGGAATACATAGAAAAGAAAATATTTTTCCATAGACAGGAGCCTTGTGAAATCTCTCTGGATAGTCTCTCGTAACTTGCTGGTGGTTCAGATTTGTTTTTGTTTCAGTTGGCAGAGTGAAAGCATAAAACATTTTTAACTGTCTGTTTTCAAAAACCAGTTCAAAAAGGGTAAAAAAGTGTGAATAATCTAAAGAGAGACTGGATCTTCTTTAAGACAAAATTAAACACTTCAGGTATTAGCACCTAAAGAAATTATTCCTACTGTGGCCAAAACAAGCAAACAAATAGTTCATCCAATAGAGAAACATGGGCCACACAGGTTAATCATCCCTCTTGATTCCTGTAAAAGGTATTGGAATCCACACTGTGATCCCGTTCACTTACCTGTGACTCATCTCACAGGGTTTCCACCATGAGATTTGGGGGTCAAGTTGCACATTCTTTCATTCATACAGAGTACTAAAAACTCTTTTCCGATAACATTGTTTTAGAGAAAAAGGTAAATTCTAGTGGCTGATCATCCAGGGAATATTCCCCAGAAAAATTGTGTGGTTTAGAGCAACACAGAAACAGTAAATTTTAAAATAAAATTTAAAACAAACACAACCTTTCTCCTGAGCAGCAGCCTATTCAACTGAGTAAAGAAAAAAAAAAAAAAATAATGTTAACTATTGCCAAATCTTAATGAATTATTTACTCTTCCAAAAGTTAAAATGTTTCCTCAACTCTGAAGTGTTTGCTAGTTCTGAAGCCTAAGTAATGAGAATCCCACCCTTGGCCTGTTTAATAACTTTCAGTTTCCTGTAGAAATGCAAAATACCAAAATGTGTTGTTTTGTTAGATTATTTGTTTCTCCTACATTCAAAAGAAGTGAAGTCAACTTTTATTTTTGTCAATAGGAATGCAGCTATTTCTAATGCAGACTGGGCAAGGTTTCTACTGATGTGATCCTTAGTTAAATAGAGACATTTTCCTTGTTAGATGTAACTTATGATGAAATGAAGGGATGTTGTTCCAATTAATTTTCAGCAAATAAAGTCAAAATTAAGCAAAAGGAAAAATAAGGATGTTCTAAGGAATTTTAGCTCATCTCTGTGTTGCTAGGAGGTGATGCACATACCATCTCCTTTTTCCTAAGTGGTGGCTAGGTTTAACCAAGCTTTTTTTTTTTTTTCTTTCTAGTTTACAGTTCTTGCCTTTCAGATTCACTGAAATGTTTAAGCAACACAGGGCAAAAAGGCTACAGTTTAAGACTCACTTTGATTTTGAAATAGTTCTTCAAGTGGATTTTAAGGCATGAGGAAAAGGTCCTCTGTTTTCATGGTGATTTTCGAAACATCTTTTCTGGTGTTTTCTTCTTGACAGTAGGATCATTATTTAAATTGCATTTTGTACTTATATATAAATTCATTACACAGACTTTTAGACAGATGGTTAGTTTACCTAAGGCTAGCAGAGTATCCTATAAGGATTGCTGTGACTTCTTTTCCATCATATTTTTTCCTGGTTTTCAAACTAACACAGAAATGGGAAAGAAAACAGGTATAAGTAGCGAGGGGTTTTCTTCCTGTACATGATTTGGCAAAAACATTGCTATTTTCCTTAAAACCCATGAGGAGCTACAGCTGAAACTCCATGAATTCTTCAATCTAAGCAATACATGCCTGTTAAATTTGTGGTTATTTCTTTATATTTAAAGCAATCTTCAAGGTGCTTATGATCATCATCTTCATCCTATAAAGCTTTCTCAGCACCATGGCTTTTTCACATATTGTGTGTTAGCAATATAATCTTGTTTTCATATAACTTTCAAATTTGAGACACTTATTTTGCATCGTGTTAAGACATATTTTGTTCTGTGATGTTGCCACTTGAGTAACAAACAGATCTTAAAACAATGGTTGCTTCATAACCATGATAGAAATATTGCCCCTCTTTGGAGGTAGAAGGTAATATTTCAAATCCTGCTACATATACTTCAGTCACGCTCCAAAAGATCATGTGCTTTCTGTGCTTTTCAAAGAAACCCCAGTATTTATGTGCATGAAAACTGCACCCACTGAAGCACACAAACATGTGCACTAGAGTCTTAAAGGCTGTGAGGCACGAGGGAAAAGAAAATGCATTGGTTGCACATGTACTCACTCAAGGAACACCAGCCGCCCCCCCCAAAAAAAAACAAACAAAAATGCTAACTTCTTAAATGTAAAAAATAAGTGTGACTGAGCTAAAATGGAAACAAAAAGTCTATAGAAGTCTATGCCCACTGTGTCCATGAAGATAGTGATTTTCTTTATAACAGGTTGTAGAACCACCTGTAGTCTCAAAGAAATGCATTCCATACCTCCTAAGGTTCAGTTATCCAATTTCTGTTCCTTGCTTTAATCTTACTCTTTGAGTTTTAGGCTCTGGCCCCAAACCATGTGTTTTCTCTCACAAACATCTCCAGAAGCTTCTAATTACATAATAATTAGACAATTTAAGAAAATCTTATTTGAAAAACTATAAAAATGTAATTAAAATATACTGTCCTCTAATCTATCAGTGAAAATAATGCACATTTTAAAGAAGCATAAAACTCTAAGTATAGTGTTTGTCACAGAATCACAGAATTGTTATGGTTAGAAAAGATATGTAAATCATTGTGTCCAACCATAATCTAAGTCTATCAACCATTAACCTAACTCTTCCAAGTCAAGTGCTTAAACCATGTCCATCACATGTCCACTACATCTACATGTCTTTTAAACACCTCCAGGAATGGTGATTCAACCATTCGCCCAGGCAGCTTATTTCATTATTTAATATTTCCAGCACCAAGGTTAGATTGACAGACCTGTGGTTCCCTGAATCCCCCTTTCAGCACTTCTTGAAAATGGAGGTCACATTTGCAAGTCTCCAGACAACTGGGACCACCCATGTTAGCGAAGACTACTGGTAAATGATGGAAAGTGGCTCGTTGAGCCCTTCTTCCAGCTCCTTCAGTACCCTTGGGTGTATCCCATATGGCCCCATAGAACTGTGTATGTCTAAGTGGTGCAGCAGGTTACTAACAGTCTCCTCTTGGATTATGGGGGCTTCAAACTGCTCCCCATCCCTGTCTTCCAGCTCAGGGGACTGGATACCCAATGAACAACTGGTTCTACTACTAAAGACTGAGGCAAAGAAGGCATTACGCACCTCAGTCTTCTCCTCATCCCTGGTGACTATGTTTCCTCCTGCATCCAGTAAAGGGCAGAGTCCTTAGTCCTCTTTTTGTTCCTAATGTATTTGTAGAAGCCTTTATTGTTATCTCTGACAGCTGCAGCCAGGTTGATTTCAAGTTGGGCTTTGGCCCTTCTGATTCTCTCCCTGCACAGCCTCACAACGTCTTTGTTACCATCCTGAGTGTCCTACCCCTTTTTCTAAAGGCCAGAAACTCCCTTTTTATCCCTGAGTTACAACCAGATCTCTCTATTCAGCCAGGTCAGCCTTTTTCCCAGCTGGCTCATCTTTTGGCACAGGGTAATGGCCTGCTACTGTGTGTTAAAGATCTCCTCCCTGTAGAACATCCAGACTTCCTGGACTCCTTTGCTCTCCAGGAGTGCCTCCCAGGGGACTCTGTCTACCAGTCTCCAAAATAGGTAGAAGTCTGCCCTTTGGAAGCCCAAGGTGGCAGTTCTGCTGGCTCTCCTTACTACCTCAAGAACAGAGAACTCCATTATTTTGTGGTCTATATGCCTAGGACAGCCTCCAACTATCACATCCTTCATAAGCCCATATTTTAAATATGTGGTTTTTTTCAGAGGCCGTATCAGTGAATGACTAGCATGCACCCCCTCAATGTGTCCAGGAGGTGGTTACTCTTTCTAACATAAGACTCTTGATGCATACTTTCATTACAAAATACAAGATTGGAAGTAATATTTTTGTATTTGAACACTTATCAAAATTTGACGTATCCTGGAGATACTGAATGAGTTTGTCAACTTCCACTGGTGTAGCCAGAAACTCTAGAAGTTTTTCAAGCTCCTGCAGATGCAAATGAAATGTTAAAGGGACCACTTATTTTCAAGTATTTCTGTATCTTTGGCAAATATATCCTTCTATGCAGTTAAAACCACAGGGTACTCCATGAATGTGGTAAGAAACAATCATTTCTCAGAGACCTAATGTAGACTTCAAAAATTATTCAGTGAGAAAATTTACTGACTTCCCAAAGTGTCTGCAGAATTCCTATCTAAAATATTTATCACAGGAAGAAAGCAAAAGGAAAGAAAAGTAACAGGTTTAGAGAAAAACTGAAATCCTGTGATTACCTTCTAAGGAAATATATACAGATACAAGAAGGGTGACAGAAGGCACTGAACCAGTATCTACAAAGCTTAATCAGACACCTGAAATGCAAATCTGTTCTTACTTCTTCTGACTCAGGACAGCTGAGATGGCTCTACCTTATGAATCCAATAATCAAATAATTAACCAGTAGATATGACTGTTCCTTTTCTTCTGTACAATACATTGAATTGATATAATTTATACTATACAGTTTATTTCTATTACATTAATTTGTATCCTGTAGGCCACTTAATAGTTGCACTTTGGTGGCAGAGGAGCAATTATTTAGTTCTTTCTTATTCTTTCCACTTTTCCCCACACTTGAAAAAAAAATATGTGATGTAAGTGATGTTTTTAATGCAAATAAATAGTATTTTGCTTCTCAGAGTGGAAATTGTGCTATAGTCTGTACAGCTGCAGGGGTTATTGTGTAAAGGAAGAAGAACTGGTTTTCAATATGAGCAAAAGCAAATGTTAGTTTGATCAGATTAATCAGTCCTTACCTACTGCAGCTCAGCAATACAAAGATTTATCAATGAATGTCATAAGTAATATGATTACAGCACTCTGCCAGCTGAAGACGTTAGATCTCTTCTTCAAGAGCAAGAAAAATACTTTTAAAATATTTAATAGATTAGCAACAATATAGGCTTTGGATGAGCTGTCCCAGCTGTCGAAGGCAGATTTTATAAAGTTCAAGGTACTGGCTCATAGCATGCTTATATAATGCACTGGAGAGGTAGACTGAAGCTAACCTGATAGCAATTAATTTGGAACACATAGCTGCTAAATTTGCAAATTTTTAAAAGATATGCAGATCATCAAACTGTATGTTTTTTTAAACTTTTTTTTCTGAGTCTGTTGAAATGTTCTGGAAGAGTACAGCAGTTTTTTCTTGATTACCAATGGTTTTGGCAATTGAATGAATTCTGAAATTTTGCAGCAGTCTGAGATCTGCTTCATCTTTCAAGAAAATATCCTAGAGTACAAAAAAAAGGTAGCTGGACAATACAGCCACACCCTTTTTGATTCAGGAAATATAATTTGTTTTCTGTCACAGAAGGCCTATTTATTGATACGTTTGAATATTGAATTCCATTTGGTAAGAATTTGCTTCCAGAACTGAAATATTTTATAGGTTTTAAGCTCTCTTTCTACAGATAAGTGTATTCTTCAGTATAATAAAGACTTGACATGGATTGTCAAGTTATTACAAGAAATGTTTTCCTTGTTCCAAGAGATGACTCTATGGTTTTAATTTTGCTTTTTCTTTGGCACTTTCTGAAGCTACTGACTCACAATTTTGCACTCATTTCATAGATCAGAAGTGAGGGTAGCACAGTATATTTAATTGCCTTTTTCCTGCTGCACTAGCCCAAAAGTGGCATAAATCAAATTAATAGTCTTCAAACAGTCAGTACTCAAAGAAGAGTGACATCTTGAATCAAATACAATAAAAAGGCAGCATGATGTTCACATATTCTCTTTTCTTCTCCCTGAGGACAAATCTCTTGTTTCTTCACTTATACTGTGTACAGTAACTAAGAAACCCATTGGCAGAAGATAAAGACATCAGCTGTGCTCATTTGTTGACATAGTGCACGGCTTTCTTAGAATAATGTGAACATCAGGGAACATAGGATCCTTTCTGCCATAAGCCTTAATATGTGCTAAGTTTAAATGTAGGAAGGGCAGAGGTTCAGGTGTATATGTAGGTGATTTTGAGGTGGTTTTTATTGTCATTATTCACATTGTGACTATTTCCCTTAAGTTGAAGCTGTGGCAAAGGAGTACAAATATCTTTCTAAGGAAATTTTTCTGCAACAAAACATTTGGTGAAATTCTGTAGTCTCTCTGAATGCAATAGACAGAGTGTGCAAATTCCCTTATATGCAACTTGCAATGCTAGTGAAGGAAGCTGCATTTGGGAACTGTCAGCACATTACAGAAAGACAGATCAGTTTATGGTGGTAAAGATTTATCACATCTTCACTTTTCTCTAAGGACCAGAAATCACTTTTATAGAACCTGCAATATGTATCTACACAGTATAATAAAAAATAATACAATATATATTATATATAAAATATTTTGCATGACAAACAAATGTATTCTTAGCCTGAATATAAAAGGTGTTTGTGCACAAGTCTTGGAAGTTCATAGTCTCACAAAATAAAAAGTGTTACAAAGCAGATGAAGCAGGGGTTAGAATTGTGGTAGATTTGGGTAGAGAATGTGAAGCAATTTTGAAACGTTGGTTCTGAACTACTACAAGAGTCAAGCTGATGAAACTAACTTTAAAATCTGTCTAGATTGCCATTGTCTGTGTGAAGTTGATCCATATTATCATCACATATGTAAAACTTTTCTCAGATCACTTGTGTTGATTCTTCATACTTTGACATGTAACTGCCTTTGGAACTCTATCTGTCCACTACAGGCATTGGGATTCTTTTGTTTTGTCAGGTTGATTTTTTTTTGAGACATCACAAGCCCAGGGCCCATCTTTAAAGGCAGACTAAAACCTCCATTAATCCAAAGTAGCTGATTATCTTACCTATCTGATGTGTGAAGAAAAGATACTGCTACATAAGGTTACTGTATTCCTCAGATAGTTGACAGTCCTTAGCATTCTGACTCTGGTCTATCTTCAAGTAGTTATGATAGAAGACCACTTGTAGTTGAAACTTGCACCCTGCAGCCTTGAAAGATCTTTAATAACATGACCTTGAATTTTATATTTTTAGTGCCTGGATAAGAAGGTTTTTCCATCATAGAACAGAATCATACAATGGTTTGAGCTGAAAGGGGTTTTAAAGGTCATCTACTTTCAGCCTCCATGCATGGGTAGGGACACCTCACTAAATCAGATTGCTGATCCAGGCCTGTCAAACCTGGCCTTGAATACAAGCAAACTGGTTAGAATAACTCTTATAATACACAACAAAACTGTAAGGTTCCTCCCCATTTCATAATCTAAAGACAGGTGTACAACTTTAATGCTATTCTAGTGTAATTGGATAATACAGTAATTTGTGAATTCTTGTAAGCAGAAATTTTCAATCCTAAGAACTCAACGGGATAAAATTTGTAATATTTCTGCAGAAATATTTTCCAGTGTCTTGCATTGGTATTTATTAAATCTGGTCATTTACTGATTTGCTTCAAAAGTGAAAACATTTTGTGTGATTTCATTTTCCCATCTGAGATTACATAGTGCATAACAATGTAGTGACACTTAATTGCTACTCTAATTTGAAATGTATTTTAATTATGTGGTAAGCAAAAATGTCTCCAGCTTCACTTGCCGTATGTATTTACTCCTGCCATTTGAAATATCTTTGGTATGTTATACAAATATTTTGTTTTAACCTTAACTGTAAGAGATGAAAACAGAAACTAAGAATGAATCACGAAATATCTAAACAAAATTGTTCCACTCCTTCTACAAAGCTCAACTGCCTCAACAATTTTTGATACTGACTTTTTTCATCATTATTTTTTCTGCGACTCCGAAACAACATGTTTAGATTTATAGGATTATAATATAACACAACTAATCCAACAGCCTTAGTTCTGTATCACCATTCTTAGGTTTCCTTTCCTCATTTTATATCTCCAGAAATCTCATCAAAAGAAAACACTTCATGTGACCAAATATTGTAGGCCTTTCAAGTGCTGCTCTTGAAAGAAAAGAACAAGCTTGCATTTATCCAGCAATGTGGCTAAGATTTGGGATTCAAATCTTGAATAGTTTGATATCCCAGTAAATGATTAATTTTGTCATCGATTCTAGGAAACACATAAATATGCCTTAAACTGCAGACGCATACCATGGTGACTACTTAGCTCCCCTCTAAACTATGGCTTTCAGTTATCAGCAGGTTACATGGGCATTATTCATCCAAGGTAGTTTTTAGGACTTTGAGTCTCTGTGAATCGCAAAGCTTTCCACTACGTAAGTAGCAGTGCAGCTGAGATCAACTGCTTGAGTATGCACATACTTGAGATCTCCCACTTCTGGAGAGTAAAGAACCTGACTATTCCTAAATTTCAGAAGATAAGCAATCTGAACTCTCTCTTTCATTAAGATCAGTGAGTGTTAAAGGACCTTAAAGTTGCCTCAGTGTAGCTGGAAAAAAACCAGCAGATGTTGAATGGTACTCTTCTGATACTGGCATAAGCAACTGCCAGATATTAGAAATAAAACCTCTTCTAAAGGCCACAAACCAAGGCAAAAGCCAATACGCAAGTCATTAATTCCTTCAGTACTGAGTAGATGGACAGAAGGACACAAGGCAAAGGAAAATTATCTAATTGTAAGCTGCACTCTTTGCCTTTTTTTCTCCTAGCAGGCAGTACTCCACTGTCCTCATACTCTCCTGTACCTTCCACTGATAAGCAGGTAAAAGGAAGGAAGGCACAGACCCAGGCTGTACATCCAGTTGGATGGGGATTTAATATCTTGAGCCCCACATGGATGGAAGTTTTTGGAAGAACAGCGATAATGCTGCTAGAAATCTCACCTCCTGCACTTCTGGGAAACACTGAGCCAGCACTGCTGAGTTCCAGGATTCTTGTACACTACTGGAAAGTGTTTACGGACATTGCTGGGAGTGCCATGCTTCTGCAATTTGCTGTTGTTCATGTGTCTGTTGAAAATCCCAAAACGGTACTATAAAGTTATCTTAAAGCATAAAAGCCTCTTTTTTGTTTGTTTGTTTGTTTGTTTTTTGTTTTTTTCTTTTTTTCTTTTTGTCTGATTTATTGTGGGCTTTTTTGGTTCTTGTTTTCTCTTTAGAAGATATTATTGCATATAAAGATAGACTTTTCTTTATGCAAAGTATGAGTTGTATAGGCATTCATCCCATTAAGACTGTATTTCCTTTCAGAACAGTGATGCTCATCTTAACACAAGTAATTCTATTCCATTTTTTCCACATATAGAAATGCATATTTTTGCACAAATAGGCTGAGAACACAGGGAAGTGTTTCATTAGTATGAGATGTTGCCTGGTTTCTTGGATTAAACCACTCTTTGTATACCTGACTTGTATACCTGACTATCAGGATATCTTCCCTGAAACCGTAATAAAGAGGATAGCTGAGGTTCAGGAGCTAGTCAGGAACGTAATGGCTGATTTTTAAGGTATCAAATGTCTAGATTTGATAATGAGTTTATTGCCATGAAATGTATACGAAATACGATCTGACCAGATCTGATCAGATTCTGGCAAAAGCTGCCAATCATCCCTTAAAAATAACAACAGTAATAAAAAGAATCTTAGGAGCTTGCTGTTGGTTACCAGTGACTAGTTGCTAGACTAAAGAAGTGGATATTTTAATAAGTTTTGAGTAGTTTTTGTTTTCCTATCAAAATGTGAGTTACTATTACTTAAATGAAGTATCAGTGTTCTGCTGTGCAGTGGATGTTCCTTGAATATATCCATACCTTTGAATGGACTCCCTACCTAATCTTTTAGACAGTTGGATATTGAGATGTTCTCTAACATACTACAGCTCAGAAAAGCATTGTGTAAGGAGCCTCAGACATTTCTATCTGCAGGTGTTCACTGTGTGGTGGAGTAAGCCTGGCTAACACAATGCCAAGAAGAGTAGCTGTCTCTACCAAGTGTTCCTGTGTCTGAGATGCAGAATAATTCATCTAAGCTTCCTATAAGTGTCATGTACTCTGTGTGGTTGTTCCTGAAGGTGTGCAGCTACAGGCAAAATAAAGCAGTATTGTTTCTATTGGCGGAATAAAAAATGATGGATCTCTTTGAATTATATCAAAATAATTTTTCTTAAGAAAAGGCTGGAAGAACTGCTGTTGCTCTTTATGATTCACTGGTTGTGGATAACAAAAAAAAAAAAAAAAAAAGGAAAAAAAAAAAAAGCAAGTAGGCTTTTCCACATGTTTATAATAGTGAGATTACCAGTTCTATATGACATGAGCAGGCACCTCAGCTCAGCATGGTAATGTAAAGAAAATAATAGATCTCCCTTTTTGGATTTTTTTCCCCATATAACCAAAATCTTACTTCATTTAGGAGACCCTCCATGGAATATCTCAAGAGTACACTTGAAAATGCAAGAGAAACCATAGCTATCAAAATCTTAGCTATCAAATTCAGGCTAAGCAAGTTGTTGACAATGGTGTTTGGAGAAAGACAATGAGGAATGTAAGACGTCATGCTGAAACGACATATCCATTGCAAGCTAAAAATAGCTCCTAACTGGGGTATTGGCTACAACGGAAATCAAGCATGGCTTTCTTAGGCATAAGTCTGATGTGCAGAGTATTTCAACCCAGTAAGCTTTCAAAGAATTCTCTTAAAATATTACTGACAATATAAAGCAAACTTCCTTGAAAATGACTGTTGAATGTATATCTTCATATATACCTAAACTTAGAGAATTCATAGTGAAATGAAAATCCTGTTGAAAAACAGGACTTGATTTCTTGTTGCATTGCCTTAAAGTATCTTTCTTTTCAAGCAAATCAAGTATACAGACAGCTCCATTCTAATTAGAGTTTTCAGCAATCTGAAATTCTCAGACTGAATTCTGAACATCTGATAGACTTCCTAGTATAGATAGGGAAAATCATACTCTGTAATGTTAGCTCTTTGTGGTTGAACACCAAGTGAGACATTTTCTCAGTCAAGATAATTTGCTTCCACAAAACTGTACTTCAGAAAGTTCACCAGTTCTGAAAATGAGGGGTGGAAAACAACCCTGCCACCATCCAGTGAGCGGAGATTGAAATGTTGCTTTTGTGGGTATGTAGACTGTTATAATGATTTTTCCTATAACACAGCATAAATTTCCCTAATCTCAAAGTGCTATAAAGAAGCAGTTATTACTTTAGAAAATATGAAACACTGTTCTCCTTCCTCTCTCCTTAACAGGCTGATAAAAACAACTCTGATTTTAGACATGCAACAAAAGGCAACCTTGAACTTTCTTTTCATGTACAGCAATGATTAATTAAATCAAGGGAACTAATGTATGTCTTGTATTACACAAAGACTAGCAGTGTATTATGAAAACATGTTTGGTATCTGTAAATTTATCCAATCTTGGGTTAGCTTAGTCAGCCTGGGGTTATAGTAGCAGACATTCAGGTATTTCAGAGTTAACCATACAAAAACATAAATCCAGCTGCATTTTTAGTTATATTGCATAGATAATAGCAAAATTTCCTTTCAGAATTTTTGTTAAGGAGCAGATTTTTACAAGAAGCTTTGACTTCATCCAAGGACATATCTTAGATTTTTATTTTGTCAAGCAGGCATGAAAGCTTTATTCATGGTTTCTGATTTCGAAGTATGGTCTAAGTGGTACTAAAAGGTGCCCGGGAAATTTGGCCATTGGTTTCAGTTTGGCCCTCTCTTGTGCATGAAGCACTTGAGCATCAAAAACACACTTTCTAGAATGCTGCTCTTTTCAGACACTCTCTATGAACATATTATAAGTGTGAGATGGTACATTTCTAGGCCACAAGCTCCCAGAGCCAAAGACGGGCAAATATCATTAATCTCTCCTGCAAAGGGGTATAAGGAAAGAAGAACAGATATTTGTTATGTGAAAAGCAGTGGTCCTAACATATTTCTGCCTCACCTATCTTTTCCACAACATCATCTATCTGTTGTGCTTTTAATTATTTACAAGTAAAAAGCCATTTTTATTACAGATATCAAATACCCTTTGCACACCCACTAAGTCCTTGTGTTGGGAACACCTCTCTTTGTGTTACATTGTTTTTATGACATAGATAAAAATCAAGCTGTGATGGAATGTCTAAAATTAATCAGAATGATGCACCAAATAAACAAGTGAGCGAGTGCAGGAGTCCAAGGAAATGAGGGAAACACTAGTCAGTGTTAAGTCTAGTTTAAAAACACTAAACACTTGCGGCCCCATCTCCTGGTCACTGAAGACTGGCATCAAAACAGTATCCACATGTCCCTCAGGAACCTGACTTGAAAGGTGGGAAAGCATCCTATTGAATTAAACATATGCACAGGATGGAAAGGCTAACCTTACTCGTGTCCCTTTGCCTGTTCCAATTCGTATACACATACAAAATCTAGAACTATGGTTAAGTGTCTTAGGATTTTCAAGCTTCATGGCTTTTGAGAATTTAGAAGGTAGGTACTAATGTCTGTCAGGTTTCCTTGTACAGTTTGTTTAAAGTATTAAAAAGCAAGGTTAGGTGGAAGTAGACAGAAAGCTTCTTGTTAAGGGAAACATTTGGTAAATCATGCTGCAAAAGCTTAAAAATTGAGTGTGGTCCTGAGAAGTGATACTTTTTATATCATTCAGTACATTCTCATTTCTCCTCTGTCCCCAGCCTTTTTCTCACTAGGCTCAAAGTCAATTTTGGCAGTTAACAAAGTTCACATTATGCCCACTAGATAAGATTTTGCTCTCCCCACCTACTTCTCATCTCTGCTTTTTAGCCTGTAATAAACATCCTACAAATGTACTTAGTGCACATCACACTTTGACCTTGCATTTCTTAGACATTCTTTCTAAAGGTTTTTGGAGAACAGAACCGAAGACAGAAGAATACTACTGTTGATGTTTACAGTCGTGGTTTGTTGTCAAAGAAAATGAAAACAATTTAGTAATAAAACACATTACATGTGGTTTTCTGGTTTTGTGTTTTGTTTGCTTTGGATTTGTTTGTTTATTTTGTATTGTTTGGGGTTGGTTTTTTTTCAGTATTGCATAATTAATCCTCCCAGGTGCAGGGCTTTGGACTTGCCTTTGTTAAACCACATGAGGTTCCAATCAGCCCTTTTCTCCAACCTGTCAAGATCCCTCTGGATGGTAGCATGACCCTCTAGTGTATCAGTTGTTCTTCCAGTTTGGAATTATCAGCAAACTGGCTGACAGTATGCTCTGCTCAGTCATCCAGATCTTTAATGAGGAAGTTGGTTTAGAACCAATATTGACCCCTGCTAGTTACTGGCCTCCAGCTAGACTTTGTGCCACTGATCACAAGACTGAGCTCAGCTCTTCACCCAATTTTCACACCACCTCATTGTCTGCTTGTCTAGCCTACACTTGATCAGCTTCTCTTTGAAGATTTCAAGGGAGACAATGTCAAAACCCTTACTTAGATCAAGACAGCCAATATCCGTAGCTCTCCCCTCATTTATTAAGCCAGGAATTTCATAATTAAAAGTTATCAGGTTGGTCAAACATCACTGCCCTTTGTGAATCTATGCTGTTTACTCCCATCCGCCTTCTTGTCCCTTATGTTTTGTCCTTCATGTGACTTTTCTCCAGCTGGGAGCTGAGAGATTTCTAGTTCCTGACTGCTGCCCTTTAAGAGGACATGCTGTCACCAGTATTTCTTATCTTCTTTGCATCTGAACTCCATTCGCCAACACCACAATATCTCTTTCCACTATTCTGCTTGCCCAGCTGAAACCACTGGAAGTGGCCATTCCAATCCTAACAGGGAGTAAGTTAAATATACCACATGAAGTTTGACAACAATGAGGAATATTTTTGTTTAAAAAAAGGTCAATATTTTCTGTGATAGTAGCAGCATGTCACATGTATTTCATTTAATCCTGCTTTTAAATTAAACAAGCTTTAGTTTGACAAGTCTACTCAGGAGTAAGAACTATTATTGTTTCATTTTGCAAGATATTCTGATATTTAAAAATTATTCCTGTTTTGAGATGGAACAAAAGACATATTTTAAAGAATATATCTTCATGGAAGATAAATTATGTAAATAAAAAAAATAAAATAATCATGGCTATTTTAGACACCCAAACTACAAACCCTTGAAAACCCAGACACATAACTTTGTTTTATATGACCAAAGACAAGAAAAAAAACACTTCTACTTCAGTAAGAAAACTGAAATATTTGTTCTTGATAGCTGAAATATCCAGATAACACTTCACTCTTCCAAGCTTTTAAAATGTTTAATTGAAAAATAATTAATTTATTTATAAAGAAAAAAAGTTAAATACATTGGTATTTTTGATATCTAATTCAAATAGGAAGTATCACTGGTAGTAAAATTTTAATAACATTGTCCTCGTAGAACTGCTTAGACTACATGTTCGTTTGTTAATTAATTGTTGCGCTGAAAACCCACAAAATGTCTCTGATACTATTAAAAGAATTTATAAGTGCAGGTCCTCTTTAACAGTCCACCAGTACAGCAGTTTTCTTTCTGAAAGTTTTGTAGAAATATCTGATGGCTTTTTATGTGCCTTTATTTTTTTGTCCGCAGACCTACTGTAACAGCTTTGGCTTTGTCTAGGATTTTCTGAGCTTTGAGAAGATGAAAAAATTATATGTATTTTTAATGCAGTAAACAGGCAAATATTCTTTGTTATGTGCAAAGACTCCAAATATTTAGCCTGTTATGTATGAGTTTAAGAAATTTTCCTGGTTATCATATCACAGTCCTGTCATCATTCTGATTTCCTACTGATTTTATTTTCCTACAATCAATCATAAATAAAACATGTAAATTAAACCTCTAACATGACCACAAGAAAGCAGACAAAGGATGGAAGGGAGAAAGACTATAAATCTTGTTGTAACAGTATTTGCACTTACTGTGAGAACATTACTAATCGGTTAGAAGACTAAGATAATTTAAAGATTAGCCTAATGGAAGGCTCCAAAGTAATTAAAAACAAAAATAAAACACTAAATCTGAGTCTTGCTATTTTAGTGCTGGAGCTAGAATGTATATGGTCTGGTTTCCTGTGTTGGGTTTTTTGGTAAAGTGGGAAGAGCCCCAGGAGTGGCTCCAGTAAGAAGCTGAGAAGCTCCCCCTGCTCCAAACCCAGCCAAGGAGCCACTAGAGGGACAATAGATGCGCCTCTGCCATTAACATATGAAAGAAATGAGGTAACACCTGAGCAGAGGAGCACTTAAAGGAGAAGAGCTGTGCTGAGGAAGGAGAGCAGGGCTGATGGTTGGTGAGGAAGAAGGGGAAGAAGGTGCCCAAGCAGAAGTTTCCCTGCAACCCATGGTGAGATGGCAGCTGTCCCCCTGCACTCATGGAGGAACATGGTGGAACATTCCCTGGAGGTGCCAGGAGGGGTGAACTTGGCCACCAGACCTGGATTTTGTGGTCAGAGGATTTGCTGCCAGTGGACTCTGATTGCGCAGCTTTGGAAGACCCCGGAGCCAGGGGAGGTGGCTGTTCCCGAAGAAGCCCCTGACTCTGTGGGAAGCCCAGGCTGGAGCAGCTCCTGACCTCGTGGGAAGGACTCATGAAGGAGAGGTTCCTGGAGGACTCTCTCCCATGGGAGGGACCCCATGGGGAAGCAGGGAAGGACTGTAAGGAATCCTTCTTCCTGAGGAGGAAGGAGCAGCAGGAACCACCAGCCTGTGAACTGACTCTAAACCCCATCCCCTGTCCCCCTGTGCCACTGGGGGGAAGGAGGGAGAGAAACAGGGAACAAAGGGATTTGGGCCCAGGAAGAAGGGAGGAGTGGGGTAACATATGCAAGCCCTGCTCTCTGTGTTGTCTGTGTCCTGTGTGTGTTTGATGAGTGTGAAATTAAATTATGATTTTTTTCCCCAAGTTGAGTCTGTTTTGCCTGGAACCTTAATTGGTGAAGAACCTTCCTTGTTCTTTGTCTCAACGCAGGAGGTTTGTCCTCCTCATCCCAGAGTGTGTGTGTGGGGGGGGGGGGGGGGGGGGGGGGGCGCGGGGCTGAGCGAGAAGCCATGGGGCTGTTCCTTTGTTGTCGCATTGGGCCCAACCTACGACAGTATACTTTTAGACGTTCATGGCCATCTGGTCATCTGGAATAAACAGCCTACCATTGACATAGTAATTCTCTCTCTATCATACATTGATTCTAAAGTGGATCTTTGATTCTTAAATTAATTGTATGTGGCCACTTGTAAATAAGTTATAAATGTTATGCTATACTGTCTTATATGTGATATATTCTGCAGGTAAGCTCTCTTATAAGAGAATAAAGTTTTGTTTGTCAAATGGTGTTGATGTACCTCTCTATTTGGTAGCTGGGAGCTCAGTCCAATTCCATTTAAAGGTTTGTCAGAAGGATTTGAAAGTTCCAGAGAAAATTAAATTAGGAAAAAAAAAATGATTAATATTTAGAACACTGTAACTTTACAATATAAAAGCCAAACACGTTCCTTTTGGAGAAGGATGAACTGAGTTTACTATGGATTTGCCCTGAAAAATTCACTCAGTTGTGCATATCTTTTATTCTTGTTATTTGCTATAGTTATGCCGCCCTGTGCATTCTGATTTCTTCTGGAAGTTTAAGTTGCTGAGATATATTCTCAATTTCTGTACCATTTTTTATGTGACTAGAAAGAAAATGTCTGTTCTGATTTATAGCCCTGGTACAAATACGCATAAGTGGAATTTTAATGTTTTGCATTTGGTTTAAATATTCAGTCTCTTATTATTGCTGTTTGGAGAGAGGGTGGGTTTTTAATTATTGGATTATTTTTTTTTAAATTCACTTCATATTTAAGAAACATTGAAAAAGAGTAAGAAATTAGATTTAACTTTCTGGGCTGGTAGAACTTCATGATTTCTTATTATGACTTGAATTTGCATGAAATAAAAAAATGCAAAGAAAAGCATATTAAAAAATAATTTTTGGTTTCAGGTCTTTGCAACCCAAGAACATAAGTGTATCTGATGAGAGAACTGTTTAGAGACATCATTCTTGACTCATAAGAATATGAGCTGCAGTATATCTATGGGTATCTATAGCACATATGTTTCTTGTCCCATCAGCAGGAAACGTAATGAAAGCAAGGGACAGTTTTATTCTATCACTTTGCATGGCATTACTTGTCATGTTTCCTCTTCTGAAGCATATATCATGGCTTTTGAAACTCGAGAGGCAACAGCTATCTAGGAAGGAAATATTAAACCAGCAATGAAGCTTTCAGCTCAAACAGAAAATATCTGGAGTTAGGATATGCTCCATAAAGTTTCCTTCCTTGCAGTGCATAGCTCTCCTCTCTGAGATGATGGGGTTTGCACTGCTGCTAGAAGACAAGTAATTCACATCTGCATTTTCTCATATGAAAACTGGCAATTATTCAGATTTTCTCTCAGAAAATTCATGCATACCTATATGAATAAAAGTAACATGATGAAGCCTTTATTTGAATCATGCAACCACTAGGATTGATCAGTATGGTATTGCTAGGTAAGTCACTCGAATACTTGTGTTAATGCATCCTTTCTAGAGTGATAAAGACTGATTGAGCTGTTTCATTGACATAAAGATTATAGTTAGCCTATTATTTATTAAGCCTTAGGAGGATTTGTTCACAAGTCCATTTGGCTTTCAGTACAAAAATCTGTGCTGTAAGTGCTTGAACCATATTTGGCTTGCTTATAGTACAGTAACATCATTACCTGATTTGCCAGCATCTTGTTCCAGAGATTTATGTGCAGAGGGATTACATCACTGTGGTTGTTTTAACATTTACACCTCATCTGCTGAATCATTCTGGAACAAGAAATGTATCTTTAATGTAAAACTCTCAATTACACATCATTTTCCTCCCCGTATTACAAGAAAGAAGTCATCTTCTAGGATTGTTCATGATGATCTCCTTGGAATCTTTATAACACCTCACACTGTAAGACAGCATTTCCATAGCACTTCATCATCATGGTGTTTTATCACCTAACAGCATTAATGATTACTTAAGAAGACCAACTTGGTTGGAGGTGAATTGGAGAGACATCCAGAATTTTAGACTTCTAAAGTTCCATTAGCTTATAATTGTCTTAATTACTGAGCAGAAGGGTACAGGGGAATTGCAGAGCTCTGGTTTGTATCTGTGATACATGCAGCCTAGCAACATTTCAATTCCAGTGTTACTTATGTCAATTGAAAAAGGTTTTTAGTGTGTGATGAGTCAATAGTAGTGCATTTGACAAGGGTTCATACTCTTGCTCTGCTTTCTGTACAATGTATTTTGGAAAACAACACTGGGAAGGGGACTAATTGTTGTCCTTAGTTATAACCTCTGCATAGAAGCTGTAGACTTCAGCTGAACTGTTGTTACACCTCTAATATAGTCACTACAGAAAAGGACTGAGGCAATTGAGGGGTTGTGAAAGATTGTATAATCACTATTCACTTCAAAGGAAATTATCCTTTTCTGAAAGATTTTACTTGTTTTGAAAAATTTCCTTCTGGCTTGGGCAATATAGATAAAATAACATTTCTCAACAGCCATTAAACTACTAAATGTGGTCATCTGAGTTGCTGGATTTCTAAACCAGACTATGTTCCCTAAAGACTTAGGTTAGGAGCAAAAGACTGCATGTACTTTTCTTCTGATCTTTTCTGGGTGTGTGCTAGTAAAGTCTCTGTAGGAATGAGCGACCACTCTCCCTTTCATGAAAACTAAGCTGCCGTTATTTTTCTTGTTTCTCACACTGTAACAAGCACATGAAAATATTTATTTCTTTTGCTCTTGTTCTCTCATATTTAAAATTTAGTTTTGAGAAATCCTCGGATATGCAACAAAGACAGACCTGGCTTATGGATCCAAAGCTTCTTTTATTAGGTATTTGTAAGGCATACTTTAGGAGGCCATCTTGGATTTATGGAGAAGGGTATTCTTGCAGGAAAAGAGTGATAAACTTCTGTCCCTTTTCCCATTTCTTACTCATCAAACTATGGTGCCTACAGCTTTAGACTCCACAAAGCTCAAAAGACATAGAGACAATAAACTAAAATACTGTAATATGCTTCTAGTGGGAAGGTTTCAGTACCCTTGGCTGTTTTTTAGGGTGATAAGACCCACACAAACTAAGACTGGAGGACATTCAGGTTTGGAAGAATTGGTTCATGGTGCCATGAT
This sequence comes from Apus apus, assembly GCF_020740795.1. Lineage (NCBI taxonomy): Eukaryota > Metazoa > Chordata > Aves > Apodiformes > Apodidae > Apus > Apus apus. Next base: position 92,776,835 of record NC_067282.1, on the reverse strand, counting down.
TTTGACCTGGAATACCAAGTCCTGATTTTTTTTCCTGGAGAGAAACTTGCTAGTTCATAAAATGTTAAGGATTATCACTTCTTGCCTACAGAAGTACAATGCACCACAGGTACTACTCTTTCAATTGAAAACAAACAGAGAAACAGACTAGATGTTACAGACTTAAAATAGTAATAATCTGCCACACAAGCTCTGAACACAAACTGAAAAAGCAGTCTCTCTTCTGTAGTTTCTAACATAATAACGTCCCAGGCCACTAGGGTCTAATTGTTTTTGCTTATAGTGTTCTGTGAGTTTGATATAAACATATATCTCAGTATGAATATGAAACAATGTCTCCTATTGTAAAATTCATACTCCACATTTGTTTACAAGAACTTTTGAAAAAAAAACAACGACTGTGATACAAGGATTATTTGGAAGTATAGAAACATTTAACACTCAAGCTTGTAGTCTTAACACAGAAATATTGTTTCAGTTAAAATTACTACATTCTTCTCAAAAGAGTCAGTTTTACTTCTCAAAATTCTGTTTTGCTTCAGAGTAATAGAACCTGAATGTAATTTCACTAGTCAAAAAGTGTAAAGGAGGTGCTTGAAAGTGAGCCAATACAATGGTAATGACTTTAGTAGAGAAACCACAAAAGGCATGTATAACAGTGTTCAAAACCATGACTTTTGCAGCAGATTGAATCAGACCAGGTAAAAAATATTTTTATTCCATTTCACTTTTAGAAAAAGGCTACTGTACTTTTAAAAATATTTATTACCTTTTACTTACATGACATAGACAGGTTTTTTAATACTGAAACAGAATAGTACATGAAGTCCTATAGAAGGACTTCACCATGCTTTCAAAGCTGGTGATGCACAATGTTGAATGCTGCATGGATCGCCCTGTCTTTCAGATGGGTATTAAAACAACTCTGATTACAGTTTTGGAAGACCCCGGAGCCAGGGGAGGTGGCTGTTCCCGAAGCAGCCTGTGACTCTGTGGGAAGCCCAGGCTGGAGCAGCTCTGGACCTCATGGGAAGGACTCATGAAGGAGAGGTTTGTGGAGGACTTTCTCCAAGGGGAGGGACCCCGTGGGGAAGCAGGGAAGGACTGTAAGGAATCCTTCTTCCTGAGGAGGAAGGAGCAGCAGGAACCACCAGCCTGTGAACTGACTCTAAACCCCATCCCCTGTCCCCCTGTGCCGCTGGGGGGAAGAAGAAACCGGGAACAAAGGGATTTGGGCCCAGGAAGAAGGGAGGAGTGGGGTAACATATGCAAGCCCTGCTCTGTGTGTTGCCTGTGTTCTGTGTGTGTTTGATGAGTGTGAAATTAAATTATTATACTTCCCCAAGTTGAGTCTGTTTTGCTCAGGACCTTAATCGGTGAAGAACGGAACGACTGAAAGGTTTAAGTCTGCGCAAAAGGCTGGAAACAGTGTGTCCCTTGCTGCAGGCAGAGTTGAATACTTGACAAGCCATGAGATTCCTCTCAGTTAAATGATGTTTAGTTTCAGGACTCAGTCCCTATAGCATTACATTTTGCTACAGGTGTACCTGAAGCTGCTGCATCAGGCCAGGCAGCTGGTAAAAAGTTTCTGAGTGTATTCCAACCTTCTTTGTGACCCATGAATTTCTGCCCAATCTAAAGCCTTCTGATCACGTACCCATGTCTCTTAACATGTCTTCCCAAAGAAATAAAGGTATTCATTGAGGAATGGGAAATGTAAATTACTTGGTAGCTTTTGTTAGCTGAATTCCCAGACCAGGTGTTGTTGAGCTAAGTAAAATATCTAGAGTCAAGTATAACAGATTTGTTGTACCTTCTGCACTATAACTTGGTACATTCAAAGCATTGGCACGTCAAGTACTACAGTGTAAACAGATAATTATTTCAACTGTTTAGAACCTTCATTTTGTTTTTCTACCATATGATATGTTGTTGCATATAGTTTTCTCCAGATTAAAAAAAAATAAAAAAGGCCCTTCAATGACTTTGGTTTGTTTCATGGTTCAAAATACAATAAAATAAAACAAATATTGTTTTATTAAATCCTGAAAAATCATAGATTTCAAATGCTCATTCCTCTGAATGCAACAAAACAAATTTTCCTCATCTACCCAGTATCACCTATTTTCACATCCAAACAGTGCAAACCCATAGATTTTTATGTTTCCTTTGTACAAAACCATAAGCTAGTTCATGTTCATTTGGGACCAAGAACATCTGGTGCTAAAAGATGATCAAAACTGGCCAAAAATCCTTTCTGTTCTAAGAGGTTTATGACTTTCCGTGCCTATACACAGAAATTTCTGACTAACAGCATATGACCATGTGATTTGGTCTGTAAAATCCACAGGTCTTATTCTGTTTTTAATTTTAGGTGTGTAACATAAAGCAATTCTAGGGATTTCAATGAGATTAATCCCTAGGAAGAAAGTAAATGAGAACAGACTGTGAGCCATATTTTTACAAATCTGTTGTTTAATCACTAATTCTTCTAATTCAAATAGAACTGAGCTGGATCATGTCCAGTTAGCTTGCCTTTCTTTAAAAAAAAGGGTGGGGAGGAAGAAAGCTGGGGACTAAACGTTAGATCAATATCAAAGGCCAATGAATCCTGTATCTACTGATTAATACCAAAACCCCATTAGTTCTTTAAGACAAAAAAGTGGACCCACTACTTCAAGCTTAATCTAACATAGGCAGCAACAGAAATGCAGATTTTTGCATGGGTACAAACTAGAGCATAAGTAGATGAATGCTTTCTTGTGAAATGGGTACAGTTCTTCAACTTCTGTTGTTCTGGGTTCAATAACGTCAAATTTCCTTTTCTAAAATTATGTATATGAAAAAGGTTTTAAAATTCTTATTGACTATAAAAATACCACTAAAAATTACTGTATTCAAATGTACACATTTAATATGAATTCATGTATTCAAATATCTATATATTGTCATGTTTAATATGCATATGTTAAATATGTATACATCTGTGTAAAATACGTGTATGTATATGTATACATGCATATGTAAATATAAACCTCCAAAATAAATTAACATTAAATTGATAGATAAATCAGATACTTCAGTAAGATAGTTTTTTTTTCCATATGTATATCAAAATACAATAGCTGAGTTTTGTTTATTTACTGTTTGTTTGTTGAGCTTCTGTGGTTCTGAAGGACCTTCAGACCTGTTATTTTTTTCTGCCATTGAATTTATAATAATAGAAAAAGGATCAGTTTAGGCCTGTCAACAATTTTTTAGAACTTAAGCAAAAGCTAATAAATATAATATTTTTGCAGACTAAAGGTCTATAGTCAGATAACATATCAAATTATTCTATTACATCACTTTGTGGTTAAAGTTTGAAACATAACACAATACACTGGTTTGCATTCAGTTATGCAATGAACACCGCTGTACTTCGTGAACTCTGTATTTTCAGATTAGTTTGGTTACTATGAAACTCTCAACAAATAATACTCTGTTGTTATAATAAAACTATCTCTTCTCCTTAGTCCTGTTGACAAGGTTATGTCCTTTCTCTTATTAATCTGAGTCTAGACTAACACTAAGAATCATTCCGGTTGACTCTCACTGTCTTCTTTTTGTCCAATAGCTTAAAAGGTTTTGGGGCAGATAAGAATAATATTTTATATTTGTGCTGATACAGTTACATTTATTTAATTTCTTACCCTTAATTATAAAAAGGAAGAAGTGAGTATTCACCTAGTAACCTCGCTGCAAAACAGACTTGGATCAGTTAGTCTTTTCTCAGTGCTGTCTCTTAGAGCTGCTGGACAATATTGTCATGAAAAAATGACATATATATGTAGAGAAGTAGCCTATTGATGACTGCTTTGTTAATAGACTCATGTTTTCAAGCTTGTCAGCTCATTCCTGATGAAAAAAAACAGAAGAGTTTGTAAGTCAGAATGTTCCACTTTGGACACTAGTGTCAGATCAAACAGCAGGACACTTCCTTTCAATTTGATTTTATTATTTTTCTCATTCTGGAAGGCTTAGCCAGATAGACTTTTTCAGTATTCTTTTTTTCACAACAAGGTAAAGAGTATAGCATTTAGTAACAATTAAGCTAAATAATGAAATGCAAAGGTGAACTGAAAACAAAATCCAGTTTTTCTGTCTCTAAAACAGATAGTAAATGTGGTTCTAGTGGATTTTTTATTTTCTGGAGAAGCCATAGTCACACTCATCCTCTGAACTCAGAACTGTCTGGGGGACACGCAAAAATGTACGTCTCAATTAAATTCTCAAAACGGAAATGTGGGAGGTCTTTCTTCATATCAAGGCCCTATATCACTTTTTGAGTTAATTGGCAATCCAGATCTCTGCTGTCATTTCCACATGGGTTTTATGGCAGGTGTAAGGAACAAAGTAAATTCTTTGGCACCTGCAGTTTATCCATTAGGTGCAAAACTCCACATGTAAATTTTTTGGGCTTAAGCTATACTGAAAGGTGCTAAAATGTAGCCCTTCACTTTTTCACTTTGTACAGAAAATCCATAAATAATTTGTGCCTTTGTTTAGCTTCTCACAATTCATTCAGAAATTCTGCCTCTGACCCACTAGTAGTTTTTGCAGCAATTAACTTACACTGGTTTCTGCAGAAATATCCATACAGTATTTTCTGAAGTTTGTATGAATGCTTCTGCCTGTGGCTTGAATTTCCTTCATACAATGGAATCAAAAAAGATTACTGAAATGTGTTACAATGAAAGGGCTAATGCCTGATATATCTTGTGACCAGTGCAGGATACCCAGTCATGGAGACAACAAAATTCCATAACCTTAACACTGCCCACAAAGTATAATGAGTTGGAAGGAAGAAGCACATTAGTAGTTTAAAAGGGAGACCTGTGTCCTCTGTGTCTCCTTGGTATCTTTTTTTCAATTAAGTTCCTTCCAGAAACTGCCTAACTTCAGAATCAACATGAAATGAAGGTCCTTGTTTGGATGCTGTGGTATTAGTGGGATTTTCAAAAAGCATATGTGACCCTTTGTTTTCAACTGTATTTTCTTATTGTTTATTGATTTTTCCATTTTACAATGTTGTTTCCCTGCAGTCAGAGTACACTCTGGTTAGATTCTTTTCCCATCAAATACATTTATAAAATATTAATTTTCAGTTGAAAACAAAAAGAGGGAAGCAGTTATAGAAGAAAAATGGCAAACCATGACCTTTTTGTAAGTCTGCATTTCTAGAAGGAATACCATGAGGGGAAATTACTAAGTCAGCCAGTATAAATTGGATTGGGCAAGTTCCAATGGAACAATCTGGAAAAAAAGGCAGCACAGGCAAGAATGTGTTTAATCTGGATGTACCCCAGGTTTACGTAAGTATGCATAAAATTGCTGTATGAGAGGAACAGGATAATTGATGTCACAGTGACATAAAGTACATCCTTGACTTTCTGCATATTTAGCTATATTTACCCAAGTTATCTTACAATGCAGTGTCTTTTTATTAAACAAATGCAAACCATTGCAAGAGAGCATGGTGTTCTCTTTCACCCCTATCTTCAGCTCAGAGCTTTCAACAACCAAAGATGTTCTGGTTGAATCATAGCACCAGTCTATCAGTGTGATGAGCCAATACATTTTGCAGGTAACAAAATCTTCCATTAAAAAATGAAAGTGTGGATCAACACAGTGTCCTAAGACTTATTGAAAGCTAATGAAGTTTGCCTGAACCCATTCAGTTGTTATCATCATAGACTATGGCTCATTCAGTGAAAGCTGGCTTATCCTTGACTCCAGTGTATTAGTGCTGCTTAATTCAGTGGAAGACAGCTGGATATTTTCAGTGTTCAGAAGCATACTGTATAGTGCCTTACACAGAATGCAGGAGATGTATTTTTTTCCCTTAGGAACCTACATCCAAAGGGCTGGTCTAGACTGCAGGGCATAGCTGTGTCTGGGTTTCTATACGTACAAACACAGAGGCCAGACAAAAGGCTGAGAGGCCAAATTCTACCATCCCCTGGGACTTTTTCCAGCTACCACAACCACTGGGATTTATAGTTCCAGACACTGCTGAATTGTAAAACAGGGCTAATCGTGTATCAATATGACTAAAACACAAAGAACGCTAAATGCCTGAACTGCCTGTCAGGCCGCTGTCTCAAATCATGATCTTATCTTTAACCTAGGTCTGTGTTTGGTAAATATGAAATGTTAGCTGCTTGCACTCTTCTGCCTAATCATCTGGGTGTTTTTTGTGACAATGGGAATGTGGAGGGAAAAAGAAGTTAGTGGAGCTCTTAGCAGAAAGCCAAACTGTTCTCATCACATCTGTCATGATCAGGAAAGAAAGATGGGAGATATTAAAGTTCTCTGGCTCCAGGTCTTGAAATTGGGCTCTCTCTTTGGGCTTCTCTGGTCCATCACCTAATAATAGAGCCCTAATTTATATGCATATATACTCATGTGTCAAGTGTCCCATCTGGATTTGTTCTGACACTGACTTATTTTATTTGGGCATAATTTCCTCTAATGAAGAATACAAATCTAAAGGCTTCCTACTGATGCAGTAGAAAGCAGTATGTCAGATTACTTTATGGTGGTCAGGAAAGTGCTAGTCTTGCCATTCGGGACTTACTTTACAGTAAGCTGTATTAAAGTGCACAATACACTCCCTTTCTTTGTCACTTGTCCAGGTGCTCCTTTTGTCTGCCAATATGTTGAAAGATGCAAGTGTTCTTGGTGCACCTTCCAAACCTTTGGGACTTCCTTGACTGTGAGGTTAATCAGAACACTGATACACTTAGCAGCTTGATTATTATTGAAAAGGAACAGACAGAGCTTTCTGGTGACTTTATAAAATATTAGAAATTTTATGGAGAGCTGGCTGGATAGGGGAGAGAGATTTCCCACAATGCCTATCCTGCAGGAAAGATTACAATCTGCAGTGACATCCCTGGACATAAGAAATCAGAAAATATAGAGATGAGAGTTCTCCTCTAGTGTGGACATGCACCAGAAAAACTTCAGGTAGAGTTTTCATAATGGGTTAATGGTAAGAATAAGTCCAGAGATAAGCTTGGTTCCCAGACGCTCTTGCTCTTGAGTTTCCCTCTACCCTTCCTGTAGTATTTCACCATTTAAAATAAAACTGATGCCTCTACCATAAAATACAGCCATGATGTATGATCTTTTCAGAAAAAAACAGAGAAATCTTACATTAGCTTCACCTAGTGTCTGTCTAGAAATATAATTATAGCTAAAGTTCAGGCTTCATGTATTAAGAAAATCCAAGTCTGTGAGGACACATTTGGAATTTAGGACCGCTTTTATTCAGATGTTCCAATTACTTGTCAGTGGTTACCTGTAAGTGAAGGAGAACAACTTTATCTGCTGTATTCCTAGAGATTTTTCTTTGGATTTTTGAAGTTGGAACAGCCACCTTGACACAGTGAGAATCTGAACTACTAAGGCAAATATGTGGGCTCCTGCCTCTGTCCATAAAGCACTTCATAAAGCAAAGCCTGTATTTATGCTACTTGCCTCTGTTGAAAAATGATTAATGACATTTTATGACTTAAAGTAAGTTCACCTGAGATGCTTTTCTAGTCAGAACATGACATGTCCTACCTTCTTTGCTGCAGCTGCCCAAGGGTTTTGTTCTGCTGTAGAATACAGAAGAAACAGAGATGCTCTGCTGGATTATTGGTATTTCATTGTGGACACTACAAAATTGCATAAAATGTCACTTTTTCCAAATATCTCATCATCTGAAGGATGAAAACATTTACACCACATGATAGCCTAAAGCCAGCTTTTGTACAAGGCTATATGAATGCATCTAAGCAGGGGTTAAATTTGTATTATCTTGGAGGTAAGGAAGTTTCTGAGTAACAATACTGGAGGACCATAACTTCCAGGGTGTGTATTCTTTCCATTAATGCAGCTGACAACTATGTATCATTTCCCCCAACTCAGCTGTGCTGTTCAATTTTGTACTGGCCAAGACAGCTAAGACATCAGCCAAAGAAGGGGGAGGGAAATGTCTGACTTTTCCAACAGCAGATTAATGTGTCAAAGGGAAAGGAAGTAAGTACTGAAAATATCAGGTGCACTTCAGAGTTGTGTCTGCCAAAGGGTGGACCTGCATAATCTGTCCCATAACCAGCATTATTACATCAGTACTTGCAAACTTTAGCTTTGCACTTATAATCTCAAAAACTGAATGAGCATTTGGAAAAGTCAGTACCTTACACACATACATCAATACATACACCCATACATACTATAACATCTCAGGAAAGATTACATCAGCTGAAGACGTACACAAACTATCTAGCTGTTGCTCGGTTAAACAAGGAAAGCTGTCTTACTGAAGAACTCAAATATCTGCAGCACATCACAAACTCAGTGCAGAGGTGTGGAACCTATCTTTGCTGCTACTGCTGTCTTATGGTAGCTGCAGAAATGGGGATTTCCCTATCCTTGTTTTCCTTTTCTCTTTGGTATGATAGCAACAAGAGATGACCAAAATAAAACCACAGATGCTGAACATGTTTTCAGAATCTGAATAAGCATGGCTTAGGACTCTTCCATGGTCTTGTAACTGGTTGAAGAGCAATACCTGGAATGACATGTTGGTAAAAGAAAATGGGCTCAGCCTTACACTTTGAAAACTAATGGGATTTAATACAATTCATTACCTATCTGTGCCTAAGAACCACGTGTCTTGTATGATGGCCCCAGAAGCTACCTCCAGTTGCTTTCAGTAGTTTGTAAAAGTCTATTTAAGCTAGTGGCCCCTAAAGAAAGAATTAAAAAGACAGGAGGTGAGAGTGGTCCACTCAGGGAGCAGGAAAAGGTTGCTGAGTTCCTTATGACACAATTAGATGGTCAGGTGCATAGGAAGGGAGCTCGGTACAGTGGTTTTGGTGTACACGTTAGCTGAAGCTAACCCTGCTATTAAGTGGATAAAAATGCAACCATCATTATCTTGCTAAGCTCCTCAGTTTGATCCCTACTGATTGGGCAAGAGTGTTGATCTGCTTGAGAGTAGGAAGGCTCTACAGGGGGACCTGGATGGGCTAGATTGATGGGCTAGATCAGATATTAGGGAAAATTTCTTCAGCAAAAGGATTGACAAGCACTGGAACATGCTGCCCAGAGAAGTGATATAGTCACTATCCCTGGAGGTATTTAGAAGACGTGTAGATGTCATGCTAAGGGACATGGTTTAGTGGTGGATGTGGAAATGCTAGGTTAACACTTGGACTTGGTGATCTTTAAGGTCTTTTTCAATGAATCTATGATGTTTCAGGCATTAGCTTTGTTAACCTAAACACATCAGCATAATAATATGTGTATAAATAATAACTTGGTCTGAGTGTGTTTAGTTTAAGAAAGCTGGGTTTTCAGCTAGTGTTCAATCAGGTTGCCAGCACATGAGGGCTGTAAATTTGGCGTTTTAGGCAAGGCTGCTGAGCCAACACTACTGCACAGTGGATCTGTTGCTGTTATCAGGAATGTTTTTGTAATGTGTATGGCTTATTTCACAGCAGTAAATCCTTTCAAGTGTAATTGCCTTTTTTCTTTTATTTTTTTTTCTTGCCAGGGTAGTGTTTTTTTCAATAATACAGATGTTTTGGTTTGTTTGGGGTTTTTTTCAGTTGAGATATATTAGTTGTGAAAGCTGTTTATAGTTAAAAAAAAATTCCAAAACTCAGATTAACATTTCATTTTGACCCTGACATATTTGTTTCTTCTGTCTTCCACGGCCAAATCTTAGTTTTTTGTAAAATGCATAGCTCTAAGCGTACCATTGTAATCCATTTGAATAATAAATCTTTTCCATGCCTCTTTATGCTTCCAAAAAGCATCTGTCAGTATGGAAAGACAGAATGAGATAGCCTAGGACCTACATCCCAATAGACAAAGCTGTAAATTCTGTCTCTACAGAGACCAGAAGAGGAATAGAGACAGATAGAAATGATGTTTTTCACTTTTGATCATCCCAGTCATATGGAAAGCAGTATTACTATTTTTCTTGTGCAAAAGCAAGGATGGGGTAAGAAGCAAAAAATACTCCTCATTTTCTTACTGTTTTCCTGATAAAAAAATATACAAGAATTCTGTGGGAAAAATTATGAGATGAGATAGACGACAGCACTGAAGAACACAGACTATCTGCCACATTGCCTCTACCTTCATAGGCACCCTATTCAGCTTTTGATAATACTTCAGCTAGGCCAATTAAATAACTTCTTCTTATAAACTAAATCTTTATTTTCATGCCACAGTGTAGCAGGATAAACCTAATCAAAATTAACTGTCAGAAATATGTGTCTGCATTTTAAAGATAGAAAGTTTTTATTTGAATATTAATTTTGTCATTATTATTAAATGATGTAAAAATTATAATTGAATATAATTTATTTATCTATCATAAATATATTTATCATGTTATATCATATGTATCTATAATGAATAATTGATTTAAATGCCAACCTTAAGAGTTTTTTCACATTCACAATTAGTTTTCTATTCATAAAATCAAGAGAAACAGATGACTTCTCAGAGAAAACCTAACTTGCAAATGTACTTATGCTATTCTTAATTGCATCATACCATGTTTACTATATAAACATGATAGAAACATAAAGGTGAAGCAAAAGATAATAGTAACAGGAAGCACAAATGCTGTCAAAGACAGCGTACAAATATTTTGAAAAGTGAAGCCTGACATAAAGAAGTAAAACAAGCTTTTCCTTTTGCAAGTGCTTTTTACCATTAGAAAACCATTTGTTAATCCATTTGTAAAGTTTTTGTTTTACGTAGCAAAATAATATATTTCATATACATATTTCACTTATTTTATTACTTTCTTAGATCCTTGTACAGTTTCCTGTACAAGATAATTCTCCTGTATCTCTCTAGGGACTTTTCACTGAAAAAAAATATTTTCATAAATAATGTTTTTAAAATTTAATCAATAACATTTAAAGTGGTGAGTGTTCAAAGACACATAATGCTTATTTTAAGAGAAGAAACAGTTTATTTCAGGTGTACCTACCTTTTATTTGGAGGGAGGAAAAGACGTGTTATGGGGTTTTGCTTAAACCAGTCATATTCTCATATTGCTGTGGCTCCCTTGTGAAGCAGTTTGGGACTTCACTTCTCAATATGTTTCTTTTATTTACTCGAAATTCCAAAGTGATATAGTATTTTCTTGTGTTGTCTTGTTAAATAATTACATTTGTATTTGGCTCTATTAATGAAAACAATCATGAGCTTCTAAGAAATGGCAACAGTCACTTCCTTTACATTTCAACACTCAACCTAATTTTTTGAAAATTCCAAATTTTGAAACCAAATTTTGAAAACTGATGTGAAAACCAACTCTACTGGAACCAGATGAAACTCCTTTTTGTTGAATTTAGAGCTATGTAAGTTTCACAACTCCGTGATTCTATTTTAATTTTGTTAATTTGAGGAGATGAAAGCCCCAGACTCTTTAAAAAAATAATTTATTGATATCTTTTTATTTATTGATTGGCAAATTGGCCAATATAACTCCTAATAAAAGATTTTACTTCTGGTAAAAGCTGGTATTTCCTACAGAAACATGATTCTTTAGGAATCATTCCTAAGTTATGGGAATAGATCCACATTTGAAGAAATATTATAGAGATTACTGCAAAAAACATTACTTCTCATATTATTTTGATTTAAAACAAAACCTAAAAAATCCTGCTAAGTCAGATCTTCTCTGCTGTTGCTGTAACAAATAACTGATGAATATAAACATTCTTTTGGAACTAAATCTTGCTTCAGTTAGTGATCTGTGATCAAGCTTTCCGAAAAGCCAGATTTATTAGAAAATTTAAAGCAATGTTAATTTAATAATAATTAAACATACTATCATCAGTCATTGTTAACAAAATATAAGTGCTAATTTGCAGCATAAAATGAAAGACAAAAGGATGATTTAATTTAATTTTCACCACCACAGCATGTACTGTAGTATGTCTGAATGTACTTCATGTTAAAGATGGAAAAATGCCAGTGTCTCCAGTGAGAATGGAATTAAAAACATAAATATTTTTTGCCTAAAATCTGTTTCATATGGAAATATGAAATCATTTAAATATGATTGATTTGTGAGACACTGGCACATGTTGTTCAGGGAAGTTGTGCCTGCCCCCTCCCCAGAAGTGTTCAAGGCCAGGTTTGATGAAGCTTTAAGCAACATGGTTTAGAGGGAGGTGTCCCTGCTCATGCAGGGGGGTTGGAACTAAATGATCTTTGGGGCCCCTTCTAACTCAAACCACTCTACGATTCCATGATTTTATGATATTGTTTCTAAATAAGACAATGCAAGTCAGCAATGTCATTAGGCATGACTGATTCTGCTCTCTGCTGTGTGAGTGTGATGTTTTGACTCAGGATTGACAATTAAACCAGTGACAACAGTGTTCTCGATCCCCTACCACGCAGGTAGGAAAAGGAGAGAGTTAACAAGAAGAGGGACTTTCTGGATCAAAGCCTAAACTAGACAGCTTTAATTAAATGCTAATGATATAAGACAATATGCACAAACATATACAGGTATGTGCAGGAATGTGCAAAATCCCTATTGGCTCTCCCCACCCCCGGCAACTTCCAGGGCATCTCCTGAGCTGTGATCAGTTCTGAAACTACCTGGAGCTGCTGGAGAGAGAGGCAGAGTAGACAGGAGCTGAGGGGAGAGTTATGAGGGTCAGGAATGCACGAGCCTGGGGATCAATGGTGATGGATGGATGGAGTCCTCCCTGGATGCTGGCCATGGATGGAAGAGAAGGGAAGAAGAAGCAGCACGGGGCTTGACTTCTGTGATTCCTGACTTTATACCTACATATACAAATGAGAGCTACGTAGATATTACAGGATAGAATACTCTCTTTGGACAGGTTTGCCATCTGTCTAGTCTGCTCCTTCCTATGGGAGGGTTGCAGATACGACTCTTCTGCTCCTTTAGTACCAAGGAAGAGCAAAGTGTCATTGGTGTCTTGGCAGTAATATAAACATTCCAGCATTATCTGTCCACTAGCTGGAAAACTTGTGTGCTTAAAAGAGAGCTCAGTGAATTAAAAAAAAAAATAAATAAAAGGAAAATTACCTTCATCCTAGCTCAAACCAGTACAGTGAGTCCTGATACTAAAGGCACACTCTGAGTGAACTGAGGGTCTAATTACTGTATTATTTAGGTGTAAATTGACTTTGATGAACAGCTGTTTAAAGAAACATCAAAAAAAACCCCTTCCTCCTGATAGATCTGATCAAGGCATTTTTGACAGTCTTTCATGAGGAGTTTCTGTATTTCTGGACAATAGTAGAACCTTGCCCAGAACAGTGTCTGCTGCAATATCTTTTAAGCTACAAGTGTGCTCCTTTCCTTCACCCTTTATAGGCAATCAGATCTTTTGGGGCATGTCCTATGTCTTGTCCCCTTATTTTTTCTGAGAACAAATAAACACAAATGTACTTGCCATTATGGTCCTATCAGGAACCTTTCTTTCCTTCTTAGCTGCCTGAATTTACGAGTAAAGCAGAAGTCCACTGCTTAAATTAATATAGTTAATTTAACTTTTTTTTTTTTTTTTAGGAAAAAAAAAACAACCCACACACAAAAACCAACCAACCAAACAACAAAGAAACTAAAACTAAACCAACCTAAACCAAAACAAGAAAAACCTCAAAAAACAACACATGCAATTTTTCCAAGCACCAGCATGAAAACAGCTAAGTTGTCTATCTAGTTATAGCTACCTTGTCTTTTCAATTTGAGGACAATCTGGTCATTCTCTTTTTAACTTTTGTAAAGGCAATCTCTTCTCTTATCATAACATTTTTGCATAGCTCAGACTTCTTTCTAATTCTTACATATACTGCTCATGGCTTCAGCAGCCTGAGTCTCTGACAGTGCAAAATGAGATTTGATCATGCTGAATTACAGGCTTCACATGGCTTGACTGCTTGAATAAGTGAAAGAGTAGGTAGGATACCAAGTTCAAAATAGAGAGAAACCAATGAAACTTTCTAAATTAACAGAGTGATGTGTAGACCAAAAATTCTGATATTTAATAGTATTTCAGAAGAGTAATAAGAAATTTCAGATTTCTATATGTTAATTAAATGATACCTCAAATAACCTATAAATAAATCTGTAAACAGTACCATTTATTGTGTACTTAAATCAAATAATCCTCAATTTCTTTGGTTTAATATAATGTTGCTGAGAGAACAGTAAATAAGAAAATAAATCCTGTAAGTAGTCAGAGTTCTTGTCTTTCTTTATACTCTTAATTACAACAACTTAAGTCTACACAGGAAATAGTAACAGGAGAAATATTGACACAAAATAAAATTGTCATACCAAGTTTGCATCTTCCTTTGATATTCAGGTGTCTTGTGATGTGAAATTAAGTAAAAGTCATTAAAATAGCCTGATGGAAGGCCAAGTGGAAATTCATCACTTATTACTTACATAAGAGTACAAAATCTGATGCAAACTCAAGTAGGAAAAAAGTAAAGTGGCACATTTATCCGCAATAAGACCAAAGACCTTGTAAGTCAAGTACAAGAACTAGGAAACTAATGTAATGGCTGACTTCATGGCAGCTAGGAGACTGAATAGCACAATAATGCAATATGCCCTTTATCATGTCCAAAAACATGACCAGATCTAGACACAATTCTGGCTATAGTGGCGGTGTCTGTTTTTCATAAGGGACCTGTCAAACCAAGCCCACAGCTGTAGCATATATGTACAGCATATCTGTGGAAACAATTGTTGACTTAATAATTTCAGTTACATGCTGATTATAAACCAATTATAAACAAACCCCTGCATGCTCAAGATTTTGCAGTACTCTACATACTTTTTTCCCCCATTTGTTAGTTTCTGCTTTTTTCCAGGTGGATCATTCAGAAACTATTAAACAATCCTTAAGAAGAATTCAACAGCTCTGTAATCCTAAGAGAGTTATGTGTGAGTATGGGCTTTGCTTCTTAATGTGTTTGAAATACTGAAATTAAATAATGCTAGCAAGTGAGTTTGATGCAGGACACTTTCTCAACAAAACCTTGATTGCATCTCTAAATTTTGGAAAAACTATGGCTTATTTTGAGCCATTTAATTTTGCAGGTTGACTTTTTTCTTTTTTCTTTGATTGATAGATCCGTACAACTGTAGCACATTGCTCATCCTGTGGCCACCGTATACCACCTTGCTTTCTAGTAAGGCATCTACTTTGACAAAGTGACAATCTTACTCTTAGGGGGGGCTTTCTCCTGAGTAGTCACTAATAGAACTTCATAGCAGGGCCACCATACAATTTTCTGTTAGGGAGTTACACCTGTCCTGATAATCTGAACTGTTACTTTGAATCACAATTTAGCAAGATGCAAGAGTTCTTCAGTATCCTGGGATCTGGATCTGGCTATTTAATATACACTAACTACTCCTTTAATGGAGGCTAAGCAGACATCCTTTCCTTTATCTCTAAGGTTTTTGTGGATTGTGAGTAGCTGAAAACTTAGAACAATCAGATTTGCACTGGCACTTGGCAGAACAGGTTTGGTTTTTTTAAGCAATGAACAAATCTTTCACTTCACAATAATGAAAAAAGTTTTTACATAGACTTGTCTATGGAGCCTAAGTAGCTTATGCACTGAAAATATAAAATTCTTATTTAATCTTCAGGGTTGCAAGAAGGGATAGTTTTGTATGCAAAGACAGATTTTAGTGGAATTTTTTGATGTATTTGTTCTTCACTTAGTGTGCTAAGAAAGCCTGTTGTCTGATTTGAAGAAAAAAAACACAACGCCAAAGCACCAAAGGATTTGTGTAGAAATAAGTAATGAGAAAAAAAGGAGGCTGCAGAATTCTGTAAAATGTTCTTTCAGTAACCTAAACCAAACTGCAAGATCAGCTTAATAAAATCAGTTCCTGTTATCAGTCTGTTATCGCCACTGTGGTTCTGAGGAATTTCAGATATCTATGCAGAAATTGAAAGGACAGTTTCTACACAAGAATGCAACTATTTGTCTGAAACTCTAGCAATTAAACAGATCTGTGCTACATACAGATACAGGCAGTGGATATCTTTCTCTGCTGTGTAAACAGATCATTACTTAAGCACCATTCATTTCAGAATCTGGATAGACACCTTTACATTTTTTGCTAATAACCAGATTGTGATGTCGCTTTTTACTTCCTTGACATTATTATTTTTTTGTTTTGTTTTACTGTTATACATAATATTAATCATTTAGAATATAGTTGCTCAAAGCAATTTCAGTAAGTGGGAGATTAAAAACCCAAATTATCAAATCAAAAGTTATCTATGTATTTCAGACTGAGTTTATCTTTGATATAGATTCCCTAAAATTCAAAATACTTGTGAATTCACAGTTCTTATCCAGTTGTTAAATATGATACCAGTAATACCATGTTTTTGTTTGCCTTTCAGCTGTCATTTCCCCATTATTTCTCCTGAGTTTCTGAAAAGTTGACATTTAGCATGTAGCCACCAGGATGCTAAATAACAAATTATATTTAATTAGGTGGATTCTTTGCCTCATCATTTCTCTTAATATAAAGGAAAAAAATAAATAAATATTCCTTTATATTTCTAATCAAAATATTCCTCAGGTTTTAGGCATTCATAGATCCTTGCAAGAAACCACCTCTGGAGAAAAACCGACAGAGTGCTATCTCAGCATACTTTCCCGTCTTGATGTCCAGTGAGTTTCTAAAGATGAGAGGCATTCCACAGTAGGAGCACACATGGAAAAAAAAATAGGAGTTGACCTACATTAATGTGAAAAGGCAGTAGTCACTGAGCTTTTTTGGTTGCAGATATAAATGAGATTAGTGCCTCACCAAACAAGAAGACAGCTGTGACTTTTAAAGAAAAATAAATAGAAGAGAGGTCTGGGTGATGTGTGTGTTTCATCCTATTCCTCCAGCTGGTTTTCTCTAGAAACAATATAGCAATATACCCAGAAGCTAATAGACACCCGAAGAAAGCATTGCCTATGAAAATATCTGAACTGGGTATTGTAAAGCTTTCAAATCCATTTCAGAGTGGTAAGTAAGAAGGAGATCACACATTTTAATTCTTCTTTCCATGCAATGCTAAGTTATTTGTAGCATTTTTCTAAGGGACTTGTTTGCCAAATGCTACTAAAAAAACTGACTACTCATGAGTAGTGAAAGAATTATGTACCTTAAGACCTGTATGGCTGAGATCTACCACTCTTATGTTTCTCCCACTGTTTTTAATGAGGGTGGATGGTCGCCCTCAAAGACTATTGGTCAATGGCTCTTTGTCCAAGTGAAGAACAGTGTTGAGTGGCATTCTTCAAGGGTTAGTATTGGGACTGGTGTTGTTTAACATCTTTGTTGGTGATATGGTCAGTGAAATTGAATGCATCCTCAGAGAGTTTGCTGATGACACCAAGCTGTGTGGTGTGATCAACATACTGGACGGAAGGGAGGCTGTTCAGAGGGACCCTGACAGGCTTGAGAGATAGGCCAATGCCGAGCTTATGAAGTTCAATAAGGCTTAACTGCAAGGTCCTGCACCTGGGTTGTGGCAATGCCAGGCTGAGGGAAGAACGGATTCAGAGCAGCCCTGAGAGGAAGGACTTGGGAGTGCTGGTTGACAAGAAGCTCAACATGAGCCAGCAATGTGCACTTGCAGCCCAGAAAGCCAACCGTGTCTTGGGCTGCATTTAAAGAAGTGTGGCCAGCAGGTAAAGGGAGGTGATCCTACCCCTACTCAGCTCTTGTGAGACCCCACCTGGGGTACTGTGTCCAGTTCTGGAACCCCCAGCATAAGAAGGATATTAAGCCATTGGAACAAGTCGAGGTAGGCCAAAAAGATGATCCAAGGGCTGGAGAACCTCTCCTGTGAGAACAGGCTGAGAGAGTTGGAGTTGTTCAGCCTGGAGAAGAAAAAGCTCCAGGGAGACCTTATAGAGGCCTTCCAGTACCTGAAGGGGCCTAAAGAAAAGCTGGAAAGGAACTTTTTACATGATCGTGTAGTGACAGGTTGAAGGGTTATGGCTTTAAACCGCAAGAGGGGAGATTTAGATTAGACATTAGGAAGAAATTCTTCACTATAAGGACAGTGAGACACTGGCACAGGTTGCTTGGGGAAGCTGTGGATGCTTCATCCCTGGAAGTGTTGAAGGCCAGGTTGGATGGGGCCTTGAGAATTTTGGTCTAGTGAGAGATGTTTCTGCCCATGGCAGGTTGTTGGAACTATATGATCTTTATGGTCTTTTCCAACCCAAAGCATTTTATGATTCTATGAAATTTTTTATTCACAGTAACACCTTTACTTTAAAACCATCAAGTTTTATGTAAGGAAGGAATAATAAAGAGGTTATATCTGACTCTTTTTCTGCCAGATTTCCTTGAAAATAGGTATTTGTCTTCAGGGTTATCTTTGTATTTGCTGTTCAGACTTTTACCTTGCTGGTAGCTCCTCATGCTCTTTTCTGCTTCCCAGGAAATTTGTTTTCAATATTTCCCTCATAGGTGGATGCTCCCTCCTCCTCTCAGTGGTCAGCATGTGAGCTACAGGATTGGAGAGTTTTCTTGAAATATTTTTAGCTTTGAGTTCTGCCTGCCATCCCTAAAGCATCTTTATTCAGGCATGCTTGTTTCCTCAAGAGAAGGCACATTCTTTTCAGATTTTTTTCAAGACATCCTATCTGATCTGCTTTATCTTCTTTTAAAGTAGCATTGTATACAATACAAGAACAAATGAAGAAATCAGGTAATTTGTCATTAATAAAAACTTTGTCAAAGCAGAAGGGCAAGAAATATGTTTTTCACAAGTCATATTTTCAAACAAAACCTAAATTATAAAAGAGGAGACAGTATTTCTAAAAGGTGTGATCCTATTAAATACTTCTTTCAGTTTTTCAATTGAAGTAGTTTTGAACTAGTGGTGCATCTAGTAGGGGTCATTTACTCTTATTGGATTCTAAAAATATACATGTTCAGTCTGAGACATTTGGGTGATGTTAGTGGGTCAGCCACAAAAGAAACATGTAGTCATTCTGAAGACCAGAGTTTACAGAAACTTTTGGTGTGTCTTGGAAAGTAGGATCTAATAACTGGAGGGAGAAAAGCATTGTATCAGTCACGTGGACAAAATCAAAATGGCCAGTGTGGCCAGGCTTCTGTTGAGCACACAGTCACACCTTGTGTGAAATCTTTTAGTGTCACCATGTGCTGTTCCGATGACAGTCTCAAAGCTGAGTTTTGCAGAGGAAACAAAAAGTGCAGATGATAGTAGTTAAAAAGGCCACTGGCATAAGATATTATGAGACATTACTGAGGGTGCGTTAGCCAATCAAATACCAGTTGGAATATTTAATGTTGAAATAGATCCTGATAAGTGGTGCAGCCTCACAAACTCAGATCCTCCATCTGCTACTACTCAGACATTCAGTTTGGAGAAACAGTGGATTTTCTTGATTTAGGTCCAGTGAATATGGAATATAGGATTTTGACTTGTACTTTTCCCTTCCTTGTGGTTGCTTCTGTGTTTAGTACTGCCTTCATGGAATGATCTTACATTTTATGACCTTGATTACTGTACTCATAGAAGAAGGAGATTTCTTTAGCTTTCTGTGATTTTTCTGTCCTCTTCTGTTGTGGTTATAAATAACACACTGCACATTTTCTTAATATTACACATCTGGTGTACCTTGGTAAAATCCTGAAGAAATAAATTTTTTCATTTCTATTTCTCTGCATTTTTAAGGTAATGCAACTCTAGGCAACTGTAGACAGTTATTTCTTAAGTGTGATTGTATTAGTTTTGTGAGTTTTTTTCTCTAAGGGAGAAATGATTTCACAAGTGGTTTTCCATTCTAGGTTGATATCAAGCCAGTTGTGTACATCCACCTGAAATATTTGCAAGTTGACACTTTAATACTGTCTTTAAAATATTTATATTTCAAGTATTTTAACTTATTTTACCAATTTTAATCTTGCTTTTATTTCTTTATTAATGCACCAACTGTTTTCTAAATTGCTTTGCACCTCTCTTTTCTTGCTTGTTTCTAGTTCCCATTTCCCTCTGCCTGTGTAATTTATATTGAAGAGCCTGGATTCAACAACATGGACATCCCCAAATCTCTACACCTTTCTACAACTTTCATCTTCAGTTGAATTTGCTATACTTGCACTGATGAGAAGGTAAGTGCCATGTTTATACCCTGTACTTTACGTAGCACGTATTTTTAGGCCTCATTCAATTGATATAATAATGAGTAGACAGTTTCTGAGAAATCTTAGTTCAGAAACAAGTTTGGGTTATTTTTAACCAATTTCTAGTTAAATGGGTTGTCTGTTCTTAATAATTCTTGGATGCCATTTGTTGATCGTATTTTTAAGAGATTAAGGGAAAACATTATTTATTATGCAGTTTTTGGTACAAACTGGGAAATCATTTGGGCTCCATTGTTGACACAGGCTAAGTAGCCTTGAAAATAAGATTTGTGAAAAGAGCACACATCTATAAGTCACACTGTGTCTTATTATGCAACTGAGATGCTGAGGTAATGCATATCTTGCGATTATTCCTGAAAGTATTCTGGTGCATGGGGGAAGGGAAGACAAGGAGAGATGGAAACAGAGGGGGATCGAAGGAAAGGTATGGGTGTCTTTATATAAAACATTGGGTTTGTCCCCTCCCCTGTTCCTTTTGGATTTCCAGCCTTTTCAAAAAACTTCTAAGAATATTGGCTTCTAACAAAAATATGCTTTGTGTTAATATGTGAGGAATTTAGGTCACTGAGCATTGCTCATTTTTGTCTAGCCTTTGAATTAGATGAGGTTTCTAATAGCCACTGCAGCTAATGAAAGTTGTTTCTGTTTTCATACCAAATTCCAGACAAAGAAATGCCAGGAAAAATCTGCATGATTGTTGGCTGCTGTAGTTGCCAAATGTAAAAGGAAAACTTGCTATCTGATAGCAAGAGTGCTGTTCTACTGATTAAATTATCAGATCTACAAAAGACTAAGTGATTGATTGTCTGAGTAATTGAGTGATTGACTGATTGATTCAAAATAGATTCTTCTGTCCAGAAAACAGATGTAGTAGAATTCTTTATGTTAATCGTTTTGTTCTCAGACATTAAAATAGGATAAAATAATCTAATTTACATCTTTTACTGAAACCAGGCCGGACCTGTGTTTCAGCATCCAGGTATGTGGAGATAATATTGCTATACTGGAATATACTGGAATATCTGTGACCAAGAAGGCAATCTAGGAATAGTCATGTTAGGGCAATAATTTTTCAGATTGGTAATGTCTGGAAGAATTACAGCTGCTTGTTTTTTGGTTTTGGTTTTGTCTGTTTGTTTGTTTGTTTGTGGGGCTTTTTTGTGTGTTTTGTTTTGGTTTTTGTATTGTTTTAACCAGCTATGATGGCCAAAGACCTGTAGGTACATTAAGGAGCAATCCACTGGAAAGTCTCTAAGTAAATATGTTGAAGACCATTGGTAGCTGAGGAGTCATTCTAGAAGTCTTAGTATAGAGTTGCAAAACACTGAATGACAACTGTAGTTCACAGCAGATTCTCTTTCAGGCTGGATGTCCTTATAATGAGTGGACAAGGCATTTTCACAGCATTTTATGCACAACTTGCATTGTATCTAATGTTGATTACATAAATGAAAACAAAAGTGTAAAAATCAATAAATAAACGACCTTCAAAAGACCCTCATAATGTGTCATAAACCCAGACAGTTGTGTGCCAAAAGTCTTCTATAACAATGTTGAAAGTAAAAATCTTGATTTGCTAAAATAGACACACATGCCAATAGAAGCTGATGTGCTGCAATTCTGACATTAGATATAATCGTTTGGTAGCTCATTCCCCTATAAATCATGGTTTTTGTAAGTAATGGGAAAAATACAAAAGTTAAAGTGAAATGCTAAAAAGTAGATGTAGAAACTGAATTTTCCTACATAAACCAAGCTTCTAACCCTTTTGCACACATAGTGGGAGACCTATTCTCTTCTCTTCTCTTCTCCTCACAAGATTTTTGCATAGTTCTGCACACAGACTGGACAGATTGGGATAGCTCTACTTCGTTTAACTAGCAATTGTTCAATAATTTTTCCTTGCTACTCATTGTGTGGCCCATTTGCTGCATACTAGTCAAACCCACATCTGAAAACAATGTTAGTCATTTTCTCTTGAGATTTATTATGGGATATGTCAACAGAGAACAAACACTTCACAAACATTTCATTTTCACAGCAGAGTATTACGGTCATTCCCACAGTGCAAATTGCAGACTATAGTACAGACATGAAGGTTGACCAGGCCTTAATTTTAAGTGCCAAACTTAGGGCAGGCAGGACCTAGATTTTGTTTAGGTAACTTAGTATTATGACAGATGTGGAACACTCAAAGTGCAATCTCTTGTCACCTTCAGTTCCCACCACGAGGGTCCATTTTTTTGTGGGTCACATCAAGGAATGTAAATCTAGACAACCAGAAAATTAAGAACAGCCCATTAGCAGCTGACCTAGGAAAAGTTCAGCTTCAGGGAGTTGTCCAGCATCACCCTGAAAGTCTGGAGCATGTTATTGTCTCATCCTTTTCCCTAAGGCATGATTCATCTGCAGAAGTCATGAGACTAGGATTTGGAGAACTTTTGAAATCAAAAGGCTTCTAAAGATTATATCTTTTTTTTCTCAAAGGTCTTTGCTCAGAATGTGGGGAAAAACAGAATAATGTTTCAACTTTTATTAAGATGTTTTTTTTATATGTTTGCATTTAAGAAATTATTTTTTTTCTATATATTTTTTTTTTAGTGAAGGTCTTCTCAACCTATCTTTCCTCCCCTTTGAATAATATCTAACTAAACAAAAAGTGCAAAAATGTGGTAACTGTAATTTTTATTTATTTAGTCTTTTTTTTTTTTTTTTTTTTTTTTAAGAATGTTATGAATTTACTGGAAATCAGAACTGGAAACAACCGAGAAAACTACTAAGTTGTGATGAAATTCAACTTTCCTTTACTGACCTTGGAGTTCATAACCAGTTTTACTGAGGTTCTGCATCATTCTTTTCATTTCTGTAGCTAACACCATCTTCATGTCATGAATCTCAGTCTTTCCCAGAGTAGGTCCATTCTTTGTTCAAAATGACACAGCAGTTTTATAAACTGCACCTAAAATCTGTGCACAAAGGGCTGAATTAAGATTACATGGGAAACGATAATTGCACTATTTCCCAGCTTTCATCTGCATGCCTTGTCAGAATTAATTTTACCCGCTCTGTGTGTGTGCACGTATGTGTGTGCATGAGGGAGGGAGAGAGTGCCACAGAGGAAGCAAAGGAGGCCTTCAAGAAGCAATGTGGAACATCCTAGTGGTTCTAGTCTGTGGGCACCTTAACATGAAAGAAAATCAGCATTGTGGAACTGTAAAATCCAGAGCACAAAGATCAACAAGTAGAGCAGGGACCCTAGCAGCAGTGAGCTGCACCGATGTTCAAAGACAAGGACTGCTGAGAGATACTTTCCCAGCTGAGTTAGTAGCAGTTGTTATGCATAGGCAAATTACAGGATTCAATATAATTTAGGCTGCCTTGCAAGCTCTGAGAAGGAAACGTGATGTAAAAGTGTGAGACTTATTGCACCCATACCTGATCTATATTGTCTCCAATAGTTTTTCCTTTTCTTCCTGACTCGGTTGTCTCCTGCCTTGACTTTCACCACTCATTTCACTTCTTCAAGCTTCATTTTCTCATTCTTGTCTCAGTCTGTTTACCTAGTTAGTGCCAGTGCTTCCTGACTCATAATCCAATTTTTTTTCTCCGTCTTATTGGCATGTGGTCACCCTACCAGCCACATGTGCATTCTCCATTCCCACTGACTCCAACTGTTAGTTTCCCTCCTAGGCTCCTTGTTTATTAGTCATGTCCCACCCTTGTCTTGCTACAGTTCACAGCAACCCAGAAATCTTTCAATTTTCTGCAATTCTGGGCTCTTCATGGGCAGTACAAATGGGATGCTCTCAGAGTGTGAAGTGCTGATTCTCTCTTGCCGGGAGGGAAACTCTCCTTCACATGCACAAATTTGTTATTGAGCTGTGATTATAAGTCTTTAGACTTGGCTAAGTTGGGCTACACATTACTGAGAATGACCAAGACACACATCTGGACTTCAGTGATGTTCTTGTGAAACTGCTTTTCAACAGTAACTTGCATCAGATTTTTTCAGATGTTTTGGGGTTTTTTTGTTGCTGTTGTTTGGTTTGTTGTTTTTGTTTTGTTTTTTCCCTTTTTTTCAATCATCATTGCTATTATGACTACAATTAATGTCGGTAAACCAACACATTTTCCTTTGTCTTGTTCTCAGAAATGGCTTATGTTTCTCATCTGAGATGTAAAATAATAAATCAATCTAAGTGTGGCATAAAAAATATCAGCCTACATCTTACAGATTTATAAAGTTTAAGAATCTGAAAATGGGCTTTTATAACACAAGTGTCTGGCAATCTTCACATGCAGCTACAAGTCACCCTGTCATGCATTAGAATTCTAGGTTATTCCACTGTATCCAGAAGAATAAAGCAAAGCATAACTTCCCTTAATATGCAAAGTTTCGAATCTGAACATGTGACAATTTCAAAACCAGAATGAGGTCTGATTAGTTTTTATGTGCCTATAACACCAACTGTTAATGTTTTATTGTATTTTCATTACTTTTATGATTCAGTACTTTTGGTAAGTGCAGGGCATTAGTATGTAAATAACCAGTGCATAGTAGCATGCCGGAAAGTGTCAAACAGTTGGGAAAGTTTTCTTCTTCCTCCTCTATCCCTCTTATTGTATTTGCTTTGGTCGAGTTTCAAGGAATTTTAGCTCAGTTTAAACTTTTGAGGGTTTAACCCATTTATGAACTTTGGAAACATCTCCACAAGTTCCACTTAGTCATCATGTTTCCCAAGAATGCTTTTTTTGTTTTGCTTTGTTAGATTTTGATAGATACTTTCTTATTGCAATAAACATGCAAGCTGTTAATCTGGAAACACAATTAAAAAAAAAAATAGATTTGATATTAGTTTTGTATTCGTTTCCAAAACTTTTGAAATAATTTGAACTACATGTGTTTCTTTCATCTATCATTTTTATAAAAAGTATAGTTATTTTAAAACTTTTGAGATCCTGGGATTGTTTTTAGTGAAAAATAAGGCATCTGAAAGCTAAAATTCATACCATCACTGTCAATCACAACTCCCACTTTTAAAAATCCTCAACTAAAATGTTTACTAAAATGCCATTATGATTTTAAACATTTTATGCTGATTTTCTGCCCATGTGTGCTTTTCATGGATACGAAGGCACTGCAAAATTGATTGGAGGAATTCTGGTTTTGTTGCAAGCATGTGACACAATTAACTGCTTACCACAGTATATCTCTTTACCTCTATTATTATGCTCCAGTCTGTCCAAAACGAATTTGTCCTTCTTTTGTATTCATTGTCACGCTGAGAGGAAGTCATGGGTATGCTTCTCTAACTTCTTGATGAACATTTGAGAATCAAATTTGATGGTTTCTGAAAAAAAATGTTAAGTCAAAGGCATCTTACAAATTTGAAGCTCTCCTTAGTGGTAAAAAATCTCAGTGTGCATCAGCTGTTTAGAGGAAATGTAGACATTTGCTTCAGTGACTAGCCCTTCACAACTACTTCTTCTGGAAAGTATTTTAGTGTGAAGAAATTCCTCCATTTCCAAATTTAGAAAAATGTGGGCCCAAGAAGAATCAAAAGGCAACTCTTTCAGATCTCTTCAGTTGTTTTTTTGCTGTTGCAAGGTGTCTTCTCCAGTTACTCTGAACTCCAGATCATCCAGATTAGTTTTTGTTGACAGTCTGTCACACCATTCAATGGAAATGATGAACAAAGGACATCAGACTATTAAGTGCATCCTGAGGAGAGTGACCAAGAGTCTTGAGGTTAAGACTTACAAGAAGCAGCTAAGGTCAATTGGCTTGCTCAGCTTGGAGTAGAGAAGGCTGGGAGGGGATCCCATTGCAGTCAACACCTTCCTCAGGGAGGGCAGTAGAGGGGGAGGTGCTGATCTCTCTCTGATGACTAGTGATAGGGTATAATGAAGTGGAATGAAGCTGTGTCAGGGGAAGTTCAGATTGGATATTAGGAAAAGGTTCTTCATTGACAGGATGGTCGGTCACTGGAACAGGCTCCCCAGGGAAGTGATCATGGCTCCAAGGCTGTCAGAGTTCAAGGAGTGTCCAGATGATGCTCTTAGTAATATGCTTAAGTTTTTGGTGATCCTGAAAGGAGCAGGGAGCTGGACCTGATGATCCTTATGGGTCCCTTCCAACTTGAGATATACTGTGATTCTATCAAATAGTTACAAATTTGACAAGATCAGAGCGTACTGTGTGAGTAATCTGAATAAGCTGGCTAACAGGTTCTCATTGGAGAAGTAAAAGATAAGTTCCCAAGTCCTCTTCTAGGCAGCTAGATGAAAATGGATCATGTGTACAGTGTACTGTGTAGTTGAGTTTAAATTTAGCTCATCCACTTCTCAGCACTTAGACTTGTCATAAAGTATTTTGGATGTTTTGTCCCTTGTAAAA
This sequence comes from Apus apus, assembly GCF_020740795.1. Classification (NCBI taxonomy): domain Eukaryota; kingdom Metazoa; phylum Chordata; class Aves; order Apodiformes; family Apodidae; genus Apus; species Apus apus. The sequence goes on along the minus strand of NC_067282.1, from coordinate 92,750,163 downwards.
AAATGAAAGCAACATTTTCTGTTTCTGGCGTTGAGGAGCTAAAACTTTGACTAGACAGAAAAACATTTGGATATAAGTAACAAAAGTTTAATAGAAGGTTTCCAGTAGAACATTTTTGTTTTCACATTAAAAGCTTATAATTCTATGTGATTTTCCAAGATTCTGTACAGTAAAAAAAAAATATAGTTTGGGGTACAAATTTTGACAGTCCCCTGGACATGACTGAAATTGAGTCACTCTTTTTCTAATAGTTTCTTTTTCTGAATTTATATGAATCACTGCAGAGGAAAGATTAATCAATAAATATTTTGACCAGTTCTTAAGGCAGGTGATACATATAATAAAACACAGTTTATGCATTTTCTTAATTTCCTCTTCAGCCATTTTACATTAGCTTTTATTCCCTTTTAAAAAGTAATTTTAAAATTATTTCACTGTGTCTTTACTTACATACACACATTTTGTAAGAAGTATTTACTAGAGGTTTGTGTTAACCAGTTTTTATTTACTTGCCATCCTCTGCTAAACTCAGGTTCAAAGTAATGTAACAAGGAATTTTTATTAAAATAATTTTAAACAGTTATTTAAGAAAAACATGTCTTCTTCAGTTCTCTTCCACTGTTAGGATTTAATCTGTGTCTAAAAAAACTATTTATGAAACTCAGAATGTATTTTTTTATTAAATTCAAATACATTTACCAATGCACTTAGATTTTTACACTGAAGATATTACCTGTGGAATCTAAACTGAAACAAATTCAATAACTTGTTCCTGCTTGTATAATAATAAATTTATTGTGGAGTTAGGAAAAGAAAGTACATAGTTTGGAAAGGATAAGTGATATGGAGATGGTGTTTGGGATTTTCAGCCACCAGGTAGCAAGCTTTATTTTCTTGTCTCAGAAGACTTTTCTTAAAGCTTGTCTCACTATGTGTCTACTCTTAGAGGTTCAGCTTCCCTGAATTGTTACCGCATTTTAAACATTTTAGGATCTGATTGAATTCATAATTGTTAAAGTTTTTTACAGTCATGACGTTAAGAGTTTGCATTTATACCCCTCATTCCATATATGGTTACTCACTGACCTTGAGATGTTTCACATACCTGGATTTTGTTTCAATTCTTAATCATATGCATAACGTTTTACAAATCAACAGTATTCAAACAATCACCTTCCTCACTAGCTGATCAATTTTGCAAGAATACTGTCAAGATAAATGTATTAAGAAAATCAAAAGTTGGTCACTGTGACAAACATCACTGGCCAGTCTGACAAGTACATTTTTTGCAAAAAGCTCATTATCTGAGAAGACTAAGAAATTACAAGTTCTTTTAGGTCATAAAAGGATTAGTTCTAGGGAACTGCTAATAAAGCATGGTGCAACAGTAACTACTTTTGAGGTAGAAGCTTCGTTGCTATGTTCTGCACTTGTTGAACACTGTTCATCAATGAGTTAATAAAAATTTATGCATATATATATTGAAAAATTACAGATTAAATTATGTGCAATATTACTCAGAAGCAAGGAGGAATAAATAGGACTAAGGCATCCAGCAGTCAAAATTTTACAGTATTAGGCACAGACTTCACTACCCTATTATTGTTCCCATGAAATTAAGATTACAAATGCTACTAGTGTAATGACCCCAGAAATCACTTTCTTTTTCCCTTTTCTCTTTCCAACTTATATATTCTCCTTCTCTCCGACACACTTTGAAGATGGCATCTGTAAATGAAGAAACATAACCAACACCGTTAACTGGTCCAGTTAACCTTTGTCACACGTGCCTTAAAAAAAACAGGCCTTATGAAAAGATAGCTATAAAAAAATTCGACTTTACTTACCCAAATGTAAAAGTTTTCCTATGCATTAAACATGAAGGTGATCCTGGAAAACCAAACTAATGATGTCAGGTTGGCCTTGTTGATTGCATTCAGTACAGCTGTACTAGGGAAAACAAAATAACCTGAAAGATGGAAGGGTTATTCAGAGGCTCTGAGATTATACAGAGCATCAGTGTTGAGAACAGAGATAAGGAAGGAGTTGTGTTATGCTCAGGACTGCAAAGCAAAAAGAAAGAGTGACCTGGCAATAAGTGCACTTCATATAATACAAACAGTGTTTATGAAGAATAGACTACAACATAACTCAAGGTGGTAGGAGTCTCTAATGCAGAAAAAGTACTTCTTGAAAGCATCATCTTGAATTAATGAAACTTAAACTTTCTCTGGATAGTACAGCTGGAGAGTTCAGATGCATGCTTTAATATCAATAATTTCCCTGTCACTAGATCAGTCACTAGATAATAGTTTGTAGTATCTATTATATGCAGTGGTGGCTCTTGCCATGAGGTTTGTCCCCACCAGTATATATAATCTCATAATCCTTATAATCATTGGTGAAATGTTTAAGAATCTTATTTTCCTCTTGCAAAAAATGTGAATAGAGCATATGCTGGTGCTGGTACTGGACTGGTACAGTATTGCCCTGACCAGACCGTACACTGCACAGGCTCAGAATAAAGTCCTCATCTAGCAATTCTTTTCCTATACCCAAAGCCAGAGATGGACATGTAGCAAGTGAAGCTGAGTGTGGAAGCAGCATGCAGAAATAAGTCAGAAGCTCCCAATGCTCTATTTTTTTTATTATTTTTTTATTTTTTTGGTGGGGGATTTCATTCTTGAGGTGAGTACTGGCAATTTATAGCATAACACTGCACTTGAACCTTCATTTTCCATTGTCATGGTTTGGACCCAACACGACAACAAAGGAACAGCCCCACGGCTTCTCACTCAACTTTACACACACACACACTCTGGGATGAGGAGGGCAGGGCTCATGGATTGAGACAAAGGACAAGGAGGGTTCTTCACCAATTAAGGAACCGGGCAACACAGACTCAACTTGGGAAAAAATAATAATTTAATTTCACACTAATCAAACACACACAGAACACAGACAACACACAGAGCAGGGCTTGCATATGTTACCCCACCCCTCCCTTCTTCCTGGGCCCAAATCACTTTGTTCCCGGTTTCTTCTTCCCCCCAGTGGCACAGGGGGACAGGGGATGGGGTTTAGAGTCAGTTCACAGGCTGGTGGTTCCTGCTGCTCCTTCCTCCTCAGGAAGAAGGATTCCTTACAGTCCTTCCCTGCTTCCCCATGGGGTCCCTCCCATGGGAGAGAGTCCTCCACCAACCTCTCCTTCATGAGTCCTTCCCACAAGGTCTGGAGCTGCTCCAGCCTGGGCTTCCCACAGAGTCAGGGGCTGCTTCAGGTGCCAGGGTCTTTCACAGCTGTGCAGAGTCCACTGGCAGCAAAACCACTGGCGACAAAATCCAGATCCCCTGGCCAAGTTCACCGCTCCTGGCACCTCCAGGGAATGTTCCACCATGTTCCTCCAGGAGTGCAGGGGGACAGCTGCCTTCTCGCCATGGGTTGCATGGAAACTTCTGCTTGGGCACCTTCTTCCCCTTCTTCCTCGCCAACCACCAGCCCCGTTCTCCTTCCCCAGCACAGCTCTTCTCCTTTAAGTGCTCCTCTGCTCAGGTGTTATCTCATTTCTTCCGTATGTTCAAGGCAGAGGCGCATCTATTGTCCCTCTAATGGCTCTTTGGCTGGATTTGGAGCAGTAGAGCTTCTCAGCTTCTTACCGGAGCCACTCCTGTGTCCCTTCCCCCACTACCAAAAAACTCACCAAACCAAACCAGAACATCCATGAAAGTGACTGAAACAGATTATTTTATTAAAAAGCAACTTCAATAAACGTTTCAAAGCTCTCCTGCATTCATGTCCCTGCACAGCGGCACTTAGTGGGTATTTCACTGGTTGCCTGCAGGGTGAGAGATGGACATGTGACAGATCAGACTGTGTAAAGGAGATCCTTTGCAAGGTAAAGGACATTTTCTCTGTTTCTAATGCACAGCAGTTATTTTTCTATACTGATCCTGTTTATATTGTATTCCTAAACCTCTATTATATGTCTGTTCATGCATGCGCACCCACAGGAACACACATACCCACACACTTAAGTGCATGTGTACATATTCACATATTCATGTGTGCACAAGCCCATGTACATACATACACATGCGCACACTTGCACTGCAGAACTTTGAGCTGAGCTCCTCACCAGTTTAAAAGCATTTGAACCACCATGGATTTTTTACCTCCCCTTGGCTCTGTGAAAAAATTCAGTGTGGATTAGGCAATTTTTTGGATATTTTTTTAAAAGCGCCATTGAAAACATTTCTGAGAAGTGCTTTACGATCTATGTAACAAAAGCATTTACCACTCCTGATCTGAGCTACTCATCTACCTTGTTTGGAAAAACTGTTAACTATTTTAGCCAGGAGCTGTGAATGCCAAAAGTTTGCCATCCATCCATACAGGAGTATGGTTCTCTGGACTGTAGGGAAAAAATAGGCTTCATTTATAAGCAATCACTAGATCTGTGGTACATGCCTTGTAAAGGGTAAACAAATCAGTACAGTGGTTAAAGAAAGGCTTTCCTTCTTCATTAAATAATGTTATTTTTTAACCTCTGATACTCCACAAAGGATCTTTTGACAATAAATTGTTGGAGGGGGTTTAATAATTTTGCCAGTAATGTAGCAGATTTTTGTGGCAGTTCAAGTCTGTATTATGATGTTGAACTCCTTCAATATCTCTCCTGAGAGAAACGTCATTATTATTGGTGCTGTTAGGTTATTGCAAGAGGAAAAAAGAGATATCGCATGCTTGGAACAGAGAGGTTTAGTGTGATATCTGTAAAGCACATGTCTCAGCAAAACCACACTGAAGTGCTGAACTGTTTCTCTGATAACACTGATATGTCCAGAATCAACATGGAAATGAGTCAGTTTGATGGTTTGAGAAACAGTGAGCCTGTTTCTACCCATGAACCTATAGAATACTGTGTCAGTCTTACAATTTGATTGAAGACATATGCCAAGGGAGAACAAAACTAATGCATGTTTATATTAAATTGTACACTATTTATTTTAATTATGAAAGATACATTATATTTTGAAACACTGTTAGCTGAGCCACTGGGGAATGGCAAAAAAAGATGGAGCAGGTTTGTAGAATTAAATGTGACATAAGCTATGGCTTTTCCCAGCTTCAGGATGGGGGGGAGGAACCAACATCAACAGATAAACAGAAGGCTAAATGATAAGATTTTTTAGCTGAACGTTTGGCAGGCAGCTAGAAGCTGTAAAAGGAATTGATGAAAAACGTTGCAGAGCACACTATCGAGCCTTGTATTTTAGCAGCTTCAAGTACTGAACTCGTGTTTGGATGCCAAAAGTATTTCAGAGGTGCCAGAAAAATGAAAAAAAAAAAAAATACAACAAACAGTTTAATGAAAAACATTGAATGGCTTGTTTTATACACCCATATATTTTTCTCTATGTAGTTTATCAATGGTAAGGTATATGCAAAGTTAAGCATGTGCTTTTCTGATTTTCTGCATGTATTTTTTAATATAGTGATTGATAGTGGTATAAGCCCATGCTTCCAAGGGCTCAACAAATTTTTTTATGAATTTATGGACATCTTTTCTTTCCACTGGGAGAGCTATGGTTCAAAGAGAGCTACAATGCACCTTCAGGCTGAATTCAAAGAAAGACTAAGTTCTTCAGGAAACTCTGGCCACCAGTGTAATATACTTACACCTTCTTGATGGTGCTTGAACTCTTAGAAAATGGTGTAAGAGATCCTTCATGTGCCTGGAATAGCATTCTGGCTGACCACTTTGGGACAACCATTGCAGAGGAGATAAAAAAAAGGAACCCAGGAAATTCCTGCACTAGTCTTAAGCCTTTCCTCCTCTGGATTTTCTGGTGGCTTTGAAACTCTCCCTGGCAGCAGGGTCTCTGGAGAATGTTCTTTGGTACTGTCACAGCACTAGTTCATTTGATTGAGATAAAGATTATCTCACGATCAAGGACAGTTACAATCCATTTGGGGGTATATCTTTCAATCCACAGACAGAATATTAGCAAAATAATCTTCTATACCCAAGATACAAAGAGAATCACTTTTCAAAGACAAAAGGCTAGGGCTGCCCTCATACAAGGAAAAAAATTTGCTGATAGTTTGTGTTGCCTTGCTGCACTTCACTGTACTTTTGATTATTAAAAACTTTGAGACATTTGAATGCCTTCTCAGAATTATTTTCAACAAACTTTACAAAGAAGAGTTGAATAAGAAAGAAAAGGCCTCCTGAAAATAGAAGGAAGTGTGAAAGGAAGGTGTGAGCAAGAAGGGGTAAGAGGCAAGGGGACTCAGCATTGCCTTTAAAATTAAAGAAAAAATAAGGCTTGTGCAACAGGGTAGAACAGTGATTCTCTTGTAGTATTCTCTCGGTACAGATACCGATAATGTATTTCTATTCTTGCACTGCACTGCAGTGGGGAGTGGGCAATGAGGACCCCACAAAAAAGATCATCCATCTGGAAGTTTTCTTGTATCACCATCAAAACTCTGAAAAGAAACATGCCTTGAGAGAGTGCCTTGTCCAATAGTGTCCCACTTTCTCTAGACTCTACTCCAGCAGAAGAATCACAGTGAAACCATATCGTCTCTGTATCTGTAGTTGTTTGTAATGGGTGCACATTAACATTGTCAATACAGAAGTAAAACTCTCATTTCCTTTAGAGTAGGCTATCAGTCATGAGCATGTCTTCACTAGGTTTGACATGGTATGTCAAAGGCATATCATGTGCTTTGCAGCCTTTTTGCTTCCTCAGGATCTGTTGAAACTCAGCACGCAGCTGGATGTATATATCTTGATTCAGAAAATTGTCGTTTGGAGCCTTTGTTTATTTTCTCAGCAATGTGCATGAGTGCAGGGCAAGTTAAAGGCCAATGTCTTTGGAACCATGGAAAAGAGCATGAAGTGCTAAAGAAAGGGTCACCAGTGAAATAAAAGGCCTGCTGAGAATGCACAAGCTGTTCATGCCTCAAGTGCTGTGTTTATCCCCCCAAAGTCACATGTTCCCCAAAACAAAAACAAAAACTATTTGTGAATTGTTTGTTTTACCATTTAAATTTTTCTTCAATTAGATGACTATGTCTTCAATGAACTCTAGGTATATATATTGCAATAGTACCTTTCAGGGTAAATGGAAAGGAACGTAACAGGAAGAATAGGAAACTCTATTAGTAGCTGTACATCTATTCCTCTCCTTCTTTTCTCTAGGCTAGTGCTGTGCAACCCTTTCCAGTCAGATGGCACTGAAGTGGTTTGAAAGCTAGTATTGCTTATACTCACCTCTAGACTTAAGAGGGCCAAAGCTTAAGAACAAACACTTGTAGCAATATGGTATTCTAAGAGGGAAAAGCACATATTTGATATAAGGTAAAGATACATAACCCTTGAATCTCAACATGATGAGTGGCCCCCAAGTTTAATTACTTACTAAGTTTCTGAAGGCTAAAACTCCCGTGCACTGTTAAATGGATGAACCATTCTTTACTGTCAAGGCTACTCTAATTAAAAATGACACTGGAAACATTTTAGCAAGACACTTTTATTATTATTTTTTTTTTATTTCCACTGAATAGCTGTTTGAATCTTTCAGCCACATGGCTTGTAACACGTACACGTCTAGCAGAAGTTGCCCTTCACCTCATCCTACTTCATTATCCAGTCTGTCAAAGAAACAGTATCCCAACAGCTATGAAAAAACCACACACAACATCTACTGTATGTTATTGTTGGCATCCTGAATTGGCATGTCTGCTACAATTAAACAGAAGTTCTAAAAGATTCCCAGTTCAGTGCTCTTTGTAAAGACCGTGACACTGCGAAAGAGTAAAACATGCTCAAGAGAAAGAGAGTAATAGTGCTCATGTATAGTGTGATTCAGACTAAGTACTTCAACGGAGAAGAGAACAACCCATGGGGAACTACAAAGGAGAATGAAAATTGTACAGATAAAAACACTCTAGAAAAAATTAGAATTACTGTTAGTGAACTATAAGATAAATCTGGAATGACAACTGTCAAATGGCAGGGCTATGATCTTATGGTTTTCACAAATTTTTAAGTAGATTTTTCCAGTCACAATTTCATCAGTAAGAAAGGGTAATTTACTAAGTCAGGTTTTTTTCACTTCTCAAAAAAATAACATTTATGAGCAAATTTGCATAGTTTAAGAATAATGTTTGCCAAAGGCCTTTGGGCTTCTTCGTTCTCCATGGTACTATGCACATTTATTTTAACCCTTCAGCTTTTTTAATAAGAAATAATTACGTTGTTAAGCTATGCTATAAGACTAATTCAAAATATATTTCTGATTCTAAAAATGTAGTCATTTTGATTATTTTGAAAGTTAAAAGGTGAATTTTAAAGCTACAAAAGTGGTCAGTCTTTTAAAAATCAGTGTTTGAAACCAAATTGTTCCTATTTGTTTGGTAGCATTTTCAAACAGCTACTGCCAACACCCGTAATCCCCGTGCAGGTCATAGAAAGCAGGGAAAAGTTTGTTGTGGTATTTTCAGAAGTGTTGTGCTGTAGATAGTGTGAGCTCCATTGCATACATCTCAGGATGCCCAGACACTGAAGCTGATCACTAGTATTTGGAGGTTGTATCTCATCCTGGTTATCAGGACAGAACCATACATTTAGTTTCATTCAGTTTACAAGGCAATGTCCATGAGGTGTATTGTCAGAGCATGATTTCAGGTGCCCAGCCATACACTCCACAGTTTCAGCCCATTGATCACCCAGACAAAAGGATCTATTCCAATGTGGATTCTCCTTGCTTCTGGGTACAATTCTGCCCCTAAATTGAATGGGATAGCTGGCAGGATGGGCAAGTATGACAATGATTAACACAAAATCAAGATGGTGAAATGCTTTATCACAAGACCATTGTGGATGTCTAAGTATGGGCACTACGTACACTTTCCTAGAAGCATCAGCTCTGAAAAATGTAAGGTTCTGTTTCTGTTACTAAATACAAGTAACAGATAATGCCGCTGAAAAACAGTTCCTCAGCTGGCACTGGTTAGAAATTGAAGGCTACTAATCACAGAATCTCAGAATCACAGAATCACTTAGATTGGAAAAGACTTTCAAGGTCATCAAGTCCAACCATTAACCCTACTCTACCAAGCCCGGCACTAAGCCATATTCCCAAGCACCACATCTAGATGACTTTTAAACACATCGAAGGACTCAACCACCTCCCTGGGCAGCATATTCCAATGTCAGGCAACCCTTTCAGTGAAAAAGTTCTTCCTAATGTCTAGCCTAAACTTCCCCTGGTGAAGCTTGAGGCCATTTCCTCTTGTTCTATCACCAGTTACTTGTGGGAAGAGACCAGCGCCTACCTCTATACAATATCCTTTCAGATAGTTGTAGAGGGCAATGAGGTCTCCCCTCAGACTCCTTTTCTTCATACTAAATAGCCCCAGTTCCTTCAGCCTCTCCTCATAAGACTTCTTCTCAAGGCCCTTCACCAGCTTCATCGCTCTTCTTTGGTCATGCTCCAGCACCTCAATGTTTTTATTATATTGAGGTGCCCCAAACTGGACACACTATTCTAGGTGTGGCTTCACAAATGCTGAGTACAGAGGGATGATCACCTCTCTGGTCCTTTGGCCAGTGCCATTGGCCTTCTTGGCCACCTGGGCACACTACTGGCTCATATTTAGCTGCCTATGAATCAGAATCCCCAGGTCCCTTTCTGCTAGACAGCTTTCCAGCCACTCTTCCGCAAGCCTGTAGCATTGCATGGGGTTGTTGTGGCCCAAGTGTAGGACTTGGCATTTGGCCTTGTTGAACCTTATACAATTGACTTCAGCCCATTGATCTAGTCTGTCCAAGTCTCTCTGTAGAACCTCCTTACCCTCAGGCAGATCAACACTCCCTCCCAACTTGGTGTCGTCTGCAAACTTATTGAAGGTGCTTTTTATCTCCTCATCAAGATCATTGATAAAGATGTTAAAAAGAAGCGGTCCCAACGCTGAGCCCTGGGGTGAAAAACTGGGCAGGAACTTCATAGGACTGAGGCGTTTATCCTAGAAATCTAAATATACACTTTGAAAATTGCATTCTTGTCTACATTAGCTTTCATACAGTTGCAAAATCTTATTAATTATGTTGCAGTTTGCAGCAGATTGTTACAAAAATGCCAACAAATAGCAAATACTTTCCCTACTTCATCCACTCACATCTCTGATAATTTTTCCACTTTGACCATTACCCATAGAACCTTGGTAGGATAACAAAATCATGGTCTACTATATAAAGAAAATATTTACATCTACTTGAAAGGCAGTATGGTCTGATCATGTCTCTGAAAGAGTATTTTTAATCACAATTTTGCCATTAAATCTGAGGAACTAAACCTTCTGTAGTATCTATACTAACTTGTTGAACAGAAGCACCAAATCATTCTGATTAGAAAAGACCTTTAAGATCATCAAGTCCAACCATTTACCTAATCATACCAAGTCCAGTGCTAAACCACATTCTTAAGCACCACATCTACACATCTTTTAAACACCTGTAGGGATGGTGATTAAACTATCTCTCTGAGCAGTCTATTCCGGTGTTTATTAACATCTCACTGAAAAAGTTTATTCTAATATCTAATCTAAACCACCTCTGCCACAATTTGAGCCCATTTCCTCTTATTCTGTTGTTTGTTACTGAAGAGAAGAGACCAACACTCACCTCTCTACAACCTCCTTTGAGGTAGTTGTAGAGAGCAATAAGGTCTCTCCTCAGCCTCCTTTTCTCCAGATTAAATAACCCCAGTTCCCTTAGACTCTCCTCACAGGACTTGTTCTCTAGACCCTTCACCAGCTTTGTTGCCTTTCTCTGGACATGCTCCAGCAACTCGATGTGGTATGGGGCCCAAAACTGAATACAGTATTTAAGGTGCAGTGTCACCACTGCCAAATACTTCCCTAGCCTTGATAGCCACACTATTTCTGATATAAGCCAAGATGCTGATGGCCACCTGGGAACACTCCTGGCTCATATTCAGCTGGCTGTCAACCAGCAGACCCAGATTCTTTTCCTCTGGGCAGCCTTCCAGCCACTATTCTCCAAACCTGTAGTTTTGCATGGGGTTGTTGTGACCCAAGGGCAGAACCAATCAGCCAGTTTTTTTACCCACCCAACAGCTCATTGGTTTAGGCCATGTGTACCCAGTTTCTCCAGGAGAAAACTGTGGGAAACAGTGTCAAAGGCTCCAGGTAAACTAGATCCACAGCATTCTCCTCATCCACTAAACTGCTCACCTTGTCATAGGAGGAGTGAAAGTTTTTCAAGCAGGACCTGCCTTTCCTGAACCTGTGCTGACTGGGCCTGATCACCTGGTTGTCCTGCATGTGCTGCATAATGGCACTCCAGATGATCTGCTCCATAACACTTCCTGGCACTGTGATTATATTGGCAGGTCTATAGTTCCCTGAACCCACATTTCGGCCCTTCTAGTAAATGGGGGTCACATTTGCCAATCTCCAGACAACTGGAACCTCCCTGGTTAGCCAAGACTGCTTGTAAATGATGAAAAGTGGCTTGTTGAGCACTTCTGCCAGCTTCTTCAATACCCTTGGGTGTATCCCATATGGCCTCATAGAACTGTGTATGTCTAAGTAGTGTAGCAGGTCACTAGCCACCTCCTCTTGGATTATGAGAGCTTCAAAATGCTTCTATTCCCTGTCTTCCAGCTTTCTCCTCATCCCTGATCACTATGTTTTCCCTTGCATTTAATAAAGGATACAGGTTCTCAGTTGTCCTCCTTTTGTTGCTAATAGATTCATAGAAGCCTTTCTTGTTATCTTTGCCAGTTGATTTCAGGTTGGGCTTTGGGTCTTCTAATTTTCTCCCTGCCTAGACTCATAACAACTTTGTAGTCACCCTGAGCGTCCTGCCACTTTTTCCAAAGGCCGTAAAAATCTCCTTTTTCCCCGTAACTGTATTCAGATCTCCCTATTCACCCAGGCCAGTCTTCTTCCCTGCTGACTTGTCTTTCGGCACAATGTCTGTTTCTATGCCTTTAAGATTTCTCTCTCGAAGAATGGAACACACTAGTGTCTATGATCTTTTTGCTTCATATGTTTCATATCGTAGGATCATAGAATGGAAATTTTTTAATAAAGAAACTTTTCTAAGAAAGAAACTAACTTCATGCTTTTCCTGAAAGTCACGTTTGTCTGAAAATCAGAAAGATACAGAGTAATAAGTAACAAAATCCAGAGATGGCTCTTTATAGGGAAGCCAGAAGTGACTACAAAAAAAGAAACCAAATAATGGACAAGGGCCATAGAAGCTAAGCCTTTTCCAACTAAATAGCTAGACATAAATAACTACAAAAATGTTCATGGTAATGTGTAAATAGGCTTGCAAACCACACTGGCTTTTAAAATATTTGCAGCTAAAAGAATGTTTTTCTGTCAAAATCTTTATAAATGGAGAGCTACAAACTTATTTCACCTGTGGGTTGTGCAACGAAGTAGTAAAATGCTTCATGTCAGACCCCAACATTTTTTCCTTCCTTTCTCCTTTTCTATACCAACTAAGTCACATGGGAAGGATTTCTAGAGAGAGATGAAAGACAGAGTTTGACGAGGACAGTATTAGGTGCTTGACAGAAACGTTACAAGGCTTGAGAATGTTATATTTAGATGGACATTTCAGTAGGAAGGCACACCTGGCATATCTGAACATCCTGTCCTCCTTCTCAAACTCTGGTAGTTTGTGCATGCACCCCATCTCTCTTCCTTACACTCTTCAAGTCTCTTTTGCTCCCTCTCTCTTTCTATCTCTCTTTCATTGCCACCATCACGTTCCTACTAGCATGAAACTGATGTCTGGACTGCTAACCCTCAATTCCACCCTCTAGATCATTTATGGGTGGGTGAACTGACTGCTGCCATTCATGCCATTTTGCACACAGTTTGACATTCAGGCAGTTAAACTAGGAGGCACCTCATATCTGGAGCTTTCTGATCTACAGTCGGTCCTTGGAATGATATTTCTGTAACATTTCTCTATACCCCTCCATTCAAGACTGCTAGAAATGGTGAAGGCAGGTCCATCCTGAACTCATTAGGATCATAGAGAAGACTCTTTACATGAATAAACATTTTTTAAATTTGAACAATGATGGAGAGATGGAATTAGAGTAGTGATTTTCATGAGTTAGTCAATTAATGAAATTACGCAAAGTAGGAATTTTTAAAAAGTGCTTAAAAAACATTTAAAATATTTACAATCCTAAGTCTTACTGTAAATATATGACTTGAGCTTCAAAGTTGCACAATCCTTTTAAAAAATGTGCTTAGCCTAAGGCCACTTCAAGTCTTCAGACACTTTGATTTTACCTTAATTTAACCTTAATACATGTATTTTTGCTTAGTTTAATTGTTTTTTAACTGTGGGGACTCCATAAGACTTACATATCAATGACTGACAAATTTGAAAGGGTGTATATTTATCAATAAATAAACAGCACTCTGCAGGATATCCCAGCTGAGGACATCTCTGCACAAAGGAAAACAACTAAATCTTCAAAAATGACCTTTGCCACCAAAGCAATAAGCAAATCCGAATTCTTTCGTGATAACAAGGAATTGGAACAAAGCCAAGGTTCAGGAATTTGCAGATATGAAGAGCTAGTTATCTTCTTCTGTGCCTCTGCTATGTGTAGACCCCAAATACTTGCCATCAATGATGTGATGGAATGTATAGATTACACTGAAATTCACAATATAAGGACCATTCTAGGCCAGAAAAATTGCCTGACCTTCTCATGGTACGAATAATCTGTTGCTTTGCCTCACAAGGAATTTTCCTTTAGCATTGATTGCATTATCTGAAATATTCTTCTGCATAGACACATGACAAAGATCAGGTTAATATGCTGTAACTGGTGGGATATTAATTTATTTCACAATTTTCATTCCGTATTCAGCCGAGTATGTCATGAGGTAATGAGCTGTGTGAGTCCCTCAAGTATTCATTCTCTGAAAGTGTATCCCAAACAACGGGCACTGTTTTCCAGAAAATTTTTTCACAGTTAACTCCCAGCAGGGTGTAACAACAAAAGGTCTGTCTATAAAAGCAGTTTATATAATGTAGTGTTAGCTTATTTGGGTGAATACTGTCTAAAGAGATATTACAAACAAGATAATATAAAACAGTGTGTCTTGTTAAATATGAGGACTTCCTCTTCACATGCAGTTTGAAAAAGCACATCAGAACATTTACATTGCAGTAGCTTGATATGCTGTAGATTTAAGTGTAATAGATGAAATATGACAAGTGTAGAAGCCAATATTAGAAAAAGAACTGAGGCATAAAGAACAGATAAGAATAAATCCATAATGTAGCTTTAGGTTTTTGAGATTACATTAATGTACTTTAATAAAGTACAACTAACCTTTAGTAAGAATTAGTAGGTAAGCAACTACAATCTAAATGTAAAAATTAGTTATTTGGCAAAAGTGACTTGCTAAGAAAACACTCCAGGCAATGCATATGTTCATGCATAGTTTTGTTCATAAATACCTGCTTCTGATACTTTAACATTATATTCTGCAAAATCTAATGAGTCCTTCATGTTGGCTTGCAAATAGCATTTTCAGAAAAGTAAGAGGAAAATGGCAAAAAATATCTGCAAAGATTTTACAGTCATATTAACCAATGTTATCCACAATGCTGTTTCAGATTGATTTAAATTCAGCTGGTATTAAAACCAATTATTTTCATCACTGACATCAAATTGTTGTAATACCTGTAGAGCTCTGTTTAATGTGGATTATCTGACACAAAAACATTTCCCCACACACTCAAATATGTGGCTAGATGAAGTGAGAGGATTTTTCTTTTTTTTTTTCATTTTAGAGGAACTTAAACATACATTAAAATATTTGCCTCAAATGTCCAACCAGTATTTATCCCCCCTAAATTCCACTCTCAATAGATCAAGCCTTGTGCAACAAATGTACCTTCTGTGGGGGACTTCAGAGGAATGGTTTTTAAACTTGTCTTTTTTATTTAAAAATATTTATGAAAAACTAATTTAGCTTTTTTTTAGCTGATTGGAGGATCAGAGAGGAGATTAAGGTTATGACTTACATCCAAAGGCAAAACAGTTTAGTTTGCCTAAGGATATTGTAAAAAATCCAGCTCAGGTCTTTTTTCCCTACCTTCTCTGTAAGGAGACAGCAGGGAAGAGAGTAGTAATCTGTTCAGATAATAAAGTTCCTGTCTGCCACCCCACCCTTCAATGCTTGAAGTTAAATAACTATGTTATCAAATCCAGTTTTGTTTTGTTTTGTTTTTTTTTTAATACCCTTAGATAAAACTATGGATGTTGTCTCAGCAATCTGAGTATACCAGGAGGTGTCTTTTTATTCAGTGGGGTGGGATTAGCCCACACACGCACAGTCATTATAATCTCTGCTTTCTATAAACACAGAAATGTCCAGTTTTAAGTTGTACCCTAAATATGTTTTAACTGGATAAACAGGAGCTTTCCTGACTGCTTTGTGCCCTAGAAAACGTTCTTATTTGAGAGTCTGGATATAGCTGATTTTCAGCATTACTTTTAAAATATGTACTCTATGACAATGAGAAATGATTATTCTGACTTGCTTTTCCTCTGTCATTTGCAAGACCAAACACACTCCCTGTAGAAAGGAGTATATGAATATTTTTTTTTTAGAGAAGCCGTGCTGGAATTTTGCAGCTGTGACATCTGCTGAGAAACAGATTTGGACTAGAGATGTGTTTTGAACATAAAAGACCAAGGTTGCTGTTTGACTACCTCAAGATTGTTGTCAGTCACAGGACCGTGATACTCAAACCGAGCTCTTATACCTTGAGTTTTCCTGGGGGTATATTGGATTTTTGTGGCAAGGTTTTGGCACTGGGGGTGGGGGGGCTACAGAGGTGGCTTCTGCAAGAAGCTTCTAGAAGCTTCCCCTATATCCTATATGGCCAATGCCAGACAGCTGCAAGACAAGACCCACCACTGGCCAAGGCTGAGCCCATCAGTGATAGTGTAGTGCCTCTGTGATAAGATATTTAAGAAGGGGAAAAAGACCTGCACAACAAAAGCAGCAGTCAGAAGAGAGAAGTGAGACTATGTGAGCAAAACAGCCCTGCAGACACATAGGTCATTGAATAAGGAGAGGGAGGAGGAGGTGCTTCAGGCTCTGGAGCAGAGATTCCCCTGCATTTCATGATGAAGACCATCATGAGGCAGGCTGTCCTTCTGCAGCCCGTGGAGGTTAATGGTGCGTCAGATACCCACCTGCAGACCGTGGAGGGCCGTACACCAGATGGATGTGTCCAAAGGAGACTGTGACCCCTTGGGAAGCCTGCACTGGAACAGGATCTTGACAGGACCCCAGGGGGATCTGTGGAGAGAGGAAACCTCTCTGGATCAGGATTGCTAGCAGGACATGTGACCACATCTGGGGGGTTTGTAAAGAACTGCAGCCTATGGGAAGAAGTCATGTTGCAGAAGTTACTGAAAGACTCTCTCCTATGGGAGAGAGGCCACACTGGAGCAGGGGAAAAGTGCGAGGAATCCTCCCCTGGGGAGGAAGGAGCAGCACAGGTAATGTGTAATGAACTGATCACAACCCTCATTCCCCATCCCCTTGTGTTACTATGGGAGGAGGTAGAGAAATCGGGATTGAAGCTGAGCCCAGGAAGAAGGGATAAGTGGAGGGGAGGTGTTTTAAGATTTGGATATCATCTAACTGGACTTTTGTAAGGCCTTTGACATCCCCTCTAAAGTGGAAATATATTAATTTGACCAATTAACTGTTTGGTAGTTGAGGAAATGGTTGGATGGTGACATCCACAGGGTCAATGGCTCAATGTCCAGATGGAGATGGGTGGAGTCCCTCAGGACTCCATACTGGGACCAGTACTATTTAATATTTTGATCAATGACATAAACAGCGGGGTTATGTATACCCTCAGGAAGTTTCCAGACAAGAAGTTGAGTGGTGTGGTTGGCACACCTGAGAAATGGGATGCCATCCAGAGGGACCTGGATAAGCTCAAGAAGTGAGCACATTGAACTTTATGAGGTTCAACAAGACCAAGTACAAGGTCCTGCACATGGGCTGGAGCAACCCCTGGTATCAATGGAGTCTGGGGGATGAAGTGATGGATAGAGAAGGACTTGGGGGATACTGGTGGATGAAAAGCAGGTTATGAGCCAGTAGTGTGAGCTGTCAGCCCAGAAAGCAGACTGTATATAAAGAAGTGTGGCTTGCAGGTCGAGGGTAGAGTCTGCTGTTCAAGTAATTTCTGCTGAGGCCCCACCTGGAGTACTGTGTTAAGCTCTGGAGTCCTCAGCACAGGAAGGACCTAGACCTGTGAGAGCAGATCCAGTGGAAGGCTACAGAAATTATCAGAGGGATGGAATACCTCTTCTATAGGTGTTGTTTATTGATTGAAATAAGTACAATTTTGGGAAAAATCACATAAAAGAGAACAAATAGATGTGTAGAATAAAAACAGAGCTTATATGACACTGAAACAGCAAGAATTAGAGAAAAAGCATATCACTGGCAGTCAACAACCCATCCTTAAGAAGCAGGCCCGCCAGACAGGTGAAAAGGATGGGTGTACTCCCCACAACTTATCTTGGTTTTGGCCTTGAGGCTAGGTGGAAAACATTGACTAATTAGCTTTACCATATTGACATTCAATTAGCATATTAATGTACTATTAGCATAATAAAATACCTACCCATAAGTCAAAGGGACCTCTACTAGCAAAAAGCCCCCTACTCTTTGGGGGTGGGCATTGAAATTTTTAGGAACTGTCATTTTAAATTGAAGCAAAGAACTAGTTCATGAGTCATGTATCATGTGTGATAGTGGGATAGAATGATAGAATATAATTAGACAAAAAGTAATTGTACATGTTTCTGTGTATAAAAGCAGTCTTTTTGTTTTGGGAGGCTGAGCTAGCCCTGTGGAATACAACCTAGCTCCTTTTTCTGCACAGAACTGGAAAATTAAAGCAAATACCTCAACTTTGTGTGTGGATTGGCTTATAGAGGTGAGGGACCACACTTTTGGGACAACACTATGAGGAAAGCCTGAGAGGGCTGACTTGGTTTTAAACTAAAAGAGGGTCATTTTAGACTAGATATTTGGAAGAAATGTTTTAAAATTAGGGTGGTGAAACACTGGAACAGGTTGCCCACAGAGGTTGTAGGTGCCCCATCCCTGGGAACAGCCAACAATCAGGTTGGGCTTGGGGGCTCCAGTCAACCTGATTTAGTTGAAAATGTTTCTGCTCATTGCGGGAGGGTTAGACTAGATGACCTTTAAAGGCCCCTTTCAACCCAAACCATTCTATGATTCTATGATTCTATGATTCTATAAACTTTTCATCTTGCTGATGCTCAGCTTATTTATGTTGTGTGTTTGTTTCCAAATGAGAGTTATTAACATCCAATTGATTGTATTTTGGTATTCATGATGCTGAGGGCACTAAGTTAAATTTGTTTCTTTTTTAACACTCCATTGTTTCGAACTTCTTTTCTGACAAAATTCTACATATGTGACAGCTTGTCTTTTGCTTACCACAGTATCATTCCTGACTAAATTTGCAGTTGTCTTACATCCATTTTTTTTGCAGGATCCCATTCATTGCAATCAAGGGTATGACTCAATTCACATTTCTTTTTATTGATGTGGAAGGAAACACGAAAAAACCAAGAAAGACAATGCAGTGTTTAATCTTCTCATTTAAGTAAAATTTTGTATGCAGTGTTGATTTGGCTATGGGCAGACTGAATGAAATTGGATAAGAAATTCCTTAAATGTGAAATTTAAGTTCTTTTTGGCTATGTAGCAAGGCCACAGCTAGAGGATAAGGCAAAAATAGTAATGGATTGGAGTGAAGTACTCAGGATGACTGCTTCTTTTGCAGGTTGAATGAAAGACACATGAGTACTAATCAGCATAGTTTAGTCCTGGTTGAATGTAACATACTACTGATATCACTTCTATAATTAAAAAGATGGCTCCAGAAATTCAACTTACAATTCCCCTTCTGAAATTGTGGGATTCTTCAAATCATCCAGTGCAAATAAGCATCATGAAAACAACCTTTTTCAGTGGATTCCTTTGTGTTATTTAGTGATAAGTTCCAGTGTTAAAGCAAGTAGCATAGGATTTTACCTATATCCTTGTGTAGGTGTAATTAAACTTCGTTCTTACCTGCTAAATAATGAACACTGGCTTTGCTACACTGGGTGAATGCTGTACAAAGAGGAATAGGACCTTCATATGTCTTAATTTTTCTTGGTCTTCACTATTCTGAAAGTGAAAGTTATTTTTTTCTGAAAGTTATACAAAAATAAACTGTAGTTTCCCCACTGAAATAACTGTAGAGCACAATATAGAAAAGACCTTGGTCCCAAAGGAGAAGAGCTAATTCCTTTAACCATGCTATCCCACAAATTCATCTTTGCAGAAAATTTTAGTTGGTTTTCATAGTTATTTTTCCATCTTGGCAGAGAAAAAACCCTGTTCAGTTGGAATTGTAGTTATACACCCCTGATTATATCTTGATCGGTTCATCTTAGGTTTTATTTTTAATAAAAATGTACAATGAAAATAGTGACAACATGGCTAACACTTTAAAGGTCAGGGCATTCGCTGATAAATGAAATAAATTGTACTTATTGCAAAATATTAATACCAAACTATTATTCTTGATTTTTCACAGTAGATCGGGCCAAAATCATATGTTCTCTTTTGAAAGTTAACTGAAATAACAACATCAGCAGATTATGTCCCTGTTAAGTATGTAAAATATTTTTTCTGACTGCTTAGTATAATTTTTGGAATCTGGACAAGAAACTGGTACAAGGGCCTGAGGTGTTGGATAGTTCAATTTACAACATTTTCACAACTTTCGCTTTACCAGAAGTGAGGGACTATCATGTTTTTGCACAACGTGGCTTACTTCATTTTCATCAGGAAGGTTTAGAGCAATGTGAACAGTTTTTTTCCTGTAGGGATACTTGCAAAATTAAAGATAATTTCTCCTTGACATATCTATAGCTGAGTTGTCTCGTATTTTGCTCTAGCTAATCTGGCAGAGATGTTGTTTCCACACACATGCTTTCTGTAGAAATGGGAAGCCTAATTTTCTAATTTAATCATACAAGTCTTTATGTGACTGTAAGACGAGTCAGTGTTTCCAAAATGCTGTCAGTTTTTTGGTACTGTTCAAGCATAAGTGACTAATTGTTTTTCTGGATGGTCAAGAAAGATGAAAGCATGCTTCTCATATGAATGGCTCTTCTAGTCAATGTTTTTGATTGGAAAAAAGATAACTTTTAATGGCTAAGTAGCTATTCAAACACTGCCTTACATTTCTCTTACAACACACACCAGCTTCGTGTGATAGTCAATCTCTATTTATTGAAATTTAAATGTAACATTATTCTGAAATGAAGAAAAGGATAATTTGAAGACAATAGTTTTTATTATTATTGAGTCATTATTTCAGCTTGTATAATAATTAGAAGTCAGATTTGCTACCTATGCTTCAGGTAAGAGCAGGATCTCACTCAATTTGTTCCACTTTGTGTCATCCTGGCAGGGATCCTGGCTTCTTGTAAGTCAATGTTAGAGCTTCATCAGCTTCACTTGAGTCAGGATTTTGTTAAATGAGTGTTTGGGATAATTAATGATGAATCACGAGGCTCCTGCTTTTCATTCTTAATGATCACAAATAAGATCCATGAAAAGCCTACTGAGGTTAATTGGAAGATTTATTTTGCTTTCAACAGACTTCAGTTCAGACTTTTTATTTTGCACACAGGGACTTCTGTAATTTTTTTCATGGTTCTTTTAAAGGCTTTTGAATTTGCTATGGCACTTTCCCATCTACAGAGTTCCCACAGTGTCCCATATTCCTTAGCTACAATATAGAAAATATTGAGTCAGTTGTATTTCTTAAATTATGTCAGTCCACTATCAGCACGTGTGATGGTCATTGTTTACCACCATCCCTACTTTAGAAGAACAAATAGATTATTGTCCTCTGATGCAAATTTCCCTCCTCCAGATCTGTTTAGCACTGGATTCAGTAATTTGGCTTCATATCCTCTCTTCTCCTATTACCCAACAATTAATTTGGTCTTCCACAATCTTCTTCTTGTCCCCCACACTTCTCATAATTTCTTGCTTGCAGTGTAAGCTCAGTACATCCTTCTTGAAGTTTTACTGGTGATTTTTCCACTTCTCTCATCGTAGGACAGCTTACTGTTGTAAGACATGTTTCTTTTTGATATAGAGGAGGAGAATTGCTTCTATTAATGTTTTTTTCAGGACAGGATTTAGGATGGACTTTCACATGTGGGGCTCTAGCCTTGGCTCATCTTGTATCATTGTTTTAAGAATTAAAGTGATAAAAAGTTGGCAACACTGTATGGATATGGTACTTCAGTATTGTTATAATTGAATATATAATTTCAGTGCTGATGTCAGCCTGAATAACTTGGTGCCTGGGTAAGAATTTTCTCCCTTTCATATCAGGTTGCTCAGAGCCTCATAAAGCCTGACCTTGAATGTCTCTAGGGATGGGACCTCCATCACCTCTGTGGGTAACTCATTCCAGTTCTTCATCACCCTCATAGTAATGAACTTCTTCCTAAAGTCTAATGCAAGTCTTCCCTGCTCTGGTTTAAGACCATTACCCCTCATCTTATTGCTACATGCCCTTGTGAGCAATTCCTCCCCAGCTTTCCTTTAGCCCCTGCAGGTACTGGAAGGCCACTATAAGGTCTCCCCAGAGTCACCTTCTCTCTAGGCTGAACAACCCTGGCTCTCTCAGCCTGTCTTCATAGGAGAGGTGCTCCAGCCCTCTGATAATTTTTGTGGCCCTTCTCTGAACTTGTTCCAGCAGGTCCACAACCCTCTTATGTTGAGGGCTTCAGAGCTGGGCCCTCAATAGGGTGCAAAATAGAAAGGCTTTTAAAAAATTAATTTTGTTGTATGTGATAAGGGCAATTTCATAACTGAAGGAAAGAGTAAAAGAAGGGGAAAAAAAGCCATAACCTATCATTATCAGACTGACATCCATCCAGTCTCCAAGAAGTGGCTACTTTGGAAAGACCAAATCTCCAGTTTTTATTTCTGAACACATCATATGGTCTGGACTATCCCTTGGTCAATTCAGCTCAACTGTCCCAGCTATATCCCCTCTCAGCCTCTTGTCTACTCCCAGACTACTTGCTAAGGGTCCAGGTCGTGAGAAACAGAGAAAACCTTGAGGCCATGCAAGCACTGTTAAGCAAACACCTGAAACACTGGTGTGTTATCAACACTGCTTTAGTCATAAATCTAAAACACAGCACCATGCAGACTATTTTGAAGAAAGTTAGTGCCATCTCAGCCAGACCCAGTACATATATAAATGAACTTATTGTTTGTACTTTTCTTCTTTGTAAATTTCTAGAATCATGAATACTGAAAAGAAATTACTAATTAGAATTTGCTCAATATAATTAAGTGATCTTTATCAAAGGATGCCAAATGTTGACTTTGAACACAGCAGGAAATAATATGGAATCTAGGGGGTTTTTTTGAAAGCAAAGACAAAATTTGTGTTAGCATACTAATAACAGTGATCCACAGGCAACTATTGTAATCTTTTGGCTGAGATTTACTTCTAATATTGTAAGCTGCTTGAGCAGACAATTGAGTTTTAAAGAAGGTTTAGTAGACCTTCACAAAAAATACCTTTACACATTATTTGATAACACAAAAACATTAATACTTGAAAAGATCAAACTAAATCTTGAATATCTAAAACAGTCAGGGTTCTTCTTAAAACAGATGGTGTTGGGGAGGAAAAGTGTAAGTGTTCAGGCAGGAAAAAGAGTCAGAAACCCCCAGATTAACGTTTCTCAATTACCTTGAGTGCTTATTAATATAAATAACTTAGTATTTTGCAAATAATCACAAGCGTGCTCTGGTCAGGAGGTGCATCAATACCCTGAGAAGCACTGAGTAAGCTCAGCTCAGCTTATTCTGGTGCAACCCCTCCATTGGGTAGCTGATACAGATGGCAGCTATTCTAATGTGTGCTATTGAATAATTTCTACACTGCATGCTGTGGGAAACGGTCAGGTCTCTTCTCTTGTAGAGACAGGAACATGATAAATGCCACTTCAGCTGTGGCTAGAGGCTGCACTTTTTCTAGTCAGATCTTGAACTCTTTCAAGAGTGAAGATTTAGAGCCTAATTGGTTACAATTCTATTGTTTTAAGCTTTCTTTTCAGCAAACAAAACAAGACTATCTTAGTATGCCTTCTGAGCAGAGTCTGGAGCATATTACCTACTCTACTCGATTTGATCTTCTGGACTTTTCTGTTGTTTCTACATATCCTTCTTGAGCTGGGGCCAGAAAACTGAACACAGCATTCCATCTGTGGCTTTGTCAGCCTCAAGTAGGTGGTGGTGATAATTTTTTTCAATCGTTTGTCCATGAACCTCCTAATGTAGCTTGTTCACAATGAGTTCAGCCTGGCATTCAGCTTAATTCCTTTTTTGCAAGGTTGTTATTAGTCAGCCCTGCCTGTATTGACACAAAGAATTGTTTTGCTCTCAGTGCAGAATGATAAGTTTCTCCTTACTGAAGGTATCTTTTAGTCTAGTCCTCAACTTTCTCTGCGTACCTCTGGATGGAAACTCTCTGTTCATGTTCATTGTGTCAGCCCCTCTCCTTGATTTATTGTCAACCACTGTTTTATTGATGGTGTACCATGCCTTAGTGTTCACATCATTGTTGAAGATGTTGGATAGTGGGGGCCCTTGTATTAAACCCTGTGCTATTTCACACATTGCCAGCAGAACATCAACGACAGATTATTATCCTTCAAAGTTCAACAGGTAAGCCAATTTTTTAACCACCTATCAGGTGATATTTCCTCAGCTCCCAAAGGGAAGTGCTATAGCCAGGCATTTTAAGGTAGAAAGAAGTGAGGTCGATCAAGCTTGATTTTCCCTTTAACACTTTATTTTGACAATTCTGAATTACTTTCTTGTCTTTTGTGTGCTTGGAAGTGAAACCCAGAATGATGTGATCCAGACCTTTCCAAGGCCTGAGATGAAGAAAACCAGCTTGTAGTTTCCTAGGTTTTCCGTCCATCTTTTTCAGTTTTGAGTTTAACATTAGTCTTTTATTCAGTCTTCAGAAACCTTCCCAATTGGTGTGATTTTTCACAGTTGTAAAACAGGGCATGTGCAATAGCATTTGCCAGATATTTTTTCATGTACAGATGAATCTTGTCCAGCCCCATGTATTTCTGTGTGTATACAACTTATCCAAATAATCCTTACCTTTCTGCTCCCTCGGTTTTGCCTGCTTCTTTCCTACCTAAACTATGCTGGCACATGCAAGGGCCAGAGAGAAGACTTCACTTCTCTGTCTATCATAATGATTGAAGGGGTCAAACCTAACAGACTTTTATTGGCAGTCCTTTTGTTGCTAATACAAGTTTACAACTCCTGTATACACATCTTTTGTGGTTTAGGTCCCTGGGAATCTTCCCATTTAGCCAAGCAGGCCCTCTGACAAAATTCTGTTTCCCTCCACAATGACATGCTATGTTCCTGAAGTCGTCAACAAATATCCTTTAAAAATCTTTCAGCTCTCCTGGGCACCTTTCCTTTCCATGGTTCCTTTTCAGAGGAGCCTGTCACTGCTTCCTGAAAAAGCCACAGTTCACTGCTCTGAAGCAGAGTCCTAACTCTGCTGCTCACCTTCCTCCTTTCTCACAGATCCAGACTAAAGCATCTCATGATTTCTTCACCTCAAAGTGATTATTTTGGATGTTCTGCTTATCCATTTTAACTATTAGAATTATTTTAAAGTTTCATTATGCTATTTTATTTATTTTTATTGTACTTATTTTTATTGTCAAGCAGATGTTAACACCTTTTTAATTTACCTATTCTGGTCCTCTAGATGATAGAGGTTAACAAAAGTAAGTCACTAAAAACAACTAGGGTAAAAAATATTCTCAAATTATATAGTAAAATGTTGGCCTGTTTATATTGAAGTTTCCATTTCAAGCATGCAAATTTCTGAATATAGGCTTGCATTCAAAAATATATATGTGGATATTGAAGAAATGCAAGATAGCCTTAGAAATAATTATTCAAAATTGCTGTTGGAATACAGGTTTCAGATTGTTTTAATTAACATAAATAAGGCTGATGATGCTTTGCCCATTCTCATTTCTGGCATGGTTTAGACTTCAGCAGATTCCAATACTGGGATTGAATTAGGGAAGCAAACATTGATTCTTCCTTGCTCTGTTCAGAGATTTTTAGATGTTTTTGGATTATTTATTCCAAAAATGTTGAAGGCAATTACAAAACAGCACTATATAATTAATGAACCCCTACAACGGAAGAAGGCTCAGACGATAAGGAAAAGGGCCATGTGCTGGTGAAGCTCGGGTAAGAATGTAGGGAGTAACTGACCACAGTTGTTGCTACAAAAACTAAACTTAGTGCAAAGGGGTCCTGAGAGTGGCCTTTGCTTTATATACCCAACAAAGAGTATAAGAAAGGAACAACAAAAAGAACTTTGTTAATTGCAATGGACTTCAGCTGGCTTCGACCCATGTGTTTGTTTCTAGCTATGCAAGACATGATGGTGAGCCTGTAGAGCCCAGTCATGAGAAACATGAATGTATTATGATTCAGTTTTAATATACAGCAACTGATATATTCTGCTAAGGGTACCTTCCTCATGGGGAATATCTAAGAGAACCTTCTCAGAGACAGGTGGATTCTGACTGTCTTCCATAGACTTTACCAGCCAAAACCAGGCTTTGGCAAGGTGAGAGCCTTGGCAATACACAAAGTGATTGGATTTTAATTAATCAAAAGGAAGAGGAGACAGATTCCAGTACCTGCTATTGTAAAATTAAAGCCAAATAAATAGAATAAATAATAAATAAAGCAGCAGATTTATTTTTGCTCAGGGGAGGTTTTTGTCAGTTGGACATAAGTTAGACAAAATTCTCCCCATTAAAGCCACATTGAACTCTGGTTTGATTTCAGTGGACAATGGACAAAATCTATAAATAATACCACTTGGTATGAACTATATCTAAGTAGTTTCATTTTTGTCTTTTTTGGGAGAGCTTCTGTCTCTGCTTCAGTTATACTTGGAAAAGGTGGCAATACACTTCTGGATTAGTTAGATGAGGGAGGAGTTACTGTAATGATCTGGAAGTTGATGTGATTTTGACATAATTTGTTATGGTGAATTTTTTGATAGTTCAAAAGCGAGATACCAATACAAAAATTGCACTCAGAGCTGTACAGAAGTCACTCCCACCTGTAGAAAACAAAGGCTCCATAGAGCTACTTTAAAGCAAAGTGAGAAATATCTTTTATGTAGCTAGGAAATGCTTTTAAGGAAACATGGCATTCTTGTTCCAATATCCAAAATCACTGGGATCATTTCTAAGTCAGTATGCATGGGAGAAGAGCAGCAAGGTTGCAATGTTCGGAGATTCAGGCACCAAGTCACAAAACAAAGACAAGCACTGTAAGGACAAGGAGTAATGAACCCCACATGGGACAAGGGTCTCTTTTTGGTCCTAGCCTCAGAGCCAGCACCTCTGCATTACCTGGTTATTGCAAAGCTTGTTCCATAGCTCATTTCCAAGAACTGAACACAATACGTAATAGAAGGAAATAAGTGAAAAGCAAAATAAAGGGAGGATGAAGTCCAACATAAATATTTCTTTTTCTGATTTGTGCACGTATGCTCAAGAGTTTACACTTTTGGAAATTTTCTTCAGTGTACATCTGTACACCCTGGCAATGTTTTAAGTTTTTTGCTATATGTCAGTCTTTTTTATTTCCTCTTTTCTATGCAATACTCTTCTTGTCCCGGGTTTTGTATGGCCTGCTTCATGGGAAAGCATTTGAAGAAATTACAAAAAAAAAACCAAAAAAACAACAGTTTTGAACTTCCTTGGTTTTGGATAGCCCCAGCTATAATGAGCTAACAAGCTTAGCTTTGGTTGTTTTCCATCTACAGAGAAACACTGACAAAGAAAAACACTAATCTTTAAATGATTGCAACTGAGAGATTACTTTTCTTGTACATTTTACTTTTTTCCTCTACTTTTACTCCACACTGTGTACTTCTTGAGAAATGTTTATAAAAGTGCTTTCTGACTGTATTTCTATCTTTGTAACTAAA
Organism: Apus apus; assembly: GCF_020740795.1. NCBI lineage: Eukaryota > Metazoa > Chordata > Aves > Apodiformes > Apodidae > Apus > Apus apus. The sequence continues at coordinate 92,722,901 of NC_067282.1, read as the reverse complement.
TTGCATTTTCTCTAATATAGCATTTCTCCAGAAAGAATGAATATCAAAATGAACTATACTCTTAACTCTGATGCATCAAGGAGCATTAGCTAGAGAATGTCTGATATTTAAACATATAATCTTTGGATGGCATTATTAAAAAATTGTATCGAAAGACAGTGTGATTGGCACAAACCTGGTTAAAAAAAAAAAGTCATTACATTTAAAAAACCCCTGCTTATAAGTGTTAATTTTGCAAGGAAATATTCAATTTCTTCATCTTCTGCATTGCATACCTTCCTTCCCTTCCCTTCATATGTGTTCCTTCATACACCTTCTTTAATATAAAACTTATAATATCTGTCAGCTTTAGATCTACACTGGCCAGAAGACATGTCACTATTCCTTAAGGCACTGTACATAAATCTACCCAGAAGCAACCTTCCTGGTAGTGTCATCTAGTACTTTTAGAGTTACTCCTTCCATGTTCACAGTTATCCAGGCTAATATATTCTATTTGCCTTCTTCTGCATGCAAAGATATGTATCTTCTTCACTCTCTTCGCTCACATGGGCAACTATTGCATATCCACAGCTGACTTTGATTTTCTGATATGGATTAAATTTTACTTCCTCCTCCTCTTGCTTTTTTCCTCACTCTTTGTCATAAGCTCTGTTAACAGAGTGGTGCCTGAATTGCTTCTTTGCCCTGTCTCATCTCATAGCAGAAAAGGTGGGTAACAGGGAGACAGAAGAATAAAAGACCCATCTCTATCTATCTTCTCTTGGTCTTTTACTGTCCAACATTGAGGGCTGGACTTGAAAGCAGTAATGTATGTTAGAGAAATTAGGTTAGAATGGTATTTCAGTCTATCATATCTTATTTCTGTCATGCGAAACATAAAACTATTTATACTTTTGTTTTGGCAAAATACACTTCCAGTTGACTGCTTAATATTTATTATTCTGTGCAGTCACAGTGTCCACATTCTTAACACGGAAGTTTTATTATCTGTTCACTATCTCAGATTTGTATCAGAAGTAAGGCCTCATAAGGGGAAGGAGATACAGAGGCATGCTTTTAGTTGAGAGCTACAGAACACCAAGGTCATAATGTACTGCAGAAGAAAGATGAAATCAGAAAAGTGTGATTCATGAAAGACCAAAAGAGGTTTTTTGGTTTGGTTTGGTTTTGCACTGACATGGGTTCAGCCACAAAGTTAACAGCAGAAATAGGGGACACAGAGAAGTTTTGGTCTGTTAGGCCATTACAGGCACTGACTTGCAAATTTCTGTAAGAAAAGAGTTAGATGATTCTAATTCCTCTTCTTTCTGTGTGTTCCTTTCTCTGATTGTTGGCAGGACTGTCTCAATGTACTTTACAGTGACAGGCGACAATGCCTTGCCAAAAGTTATTTTGTTTTTAGCAAAACAGCTGCAAGTATTTATGCCTTGCTTTGGTTTATATTTATATGATACTATGGTAATATAAACAGACACAACTCCATGTAAGCATTAGTATTAGAGAAAAATATTGGATTAGAAACTGTCTTTCATAAATGATCTGAACTGAGAACCAACCATTGTATGAGAAAACTATTGCACCACATTGGGTTTTTGTTTAAGAGAGCAATTAAATGTTGTTGGATTAATTATTTGTCTCATCCAGAGATTTATGTATTTGGCTTCATAGAAGAGATGCAAGAAAACGCCATTAAGTCTGAAAGCTTTGTGAACATCTGAAAGCTATGTGAACATCTTGATCACGCTAGGTATTTTACTTTTTTGAGTGTGTGTGTTATATACAGACAGCATTCTAGGTTTGTTTTTGATTGAGCAATTAAAATTAATCTTCTCCACTTTGCAACCAAAAGAAATATCCCAAAACTCTGTAAAACATTCTAAACTTTTCATTCAAATTTCTTTATGTGAAGTAAATTTAATGGAAAGGCTACCAGTAGACTTTGGTAAACCAAAGTCTTTGGTTGCAGAGCCAAGTTAAACTTGGCATCTGATGCCAAAACATAAACGGAGCCACTAGAGCTGACTGCACATATATGAAAAGGAAAATGAGTAATACTCATATACAGAATTCCTGTGGCAAAATATTTTATGTCCTGCCTATTCTCAACTTCTTAATAGGTTCCTACTATTTTATTGTATCATTGTTAACTAGAACTATGAAAACAAAGATTTGAAATGTGAAAACAATCTGTCATGTTCAAGACAAAGTATGGCAAAAATGCTTCAATGTGACATGATACAGTTCCTAGAAATATCTGTGTTACCAGTCAATTATACCAAACAAAACCTGTGATATTTTTAATCAAAAATATCCTGGCATATGTCACTGGTTCTCCATACGCTTTTCCACATGTCACTCTGCTCCATTTCTCATCCTCTTGTCTGCAACACGTGCTTTCTGGTGTTTTATATATATTTGTACACACACACAGAAGTCAGGGAGACTATTCCAACATACGGAAGCATTAGGGACACAGTTGCTGTCAGGTGGCTGAGGCAGAGCAGGAAACATGACTGGAAAGAGGTGGCTTTGGCAAGCTCAAGGGCAGGAGCAGGGAGAGAACTACCTTGGTTTTTCCCCTTGCTTTTTCCTACTGTACTTCACCCTGTGCTTCCTTCCAGCACTGTCCCATGCCCAGCATTATCACCAGCAGCATTCCACTGAAGAAGCTCTGTATTTTGTGCAACATCTTTGTATCATAATGTGTCACTTGAGGAACTATTGCTGTAGTTGGTTTTAATATTTATGGTTGGAAATACATGAGTTTTGGAATGAGAAAGCCAGCAACCAGGGCATCAAAAGGAAGAGGGAAGGTGATAATGTAACATTTGAATCTTATTAAAGAAAAACCTCAACCCACTTTTCTTTAAATGAATCTTTCACCATTTTAGTTTCTGATATTTTGTGGTTAACCAGATCTAGAAAAATAATGGTGTGATCCTACCTACTGAAGTTGATTGCAAACATCCTTATGAACTTCAGTGGGATCTGGAAGTAGGCTTTCATGCCTTATAACTAGTAGTTAGAGAGAGTTGGCTTTCCTTGGTATATGGTTTCTGGCACTAGCTCTGGTTTGTGTTTAGTTTAGTTTTGATTTGTGTTGAGGCTGGGTATTTTTTTCCTCCCCATATACATAAACTTCAATTCTGAGTTTTCCATCTCAGTGTCCAAAGTTTTTGTAAGTACCATGCTAAGGACTGACTGATAGCAAAGATTTCCACCTCCTGTAGTAGTTTAGCCTCTCTCTGAAAGGGGATTCTATCAACTGATGGTATTTTACAACGCAGCAACTAAATTTAAGGGGCCTGTAACTTTTGTTGCCTTGGGAAATATAGATAGTAGAAGCACCAAGATAAGTAATGTAATTCAAGGAAGTAAGTGGAGAGAATATTATTTTATCAAAGGAGTCTTTAATCATCTTTAAACATTTAAAATATGAAAAAAATAAATTCAAGGGTTTTTACTACATGGAAAGTACAGAGAGACCACACTTTTCTTTTAGGGAACGATTTGTTATCAGTTTTTAAAGGACAATTTCTGTGTTTTGAGGGCCATATATAAAATTATACTTTAATCCGTAAATTAAAATTACTTCTGTAAACGAAAGTCTAGGGTTCAAATTCTTGCTGGAAACATTCTGTAGTCCTTGTGTAACTTAGCCATTGTATTTGTCCCTTATGTGTGTAAAAACCTAACTGTTAACCAGTCAGCCCTAACCCGCATGTATATGATACTTATAAACTACACACACACAGTGTCTTTTGGCAAAGTACATAAATTAAGTGTATCTTAGAAATCCACCCTGGTATGTAGGCACTATGACAAAGAAAAAGAAGGAAAATGTTTTCATTATAGGTTGCTGAGGAGCAGATAATGCTCACAATGCTGGTTTTAGTGGGAGCAGTTCAGACCCATAAATTTGGATTTTACTAGAAGAAATAACGGTCCTACTAAAATTGCAGGAAATAAATCTTCACATACTTTGGAAGACTGCACATTTTTAGAAAAATAAGGAACTGTGAAGTTGGTTATGAGAAAAGTATATTAAGGTTACTGACCTTTCACTTTTAAAAGACAAATATTGGCTGAAATAATTATTTCAATTGCTGCAATATAATTTTGCATTACTTTTTTTTTTTTTTCCCCTTAATATTATTCTATACTAGCTTATTGCTTTCTATTAAGGAAGGTTTTGAAAATCTAGTTTTAGTTTTGTGTTCACATTATAATTGTGATTTTGTAGTAATTAAAAACACCCTCATCAGCACTAATTCATATACATTACTTATAGGTAAATAAATGTTTGAAGATTGTGAAAATGCAAGCATTAATAGCTATATTTTTATAAAATTAATTGTTACATTATAGTCTCAATCTGTAGTTGAACACAAAACAGATTATTTAATTCAATCATCTCTCAAGCAGGCAGCCATCTCTGTTAAAATCAGAGTGACGTATCTTACACAGTTGATATTCTATTCCATGTTAAGAGGTTACAGAGTTTATGTCAAAGACGCAGTGCACCTTCTGTGTTGGTATATCTTAATTTTTCACTTAATCAGGTGTAAATGTTTTAGAAAGCTTGTCTAGCCAGTTGAAGAAGATGGGAAGTCCAAGGATTTGGTACCATTTTTACTATCTGAAGGCATGCTTTCAACTGTCACATATACATTCAAATTTTAATAAAATCATAACTTATGATTAAAAATAATTAGAAAATAAAATTATAAAAAGAATACCAATGAAAAATAAGATTAAACAAAAAATATTAAATTAGGATTACTCCCGTCTCTTACTTTCAAAATAAATATTTAACAACATGTATTTCGTAAATTGTAACAGTACAAGAAAGAGCTTGATGAGTCTTGATAATTGTCTGTTTCCTATTTTATAATTACTTATATCTTCTTATCAGCGATAACATGCTTTGATGCCTGCAATGTCTCCACTTACATATATGTTATTAACTGTAACTCTTACTTTCCTATTTTAATAGAATTTTTAAACACAGACAAATCAGGCCATGAGAGAAATTTACACCCTCAAAGATCTATTCAGGATTATTCTGTGTATATACTGTATATATTCTGTATATATACTGTGTATACGTAGGCTATTTGTGCAAATAGAGCACTTCTGTCATGGGAAAAAATGTTTGGAATGCACTTTGCTTCATAAAGAAAGCATCACTACAATTCATAAATCTCTTTTTAGTCTTGGAAACTGAATCTCTCATGAGTTACATGTTGCAGAAGTTCATAAACTGAACAAAAGCAGAGTCAATCATGAAAAGGGACATTCCAAACCTTTGCAATCAAAGCAAACTTATTAAAAGGAAAAAAAAAAAATAAAAAAAAAAAATAAAAAGGAAAGTAGGTATTCAAGTCTTCCCAAAAGTAAAAGGACAAAAGTTATTTGAATGTAGGAACACAATAAAACAAGTGCTGGAAATAGGCAGGAACATGGTCACATACATATAGGAGAAATTTTCTTCATTTTGTTCACTTATTAGCTTCATGTACTATTTCTTCAAATGGAAAAACTCCCTAAAATTTTTAAAAATCTTTGGAGACTACCATTTAGGAAAGCTATCTTCTTAGATACAAAGAATTAGATGTTGTTCTAAAAAGCACATCTGTGTTTTTATTGCTCCTTTTTCATATCAGAATGTATTTAAACATAACCTAATCTTGTGACACTTGGGAGTAATATTTTCCTTCTTTCAGATGAGGAATAATGGGAAGTTCAAATAATTTCATAGAATCATAGAATGGTTTGGGTTAGAAGGGACCTCAAATAACAACTAGTTCCAACCCCCTTGCATCTGCAGGGACACCTCCCACTAGATCAGGTTACTCAAAGCCCCATTCAACCTGGTCTTGAACACTACCAGGGAGGGGGCATCCACAGCTTCCTTGGGAAACCTGTTCCAGTGTCTCACGACCCTCACACTAAGGAATTTCTTTCTAATGTCTAAATCTCCCCTCTTCCATTTTTAATCCATTACCCCTTTTCTCTCACTACAAATCCTTGTAAAAAGTCCCTCCCCAGCTTTCCTGTAGGCGCCTTCAGGTACTGGAAGGCTGCTCTAAACTCTTCCTGGAGCCTTTTCTTCTCCAGGCTGAAAAAACTCAGCTCTGTCAGCCTCTCATGAGAGGTGCTCCAGCCCTCTGATCATTTTTGTGGCCCTCCTCTGGACTCACTCCAACAACATGTCTTTCCTGTGTTATGGGTTCCAGAACTGGACATAGTACAGCAGGTGCAGTTTCATGAGAGTGGAGTAGAGGGGGAGAATCACCTTCCTTGACCTGCTGGCCACACTTCTTTTGATGCAGCCCAGGACATGGTTGGCTTTCTGGGCTACAAGTGCACATTGATGGCCCACATTTTCCACCTCACCAACCAAAACCCCCAAGTCCTTTTCCTTAGAGATATTTTCAGTACAGACTCCACCCAGGCTGTATTTGTGCTTGGGATTGCCCTGACCCAGAGGCAGTCTTTCTGCAAAAGAAACTCATAACCTCTATTTTCTTACAATCAAAATTATTTTCTGTAGAATTTAACGTGAATTTTCTAAATTATGATCAGAGCCGAGGAAACTCCAGTCATGCATCTGTCATTAAAACAGACCTTTAAAAATATCCTTCAAAATAACTGCTTAGTGTAAATGGTAAGAATTCATCAATGTTTGTACAGGTTAATTTTTGTCTTGTGCTCTGTATCTTGAGATGAGTTACCATTCTCTTCAAATTCACTGCAAGAAATCCTCTTTCAAGAAAGAGTTTAATAATGTAGAAGACCTTGATTTACAAACTCTGATTGTTTGTATTACCATATTTTTATTTTAAAAACAACAGGGTCTATATTAAAAATAATATTTTCATGTATTGTGAAAATTTACTTGAACATTTTGACTTAATATGCTTTTTTTCTCCAAATCAAAAGTAAACTTTTAAGGTTTACTAAAACTAAATTATACTTTTTCCCTTTCTACCTCTTCCATTCTAACAACAAATTTTAAAAGGACTACATGATCAAGCCGCAGTCTGTGGTAATACTCATGCAGTATTCATTAAAACTTTCCCCTATTTTTCTAGTTATACAGCTATGTGATGGAAAGAACTAGGGTTAAAAGTCATGAGGACTCCCCTGCTTGGAACCCAGATTGTGAACAGAGCCCTTAGCTTTGAAATCCAAGGGCCTACTTGTGGAGAGACACTGGCTATACTGGCTTGACATATCCACGTAGGCATAGAGACAGGCTTTATGTGTCCTATTTTGCTCTTCTCCTGTGTCATCAAGACTGTTCTCATTCATACTCCAACAGAGGATGAGTAATGAGTTCTAGTGGAAATCACTCTTTCTTATGATAAACATAACCTTAATTATCCAAGTTCTACTCAGATTGAGAACAAAGCAAAAAGCAGGAACATAGCAACCTCGGTCAAGATAACAAAGTGTCTCTGTTGACTTTGACTGAAAGCACCTGCTTACTATGAAGGACAGCAGAAGTGAAAGCATACAACAGAAAAGATAAGCAGTGAAAGACAGAGGTTTACCAGAATTGGATTGGTTCTTCAGTCTCATTCCTACCTTGCTTCTGCTCAACTTCTTTGTGTTGTGTTTGTTTCCAAATGTCAGTGTTTTTAACATCCAATTAATGGTATTTAAATGTTCATGATGCTGAAGAAACCAAGATAAATTGGTTTCTTTTTTACACTTTATTGTTTTAAGCTTCCTTTCTGACAAAATACTACGTATGTCACAGCTTGTCTTTTGTTTCTGTTTCTATAAAGCCTGTTCCCAGAAATGGTTTCTATGGATATCTTCATCCCTTCAGTTATTTTCTTTAGGATCAGAAAACCAAAACAAAACAAAAAAGGAAAATGCATTACACTGTTAAAAATATTTTACTAAGAAAGGATCTGAATCAAACAATCTAACCAACTTATTTCTGTTGTGAAATTTGGAAATTCTAAACTGCAAGTATGTGGGCTGATGGCTCTTGCCATTCCTCAAATTTATTGAAAAGCCTCTTTTAGCATTCTTCAGAAACAATTTTCTAGGAAGTCTAACTGTACAGTATCGAGCCCTCTTCCTGTTTTTTTACTGTAGTATTTAATGGAAAGTATCCAGCATAATTAGCTAATTTGCAGTAGTATTTCTGTGTTCAGTGACCTCCTGTATCAAATAACTTTCAAAACAAGTAGTTACTTACTCAAAAAAAGTTCTATACTAAGAAAATATTTAGCTAAGTCTTTGCTGTATCAAGTGTATATATGAGAAAGAGCTATTAATTCTAAGATGTGCATCAATGCAGCAAAATTATAATGAACAAACACTGAATAAAGTCTTCAGGATAAAATTCTCTATAGCAAACTTTCATTAGTAGTTTTGTGGTCATCTTTTGTTCTAAATTCCTTCACGGTTTTCCTAGGGATTACAAGACAAGACAGCAAATAGTGCAGAAGTGGGATGAGTGCATTTTGGAATAACAGGAAATTAATTATCTGCTAAGCTGCTAATATGTTCAGAGAACAGGAGTTCCCTTTGTCTCAGTTGAAAAAAGATCAAACAGAAGATAGCATAGCAGATTTGAAAGAACATGTAGGATTTATATACTATATTATGCTATACATACAAGGCTGTGGATATTGTTTACCTTGACTTCAGCAAGGCCTTTGACAAGGTTTCCCACAACATTCTGGCTCCTTGTGGCTTGGACATGCACACGCTTTGCTGGATAAAAAACTGGTTGGATGGCTGGGTCCAGAGAGTTGTGCTGAATGGAGTTAAATCCAGCTGGTGGCCCGTCACGAGTGGTGTTCCCCAGGGCTCAGTGCTGGGGCCACTCCTGTTTCACACCTTTATTGATGACTTGGATGAGGGGATGGAGTGCACCCTCAGCAAGTTTGCAGATGACACTAAGCTGGGTGGAAGTGTTGATCTGTTTGAGGGCAGGGAGGGTCTGCAGAGAGATCTAGACAGGCTTGATGGATGGGCCAAGGCTGATGGCATGAGTTTCAATAAGGCCAAATGTAGGGTCCTGCATTTTAGCCACAACAACCCCTGACAGAGCTACAGGCTTGAGGAGGAGTTGCTGGAGAGCTGCCCAGCAGAGAGGGACCTGGAAGTGCTGATTGACAGCCAGCTGAACATGAGCCAGCAGTGTGCCCAGGTGGCCAAGAAGGCCAACAGCATCCTGGCCTGCATCAGGAACAGTGTGACCAGCGGGACCAGGGAGTTGATCCTGCCCCTCTGCTTAGCCTTGGTGAGGCTGCACCTCGAGCACTATGTGCAGTTTGGGGCACTGCAGTATAAGAAGGACATTAAGGTCCTGGAGAGGATGCAGAGAAGGGCAGATAGGCTGACTAGGGGTCTGGAGAACAGGTCTTATGAGGAAAGGCGGAGGGAGCTGGAGCTGTTCAGAAGAGGGTGAGGGGAGACCTCATCACCTTCTACAACTACCTGAAATGAGGCTATAATGAGGCGTGTGTTGGCCTCCTCTCCCTGGCACCCAGTGATAGGACAAGAGGAAATGGAGTCAGGGGAGGTTCAGGCTGGATATTAGAAAAAATATATTCACAGAAAGAATGGTGAGGCATTGTAACAGGCTGCCCAAGGAGGTGGTGGAAGCATTGTCCCTGGAGGTGTTGAAAAAAGGGGTAGACATGGTGTTTCTTAAGATGATTTAGCAGTTAGGAGTTGTAGCGTGGATGGTTGGACTTGATGATCTTGAAGATCTTTTCCAACCTTGACAATTCTATGATTCTATGATTTTATATGAGACCTTAGGGGAAAACAATTTTCTGATCGTATTTTCATTTATAGTTTAACTTTGCTGCCAGTAAAAGCCAGGAAAAGAAAAAAAAGAAAAAAAAAGAAAAAAAAAAAAAAAAGAAAGGTGTGTGTGGTTCTGGGGGGAAAGATCTTTCATCAAAATAAGAGATGTGATGTATGATGTCACAAATTATTTTCAAACAGTTCTGAAAACCTGCAAAACTATTAAGTTAATAAGTTTAAATCTGGAGTAGATAATGGATTCCTGAAAGAAGTTTTTTTCTACTTTTGGGAGAAAAGGAAAATAAATCAAATCTGGATGGGAATTCCCATATTTTATCTCAATGTCTTATAGTCTCTGGTTTATTTATTTGTAGTCATGGAACAAGATAAGACAGGAAGGGATCCAGTCTGTAGTACACACTTCTGCTAACTCACTAGTTTGTTTTATTTTGCCTGTCCAAGTAGACCTTGGTAGAAGGCACCATGACAGTTCTTCTCTGGAGAAAAACATTCTGATAAGGTTTCACAAAACTCTTAAAACAGAGATTACTCAAAGCATTCTAAGGTCAGTTAGAAAAGTGCCAAATAGGTTTGTAACCACGTATGGAAGAATGTGTTGATTCATTTATGTAAACTGGATGATACAGAATGTTTCATTTCTTCTCATATTCATTGTCCTGGTATGATAGGACTAAATTATTTAGTATAATTGGCCTGTGGGATATGTACATTTTGCTGCCTTTATTTTTCCCTTTATGTTTGTATGCCTCAAGTTGAGTTAATCCTAATTTTCTCAATGATGAGCGAAAGATCAATATTTTTGTTTTGTTTTGTTTTTAGGTTTTCCTTCACTCAAGATAATAATTCCCCAGTGCCATAGGTTATCCTGTCTCTGAAAGATGATTGATAATGTATTTGGCCCTTTGCAATTTCGAACTTTGCATTCGTCCCTCAACTTCCTATGAAACAAAATATGAAATACATAACCCTTAGTAAGCATTGCTCACTGTTAACTAACTTCAGTGAACAAATGGCTCATAAAGATTTTAATCTAACTGCACTATTCATCCAGGGTTATTTGTTTTCTCTGTTTTCAGTAGAAGGAAACTCTAATTGGATTCAATGACAGCAGAGATAAGTACTTTGTAATGTCCTTTCCTGTTAGAGAGTACATGTATATAGCTTTTTTTTTCAGTGTCATATACTAAATTACCAGCCTTTTTTAGTCACAGATAAGTGGTGTGCAGAGGACTTCTCCAGTTTGATTTATATATCTTTCTCAGCTTTTTATATGCCTTATCTATCCCATGGTTAGTCCCAGCATTTCTCCTTCTCATTAGTACTTGAAGGAAGAAGGGAGAAGGACAGAAATCTTGTTGCATTATCTTCTGAAATGCAATTGCGGGAGAAGCCTCCTCTCTAAGTGATTGCTGCAAGCTTTGTGTGGTACTTCAGTCTTTAACTAGGCTTTTAAGCTGTGCTTTGCTCTACTGGTGAATTCATCATATGCATTATAAAGAATGTGATAAGTCATTTGCATCAGATATCTTTCTAATGCCCTATCAAAAGCCTTAAATTTTTTATTTAAAACCAAAGTCACCACATATGAAAAATTATAAACCATACCAGTATATAACTGAACAGAAAACTTGCACTCCACCTTCCTTCTCCCTTTCTCCCTGTCTCCCTCTTCCTTTTTCTCCCTCTTTGTATATATGAGGTATGAGGACACAAGAGATACACAAACAGTATGTCAGAGAAATTAAGGACTACATTTTCTAAACTGGCAAGTGGTCTACTAGAAGAGGGACTGCAGTTAATACAATATATTGTTCATATAGGGACTCCAGTATTGTCATAATTTCTTGGCAGTTTGTGAAATAACCCCTTATTTATTTGTAGATGTTCGTGATCGGTCATATTCATTTATTTGATAAAACTCAATTATGTTTCAGTCAATTAAGTGCTTGTAAATGTTAAGTGTTGTAAATTTGTGTACTTGCTATCCAAAATTCAGAATGCTCATCTTGACTCTTTGTTGGAACATAGAAGAGCTCCTGGAATAAGTATTTTTCTTCAGGTTTGTGACAGATAGAATTATGGTTTAGTGTAAATATCTATCACCATAAAAACACATTCTAAGTTGGTAAACACTCTTCAATATTGAAGTTATCTTTGTCAAGCTTTTCTCTGATTAAGTTTTACTGTTAGGAAATGAAAGAAGAAAAACAATTACATTGTTGTTAATAAATATTTTACAGTATCTGCCTAGCATCATTTGAGTACCACATTTAAAAATCATCACATCAATAGTCCACTGCTATATCAGAAATTGTCACAGATAAAAAACCTAAAAATGTGTTCTTTACGAAAATGTTATACTATCAAGGGACAAGACTCCGTCAGTTAGTCCGTCTTCCAGGACAATAAATAGTCATTTGCAGGACAGGATATTGATGATGTTGCCCAAAAGTCAGTTAGTCCTTACTTCTTTCATGTATAGACAGCATAATTTCTTTATTCAAATTGGAAGTGATGTAATCTTTTTCTTGGATCCTGGTTGAGCAAAAATCCTTCAATAGCATTTAAGAAATAGTTAAAATGTGGAAAAAATACCTACAGGCACAATTCTTTTATAGTTATCTAATATTATTATAAGATGTTTAAATATAATTGTGATGGCAGTCCTAGTATCTCTAAATAAACAACTGAGAATGGAGATACAGGCTATATAAACATTAGGGAAGTTTATTTCACATGAAAAGACACTGTCATTTAAGCTGTAAAGAGTATATCTTGTTTGACCTTACTTGAGTGGTTAGTTCTGAGTCACTGGGAGAATGTGGTTTGGAATTTACTTTTGATTGACAAGAGGCCTCCCACTGAGGGAACAGTGAAAAGTGCTGAGGAAGCAGAATCCCATAGAAGCAAGCTGGTTTTGTGGTTTTGTTTGTGACAATTAGGATAACCAAGAGACAGAGCAGATTAGAGGGTTGTGCAAATACTCCAAGCAGTCAGGTTAGGGCCCCCAAAAGATCCTCTGTCTGCTTCCAAAAGCATTCAGACATAGGTATCTGCTTGGAGTCATAAGGCATGCTGAGAGTTGGACGGGATTGAGAAGACTAAGTTCAGTTGGAAGGTTTTCAAACACTATATACCACCTCCTCCTGTGGTCCTGCTGATGCTGATTCCACGTGCAGTGTAACTGCCAGCAGGTGCAAAAGAGCTTGTGCAATTGAACAGTGATGTTGGTAGCGACGCAGAGCACAGAGGAAGCAGAGCATCTACCTGCAGAAATATGTGTGCATTGGTCACTATGGAAAGAGACCTTGTGTCCACATGGCTAACATGATGTGGTGGACCTGGTTTTAGTGGAACAGTTTTAACTAAGTACACACTTCCACTTGTTCCTCCACAGGAAACCTTTATGAAACGTACTGAAATGAAAAGCTCGTGTCCCAGCGAAGTTTTCTGTGAACGTGTGAGTTTGTAACAGAAATTAATTCCTCTGGTGCAAGAAAGATTTTAGGTGAGCAATGTTGACAAGGTCTTTATTTACTAATGGACTTGGGGTGCATTTTCTTACAACTTGAGATTTGATAGAGCAAGTACCAAACTTGAACCACTGGAAGACATTTGGTAAGAGCAAATAGAGATTTATTTTTTTTGTGTCGTATGCGTTTAAGTAAGTAGGCTGGTTTGTTAGTGCTTGTAGCCTTGTTATATTATTTTTCATTGCTTTTGAGGGGGAAAAAAGTCATCACATTAAAGAATTATGGAATTCTCTATGCTTTGCTTGGCAGGCTTTCATAGAACAACTTGAACTCACCTAACTTCAGTCTATCTTCAACATAAATCATCCAAAGGGTTTAAGAAAGACATAAGCTATTGAAAATACACAAAGTAGTCCTTTCCCACAAAACTTCAAACATAACAGCTGTTTTCCCTTTTTTTTCATTCTTTTGAGAATGTAGTGATTTGACAAGTTGCAATATGGATTGTATTTACCTAGTTCATATTTTGTTTTTTTTAAATTATTTCAGTAATTATCAAAAATATTGGAATTTACACTTTGCACTTCACATTTTCTTTCCCACTCATCTGCACAAAGAAAAATAATTACTTCTGATACCATTTCCATGAGTATTTAATAAGAAAATAAAAAAATATTTTCTGTCCACCATAGTTCTGAATTTATTTAAGGGGATATTCGTATTTAGAAACAATTTGTATTGTATGCAATCTAAATTACCCAGAGATAACAGAAATTAGGGGCACTGTTTTCTATACATATTAACATAAATCTATTTTATATAATTAGTGACATCATCAAACAACTGAAACACAGAAGGAATCAGAGCTGATGTTTAATTAACCTGATTTCTTTGGAAACAGTGTTTTTTCTAGTTTGCTCTTCCTGAATAACTGCAGAAAGACTGATATTAATTTAAAAGGTGGCTCATTCATCTGTCCTTCTTCCAAAAGGATTGTCAAAAAATTCCTGACATGAAATGCCAGACTTTTACAGTCAGAATGTAGAAGACGTTTACAGTGTCATTCACAACAGTTAAAGTTGCTTCTGTAACTATTTCCTATGCTAAGTATGGTGAAGGCTACACATGCTATAGCCAAGGTAAGCACATGTCTAGGATATGGTAGACTTTCAAATTTAATGGAACCCATTTTGGCAAAAGTAGTTGTTTGCTTTTAGAGGGAGGTCAGCTTTCTGTAGCTCCATCGTGGTTAGCTGTCTGGATTTCCCACAGAAACCTGTAGGGATATTAGTGTGTGGCATAGTGTAAAATGTATTCCAATTGTGGGCTCACTTTCAGAGGCAAATGAGATACAAAAAGAAGAACAGAAAAGTAACAAATATCAATACGGAGAGAGTCACTTCATTGCAGCAATTAAAGTTTATGTTATTTCTAACACCAAAGTTCAATGAGCAATTATGTTCTGCCGTCTTAAGGAGATTAAACTGCAATTTACTAACCTGTGTTTAGAAAACTAATGTCAGCTATTGGATTATATTAACACTTCCTATGTATTTTTGAATTTCTAAATACCCATCTACAGTGTCTTCCCAAAAAGTTTTTAAGTTGCTGGAAAATAGAGTAATTTAACTTCACATTACATTTCTAATCAATTTTATTCTGTCAATGGAAGATTCAGAAGTTAATTAGTACTTATGAGTCCTACTACTGTCAATTCATCTTTCCTTGAGAAAAAGTGTTGGGAAGGCTTTAATAAAAGTAGTCCTTAAAGACATCCTCAAGAAAATACTTCAGAAAATCAAAATTGGGGATTCAGTTTTGATTGTGAACTGGCTCAACAGGCCTCTCTAAACTGGGAACAAGATTATTTACCTTTCATATTTAATACATAAACAGGGAAATGTCCTTAGGTGTTGCTGCCAGCTCTTGAAACAGGACCAGGAAAGTGACCTCATGAGTAACTCTCACCAGAGTTTCCGGTTCAGTATCTCATCTTTCTCAAACTTTGCAACTATCACACACTAATTCTCTAGCAAAATTAATGTTGAAAACATGTATGTCCTCATCGTTTGTTAGAGTGCTAAGTAAAACAAACAACTGCAGTGTGAGGCAAGTGCTAGAAAACCTGCTTGGGAATAGTACGTGAGCCTGTAGGGTTTCTGGCACTCCAGAGACTGCTTCAGGCAGATGCAGCATGGGAGAACCTTATGGAGCATTGGTCTGGGGCCTGGGTTTACACAGGTGTTTTCTTACTGAAGACAGCTCTCATGACCAGCTTGATAGAGTACTGCAACTCTAAGTACCCTGCACTTCAGCTGAAAAAAACCTAGCCAAAAAGAAGAAGAAGAAAAAAAAAAAAGAAGAGGATTTAATTTATTCATGATGATGATAATAATAATAATAACAATAATAATAACAATAATAATAAATAATAGTAGCAGTAGTAGTAGTATATTTACTTTCACTCTTAAACAATCTCTTGAAAGTAAAAATAAATGTGCACATCTTCAGTGGTTTCTGTAACCACAGCTATACACAATCCTCTATCAAGGAAAGTGCATGCTTTTGTTTAGATATTGTGCATATATGTATGTATATATATACACAGAGGATCTTGATATGTATTACTGACTATCAGTAAATGTATTGCTATCTGTTTATTAGCATGTTAATGTAATATTATTACAAATCTCAATTATAGTCAAAACATTTAACTACATTGAAAATGCAAATAAACACAGTTATGATAATGAGTAAACATTATAAAAAAAAGGAAAAAGATGGGAGAAATTGCTATAATGGAAAGTTCAGGGCAAGCAATATTCATTAACTTTGGTTTGCTATCGTGGAACATGAATGTGGATATGTATTTACAAAATATATACATTACCCTTTTTTAGAAACCGCATATTATGTTTATTTGGTTTTCAGCACTTAACACCATTATTATAAAAATTGGCTAGGATATACTCTTAGCATAATCCTTATATCCACTAATTCAAACTTGGTACTGAAATATCAAATGGGTGCCTAATTTTGTCATTCTTTCATCACATGTGAATTTCATCACATACCCTTTAGCTTTCAAAATGAAGACTGACTAGCAGGATCGTTAAAATCTAACTGATAAAATGGACTTTTGAGTTCTTCCAAACGAGTGCAAGGTGCTTTCATAGCTTTGGGAATATGGCTTGCCCACAATGTTGTTTTCAACTTCATTTCTACTCTAAAGATTAGATATGAAGATAACATTCCTTGTGTAGGGCACAGGTCTCTTCAAGTGAGACTGTGATCCCACAAAAATTCACGTGCACGATTTTATGCAACTGGAAGTAGTTCTGCTGATTTCAGCAGAGCAATGCAGAGGCTTAGATTTATGTGGTCTCTCTTTATAAGGTCAAGCACAAAGTAAATAAAGAGCAGAACACAAAGAATGTGCAGTCTTAGGAGGAGGAAAGAAGTTTATTGACTTGAGCAAGGCCAAAATTTTATTCTAAAGCCCTCTTTTTGAAACAGTATGCATCATAAACTATCTGGATGGGCAATGGTCTCTTCATTGCCTTTTGTTATGCTTTATACTCCATCTGGAATTTCAGGCATGTCTATAATATTCTTATTTTCTCTATTCTAGATTGTAAATAGTAATGAACAGAATAAAAAGTTTGGATAGTGTTATTGAGTGGAACAACCTGTGTTGGAGACAGTAGAACCAAATGCAGAAAACCTCATTTGATTTCAGTACATGAGAAAATACTTTTAGGATTAGAAGTGCTTACAGCACTGCTACTAAAATTGGTGATCTAGCAATGTGTTTCCTGAAAGAAGCTCTGCAAACAAATTGAAATTCACCAGCTAGCAAGTTTAATATTGTTTGAACACATATCTTAGTACTACAGATGAGGAAGAGAAATGCTGTTTAATAATTAACAACACAGTGATTTATTCTTTCAGTAGAAAAGTTAGCCATATCACTCATTAAGTGACTGGGAAATGAAGTTTAAAAATGACAATCTGAATTGGACTTTTACTTCATTAGTAAAGTTCCAAAAATTAGTATGATGCTTTGCATATTTCTTAACTTATACAAAATTTTATGCATTTATTGACTTTCATTAAAATGGAAATCAGTGCTAAGCATCTGCATGAATCTTCCCCCACAAAACTTGATATCAGGCCATTCACACACCAAGTTCGTGTTCTATGCCATGAATGACAAATGCCAACATCACAAACAAAGTGAAAGAAAAATATTTGCATTATAAGAAGTTAAAAATCTATGTTTCTTGACAAATTCACTACTCTTTGAGATAATCTGGTACATTTTAGTTATTATCCCTCAGAGGAACAGGGTTTTTTTGTTTGGGTTTTTTTTAGCAAAATCTGGAATCACTGTGTACCAATAAAAACTATGACTCCTCACCCCACTTTAAGAGATGCTATTATCATTTCAATGGCTTGTTGGTTTCTTTTTTTTCCATCTTCAATATTATTCTAAAAATAATCGGATTTTTTGTAAAGTATATCTTTTTAAGTCAACAAACTTTTTTTTCAACCACTCCTGCACTGTCTTTTATTATTATCTGTCTCCTGTAGCCGTAGGCATCTGTTTTTGTATTCATATTTAACATGATAATAGATCTTATCTAACTGTTTTCTTAAGGAACTTTTATGTGGCATCTGTTAGGCTGGAATGTTCAAAAATACTTCTGGAAGAAGTGCCAACACTTATTTAATGCCCCTAGGGAATCGGTGTCTTTCTCTTTGGAGCATTTTTTAACATACCACCTGTGGATGCCATTTATGCCATTTCCTGGTGTTTAGTTGTGTGCACTGTGCAGGTGAACCCTTACATAACTTTTATTCTGAGAGTAAACTTTTAAAATGTCTTCCACTGCAATTTCTTTCTTAATAGTCTCTAGGGTTCTGAACCAGCTATGTTACTAAACATGAGCCAAGCTTTACATTGACTTCAGCAAGACTACTCTATGCTGAAAGTTATTCCTGAATTAACATGCTTTCAGAGATTGGAAATTTGATTGTGGTGGTATCATTACATTTGATGTTTGATAGAGTTGCAGGCACAAGAGAAATTTATTAAGAAGATATTTTGAGTTGAACTTTTGAAGGGTGATTGAAAATAATAGCATTAGGCTAAATTTTTCTCCTTTGGACAATGTAACACAGGATACTCTCTGGATTCAGAATTTGTGTACTGTTTGTTCAATATTGAGCATATTTAAAATATAGCAATAAATGATAGAGTATGATATGGAAATAAAAAGGCTTTAACGTATTTCCAAATATTAGGAAATAAAACTGTAATTCTACATAACAATTTTAAATCAACCGTAGTCAGTTAAAGTGATATCAGAGGTAACAAATGTAATGTCAGTGTCTGCTAAAGACAGCAAGACTGTAGTCCTAGAAACACGGAGCTTAAAAATATTCACACTTTAGTCTTTATTATTATATTCTGCATAGCACTGTACTTCATGGCAGCTGTATGAAGTGCTAATGGAACTTACTCCAGAGAGAGTCCAGCATTCTTTTCTTTTTCACTAAAGCTCACACAGATCAGTTTTAGTGCAGTATGAAGATTTGTTGAATGATATTTCATCTAATAGAGAGTACAGAAAATCGGGAGGAAGAGAAAAGGACTACAGCATAACATATAAAAAGAGTAAAGAACTCCACAGAAAAAGTGTTTATCTGGAAACAATGTGGGGAAAAAAGAAAAGGAGACCTGTACTGGAGAGCATACAACACAAATTTGTAAAGGCTTGACTATTAAAAAGTTTCTCTAAAATACCAGAAATCAAAATAAAAAGTGGGTAATAATGAAGTTTTTTTAAGGGTTCACCTTGCGCCATACTAATGGAATATGAAGTTAACAAATTCTGTAAACTTTCCAAAACTTTACACCCATGTAACTGCTAACTCCACAAAATGTAAAAACTACAAATATTTCACTGCTTTAAGCAGATTTGAACTCTTTTTTTTATTTTATTTTTTTTAAATCTGGGTACTTTTATTTGTTCCTGAGCAGAAGTATTTCATTTAAATGTTTTGAGTCTGTTGATATCCAAATAGTGTATCTGAATATTAATTTTTTATATTTCAAAAATTATTGTTAGATGTTTAAGAAGCAGACTTGCATTTTTATGAATGGTAGGCTTGTTCATGTTTATGGAACAAGGGATCACCTTGGCTATCTTGATATTTTCTTTTCTATTTGTGTTAATAGCCATCAATTTATCTTTTTAGTTGCAAAATTTTTATTATCATTAGCATTCTGACACTGTTAAAACAGACAAACCTTAAAACTGATTAAGTTTTCATTCCTCAAAGACAGCACTATTTATGTCCAATAACAATTAATTTCAGTTGGCTCTTGTTCATTTTTTCAACTTTGTAACAAAGCCAAAGCCTGGCAGAGAAAGAAGAAATGAAAATGGCAACTATTGTCCTTAGACTTGGAGATTAAACATCATATTGCTGTTGGACATGATAAGGGTAGTTGCATGGCACTTTTATGCACCAGTGAATTATTAAACGTGCCACCTCAGTTTTCCACAGCAGACAAGAAAACTTTTTTTGTTGTTTATATGTGTTGCAGGAGATGGAAGGACCTTTATATCCTTAAACGCAATGAAGAATATCCATCCCTCAAGACAGCACGGACATTTTACCAGTCTAGTAGGATACAGCCAGCACCATCCTACATCCTTGCCCAGCTTTAAGGAATAACCTCAGAGTTGCACTAAATTTGTAGTAGAGGAGAAAGCATAGCGGCCTATATAAAGATCTTTGTAAAAAGGGAATTAAAGATCTTTGTGCTGCTGGTTGCTAACAAGAAAATTTGATTTGAAGATTTGATTTGATCCTTTGATTCAATATTTGCAAATTCAATGTGATGCTTCTTGTAAGTGAAATAACATCCAAAAAGATGTGTCTTTAAATGACTCATTGACTTTTTCTTCCAAGGTGCACACTGTAAATCAAGAGGTTAAATACACCCACCCTAAACAGGGACAGGGACAGTGTAATTGTAACTGGACATTGATGGGTTAGACAGAGGATGCTAGAGAGGCTCTTCAGTGACAGCAGAGCTGCCAAAGAATCCTTGTTAAGTGTAGATGATATTATCCCATGAAGGTGTACCTGCAATACCTGGGGGACTCATTTCCACATTGTTCTCATTTAGAAGACATTGTCTGAATACAGGTCAGTGAGAAAATGGTTCTCTTAGCCTACTCAAGACATTCTAGATGAGAATAAATGCTGCTATCTTTTGGTGTCTTGACATGTTTTAAATTATCTCGATATTCTTTCTAATTTAGTCTTCCATTGCACTTTTCAGTTTCAAAAATGAACAAGTTAGGCCTCTGTCTTTATAAAGCCAGATTTCTGCCCTTCTAGAACCATGTGCATCTATTTCATATGGGTTTATTTTATACGAATTTAAAATGCTGAAGTAGTGTGAGTTCACAAGAGGATACAGAAACAGGTTTTTGCACTGGTTTTGATTCTGGAATTTCACCAGCTTTGCTTTAAGTGCAGGGTTCAAAGAAAATTTCAATTATGCATTCCAAATTTGGCTTGGGTGTGATCCAAACCCATAAATCCTTCATCCGTTGTACTGGTGTATTAAAGTATTCTCCTGTGCTCTGCAAGGTAGTACACTCAGAACTCAGCAGAGGTCTTCTTGAAAGTTTGTTTGAAGCAAGGCCAAAATTTTGAGCTGTAATTAAACCAGAATTGAAGCAGATTTGGACATAATTTGCATTCAGTTGCAAATAATTTGCAGTATACTACGAGGTGGTATTTGGCCTTACTGTTACTTTACTCACCAGCCATTAGGAGGAGGCATGAAGGATGAAGCCACACTGGTCTGATTCTTTTCTGCTAAATGTACTTTCTCTCAGGCATCTATACAATGTTCTTAGTGGACTTTGTTTTGAGGAAAGCTTAGTCTTACAAAGAAAAAATAAGCTTAGTTGCAACTTCTTTTGAGTTTAATAAGAGACATCAGAATATGAGTTAAGATAAAATCCTGGAAATAAAGAAAAAATGTCAGTTACTTTCCTTCCTTATCTCCTATCCTTCCTTATCTCCTATCCTTTTGATTTGTTGTTATGGCAATAAAATTCAGTATTTTAGAATATACAGACATATATTTTTAATTTTAGTCTTCATCTTTGACCATCTCAGAATTAATATTTTCACTGCTCCTCTATGGTGAAATGTCATTTTTTGTCTGTGATTAGTACAAATAAAGACAAAGAAAGAAAGCAGATACTCAATTCAGTAATGCTTGTACTTTAGTGCAAGATTCTGCCTATTACTACTGAATAATTTCAACAAATAAGTGTTCTTTTTGGATGAGGACCTTCCACTTACATCAATTAGATAACATTCAGATGATGAGCAGAATTTCATGTACCATATTCTTATTCAGCAAATGTGCATTTTCCTAATTTTAATTTCAACACCAGGGAAGCATGCACATATATTTTTTTTTCACTGTATTTAATTTTAATTCAGATATATCCAGTGGAAGTAATAAGGTATCTAGTAATTTTTTCCAGAACACTGATTCACATGCATGTTTTCTGTCTTAGCTTGTTTGAGCTTTCCATCACGAGAAAGCTCCATGGCAACTCAGTGTATGGAAACAGATGTGAGGTCACACAGAGCCTATAGAGTAAAATCTGAAGACAATGGAAAAAACTCTATCAACTCAATACACTCTGGCAATTTGCTCAGCTTCACAAATAAAAAAAGCTTTAAAGACTTTTAATGCAAGAGTTCAGTACAGCCAAACAATCACTAAAAGTTTCAGTCAACCTTGTTTTGTGTGAGGAGTTTTTCAGAGTACACCTTTCTTACCTTCACTTCTTTCTCCCTCAGAGATCCTCCATTTCAAATTCATTTTAGGAATCTTCTTAGAATAGCTTTTTTAGGAAAACTGAAATGTTGGCTACAGAAAAATGTCTCCACTTAAAAAGAAACATGTAAAAGCTTCAGTAGCAGTTAAGCCTTTTTGACTATTAAAGAGATAACAACCCTCAAATCATGTAAGCTCTCTTCCTAAAGAAGCTGTATGTTCTTTCATATCCAGGTACTTTGAAGGTCTCACTGCAAGAGCCATTACTATTCAAAATATTCAGAAATGTAAAATGTTACCCCTCTTTAAGTCTGTGAGTCATCTTTCAGAACCTAGTTTATATCCTACCTGGTAGATTCTTTGCAACTGGCCAACAAAAAGCACTCCCACCTGCAGCACTGTTTAATTTCCTAAAATTGCAGGTTTTACACAAAGGTAATCTGAGTTTAAAATTACATTTTAGTTTTATGTACACTCTTACGTATTAAATTGCCTATACAAAAAAAAGATCAACATTTGCCTATCTGTAGTTTCAACATAAATATCAGTGATTTTATCTTTCTGCTGGGCTGCTTTGAGGGTTTTTTCACCTGAGGTCACAGGTGTGTTTACACAATACTTACCTGACTTATGTTCAGCATCCTTAAAATGTTTTAAGCAAACCCAGACACCTGCTCTTCTGTAAAACAAATAATGTGTTAATTGTATGACTGGAGCCTTGCATTTCAGATAAAAAAGACTGTTTCAGACCCTTGGGACAATAAGGAAGTAATGTTTTGATTTGGATGGATATGTTTGGTGCAAAAAGACTGGGAAAAGCTTTTAAATTATTGATCTCTTTGACAGTGATCAGAAGTGGCTCCTGTTACTTCTGCAGCAGTAACAGACTAAAGAAATAGCAGTGACAGCAAAATTGGAAAACTGTATGTTGTCTCAAAGGTGACAGATAATGTAGCCCTAAAGGGTACAACAAGCACTGACATTGAGGCTGTACTGTTCACATCAGAGTCACTCAGTTTCTCTCAAAAGAAACCTGACTGTATAAATGCAATATACTGATGATTCCAGTTCTTCTGAGACCTTGTCAAAGCTCCAAAATATGCCATCCCCACAAAGGATCATTTACTTTTCACCAATAATCCAGTAATGGGAGTTGTCAGATTTAATGTAGCTGTATGCAATAATAAAAAGTTCCCATTCTTATCTTGTTTTCAAAAGAAAAACACAAAATTGTCCAGATAAAGGACAGGCTCTTTTCCTTTGGAGTTGTCCTTGTTGCAGGAGGTGACTACTGATCTGCACATCACTGCTAAAACCAGTGCAGAACTACAAGACTGCAAGATTGTCTTTGCACCCCGTTATCTCCTAAGCCTGAAAGCATGGCAGAACTAAAGGAGTTCCAGTGTTTTATGAAGGCTGAGATTAAGGGGTCTGTGCCACTTATCCAGGCCAGAGGCAACAAAAAAGGAGTGATCCAGCTTTTCACTCCACTTTCTACAAGTAAGAGACTTACTCTACTTAGAGAATGTTCAGAAAAGCCTGGAGCTAAGGGAACTCAGTGGTGTGCAAGTTACAAACATTTAGAGGAAGTGTGACTAACATAGATCAAAGGCAATTACATAAAACCACACTAAATATCCGTGGGGTTTTGGTGCCTTTGGAAAAAGAAGCTGTTTCCATATCCCATCAGTATTTGAACACGCTTAAAGACTATAGAGAGCTGGCAGAATAGTCTTAGAGAATTTCTGAGCAAGTAGAAAACAGGCAGTCAGAAAAGCAAGGCAAACACATTTTTTGGTCAACTGTGCAGTATCTTAATTTTCTTCCTAACTTTCCATATTTAGCAATTAGTATTTTACCTTGAGTGTATTAGAAGAAAAGAGAACTAAGAATATCCTTCTAAGTAATTTGTCAATGGCATACTAGAAGCAGTTTGACAAATTATGTTGAAATTTTTATATAAATAATGATCCTCAGGGCTTGCAATTTACTGAACATCTTCAGGTGATTTAGAAATTAATAAAACAAAGCTGCTTCCCTTCTGCCCATCTTCACATTTCAACAGGAGCTATTTTCTCTAGAAAGATACTCTGTGTGCAGAATCCCACAGCAACATTAGGCTGTCTAGAAAAACAAGACAGGCAAGTCAGCTTCTGAAACTTTGTTGTTTCCCCCGCCCCCCCCCCCCCCCCCCCCCCCCAGCACAGTTTCAAATCCATGTAACAAGTAGCATCTTAGGTAATTAAAAGGAACATTTTGTTTTCTAGAAGTGTAAAGTTTCTATACTAAACCTATGTTAAACCTCAAAAACCTCTAAAACAACTGTTGAGTGTTTCAGAAACATAGACATGTAGATAATCTTGTCAGTCTCTAATGCTTATGAATAGACTTCTTAAGGTCTTGGGTGTTTATAGTTTGGTAAATGGCAAGCAAATGTGGAACTATGTAACACTGAGATCTAAGCTAATTCTCCAGTCTGGGCTAAGCTGCTCAAGCAAAAAACTGTGTGGGAAAGATGTGAAGATCCTGGGAATAGATGGAGAGATTCACTTCCTTGCAGAAGAAACCTCAGCAATGGAAGCAAGATTTGGAATAATTCCTCCTTGGTATTCAGAAAGGAATCAGGAAGACTCAACTCTTAGTGTGCATCATCTGCAAAGAACTGGGGAAAACTTAAAAAAAACCCCAATACAACTGTATTTAGGGAATACATTTTGTCAGCAGTCAGGACAAATAAATAAATTTTAAGATTTTAAGGACTGTGGGGAACTGAATGTGGATTTCTCAGTACTGGACCCCAAAGGACTGGGGAAAACACTGAAGACTTTAAACAGCAAAAATAAAACAAAAAGATTTCTTTTCTTCAAACCTTGAGTTGCACTCCTTTTTCTTCTTTTTGAAGAGATACCGTAGACACCCTTGTAACTAGTGGACCTGATAGTGCTGGCTGCTACTGAAATTGCCCTTTGTTTCTATTGTAAAACTTTGCCTTTAACATTCATAGCTCTGGTGTCAGATACTGAGAGTTCAGTATAAATCTTGATTTTTTTTTTGTTTCACAACATCAATTTGTGGAGGAATATAAGAAACAAGCTACTGCGTGGGACACAACTACTGGAAGGAAGATAAAGAAAATATCTCCTGAGCTTGAAGAAATGTGCTAGTGTGTTTTTTTATTGAGAAAAATTCTAGCCATTTATTGGTTAAGAATGAAAACTCAAAGTTTTATGAAGCTGGACTGTCTCTGTGAGAATGTTTTGCTGGTTGGTTTGTTGGTTGGTCAGTTTTGCTGTGCTATGTACATGCAAATAGTGTTTCTTATAATTTTCTTAGTTTCAAGAACTAGATGAAAAGAGGACTTACTTGCTGCCTATAAATCATTAGATCAGCAAAAAGAAAGCTTTGTCAGTTTATAGACTCAGCCCAAGAAGATGAATCTTTACTGACCCTGAACTTATTTTACCAGAAAATAAGATAATTGCTAACCCAGTCAATGTGGTCAAGTTTCCTCAACCAAAATTATACAATATAAACACAGACCAACTATAAAATAGAAAACAGAAGAATGGTCACCATTCTTAAGAGGTTAGCAACGACCTTATTTCTTCATCAGCCTTGCCTCTGGGACCAGACAGCACCAACAGATGCAGTGGAAGATTTGGGTGAAAAAAAATAAAAGTCATCATTCACTCTGTAGAAGTGCAATAGGAACAGGAGCAGGGGAACCTTTTGCTTCCTTCTCTCCACCAAAAATGTAACAGAACTATTTTTCCCTGTACGTTCTGTGGACAGCTGAGGATGGGGAAAGAGGAATATGAAGAATGCCTTGGAGTGCATTTCTACTGTATTCCTGGCAGACTAGGTGAAGTGATGGTGGGGTGGGAAGTGGTCACAGGACAGGGAGCACAGGAGAAGGAAGAAGACCAAGGATGCTTATGAAGAAGCTTGGCTCTTTAATAGAGTGAGGCTTCACTGCGGAGAGGGTAAAGCTGCAGGGGGCCTGGATTTTGTTCTACTCTCCTTCACATTTACTTCGTCAGAGCCTGTTGATTGCAATGAGCTGGGTGGCAGTGATTTCTGAACCAAGATTTCCATTTGTGCACTGCCTCCAGCTACTCTCTTGTACCTATGTCTGAGAATGCTGGCATGGACATGAAGGGGTAGAGCAGGCTGATTGCCCCCCAGAAAGTATGAAAATCTCTCCTGCAAGCCATGCAGACAAATACGAATGAACAGTGTGAGGCATGCAGTGACTTGCAGCCTTGGTGTGTGATACCCAAGAAGAATTGTGAGAGCCTGAGATGAAGGAATCCCCGAGAATTCCTGACATCAAGAAGTCAGTTCTCTATAAGTTATATCTGCCTTTTACTCATCGACCACCTCTAGGCTTGACCAAATAATAAAATGGCCTTTTCCTATCTGCAAGGCTGTGAAGCAACAACAGCAACCTGACTACCTCACACTCCTCACAAGAATATTGGATACCTCTATTCAGTGGAAGAAAACTTTGGAGAAAGTGTCACATAAGCTCTAAAGGTTAGCACAGTGAGTGATATAACTCACAAAACATCAAAGTATATATTTTGTAAATGTACTTCTGAGGAATTGTGTGCAATTAATACAGTTCCTGTGGTTAGGGGTTGTGAGGCTTTACCTGTTTTTAAGGGTTTTCTTTATGAAGCTTAAGCATCTTGAATTATGTGAATAAATACAAAAATACAAAAATAAAATCAAGTGAAGCCACAAGGCAGTGTTTTGTTTCTTAATCTATTTGTGCTCACTGCCTATTCATCTTCAGCTATTTTGTTGTGCTGTATTTATATGTTAAGGTTTTGCTGTAGAAGTACTTGTGTCCCTGTCACAGAAAATTTTTTCAGTCTTTGTTTTTGTGACACCTAGGCTGTGACTGCAACTCCTACACATCTTATTAAAATAAAATAAACAATTTAGTTGTTAATTGTTGCTTTTCTCATGGAAGAAATGCAGGAAATTAATTGACACTGCTAGGGACATAAAATTTTGAAGAAAATTTTGAAGAAAATGCAAAACTTCCTTATTTGTGTGGAAGTGCATGCAAATGGTATGCATTAGCAACAATGATTGCAAACCAAACCATTTTCCCTTACTTTTGGCATATTTTTTTTCTCTATCATTTATTTTTACTGAATGTTCTTGTTCATATGTTGAAAAAGTTGGGAAAGAACTTTCAATACTAATAATGCATATTGTCACTGATATAGCAGTTCTGTGCTTGAAATGGTGAGTCAGGCGCACAATATTTATCTGTTCACATTGACCCCCAATATTTGTTCTGGAAGACAAGACAGCAATAGTCCGGAACACCTATTCCCCAACTGCATTGGTGCTTTTGTGTCTGAATTCTTTTTGCCATGCAATTTTTTTCACAGCTGTTGCTTGTAAAATTTGGTTGGATGTTGCTCAATTCAGATAAGTTATTGTTTACAACAATTCATAATTCTTTCATCTTCAGAACACAATGGATTTATTTGTGTTTAAGTTGGGCTATTTGGTTAATAATCCGTGGTCAATAAATCACAGAACTCTCTTGCAGAGATAGTTTTCAGCTTGCACAATAATGAATTGAAGAACTCCTGTCTTTCATTATTGTTCTCTTAATGATTTGTTTGTAAAGGATGAATGCAATTTTTTATATTAAGGTTGATTTGAATCCTAACATAGGATAATTTTGTGATATTCTCATCCTATTTGATTTTGAAAATCACAGTAACTTTTAAGTGTTGTCTGGTTGTAATGCATTTGTACTACTTTTAGGAAGCATTTTAATATATAGAAGCAATAATATAACAAAAAATATGAATAAGTGCAGAGAAATCTGATTGATAGAATTAATGTTCTTTTTTCTAAATAAAAAAGTTTCTTCCCTTTCTCTTCCAAGTATCATGCTTGTCATGTAGACAAGATTATAAGATACTAATTGAAATTTTGGTACCAATGTTATGAATTTTGTTTCTGATTTTGAGACATAAATAGGCACATCTTTACTGATGTCTGTCATGTTTTGTAGAGATAACAAAGATAGCTCTTCAAAAAACCAAACAAACAAAATAAAACAACCACAAAACACAGAAAACTAACATTTACTGAACCTTATTCTGTGCCACTGTAGCTTCTGGTACCCAAATTAGAAAAAAAATAATAGAGCTAGGTTTGGTATTTTTAGGCTGCTCGGCAAGGAATCACTCAAAAGGTTTGTACAAAGCCTGTAAGAGCCCATAGGCTGTTTCCTGGTGACATGATATCTGAATCTTGATTCATTTAGCAAATATTGAGAGACTGGACTTTTCAGGCACAACTGAGGAAGCACTCTATATTGTTTGCATATATTATACCTGTTGAGAAAAGTACTGAAGGCATGCAGTTATACATATAATGTATGTTAAATATTTTCCTGAATTAGGATCACTTTCTCAGGACAGGTCCTAATTGTAATTGAGTGTTTCCTACTAAGAAGGGAAAGGGTAACTAAACAAAAACACTTTCAGACTGAGGCAATGCATGGAAAGCATTTGTTTCCTCAAGTAAAAAGAACTATTCCAAAAGGTTTGTTTGTTTGCTTTCCTCTAGCTCTGTTATTTGCCTTTTCCTTCCTTTCCATTATTGTGTAAATAATCACATTTTTCACTCTTTAGGAATTAAAGACAAGATTTCCAGATTGCCTGTGTGTCACTCAGGTCTGTTTATGCTGAGCTGCCCAATCACAACTGCAGCTCAGCTCCTTGGAGAGACTCATGCACCCATCCAGAGCCTGTGTGCGGAACACTTCAGAGCCCTGGGCAAAGTTACAATTACTGGCAGCAGCTGTGAGAATTTCTTTAATGTATGTGAATACACAGTTTTCATCTGCTCTACTTTTCAATACTTAATTATTGGAGAGTTCATACTTTCTGTCTTCCTCTTTTCCCATTATTTTCTTTCCATCATGCCTAGTTCAAATTTACCCGTTAGTTCCCATCACAATAATTCAATAACAATAGTATTCCCATTCATAATACCGTGACTGTTAGAATTGCAAATCTATGACACATCCTTATAGGTAATAAAGAGTAATACTACTTAAGATTTTTTTTTTCCTCTTTTATTCCTTTTAATTTCATCAGTATATCAATAGTCAGCAAAGAAATCAAAATATTTGAAAATAGCAAAAGAGGTAAATAATTTTGATGTTACATTACTGAACTGAATTATGTTATATAAAACAATTTTAATAAAATTCTGACTTATTTATAATCTCAGCTAGGATTGTTCCAGTAGAAATTGTTTTTCCTTTAATGATATCTGAAATGTTATGTAAATACACTCTGATTAGATTAGTTGGGGTTTTTTCCCTTTAATTGTCAGGTTTTTTATCAATTCAAAACTTCACCAATCTATTGAAAGAAAAGGAAGATTAATATCTAAACATGTATATATATAATGCCTGTGAGAAAGAGATTCAAACTATATGAGCTGTCAGAAATTCCTTCTTTAAAGAGGAAAGATAGGTTAGGTTAGGAATATTTTGACTAAACTGAAGGCACTTCTATGAAAGGTTATTTTGTCCCTGGAGTAAAGGTAATACTATTTTAGTAGGTCTCAAATAGAGGTCTGTGATGCCATGGCTAGCCAACTGCAGATCATTCACTTTCATACTGTATTCAGTTGGAGAAAGAATAAGGAAAAAATACTACATTCTGATGTTACATTTTTCTTTTAACTGGATTTGAGCAAATCCAGAAAAAATATGGCAAGGCATTTGGCTGTAAATGATTAATTGAATGTTCACTCTATTTCATAAGTTAGGTATTTCAGAATTAATTAACTACAAAATAACATGTCAGCAAAATGAATCAATGAGACAACTCTACTTAAGCCACTGAAGTCTGCAGGCAGAAAACATGACTGAGCCTTTGTAGGCTGAGCAGGGGCAAAGAAGTCTGGACACAGACCTGGCTGCACACATGAAACTGTCTGCCCTGTACAAGCACCATTAAGCTTGTATTGTGTCAAAGACCATGGGTTCAGGACTCTGTTGAGATGGCAAAACTGTAGCTCCAAGCAGAGAAGCCTCTTGTTTCTGGGTTATTAATTGTAATCCTTGTCATGGACAGCAAGCTGTGAAGAAGAGAAGCTCTGTGAGGAAGAGAGGAGTGAGTTTAGAGGTGACAAGTTTACACATATGAGGAGTTAATAAGTTTTGTCAGAAGAAGGTGCAATGGCTGTCAGGTGTGGGAATATGCTCATTATGTGCATCATCAAGCAGTCACAGTAAAGCCCAGAGTGATCTAGCCATGTGTTAGAAGAAGTGCTGTATGGATTCTCCTTGCTTGAATGGCTACAGAAAGAGGATGTAATTTGTGCTTAGTACAAAGACAGCAAATTAAGTTACCAATATTTATCTCAAACAGTAGGCCCACGTGAGAGCTCCTGCCAGTTCAGATATTTCAATCCTAATCCTTTTTTTACCAGTATGAATCGTTTTGTTTTGTTGCCACCAGCCTGTCAGCACAGGGGATTTACAAAATTAAGTCCTCCCAACACTAATGAAATTGGCACAGGGATATTTCTGTCATCAATACTTGGCCAGAGCCTAAAACTGTTTGCCAAATATAAGATATCTATTTAATTCAAGGATTAAAATTACTTATTCTGCTTTTTTTTTGTTCTCTTTATTCTTTCTCTTTATTCATCAAAAGCTACAGATGCGTTTACTAGAAAAAAAACTCCAGTAAAAGAGGTTCTAGTTACTTGAATAAGTAAGCAGAAATCAGTGCACTCAAAGGAAGGGATTTTTTCTTTCATCAAAACATGCTAGCAACTTTATTGAACACATTTAGTAAAGATACTAAGCACAAGTTCTATCAAATGATGATATTGTGATCCTTGATTACTTTACAATTTATATCCAGTTTTATTGGAAAACTCAGGTAATCTTCTCAAAATCTACATAACAATATGAAGGAATTACCACCTGGTTAGAGCGATAAAACTTTCCGGTTTATTTTGTGTCACAAAACAAAGAATTGCTCTATGAAACCAAAGGTCAAATTATGTAGCAGCAAAATTAGTAAGCAGACTTGTAATATGGTATAGTTCTTCACTGGGTTTCACTACCTCAGGAGGTGACTGAAGGAACTCCTTGCTGTGGGATTGAACTAAGAATGTTAAAAGCCTGAGTATGCAAGGTACATTCACAAGACCTGCTTGCACCCTTGGAAACCTGTCATGTTTTAAGAAGTGTTTTGTTACAGTCCCTCTGCTCTTAGTAATGCCAGCATAAAGCGTCTTTACAGTGCTACTCAAGAGAAGGATACAGATCTTTGGGTCAGGCACTTAGAACTATTGGCTCCTAATACATCAATAGTGCATCTGGAAGAGTATGAAAGGCAGATGGTAATAATAAATGCTCAGTTTTTAAATATATGAAGAGAGGTTCGGTGTAAGCGTGGTGCCTTGAGAGTCTGAGGATTCGTTTTAAGTTGCTCAGCAATAAGGTGTTTCGACAGATACTTTGATAGCTTTGAGTAAGCCTCAGGAAACCCTTATGAGGTTACCAAAGTGCTCTCTTGGACACCTGTTAACACCAATCTCGGCCAGATGAGCAAGGCCACCTTCTATCTTAACTACAGCTGTTTGCTTAGGGTGCTTGTACTTGGGAATATTGTATTGAGTTGGCTACCCTATTACAACATAGTCCTTCTCTGGAATTAAATGTATTGGATTTGTTTGTTTGGGTTTTTTTGTTTTGTCAGTAAAGGAGCATAGTTAGTACAAATAGTCTGCCATTCTTGCTGCAAATAGTGTCAGTATGGAGTTTCATGTGTAAAAAGTCATGTTATTAAGGTTAAAAAAGAACAAAACACTGATAGTTGTGAGGCTATTAGCATGGGAATGAATTTTATGAAAGGAAAGCAGTAAAGAGTGGAGAGTTACAAAAGAGTTAAGTGTGAAAGCCTGTGATATTTGCAGTGCTAGCCTGTAAGGAAGCAAAAACACCTATTCTTAAACACATGGCAACACTTCAAATGATTTTTTTTTTCCTTATTCCAAAATAACAAACAGAAGAGTGGAAGGATGGTTCGTGCCTGGCACAGTATCCCCTGCCCTATGATTTTCTTGGCAGGCTAATTGCTGTGAGTGACATCAATGGCAGGTTAGGTAGCTTACAAAAGTAGAGCACTGAATCTGGCAGTTCACCCAGCAGTAAGAACACAGAGGTTTCCAGTTTAATTAGTGAAATAAAGCAGCAAACCATTCATTTTCCCCAGGGAACCTTAGAGTAAGTGACTTATCAGATCACTGTTGCAGCTTGTGTCGTCACTCACAATTTGAAAGGTTGATGATCACTGTGCTTTTGTGTGCCACGCTCTACTGCTCGGGACAGCCGCTTAATTCCCCTACAAACATTGTTAAAGTTCTGTTACAGAAACACTCAAATAAAAGGGAGTAGCTATCTTAACCTTCACACACATGCACATCATTCTTCTCCGTGTTCTGCCATTTTAGTGCTCTGATACTTAAGAGCAAAAGCTTTTACAGAACCAAAGGGCACTTGAAACTTGAGGTAATCTTGCTCAGCCTAGTTTCTGCAAAACTGATTTTCT
The DNA here is from genome assembly GCF_020740795.1 of Apus apus. Classification (NCBI taxonomy): domain Eukaryota; kingdom Metazoa; phylum Chordata; class Aves; order Apodiformes; family Apodidae; genus Apus; species Apus apus. The sequence continues at coordinate 92,690,112 of NC_067282.1, read as the reverse complement.
CCTTGCAGATGAGGAAAAAAAACTAGAAAGGAAAAAAGGACTTGTAATTTGATGCCAAGAGCTATTTGTGGATCGTAGCAATATCTCTGCTTCTCTCAAATTGTCCTCTGTTAAAGTCACACTTCTGAGAATTTGTAGGCTGATGACCATTTCATTGGGATTTTTTACCTATCAAATGACTTTATCATCCCACACAGTTCATTTCCTACTTACATCACAGTCGATATTTTTTTTAAGCTGATATTTCCTAGGTATATATTCACACAGTGAGCGAACCAGAGTAAACTTGTGAGTATGTATGAAGTAACTCCATATCATAAGACTCACATGAAAAGTGTACAAATATTAGTACAAAGAAAAAATTACAGCTGCTGTATTAATACTTGCATCAGTTAAGGTTTTCTTTTCCATTTAGATGTCAATGGAGCAAAAAGATGCAGCAATGCTGCACATGCTATGATCTAGAGGGCTTTAATTAATGGATTACTAAATTTGGATGGCTGGCAGAAATCATGACAATTACTCTACTAGTGTAAATGAGATTGGGTTTGGTGGGATTTTTTTGCAAAATCATTACTTAGTCTTCTTAAAAATATTTTCATTTAAAATACTAATATCAAAAAGCAATGAATGAGACTTAAAGTGTTTGCACCTGTGATGCAGTCAAAGCAGGTTATGAATCAGGGTCACTGAGGAGGTCAGGTTACAGCAGCCAGTTTCCAGAATACCTGTCATGCTCTGGCAAACCACCAGTCACTTGTAGATCTCAAGGTGAGTGACACTGGTCCAGAGAAGTCTTGCCCACACATACATTCCTAATAAAGAATAGTTTTCCTGAATATTACCAGGTTACCAAAACCTTGGTATGATCAGTATTATTTACATTACTGGCTTCAAACAATGTGATTGGTGCATGGCATGGGAGATAAAAGGCATTATACCTGTCTCAGGGAATGTTTGCAGGAAGTCTACAGTTGGCATCAGTAAGCAAATACATGTAAGAGATGATACGTAGGGCCTAATTTGAGACACAATTCAATCAGGTATATTCATTCATGATTTGGACTCTCATTTTCACTGAAGACGAATACAAATTGATTTTGCTGAGCCATGAATTAACCAGAGAGAGAAAAGAGAGAACAAAAAGGAGTATAGCTGTGAAGTATTCTGTTGTCATCTGATAACACCAGTGTTACCACATAAACTACTGAATTATATTGCCTTGAAAAAACAGGTATGGTATGTTACAATATTACAGTGGCATCTGCAGTCAGGATCAGATGCAACCTGAGTGTCATAGCGTACAAGTGCAATGGTCCTGAAATTGCAAAGCTGCAAAAAAGTCAGTGGTCAAGCTGGTCATGAGGGTGCAAGTAGTAGAGTCATGACTAAGAAAACAGAGAGGCAATTTCACATATACCTGAATCATAACAACTTTAATCTCTGTAATCCTTACAGTGAACTGATATTTCATTCAAGTTACTGGCTGCTGCAGCTTTGTGTGTCCTTAGTGTAGTATTGCACTTTGTGTATTTTATACACAAAGCTAAGACAGCTGCAGTTACTCATCTGACAGATATGAAAATTACATTAGCATTCCTTCGCTCCGTGCCCTCAAACTCTGTCCTCTGTTTTTTTTAACTAGGAAAGCCAATGTTTTACTAACAAAGTCATTCTGAGGTTACAGGTCAATGATTTAACTGTCTCCAAATCACTCCCCTGGTGATCTGCATGACTAGCTTGCCTGTTCACATGAGACAGTTTAGAACTGTATGTTAAATTTTAATGAAACACCTCTAAATCGTGTTTGACCTCAAATTGATGATATACTGCTTCTGTGGGAATAAAGCAAGTCAAGTGTCATCTGCAGCTTTATCTTCATTCTGGATAACAGCTGCAGACAAACAGACATACTTTTAAATGGCAATGGAGTATTGTGAATGCCACTATTACTAAACACTGACAGCTTCCAGAGAGCTCAGAGGAGAAGAAAAATCTTTGTGAATCTAAATGTTACTCAAATTATTTATGGCACACCATCTCTCTCTGCATCCTGTGAGTATATGTGGAGATAGGGCTGGAATTGTAGTGAATGTAGAAACCAGGAAAAATATTGTTTTGCCTTAGCACATGTAGAGGCTTTCTGGTTTGCACTTAGAGATCATACTAAAGGAGGAGCACATTTCACCTCTTTTCTGATGGTCTGAGGAATAAAATTCAGCCCTCAATTTCTCTTTATTCTTCATTTATGTGATAAGAGTACTCCCTGAAGTAGTCACTCACTTTAGTGACAGCTTGCATAGATAGTAGCCTGAGATACATGTTAAAAAATTGGATATATGCAGCCAAAATATAGCTCAGCATCCAAGAGCTCTGCAGTGTTTGCAGCTTGTTCTTGCCAGCAATTCAGCTATGGGGATACAATGAAGACACTGTTTAAAAATATTGTTAACAACTGAAAGAAAACACTTACATACCTAATGGGGGGTCATCACTGTAGTATCTGAATGCATCTAAATACAGGAGGAAGTCATCACCATTATTAAGAACTGGATGATCTAAGGAAATACCTCATAACTAATAATTTTAAGAGATACTTTTAGCACTGCTTTTACTTGATTATGAATGGCCCATGTGTGCAGACCTGGGTCTTTGCAGGGTACATACTCTTGACATTATTTGTCAAATATATTGTACAAATATATTTTGGTCAATTTGAGAGGTTCATTGTGACCATCAAAAATGTGAGGTTTTACAATTGAGTATGAATCACTTGTTGTTCCTTCTGTTTCTTGTTTGGATGAGAATAATTTTAACATTAAAATCCTCAGAACCAGTTCCAACAAGTTCAACATTAAAATTTGAAAATATAACCCATCTTTTTATTAAAATGTACAAGGGTTAATTTTTGACTAGTGTCAATAGCACAAAAATATAGGTGGTTTTCTGAAGTTTGACATCTGACCATTAAAATGAAACTGAGTTACTTTACTTCACTGAGATGTTAACCTAACAGAATGACTTGAAGCTCATCTATTAGAAAATGGTTTATATGACATAAATGTAGCCTTTTAATCTGTCTTCTGCAGTCTCTGTACCTCTCAGAAAAGTCACTAATTTGTTGCAATATCTCTGGAACGATATAGAAGAGGATTAGAAAGAGCAAACGGATAGCAGAGAGCAATGCTCACCAGCAAATATGACTCTCCTTATGATGGTGAGAGCACTTAAAGTTTGAAAAAACAAAACAGTTGAAGACAAAGCCTCCGAATTCTTTATTGAATTCTGCAGCCCTTTCTTCAGACCTGGAGTAACATCAATAATCAGGTATGTGTGCTGGGATGACTGTGAAAAGTAAAACCACATATAGAAATATTTCTAACCTTCACTACAGTGTATAATGCAGTCACTTCAAAAATAATGAGAGCAAATAAATCACTCCCAATAGATATAAACATTAAGGCTAGTCTATATCAGAAAGCCTAATACTCTGAGAAATCTGAAGGTAAGAATTCTAGGTCTACCAATTCAGTGAAATAGAATACAGGTTACTATAAACAAATTTCTGGAGTGATTAAATACACTGACAGAGTATTTGAGATGTGTAAATCATGTATTTGGATTTTCAAATTGACCACTCATATGGCAGATTTCTCACAGCTGAAGGTTTCTGTCTGGTAGCCTTACAGTACCATGAAGAAATATCAGTTCTGTGCAGTAGCCAGTGTATGATGTCTGTATGCTCTAATTAATAGTTCTTTTGTAATATTTAAAGAGGATGGACAGCTAACAACTCAAGGACCAGTCCTAGATAGTAAATTCCATCCAGATACAGCTACTGGATTTTTGTAGAGTGTATGCGTGCTGCTATTGGGTAAAAACAATTTGGCTAAAAATGTTGTCAGAATTTTTCAAAGGAAGGACTCTTCACTTTAGCTTTATGATAGGTAAACCTCAAACCTTCAGTACAGAAGTGCTTTTAAAATCAGACAAATAGAGAAAAACATCAGTGTGGAATTTTTGCCCTGCTGTGTGGAGGAGAGGGTAGTTGGAAAGCCTGGAGAAAGATACAAAATTAAATGGCAAACATTATAATCTGTGAATGATCTGTTTAACATGTTGTTCAACAATGGGTGTGACAATTCTTATGTTAAATTATATGACTAGCTACTATTTTTTCATGCATCCTCTGCCTCATTCCATGCAAAGAAGGGAGGTATGATCAGCTATTTCTTTTTAAATTTTCTTTCTACTTGCTTATGGTGTGCTGTTGTGGTAGAGGTTGGATGGGACCTCTGGAGATCATTAGTCCAACCATCATTTTTTGAATGTTTTTTTCCAATGCTGCTTTTAATTAAAAAAATTAATTTTCAAGACGCTTTACAAGTAAGATTTTAATTTTTATGGTATTCTAGGAGCTAGAAGGATATTATTCACATTTTCAGTAAAAGATTTGAAACACAAAGAGAAACAAAAACCACCTAAGTTTTTCACCTCTCAGCATTTTCCTACTCTACCTCTTATGGAATCACAGAATCACAGAACTGTCCAAGTTGGAAGGGATTAGAGATCATCTAGTCCAACTCCCCCACTAAAACAGGATCCCCTAGAGCACATTACTCAGGCGTGCATCCAGGCGGACCTTGAATATCCCCAGGGAAGGGGGCTCCACAGCCGCCCTGGGCAGCCTGTCCCAGTGCTCTGTTACCAGCACCACAAAGAAGTTTTTCCTCACATTTAAATGGAACTTCTTATGTTCCAGTTTGTGGCGGTTGCTCCTCAGCCTGTCATTGGGAACTGCTGAAAAGAGTCTGGCTCCATCCTCTTTGCACTCACCCTTTAGATACTTGTAGGCATTGATAAAGTCTCCCCTCAGCCTTCTCTTCTCCAGGCTAAAGAGTACCAGTTCTTTCAGCCTTTCCTCGTAAGGGAGGTGTTCCAATCCCCCAGTCATCATTGTTGCCCTCCGCTTGACTCCCTCTAGTAGTTCCCTGTCTCTTGAACTGGGGAGCACAGAACTGGATGCAGCATTCCAGATGTGGCCTCACCAGGGCAGAGTAGAGGGGGAGAACAACCCCTCTCAACCTACTGGCCACACTCTTCCTTATGCCCCCCAGGATTCCATTGGCCTTCTTCAAGGCATGGGCCATTGCTGGCTCATGGATAATTTGCTATCTACCAGGACTCCCAGATCCTTCTCCTCGCAACTGCTTCCCAGCAGGTCCAGCCCTAACCTATATTGGTGCACGGGGTTCTTCCTCCCGAGGTGCAGGACCCTACACTTGCCCTTGTTCAACCTCATTAGGTTCCTTTCTGCCCAGCTCTCCAGCCTGTCGAGGTCATGCTGGATGGCAGCACAGCTGGAGTGTCAGCCACCCCTCCCAGTCTGGTATCATTAGCAAACTTGCTGAGGATACACTCTGTACCCTTGTCCAGGTCATTGGTGAACATGTTGAACAAGACTGAACCGAATATTGACCCCTGGGGGACACCACAAGTTACAGGCCTCCTCTCTCTTTATCTTACTGCTATTCCTGCTATCCAGGCTCCACGTCTCCAGTTATTGAATTGAATTCGCCAAGCAATATTCTGCCATATTATGCCTGTTACCAGAATCCAGCCTGCCCATCTTGAAGCACTAGTGCTCTGAGAAGCATAGCTTCTCGGGTTGTTTTTTGCCAAATGGACTATTACATGGAGATCTTCCCTTAGATAGCTGCCAGCTCTTCAACAAACTGCAAACTAGTTACTCTTGTTTCCTGAAGTCTCAGGATTTTGCTTCTCCAGCCAAACCAGCGGTGAGGCTTGCAGAAATGTTTTTAAATTAGGGCATTGAAACAATTGCCTACAAAAAATTAAAAACATGATACACAAATACTATATAAGCAGATATTTTGAAGCAGGTTCTGATTCAGATAAGCTATTCCAGAATCTAAGATCTAGACACTTGTTTCTTATATTTACTTACTTTTCCTCTCTGTCTCATAGCCTGAAAAATCCTAGTCAACCTGATAAAATTCCTGAATCACTAATCCCCCTTCTCAGTTCCCTTTATCACTACTCCTTTAACTCTGACAGATAGTTCATCTGTGCCCTTTTCTCATATTTGTTCTCGTTCCTAGTCTTCCTAAATCTCAGTTTCTCATGATACACTAGTTATTATTTGCCCACATACCACTTTCTGTCTCCTTTAACAGCTCTGTTTTCTACTTTGCCATTGTCTGGTAAGACTGTTTCTTTTCCTCCTTAATGCCAGCTCTTGTTTGTGGCCTTTTCAGATCATATTCTTTGTACTATCTGCAGTTCCAGATATTACAAAAAAAGTGCTGTCTTTCTAAAATTGATTTTATTCTACCTTGTTGAAACATGTGATAGAGAAATTAAAAGATGGAAGAACCTGAACTTCAGTTGTGGTTTAGTGCCTAGACACAACACGGAGCAGCAGTGCAAAACTCTGAGAAGTTTTTCTGAGCATGACTAAACTTTTTAAAAATATGTATTTGACACAATGTGGACATTTTTAGGGTCTAGTGGAATATACGTATATATTTGACAAATAGTGTATCTTGCTTTGTCATTTCACAATTCTGCTCCAAACCTCTGAGGATACTGAGCTTTCAGGGAAGGGGTAGATTAACAAGGGAGAAACCAAATTTATTTTTTAGAAAAATTTGAAACATATGGTTTGCATTTCCCAAGGCATTCAGAAACCTGATGTGGAAATGTCTTTTCAAATGGTTTGGTAAAATTCTTAAGACATGAAAGTGGGGTTTTCTGTTGTCTAGCATTTGCCAGTCTTAAAAAGAAGATATGCCACTAGCTTCACCTACAATTAGTCAGAGGAAGGTTTTAATCATGGAGCCAATTCTCATGATTTGTCCTTGACAGAATGCTATGGAGGAATTATTACCCCATCATTTGTGGCAAACTTTTAATATATTATTAGTAGCAGTGGACTGTCTTTCTCTGAAATTACCAGCTCCCTACACACATGCATAAAAACCCAAGTTCGCTAGGAAATGCAAGATCGAACATCTGTGAAACAGATTTTTTCCTGCATTCTCCTAAGTTGTGCTTTGTTCTAGCATTAACTATACCACATGAGTTCTATGTTATGTAACCTCATAAAAATTCAAGAAATAACACATATCACCCATGTATAAGTGGTGGTAAGCATCAGTTAAACCTTGGTTTAATGGATGTTCAAATCATTGTGTTAGCTGCTAAGAATCTGGTCTGTGTTACATCATTTACTTAGTGACAATAAATTAAGTTGGCTGCAAGGTGACACTTTTAAAGGTTTATTAGATCATTCTTCAGGGACCTATTCAAGTTTGGTCTTAAATAACTCAAATTATTGTTCATGAGATTAGTGAAACAAATAGGTTTTGCCCATTGGCAAACTTCCAAGTTTATATTCCCTTCATCTTTTGAATTATCTAAAATATATCTCAGACCTAGAGAAAGACTTTTAAGATGAGATGCCAAGAGTAACTATGAAGGAAGGCAATAGCTTCTAATATGGCTACTGAGGAGAGAAGGCAAGGGTCTTGTTATTTCCATGCAAAATTTTTGCCAAGGAACAGTGCACTGCAATGGAATTTCTCATGTTTCATGTTTTATTTACTCTTATTGATAGACATAATGCATAGTTGTCAGCTGAATAAAACTGCATTCCTAAAGTCTGATGCAGATGCAGGGAGTAGCACATTCATAGTAGCAAGAGCTACAAAAGAGTCAGTAGGTTTGATTTGTGCAACAAATGGCACTTGCAAGTATGAATTGACAGGTGGACTAAATATCTTTGACTAAATAATTTAGGGGAATGGGTAAGTTTTAGAGCTTTGAGAAGTATTGAAGAAAAAAAACCCAAAGCACATTCATGGCCATGTCTCTATGTTACATTAATAAACTCCTCCATTTGTTGGTGAAATTGCCCATGGGGACATGTCTGTGTAAAGTGGCTGCTGTCATTATAATGTTGCCAAAGACTGGGGAAAAAATAAATAAAAGCACCAACCTATATGAGGAATGCAACTAAGAAGGCAGAATTGTTAGGATTATCATTACAGAACTAGATGTTTTAATTTGCTAAGAAAGATTTTATGACTTTGAGTCACCAAGGTTATCAACATCTTGTTTTGAAAGGCTAGAGGAGACTATCTTCTACAAGTGATTTTTTTTTTATAGTCTGTATATTTCAGAAACAGTTAAGTGATGGGCCACACAAATGGATTGAAGACTTGCTCTTACATCTAGTGGCAGTAGCACAAGTCTTTGTCCGGTGTGTGCCATAACTAGCTGTAGCTGAATCAGAAGTGGTGCTAAGAAGCCTTAAAAGGTTTGCAGCAGCTTTTTGGCTGAGGGATGAATCTCTCCCTACCCACAAATTAGTTATTTCAAACTTTTCCTCCACTTTGAGGTAATTTTTGTCTCAGGACTATAGAGATATCTCCATGTCTCAAGTTTTCAGGGACCTCTGGAAGGCACTCTACCCATTTAAATGACTTGCTGCACAGACACTGTCCTGGAATTGCAAATAGGTAATGATTGTTTGTATAGCTGCTGGGTAGGAAACAGGTATCAGGAGCATTATTTTGTTCAGGATATTGCTTGTAGTTAATTCAAATAAAGAGGAGCTTCACCAGAAAAGGGGAGGGCAATCCAGTGACTTTGGAGATGCACAAAAGAAAATACACTTCTGTTGGGAATTTTTTCTGGAAATCTTTAATAAGCTTCTGTGTTCAAAGTAGTAAAGGGAATTCCTTGCCTCCCCTGAATGCAGAAGCATACAGATGTTCAAGGTCTCTGCCTGAAGGACAGGGTGGATGGTTTAAACAGACAGATATTAGAGGGATAGCAAAGCAGAGAATAGAAGAAGGGAGAGAGGACTCAGATATATAGAGAAAAGAAAGATAAATAAATGATAAGGAAAAAAATAATGGACACTACTATGGCAAGGAGGCTAGAACCAGGGTAGCAATACTGGGTAAATAATGCATGATGTCCAATCAAAGAAAAAAGAATGACTGTAAGATGTAAAGGTGCATGAGGGGAAATTAAGAATTCTTGGTTTAGTATCAGTGCCTCATGCCTTAAAGATTATAAAATCCCCTTAGATTTATCATTTTTAAGCAACACTAATATGCCTATCATACTCTGTGATGGTAATGAAAACTCCAAGTGATAAAGCTGATTTGTATTTTTGTTTTCCTGTACTGCCAGCCAATTAAGGCTTTCTAACTTTTGGCACAATTCAGCTGACTTGCCTTCTCTGATTATATGCACTGCATATTAAAATAAAATGGTATCTAGCCTGAAAACATGCAGAAAGAAACCCAAACATGTTTCTTCAGTCATAACATATTCCCCACATAACTTTTAACATTTATTTACTTCAGCTTCACTAAATATACTTAATACTTAACTAGAAGGTAAAAAAAAAAAGACCAGTAGAGTATCTAAAAATTAATCTGTGATATTCTCTGTTCAAAGTGCTGGATTGCTCTTATTCTTAAGAACACAGCACAGGGTTTTTTGTTAATTAACATAAATTACACATCATTTATAGGCTTATTCTACATTTTCAAACTACCCCTCATCTAGCTTTGCCTTTCACTGTGTATTTGTGGCACACTAACTGCGTGCTCGGAATTACCAGTATGTTCATATGTAAGACTAACATAGAGAATATTTAGCCTTTATAAAATAAACCAATGTAATATTAAGTTAAATAATGGCTACTGACCTCTAGTATTAGTCTTTTCAACCTTCAATTTAATAATGTAATTTCTTCCAGAGGATTTAGGAATCAAAGACCTCACCATATCCTTCGTTGCCTTTATGCTTCATGACAAAGAGACCCTTGAAGATATGCTTTACTTTTAAGTGGCCTGCTCAGCCTAGTCACACCTGGCCTGCTCTGCTGAGAAGTCTAGATTTTTCTTAGCAACATTAATGTAGTTCTGTCAGTATTAATCACAGTAATTTGATTTCTCTCTCACCTTCGGTACTAACTTTTTCAACAAAACCATTCAAAAGAACTGATTTGGAGAGTCAACTATGTATATAATAGCATACAGCAGAAGGTTTTCAAAATACACATAGTTAAATGCTTAAATAATACTCCCTCTGGAGAAGAATTTTGACTTCTAAGAAAACTACAAAGCATAAAACGGAGTTACCTACAGATACTTTGGTATGAGGTGGATCTGGGTTAAGAAATCCTAGTAGTTATATATAGAATTACACAATCAGTCAGGTTACAAGAGAGCTCAGGATGTCTCTAGTCCAAAGTCCTGTCCAAAGCAGGGTCAAAGTGAATTCAGACCGAATAGCTTGGGGACCTGTCAATCAAATATTTAAATTTCCAAATAATCTGCACAATATTATAGTAGGGAAAAAGTCCTTCTGATGAAAACTTTTTTCCTTATAACCTGTCAGCACTTTCCATTTCAATTTATGACTAGTGTTTGCCATTCTCCCACCATGTGCCCCTGAGAAAAAATCCATCTCCTTGATGAACTTCCCAGAAGTGCTGGTAGGATGGAGAGTAGGTCACCCTGCAGCAGTCTCTTCTCCAGGCTAACAAGCCTTTCCTCACTGAGCAAGTGCTGCAGCTTCACCTGTCTTGATGGCCCTCTGTTGAACTTGCTCCAGTTTGTTGATGTTTTCATATACTGTGGGGGATGGATATAGAACAGAATGTGATATTCCACATTAAAGGTGAATAATCTTGACCTGCTGGCTGTGCTCCTATTAATCCAGCCCAGGATGCTGTTGGCTGTCTTTGCTAATGCTGCAAGACTAATTCATGTCTAGCTTCCTGCTCACAATGACTCCTGGTCCCTTTTTGGACTCCACTCAGGCCCTAGTCCATACCACTGTAGGGGTTTATTCTGTCCCAGGTGCAGGACTTTCCATTTGTCCTGGCTGAATATCGTAGAATCATAAAATAATAGAATGTTTTGGGTTGCAAGGAGCCTTAAGGTTCACCTAGATCCAAACCCCCTGCCATAGGTGGGGACATCTCCCACTAGACCAAAGCCAAATCCAACCTGGCCTTGAACACTTCCAGGGTGGGAGCACCCACAACTTCCTTGGGAAACCTGTTGCATTGTCTCACCACCCTCACAGTGAAGAATTTCTTCCTAATTAGTAACCTAAATCGCCCCTCTTCCAGTTGTAATTAATTACCCCTTATCTTATCACTGCCCCTTCAGGCACTGGAAGGCTGCTGCTATAAGGTCTCCCTGGACGTTTTTCTTCTGAAGGCTGAACAGCTCCAACTCTCTCAACCTGTCTTCATAGGAGAGGTGCTCAAGCCCTCTGATCATTTTTGTGGCCCTCCTCTGGACTTACTTCAACAGCTCCATATCCTTCCAGTGTTGGGGGCTCCAAAACTGGCCACAATACTCCAGGCGGAGGCTCACAGTTTTGGAGTAGATGAGGAGAATTACCTCCCTTGACCTGCTGGCCATACTTGCTTTGATGCAACCCAGGATATGGTTGGCTTTCTGGGCTGCAAACGCACATGTATCATAAAGTTCTTGTTGGCCTGTTCCTCCAGCTTTCCAAAGTCTCCCTGGCCATGCTCCTGAGCATATCATCTATAATCCCCAGCTTGGACCCGTCAACCAACCTGATGGGGGCACATGCCTTCTCTTCCTCTGTATCACGGACAAAGATATTGAACAGAACCACTCCCAGGACTTACCCTTGAGGAACTCCACATGTAACAAGACTACAGGTACAGGACTAATCTTTAATCTTCTGCACTCTGAGACCAAAAATCCAATCAAGTTTTCATTGATGTTTAAGCTCTAGAAGATTTTACTAGGCACAAACACAATAAAAAACCAAACAAACAACAAAACAAAACACAAAAAAACCCACAAAAAAACCCCAACTAGATATTACTTGTGAAACTGTGTTTGGAGAAGATACCAGCTGTGCAGTGCTGATAAATTAAGCTAATGAAATGCAATACATTGCATTTTATGTTATGAGTAAAATCAATATAGTGCATAATTTCAAATATTCAGTACCAAGTGAGGAAATATTTTCTCCCTTGTTATTCTTCCCTAGTACTAGGTAATGTTCCATTACTACTTTATCTAAATTTTGTAGTTAGGCAACAGTTCAGGGGATGAAAGAACAGTATGCTGTTGATGAGTCTTGCCTTAACACTGACAAAATCTTATTGAGATACATAAGGACTAGAAGCAGATCTACAAAATACAGGGAATCCAGATGAGACATCAGCACATCTAGTTTTATTCAAGTAGAAGCCAGATGTGCCTAAATAGCCAGTGGCCAGGCACACCTAGATGAATCTATGTTTTGTGGGTTTACCTGTAACACAAGTACTTACTGGGTTACTGAGATTAAAGGGCTCACCATATGAAAAGAAAAAACAGTACTACCTACTGTTGGGACACAGCTCCAAATCTTGCATAGGTTCAGCAAAGGGAGGGCTCATGTAGCACTTGAGATACTTTGTGAATGTAGTGGTTTTCATTTTATTAGAAAAAAAAAAACAACAAAAAACAACCACTTATGCATTTGATCCATGAAGTGACACAAAGAAGCATAAAATACTGACCAGATAGCACTTTATGATCTCAGAAATAATAATGCAAAGAAGAAAGAGACCACAACATAACTTGTAAAAATTCTATTTCTTTTACTTTTTGACACTCAGGATTTTTAAGTCAGGATTTTTATCATCTAGAGGCTTCACTTGTGATTTTCTATACTTATGGCTGTAAATTTTTGTGAAACAATTGAAGGTGGAAAATTAAAAGCCAGATACACTTGAACTTTGTTTTGTATAGCAAATGTGAAATTAATCTTTTGTGGAGGAATTATATTGCAATGTTTAGTCTTTTTTTTTTTTTCATTAAATTAATATTCATTTACATTTTCCAGTTAGAGGCAGATTAGAAGGAGAATCGCCAAAATACATAAAAGTATATATTCTTAAGGTATTTTTGGCCTAATTTATCCTGTTTTGGCATTTTAGATTGGCTGTAATGGATTCATGTTTCTGTCCTTTAACATTTCTGTGGTTTTACTCCCAATTTGCAATTCTACAGATGCATTTTGGATCACTTGTCCTCTCTCAGAGTTTGTCTCTTTCTGTTTGGTTTACTTTCCACAGTGCCTCACATTACATACAGCATGAAAATGTAAAAAAAAAAAAATAATAATTCATTTGCAAAAGCAGATATGGGGGAAATAATTTTTTTTTTTTTTTTTTTTTTTGCCATAGCTTCCTGACTTTTCTACCCCATGTCCCCTTGGTGACTCTCACCTCCTCAGCAGCTCGGATCTGATGGAGCACTTTCATAGAAGTATTCCTTTTAAAACCCAGCTGTTTATTTTGGCATGTTGCAGAAACAGGAATTTGGTTCTTAGGAGGGGAAAGACTAACCACATCACAGAGCTGATCAGAAGGACTGCCAGCTGCACCGCAGGGCAGGCCTGTAAGCCAATCCCCAAGCCTGCCTCCACTTGTGCACACAATTTACCTGCAAACTCTCTTGGAGGTAAGGTTAAGGAAAAGCATAAGAACAGAAGCAAAAAAAAGTAAGAAGGAAAAATATCTTCTTATTAATTATATCAAAAAAATTGTATGAATGACTGAGGAAGAATACTTTTATGAAGTTCTATACTTTAAGTGATCTCAGCTCACAATCAGAAGTTTGTAGTCTGATCTACACTGAAGTATTTTGGTAGGTCAGCACTCTAGATTCTGAATGTTTCATACAAAGTGGTGATTTTTTTTGTTATTTAGATAGCATGATTTAGAATTTCAAGACAAGATTAAAGGGAAGAAGGCAGTGGAAGTGTTGATAATTTTGTTCTTTAAAATTCTTCACATCTTCAATATATAGCATGTTAGAGTGTTTATAGATCATGTATGTAGTTATATACATACACACAAAAAGAACTACTTGTGCTGACTGGTTAACAAAATTAGATTAAAAAAAGGAACTTGCTTTAGAAGCACTCCTGACGGTAACCTAGGTCTTCTAAATGGAAATTTTTATTCAAAGGCACTTGTTGCAAATTTGTGAGTGATTCAAACCCCTTACAGAATGTAATACACACCAGATTTTTCAGTTTGGGGTGGGACCAATGACACCCTGAGGCCAGCACTAGAGATATCTACATAGAAATGCAACTGATCATAAAACACAACTTAAGGTTGATTTTTCACTTATTTCTTTCAGCTACTCCAGCAGTTTTGCTATATTTAAAGAAAATTGCCCCAGCTACACAGATTTTGAACTCAGTACCTTTTCCTCAGTCTTGAATATTCCTCTATTTGCCTCTCACCACAGGTTATACTTCCCAGGGTAGACAAGGAAATGGTGCAATCATGGATGTTTCTTATTCTATTTGCAAAATATGAATGGTGTACAGTCTGAAAACTTGTTTTATTCTCTTAAATGTTTGATTTATTCATTTAGACTGATGTTACTCATTTGGTTCTTGAAAACTCCATTTCCAGTTGCAACTTTGCAATGGTAGTTTTCCAAAAGAGAGATACGAATCATTGCCTGACACAATTTGTCACCTAGGGTAAAGTGTGGAATGTTTAATGCACTCAACTCAGAAATGCAGTGTTTGAAAAGAAGCTCTAAACATGAGTAGACAAATGCACTCATGGTATTTGGATGCAACTAACCAAAACAACTCAGGGGTGGATTCTGGCAAGTGAGAGATTTAGTTTGGGAGCTGCACTGTCTCACATAACATCCTCATAAAAAAGCTCAATAAATGTGGGATAGATGATCGGAATGTGAGGTGCACTGAAAACTGACTCAACAACAGAGTTGAATAACAGGGTTGTGATCAGTGGCACAGAGTCCAGCTGGAGGCCTGTGGGCCATGGTGTTCCCCAGGGATCAGTACTGGGTCCAATTTCATTCAATATCTTCATCTTCAGGAAGAGAGGACAGAGTGTATTCTCAGCAAGTTTGCTGATGATACAAAACTGGGAGAGGCCAGTCTCTTTTCTATGATGACCAGTAATAGGGCAAGGAACAGTGGGTATAAGCTAGAACATGGGAAGTTCCACCTCGACATGAGGAGAAAATTCTTTACTGTGAGGATGACAGAGCACTGGAAGAGGCTACACAGAGAGGTTGTGGAGTCTCCTTCACTGGAGACTATAAAAACCTGCTTGGATACATTCATGTGTGGCCTGCCCTAAGTGATCCTACTTTGGCAGGGGAGCTGGACTAGATGATCTCTAGGTCACTTCCGACCTCTAGCATTCTATGATTCTACAATTCTACTAAACACTCATTTTGCTGGATTCCCTGTATTTTAAATAGTGAAACTGCTTCATAGTTTATTTAGCAGTTTCTGTTATCCTTGTACAACATATGTTCATGCTAATGTTGAGGCAGCAACATTGTATTTAATTTTAATAGCAAACTGTTTTTCTAAGTCTTATTTTAACATACATGGCATATTCACACACTATTCTTCACCCTGTTGCTCAGTTTCTCAGTAAGGGAAATTCATTCTCCCCAGCTCTGCAGATCACATCTATTTTTGTGTCATATAAGGAGCAGTACTTTGGGGATTTTAAACTCAGAAAGATCCTGATTAGCCGTGCTAGTGCTATTACACAGCTAGCTGTGTTATACACTGCCACAAATGCAGCAGAAAAAAATACCCTACCTGGTATGGCCAATAGCTGACATCTAAAACACTTTGCAGATATTTAATCTGTAAAGTTATCTAAAGGAGACAAAGATTTCTTATCAGTAATTTTTTTTATTTCTGAAATAGATTTTTTTTTCATTTATCTCAACATTCTTCTTGTGTGGCTTCACCTTTTTGATGGGGGATTTGTGTAAAAATTAGATTTTTAGCTGAACAGGTTTGAGAAGTAATTGGCAAAGTAATCTTCAAGAGTCTTGTAAAGTGCTGCTTAAGTGAGATGAAAAGGCAGTAATGAGTAAGGAATGTTAACAGAGGTGGGGGAAAAGAAATATTACTAGCTTGTTATTCCAACTTCTGAAAGTGAGTTGGAAGCATGCAAATCAGGGTTTGGGGGACCAGATACAGAAATATTGTCTTTTTATTACTGACAGTATATTAAAAAAACAAAAGCATATCTCCTTTAATTTAAATCTGATAGCCAGTCAGCAAGATCATTGAGATTCTTAAATGTGACATTTGGGATCTAAGAAACATGCCCATGGGTGTGGAATCTAACCTGCAGCACTGAGCATTCAGACTTCTTAAGCATGGGTCACTTCCAGGAAAACCACATAAGGTGAATCTAGCCAGTGAAAGAATCACGCTTCCCTGCTCCACCATATCAGAGAAGCCTAGGTAGAAGTGAGGTTACTAAAGATAAGGATAAAGATAAGTGCCTCACCAAGGCACTCTAGCTTCCTCATAAATATTCTTCAAATGACAGTTCAAATGGTTTAACTGTAGTTCTGCCTGGAAGTCATCCTACATGCAATGCATTGACTATCTTCAGGTATAAACATATGTGTCTTAAATATATTCAGCACAAGGTATGCAGAACAAGTAAAATGTCTGCTTTCTGTTCTCTGAAAAAAATAACAAAACTGGCTTGCATTCTAAAATATATATCTACTACACAGTCTACAGATTTTGGCTGTTCTAGCTTGTACTCATAATGGAGATGGGGATTTACAGGTCTAGGTGTCAGGAACAGGCAAAAAACAAACGGACACATATATTCACATGCATGCACACACGCACATAAAACACACAAACATGTCTGTATTATACCTGAGAATCTTTACTGTACTCACGTGGAGACATATGATATACAATCATAGAATGGTTTCGGTTAGAAGGGACCTCAAAGATCATCTGCATCCAAACTCCTGCCATGGGCAGAAACATCTCCCATTAGTTCAGGTTCCTCAAAGCCCCATCCAACCTGGCCTTGAGCACTGCCAGGGATGAAGAATCCACAGCTTCTTGGAAAACCTGTTCCAGTGTCTCATCATCCCCACAGGAAAGAATATCTTCCTAATGTCTAACATGATCTGCACTCTCACAATATAAAGACATTGCCCATCATCCTACCACTACACACCCCTGTAAAAAGCCCCTCCCCAGCTTTTCTGCAGCCCCTTCAGGTACTAGAATGCCACTATAAAGTCTCCCTGGAGCCAGGCTAAACAACTCTCTCAGCCTAGGAGGGGTGCTCCATCCCTCTGATCATATCTGTGGCATGCTCCAGCAGCTCCATGTCATTCCTGTGTTGGGGGCTACTGAAGTGGAAGCAGCACTCCGGGTGATGTCTCACAAAAGTGGAGTAGAAGGGAAAGAATCATCTCCCTTGACCTGCTGGCCATGCTTCTTTTGATGCAGCCCAGAACATGGTTGGCTTTCTGGGATGCAAGCTGGCATATGTTGGTGAGCTTCTCACCAATCGACATCCCCAAGTCCTTTTCCTCAGAGATGATCCCAATTCATTCTCTGCCCAGCCTGTGTTTGTGCTTGGGACTTCCCCTGCCCAGGTGCAGGACCTTGCACTTGGTCCTTGTTGAACTTCATGACATGGGCCTGGGCCCACCTCTCCAGCCTGTCAAGGTCACACTGTATGGCCTCCCTTCCCTCCTGTGTGTCAACTGCACCATTCAGCTTGGTGTTGTTAGCAAACTTGATGAGGATACACTCAATCCCACTGTCCAGGTCAACCACAAAGATAGTAAACAGCATCGGTCCAAGTACTGACCCTTTAGGAACACCACTCATCACAGGTCTCCGTTTGGACATTGAGCCATTGACCACTATTCTTTGAGTGCAACTTGGGAGCCAATTCTTTATTCACTGAGTGGTTCATCCATTAAATCCATATCTTTCCAATTTAGAGAACAGGATGTCATGTAGGACATTGTTGAATGCTTTGCACAAGTCCAGGTAGATGATGTCAGTTATTCTCCCCTTGTACATCAATGCTGTGACCCCATAGTAAAAGGCCACCAAACTTGTCAGGCATGATTTGCCCCTCATGAAGCCATGCTGGTTTTCACCGGCTATCTCCACATTTCCCATGTGCCTAAGCAGAGCCTTCAGAAGGATCTGCTCTGCGATCTTGCTGGACGCAGAGGTGTGGATGACTGGCCTGAAGTTCCCTGGGTCTTCCTTTTTTCCTGTTTTGAAAATGAGGTTTATATTTCTTCATTTCCAGTCAGTGGGAACTTCACGAGACTGCCATGACTTTTCAAATATGATGTAAAGTGGCTTTGAAACTTTATTATCCAGTTCCCTCAGGAGTTGTGGATGGATCATGTCGGGTCCTATGGACTTGTGCACTTTCAGGTTCATTAGATGGTACCAGACCTGCTCTTCTCTTATAGTGGAGGGATTTCCCTTCTCTCAGTACCTGCCTTTGCCTTCTGCAAGTTGGATGATGTGGCTACAGCCCTTGCCAGTGATGACTGAGGCAAAAAAAGATGTTGATTACCCCAAAGTTCTCCATATCCATGTGAACAGGTCTCCTGTTTCCTTCTGGAGAGGGCCCGTGTTTTACCTAGTCTTCCTTTTATCTCTGATGTACCTGTAGAAGCTTTTCTTGTTACCCTTGATGTCCCTGGCTGGATTCAATTCTATCTAATCTTTAGCTTTCCTGACCTAATCCCTGGTATCTCAGACAACTTCTTTGCCCTTCTCCTAGGCTAGTTGTCCTTCATTCCACCCTCTGTAGTCTTTATTTTTACATCTAAGTGTGGCCAGGAGCTCCTTGTTCATCCATGCTGGTCTCCTGGCATTCTTGGCTGCCTTCCTCTTTGTCAGACACACTGCTCCTGGGCTTTGAGGAAGTGGTATCTTAGCCCATTCTAATACCAATGGATCCTTAGTGACATTCTGGTTATAGACGCTTTGTTTAAGAAAAACCTCTGAGTACTTCCTAGATGTTAGAACACAAATCTGTTCTATCCTCTCTCTAGTTCTTCTTTTATCTTCTTACTTTCAGGCTCTAAAAACATAAATAATCCATTGAGAACCCTATTGTAATCTGCAGGTCATTCAATCATTTTAATGTGAGTTTGCTGCATTAAGGAGAAACTTCTCCTTAGCTCTCCTCACTGTGAGTTTACCAAGCATGAGTACTGAGGATACCAGGAGCACATTAGGAATGTGGAGCATGACACGGATTTTTCATTTTTTGTCTTTATCAAGTCTTACATTGCTTGAGGAAAAAAACTATCACCTTGTATGTGTGATCTGGTCTTGTGTGTAAGCTCAGTCTGCTGGAAACATACATACATGAATACATACGAACATACGGCCGCACATCTCAAGTATATCTCATGCGTATTATCATCTAAGTGTGTCCTGTTTCAGGTTCCTACCTATACAGCTTGGGGGTAGGTGAAAAAAAAAAACAGGCTTTCTCTTTAAGGAAGCAATCCTGTGAACTATTGAAAGATGTCATCGTCAGGGTAACCTCCAGGGAACACCTTTTAAGGGCATATGAAACTTACATAACAGAAAAATGCTGAAGAACAATTTTAAAAGAAAAGAGAAAGAAGTATTGATGCAATTTTTCAAAAAAAAATGTGGCCTGAATTTAATTTAACTTCCCTCTGCATAATGAAAAAATGTGAGCATATGTCTCTTAGGAATTTGCCAGAAGGGGTGTTTGTTTTAAAATCAAAATAAAGTTTATGTGATATCTAGGAAATATATTTTAAAAAATTACCAAGCAGAAAAGTCACTGGCAAGTTTCTTCATTTTTAGCCATTTAAAAGCAAATCTCAAATATAGGAAGGTTCAAAATTAAATGCCTCATTGAGAGTGTAATATTTCATTTAGATTATTCCTTCAATTTCAAAAAAGTATTACCTATCACTTCTGTTAAATTAAATTTTCAGTGTTGATGATAATGGAGGAAGCTTATAAAAGATGGGAGAAAATATATTTAGCTACACCAGAGATCAGTACAAAATCACAATGTGCTTCCTTGGAGTGAATTTGATGCCACAGCCTATTTGTGTCTGAAGAATGGCTAAAAGTCCTGACTGTTTCAAGATTAAATCAAAGAACTAGGGGCCCTGAAGGGAATTTGGAGCATGTTACGGACTTCTATTTCCTTTAGGAGCTTCCTCCAAGAGCTACATACAAGTGTGCAGTAACCCAACTCTCATGAAATCTGATTACTTTGTTTTCTGCAAAAGAAAGCACTTAGGCTAGGAGCATTGTCGGAATAAATTTCAAAGATCAAAAATCGACAAGGCCAGAATTTGGATGAAGTCTGCTGCTGTAAATGTGTTACTGACACAAGGAACTTAGTTAAAGAAAATCAAGCTGCAGTAGACGATGTTATTTCTGTTAGCAATTAAGAACATTTTTTTATCTGTACAGCACTGAATGAATCTGTATGCATTTGTCCACTGCAGTTCCGTGCACATACTGAATCATTGTGTTACATTTCAGTGGCGTGGCAGCACTGCTCATGTGTAAACATTTCTCATTATAAATTGTTTCCGGGATTTATAATGACTGTGTATTAAACATTTTGCTGCAGCCTGGAATACATATGTTTTCCTTATGTTAGTTATTTTTTCACCAACTTTGAAAATGTGTGATTTATTGTTATTGCTACCACTTGAATTGTCAAGGTGCCCACGAAACATAGTTATGGACTTGGGCCTCGTAGTGCTCGGTGCTATTAAAAGTAAAGTTGAAAAGGAGATCCAAAGTTCCTTAAAATGTAGAAACAAGATTATAGGCAGCAGCTGAATACATCCAACAGATTGTGCAGGCAAAGGAGTGGTCAGCCTACCTGACAATGACTTAATTTCACTGCTAGCCTGTATGTTACTAGATTTAGTTGTTGGTATGAGAAGCAATTGAAAGTCTTTTGTTAATTTTAAAGAACATTTTTTTTTAAACTTCATTGTTCTCCAGAGCTTGCAATACTATTACTTTCAGAACATAATCCTACATGACGTATACACAGTTTCTAGTTTACCACTTGCTTTTCCAAATAAGACAGTATTTAAAAAGTCTCACAACAAACCAGGCAACAAAGTAGGTAGGTACGTGGTCTGATCCATATATTTATTGTTGGATATTCTTTCATAAGAAAACCATGGCAATTAAAATTTAGTCTGTTGCTAATTGAAAGAGGACTTAAAAATAGGAAGGAGTGGGCAGAGAAGGGGCATTTGCAGTAAAGCAATTTTTTTTATTTACTCCTCATTAGAGTCAGCAGCTGTGCAAAGTAAAATTTCTATGTATCCAGCTACCAATCACCTGGAGTGCTGTTTCCAATTCTGGAGTCCCTAACACAGGAAGGACAGGGAGCTGTTTGGGCAGGTCCAGAGGAGGGCCACAGATATGATCAGAGGGATGGAGCACCTCTACTATTAAGACAGGCTGAGAGAGTTGTGGTTGCTCAGCCTGATGAAGGCTTCAGGGACACATTACAACAGCCTTCCAGTGTCTGAAGGGGCTACAGGAAAGCTGGGGAGGGACTTTTTACAAGGGCTTGTAGTGATAGGACAGGGTGTAATGGCTTAAAACTGGAAGAGGTGATGTCCTAGGTTAGACATTAGGAAGAAATCCTTTCCTGTGAGGGTGGTGAGACACTGGGACAGGTTGTCCAAATAAGCTGTAGATTCCTCTTCCCTGTAAGTGTTCAAGGCCAGGTTGGATGGGGCTTTGAGCAACATGAACTAGTGGAAGGTGTTTCTGCCTCTACAGGGTGGTTGGAACCACATGGTTGTAAAGGTCCCTTCCCATACAAACCATTCTGTGATTCTGTGATTTGCATTTATAGTCTTTATCTCTCATTTTTATTCTTTTTTTCAGGATGTTTCAGCTTATACAGATGTACAGTTTTGCCATCTTTTTTTGTTTGTTTTGTTTCCTTTAAATTCATACAATCAATAGTTTCAAGGTAGTCTGATCCTATTTCTGGATCACTTTCTAATTACTTGCTTCAGATGATCTAAGAGATTATGGGTCATTTATCTAGGTTGTGTTACATGAATTTACTCCCTGAGTAGGAAATGCCTGGGTCACTACAGAGATCTCACAGGCATGCTGAAAATGCTGTTGCAGAAGATAAACAAAGACCTGAGAATAACAGTTAAGACTGCTTCCCCTTCCCGTCCTTTGGAATAATATTTTCGGTACTATGCTTGATGTGCCCAGGTCCAACTCTAAAACTTGGCTGTTATTCTTAGAAATAGAATAGTGACAGAAACCTGAGAAAGAAATTGTAACTTGAATTCCTGTTTCCTTTATAATGAACCAGGATAAACTAGGCTACTTGAGGTAGATACAGATCTCTTCCTGAAGATGTGTTCTTGATGTACTTTAGAAGGGCTACAATCAGGTTAAGTTAACATTGAAACAAAAGCCATATGGTCTGATCTACAGTGCATCAAAATTTAAATTAGTTTTCCTATTAATCCCTGTGTCCTTTTAGTAAGGGTTTCAGGACCCCTCGACCTTCAGGAGCCACAAATAATTTCAGACCCCTGATTTTTGACAAAGTGCATGCATTTATGTTTCTAGCTTTTAGAGTGTCAGAAGTGAAGCTTGAAACATTGACTCATACAGGTGGTTTCTGCAGAGAGCACAGAAAAGTACTGGAGACATGAATACCTACTTTTCTAGAGACGTGACTGGCCACTCTTCTGAACCTATACTGTATCAAATTTGTAAAGTAGTGCAAGTGGAGAATGTAGAGACCTTGTATATGTGATTTCTAAGCAGGAGGTTTACAAGAAAGCTTAAGTCTCTGGAACCTTTAATTGAAATCTGCATGCACTCAGAAGGAGCTATCTGATAGTTAAATGCACGTTGGAAAGGGCTAGAACATGAACTATCTATTTCTGAGAATTTCATTTGTGTAAATACAGTGAAGAAATTAAAAATTGCAAATTTGGGATAATGACACTTCATCTTCTTTAATGCTACAATTTGTATTCCATTGAAGTCATGAGATTTGTATTGGGATTTGTTTGAAGTCCTTCAGCGTTTGGATCTTACCTGATTTACTCCTATGTACATTAAAAGCTCTGTTTTCAGTTAGAGATTCACAGCTGCTAAATTGTCAGAACAGAAATTTCTCCTATTGATCTATGGAAAACTGTAATTAGATTTATCACTGACTCAACAGATCTCCTCTGACTTTTTTTCATCTACATTGGTAAGTTTGTTTCCTTCTAAATCAGAAGACAAAATTATTTTAAGTCTAGCAGATAAGACAGTCTTTGATTTTTATATTTATTTTAACTGAAAGTTTCATTAAGCTTTCAGATAATGCAAATTTCAAAAGACAAAGTCATTCATCCTATTACTAAAATACCAAGGAACTGATTTTTTGAATTTGCAGTCTGACATACCTAATACAATACTTAAACAAAAATTAATTATTCCTGATGAGAAGTTCACAGAACATTAATATTTTCATTCCCCTAATACACTACACTTGTGAGTTCAATTGCTGCTGTAAAATTTAGAAGTACTTTGCTTTTTTCTATATACAGTCAAACTCATTATTTATTCTCAAACTTCTTCTCAAAGTATTTTAAAGAAAAAGAACTAATAAGGGCTATAGTGTTACAATATTTGCCAAAAGAAAGGATGTTTGATGGGAAGGTTTCTGAGATGATCAATTCATCATGATACAGATCAAATTCTGTAAACCATGGTTTATACATGCCGCCCCGCACCAGAACCGCCCCCCCCCCCCCCCCTTTTTTTTAATATACTCTTGTATGTTTTTGTAGCTGCTCTAAATACAGGTCTAAATATATTCACAGTCATTAGCAACTGGGAATTTCATTTCCAGGTTCAGCAGAAAAAGCCAAAGTTCAAGTCAGAGAGAGAACTGAGCTCTCTTAGGAATTATTCTTTCCATGCAAGCAGAGCTGTTGACCTCAATCCTTGATCACAATTTTCAGAACATTTTTACCCTAATGTACTGTCTCCAGACTCCAGTGCAGTAATGGTGAGCTTCTGGAACCAAGTAAAATGTTTTGGGCTAAAGTTTTATGAAATGACTGATCAGAGAGACTTCGGTATTTTGGTGCTGCTTGAAGGCTTCACCTACCTTTGATGCCAGTGCCACCAACTCTACTACTATGTATTGAAGGTGCTAAAAAATATACCAAGGAACCAGGGAGTTAGTTAGCCATAACATATTTTTCTTAGTTTTCTGTCATGGTTTTGACATTTGACAGTATATTTAGAACTAATTAAATACAGGCTGTTTGCAATGTCTGTTTGATAGCACTTGCAATGTATTAAGATAACTTGTAATTACAGCCAGAGACAAATTATTACTTTTGACTTCTTTACCTTCATGATTCTTAATTATTAAAAGCTGTTACATTTTACAGAAAGCATTATAAAAATAAAATTTACTTCTCTGGGAAATCTTATTTACACTTCTCAGAAGCAAAGCACAAAAAACACAGCTTGAAAGACAGAAAGGCTCAGATGTCCTTAAGTCATCTTTCCAATTCAGATATTCTGTAGGTGTTGGAAGCAGTCTCCAGTGCAAAATAAGGAGCTTTTCTCTACTGCAGATCTTTCCTCACAGCCTTCTAAAAACCCATCCCACAGTCTCCATCAACTGTGGATTCATGGAAGCAGTTCATAGTCTGCTCTCAGCCTTACCTCTCCCAAAACCTTGCTTTCTAACAAGACAGAAACATACCCCCTTGTTCCTATCCTGAAAAGAATTCAAGCCATTCCACAGCCATCTCTACATTTCCCTTTCTACACCATGAAGGCACATCTGGGAGTACTGAAAAACATGAAGTTGAAGTTTTCAGGTGCTGGGTTGGGTGGGATAGTCTTGACCTGAATTTTTCTGGTGCATAAAAGAACTGCTCATCAAAACCCAGTGTATTATAAAAACAACTATGTAACAACATCGTTTTGGTCTTAGTGTACATGTAAAGTCCTCCTGCATCATACTTGCTAGTTAAAAACTGTTGTCACAAATTCTGTGTTTCAGATATTTCCACATTACATCTTCTACCAAGCTGTTTCTCAGGTATTGCCAATGCAAATACTTCTTATAAGGGAATTATTCCTACACTATTTCTGAGCAAAACTTTGCTGCTTGATAAGTTAGAGCTTATTAATATACTTAATTTTCTCTTAGTACTGCAAATGCGTTTGAGCCTATCAAAACCTGAGTATCTGCTTAGCTTCATCTTAGGAGTGTCTTATTAATTTCAACAGAACCCGAAAACTATCTCCCTAATGAAAATACAGCTATGTAATTTCTTGGACAAGGAAATGTTAAGGGAATGAAGTCAGTGACTTATGATTGTGCACTTCCTTTCAGAGTGTATTAAACAATGTTGGATTAGGCCTTCATGTATGTAGTGACATTCTTTTATAAGAGTGAGTTAAAATATGCCTCGATGCTGAACTCTGTGTGATGAATAATTTAGTCGGAATATGTGGAGTCTGCTTTTTGTCACTCAGTATCTGTTGGAAGGCTGTGATTTCCTCAGATTAATTCCTCACTTAATTCCCACTCAATATTTCATAATGATTTTTCTGATACTTTCCAAGAGGTCAAAGCAATGAAAATATTCACATGTTGTATGTTAAATTCTAGTTAATTTTCCCAATGACATTAATTTATCTAGTGCTTGTTAAGGCTTAATTTACTATTTTTATGAAGGATCACCCCTCACCATAGGCCTAATTTTTTGTTTACCCACGCTGAGACAAAAAGTAGGACAAAGAAACCTTTCCTCCCTCTTTTCTTGTGGTAAGGTTGCCTACTGCTGTACAAGAAATAGCTTTGGGCAAAGGCTCAAGAAAGCTGGTGAACAGACTTTGTATTTTTAGACTACGAGTGTCAATGTAACTGTGGAACAATGCACTATACAAGTAACTAAATAAGACACAGACATTGGAATACACAAATTACCCAAAAAGGGGACCAAGGAGATCAAAAATGAATTTTACAGATTACTCTGGAGAGGAAATTAAGTATTTTAGTAAGACAAAAATAGAACAGAAATATTTGGAAATAGTGAAGCTACTACAGTATTTTCTTGCAAATTCCCTGCAATGCTTCTGTGAAATAGATCAGCATTTGTCATTCTACCTGTTCTGAACTGTTGCACGCAACTGCTTCTTCAGGCTTGTAAATGTGCAGGTCAGGTGAGACATGGCTCAGGTGGTTTCCCACATGATATGAATGACATAGCAAATAAATGACTCTTGAGTGTTTTGCTCATTAAACCCGTAAGACAGTAAGAAAGTTTTCAGCTCTCTTATATCTACCCAGAAGCCAGTCCTTTCCTTTGGTTTACATTTCTGCATGCTTTAAGACATAAATATGGACATGCAAATGATGACATAAATATGCAGGGGAAAAATGGTCTATGATAAAACTACAGTTGATGTCTGATGATCAGATTATAGATCATACCTTTTTTTTTCATATGAAGTACCTGCTACCTGGACTGATTTTCTTAAGGTGGTAATAGCAATGAGAAGGAGGCTTTGACACCTAGGTGTCTACGGTTCAGGTGTGAGCCAGATGAAAAATACCTTCTTATTTCATGGTTTATGTTTGAATTTTTTTACAGTGCCTGTTGAGACTAGATGCCTGCTAGGGGCCTAACAGAATGAATAAGGATGGTTAAGAAGATTTTTATTTGCCAGTAAAATTATCTAGACATTAACTGGTAGGTTAGTCAAACAGGTATGAGGAAAATAGTCAAATAATCTGTGGAATTACTTAGATACACATTCTCTTGAGTCATAAATGGGAATTTTACAATTGCAGAATATGCAAAAAAAGCTTAGAAATCTAATCTACTGGAAAACTCTTGTGTAATCTGTTCAGTTATTCTAGTGTCAACAGGGACTCCATTGTTTTATTTTGAAGATCTTACAAGGGAGTAATTTTATAAGTTTTGGGTCTGTTTGTCACTTCTATCTGTAATTGTTTTTGTTTCACTGCAAGTGAAATATATAAGTGAATTCAATATATTGAATTTCCATAGTCGTATGTAGAATTCACTTCAGCTTTTTTGTATATGCAGAATACTAAGAAAAAAAAGTAAATATTTGAAGAAAAAAAAAAAAAAAGAATGTATAAAAAAGAAAAGCATAAAAGCTTTAAATATTCAGTCAATGAATCTATACTCTGCTAGAGTATAAGAAAGGAATAGCACAGAAAAGGGAAAGCATCAGGATGTTTTAAATGGTATTTTATTAATCCAAATTCTCTTAACTATGAGTTTTAAGATGGACCCAAGTTTAATTTTAGAAATCAAATGCTATAACTAGAAGCCCTCTAGGGTTGGAGGAAGGAGGGCTGCAGAGGGGGGCAGAAAGAAAAGGGAATTGCTCCTTGAATGCACTGCAAATAGCTTTTGAATCAACAGTATGGTAACAATTAGACCGTGGTCCTTTTTTATTTTGCTGGATTTTGAAAAACATAAAAATAGATTATGAATAAGCCTTGTGTAAGCCAAAAGTTACATTACAACAGCTGCATTATCCTACGACTACATACTAATTTTATCAGATCTATTCACAACTTGCTGCTAATATCTCACAGGTGGTAAGAACATATCTCAGATTCCTCCTTTAGGGATTAATTCTTCTGTGATATTTTCAGCTTCCACCTTCTATTTCCCACATTTACATCTTAATAGCAGGAAAGCTGTATGGAAGCAATTCATTTAACAAAGCAATAAATTAAGGCCTAGTACACATACGGTTTCCTTTATTGTTTCAAGATACGTGGAGCTTTCACAGGCCTTTGAGAACAAAGTCATCATCATGGGATTTTCTTAGGAATTTTGGATTTGTTACACAATTGTAAGCAGTACAACTCTCCTATCAAAAGCAATCCCCAATGCTTACATTATTCTATAAAAGGTGTTTTCAAAAAGCTCATCCTTACAACTTTTACAATTTTGTACTTCTTCAGCAATGTTAACATAAGTACCTTGTTCATGACGAACCTGATCACTTTCTACCACAAAGTAACCCGCTCAGTTGATGCAGGACAAGTGGTGGACATCATCTACTTGGACTTCTCCAAGACTTTTGATATAGTAACCCTGGAGAAACTGACTTGTTACAGCCTTGACAAGTGGTCTATGCAGTGGGTGGGCAACTGACTGAAGGACAGTACCCAGAGGGTGATAGTAAATAGTACCTCCTTAAACTGACATGTGGGGTCCCCCAGGGATTTATATTGGGCCCAATGCTGTTTAACACCTTCCTAAGTGACCTGGGTGTTGGGAGCAAGAGCACCCCAATGAAGTCTGCTAATGACACCAAGATGAGTGGAGAGGTGGACACTCCAGAAGGGAGAGGCACCCTTTAGGATGACCTGGACAGACTGGAGGAGTGGGCTAGCAGGAACCTTACAAAGTTCAATGGAGAGAAGTGTAAGGTCTTGCATCTAGGAACACATAACCCAGGAACACAGTTCAGACTGGGATCCACCTGGCTAGAGAGCAGACCTGTGGAAAGAGAACTGGGGGTCTTGGTGGATAACAAGCTTAACAGGAGTGAACAGTGTGTGGTAGTGGCAAAGAAAACTAACAGGAGGCTGGGCTGCATCATCCAGGGCATCACCAGCAGAGATAAAGAAGTCATCATCCCGCTCTGCTCAGAGCTTGTCAGACCACACCTGGAACACTTTCAGCTCTGGTCCCCACTCTACAGAAAGAATGCAGACAGGCTGGAGGGAGTCCAGAGAAGGGCCACAAGGATGATCAGGGGACTGGAGGACCTGCCATATGAGGAGAGGCTGAGAAAACTGGGTTTGTTCAGCCTTGAGAAAATAAGGCTTCAGGGAGACCTTATTACAATGTTTTAGTACTTAAAGGGTGGCTAGTAAGAAGATAGAGATTCCTTATTTACAAGGAGTCACATGGAAAAGACAAGGGGTCACGCTCATGAGTTGCTGCTGGGGAGATTCAGATTGGACACAAGAGGTAAATATTTCACCATGAGGACAGTCAAACATTGGAATAGTCTCCCAAGGGAAGTGGTGGATTCCCCCACATTGTACAGTTTGAAGTCTCAGCTTGACAGGGTGCTGAGCCATCTCATATAAGCTATAGTAGTACCTAGAAAGGTTGGACCTGAAGATCCTTGAGGTCCCTTCCAACCTGGCATTCTGTGATTCTATGATTCTGTGACTGGCTTATAGAAACAGCACATTGCCTTTGTATCTGTTAATTTCTTAGTGTTCATTTCAGTATAATGTCCAGCTTCTCATCAGATTTGGGTTTTTTGTTTGTTTTGTGGGGGTTTTTTTTGGTTTTTTTTATTATTATTTTGGGGTTTGGTTTTTTTTGTACACCTGGTTTATACTTGGTCTGTATTTAAATGTAAAATAAATGCCTACGGAAATAAATAGAAATGCTAAACAGAGAATAGAATTAATGTTTCTGCTGCTAAAGAAAAGTACTCTAGGGTATTTAATTTGATGCACGTTGGTATAAAATATTTTTTCTTACTAAGTTAACTGTTTGGAAAATAAAACTGTTAACAGTAAAATCTCTTAAAACAGAGGGATTTGTGTAGCTTTTCTTTGTTGTTTTTTGTTGTTGTTGTTGATGTTTGGTTTTTGTTATGTTTTGGAACTTATTTTAAGCAGCATGTAATCTGTGAGTCAAATTCTTCCATTTTCCATTATTGAATCATTGAATTTGCATTGTTCTCTATTGATTTCCTCTTTAGATTGAGCTGGTGTTTGGAGGTGGATACAAGCCTTTTTATTCAACTTATTAAAATGTCTAATCTACTCCAAAAAAAGTTGGACTAAAAAGAAAATATAAATATTTTAAATAAATAATTATGATTGGAAAGGTATGACGAGTTTCAAAAAAGTTCCCTAGGTAAGCAAAGGCCGTATTCTCCAGCTGTGGCTCTATTTTTGTTATGCTGCAGAGTATTAAAAAAACACTCTTTAAACAGATAGACAATTTCTGATATGTGAGTGCCTTGGAAGACAGGAACATGGACAGTGGCTGACTGACCATGTCAATGGTTTGGTTTAGACAGGTTGAAGGAGGCAGTCTGTCCTCTTGAAAACAATCATTTACTGAGGAGCCAAAACTTACACAAGACTACTACAGTTCAGGAAGCTTGAAAACTCCCTCTCTTCACCTTGGACATGTCAACAACAGGACCTACACAGCCTCAGATGTCATATTCTGTACCTACATGATTCTCATAAGCAAAGTAACATTTTATTACTTCTCTTAAGTGCCTAAATATAACACTAGATGTAAAAATACCAAGTTCACTATCTCCAAGGAGAAAGAAGGAGAAGGAAGGTTAGCACACATATCACTCTGTAACACTGATTTCTGCTTGGGAGCAGAGAGAAAAACATCCTTCTCTTGGGAGCAGGCAGAAAGACAGGCTTCCCCTTTCCTGACTAAGATATTCAGCTACTATCTGTCACCTCTAGGGCAGAGAAAGGACACCCTTCCTAACAGCTACAAATCAACATCAGATGAAATTTCACAGCAGACTGGTTCTCATTTTGTACATTACATATATATACACATATATCAAAAACAGTGCCTCACAGTCATCATAAACATGTCACAGGTGTTCTTCCATGTACTTCTAATTGAATTAAAGTAGCAGACAAATGTATCTAATTATTGTTGGGGGGAGAGTGGGGTGTGTAGGTTGAATGTGTTTTTTTCTTTCCTGAGGAACTGTGGGAGCAAAGTGGGTTTTATACACTCTTGTTTTAATGGAAGGGAGATTTGTTGAGGGATATGGCTGGTACCTGCAATTCCAGCTAGAGCTATTGACATGGTTTCAACATTCTTGATGAATTGCAAGTGGGAGAGGGGACCCTTGAAACAGATCTGTGTCTTGTAATGTAATTGACTCAAGACAACATTCTGGAAACTTTTCTTGTTACTCTTATTCAGCTGTTTCATAAGCATATGGGCCAAACATTTTCTTTAATGGAAGACATTCAGGAGTAAAGAGGTCACTTTACTGTAGATCTTCCTCCTTCATAAGAATACCTCTTGCATTGCACTTTGGTCAAATTAACAAAGCTGGGTATAGCTGAATCCTCTGAAAGAGGAAGTGTTCAAAAGCATGTGTGTAAGAAGAGAGAGCAGCAGAATTTCCAGGCTTTTCCAGAAATCCATGACTGATGAAAAATTATGTCCACCTATGTGACCTAGGTTTAGTGTTGGGTGGGAGGAGTAGTGTGTGCATATGCTATGTAGAAAAAGGCTTGAAAAGATACGAAAAACATCCTGACTGTAGCAGTTAGCAAAGAGTCTGTATGCATTTCCAGGACAGACTTTTTCAACAGCCAGACATGCCAGTGTACACTGTGCTAACAGAGTCTCTGTCAAAGCTGAGTCCTTGCTACAGCTGTTTATGGTAAATGTTATTAATACTGGTTAATTATTATGTAGTGGTTGCTTTATCAACAATATACAGCAGCAAAGTAAGAACAATTACATTTTAACAATTCAGTGTCCCTCTGTGGATATTATAATTGCTTTCTTTACTTTAGAGGAATTTACTAACACTGTATCTGTAGTGAGGAACAGGGCTGCTGAGGGAACTGGTTATGCCTTTGTTTCCTTTTGAATATACTGATGTTTTTAATTTTCATCACATAGCTCCTCACTTTCTCCCTTCTGTATTCTTGTTTCTGAGGATCCACTGAATTAGGTTCTGGCTAGAATTTTATTTCTCCAGACAGACCTTCTCTACTGAGTGTTGTCTATCCAAACCTTTGTTGTTCAGAGACCCTGATTTTCAGTATATCATGTTAAGTACCTCCATGAGGACATTAGGCAATATGAGTAGGCAGTTGAACTTCAGTTACAGAGACCTCAGAGCCCCATGAAGACTTCTTTGATGATACGCTCAGCTTTTTCTCCTCATTAAAGAAGCCAGAGGTGCCAGTGTCAGTGTTCCCTGCTGTCTCAGAAGGAAAAAAAAAGTGTCTTAGTCTAATTGTCTAAGGCTTGTGAGATTGTTTAATAATTACTTGGTTAAGAATTGTTTGCTATCTGTATGGAAAGGACTCAAAATCTGAATTTTATTTAATCTACAAAACTATTAGGTCTGTTCAAGGAGGCAAAGCTTTTCTCTGTATCCAGCCAACCTACAAGATAGCAGTTTTACAATTCATCCAGATGCAAAAAGAGAAATCAAATTTATGTCCACTAATTAGTTCGGACCTTAGACACGAAGTTTCTGTGATGTTGACTTCAAGGCAGATGGTTAGCTAGGAAAGGAAGAGGTCCAATCAGACAAGGAAGTCATGCAGACACATTGTAAGCAAGAGCTGGTGCTGTTGGAATAGTAAAAACCCCTTAAATTATTGGAGTAGCTGCATAATTTTCAGAAACTAGTGGAGAAGTTTGTGGAGGCACATGGAGAGTAGCTTTATCCTGTACTATTTTGCGACAGATATTAGTAAATATACCTTGTATTCATATTTGTTGGACATCTTACTGATTTTGAGTAACATTGCAACTTGCTAAACTGAATAATTAACATAAGGACAAAAAGCCTCCATCCAAAAGTCTGTATCAGTGGAATTAAGTCAGAGAGTGTTTTGACTTTCAAGACTTTTGTTTGCTTTCTGGAAAACCTATTCATGTAAATGAAGACATGCCTATCAGATATATCTGTAACATTGTTACTGAAAGAACATCGATGAGTGACATGAAATTACCTGTGAGCATCAATGTCTACTGAAGTTCTAGAAATAAAAAATATTTTGTTACACCAAACAACAGATGCAGCTTTTCAGTCCTTCTCACAACTGGCACCATTGCTTGCACTGTCTGGCATTCTTTCCCATTTAAAGGCACTTTTTCTTTGTTGTTTCTGAGGTGCTACCGTTTCCAGACTGTTCAAAATACCATTTGCACATTTAAATCTATTTCAACAACTGCTTGTAGACAGACTGAAAGAAGAAGACCAACAAGAAAAACAATCCATTCTGTCATCAGAAAACTTTTCCTAAAACTGTGAGAAATAGCAGTGATCTTGCAGGAAATGAAGGTACTCTGCTTGAAATGTAACTAGTTTTTCCCTTCAACTTTTTGTTCTTACTTTTTTTTTTCTTTGTACACATTTACCTCCACTGCACCTTCAGTCAGCACTTAGTCTATATGAAACTAATTCTCTTCTAATCTATTATTACAAAACCAGTGGGGGAAAAGCATGGAAACATGAAGATGGGATCTGGGCCAGTGTAGTCTATTAAGTTTCTTAAGCATTGTAATTATTTTTCTCTACTGAATCTTTCCTGCCCCTCCAATTTGTTAAGACTCTATTTGACCTGCAATAGCAGGCTAGAAGGCTTATTCTTTAACTTCCTGCAACCAGGGATGGCAGACTATTCAAATAAGTGCAGGTTAGCTGGTGCCAGTACAAATAAGTGGCTTGCTTAAGCTACACCTTGAATGTGAAGAATCTGAACTACTTTCTCCAGCAGTAGCAGCTTAGGTTTGGGGAAATCGAGACCTAAGAAAAGAAAGACCTCAGCAGTCAGAAGCTACCTGAATTGATATCTCTCCTTATACTGAAGTTGCTATGCTTCTAGTGCTCTTCCAAGATTCAGAAGGCAATAGCATTTCAAAGAACATTTAGATGATGTTGGAAATACACATTAAGAAGTTAAATTGTCTTACAAACACAAGGATTAACCTGACTGATTCTGAGTGCCATGTATGGAAACTTGGAGATCAAAAGTGGAAAATAACCCCAACTCATGCATGATACGAAACTTTAAAGAATTGAGTTTGAGTGAGATCTTAAGAGAAATATCTATGCAAGTTCTGTCAACACACTGTTGTAGGCAAATTTAGGTCATATGTTTGTGTTAGGTGACACCTTCTCAAGACAACATACTTTACACTCAAGACATAAGCTCTTAGTTTAGATTTGGCTTTTGGCTGGCTCAGGAGATGGACAGAACAAGCTTACAAAGACCTGCAAAAAATCTTTTAGGTATGCTCTTAAAATTAAAGTTTGATATATAATGAGGATATTAGAACTTAAACTGAGCAGAACAGTACATGGAACTGATATGACCTGTCAGACTGGTGCTTGGTAGAGAAACCCTTTCCAGAAAGAGCGCTGGAACAGCCTTTTTCGGAGCACTGGAACAGGCGGCCCAGAGAGGTTGTGGAGTCTCCTTCACTGGAGACATTCAAAACCCGCCTGGACACGTTCCTGTGTGATGTGCTCTTAGTGATCCTGCTCTGGCAGGGGGTTGGACTAGATAATCTTTCGAGGTGGCCTATATTTCATCAGGCAGCTCTGAACCAAACATAAATTCTTACTTCATCATAGAATCATAGAATCATAGAATCATAGGGGTTGGAAGGGACCTCGAAAGATCATCTAGTCCAACCCCCCTTGACAGAGCAGGGTCACCTAGAGCACATCACACAGGAAGGCGTCCAGGCGGGTCTTGAATGTCTCCAGTGAAGAAGACTCCACAACCTCTCTGGGCAGCCTGTTCCAGTGCTCTGTCACTCTCACAGTAAAAAAAATTTTTCTGATATTCACCTTAAACCTCCTGTGCTCCAATTTGTATCCATTACTCCTTGTCCTATCACTGGTCATCACTGAAAAAAGCTTAACTCCATCTTCTTGACACTCACCCTTTACCTATTTGTAAACATTGATGAGGTCACCCCTCGGTCTCCTTTTCTCCAAACTAAGGAGACCCAGCTCTCTCAGCCTTTTCTCATAAGGGAGATGATCCACTCCCTTAATCATCTTTGTGGCTCTGCGTTGGACTCTTTCCAGCAGTTCCCTGTCCTTCCTGAACTGAGGGGCCCAGAACTGGACACAATACTCCAGATGCGGCCTCACCAATGCAGAATAAAGAGGTAGGAGAACCTCTCTTGACCTACTAACCACACCCTTTCTAATGCACCCCAGGATGCCATTGGCCTTCTTGGCCACAAGGGCACACTGCTGGCTCATGGTCATCCTCCTGTCTACCAGGACCCCCAGGTCCCTTTCACCTACACTGCTCTCCAACAGGTCAGCCCCCAACCTGTACTGGTACATGAAATTTTTCTTCCCCAAATGCAAAACTCTACACTTGCCCTTGTTGAACTTCATCAGGTTTTTCCCCACCCAAGTCTCCAGCCTCTCTCAGTCTCTCTGAATGGCAGCACAGCCTTCTGGTGTGTCAGCCACTCCTCCCAGCTTGGTGTCATCAGCAAACTTGCTGAGGGTACATTCTGTACCCTCATCCAGGTTGTTGATGAAGATGTTGAACAACATCGGTCCCAGTACTGACCCCTGAGGGACTCCACTAGTCACAGGCCTCCAACTAGATTCTGCCCCATTGACTACAACTCTCTGACTTCTACCTTTCAACCAGTTCTTGATCCACCTCACTGCCTGATCATCAAACCCATACTTGATCAACTTATCTACAAGGATACTGTGGGAGACGGTGTCAAATGCTTTACTGAAATCAAGATAAACCACATCAACCGCTCTACCATCATCTATCCACCTAGTAATTTCCTCATAGAAGGCTATGAGGTTAGTCAAACATGACTTACCCTTGGTAAAACCATGTTGACTGCTCTTGATGACCCCCATCTCCTTGATATGCCTAGAGATAGTGCCAAGGACAAACTGTTCCATCACCTTTCCAGGGATGGAGGTGAGGCTGACCGGTCTATAGTTACCCAGGTCCTCCTTCTTGCCCTTCTTGTAGACTGGAGTGACATTTGCTATCCTCCAGTCCTCAGGCACCTCTCCTGTTACCCATGACTTACCGAAGATGTCTCGCTTTTTGCACCATTAATCTATTTACTCTCCAGGGACTTTTCTTCATTAACACTTTTTCACTCACCTGACATCAGTTAAGAACTCACTAATAACAACACAACCTCATTAATACTTGCTCTTTGTGGAGCACTCTGCCTTTTCTGAACCATCCCTTTTGTAAGGGAATTTCTATGTTTATGGGACAGAATATAAGTCCTATAGAGGGAAAAGTTTGAGAAAGACGTTTTGTTTTGTGAAAGATTTTTAAAATTTCAAAGGTTTTTGAGGAGGTCTTCTTTTAGCATTTGTGTTTTTTTGACGCTGATTTGAGAATTCAGGTGGAAGGCTTCTGTACTACAAAAGTGACAAATGGAGAGAAGCTTCTGACAGACCTTAAAACAGGGAACTGAAGTACCTCATTTATAGCACAGGCTAAACCAGATAATAGACCTGAAAACTTAGGCTAAAGGCATAGCTACTCCTTTTCTTCGCAAACTATCTCCTGCTAAAATTTTGTGTCTAATGTGAGGGACAAAGAGTATTGAAGAAAATGCTACTGATCTCTATCTGTCCATGGTGACTCCCAGCCTAGAGAAAAGGTCTTCTGACTGCAGAACACATGAATTTTTCAACCATAGATTGGATTTTTAAAAATAACTGAAACCAGATATTACCTGCATTCCATTAAGAACTTCAGCTAAAAGGTTGTGGAGGCTGACAGGTTTCTTTTCTTTTTAGATTTTTATGGCCAGCAGACCTGCTGCTGAATGAACTAATCACTTGAACACGTATTGCCTGCAAGATACGATCTTGCAGATATCCTCTAACTGACTGAAAAACCATGCCCAGAAGAAACTATGCCAGTGACATCAGGTTTCCTCCCATGCACTAAGTGGAGTTAAGTTTCAGTGCAGTAGGTTGCTGTAGATTCATTCCAATGCATTTTTCAACCGATGAGTAAAGTCATTTACATTAGAAGGATTTTCAGAACTTCTGGGGGTTTTTTTGTTGTTTGAAGTTTTCATACAAAACATGACATTAAACCTAACAGAAGGAACAGACTATGACTGTAATTTTATTTACTGCTTGTCTGACATCGATTTTTATTTATTTTTTGTAACAAAAATAGCAGTTTTCTACCCTAGAGACAATTAGCTTAATGCTCTGGAAAAGTTGGTGCATTTTTGCAACATCTGAATCCATTTCACAGTAACAGATTCAATTGTCACAAAGTCAAAAGTTACCACATAAAAGAAGAAAATTTTAAATGTCAAGTGCATGTCTGTAGCTCTTCTTATCTATGTTAGCTTTCCAGAAGACTTCTCAAACTTAAGCATCTGCTAGCAAGAGCTTTCTCTTTTCTCCCTTCTCTTAGCAAAAGTAGCAATCTGTTTCTTCACAAATACAACATTTAAAAAATACCACCCTGCAATGTCCTACTTGGTTGATGACTGGAGTTTTTCACTGACTTGATCTGCGAAAAAAAAACCAGATGTTTTTCAGTTGCCCCATACAGATACTGTTTTTCTCTTTATTTCTTGGTGTTGTAAATTAAAGTAATATTGATCTGAATGAAAACTTATGGCAGCCAGAACTCCTCTAATTTCCAATGAGTAAATCTCTACAGTTAACTCATCTGCTTGTACTTAAACTTGTCTCTAATAATCAAGTGTTTAGTTGTTGGGTATCTCCGTGGCTCCTACTAATTCAGGAGGATTGGTGTAGAGTCTAGCAGAGAAATTGTTGAGTTAATACATGTTAATAATAATAAATAATAACTAATATACAGACATGTCCACATTGTACATAAATACTGCATACATACATACACAGGCAAGTTGCAATCCCAGCCAAAACTCAGAGCAAATTACCTCATCATTGGAAACCTGACCTTTTAGGTTTCCTTACTAAAATGCTTGTCCAAGTTCACTTCACACCATAAGCAGTATCTGCCTTCAGAGGACATGCAAAATAATGTGATGATCTCTCAAATCAACTTCAGCTAAACCATAAAGAATAGTCAAAAAAGTGACAGTTATTTGCGATGTCAAATTGTCTGACCTGTGCTTGGACCTATGGGTAAAAACAAATTAATTCTACTGCCTTTTCCTCCTCTGTCTCAAAATGTATAGTGGTATTGTCTGTTTACCAACAGCAATGGAAAGGATATTCATCCTTGGTAACTCTGCCAGACATCTGAAGAACATAATTCTGTTGAAGAGAAAGTATGACTGATCCTCAATAGAAAAGAAGCCAGTCATCTGTGTATGTCTTACAGCAGAATTATCCCTTTTTGAAAACAGTCTGAATTTTCATAGCCCCTCATTGTTGTCCTGAAAGGACTTCCTCTTCAGAAGTCTATCTGGAGGGAGAGGTTTTACAAACAGACTTCGAAACTGACACATTTCTAAACCACTATGTAACAGCATATTATGTTTAAAATTATGTTCAGAAAATCCTTTACTGTTGTATAGCTTAAATTTTAAAACTAGCTCTTCTCATTGAATTTAGTTTTAATATTCAAGTGTTTAATTCTTCCATATCTCTATACAGTTGCTATTACATCTGCAGGATTTGCATAATGGCACAGGATGTGTTGACTATGATACTATAAAGATTCACACAAAAGTTTCTAAGAAATGTTGGCTGTCATATTTTGGCACATTTTTTAATAATTACAAATATTTGTTTCATCTCTGGGTACAACTTTGCGATCCACAGGTTTTTCAGGATAGTAATGCTGAAGCATCTTTTGTTATTACATTAGGATTTCTCAGCATAATGCTGACAAGTTTAAAATTTTGCTAGACATAGTATAGAAACTAGAGAATTATGACAACAGAATAAATGCAAGTGGGAATTTCTCCACACATTCGAAAAGTTTCACTGATCTTACACTACATTTTACGACTTCATTGCTGGAATAGATAGGATCAATGAACACAGGTATTTTGAATGAAAATAGGGCCTCAGGAAGAAAACAGTGTATTCTCAGGGACACATTAAGTTCCTAGGCTGGTGAATGCTTTGCTAGAGTAGAGCAAGTCAATAAGTGAGTAGCGAAGACAGCATAAGAATGGAAAAAATACATATTCTACCTGAATATCTTTTCATTTTCTAAACCACCACTCCAGTGGTGGAGTACTGACCGAGCACCCTTCTTACCAAAATAAGAAGAGGAGAAAAAAAATTAAGTTTTACCATCACTTTTGTTGTAATTTAAGAATTTGCTGTGAGCTGTAGATATGTTTAGAATTTCACTGAAAACAAATTACAGATTACATGCCTTCGTAAATAAATTATTTGGATCACCTCTAAGTACTGATAAGATATCAGCATGTTTTCTCAGAGATTGTTTCTTTGTTGATACAGTGACAAAAAAAAATAATTCAAGAATTAAAGTCTGAATCAATTACTTTGATTGAATGTTTTTTTCTCTTTCTAGTATTCTCTAATAAAACATTCTATCAACTCAAATGTATATAATTAAAGCCCCACATTGCATTCAGTATCTTCTTTGCCATCTTTTTCTAATCCAATTATACTTAATATGGGTGTCTTTGTAGAAAGCAAATGTTGAACTGATTTTTTTTTTCATAGCTCATTATTTTGTCTGTAATGACACTTGTAAAAATGTTTATTAGTAAAGGTTTTCTCTTTAAAAAGTGTGGAAAACAGTGTTGTATAAAAGATGCAACAGATTTAAAACATCAGCATTTTGTGTTCTCTAGTCATTGACAACCATGTGAGTATGAGCTTTTGAAGTACATGCTGTGTCAGATTTTTTATTACCTATAATGACTTGGAGTAGCTGACTTGTTGTGGTAAAACCCTGTTATAGCTAGAAACCAGAGTCCACTGCTGGTAAATCAGAAATTACGTATCACTTTCATGCTGGTGGTGCTCAGTAGTATGGAACATTTCAATTTTCAAGCAGATGCAGAATCTGGGAAACTGGGCATTGCATTCTGTTTATCTTTCTGGTTTTGTGGGCATAGATCGTGCCCAAATTGCCACTTCTGACATAGGGTCCAGGCAATCCAAAATGTCTAGGACAATCCTGTGCTGTCTCAGGTTTCCAAAGCAGGTCCCTAGAAGCTTTTTTATCTTGGATACGATCAGAAAAAACAATATTTTTCCCAGTGTTCTCCAAGAAAAAAACATGAACCAGGAAATTCACTCAGTACTAGTACTGCACTACTAACTAGGACTCCAGATTCTAGCCTTTTGCTAGGTCATGCAATCAGTATGTTTGGAATAGGAATTAAGGAAGTCATATCCATTGCTGATATTGAACAGGAACAAAGTCATGGCTTGAATAAGCTCTACAGTGATCATAATGATAAGTATGCTAGATTTGTAACACAAATACATATAAACTTTTCCTAAATTGCTGTTCTGAGAAAGTTTTACAAAAGTTAATGCTTACATTACAGTCACTACAAAGCCTTTTTAAAATGTAATGATGACAAGAAATCAGCTGTTTCTAATAAACTACACTCCTCATTGGCTTCTAGGCTTACCAATCAGTTAATTTGCACCAATATCTTAAGGGAACCTAGAACGAATCAAGCCAGTCTACAAAGCCTCTTCTCAATGCCCGGATAGCATCCAAAGGTACACCCACTTTAGCTTATGCTTCAGATATTCTCTGGTAGGTTTATCTTGTCATTCCATATATTGAGAGGCAATCCCAAATTGTAACTTCAAATTCCATCTGAAAATGTGATTGAACTAGTATTTTCTAGTGGAAGTCCAATTTTTATTTTAAATAAAATTTGTTACAGTATCGTTAAAACTGCTGTAGGAATATTTTGAGCATGTTCATTTCCATTCAATAAATAACTTGGCTCTGGCTGAAATAAACAATTCTCCTTAGCATGAGTCTAAGTTTTTAAATCTCTTCTTTATTTAGCAGACAGTCATTGAAAATGCATCATATATTAGAGGTAATATAAATATAATTTGTTGATTATTTTCTCTGAACTTGCTGAAGAGGCAATGACACTATTGTAGTTCTCAACTGACTTTTAAACATAATTGTATGAGCAAGTCCCATTTATACTCCTTCTGAGGTAAAAGGTACATCAGGTCTGATGGGTTAATTTTTTGGTAAGACAGCCTGTGCATTTTCAATATAGGCTTCATGGTCTATGTTTAGCTGCAATGCTGGCAAAGTACTTGAGAGTTTTCTACCTCGATTAAGCTTCATCCAGAACGTAGAGGTGAAATTAATGTTAACTTGGTTTTAGAAGTCTACTTGCATGACAATTAGACATTTCCAAGCAGAGTAGACACACCTATTGTCTCCAAGTAATTAAAGATGAGTCAGCACAAAATCTAAATATTAAGCAACGATCAGGGGAAATAAAGGAGAAACTATCATGTAATATAACTACTTATGTGTTGTTTTTCAGTGGTTTTCATGCTGCTCTCTAAATTATTTGTCACCATCTACTATTGAAGGCAAGTTAACTGATGAGGGGAGATATTGATTTATTTTACTGTCATAATGATGGTTGTGTTTCTTCATCCAGTGTAAATTACAGATTTTAAGAAGTTTGTGAGTCTGTGTGAATCAATAATGACAACCAGTGTGCTGCAAAATTGTCAAATTGTGCAGGAAATATGGAATTGCAGCCCACAGGACATTTTCATTTATGAAGCCCTCAGATGAAATAAGTAAAGGGAGCTTTTCATTGAGGCTGACCTGTTGCTACCTTATAAATCAATATTTTTAGGTGGTTTCTATGTGAGATCTTGCTTTTGTAAGAGTGACCTGTGAAAAAAACTTTGGCTTTGTCTGTGTGGAGCCAGAAGGGTTTTTAAACACTCAAGTCATGAAATGAGCCTTAGCTTGTCTCTTTGCACTCCACATGTCAAAGTCCATGAAAATGAACTGGGAACATAGAACAGACAGGAGCTGGAGTATGCTTCACTTAGAACCTAAACTTGAAAGTAGGGATCAGAATGTGGTGAGCTCTCACTCCTTGGTTCAGAGCCAGCCTTTAAGAATCTCTTATGTGGAAAGCACTTCCAAATACAGTCTTATTTTGTAGAGGTCTTCATTGAAATAAAATAAGTGTCCATCTGTGAAGGCTTTTGACAGGAAAAAAAAAAAAAAGTTTAAAAACTTTGCCCCTATTAAGTTTCCTATTTGACCTCCTTTACAGTTCTATTTTGGGCATAGCAGAAGCTGCCTTAGTAAATAGTGAGTTCCATTCAGCAACCTGGGCAAGACTGATTTACAAGCAGCTGGATTTCCTTATTGATGCAGGTAATATTGAATTAAAATAACACTGAATTAATACTATTGAATTTAAATAACCTAGTGTTTTGGACAGATTGAGTGAACCAATGTAGCATTTTCCTAGCTTAAAAGAGAAATACTTTGCTGATGTTGCCCATGCATAAGAAAGAATTACTAGCTATTATTTATAAAACCCAGAGCATGAAGAGCATAAATGCTCCATTAAACCTGGAAAGAGGAGGAGAATTAAAAGGTTGCATTTTTTTCTTGTGCTGTATTTGTTTTATCTAGCTGCTGTTAGATGACTGAGCTCACAAAGGGAACCAAATCCTAGCTGCTGAGTGCTGACATCCTACTGATTCTCTGCTGCCTAGCTGCAGAGGCTCTATCACTCTTTTCACACACCTTCTGTCAAAGAGTGGCAGCTATAAATTGTAACTAAGCCCCAAGAGAAAGAAGCTGATAGCTGGCCAGTATCTGCAGCTGTATTTATCCTCTTGGTGGGAACGCATGCGTAGGGTCATGGAAACACATATCCATGATTAGTAATTTCAGAGTCACACTGGGAAGAACACACACTAAGAAGAGATCACAAAAGAAGCTACCAGGTAGTAGCAGATGAACTGCAGTTTGCACTTTGCATCTTCCTAGTGTCAAGTCTGTTATTCCACAGGTCCTAGATCAAAAATTATGCTTTCTTCCCATACATTCCCTCTACAAACTGAATTTCCCTTTAAAGACTGAATGACCACACCATTTGGCTGTGTTCATACCACAGACCACAAGATTATAACATCATCATCTGTTCTGACTATCGCCTGACTCTTCGGTGTTTTTGCCCTTAATAGGTCAGTTCACAAAGCAAGGTATTAAGCAGAGCTGGTGAAGATACCAGAACTTGGTTTGTTGTGAAACTGTAGCCCCAGCAATTTAACCCACGCAAATTTCTTTAGAAATATAATTTCATTGAATATTGTCAAAAGCCACTACAACAGGGCCATTGTTTAGTAGGGTGATTCTGACTAACAGGCAGCCAGTCATCACCCTCACTCTTCATCACCTGAGTGATGACTGTACCACCTAGCTACACA
Source organism: Apus apus (assembly GCF_020740795.1). Taxonomy (NCBI): domain Eukaryota; kingdom Metazoa; phylum Chordata; class Aves; order Apodiformes; family Apodidae; genus Apus; species Apus apus. The sequence goes on along the minus strand of NC_067282.1, from coordinate 92,646,978 downwards.
TAGTGCTAAAACTGACCACAGTTCTAAGCAACTGGAGTAGGAGAAGACTCATTGTGAAGAAGAGCTTCATATATGTGAAACTTTATATATGTGAAACCCCTTATCCCACAGTTGGAAAGCCAGCTGCCTATAAATGACATATAAATGAAATGACATAATAGAACACTTTTTCCTTAAAATTACAGCATTCAGCCAGAAGAACTGGCTGTAGAATTCATCACCTACCTGTCTTTTGAATGTATGCCTACTCCAAAACTCATGGTTTAAAGAATAGAAACCCTCTTTAGTCAAATATGCAACTTGATATGAATTCCATTCCAAGAGTGAATTACCACATCTGCTAATCTATCCGTCTCTCACAGCAGCTCTATCCCAGTGAGTATCTCTCTACAGGGCTGGACGTTCCAGGCATGACTTCACTGGAAATGGTGCCAGATTAAATTACACATGGGCATATGGATAACACAGTATTCAGCAGATTCTTGACATGAACAAATTATTTTTTAATTTTTTTTTGTATCTATGGATTTAAAGCTACATTTTCAACTAAATTTGAAAGCAGTTATTCTCACATGCAAGGAATCCTCCATTTAGGGGTTCATATTTACCAGAGAAAAGATAGGGAGCCAAAAGCACCTGAGAAGGATGGTCAATTTCAGATCAGGGCTGCATCCATCTTTAACTGTATATGCAAATATAGCCCCTAAAATATTCACTACATGCATTTTTTCAGGCAAACACCTTCTTTATCCTGTGATAAGCAACAGTGTCAAGAAAGTAATTGAAAATTGTTTCATGGCAATCTATTTCCCTATTGCTGCTGAGTTTTCAATTAAGTTTTCAGTAAAGTTTGGACTTGGAGTAACACCTTGTACTGGCAACAAAACAAGAGAAAATGGCCTCGAGTTGCTTCAGGGGAGGTTTAGATTAATATTAGAAGAAACTTCTTTACTGAAAGTGTAACAGAACACTGGAATATTCTGCCCAGAGAGATGGCTGAATCACAGTCTCTGGAGGTGTTTAAAAGATGTATAAATGTGGTGCTTAGGAACATGGTCTAAACACTTGCCTTAGTAGAGTTAGGTTAGTGGTTGATTGATAGTTAGGTTATGCTCGGACTTGCTGATCTGAAAGGTCTTTTCCAACCAGAACAATTCAGTGATTCTGTGATTCATACTTAGTTTGGGAAGAGGAGGTGACAGAGAGGATTCTTCTTGCAATAAAGTGCTTGTAAGAATTATTTCCAAAATTATAAGCAACTTCTCCTTCTGTTGACTTCTAAAATGCTAAACCACATGGTCAGTCTCTCCTAACAGCACTAGGCAGCACAGAGGCACAGGCATAAATGAAACTCCTCCCAGCTGCTCCCCATATTAGAAGGTTAGAGTCAGTGCTAAATTGGACCAGATTATTATTTCTAGGGGGAGCAAAGAATATGATCCCAGTTAGCACTTTCGCAAAGCAGTGTGAGTCAGGAAAACACTTTGCACTGCTTCATCTCTGCTCTGCGGAAGTACCATAATGGGACCTGACAAAATATGGAAATATGGCCTTAAGCTTTGAAAGTGAATAGTTAATCTTTTTTTTTCTTTTTTTTTTTTTTTTCCCCTATTTTTAAAACTTCTAAATCTGCACATACTCAAACAACTAGAGGGAAGCAATTGGGCATCCAGCCAATGTAAGATCCCAGCAGGAAAGCAACTGTGGAGCTACCATGCTATCTTTGTGCAGTATAGATGATGAGAAACTTGAGATCCAGAGTTGTTATTTCTTCCAGAAACAAGAATAGGTTTTGCACTGTTAGGTTTCTTAGCAGTAAAGTGAAGCAAAATATATGAGCTAGATTACTAATTATGCTGTGTCAAGAAAATTCTAACACTTAACATCTCCACTGGAATGGCACATCAAAGCAAAATAATTTTGATGCTTGGTCCATATTCTGTGTCTGTGGCCATTACTGTTACACGAAACATAAACATTTACAGAACAGCTGAGCATTTTGGTAAATATAAGTCAACTTTTCAGAAGAGATAAAATGTTATGTGCTGACCATAAATAACAACTTTGCATGGTGAAGCTGAATCTTCAGAGCTAAGAAGCAAGAAATAGATGAGTCATGGACTGGACTCTGTATTGGATGAAACCTAATTGCCCTCATCTTTGTGCAAGTAAAACAGTAATTCTGATAACAAGGAAACAGATTCAGTTTCCCCCATTAAACTGTTGACACTTAACACTGAAAACCTGGTTCCTGGTGACCTTGGAGGAGAGGACAGGCATGAAAATTAACCTAGCCTCCTACAGCTCTTGTGGCCCTAGAAAACAGATACTAAGCATCCAGTTGACAACCAAACTTCTATAACAAGTTTGCAACCAGCCTTAGAAATGTTGTCTGCTGTGCCTGAAAAAAACAAATCAACCATTTGTGTCACAGGAATAATCACACCTTAATACTCAGAATTGTTCTGTTTCATTCTAGGACACTATACCAGAGGAGAGCTGAACTGAAAACTTTTCCATCCTTAATACGAACATATTACAGCAGAAAAAACAAAAAACCCCCACAAGCAGAAAATAAAAATCCGGTGTCAAAATCAAATAGGAAGTGCTTAAACTTTTTTGTGTGCTCACTGCCGTGGAAAGCAACTTTGGATTTCTTTAAGTCTAGCTGTCAGTGTGAGGATGTAATTAGGTAAAGGAATCCAGAATATTAAAAAAACTTCGGCTATAATTTTTAAGTCCAAGTTAAAAGCACCTGATTATAGCTTTCTTCTTCTTTCCCACCCAGAGTTAATTTAGTAATAACAAATAAGGGTGAACCTAGTGCAAGTTAAGTAACTCAAATGCTGTTTCCCTACCTACTGTTGACTTTACTTTCCTATCCCCATCCAGATTCAGATTTCTAAATAAGTCTTTAAAACAAACGGGAACAGCTTGGTGGTTTGGCAAGAGACAGAAAGACGTTGAAGAAAGACTGCTTTGCTCCAGCAGTAGAAACATGATCATTTTATTCTATGGTAACTCCTTTTGTTTAGAAAGGAGCAACTGTAAGAATTCCCACAGACAGTGGTGAAACAAAGCAAAGGTTTCCAAACATTAGCCCTGCTGTAGTTTACCTGTCTTTATGGATAATTTCTACTCTGAAACTCATGAAGAAGTAAAGAATAATAGTTAAAAGACAAATGGTAAGAGTACTGTGTGGTCTGCAAGAAACACTAAGAGCTAGCAGAGGTCTGCTGGGTCAACAAAAAGTTTTTAAAACACCAAAGTGGAGTACCCTACAGGATACTCTTGACAACGCTTCTCAGGGCAATGACCAGGGTAAATCTTCTCTAAGAGAGCAGATTTATCTCTGTTTGTATTTGATTCTGTGGTTTAAGTTCAGTTTAAGCTTAAATGTGTAGCAGCACATCTAGAATAATAAAAGGTTTTGTCTTTCTCCTGTCTGAAGCTTATTGCAGAACATTTTTTCCCACTGCAAATACAAATCTATGTGGACAGATTTGCAGTATTTTGTCAGCATGGCTCTAAAGCCATAGAATGCTTCCAAAAGTTTTCCCATTTTTTTCCCACATTGACACTTTTGTGACTGGACATCCCTTTTAATTTTCACCCCTCACTCTCTCTTAAACTGACTTTTTACAGTGAGAAATCTATCACTCTTTGCAGATTTTTCTGACCTGCCAAAAGCAGTTTAATCATCATCTTCAGAAGGCTTTTTCTATGTCTAGAGGTAGCCTTGGGTGGTATTAGAGTCTGCCATTTTCCCTCATGTTTGTTGATAGTCTTTGTACCCTGTGACAAGGCAATTAAGGCCAAAAGCTTCTATTTGACTCATTTATTTATTTTTTTAAGTCATAAATCAGATCAATTGCAATTCTGTTAAAATGCACTGCCCAACAGAATCCTTCAAATTTCTAAAAAATCTTTTTCCTGTCACTCTTCACTCAGCTATCACTTATCCAGGTAAATTAAATAATAAATTTGACATACATATGAGAATACTTTCTAGAAAGCTAACCAGGAATCATATCCTAATTCTGTTTTTCCTGTAAAAGGAGGCCAACAAAGTCAGCTGAGTCAAGTGTGAGGTCTGTGAAGTGATGCATCTAAGTGAGAAGTTTCAAGTGCAACTTGGATATGAGTAAGTAGCTGCTGTTTCAGCTCTTGGAGTGAACCAGAGAACAGGATGGTTACATCTCTGAGTAAGAATACTCTGACTGGATTTTCCCTTTTTTTCCTATTATATCACATTTCTCCAATTCAGTTCTGTATAACTTAAGCATGCAGTTACCTGTTTAACTTTGTAAAAGAATCCCTCGATTTTATCTTTCTTTTTTGTTTGTTTGTTGTTTTTGTTTGTTTGGTTTGTTTGGTTGGTTTGGGTTTTCTTTGTTTTGTTTTTTTTCTCCCTGAAGTCTGTTCACTTGCCTCCTCCTCCCCAAAAAAACGTTCCAGAAATGAGCCTAGTGTTTTCAGGACAGGCTTTCAGCAGATGTGAACTTATATGGGTCTGTAAAAGTCTATGATGATTTCCTCTGGTTGAACACCAGCACCCAAATATGGCAACACTGCTTAGTAAAGGAAGTTAATAATTTCACACTTCTGCTTCATGATTTTGTTGCAAGAGTATAGTCTTGTTCTGCTTTTTTAGTTGCTATTTTGCTTTGCTCACTAATGAGTGATTTCCTTTTTTATGTCTGAAGACATTTTTAGCGTCCAGTTTTCTGTTCGCATTCAGTTGTGTGTGGTTTAGATTATCCTAACACATAGCACTTTTTCACTTAGCTGAATATAAGACTGAATCACCCTGGCTGGGAAATATGGGTTTTAATTAAAGGAAAAATATTTCACAAGTTAAAACAGGCTTTGTGAACCCTAAAGAAGTATCAGAGTTTTACAAGCATTAAACCACACTGGATTTGACTTGCCTTTGATCCTGAAACTTTTTTAAGATATATTAAGGATATTTTGATGTCTTAGAAGGCAGAAGGCCAGATGCTACTTATTCCATGTAGAAGAATGAAAGACAGGAGCACCAGTCCCTGTTTGTGTTGCCTCTCTTTAGCTGAATGTCATCTCTTGGTTTTTAAGTGGCAATGTCTGCAATTCCAAGGTGTGGCCACACCGGTTTTCAAGGGGTCAGCCTTCTGCAGAGGCAAAATGCTGCATCTCAAGTAATCAGGGTCTCCTGCCTCAGAGCTTTAGGTCTTCCTGCAGGACGATAGTCCATTACCCAGCCATTATTGCAAATGTCAAAACACACAGTAAGTATAACCCTATGATACATACCATAGAAGGAAAATGTGGATTTGTGGAATATATCACTAAAAGCTAACTTAAAATGAAAGCTAGTAGTACATGGATCTTCAGTGCTAGCTTTTTGCTTTTGTCTGGCAGGTTAAAGTTTTCTGTCTCATGTAGTGAGCACTTCATTTTGTAGACAGGCTTCAGCCTGCATGCACATAATGGATCCCCTTCTAACCACAGCTCAACAGTACTTCTTGCTGTCCTCACTGCTGCTAACAACTTCCAGATCTGCCAAATCCAGATGAGTAAAAGACTTCTATGCAGTAGGAAGCTGAATCTACCAAGAACAATTTTATTTCCTATTATTAAAATCCATTCCAAATATTTGAAATTTAGCTTCAGTAGCCTGATGTGAAAACTCAGGAGGCCAAGTTGAACATCAAGGAATCCTACAGGCTTCACAGTAAGTTAAAAAGAAGGAGTAGTTGTTAAAACTAAAAAGGAGAAGTTTCAAGGTAGGTATATGTCACTAATATGCCTTCCACAACGGGCATCTATTTGACTTACGTCTGACTTTCATTTAACTTATACATCTTGGCTCTCAAGGATATTGCTACTAACCCAAAAGTCTTATGGCAATAGAAAGCCACTGTATATAAACAATAAACAGGTAAGTCCCCACAAACTTAGTACAGTCTCTGTATCACAAGATTATTTTTAGGTCAACCTTCTTTATGAAGCTAATATCTGGTTTAAAATTCAGATCTACAAAACAAAGCAAGTAAGTATAGTCTTAAATCCCATTAAGAAACAAATTGATATTGTCATTATCTAAAATGAGTCACACTCAAGTGTTCTGTATGTGATCATGTTGTTGGTTAGCAATTAGCAAGCATATTAAGAATGAAACAATTAGGAAACATGAGGATGGCAAAATAATGCCTAAATACATATGAAGTAAAATACAGGATCCAGTCTGAGGTCCTTATGGCCTTTTTTTTTTTAAACAAGCAAAAATATCAAGTCTGCTTCTATTATATCAGAAAAGGGTGCTGCTGTCAAAAATCAGACTCTATCCATGCTTTTTTACCACTAAATCATCTCACATGGAGAAATATGTCAGTCATTCTTATTCCGATTTTTTGGTAGTACAATAATATTATTAGCAAGTATTTTAGTTTTTTCATCTCTCTTGAAGTATGCTGTAAGGATAATGCATTAAACAACAGTTCTTCACTTAGTTTATCCTTTTCCTTTTATAAATAGAGCTAGCAGAACAAGATATCTTTCAAAACTACATCTACAAAAGACCTGAGACCATATTTCCACCTGTTTCAGTGTCACATCAGTTGCTGATGTGTTTTAGGTTAGAGCAGAATTTAATTTCCCCTCATTTTCATGATTATACAACTGATAAGTGGAAGAAGGCAAGAGTGCTCTGTCAGATGAGAAAAATCAAATTATTGTACTTTTAAAGACTGTATCTGGCACCATGTTTAAAAGTGTCCTGTGAATTCTTTTGATTACTGCATGTGAGGGTTTGATTTTTTTCCTAAACAGTCTGAAGATCTTTAGAATTTTAAATTTGCACATTCCAAACATTATTTTTGTGTGTTATGTGTAGCCCCAAGTTTTACCAATTACAATAAAGCAGTGTCTGCTTGTAGTGGTTGAAGCCAAAGGAGTTCTGATTGACAGAGCTTGTCAAAACCAGGAGTGTTTTGACACATATTTACTCTCAAGAACTCCCATATGAAAACCAGTCCAACTGACTGAGCTGGGGCTGCCCCTGGAGGTGCACCTTGCAGTACATAAACATTTATGTCTTTTGGCTTTAATTCTCCAACAAGTTCATCATAAATCAAAGCATGTTCCCCCCTCAAAAAAAAATAGGTCCCTCTACCTTCACTACATTAGTTTGATGTGCCTAAGAAGCATTACCTCCAAGCTGACCAACATTTCCTTAAGCAACCTTTCTGGAGTCAAACCCCACCTCCAAAGATTACCGTGAAAAGTAGGTAAGAGCTCCCTGCATTTCTTTGAGGAAGAGACTAGTGGGTCTCAGTGGCTTTGATGGTGTCAGCAATGTCCAGTAGGTGGTCAACCACTAGAAATCCAGCTGAGCACAAGTGGTATTTGCAAAGTCTTTCTCCCACTGCCTTAAAAAGCAAATTCTCTCCACATCAAAAGTGTCTCTATTGAGCAATTACTGTGTGTCAGCACTCTTTAGCCCTAAGTTGTTTGCTGGTTTCTGAAACATGAAAAACACAAGACTCACAGAATGAAAACAGCGTCTGTTTCTACTCTGTTGATTTAGGAGGCAAAGAAGAGAAATGAAACAAACATCCTCCCAAAACCTAAGACTGCAATCTGGATAACTGAGAATGGAACAACTACACATTTTGGTATGTGGTTCCTCCGAAACCTTTGCTTCGTTCACATGACTTTTTTCTATTGGATCAGCAAGATAAACAGCAAAGTCACAACTATTACCAAGTCAGGAAAGCATATTTTTATAACTTAAGTAGGATATTGGACCTGAGATGGCACCAAGTAATTTCATTTATGCACATGTAAACCCTTAAATTAGAGGGGAAATGCAATGATGAATGAGTTCCATTTGTTATAATTACTGTGAAAGATCTCCTTGCATTCCTTAGTTTCCTGCAATTGTGCAGCCTCTGATCTTCTGTATTTTCTGCTAAATGCTCCATGATGATTAAGTATATGGTTACAATGCTTCTTATCTCTCCTCCTAGAGCAAAATTACATTCTCTTCACCATGTTTCTCACATTAAGAGTTGAATCTGCTAATAGAGCCAATGATTAATGAAAGATTGGTATGAGTTTGACCAAGAAGGTTAATTTAGCTGGACTTCAGCATGAGACTTGCAAATTTCTAAGCAACTTGGAAGCTGCCAGCTGCCATGTGGATGATGACAGAAGTGCTGACTTCAGAAATGAAAAATACATGTTGTGTTTAGATATTGCTTCTCTTTATTGTGATAAACAAAACACTAAGAATGTTTTAGACCACTGAGTTTGGACAAACTGGAGAAAAAACTTTCAAGATTAGCAAAAGCAGACAGATGCAAGTTATTAAATATTACTTGTCACAGATTTGAACTCTGCATATCTACACAGAAAAGCAAGAGAAAAGCCAGGAACATGATGAACTGACCTAACACTAAAATATTGTCAATAAATCACTTGGGTTTTCACTTTCCAGACTCTCAGTTCCTAAAAGTTTAGAATGCAGCAAACGAAAGCATGGAGTATAGCATGTCTATGTATGCAACCAGATCAAAGGAGGAAACAGAAGAAAACATTTTGAACAAAAGATGTTAAAACATTTTCCTTCCCTTCTCATTTATGAGTTTCCTTGTATTACTAATGTTTATATCCTTCTCTTTTGCATATAAAAGCAAATTTAGAATACCCAATAGGAAATACATACAAATATTTCTCTGTATTCTCGTATTTAAATACTAAATGTAGGTATTAAAGGGACATTACAAATTCAGGGGGTGGGAGGGCGGGAAGAATCCAAAGACACTGAATAGTTTCAGGAATAGCTCATTATTATTTAGTAGAATTTTACTGTTCATAATTACACAAACTGTTCTTAACAGAAATTAAGTTTTCTGAGTCAATCATAGTCTCCATTTCTGAAAACCAAAAAGTTGTAATTTAACATTATTGCAAAAGTGATTTCCAAAAGGCAACATTTGGCTAAAGATACAGGTCAAAATTTGTACAGAGTAGTTTAGAGAACATCAGTAAATTTCCAATGCCCGTAGCACCTTGTCAGACCTGGAATTCCATTGCTTATCTGTGCATTCCTTCTAAGCAAAAAAGGAACATGGAATGCAGTCTGGCTCATAACAGATTGATTGAATTGCAGGACACATGAAATGGTAGCACAGCTGTGCCTTTGTAGGTAGTTTGCAGAGCCTAGATGAGATAGGTTTGACTCAGTGTAACAACTGCTCATGAATCAGCCTGATTTTAGGGAAGTGAAAATAACAAAGAAAAGAGAGAGACTTTGGTTAGAGTCAGTCTATTTAAGGAGGTAACTATGATGAGAGAGCAGCCAAGTACCCACACAGCCTCTCACTCACTCCTCTCCCGTACCCCAGCGGAAAGGTGGACAGAATAGGAATACCAAAAGTGAGAAACCAATGGATCAAGATAAGGAGAGTGTAATAAGTGAGCAAAAATTGAGCACATAAACAAAACAAAGGGAAATTTATTTGCTGCTTCCCATTGACAGGCAGGTGTTTGACTAAACCCGAGAAAAAAGGGCCTCAGCACAAATAATGGTAACTTAGGAGGAAAAAGACCAGCACCACAAACATTCCTCCTTCCTCTTCCTCTCCTTGAGCTTTTATTTCTGAGTCTGATATCATATGGTATGGAACATCGCTTTGGTCAATCCAGAACGGCTGCCCTGCCTGTGTCTGCTACCAACCTCTTTTCCCATCCCCAGCTTACAGCCCACTAACTGCACGAGTGGGAAAGATGGAAAACCTTGATGTTGTGCAAGCACTGCTTGGTCATAGCCCAAACACCAGTGTGTTATCCACCCTGTTTCAGTCACAAATACAAACAAGAACACCATGCAAGCTGCCATGGAGAAAGTTCATTCCATTCCAGCCAAACCCAGTACAAGATTTAGTCTACTCTGTGTGTGTTACCAACAGCACTGACCATGCAGACAAAATGATCCAGATCTCAAACATTAATACTAGCTTAAAGTAGAGATTTCTAAAGTAAGAATTTATAAATATCTTTTTACTCATTATGTTCAGATGCTTGTGGCTCACATTTTAAAGTGGTTCTTCCTCCTTGCTCTACATTACTCTTCTAAAAAAATCTATGATTCACATTGCTTTAGTAATTAAGGAAACAGTCAAAATTTGAAAGCTATATAGTATGAATAAAAACACCGAAAGTCCTAGAAGTGTGGTTTTATTTTTAGGGCATCAGATGTATGAACTAAGAACCCCAGGAGGAATGAGACTTTCTGGATTAGAGTGTTCAGGGACTAATATAGAACTTATTCCTTAATTTGATTAAGGCATAACACACTTAGGAATTCATGTTTTGAGTGGAAGAGAAAAGTATCCTATTTATTTAGCCTCAGTCTGACCTTCCTCATGAACTGCCAAGGGGTATCCCTTTTTCCTATATTTATACACTAGTTTTTCCATACCAGGTGTATTTGTTTTTATTTCTGGCAAGACAGAGAAAAAATGAAGTGTACTGAAAAAGATGGACAAATTTTTGCAAAAGGAGAAAGGTTTATGAACAAAGACACTATGCATTACTACCCTTTTTTGGGGGGGAAAGAATGTAGTCTTGCTATGGCCCAAAGCTGTACTCCTCTTTGATTTCTTCAGGAAAATTTCATTAAAACCACAGAGAGAAAAAGGTAAATTAGTTTGTCTGTATCTAGATAGGAGTCAAAAAACAAGGGATTAAAAAGCAAGGAAATTTTATGAAAGATCAGGACAGTTGCATGGTTTCAGACATTTTTTCACTTCAGAGGTCTTTTAAAAAGAACCCAACAGAACACCACCACAAAATCTCTAACCTTTTTATTGATTATTAAGCAATAACCATAAATGATCCAAATGTGCCTAAGTAGTTCAGTTGGGGAGGTACTAGGTTTCTTCATAATAAAATTAACTTTCTAAATTGTAAAGTGGACTTTGAAGTATATCTAAATTTCTTTTTGGCTATAAGGGTTTTGTGAGAAAGTCAATTCTGCAGAAAGCTATAAATCTACCAACTAAAATTTGTCCTTTTAAAGAAAATTGTATTTAAAACCACAGAAATATTAGGACCAGGAAGGTTAAAGAATGTAATCTTTAACACAAAAATGTGATAAATTCGCTTCTTGTGAACTCCACAATATGTTCAGCCCACACCTGTTGCATGAGCTACAACATCTCTTCCAGAAATAAATCTTGATCTTAGCATTTCAAGTAAGACAAATTAACTATGTCTTTAGTAAAATTATTCTAATGGATTAATCACTCCCAGGATTAAAAAATCAAGAGATTACACTCTTGTAGTTGGTTGGGTTGTTTTGTTTTTGTTTTTTTTTTTTTGGGGGGGGGTTTGTTGTTGTTTTTCTGTCTAATACTTCAGTAATGTTGTTTGTCATGTCTGTCTTTCCTACAGAGATTTTGCACTCCTCATTTTTTTCATTTGAAGATGTGACATTCAGGATGTATAGTGCTTGTCTCAAACAATCCAAGAGATAAGTGATGTACTTAGGCACTCAGGATATCTGTCATTTGTCTTCAGACATCTAAAAGTTAAACAAGATTTGCTGATGAACTAAAGAGATGTCTCAGCAACATATCAAACCGTTTTACTCCCCCACTGCGATGTGTACCTGAGAACTGGGGAGTTTAGTGTGGAACGTGATGAGATTGGAGATAAAAGGAGCTCTACAGCTGGTGCTGGAAGCAGAATATCTAGAGATAACCAGGCCTTGAGATTTCATTAAAACCACTGACTTAGCAGGAAAAGATAAAGAGTGCCAGTCTCAAGCTGCTTCGTAGGACTGAACCTCCACTGCAATAAACTAATCCTGTGGTGCCAGTTGTCTCAACCTCCTGTTTTGCAATGGCTGATCTTATTGATTAGCCAAACAAAGACTATCTGCAGGACACAGCCCTGGCACCATACCCTCCCCTGTCTTGGAGGAGCATGGAAAAGATAGAAGGATTTTCTCACCTGTACAGAGAGAAAACTGGGAGTGCACTGGGCAAGAACTGTATAAAAATCTGGGACACTGTGGGTGCAGGGAAGCACTTCCCCACCAGGAACCACTTCCCCACCAACAACATCATTGGACCGTGGTGGTAATTGTGCTCTCACTTGCTGTCCTCTGTATCTCTGCTTTCTCCTTTCTTTCTGTCTCAGTTTTCCTCCCTCTCATATCCGCTCTAGGGACTTTGTTGTGTTACTCTAATAAAAGTTTGTTGTGCGCGTGACATCTGACCTCATTTGCATCTTAATTTCACCATTTGGGATCACCTTTAAACTTCTTCTCAGGTCCTGCTGGGCAACAAAGGGTGCAGCTGCCGTGCAGCTCATCCCAGGAGAGGGAAGGCAGAATCCAGCTGCACCAGCCTCCCACTGCGGTGAGGAGTGTTAGAAAGCAAGGGGGTTCTGCCCCATCTCTCGTAAGACCACACACCAGCCCCGGTGCCTCTTTGTGCACCAGAGGTTGCGTTATATTTGTTTTGTCCTGGCAAGATGGTAAAAAATTGCCACGTATCCAAATACTGGATTGTGACAGAAGGTATTCAGTAGGAATTCTATTTAGCTTAAAATTACAAAAGGTACATACAAGCATTCAGGACCACATCTTACAAGTTTTGGTTGATGACCTAAAAGAAGGGAAAATGTCAAGTAAGTAATTTTGATGTGTTTAAACTGATTTCTTTGACCAACCTTGAAGAATAGGAGGTTTCCTACCCCTGGCCTGCAGTAGCAAATTAGCTTACATGTAGCTCATATTAGGGACTATTTTAACTGCTTCACATAGAGCTCAGTAGAGAAACATTCTCTGCTTTCAAAACAAATATCAGTTGTGAATATCCACCTGTGATTCATGGCAAAGACATCTGAGGCAAAAGAGTAACTCTTTTCCAAGAGATGAACTCCAGTTAACGGGGTTCAAGTTGGAAACACTCTGAGGAACTTGGAGTAATGCTACACTGTGTGCATTTAGTTTGATGGCTTGTTAAAGATGTATTCTACAGTAATCTGCCAAAGGTGAATTGATTTATTTTTTTTTTTCTGTGAGGAAGATTATTTTTTTTTTTTCTGTGCTATTCTTTAAACATTCTATTGGGATAACTCATTCATCTTTTGGAAGTGCTGAATGCTCCTCTTCTGTTTCATGTGGAATACTGAATATATTGCATGGGGTTGAAAACAGGTCTCACTGTAATTTTCAGTTTATGCCACAGCTAAAAAAATTGTGGAGTGATGGACAGCTATAGATGATACAGCCCTGTTTTATTGTAATTATGCAAGATTTTATATAGAGTCATTGATTGGAAGCACATGCATCAGGACTTGTCTGTCACTTTTTAACACTCAACTGCCCCTTTATGTAACTTGCTAAAAATGTCTGTGCCTCGAAAAAGGATTTTGGATTATAATATAATGCTTCCTTTCTAAGGAGAAAAGATCTGTTTTCATACATGTACAAAAAATTTTGTGAGAGCAAAGGTGATTCTGAAGCTTTGATGTGGCAACCATTGAACACGAACTGCTGCCTGGAGGCTAAATCAGAAAAAAAATAATTACTGAAATTTCATAATTGATTGTTTGGGTTTTTTTCCATGTGGTGAAATTTATTGTCATCTCTCATTTAATTTCCTCTTTACTGTTTGTATCATAAGTTCCTCTAAAAGGGAAAAACTAACTCTAGTATTTGAGACTTATCCCAAAGTATCATTTAGCTGATCTTTCTTTACTCATCTTCACCTCTTTAATGGATAGCCAGAAAAGTTTACATAATATTTACTCTGAAAGCCATGATCTTAACTGTTTGGAAATAAATAGTATATATTAAGAATCTGAACATGATTTGCTAACGCATTTTAATGAAATGCTACAGTTAAGAGTAAAGGAAATGGTTTAATGTCCAGCAAAATATTTCTAGAGTTTCAGTTGTAGCTGGATGTCAGCCTAAAACATTCCTGAATGTAAACACCAGTGAAGACTGAAGGAGGCTTCAATATCAAAATAGTACAATATGAACTCAAGACCAGAAGCCAGTCACTAGAGAGTTGTACTTCATAATTCCTGAAGAACCAAAGAAAGAAAGATTAACAGTTCTGGTAGAGAGAAAAAAAAAAATTAACTGCTTAAACATTGTGTTTCTAAGGTGCACAGTCACTTTTTCCCACATACAGAAAAAATAGCGGTCCTCGCCTTGCCTCCTGTCAGTTACCACAGTTAGTCATCTGCTAGCAGGGAGACTTTATAATATGTCAGAATAAAACTGGGTCAGAAACTGTCTCAGATCCTAGAAAATCAGGATGGGGGAGGATGCAATAGAGAGCAACCCTGCAGAAAGGGACATGGGGGTACTGGAGGGGTGAAAAGCTGGGCATGAGCCAACAATGCATGCTCGTAGACCAGAGGGCCAATTGTATCCTGGACTGCATGAAAAGATGCATGGCCAGCAGATCGAGAGAGGTGATTCTGCCCCTCTACTCTGCCCTGCTGAGACCTCACCTGGGGTATTGTGTCCAGTTCCGGATCTCTCAGCACAACAAGGACATGGAGCAAGTCTAGAGTCTACTAAGCAACTACTCTCATAGGCTGTCAGTAAATGTAGCTACATATACAGATAAATCACCAGCACTACTGTCCCCTGAAAATATTATAAAAATATAAACATAATGCTTTCTGGCAAACCTGTTAAGATTTACGACATTAAGCTATCACTGGTCATTACTTTTGCAAGAGATACTCATGGTAACTTGAGCATGGGAGTAAGCGTGTCAGGTGTGCTCCATTAGTTGCCAATGGAGAAATCAGTGGTGACCACATCAGGATTAAAAATAAAGGATTATCTTCAAATGGGCTCGTATGATGTAAAGAGTATGAGTGTAGAAAGAAAGCTGACTTCAGAACAGATGTCGATAGGTGAGACACCAGGGGCTTTGAGTGGTCAAGAAACCATGAACAAAGTAGGTTCTGACAACAGTCTCACAGCATGTCACACAAAGAATTCTCTTCTGCACCTCTACTTTCTTGTTGTAGCAGGTTTTGGTAATATGTCAGCTAATATATCAGAAACTAAGCTGAAAAAGCTTTTAAGTCTTCCTGGAATAGTTGGTCTTTTCCCTCCTATTTTATTTCAGATCAGTTATCATGCTTATGAATGGCCAAATAATTGCCAGACTCCTTAAAAGCTCATAAAAAGGAAACCAGTGAATGTGGCCATTGTAAAAGGATGATCACTTTGACTTTATGTGGTAAAACAATTTCACAGAGACCACAGAGATTTAGGGAGATAAGGTGAAAATGAATTATAATGTAGTTCAGATGGTAATTGTATTTATCAATACAGTATAAATGTTTAAATCTAGTATTTTTTTTTCACTGTCCAGGAAGAATTTAATTTCATTCAGTAGAAAGGTAGGAATGGAAGGTACCCAAGTGTTTCTAAAGCAGAGCATATAATTTATCTGGGTTTGCAAGTGGCTGAGATGGCAAATAAAAAAAACATGATATGACATACCATCATTCATTGTCAAATGAACTGTTTATACAGAAATACTGAATTCAAAGAATCTAAAAAAAGAAAGGGCAGATTTAGGGTGGGAGGCAGGGCAGTGGGGAAGCAGTGAATGAGTTACCAGTTCCTTATTACACCTTTGTAGCTTGATTCTTCTCTACATTTAAAAAAAAAAAAAAAAAAAAAAAAAAAAAAAAAGGCTGTGGAAGTGTATTTAGTTTGTTCAAAACAAGGAGCTCATTGTAGATTTACTGTTCCTTTTGAAAGCAGCATTTAAACTTAGAAACACTGGAGACTCATCATAATGCTTTATCCATCCTTTATGGATGAGGATTTCTTCCAAAAATGTTGTCCTCTGTGTTCCTGATTCTCCAGCTGATTACACCATTTGTTATGAAATCATGTACAATATTCTGCAAAGTTTTAGCAGTATTTTGAGAAGGACAGCTAAAATCTATTAAGGTAAACTACAGCGGAAGTCAGAATAATGTAAATTTTATTCTGCTCAAAGAAATATCTCAGAACCTATCCTGAAGATTTATGAAAGAATATTTCTTTTAGAACTCATATGTTGTCTTTAGCAAGGCCAAATCTCAACAGGCAGATACCTGCAGCAGCCTTTCTATGGGTTTAATCTGGATTCCTATGTGTTAGTGACTGAATAGCAACATACGGAGTAGAAAGTAGTCTTGTCTGTGAATATCTGTATCTGGTATTTTGCAATATCATTTATAGTTTTCTCTTTCTTTATATGGTGCATAAAATTAAATGTATCATTATTGCACTTTTTACTGGACAGATTATTTAAACCTTCTTGCTCTGATACTGATTAAGTCATGGTCTTTGTTTCTGCAGGATATCAGTGTCTCCCATCTTCCAAACCAAATTTCCATGTGTTGGCATTTACATTGTTTTGCTAGCATGTCTGTACCATGTGTAACACAGAGCTGAAATTTAGCTGTATTTAACCATACCAAGCTGATTCAATTAACTGCAGTCAAGAATTTGGTTAGACATACATCAGATTTGTGCTCTCCATCAAGACTGATTCTCTTCATGTTACAATTGTATGCTTTTTTAATACCATTTCCTAAATCTCAATTTTCCTTTTGCATCTCTTCTATATTTCTGTCTCATTTGTTTCCCATTTCCCTCCAGATTGTCTCAGATTTTCTCAAAAACTTTCATTTTCTGATTGGTACATATGGGTGAATTCCATCTACAATAATTCTCTGCTATAAAATGGGACTAAACTTTTTCTATACGGCATGGAGTCACAGTTTAAATCCATTTAGCTGTGTTGAAGGAGTGCACTCTACCTCTATGAGAATCCTCTGAAGTGTGCTGCTCAGCTCAAGCTCAAGTTTGCACTCAGAAGAACTTGTCAATAAAGCATTTGTATGCATCATGTGCATAGTGAGAGTGGTGTTTAATGACTTAAATTATCCACTAAAACATTCTATGTGGTTTCAGTTAAAAAATTATATTCTCCCTTTTCATCCTTCTCATGGAGCTCTTGGGGTACTTGTCTATAACATACAGTGACACATGGTGCAGAAATTGTGCAACTAGTGCCAACTTTAGATAATGCATCAATTTAGCTTGGCAGAGCACTGCATAAACACAGCAGAGCAATATCTGACAGCAACACAGAACACCACTGTAGTTCTATACCCATGCTGATAAGCCTTGTTCCTCAGTGAGTACCATGCATCTTGGGAGCTTTATGTGGTCAAGGCTGTAGACAATCAATTCTGTATCTGTGGGGGAAAAGACAAAAAAGAACTCTCAAGAGGTAAGTTAAATTACTTTTAGTTGTGCCACTAATAGCTTTAATTATGAGTATCGTTTATCCAGAAAAATAAACCACCTGCCATATTGCAGAAATTATGTTCCAGTGTCTCATCAATGAAGGTGTTAGTAACCAATATTGAAAATATTCAATAAAGCTAAGTCATTTTTTATTATTTGCCTGTGCCTAAATTCTGTGCCTAAATGTCTTTTAGCTAAAAGAGATATGATCCAGGCCAGTGAAATATATATGATTTCTGTCCCATTTGAAGATTCTGTTATAACTACTCACTCTACCATCAAAAACTTAATACTGCTTGGCTCTATATGCAATATTCTTAATTTATTTCTCTCAAAGTCCATTTCAGAGAGGGACATAGTTTGCATCACTTCCAGATTAGGTGAATTTGAAACTAATTAATATTCCCAGCACCTCATTATATGAGCAGTAATAATATTCACATTTTACTGATGGAATAACTAAGGCACAAAGAGACTAATTGATTTGTGAAAGGTCACTTAGGGATCTATGGCAAATAGGGGAATAAATAACAGATTTTTTTTTTTCTCAAAAGCCAATGTTCTAACCACAAGACATTCTCCTTTTCCTCAATAATAAAGTTAAATATGTGAAGTAAAATAATGAAGTTGTTCTACAGATTAAATTCACAGTAATAACAGATGTTCAACAGTTTTTAATTTCTCTTTTTGAGTAATGTGGTCTATGTACTGCCTGAAGCAGGATTTAATTTGTCTCATTTGCGTTATCACACAACTAAGCTGCTGTCAAAACAGGCAGATCAGGAATTAATGAAAACATTTCTCTATACAGTTCTGTGATTATCATAAGGACAGCTGTATTTTAATTTCCAGTCATTTAAGTTTCACATCCATGGATTTTAGTCTTAAACTAGAATCAGATAAGAATACAGGCTAAAGCTCGCTTCACATCTGAAAACCTGATCTCATTAGGAGTGAATCTACACACAGATCCATATAAATACTCATTAATAACCATGTTTCTCAAAACTCCTATCACAATTGACATTAACTGAAACCATTCTTTGCTGACGAGTCTCAACAGCCAGCACAAGGATATGCAACAAAAGATCTTACAATCCATACAGGAGTACTTCAAAAACCTGCTTAAGCCAGAAGGCTGAGTTAGCTGCCTAAAGTTTGCTACTATACTTACAAGAATTGTATGACCTTAACCCTCTCCTCAGTAGGCCTGCACTCCTCAGTAGCATATACTGTTCAAATCAGTGAACTGCACTTGGGAAAAAAAGGATGACAAATGCTCCTCAGGGCATTTTGTTCCCATCATTAACAGGAGCAAACTTGTAGTCTGGAATTATCTGGTTTGGTTCATATATTCTACATAATTTAGGAACAGGGTCAAAGTCTAATAAAGCCTGCAAATGGCTACAATATGTAACTTTTTTAACATGTGCCTCTTATTAAGCAAATATATGTGGCAATTTAAACCCTAGGTGTTCAAAATCAGCCTTTGGGACGTGCTTAAATATACATTCACTACAGTAAGAACCAGAAGCATTTTGGTTATGTTGTTATAAAGTGGAAAACTTTGGCTTTATTCTTCAGACATATCTGAGTTGATGACTGTCAAGCTTCACAGAGACATGCAGTCAGTCATACCAGTAAAAATAGGTTTAGTTCAAAATTTGGGTTTGGTTTGGTTTGGTTTTTAATTGTATCACTGCTGCTTCTCTAGTCCAAATTAGGAGTGTTGATGCAGGAATCTGCAAAGCCTTTACTGACCCAATGTTTTTGTGGTTCCTGGACTCTTGTTTAAGCAATCTTGCTTTTTTTCCAGCCATATATTCTCTCCTGCATTACCCCTTAGATTATTCTGCAGGAAATGCTTGTACTAGTACACAGAGGGATGCAATGGGAAACTAATCTGACCAAAATATAGTTCAATCCATAGTCTTCTTTCCCTCTTCTCAGAAAAACAAAACAAATTATTATGCTGGTACAACATAGACAGCAAGAGTCAGAGAGATACTGACTGCATGTGCCCCTCCTGTCAATGAAAATACTTGCTCAACAGCAAATTGGACCTGCTTGGGTCAAAGCCCATTCCAGTCTACCTTTAATACAGTACTTGTGGACCTGGTATTCAGCTACTTATTCAGTGTGAAAAAGTGCACGGATGTGTTCCTTTTGGATTTTTCATGGCTTTCTGACAGCTTGAAAATTTTCAAAGCTTCACTCACCTTTAATGCTATCAAGATGTTAAAGCTACATACTAATACAAGTAGTGCTTCCCAGATATATTGCTTCCAAGGAGGACATCAGGAAAAAGAAGGCCATTTATATAGCTTAAAGAGATATCCAGTCTCTACCTCATGCAGTTAAGTCAAGGGAGTGTATTTTGGGAGACAAAGAAACATGGATGTTACTTTTTTGTTCTAGTATAAATAGAAAGGAGACTGAAAAAGGTAGATGTTGAGAGGATTACAGGTCAAAGCATATGTAGGAATCAAAGATTTGTTTAATTGTGGGGTTTTTTGTTTACTTAATATAATTGATTAGACATTTTGTGTGAAAGTTCTTCAACATTGTTAATCATTCTCCTGGGAAGGATATTAATTAACAAACTGAAGCACTAATTATCCTGAAGGTAGGGCTCACTATACTCTTTCAGAAATGTTCTTCATTCACAGACTCTCTTTTTCTTCCTCATGTATGTAAAAATAAAAAATATTTCAATTGTTTATTTATACCATACCTATACTAGTAGAAAGAGCATTAACACCGTTATTATTTCTTTATTTTAAGACATGTTGAGTCCATGTGTTCATCCAATTCCAGACAGCTGTTTAGAAATTTAACTTTCTGGCTGTTGACCAAAATAAATAGAATGCCCTTGACATAACATCCCTGTAAAATCTGTAATCATGCACCAAAATCATTAAATCTTGAAGAGAAATGAGGAACTGAGCTTCAGGGATGCAAGACATCTTAAAAAACATGTCCTTTGTCTTTTACCCTTCCTCCAACCTTAGAATTTAATATATGTGTTTGTTCCAAGAAGCAAGAATATTCCTTTTAAATCCAAAGGTCACAGCACTGTGCCTTGATAACATACCATTCTTGATTGCTATTTGAACAAAACAAAAAATACTGTTTGGTATAAGTCAGAAGTAGAAAACCAAAATTATAGACCACAATAAAGTCTGTCTGTAATAATCTGCAGTCGTTAAGAAGAGAGAAAACATATGCTGTGTTTTCAGTATTCCCAGCTTCACTGGGGCACATAAGTAAATGACGTTTCCCTTCTTTTACTTTTCAGTCCAGTAATTTTATAAATATTTTATTATAAACCTGCAAATATAAAACATAGAAGTTGCTCTTCAGCCTTTCAAAATAGTCTGGCTGCTGCTGCAGCACTGTATAACTTTATGAGAGCTTTTCAGTACCCCTGTCTGCAGACAAGCAGCCATCTCAGGAGTAGATGAGATACTAAGCATGACCAAAATGTTTAGATCAAGTGGGATGCAGTTCTGTGAAAATCCTGAGGAACACTTACAGCAAAGAAATTCAGTGAGATGGACTAGGAGTAGCCCTCAGGCTGCTCCAGCTATTCCATATGGATCAAAAGCAGATTAGGAAAATGCAGGGAACTAAGAAATGTCTTTTGCCAAATACACCAAGATGTGTGGTGGGATGAACACGTTAGAGGGAACAGAGGCCATCCAGAGGGACCTTGACAGGCTGGAGAGGTGATCCTGTGCAAACCTCATGAAGTTCAACAAGGACAAGTGCAAGGTTCTACACTGGGTCAGGGAAATCCCAAGCACAAATACATGCTGGGCAGATAATGGATTGAGAACAACCCTTAGGAGAACCTGGGGGTCCTGACCAATGAGAATCTCAACTTGAGCTGGTACACAGGAACAACATGGAGCTATTGGAGGGTATCCAGAGGAGGGCCATGAAGATGATCAGAGGGCTAGAGCACCTCTCCTATGAGGACAGGCTGAGAGTTGAGGTTGTTCAGCCTGGAGAAAAGAAGGCTCCAGGGAGACCTCATAGCAGCCTTCCAGTACCTGAAGAGAGAAAGGAAAGCTGGGGAGGGACTTTTTAAATAGACTGGTAATGATAGGACAATGGGAAGCAGTTTCAGACAGGAAGAGAGTAGATTTAGACTGGGTATTAGGAAGAAATTATGTACTGTGAGGGTGGAGTGACACTGGCACAGGTTGCCCAGAGCAGCTGTGGCTGCCCCCTCCCTGGAAGTGTTCAAGGCAAAGTTGGATGGAGCTTTGAGCAACCTGGTCTAGTGGGAGGTGTCCCTGCCCATGCAAGGGGGTTGAAACTAAATGATCTTTAAGGTCCTTTCCAACCTTAACCATTCAATGATATTTGAGATCCCTTCTGTTGTGCTAAAGGACAAAGTAGTTTGGCAGAAAATAAACCCCCTTGAGTTCCAGCTTGTCCTCACATATTAAAAAGGCTGAGGGCAGCTGGGCTTAGATTCTGAATGATACCTAATTTGACGTTAATAGTCCGGTCACATCCAATATATATTGGACTACCCCAATTCTGGATGCACTACTAAGGCTTCACCACCCATCTGTGGAGAAGCAGCATTCTGTGAAACAACACTGCCACACTTAAGGAATTTTGTCACACTCAGTGAGAACTCTCATGGTTAGATTAATGAACAGTATAATATGTTGAAGCAACAGATGCACACTTTCTTTTAGTTTTCTGGTGGTAGATTCACTGTCTGCAAAGCATGTGTAAATAGGATAGATACAGACTGGCTACAAATATGTTAAGGTATAAAGTGACTCCAAAGAGATTTCTACATTTCCCAGGGATGTGTTTGGTATACCCAAGAGCTCAAATCTTACCCAAAGGCATCCCTGTAGGGGGGAAGAGAGGCTCAGCCCATCAACTGGTCTCAGAGGTCAGAGGTAATTCTTACATTTTCCTGTGACAGTATCTTCTCTGTGGTGGTATCTTCTCTAACATCGTTCCTTTTTAAACAATTTAATACTGTTTTGCCTTACAGGTGGAGCTTGAGTAACTCTAGTCATACAGACCTGGCACAAAATTCTTTCACTTTGAATTTAAAGGTATAGACTAGAGAAAATTCATAGTGCAAACTTGTTGAGAGGTGGTTGCACCTTTGGAGGTGGGTAGGTTTGGGGACAGAAGTGAGTTTTGGTATCATAATGAGATTATAATGAGAAAAGTTCACCTAAGGGATGGTATTTTGTCAAAAGATGACAGGTTGCTGGGCCAGGGTATCAAACATGCACCTGATTTTTTCCATAGCAACTTTGAATCCCATTGTTGGCACAGCGCACAGCCACAGTGTTTCTACTCCGCTCCACCCTCCATGCAATATCTCTTAGAGTTAGCATATCAAGTTCCCCTGGTGTTGCCAACATGTTAGGGCTGCCTAGGGAATCATCATGGTACAAAATTGTTGCACATTAGCTGCATTCCACCCTGCTTCAATGCTGTACCTTTCCTTAAAATGTGAATATAAGTTTAATTTCTAAGTTACCTCCAGCAATTATTCCACACCTTTCAACCCAAACAATTCTATGGTTCTATGATACTAAGGAAGACTTAACCATCATGTGAATGAGGTACAAGTCTTCTGAGATTAAAGCTGGTTTCAAAAAGTTTCAGTTTCCTCACAAACTGTTCTCTTTGAGACACTGAGTGTCACATGCACAGTGTGACTAACAGGCATCCCATCTCTACATATCCATCAAATACAGTTGTTCCAGCAAAAAACAAATCAATGATGGAAATGGTAAGCATTCTGTTTCACTGCACAACAATCACTGAGGTTGATGCTGCAACCATCGAAGTCTTCCATGCAGAAGGTTGACACAATCAGAAAACAATACTAAAAGCTGCATTGTCTGTCTACCACTTAAAAGCAGTACCCTGAGACATTTGGTTTCTGGATGCTCTATCAAATATTCTCACTAAGCTGTTTACTTTGAAATTGCTGCATCCCATACAAATTATGGAGTATTTCCAGAAATAAAGTGTGAATTACTGGTGAGGCTGGGTGAGGCACATAGTTTTTTGCAATGGGAGACAGGAACCATGCAGAAGCTTCTAGTGGAAAGACTGAGGTAGTGATTTTGTCCTTGTTAATTAACTCCCAGTGATATTAAGGAATAGTTTTCTCCTCCTTGCAGTCAATAAGATAATGAGGATATGGTTCTACAAGCCTTTCACAGATGGCATACCACAGAGCTTAACAGCTCACGGAGATGTGTTCCAGTGGTCCAAATCCTTTCTCTACACCCATCTGATAGTATTTAAATATGCAGCAAAAGCTAGTGCAAAACTTTGGACACTGCTGAAGGGCCTCTGAGCAGTGGTAGATAATTTACCAGTAGTACTAATGTGAGCAGTAGTGACTGTGTGAAACCTAAACTGGAGTTTGGGAAGCCTGCTGCAGTAATTTCCAATCCCCCCAGGCCAGATCTATGTCCTTCATGGCCTCACTTACTGACATAACCATCACAATAGCCCAGATCTTTCTGTTCCCTGGAGTACCTCCACAAGCAGCTCTGAAGCCCATGTGTCTCAGGTGTGGCTACTCCAATATCTGCTTGGTAGCAACAAGAGAGAACAGTTTATAGTGGGCAAACAATAGCAAATAAGCCAAATTAGTGTCATTTGCCACACTTGAAGCCAGACCTCCCAAACTGCTCAGCAGCATCTATAGTTTGCAATTTATGTTACGAAGGGTGAAGATTTTCAGTTAGAAGGACTCTGTTAGTTGGGAAAAACGGGGCTCAGCTGTAGACACCTCCTGTGCTGAAGTCTTGTCTTCATGCACTCTCCAAAGGCTGACAGATGCACAGCATGTGTTGGAAGAAGCTCAGTAAGAATTTGGTGCAAAAAAGGAAACAGAACATTTCATCAGCTTTCACTGTTGTAACATCAAAGCTGTATTACAGAATTTTCATGTTTTATGATCTCCTTTACATTCACTGCCCTGAAGCTCTAGAAATTGAGCTTATTAATATGTTGACTGCCTCCAACTGCTGCTGGGAGACCTAAAAAATAACTAACTGGTGGTGCCTAAATAACCTGTTCAAAATACAAACATTACATGTTTGATGCTGTAAAGATAATAGGTTGAGTAAACCATACCTATTACATTTTTTTAAAAGCCTGATTTGCCATGTATGCATAGGCCTCTGTGTTACAGAAAGAATCATTTGTGATAAGGCTGCAGTCTGTATGAGTAAGAAGGCAAATTTTGAACCCAACCAGCATTTGATATAATGGCCAGATTACAATTCTCCAATTATCTTGTCCTTGAGTGTTTTGGATGAACTAGAGAAGTTTGGCATAACTGACTTTTCTATGTGTCATATACAAGAGTATGTTGGGGAACACTGTCTTTGGGTCCTTGCCTGGAATCAGATTTACTCTTGTCCACTGTTTCATTATCAGCAAAGTCATGTGACTGCCTAACCACAACATGTTCACACACAAGCCCAATTCACAATCTGCACATGAGCGTCACCTGTATCATAAGTTAACAGCAGGTATCAACAATACCTCACACTGACTCACAAGGGCCAAGTAAAAGCTCAGTGTTACTGAGCTAAGAAATTTTATTTATTTATTTATCTCAAAAATAGAGGGAACAAGTGAAAGAATCCAACTGTTTTATGGGGAAAACAAATATTTCCCAATAAAATAAATTAAACATTACAATTGATAGGTTGATCATTTACAAAACCAAGTTGTTCTCATTCACCATATCCACTACAAAAATCTAGTAATCTGAAAAATTCAGCAGGTCAAAGGAAACCTGCTTTTCTCTTTTCCTATAATAAGTGTGCTCATAAAATGCTGTTTAGTATAACTTAACTCTCTAGGGTCATACTTACACAACTTTGTGATATCATATACATTAGAGCTTCCGTTATGACACTTGTTTTGGGAATAAAAGTAATTTCTGAAGGATGGGAGAAATACAGAGGGTTGGATTATTTTTATTTTTCTATGCTATAAACTGATGGTGAAATTACCCTGATGAACATCTACAAGAAATAGGATTTGTGTGGTCACTCAGTAGTGCCTGCTACCCACCTTCAAAATACTTCCATAAAATGGAAACAATAATTAGAAATTAATGTTCAATACTTCCTCTGCTACCTAGTTCCATACTGCAAAACCATTGAAATTATGTGTTTTCAAGGCTCTCCAAACCCAGATTATAATCAGCAAACCCAGATTTTTTGAAATTAATTGTAAACTGATGTATGAACATATTTTATGGACAGCACTTTTACACAGGCAAGGACAGTGTGTTTTGAAAAGAACATCAAGTAGAAATTGTTCTTCTGCCAACCTGTTCAGCCCTATCCTTCTGTGCAAAGCCTGGAAGCATGGAGTAGAGCACGCCTCCCTCCCCTCAGAGAGGACAGCAGGGATGGGAAATGATCCATCATCCTCCCTGAAAGCTCATCCCCACCCTGGGCTCTCCTGACACCGCAGCTAATGAGAAGAGGAACATCAAGTTCTGTCCAGCAACCTGACCTGGCCCTGGGGCAAAAGGAGCTTTTCTCTTTCCACAGCTGGTGCTTGATAAACCAGGGTTCAACTCACAGGAAACAAAAGCTTCACTTATTAACCTTCCAAACTTTCCTTGAAAAATCTGTCTTTCTAAATTGAAGAATGAACTGGGGGTTTTTAAGCCTTTTGTGTTTTTGGAAGTCCAGAAGGTGTAGAGACTGAACTCACCCACCTCACTAGCTATGCATATGCAAGTGACTTAGGACATGTTCACTGAAGTCAGTGCTTAACAAAACATAACTGAAATCACCAACCAAGAAACACACATGATACTTTCTCCTTCTTTATAGACAAGGCCAAAAAATGTATCACTTTAATAAACAATGACTATTTTAATAGCATTTTTTTTAATTGCAATGGTAGAGGTAGGAAGGACAAACATTATTCTGAAAGAGACCAAATACGTACTTATAAACTCCTGACATAAAGTGTGTTTCAACTGTTGGGACTAGACTGTATTTTCTCCAAAATATAGCTCAATTTTGAAAAATTTATTCTAGCTCCTTTCACTACTATCTGATTTATAGTTTAGCTACGTATGAAAAATAGGTGGAGTTAATATTTATAAGTAGATTGTATTTTCTGATAGGGCAGCTTACTAACAGAACCTGATAAATTCCACCATGCTGCTTGCATATTGGCACAACTTGTAGTTACTAACATAAATTCACAAAGGAACTGAATTCTTTATCACTGATGCTATTCCTTTATGAGTCCCTACTCTCCAAAAATTTAAGCTTTTAGTTTTCCAACAATGTACTTTGCATTATTGCGATTGCTCAAGCTGTGTCTTGGAAACATATTTTTTTGTTTTTCCTTCAATAATTTGTTAAAAATCATGCTGTGCTTAACCTTAGTGTAGAAAAACATTTTAGCATATGCTTAAAATTAATTCTACCAACCTCAGAAAATGAGAATTTCCTACTTCAGTTTTTCCAAATATAAGGGGGAAAAGAGAAAGTACCATACCCATAGCTGAAAAGCTTCGTGAATGTGATTGGTTTGAAATGAGAAAGCAAGGATCTGAGTTGGGTTTTTTGCTCATGTATTTGAACTTTTCGAAGTAAGGGCAAGGAACAGTTCTGATCTGATATTTCAAATCTATGTTTCTCTGGTTAAATGATTGTGCAGGAACAAGGACGAAGACAGTATCTATGAAAGTTTTTTTCTTGTGATAATCCAATAATTTTATTTTTTTTTCCAAAAAACTCCTTATCTATTGGAACAGAATGGCCTTTACTTTTCCATTGAAATGCACATGTAGACTTCTGACTTGAAAAACTCCAAGACCTAGTGCTAGATATTTTTTTGCCTTGGTCTTTTGCCAGAAGAAACAGCTTTCTGCAAATAAGATAATTTTGGTGACTGAAGTGTAGTTCCTACTCCTTTAACCTCCTAGAAACTCAGAATTTCCTGCCTTGGAATATTTCATCTGTTTTCTTTCCTCCATTAAAATTCTTTAAAATAGCCTTTTTTCACTTTAGGTTCTACAAAGGTATCTAATGTAACAACAGTATAGCAACCATTGGATTACAAATTAACCTGAAGTTCTGTAGTTCATAGTGTTCCATTTACAAGTTTATAATACATTATAGGTTTTAGCATGCTAACTTATTTTTTTCCACTAAGTGCCTTCTTTAAATAAATGTTAATTCAAATTGTGAGAAGTCCTGGTATCATCTGCTAGTTTGTGCCTCTGGTAACTTCAGTCAAAATGGAAAATTGGTGCTGTAGATGCAAATCTATCCCGCTTTTTTACATTCAGGAGGATTTGGAATGTATTTTATGTGCTTCATTTAATGGCAATAATGTGCTTTGACCTAGAGAATTGCATACTTTAATAACGAGTCCTATTGATCTAATATTTATTTAGCTTATAGTTAGGATTATTTTTTTTAACCTTCCTGTCTATTTTTTTCTTGGAATACTGATTAATTTTTGGTGGTTATTTCTCCTTTGGCATGAGAAATACAATGTGCTTCCTTGTCACTGAATTTGACTGGGAAGATTCCAACAGTTAAGAGTGCTTGGTGTTCAATAGTTCAGATTTCTTATATAATATTCACTACCATTAAAATGAAATTTCTTCCTACTCTATTCCCTTGATTTTGACATACTTCTAGACTTAAAGTGGAAAATATATTGCTTACAAAAAATTTAAACCAAAATTTCATTTACACGTTATAATTTTAGGCACATGGGTCATCCTTCTCACATCAGTGGTGTTTCTTAAACGAATTAAAATTAAGGTGCATATATTCTTAGAAGGGTGATGCCTGGAAACATAGATCTCCAGCTGTATCTTTGGTCTTGTTAACTACCTTTACATGTGCTTACCTGTGCACTAAGAACTGCATGCAACAATGGCAACTTTGTGCTGATATACAACATACCTGTTGTAGCTGACTTGTTCATAAATAATTTTTTTCATAAAGTAAAAAGAGAGCTCTTGGCCTTTGATTTGTGCTAAGCTAGTACAAAATTCCCAGATCAAAATACATACAAAGCAACACTTCTTGTACTTCATCCTTAAGCAGCTTTCTCTTATTAAATTTCTTTTCCAACACAACTAGGGGTTTCTTTTTATTGGTAGAATGTGACCACTGGGTTCCCAAAAGAGAAAGGCTTGTTTCCATATTGCTTTCCAGACCAATCCCTTCACTGGGAAACAGGTTGCCTGCTTGCGACAATAAAATAATTTTGAGTTCATGTGAAAAAGCCATTTGCATCTTGGATGCATTTCGCAAAAATGTAGTTCATTGAGTAATAACCAGATTAAACGAGCCATTCTGCATGTTATAAGGCATGACATAATGGATTCAATTTTTTTTTAAATCATGATCTGCATCTTGTCTAATTGCTGTGTCAATTAGAATAGATGCAGCAAAACTGAAATACATTAATATGTTCGTTTAATAAGTACATGGAAGTAGCTGTCATTTTATTGGCAAAACCCTGTACTTTGGTGAGCTGCATTGACAACACAGTTCTCTCTCTAGATTGCTTACTTTTGTAAGCACACATTCAGCATATTCACTTTGTTTCAGTAGTCAGATGGATTTTTATACTGTCTAGATATGCAGCGTCACACAAATAACTTGGAGACAAGGAGAGCTGGGTGCTGAATACACCTCAATTGTGGCAGCTGACAGTGTTGGGAGACTGAGTGTCCCAGAGCTCAGCTCTGGCCCCTTGGCTCCTCCTGAGAGCACGAAAGAGATT
Source organism: Apus apus (assembly GCF_020740795.1). NCBI lineage: Eukaryota > Metazoa > Chordata > Aves > Apodiformes > Apodidae > Apus > Apus apus. The sequence goes on along the minus strand of NC_067282.1, from coordinate 92,617,829 downwards.
CATCTAGTGGTGGTTCCTGTTTAGCCAAAGAATCCACAGTTGAGTCAATAGCAATGGCCTGGAACCAAAGGTCAGCTCGAGGCCAAGCAATACCATCAAAACACTTTGGTCTCTCTCTCTTTGCCCCAGGGACTTTCTAGATGAAGGCAAGCAAAGCTGTTTCCGTGCTCTTCCCCTGTCTGTGGTCTGACTGATTGGGGTCCAAGGAATTTGAGGATATAAAACTTTGTTCCAAGAAAAGGTGGGTGAGATGCCGGGTGAGAATTGGCAAGGATATTAGTGTGCAAAGTTATGTTCCTGGTTCAGGTTAGACCACAGCGTGCTTTAAGGTTTCTACCTTCTTTACCTCCCTATGAGGGTATTGCCAGAGTATACCTGGAGCAAAATATAGTCCAAGTCTATAAACAAAAATAGGAGTGTAGATGTTTTAATAGGAGAACAAATATTTTAATGTGGGCAGTTACTAAGTTGTAGCCGATTCGTTCCCTGTAGTGAGAGCCTCTGGAATCTGATTGTTTCATTTTTTTAATGCTAACTGTTTACCCTGCCCACCTGTGGCTTTTCTGTTTTCCAGTGTAAGCTGAAGTGTTGTGCATTATCTTTAATTGTTCTTCTAGAAAAAGAACCAGGAGGGGGGGGGGGGAAGTATTGTTTGCTCATGTTGGTTTTCTTCTCTAATAATTGTGTCTGAACATCTGGAGAACATAAAATTTGCCTAAATATGGGTCAACATGACTGTGATGATTCAGGTTAAAGCACTGACTATTCGTTGTGGTGCCTTCTCCCCCTTTCAGATCTCTGATTTCAATGCAACAACCTTTGAATCACTCATGCTTTGTGCTACCATTTGGGTGATTCCTCAGCTTTGAGGGGAAAACTGGTACAGACCAATTGCCATTAGACGTTTACATCACAGAAAACAGCAGTATAACTTGTGTTAGCCATGACCACACATAATATTTTTTTTCAGGCTTAATTAAAGAGGTTTGGAGGTGGAACAGGATTAGCCACAGCCTTTGAGGAAGTCTTATGAGTTGATGTTGAAGCACTTTTGCAGGGTAGTGGAGAAAAAAAATCCCCTGCATTCCTCTGCCTTGTGGTGTATTTGATCTGTGAGCAAAACAAGGAATCTTATTTTACAGTTTGCTGTGTTATTTTTATGAAGGGCGTGATGTGTGCACCATTTGAGGTTATTTCTCTCTTTCTTAGGCTGTCAGTCTAACACCTTTTACAGGCATTAAATCCTCCTGTAAAATGTGGAATGCCAAGATATAGAGTATAATGTCCAGATACCTAGCACTGTCAGACAAGAACTACGAGGAGCTTGTGCTGTTCAGCTATTTTACCAACATTATTGTGTTCCTGCCCCTTACTTTATATTATATAAAATTTCCAAGAAAAAATAAGTTTGAGGGTTGCTTTTTTCTGCTAATCTCATTTTTCAGGCAATTTTTAATGTATTGCAAACAAAGTGAAATATTGTCCCAAGTTTGCTTATATTTTTTTTTTTTTCTTCTAATTGAATTCTGCTGTGCCACCATTTCTTCCTTTCTGAACCATGTCATAGTAGAATGTGAGTGATGAAAAGCCTTTTACAGAAAAAGCAGCAAGCAAAACTAATTTCTGTAGGAACAATCTACCTGCAGTTACTAATTCCTTTCATTCTCTCCTCACTGTTTCGGAGAGAATGTCTGCTCGCTGATCTTCCCCTGTGTCCTGTGGTATTTGCTCTCCACTACTCAATAGCATTATTTCTTTCTAAAGCCATGCTGCTCTGTTTCAATACTGAAGGAGAAAAAAAAATGGCACATGTTGCTTCATAGACTCTAAACTTTTTTCCAATGTTCTCTTCTTTCCCTTTAAATGACTTTAAGTGATAGAAAAACAGACCAACTTCTCTGACTTTTACACTGCTTACAGGCTTAAAGAAATAAGTAGTATCCATCCTTGAATAAGACTTGAAAGATAAAGCATTTTTATATACTTCTCTTTGACTGCATTTGAAAACTGGATGTCAACATCTCCATGCAAACTTAATAATAGATACGTATCATTTAGAAGAATTTTAATAAAGCCAACTCACCAAATGTATGGAAAACATCTGAGCACAGACCATTTGTATCAAACTTTTAGTGCCTTTGCACTCACAGAATAAGAGGTTCTTCAGCATACAAGCTCATAACATTTCCAGAAAAGTTCCACCCTTAAATTAGTGGGTTAGGAATTGAGCATTTTCAGCACAAGAATGTTTTACCAGCTCCACTAACGACACAATCTGCAAAGATTCTTCTTGATGCAGGGGGAAGACCAAAATTAAAAATACAAAGCCAATTTCTGCATAACCAACAAAGACAATAAACATGAAAGAACAAACGAATAAAGAAATATTTTATATATAATCAAAATGTTACTTAAGGGGAAAAAATTATGAAAGACATGATGACAGGCCAGAAATGTTAAACAACTGTGCCTCTTTATTGCCGAATAACTTAGAATAAACATGTTACTATTGAGAAGTTATAATTGTGAAATTTGTTACTGTTTAGCAGATAGATATTGTAAACTTCAGACCTACTTAATATAGAAAATTTCAGATTTTTATTTGTAGTTTTTGTGTGTATTCCTAAACATGTGGCCTATTTCAGGACAAAGTGCTAAAATATGTAACACATGAAGTTGTAACAAAATACATAGCTCTTGGTTATGTTGCAAAAGGTGTTTATTTCATTGTTTTCACACTCTGAAAAATGAAAACATATTACCCTGAAAGTGAGCCCTACACCCCTGTTCAGAATAAGCCTTTATACACAGACACACACACTCACATTAGTACATTGGGTGGATTTACTACTTCACAAATATTTATTTTAAAAGTTTATTGATATTTCTTATTGAAACAAATTTTTACTAAAGAAGGGGAGAAATTCCATTAAAAAAAAAAAAACAAAATAAAACCAACCAAACAAACAAAAAAAATGAGTTGACATTTTCCATGGTATTTACTTAAATAGCATAACCAGTAATGAAAGTTTCTTTTCCAGTCCACTTCAGAATAAACTGCTGCTTAAAAGGTAAAAATTTTGACCAGATGCATGTGATCTTATTTTTTAATTCAGTAACTGTAAAAAACAAACTTTTAGGTATACCTCATGGAATGTGAGCTTCAAATCAGCAAATTCAATATGTCCAGACCAAAACAGAATAATGTGTTGAACAACACTTTCCCTCCTAATAATTCTGATTCTTTGAAAGTTGGATCAGCTTCCTGTACAACATCCTGTCTTATCATATACGCACATGCATTTAGCTGGCTTCAAACTCTTGATTACTGGGTAATTTTGTCATACATTACATGTTCTTTCTATGCATAAAGTCTTCATACAACATGGAGATTAAGTTTTAAAACCTCTTTCCAGATCTCTAGCATGGAGATACCTAAAGAAGGAAGAAAAAGATTTGATTTAATGCTGATCAAAAAGATTGCAACTATGGTTATTTCATGTGATTATAAGGACAGAAGAAACACAACAACAAATGAACCACCCACCTAACAAATGTTGATACTGACTTTTTTTTACTATTCCTTGGAATGATACTTCAGGACAGGTTGTTATAGTCCAAACAGCACCTCAGTGCCCACGTTGCTTCAAGTCACATTCATGTACTCATTGCCTTCCCACTAATCATCAGGTAACATCTTTCAGCACAGTCCCCCACAGAAGTGTAATATCAGGGATGTGTTTCATGTAATTTCTAGACCCAGTGATGCATTTCTGCAGATGGAAACAAGGAAAAACCAGCAGCATATGTCACTAGCAAGCTCTTTAAAGACTTTCACCAACTAATTCGGGGGCACATAGGTATCTATAGGACACAGTTCAGCAAGTGCTATTTAAGCTGTAGAATATTCACAACCTACCTATTTTTGTGTCTGATATCTGAGTTTTAAGGTGCAAAAAAAGAGCTCTTGTCAGAATTCCAGAAAGTCCCTTAAAGCACTGCAAGAATAGTGCTTTAAGTGCTTTTTGAACAGTCTGGGCATTGTCAGCTGTTGGTTTGAACTCATCCGCAAGTGCTGTAATTTCTTTCTTCCTTGAACTACTGGTCAGGGAAACTGCTGGAATCTCTTATTCTACTCATACTCCCCCTCCTCTTCCTACAGTTCTAGTTGTCTGAATAGTGCATATAAAGATATCTTTGTTACTCTTTCTGAAAAAGGAACAGCTTCTTCAGTCTTTTAGTTCTCTGAGAATTCACCCACTTTGACTTTTTATTTGGCCCTTGCTATGAAGATCACCGACTTGGCAGCAGAACTAGAGTACATTGACCAAGGTATTTAAAGCTTTCTCATTTAGGCCAGTGGGTCAGAGCTCACAGTTCTCCATTTCGTTAGCAAAGAAAAGAAAAATACATAAATAAATAAATAAATAAAATCTTTTTTCATGCATGAAGCATACAAGAGCAAAAACTAGTAAAAGTTGCAAGAGTTATTAAAATCGCTATCCAACAGGGATACAAATGTAGTATATATGACAGCAACTTCATTGTTTCTGCAGCTGATAGAGCCTGAAGTTGTGTCTGTCCCCTCCTTGAAGTGTTCAGGGCCAGGTTGGCTGCGGCTTGTAGCAACCTGGTCTAGCGGTGACACTGCCCATGGCAGGGATTTGGAATCAGATGACCTTTAAGGTCCCTTCCAACATAACCCTACGAATCTATGATCTGTACTTTCTGATATGACCATAACTGTGAATGTGAAATGCTAGTTCCATGTCAGAGGCTGAGTACAATCTCCCTGCCACATCAATGCCTAACGGTTGCCACAACTATGTAGCAACCACTTATCTCTACACACTCATGGCTAAAATGACAGTTTATTTCTTGAAGCAGCACCTTCCATGAAGCACTTAAAGAAATATGCCAATTGGTTTCTGAACATAAATTTTTCCAAATCAGTAGAAAAACCTGACATGTCTATGTTTCCAAGATATATAGCATTATTATCATGGCCAGCTTTATCATGAACAAAAATTATCTTTGAGGGAGCCTTTCCAGAGGCCAAACATGGAGTATTTGAAAGACTGAAGCATCCATGTGTTGTATCAGTTAGAAACTAGTTCCAGTGTTTTATTCCTAAGCCTCTACCATGTCTGTTTTTCCATTCCACTGGCAGATCAACTTCATATTTCATGTCACGTGCACCCCATATGCACAATGATAATTTGTGTACCTTTCAGCTGACTTTATGGAGTGAACTCAGGAAAAGGCATCATAAAAGTAGGTGTTGGTATGCTGTGGCCAAGTGTTTTTCCTCAGAGAGGGCTATAGCTGTTCCTGCAGGCGCTAGAGTCTGATAAGAAGGGAGTTAAGATTAATTTTAGACTTAACTTACAGAAATTTGTTTTCCTCTACAGATTTTTTTTTTTTTGCTCAGCACTGAGCACTGTGTAGCTATTTTAGCACTTCACAGGCCTAAAATGATCTCTGTTGGGTTCTTTTTTAAGCGAAGCTGTCAGATACAAAAAACTTCTCAGGCTTCTCCATCTTGAACATGACTTTGATATGGACTTGGTGATTCAGATTCACAATTAGGTACAACAGTTAAACTTCTTCTACCAACAGGGAGGTGGTTTATGTCTCCTTTTTTAAAAATAAATAAGAGCTCAAATAGTCTCTGAATTTCTTTGCTGCTTTTTTTTTTCTTTTTGACAAGCGTATATATATTGCATGGTATAAAGGCTGAATATCAAGGATTCTTTACATCTCTCAGTAGTAACCATCTTGCAAAATACTCTGAGGTGATGCAACTGCAGGTTGCCGGACTCCTGAGCATCTCATACCACCAAGCATGATATTAGTGGTCTCCTGTTAGCCTTTATCCATAATTTTGATTTAAAAAAATAATCAACTACAAATGAATTAAAGGCAGCACAGGAATATACTTGTGTGTTGAGTCAATAAAAGTCCAAATTGAAAGAACTATAAATCTATGAAATATTTACTGGCATGTTAATGTTACCCCCCCTGTTTCCAAGCACACTTGGAGCATTTCCTGTGATGTTTTAATTAAATGTTTCTTCTTCTGCTTCTGCCATTTAGCCCAGGAGGCTGCTAAATCAATCAAAACATGAGGCTGTGAGGGGGAAGTGGCAATGTAAGGGCTTGCACCCTTTCACTGCAGCTCACATGTATGGAGGAGAATCTCCTGAAAACAAACATTTATCTACCTATGGAATAAAATGTCAGGGATCCATGAACTTCAGGAAGCTCTCTCACTTTATGCCACTTACCCCATCGACCTTTATGTAGGAACCCTTTTTCAGATGGGTTTTCACAATCAGGTTTAAATTTAAACTCATTTTTATTACCATTACCTTTTTTTTTTTTTTTTCCCAGAGCTTGTTAGTTTTGTTTTGTTGTTCTTAAGAAGAAAAGTAGGGTTTTTTCCTCCTCCATTGCATTTTATTTCAAACTGTGGTTTCCAGGGCCAGCAGCCAACTCAGGAATTGCCTCTTAGAATGTAAAACTGACTGGGATTTATGGAAGCAATAGAGGTGTGAGGCCTGCAAGCAAGGTCTAGTTGGGCCTGTGTTTATAACAGATGCCTTTGTCCTGCCTACTGGGGTAGTCAGTCATGTAAATGCCTGAGATTGTTGTGATGAGAAACTGGAGGTATGTAAGCACAGAGAAAAACAGAAAAAAATTGTAACTTTGGATATAACTTTTAAATGTGCAGATGGAACAGTTCTTTTAAAGCCCTTGAAATCTGTAAATGCCTCTGTTTTGTAGCTGGCTGGTGGACAGGATCCCTCTTTACACCAGGGCTTCTGGCAATCAGACCTTGCTCTAGAGGCAGAATGTCTCTGATACCTATTTTGAAAAGTCTTCCGTGCAATGTTTTGTTTTCCTGTGTGGCTCTCAGTTACTTGTACTTGCATAGGAGAGGCATAAGGGTTATACCAGTTGTGCTAAACAAGGACTAATCAAATCTACAGTGCTCCTAAACTGCTCTTTACTTTGACTGCATTTACAAATGCACTGAAGAGGTGGTGACGTAAGGAGATGGGCAAAATCCACCTTCTCTGTTTTGAAAGATGAAACTGTTTGACAGCATTTTAAGAAAGATCTTGACAGATCTCTAAGACAGTCATAGAGTTTGATGCCTGTCTACTCAGAGCCAAGGCCACAGCAGCTGCTGCTGTAGGATCACAGAGTTGTCACTTACTCCCTCTTTCTACCCACCTTTTTGTGCTGAATAGATTTCAAGACAGAAGTGGATTCAGACAGAGCTGACAGTATCCCAGTTAACTGCTCCTCTGCAAGCAGTTACAAGGGAAGAGAGGCAGACTGCTGCTGGGCTGACAGGCTGGTGGAGTTACTCAACATGATAAGCTCTGCCTCAGAAACAGCTCAGTGGAAAACAACAGATTTACACTAAGGGTAAAAAAAAATCAGGATGAAAATACTTTTTCCTTGTTAGTTCACAGCTCAGGCTCATGCTTATGCTTCAAACCCTGACATTTCATACTTCTTTTCACACTGTCAGCTCTTTATAGCTCAGAGCAAGTCATGATGCAACTATGGTTTTAAGCCGTGTCTTCCTTATGATGGCAACTGCATGAATCTGACATTGTCCTCTTTTCCTAGATAGGATGAATCGAGACAGGTTGGACACAGTGATAAACAGAGAACTGCCTCATTATAAATGGCAGCATGTATGTAGCCAGGGCATCCAAGACTATATTAGTAGAAGCTCAGCACTTAGTGTTTCTTTTTCAATACTTGTGGTTTAACTTATAACTTACTTATATTTTTTCTTGTAAATCACACTTTGAATTTATTACAGCTTTGGTTTCCAGTATATGTTTAACAATATTTTAAAATAAGACAACACTGATGTAGCCCTTCCGTACCCTCTACTGCTCTTTGAAAACAAGCCTGACCTTAATTGGAGTGATGTAAACAGCTGTGTGCCCTCAGACTGCTGTGCCACTACAGTTAGCCTGTGTCACACTCAGCGGTGTGACATGGACCCAAAGACAAATTTATATACACTCATTTCAAGCTTGACAAGGAAGCTGAGGTTCTGGTCTTGGTAGGAGGTATCTTTATATAAATAAGATGTTTGCATTGTGGGTTTCCAATGAAAACAAAGTGACAGAAAACTTTCTGAATCTAGCTGAGGTTTGAAGTTTGTTTGCAAAGTGTTACTTGCTGTAATTTTAAAGTTGGGGGGAAAAAAAAATAAAAAAAAATACATAATTCCAGGGGAGAAAAGGCAAACAAAAATCGGCAACAAAAAGAGCAGAGTCAATAAGGCACTGGGTCTGCCCATCCATTCACATTCCTACAGCTTTGCTGTCTGAGCCTCCATCTTCAGGCAGTTCTCTCTTCCCTATTGAAGTGCTATTGTAACTTTCCCTTAAAACTGTTTACATTAACTCTTGTCTTTTACTTATAAGTTTAACTGTCCTTCTTGAAATCAGCTTCCTTTTTCTTCATTGTTGGTTTTTTGTTTGTTTTTTTGTTGTTGGTTTTTTTTTTAATCTGTCCTGTCGAATCCTTCTCATCCACTTGTCTCCTTAACCTTCCTACCTTCATGTGTTCTTACTTTTGCATGACTGGTACTTGTATAATAAAAAACATGCTACATAGCTGTTAAGATGCCTGTTGCCCTGGCTAGTAACACAGCTGAAAGTGTAGTCCCAAATAGGACAGGAAAAAACACGTCAAAATTGTGCTGCCATTTTTTCCTAGGAAAAAATTCATCCTGAGATGAAGTTCCCTGTTTTGTGGAATAAGAAGGGCTCTGCAGATGCAATGAGGTTTGTGGTTTATCCATACCTAGGTATCTGAGAGATGCAACAGTTTTGAAAACAAATTGTTTAGAGTATGGATGGAATTGTTTGAAAAGAAAGGTCTGAACAGTAGCCCCGTCTGTAAATATTTATGGGTACGACATTTAAATAGGATTGGGTTTAGAGCAAATTAGAAAGGTCACAATGCAGCTTAGTAGATCAAAAGCTCAATTTCCTCCCAAAAAAATGATAACAAAGAAAATTCAGTCCAAGGTTCTGGTACGTACTGTTATTATTTAAAATCCATCTTGGAGTGTAAGCATAAAAGTGTAAAAAATGGAGCTGTCCTTTCACACAGTGAGAAGAGTAAGATTTATTGTAGCTAAGAGAGTCCCAGGAAGGATGAAACCCTTGGTAGCAGTGCATAGTGTCCTTAAAACTTGCTGATACTAGAGCCTGGATCACAAACTGCTCTGTCTGGTGACAAATGTACCCCCCAGCAAATAAATCGGTACGGAACTATTACAGCTGGTTATTCTTCCTGAGGATATTTATATAAGGCTTATCTACAAGACTCTTCCTTTTCATATATACTTGGATTTTCAACACACCTGCATCCTTTAAATTAAGCACATGACCAGTTCTCCTACTGATTATCATCATACCCTTGTGTTTGAGTTACTTTCAAAGCAAGGCTGACTCTGTCTCCACCTCTATGCCTTAATTTCTTTAAACTTCAAATTCTCATGTATATTCAATCCATGTCACGGAATCATAGGATGGGAACCTCGGAGATCATCTGTTTCCAACCCTCCTACCATGGGCAGGGACTAGGTCCCACTAAACCAGGTTGCTCAAAGTTCCATCCAACTTGGCCTTGAACACTGCCACAAAAGGTTCCTCAGAGTCAGTATTGAGACTGACACTGTTTAACATTTTTATAGAGGCCTTCCAGTACCTGAAGGGGCCTACAGGAAAGCTGGAGAAAGACTTTTTACAAGGCCATGTAGAGACAGAACACGGGGTGTGGTTCCAAGCTGTAAGAATCACAGAATCTTAGGGATTGGAAGGGACCTCAAAAGATCATCTAGTCCAACCCCCCTGCCAGAGCGGGATCACTTAGAGCACATCACACAGGAACGTGTCCAGGTGGGTTTTGAATGTCTCCAGTGAAGGAGACTCCACAACATCTATGGGCAGCCTGTTCCAGTGCTCTGTCACAATCACAGTGAAAAAGTTTTTCCTTATGTTTACCTGGACCCTCTTATGCTCCAGCTGGCACCCATTGCCCCCTGTCCTATCACTGGACATCACTGAAAAAAGCCTGGTTCCACCCTCCTGACACTTTCCCTTTACATGTTTATAAACATGAATGAGGTTGCCCCTCAGTCTCCTCCAAGCTAAAGAGACCCAGCTGCCTTAGCCTTTCCTCATAAGGGAGATGTTCCACTCCTTTGAATCATCTCTGTAGCTCTGCACTGGAATTTTAAGCGATTCTCTGACATTCCTGAACCAAGGGCTCAGAACTGGACACAATATTCCAGCTGCAACCTCACCAAGGCAGAATAGAGGAGAACTTCTTTTGACTTACTTACCACACCCTTTCTAATACACCCCAGGATGCCACTGGCCTTCTTGGCTACAAGGGCACATTGCTGGCTCATGGTCATCCTCCTGTCTACCAGGACCCCCAGGTCCCTTTCTCCTACACTGCTCTCCAGCAGGTCAGCCCCCAACCTGTACTGGTACATGGGGTTATTCTTTCCCAGATACAAGACTCTGCACTTGCCCTTGTAGAATTTCATTTAATTTCTCCCCGCCCAACTCTCCAGCCTGTCTAGGTCTCACTGAATGGCAGCACAGCCTTCTGGTGTGTCAGCCACTCCTCCCAGTTTGGTGTCACCAGCAAACTTGCTGAGGGTACATTCTGTTTCCTCATCCAGATTGCTGATGAACATATTGAATAGCACTGGCCCCAGTACTGACCCCTGAGGGACTCCACTAGGTACAGGCATCCGAATAGACTGTCCCACTGACTTCTTTCCTTCAACCAGTTCACAGTCCACCTCACTACCTGATCATCCAGGCCATACTTCCTCAATTTAGCAGAGAGGATGTAGGGGGAGATGGTGTTAAATTCTTTACTGAAATAATGATATACCACATCCACTGCTCTATCATCATCTATCCACCTGGTTATGTCCTCATAAAAGGCTATCAGGTTGGTTAAACATGACTACCCCTTGGTAAAACCATGTTGACAGCTCCTAAGGACCCTCTTATCCTTGCTATGAAACAGTGCCAAGGATAAGTTTTTCCATCACCTTTTCAGGGATGGAGGTGAGGCTGAGCAAGTCTATAGTTACCCAGGTCTTCCTTCTTGCCCTTTTTGAAGACAGGAGTGACATTAACTTTCTTCTAGTCCTCAGAGACCTCTCCTGTTCCCCCTGACTCACCAAAGTTGATGCAGAGTGGCTTAGCAATGACTTCTGCCAGCTCTCTCAGCACCCACGGGTACATCTCATCAGGACCCATGGATTTATGGATGTCTAGATTGCTTAACTAATCCCTAACCCAGTCCTCACCAACCAAGGCAAACTCCTCCTTTATCATGACTTCTTCTAGCAGTCCAGGGCTCCTGAGGACAGACTCCAGCTGTAAAGACAAAGAAGGAACTCAGTAACTCTGCCTTCTTTGTATCTTCTGTCACCAGAGCACCCACCTCATTCAGCAGCAGGCCTATATTGCCTCTGGTATTTTGTCTGTAAAAAAGCCCTTCCTGTTGTCCTTGGCCTCTCTTGCAAGGTTTAATTCCAAGGAGGCCTTAGCTTTCCTAGTTGTCTCCCTGCATGTCTGGTAACAGTCTTTTATTCCTCCCAAGTGGCCAGCCACTCCTTCCATGATCTGTAGACTGTCTTCTTCCACTTGAGTATGCCCAGCAGTTGCCTCTTTAACCCTGCAGGTCTCCTGGCTCGCTTTCTTGAATTCATACCTGTTGGGATGCTCTGACCTTGAGCTTGGAAGAAGTGGTCCTTGAATGTTAACCCTCTATTTTGGGCCCCTTCATCTTTTAGTATCCTGTCCCATGAGATTTCCCCCAGCAATTGCCTGAAAAAGCACTGGATGAACCTCCTGGACCATGAATAGCCAGTAGAGTAGGCCTTCCAGGAAATATCTGGGGAGTTAAAATCCCCATGAAAAACAGGGCCTGTAATTGTGAGACTGCTTTCAGCTGCCTGTAGAAGGCCTCATCAACTTCTTTAACCTGATCAGGTGGCCTGTAATAGACACTCGCAACAGTATCACCCATGTTAGTCCGCCCCTTAATTCACACCTCCAAACTCTCAATTCATTCCTCTCCCTGGGCAGAACTCAATAGATTCTAGTTGCTCTCTCATGTAAAGAGTAACTCCACCACTTCACCTTGTTGACCTGTCTTTCCTGAAAAGAACATAGCCAACCATCACCACATTCCAGGTATAGGAGCTGTCACACCATGTCTCTGTAACTGCCAGAAGATCATTACCTCGCAGATCTCTAACTCCTCCTGTTTATTCCCCATGCTGCATCCATTGGTGTTCAGGCATTTCAGGGAGCAAGCTGAGCACACTGATTACACCCTAGGGGGGTGGGAGGCCTTCTGGTCTTCATTAATACTAGAACACTGGACCACAAGTGTAACCCCAACTACAACCCCATTCCAGTCTAGTTTAAAGCTTTATGAACGAGCCCTGCTAATTCTTATCCTACCGCCCTTTCCCCCCTGCCAGATATGCCTTTCCCACGTATTACTGTCAGGCCTCGTGTCTTATAAAACCAGCCATGATCAAAGAACCCAAAGCCCTGCCTGTAGCACCAGTCTCTGAGCCAGGTATTTACAGACTGAATCCTTCTATTCCACCACATGTCATTGCCTGTAACTGGAAGGAAGAGGGAAGAGAAAATAACTTGCACCCTAGACTCTTTCACCAACTCTCCTAAGGCCTTGAAGTCTCTCTTCATTCTCCTCAGACTACAAGATGCAGCTTCCTCTCCATCTGTCTGGAAGATCAGTAGTGGGTAATAGTCTGAAGACTGCACCAGCTTGGGGAGTTTCCTCCTGATATCCCTGATTAGGGCTTCAGGAAGACTACAGACTTTCCCATGATGAGGGTCAACCCTGCATATGGGGCCCTCTGTTCACTCTAGGAGTGAGTCTCCAACAACTACAACTCTTCTCTTCTTCCTTATGGAAGAGGTTGTTATATGGCTGAAAGGCCCATGTGACCATGCTAAGACCTCTGGTATAAGTTGCCTATTAACCACATCCACATCAGACTGGCTGTTGTCCAGCAGAACCTCATATCTGTTCTGGATAGAACCTTCATCTCCATCCTTGTTCATCTGGCCCTTAGTTCCCAGAGCCCCATACCTGTTGTGTATTGGCAACTAGGAAGATGAGAAAAGCTGAGAAGGGATTCATCTGCTTCTCTGGGAAGAGACCTGTTTCCATTCCCCCCACCTCTTACATCCCCTTCTTTTTCCAGGTCGAAAGAGGGACAAGAGCTTCTTGCGGAGCCTGCACCTGCTGCTCTTCCCTTAGGGAAAGTAGAGCCTGGCTCCACCAGCCTATCTCTCTTTCACACTCTCTTACAGTTCTTAGTCTTTCAATTTCCTCTTTCAGCTCAGCCAACATGCTGAGCAGATCATTCACCTGTTCACATCTAATGCAGGTGTTGTGTCCCACACCCTCTGTTACAAGTGCCAGGCTCCAGCACTCTCTGCAGCCAGGGGCCTGGACACCCACGTTTGCGTGGGAACTCTGTCTGGGTTCCCACATTTCTTTTGACAACAGCCTTTGGGCAGGTTGTGACCATAGCTGGGCCTGCGAGTGACTAACTGGGCCAACTGCTGGGACACACCCAGATGACTCACCACACCCTCTTTGTTCCACCTTGATTGATGCTCAGGGATCCCACCTGGGCTGTTTAAACTCCTGGGGCATTTAAATAACCCACTGAGGCTGTGGCTTCACCCACACCTCTCCTGCATCTCTCATGATATCAGCAGGCTTGGTGAAGGGGGTTTGCTCCACTTACAGAATCACCAAGGCTGGAAAAGACCTTTGAGATCATCAAGTCCAGCCTCAACTCACCACATATATCCTGTATTCAGGGGAAAAAAAACCAACAAACTCTGAATGTCAAGTTCTGCTGGTTTGCCAAACTGTGCCAGGAAGGGTTTGGCACAAATGGCTGCTTGCAGTGCTCTGATCCAGAAGGTAGATCTAGATTAGATACTAGAAAGAAGTTCTTCACTATGAAGGTAGTGAGACACTGGAACAAGTTGCCCAGGATATTCAGAGAATATACTGTTTATTTTGCAGAAAGTATCACGTATTTTCATGCGTTAAAGTCAGCAGAGCTCCTTCAAAATTTCTCTCAATCTGGACTAGTTGCTTTCTTCATCTAGTGCTTTCTTTATACTTTTAATGTAGGCTCATGTGAGTCCTGCTAAAAGTGTACAGTGCTTTTAAAGCCACTGTGCTCAGTCTCATTTACATTAATACAGGCTCCAACTTACAAATTGATTGAGTCAGAAATACAGCTCTTGACAAGTGCTGAATGCATCTTACAGCTAACAACATTTGTTAAATGTGTTTTCTCATTAAGTTCAATTTGGGTGTTATAAGAAGCTCCCTTGGAGATACTAGCTATTTTCATCTTGTACCATCAGTAAAGAGTATAATAGTCTTAATTGAACCATGGTGAGCTGAAAATGAGCAAAACTTCTAATGTCTTGACTAGGTTTTCCCAGGGACATGAGATCTTGTGTAAAATTAAAGCTATTTGATAAATGTCACATTTTAAACATACTGTTTGTTTCCTTGCTTCTGTTCTATTCAGGTCAAAGGAAGGAGGAAAATTAATGAAAAGAGCAGGGAATTTTTGTTCTGTACTTAACAATCAACTCCAGGATCTAGGAACATATAGAAATCAATCAGGCATCATAGGTTGGGAGTGTTTTGCATGTTTTTCTGTAGCTACCTATAAGTCCTATTGTTTTCCTCCTCCAGCCAGCTCTGGACCACCATGATGCTGCCCACAGAGCTTTGGCTGTGCCTGGTTCCCTGTCCTGCTCACCCACAAGAGAAACTCGACTGCTGTATGGCGTGGCTTGGTATGTTCATTCTCACCATGGGTGTTAGGCCAAGAAGGACATGACAATCCCCTCAGCTAGGGCACTGAAGGATGAGACAGAAGGAGCAGGAAAAATATGGAGAACAACAGTCTATGGTGCATGACCTATAGTTCCACCATTCATTTTGTATCGTGTAAAATAAACAGCACTTTTTTCTTTTGGCCTCGGTCTCCCCTATTTGTGCTTCTCCCATCCAGCATAGTTATAGCAGATACTACTTCCTATCTCATCTACTGCCTACAGTGAGTGCACTGCTTTGCACAAAGCTTGTTTATTTATAAATCATTTGATAGTCCCTCTTTGAAAGTTCATTAAGAACTATACACAGCATGTTAAAACTTATGAGAAATTAAGTTCCATGCAATGCTTCCTGAAAGGTTCTGGCACTGAGCCTGTGTTTCAGGAAAGAGTTAACAGGGAATACACAAAGCAAAAGAGCATACATAAAGCTGTCCCCACCTTTCCCTTTGCAGTAACAAAAAACAGATTCATTAAGGGGAAACTTGAGAAAGCCATTAAAAAATGAGTCTTTTGTAACGTATCAGTACTTTATGTATCATATTCTGCAGGTCTCACTGTGCGATCCTCCACTCAACAGTTTTTTATACTATACTGAGGATGTAAAAGGTCCATCTGGATTCCCTCCAGTTTTTCTTTCTACCTTATTCAGCCTGTTACTTCAGTCTTTGCTAAGCTGCTGTAACATGCCCTAAAATGTCATTAAAAAGACTTTCATCTACTACACTAAAAAAACTAATAGAATAGTTTGTAATACAAATGGTGCCACTGACAGACATTTGCTGAGGCAAAATCACGCAGCTCAATTTAGAAGTTGTAAATTGTTACAGGACTATAAACTCCTATTCCATTACTGTTGTGCCACACTTAAGTGGGGGAATAAAACCCTACCCAACCCTCATTTTTTAGAGCAGCTACCTGAATTTCCCTCTTTATAAAAGTGCAACCACAGATGACCATGGTGCTTCTATAGCTGCTTCTTCTACCTGTGACACTTAGAACTCTAGATGAAAATCCAGCTCCTCGGTTCTTCACTTGAACTGTAGATTACTGAGTGAGATTTAATATTTTCGCTTTCATATGTTAGTACCTCTTACGAAAACAGACTGGCAAAATTGTAATTTGGTAGAGACTTAGCTATTACTAATGACTTCCAGATTATTTTCCCTTACTAAATAATGTTCTTCCTTTGAGACATCAGAATCTGTCTTTCACAGGAGACAGGAAAGCCAAGTTCTAGCATAGCAGAGCAGAAAGGCAACTCCAAAGGAGAAGAAATAATTCACTACAGTTCTTCAGGCCAGTATGTCAGGGGATTGGGCCAAGAATATAGCCATTTTATGCCTTCATTGATGCCTCCACGGATACCTACTAGGGTGTGTGGAAAATACACACCTACCTTTTTTGCAATTTTTAGTTAAAAAGAAGCTGAGAAAGAGGAATTTTTTTCACCTCCTTGCATGTTTTTATATGCCAAAGGCATGCTCAACACCTCCCAAGTTTTGTGGGTGACCTGCATAAATTATTGTCTGTCCTTTGGATCTCTTTCAGTTGAGTTGCATCCATTTCCTGTTGGAAGTCTTTTTGCCTCATGGCTCAGTCTTCTTTCTGAGGCTGAAGACCAGAATGGAGCAATCATCTCTGTGCATCCTCAAATATGAATCTTTTACAAAATAATATCTCATTATAATTCAGTTTGTGTTCTTATACTTTTCTGTTCTCAGTCTTTCCCACTGTGTACATGGCAATAACATATTTCATAGAATCATAGAATCATAGAATTGTAGAAATATAGAATGGTTTGTGTTGGAAGGGACTTTAAAGACCATCTAGTTCCAACCCGCTGCTTGGGCAGAGGCATCTCACACTAGATCAGGTTGCTCCAAACCCCATCCAACCTGGCCTCGAACACTTCCAGGGATGAGGCATCCACAACTTCCCTGGGCAATCTGTGCCAGTGTCTCACCACCCTCACACTGAAGAATTTCTTCCTAATGTCTAACCTAAATCTACCCTCGTCCAGTTTTAATCCATTAGCCCTTGTCCTCTCACTACAAGCCCTCGTAAGAAGTCCCTCCTGTAGGCCCCTTCAGATACTGGAAGACTGCTGAGAGGTCTCCCTGGAGCCTTCTCTTCTCCAGGCTGAACAACCCCAACCCTCTCAGCCTGTCTTCCTATTTGTTTAGCACAAAGTAATACTGCTCAGCAATAAGAAGATAAAAATTAATAGGCTTTCATATTTTGCACAAGGTCCAACCTGGAACAAGAAAAGCTTAGTATTACCTAAGATTCAGTATGTTCAAGCTGCATTTTGCATAACCAAGGAGCAAGCAGTTGAGGGTGAAGTGAGGTCTCTGTGCATATTGTGCATGCTATACGATTTCAGCTAAGAGAGAGAGCTGTTTAGTATGCTTATGAGAAGAAGAAAAAAAAAAAAACAAACAACAATTAACCAGTCTGAGATAAAATTAATTCAGCAACAACCAAACAGGCACAGATACTGTAGGTTTTATATCAGTAGCAGTCTCCAAAAATCCCGCTTGATATTTGACTCCTATCCCTCTTTATGGTTCCACACAGATAATGTTAACTTTGAAAGCAGGGTAAGAGAATAAGAAGGAAAGGTGCATGTTATTGCCAGGAGAAATGGTTCTCTTTAAAATGAGGAGGGGAAAGCATTCAGTGTGTATATTTTTCAAGCAGTAAGTTTTGCAGATTCATAAAAATTAATTTGATGAAAAGTGCAGTCACTTGTAAATGAAATAATAATATTCATTAAAATTCAAGTCCAACATTCAAGAGGGCTTGTCTGCAGGATTTCTTGTTCACTGGTCCTGCAGTCTTTACTGTAGGACCACTTATTCTATTTGAAAAGTAACCTGAAATTGAGCATTAGCTCTGCTTTTCCAACAAAGAAAAAACACACAAGAGACAATGAGTCAGTTCACCAATTCACAGCTGATGACTGAGATCAGGAAGATGAACACTGGGCAAGTGCACAGATGATGGTGCTTCTGAAAATCTTGATCATTCAGTAGATCTTTCATTTTTTCATTTATTTCCATTTTTTGTTGCCCAATTTAGAATCTGTAGAGTAACCTGAAGTCATTTATGGCTAAGGGTATGCCTACTTAGGCTGAAAACTGTTCACTGAGCTGGGTGGCAGAAACTAACTTATGTATTCAGAAAGACATATATTAGCTTCATAGAAACTTGCCCCTAAGGCCAGGCCTCTAGAGTATGACTGCTTGAAGTTGCAGTATTCACTCTTGAAAATGCTTATGTGAGTTAGACGCCTTTCAACACCTTTCTTCATCCATTAATACAGAATATCCTGTGAGGCAGAAATTGTTAGCAAGAGCAGCAGTACAATAATTCATCAAGATGTCCTCTGACTGCAGGAAATAAAAAATCTGTAGCCTGGTACTAGAACTGTGAAAGCAATTGCTTTACACTTAGAAAACAACAGAAACCTTCTTAGAGGTGCCCTATAAGCCAAAAATGAAAGAATGCAAGAAATTTGTATCCCTTTTTTAAGATAAATAAGAAAAACAGAAAATAACAACAACTTTAAAAGACATGAAGTATAATCTAGCCCTTTATAGCAAAATATAATATTAAACAACATTTTGACATAAAGTTTCTACATGAGGATATATTTATTAGCAAGTATCTAGTGATATGTGGTGTAGTACAGAACAGCTTCTGAAATATAATTATTGGATTACTGAGAAAGTAAAAAGTCAAGGGTCTTAGGAGTGGTTTACTCCTTTATTTTTTCCTTCCTTTCTTTCTTTCTTCCTTTCTTTCTTTCTTTCTTTCTTTCTTTCTTTCTTTCTTTCTTTCTTTCTTTCTTTCTTTCTTTCTTTCTTTCTTTCTTTCTTTCTTTCTTTCTTTCTTTCTTTCTTTCTTTCTTTCTTTCTTTCTTTCTTCCTTCCTTCCTTCCTTCCTTCCTTCCTTCCTTCCTTCCTTCCTTCCTTCCTTCCTTCCTTCCTTCCTTCCTTCCTTCCTTCCTTCCTTCCTTCCTTCCTTCCTTCCTTCCTTCCTTCCTTTCTTCCTTTCTTTCTTTCTTTCTTTCTTCCTTTCTTTCCTTTCTTTCCCACTTTCTCTCTGTCTCTCTGTCTCTCTGTCTCTGTCTCTCTGTCTCTTTCTTTCTCTCTTTCTTTCTATCTCTCTTGTTCTTTATCTCTCTCTTTCTCTGTTTCTTTTTCTCTCTCTCTTTCCCTCTTTCCCTTCTTTCCTTCTTCTTCCTTTAAAGACAAAAACAAGTCGTGAGTCTTATAGCGCAGAAAAAAACAGAAAGCTACACAAGTTGGCCTGTCTAGACACAACCATGAGGAACACTAAAGCCTTACCTCTCCTTCAGGAAAGAGGGAGAGAGGGTGTGTGTGTGTGTGTGCGTGTGCACAATAATAACAGTTAGTGTCAGCCAAGAAATGTCAAAAGCAAATTGCACATACCAGGAGTCCATCTGGAGAGGACCAGCCAGTATATTTATAGCTGTCCCTAAAGCACATTTCAGCACAGCATCTGGCTGCGGCAAATACCAGTGAAGTCAGGGTTTCTGACTGGCAAAGCATGCTGGCTACAGCATGGAGAGGGCTTCTTCAAACCAATCAGCCTTAATTTCACAGGAAGACTTTAGGACACTGACCACATTTAAAGTTTCATTTTCAAGACCCACAGGGAAAAAACTTACAGTCACCTTCTACCAGCTGCTTAAAAACCACCCTATTGAGCAGGTGTTTAAAACTTGGTTGTGATGTCATGAAGTATGAACATTAACCATGCTTAAATAGAAGTGTCTTCTCAAGATGGTTTTCCAGGCTCTGTTTAAGTGACAGAGCCTGCAGAGCCTGCCACTGGACCTCAGAGGCATGTCTTTTGTGGAGTTGCCTTTGAATCACCAGTCAATTTTTTGTAATCTCTCCTCTGTTTAGCTTATGCTTAGAAAAGAGTGTATAACTCCATTAAGAAAATCACTGTGGCTTGGACAAAATTATCTTCAGTGGGTAGCAGCCCTCCTGTTATAAATATTTTTTAAATCCTTTTCAAAATGAGTATTTTCCACTCTTCAACACCTCTTTGCCCTTGTGTACTGGACCAAAAAAACAAAGTAAAAATTGTACTGGTTGTCCTGGATGTTTTACTCAAAATGTCCTCATGTTCATCCAGTGTGTGTTTATATATGGATATCAATTTATGAGATGGGGTTACTAAGAGGATAGTAGTTGTGGAAGTCCATTAAGATATTGAACCATGCAAAAGCATTATAACATCACTAAAGTATTACATCTGATGCAGTAAAGACAGACGGGCCAGATTTGCTTGTGAGTTTTCCAAAGTCATTATATTTGCATTTATTGATGCAGTAATTAAGTACTTTGTGCTTTCTAAACTACTTCCTCTGGCATTATAAGGTTAACTAAGGAATAATAAAATGAAAAGAATATCACTTATTATGTAACCCTGTACTATAATATTTAAAGCTAGCTGTCAGAGGGTATTTCAGTAAGTGTTACCATCGTGGGAGACACTGAAACTGTCAAAACTGAACAAATCTAACTCTTCCTAAAACTACGGGATATGAGCCATTACCATGCTGTGCACTGCACCAAAGATGATGAAACCATGGGAACGCTTCAGCAAAAAAGTCATAGAAGGGGAAAGGAAGCTATATTAATTTCTTTTTCAGGCAGCCTGCACAGGTTTTGGAAAACTGTAGACAGAAGTAAGTGTGTGGTTTTACTGTTGATGATCTCTTTAAATAAGGTTTGGCATTAGTATCATCTAAGATTGCCCAGTGAAGTGAGAATGAGAACAGCGTTTCTAGGGACGCTGCGGCCACATGAGCTGACTTGCTTGGTGATGTTGCGTTGGTTAATGACACTTTCAGTCATGATGGCAGGAAACAGAAACATTTCTGGCTTGTTCAGATGAGCTGTAGGTTATGAAACACACCTCCAGAAATGATGGCACTGTGCTGTGCATTATTAAGTAGCGGACACCTCATCAAAGGGCTAGTAAATAATCTCCACTGGGAACACAGCATTAGAAGGAACACTTACTCCTTTGACTCTTCCATCAGATCTGTAACAGTATCAGAAGTGTGGATACTACTCTCAAC
Source organism: Apus apus (assembly GCF_020740795.1). Lineage (NCBI taxonomy): Eukaryota > Metazoa > Chordata > Aves > Apodiformes > Apodidae > Apus > Apus apus. The sequence continues at coordinate 92,596,709 of NC_067282.1, read as the reverse complement.
AGGGGCTTCTGTAAATTCACTTGCAATTAGGTTTATTGCCTAACTTAAACTTCTGAAAGGCAGGCAGCTAGTCAAAGCCAGAGGGTAGTTCACCACATCTCAAATGTATCTACCTTAGTTGCCATGAGTCGTAACTCAGTTGAGTTACATTGGTCTAAAACCAGCATCAGAGATGAGAATTTGGGTAAAAATTCTGAGTGCGAGAACTGAGACCTGAAACATATCAGTTGCTAAGACATGCACAGCCAAGGCTCAGGACAACAAAGTGATACATGCCTCAGAGAGGCTTTTGACTGCTTGTGTCACAGCAGTGAGCAAGGACACTTTGTACAGATGCAAGAGAAGAGTAGGAAACTATGGCAGACCGAAGCAAGGTGACTGCTCCAGCTGTCCTATTTTGCAGGCATGCAGTGAATAAACTGATGCACTAATACATACAGAAGACAGATGACTCTGGGCCTACAGCTCTCAGACCTGCCCTCTGAAATGAAAAAAAAAAAATAAAAATAGAATGAGCCTGTAATAGCATATGACCCAATGTACTTCACTCTGTAGATATCAGGCACAAGAAGTGATACAAAGCTGCTTTTTCCTCAGCTTTCTTAAAGTTCCTAACTACAGCTAGTCAATGGCTTTGTGTAACTCTGCAACCCTGTGTTGTACAATCTATAAAACCATTTTTAATTTTAAACCAGAACTGTTCACGTGCAAAACTCTGTAACAGAAGGAAGAAAGTAGACATTTCCTTTGTATCCTTTATGTGAGGTTTACATTACAATTTTGTGTACATACCAGGACTTAGTTCAGCAGAGCTCTTTTTCTCACACACATTCATGCAACAAGATGCTATTGTTTTAATGTAAATTTTCCTTCCTTTAGAAGCTTTTTTTCTGGATGGAGGGTATGATTGTCACCATGTACACATCGTTAGACAAGCTCTGGAAAGCTATAAGATACTGCTGCCTGTACATCTACAAATATAAATATATCTATAAATATAAACACAACTTCCTCATATAACTGTCTCTTTCAGCTTAAGTTATGAGAAACTTCTCTTCTTATGGCACAGCCTAGCCACAGGGACACCCTTCCATGGGGCTGATCCTTCACATAAGGAGGATCTATTTCAGGTAGCACACTAAAGCTGAAATTCTTGTTGTAGGAATTATTTTTTTCCTACTACAAGGTTTACATTTACTTTGCCATTTAGAGAGTAAAATTGTTTCTCATTAGTGTTCTTCTAATATCTTCCCAAATATACTGAACCACTGTTAGGAGAGACAAGATGGTTAACTTTAGGCCATGTGGAACCCACTCAGTAAAAACAGCTGGCCTGAGTTGCTTTTTAAGGTGTTTCAGATCCTACATGTGAGGCAGTTTGAAGTACTGATCCACAGGTACAGCTTCAGCTTCCTTACTTCCTTTTTGGCATGGCTTTGCTTTAAGTACACAGTAATAAAATGCTCCAGATTTGACTGCATGAATTGCTGGCAAATCAAATGGTAAGGTTATAATCAAGTGGCTGGCTGTATTAAGCTAATGCAATGTCCATTGAGTGTTATGCTTAGAAAGCAGGTTTTAAAAGTAGGGGAGAAAATAAATGTACTCATCACACTCCCAGGGTGTAACTCAATAGTCTTGGAGTTACTTTACTAAATATATTTAAAAGAAGTCATATTTTTTACAAAAGTTGCCGTTTTCATGAAACAATTTGCATTTCATAGCAAATCCATGTATTTGATAAGAAAACTTTCAAGATCATCAACAGAAAAAACACCACCCCTCAAATATAACTTACTAATGGTTAAAATAGGTAGACTATTAGAGTATTTGGTGAATAAATTCTACTCTAGGAGGCTCTCCTTCCATTTTTCATTTCCTTCCCTCTCAACACCAACACCTTTTTTAACCCAAAGAAGAGGAGAATATTGGGAATAAAATGCTTACGGTGTTTCCACTAAATATTCTCTATATTTTTCTTATACTTCATATGTCAACCCTTTAACTCTAGATTCTTTTGTTTCGTGTTATGTTTTGTTTTGTTGTGCTTTCCACAGCAACTTCTGTGTCTAAGAATTGGGAGGTCTGTTTTTCTTTCCACCACAAAATCTTGTGATCAGAAAATGGGATCAAACAATATAGTCTGACAATATAATCACTGTCTCCAGTGATTAATTATGGTATTTCTTTTAACACATCAGTGTCTGTTCAGGCTCCTTAGTCCTGAAGACTGTTTTACCACTCCTTAAATTTTAACCTGTAGTTAATTAAGTACTCCTACGAGAGACCATGAAAATTAGTCTCTATGGTGAGATAAAACTGAAACCTGTTCTGAGTTTCAAAGTTACCAAGGAATCAAGAAGACAGAAATTGCTTTTGAGGAACCATTTCCTTACTCTTTCACAGGAAACAGGTTTTTTTACAAAATACTTGCAAATTTTACTCACTTGATATTAATCAAACCTTTTCACAAAAGTCTTTTTCATGCATTTATGGATTGGTTGTTGTTTTTTTTACTGCAACTTCTAGTGGGAAGAAAAAAGACAAGAATAAGTTTTCCTCCAAACTTTTCACAAAGTTTTTATTAATATCATTACATTTATTAAAATGTTTGTGTACATTTTTAACTAAAATTAAACAATATCTTGCAGAAAAAAATTGTGGTAATGGATTCAGTTCAAAACTAACAGAAAGAAAAGTACTTTAACATATTTTGTTAGCATCTCTAATTTTGTGCACACTTCCAAATGTTGCATTGGCTCCAGTTAGGCACTGGTACATTATCTCAGCCTTACATAATACGTGTGTTTCTTTTCCAAAGGGGTCTTGAATTAGTCTTGCGGTTTGGGATTATTGATAAAGGAATAGTACTTATTTTGAGCAACAGCTGGGGCTCAGTGCTGTTGATAAAAAGTCTTTTTATAAGGGTAATGTAGAATTTATTTGGAGGTTGGGTTCGTTTTTTCTTTTCATTTTAACTGCTTCTTATCCAGCTTCTTTAGTGATAAAACTTAGTCCATTCTCAATCCCAGAAAAGCGTACATTTGTCCAGGCTTTTTTTCTCTGCTGAGCAGCATGGAACAGCTGCTGGGGAATTTTAACCCAGAATAAAAGTGGCTTATAATCTTTTCCACTCCCTACTCCTCCCAAGAAGAATTGTTTTGCTATGAAAGTACACTAATTATTCTGAAGTAAAGTAACATATATTCTATGATATAGTGTTCCCGTGGGGATGGGGGTATGCTGAAGGTATTACTGAAGAATACTGCTACAGCTACTCCACTTAGTTTTCTTACTCATTTGCTTTGGAAATAAATCCTTTCCCCCTTCCTTTTAGAGAAGAAAATTTTTATGAGCGGGTGAAGAGGGAGGAAATGGAGGGTGTCCATTTTAACAAGAAGTCTGGCAGTTTTGTGAGTTATCTCTCATAAAAGTGGGATATTTTATTTTCTCAAGATATATCAGCTCCTTGTGATAAAGTGCAAGACCGAGGAAATTAGTTGACCAGGTAAACTCTTGGTCCAGAGAGCAAGATGAAACATTTTGCTCTGTTAATCTTCAACACGTCTCAAATTATATGAATAGTTAAGGAAGCAATGGAGATGACTCATGCAAAGCTGCCATACAGTATACTGAGTAGTCTGAGGAAAAGGATTCCTAACATCTCATGAAAAAGTATCTTCTCTTTGGCCATGGTATCTCCTGAAGTGGATCATGCTGGTCTGTGCTCACTGCAACAATCGAGAGTGTTGTAAGACATTGCATTTCAGCTGAAATCATCAGAGGGGCTACACTAAGTTGTTGGGATCATGAAAGTTTCCTAAATGTGTTTTTTGGGAAAAAAAAAAGAAATAACTATATGTAGATGGCACATGGCATCTTGCTCAGATATTGGAGAAGATAGGTTTCCTCCTTCACACCTGCAAAATATGGACAAAAAAACACCTTACTGGATCATATTTTGTGGGAATACACTAAACTGGGAGAATCTACTGTGCTAGCAGAAGGTTTCCTAAAGATTTCTCACATTGCTTTTATTCTTTTTCTTCTCTCTTCCAAACTTTAAAATTTTTCCAATGATGTGAGAAAATGTTGGAACTATGTACAAGGTTATAATACAAATTGAATAAGGATTTTGACCCAATGTTTGTGTTAAATTCCGCTCCTGAAATCTGTCTGATTCTGGTAGTTTGCTGATATGTGTTTTCCACTAACTCCAGTCACTCTAAAACAAGCTGTCAGTATGAAATTGTGGAAGAGGTATCACAAAACCTCTTATGAACATCAGTGCAAAATATTTCCATTTACTACTTTATTTTCACTATTCCATACCCCGATGCTGCTCTGAAAGATTGGAATAAACCTCATAAATGGCATAACGGATGGAGCTTGAAGCAGCCTACTCCAGTGGGAGATGTCCCTGCCTATGGCAGGAGGGTTGGAACTAGGTGATCTTTAAGGTCCCTTCCAGTCTAAACTATTCTGTGATTCTGTGATCATAGTTTTTACTGACAAAACTGTTAAGCTTAAAAGATACAAATCCTGCAGAATACTTGATCCCACTGAAGACTTCACAGATCCCCTGCATAGGCTGACATGAGGCCAGTGCCTTTGGCTTGCAATGCAAACTGGTGGCAAGTAGTGGATACATCCTCTGAACTGTGTAGAAGAATAATGCAAAAAAAAAAAAATATTAATGTGTGATAGCATAAATAAATTGAATGAGGGCTCAGATGACTGAGGGGAAAATACCAACTGATTGGGATTTTTTAATACATCAGGGTTTTTATTGTAAAGAAACTGTGGGATGTGTCATTAATAGGGCTATAAGTCAAAGTCTCTTTCAATTTGAGAATGTGATTTTTAGGTGTTGTCTGTCTGATTTTTCCAGGACTCATCTTCCAGCTCTTGTGCCATGACAGCACTAAAAGGTTTGGTGATGCCAGCACCACAAGATGGTGCTGATGGCTGTCTGTCTGGACATATTATTTGGCTGTTATAGAGATCAGGCCTGAGGACTTCTTATGCAGTCAAGCATGCAAACTATGCATACTCAAGAAGAGATTGGCCAGAGGCCTTTAATACCTATGAGGCCTTGAGTACCTGAGCACTGAGAAGAAGTTGCCAGGCAGAATTTGGAAGGAGAACTGTAACCTGTAATTTGATGAGTCTAGAAAATCATTGGCTCAAACTCAGGTAAGAAGCAGTAAGATACAATAAAGCCTCTCAGAGCATGAAGTCTGATTACTCCCATTTGGAGGTGGATTTGCTCATGCTGTTCTGATTCTACTCGCTCCAAACATTTGTTTCTTTCTGTTCTCCCCAGCCTTCCATAAGCTGGATTAAAGTCTAGTATGATTGATACATGCAAAAGGTTTAATTCATCAAGCAGCAGATCGGGGTCAGAAGGAATTTCCATTAAAAGCAAACTAGAAATAACCTGAGGAAGCCTAGAGGAGGAGCTGAGGGGGAAGGAAGAGGGGGCTGAAAAGCAAAATATTTCTCCAGAGCATTTGGAATGGATAATTCTCCTTTTCATACTATAAGCAAACCACTCTGACATTACAATTTGGATTACATTATTCCAGTATAGCTGCTGAAGTACTCCGGTATTCTTTCCTAAGACATGTAATGCAGCAGAGAGAGGCCATAATTTCAGGACTCATTTTGCTGAGTGAAAGAAAACATCAGGACACCAAACTGCAAGAAAAATTAAGAAAGGAGGCACCTATGTTTTATTCATTTCCAGAGGAAGTATAAAGCTCCAACCACTCCCTTTAACAGAGGGCAAAGGGCAGAAGGATTTTCTTTGCTTTATTTTTAGATAATTGCTTTCATGGGTTTGCTTTAAATGGTTTTTTGTGATGCTTCACAGCTCAGTAATTTACAAATACCCCTTTAGCCAGGTAAGTCTTAAATAAAGATACAGCCTTTAATTGCAATGTTATTATATGGCACAATCATCTGAAAGAGCAATGCAGTATCCCTTTGAAACTCACTCATTGCTTTAATTTCCTTCACAGAAACTGTGCCTTAGACATACGTGGAGTGAAATATGCTAAGCTGACCTAAATTAACAAAACACTATTGACTGACAATGTCAATGTAGTGTGCACTAGAACAGAAATCAGCCATCAAATATTATTAAAACATTGTCAGCACTCTTTTCAATTCTCCATAGCCACCTTTACACCAGTTTCATGGCCAGCTTCAGCAAACCAGTCAAGGAGAGGACTTCCCAGTATCGTGGTCTAATGTGGTCATTGTGGTTTAGTATCTGAACATGCAGGGGAGCACACTTCAGAATATAGCCTATTGAGAACAAAGGGGCTCTGTTAAGGCCCCTAAGTGAAAGAAAACTGTGAAGTTCTTGACATGGTTCATTTTAAATCATAACCAAACCATCAAGAATACCTTTTTTTCTATTGTCTTTTCCATTGTTTTTGGAGGAATTTCAACCAGGGTGTTTCCTGGATACTTCAGGGACCAGTCTTTCCTGGGATGTCTATTCTGTACGGCACAATACATGGCAAGCACTTTGTATGAATGGCCTTTTGCATCTATAGCATGTGGAAGCAGAGGTCAGAGACAAGTTAGTACTTGTTTTATATTGTAATTTCTGTTACCACCATCTGCTGTACATTTAAGAAATACTTACAATTATTCTCTCTTACCACCAGGCATTTTCTGGCAGAGTGAAATGTTTGGCCTGTAGAAGAACTGTACAGGGAGAGTTTTAAACACATTCTGAGATTCAACTAGTGCTACAAAATCTGAAATTACTTTGGTACTACATGTTTATCCCAAGTAGAAAACTAGGGTTGGGGGCAGGCAGGGAAAGAAATTCTGAATAAATGGATTTGGAGCTTCAAAGATGATCATTACTGGTTTTAATATGTCTGCAGAAAGAATTTAAATAAACAGAAATGTAGTAAAAGTAAGAATTGAAAAAGATGCAATACATTAAAACCAAGCTGTATTGAACATTGGCTGTTTTCTCTCAAAAATGCAATAAATCAGTAGCTGATGAAACCAAAAAGCTCAGTTTACAAATCAGACTAAGCAGTCAGTACAAATTTGTTGCTTTTGGATTACAAGTTGTCACGCAACATTTGTAATCAAAAGAAGCAAAAGAAAACGTGATGCTTGTAACCAGGAAGGAGATGAATTAATTGCTAGATATGTTGATGCATCTTCAGTGACAGTAATCATTGCTGACACACAGGTATCAGGTCACAGCTGTTATTTTTTTCCCAGTATTTCTACTCACATACACACTTTTGTTTTTAAAATTAAGAACTCCTTTCTGGCAAAGTAAACACTGATGAGAAGAAGCATAATGTTTCATTTTAAAGTCTGATAGGAAGCCAGTTTAGGGACATGACTGCAGCACAGTAATGTTGTGAACTTGGAGACCTCAGCTGTGGAATGAATCAATTTGGATTCCTCAGCCCCCTACTCAGCACAAGGGAAGGGTGGGACTTCATTGCTTCACTTTCAGCATCCCTGGCAAGGAGCTCCTGGAGCAGCCTTTCTCTTGGCTCTGGGGGAAAGGCCCTAGCAGCGTTAGCCTTCTGAGAGGAGGAGCAGTGCTCATCAAAATGCATAAACTAAAATAATCCAGTTAATGTGAAGCAGGGCTGGTGCAAAGTGGAGAGATGATCACTGGCACAAACAGTTGGTCATACATACAAGGTGACATTGAGTGTCTCTTGATGGAAGTTTTCAAGGGGATTGCAGTCCTACGCTTTGCTTTCATAGTCAATAGGTGTGATATTGTTTAATGTCCTTGCTTATATCTGTAAACAGGGAGATAGCTGTGTAATTAGAGACCAGTGTTAATTTTTTTGTGTGTTTGTTTAGCTCAAAACGAAGGGGAGTGAATGAGGAAATAAGCTTATGTTAATATTATATTAAGTTTAACCTTTTTCCACTAAGAGATCAGCAGACGTAAACAAATGAGTTCTGCCTGAAGTGAAATTCAGTAGGCGACTATTAGCAAATTCAGTTTTTCCCATTGGGTTGTAACTTCTGTTATGGAAATTGAGAACACAAATGCATAACTACTCGGGAAGTCATGAATCTGATTTCAGTCTGTATGATTTATTAAGAGCTGGAAATTGAAACTATTCTGCTGACTAGCTTATTTTGATTGGGGGTGTGAAATTCCTTCCCTGGGTTTTAAAAGTATTTGAAAAATGAAAGGTAGGGAAAGCATAACTCAAGCTTTGGGGTTGCCGGGAGAGTAGCTCACTCAACTGTGATTCTGCAACAACTAAATTAGTTTCCATATCAAAAGCACCAAGTGAATTACCTTTTAAAATCAGTTCAATGTGCAAGAGAATGGCATGTCACTGTCCGGAGCTTTGTGACATTATCACAGGAGTCTGAGGAAAAACTCTTAGTACAAGGCAACTTTTAGGTTTTACTTAGTCAATAAACTATGTGAGAACAATATTGCTAGGAAATAATTATGACCACTGTAAAGTACCATGAAGGAGGATTTGGAGGAAAATTGAACCCTGATATTTGGGCAAGAACCAGATCCTGTAACCCAAGTTACAGAACTGGCTTATGGACTGAAGATTAGCTTGATGATGCAGTAAGTCCCTGTGAACTTCCCTCTAAAAAAAAGATGGCCATCTCTGTATCCCAGGAGCTCAGCAGGCACTTGCAAAACAGCAAAACCAGTAATTGTGCTGAAGTTGTGAAAGCAGAAAAAGCTGCTAAAAAAAACCTTAATATTAAAAGCAAAGAGATAGACATGTTTTTTGATTCCTTTTTTTCAGAAACTGTTGCAGAAATTATTTTAAACTGATTTATGGGAGTTCACTGATGCAAGCTACAACAGGAAGATAAACATGGGCTTTAGGAGTATTATTGTTTCTTCACCTTGCCTCAAGTATTCTGCCAGTTGAAAGCTCCTCTCCTTGAACACGATAGTCCTTGGTTCTTTCAGCTCTAAAACTATAAAGCTGGATTCTGCTAGTGAAGTAGTACTCTGAAAAAAAACAAAACCAAAACAGCACAGGTAACATTTTTTACATATACATAATATTACATCAAATAATCCAGATCAAAATAGATGCAAGAAAATCAGCACATACATGTCAAATGTTACAGTAAGTCTGGTGGCTCAGAAGTGAAATAGAATACTTTACCTTTTGCTTCCACATTTACACGTGTTCCAAGATATTTGTATCAGCAGATGTAAAAGAAAATGAATCTTGTTTTTATTAATATACTGATTACAGCAAAACCAGCATTTATTTCTGTTAGTGCATAGAGACCCATGCTGACAGCATTATATCCTGCCATGCTAGGGAGCTGCCCAAGCACTTACTGGAAGTCCATGAAAGAATTACTTGGAAACATGTGGTTGGGGTTATGTGGCTTTTGACCACAGCTTGTTTCAGAGAATGGAGGGAAGGCTAGAACTCCTTTAATTTGTTTGTCCTGTAACAACCAAATTCACTTCAGGAGATGTGCTGCTTCAAGTGCATTGGTAAGCCTAAACCAGCTTAATTTGCTTGTACAGAGAAACTCAAGCCCAACGCTGACTCTGCCGACTTAGCAAACTAACCTGGGGCTAGATGGAAACGGGTTGGACAAAGCGGAGGACTGGTATCTACAGTTATCAGAGGAAAGCTGAGGAGGCTTGACTTCAGTCTTTAACATTTAACTAGGTTGCAGGCTGACCTGTTGAAATCCCCAGAGTGCTCACAGCAGTGAAGTTAAGGCTTTGCATCAGTGTTTCCAGGAATGGCACCTGAGCTATATACCCAGTGTCATGGAAGAAATAGGTAGCAGTGTTGTGAATTGAACCCAGATTTCCTGAACATCCATCCACTCAGTCCCTCAACCAGATGACTAGGCCTCCTCCTTCAGAAGGAAAATGTTGCTTTAAAATAAACCCATAATTCCATGTTGTTTAGCATGATATAAAGAATATTTTGAAAATTTGTTGAATCACAATTTTTTTCTTGTGGACATTTTTATGGCAGGTTCTACCAACAGAAAGCATCTTTAACCCTACAGTTATGAGATTTAGATCAAACACAGAAAGAAGTAACATTGCTTGAAACTTTTTCACTAGCAGCTAGAGAGAAATGGCTTGCAACTCTCTATCTTCCTGAAGATCTTCATGCAAGCAAGCTACCAGATATGCTGAATAAACACAAGAAAATATTTGAAAGATAAAATATTTCAAACACTAGCAGATTAAACACTTATTGTGAAAAAAGAGAAAGCTTTAGGAATTCAAATTTAAAAAATAATTAAAAAATAAATCCAGTTTGTTGTAACACAATTAAATTATTGCCTTGGAACAATCTATTTTCTTTCTGAGAATATTTTCAAGCAGTTGTTTTTAAGCAATTTTCCTCTTATGAATAATCAGTCTTTTGAAGCATGACTCCAGTGTAAGGTCAAAGTTGTTTTTTGTATTCTTGAAGCAGCTGAATTTCTCTCTGCTTATGTAATACAGATGTCAAGCTGCTTGAAATGCTTGTGCACTTTTGTGACTGCTAAGAAGCAAGCACTCTCTGCAGCATTTGATTTTGTTAATTTGAAATTTCATGTCTCATTTAAAATTAATTTTGAAGTCTCACCAAGCTCATGCTTGTGCAAAAACTGCCTTTCTCACAAACAAAATGCAGCAATTGCTAAGCTTTTAGCAATGAGGTTTTGTCAGGGTTTAACTGTGTTGACAGTGGAGAAAAAAAGTAATTAAATTTCTAGAGAGCAAACTCCAGGCAATTTTGACTCTTACCTGAAATACCATGGAATCTGACAGGAAATTGAAAGTTCATTTTTGTCTTGTGAAACGCAGGTAGCTCAGATCTGAGGGAACAAACTTTTTATTCCCACTGAGCCTGTGTAGGTTTTGTACCACTGAGTTTATATAAGTTTTGTCTTTTAAAAGACGTCATTGTAATAATTATTACAAGATTAGGAGTAACAGGAATAGTGTACTGCATGTTTCAGCTGGGGTGGCTGGGAGAGGAGGGTCAGATATACAGGCTGTGTCAACTGATTTTGTGTAAAATTTGGAGTTTGCCTGTAATAGACCAAGACCAAACTTACAGAACAACTTCAGAGGTGGGCTTGTACAGCCTGTGTATGCTCGTGCAATGCAATGTCTACATGACCAAAAGACCTAATCTAAGATAACCATTGCTATTGTTAGGGGTCCAGGCAAATTGTTTTGTAATGGTGATTAGACTGCTTCCAGTCACGCAGGGCTATTCAATATATCACATGAAATTACTGGTTCAGATTTTCACTAGCACAAGGATCTTTGCACAGTTGTCTGCTGTTCTATGTAGATAACTTAAATTTTGCAGTAAGACAGTAAGTATTTTTCACCCTCTTCACAAATAATAGAAGTCCAGAAAAACAGAAGTTTTCCAGAATCAGCTAGATATCATTAGTTAGAGTTGTGAATAGGAAACCAGAGCTTTCAGACAAACAAACAAAAAAGTTCCTGATTTTTCATGGCTAGAATATGAAGTGTGTTTTGTGAACCTTACATCCGCATTAACAGCATCTTCTCCTATTTTGATGGCAAAAATTTAATCTAAACAATGTAATTGTAAATTACAGATTCTCAAGAGAACTTAAGTCACCTTTTGCTAGAGATCTGCACATCTAATCTCATGAACAATGAGAGACTTTTGAGGTCCTTTGGTAATCTGTTTTATTCCTCCATCTCATCCTCCTCTTAGCATGAGTTTGACAGAAAACTAAGAAATTTGAATTGAAAACTGCAGCTGCTGGATTTCTCAGTGTTGTAATTGGGGTGGTTCCCGTCCTCTTTTCAGATCAAAATGCAACTTCAATGGTACACAAAACCTTCCTTTTAATTCAGGAAGTAATGCATCAGAAGAGTTTAATTTAACCACACAGAATCTTTTTCAGCAAGGTGTACACTGACAAAAAATGTCTACATTTGGTAGGTGAATTGGAATTAAATGAGAATATCTTGAATCAAATATCACTACTTTGGATAATTTTTCATTTTCTCTAAAGAACATTTATTTGGAAATAATATTTCCTCATAAAACAAGCTTGTCTATCATAGAATCACAGAATGGTTTGGGTCGAAAGGGACACCTAGATCCATCCTCCTTCCACGGGCAGGAACACCTCCTGCTAGACCAGGTTGCTCAAAGCTCTATCTAACCAGGTCTCAAACACTTCCAAGGAGGGGGCATCCACAGCTTCTGTGGGCAACCTGTCCCTGTGTCTCACCACCCTCACAATGAAAAATTTCCTCCTAATGTCTAATCTAAACCTCTCCTCTTCCAGTTTTAAGCCATTAGCCCTTGTCCTATCAACACAAGTCCTTGTAAAAAGTCCCTCTCAACTTTTGTGTGGGCCCCTTCAGCTGCTGAAAGGCACTATAAGGCCTCCCCTGAGCCTTCTCTTCTCCAGGCTGAACAACCCCAACTCTCTCAGCCTGTCTTCATAGGAGAGGTGCCCTCCTCTGGACACACTTCAATAGCTTCATATCCCTCCTGTGTTGGCATCTCCAACTCCATCTGGAGTCTCACAACAGCAGAGTAGAGGAGAATCATCTCCCTTGACCTGCGGGCCGTGCTTTGTTTGATGCAGCCCAGGACATGGTTGGCTTCCTGGGCTGCAAGCACACATTGCTGACTCATGCTGAACTTCTCATAGACCATTGCCCCCAATTCCTTCTCCTCAGTGCTGTTTTCAATACAACATCCACGCACCCTGTATTTGTGCTTGGGATTGCCCCAACCCAAGTGCAGAACCTTGCACTTGGCCTTGTTGAATTTCATGCAGTTGCATGAGCCCACCTCTTGAGTCTCTCAAGGTCCCTCTGAATGGCCTCCCTCATGTCAAGTGTGTCCACGTCACCACAGACTTTGGCATCATCAGCAGACATGCTGAGGGTGCACTCAATTCCACTGTCCATGTCACCAACAAAGATGTTAAACAGCACTGATCTGAGTATTGATCTTTGAGGAATGCCACTCATCGCTGTTCTCCATTTGGACATTGAGCCATTGACCATTATTCTTTGAGTATGGCCTTCCAGTCACTTTCTTATCCATCGAATGGTCCATCCATCTAACCTATGTTGTTCCAGTTTACATACCACATACATACCACAATATTATGCAGGACAGTGTTGAACACTTTCCATGTAGGTGGTGCTCTCCCTTTGTCCAAAAACACAGTGACCCCATCATAAAAAGCTATCAGATTTGTTAGGCAGGATTTGCCCTTGATGAAGCCATGCTTGTTGACACCAGCAATCTCCACATTTCCCATGTGCCTTAGCAGAGCCTTTGGGAAGATCTGCTCTGTGATCTTGCTGGGCACAGAGATGTGACTGACTGGCCTGTAGTTCCCTACGTCTTTCTTTTTCCCTTTTTGAAAATGGGGATAATTTTTCCCCTTTTCCTGTCAGTGGGAACTTCACAAGACTGCCATGACTTCTCAAATATGATGGACAGTGGCTTTGCAACTTCATCCACCAATTCCTTCAGAAGCCACCAAAGTCTGTTCTCTTGAAATCGTGGGCAGTGAACTTGCTTCGCACTTTCCTCTCTGCCCTGAGGATCCTGAATTCTACCATCTTGTGGTCACTGCAGCCAATTTTCCCATTAAGTTTCACATCATCCACTAGCCTATCCTTTTTGCTAAGAAAAAAGTTCTATCACAAGTTTGCAGCTCTAACAGGAAAGATGTATTTGTATAAGAGCTTAAAGCTCATTTCTTAGATGATGTACAGAAGGCAGCATTTGTCCACCATGAGAAGTCCAAAGAGAAAGAATCTGCCACAGCTGAAAGTAGATTTCAGACTGTAGAAGGAAAATAATTTCAAGAATAGAAAATTGACCCAGCAGGGGCAATGACAGAATTACAGAGGAAACAAATTCAGAACTTGAGATAAAAAAAATAAAATAAAACTGAATTAAATTAAAGATAAAAGACAGGGACTTATTTCTGGATATTCTGAAGTACTATCTAGAAAGACAGGGAGAGAATCAGAATGGAAATACAAAAAGGAGGTGTGACAGTAACACTACCTTCATTTAGACCTTGAAATGAGATGGGCTGAGATTTAAGAGTTTGAATTCCATATATCTCCAATATAAGGAACATTAAAATTGTCTGCCTGGGTAGTTGAATAAATAAGACTAAATATAGCCTGAAGTATCTCTAAAAAAGGATCTTTGGAAGAGTGTGACTGTGACAAAGAAACATTTATCCTATCAGCACTAATAGGCTGATGATGTAAACTGTTTAATGGTATTTAGTGCCTATGTTCTTTGCACCTATGGAGGGAAATAGCAGAACAGACTAAATTAAGTTGGACAATCAGGAAAAAAAATGATGAAAACTAAGGTCATAGAAATGAAAAAGAACATGTGCTCAAGAGATTTAAAGGCAACAGAAATTACAATTTAGATGCTTATTTGGGAATTTTTGGGTTTAAGAAAGCCGTTTGGCTGTTATGAAATGAGAAAGCCAATTTTGATGTTGCCAGAAACAAGAACAGAGAGAGAAGAAAATTTAGGAGGGTAAAATGGAGGACGATATTTGAGTCAAACATTTAATTAAAAGAAAAGAACTGGGAGGGGAATGGAAACAAAGAGAGGAGAGCGTTTTTCTCTTCAAAGAAAACAAAACGTTATACAATATAAAGGAATTTTAAATAAATATGCTGAAGAAAGGCCAAAACATTAAAGGGAACTTATGTTCCCATATTTATGAGATTATACCATGAGCACAATTTGAGCAGGGATGTTTCCCACTAAACCCAGAACTTTAAATGCTCTTCAAAATGCTTTCCAGTGCTTTACATTTCCTGTAATGGAAGTATTATCCTTCATTAAAGCCCAGCCAGACTGACAATATTTTCCATCATCCTCTATTTTCTACTAGGTCTATATTATAATTTAACAACATTCTTCGTCTTCATTTTCCAATCAGTCCTGAAGAACTCTACCAATTTTCCCTTCTATGTTTTCATCAGTATGGAAAAGACTTCTTTTCTCTGTGTAGAGTCCAAACCCAGAATACTTGCCAAAAACTCAAAGAAGTAGAAAAAGAGGAGGTAAAGAATAGATATGACTGTTCTGTGCTTTTCCTGCCCCCTCAAGTCAAAATGACAATAGAAACATATGTGTTTCTGAAGTTTTTCCTTAAATGTCTCGGGCTGTGCTTATCATGTATTCTGTTACTGGTCATTAATCCTACTAAAGTACCATCTCATAAGCTCCAGCATGAGTGCTTATGAGTTCATCTGAATTCCACATTGACTTAAGTTCAAAGAGGTGCTTGCTTTGAAAAACTCCCTTCTCCAGACAGTATTAAGGAAACTAGAGCCAGAAAGGAAGATTAAATTAACAGTGACAGACTCCCAAGAATTACTGTATTTGTGATGCCTCACAAAATCAGACCTATGCTTCATCTACATTAATTCTGGCTTTCTTTGATCAGAAAGTATTACAATCAGCATTCATGTTCTTCAGTAAACTGCCACTCTTTATGGCACTTTGGCTGCTTAATACTGTAAGTCATGAGCACTGATGTTTCTGTTTTCTTCGCCATTCACAGAAGATGTGTAGCACATGAGAACCACTCTCTCAGCTCTAACAGGCTCCAGAATATGACACACAAGTGTTAAATTACTCTGGCTGCTATAGTGACTCCCTGACATAAGTGTCTAGTTTGTATCTCTGTTTTTGGCATGAAGTAAAGTAGCAGTTCTGAATTAAGTTCATTATACCATCAATAGAGTTGCCTTTTGAGGGCCTTCACAGGAAAACTCTGCTTACTTTAGTTCAGGTACCTGTTGTAGGACAATTGACCTAAATTAATAGGTGGCAGATTCAAACCCAATTCAAACAAACCACAGCAAAACAAAGCAAAAATAAACCACAAAATATTATATTTCTTCATATACTATCTAGCTGAGCTGTGAAATCCTTTGTGGATCTTAGAGTTTAAATGGATTCAGAAAACAACTGAGTAAAAGTCCTAAAATAAAAAGCCCACTGAAGGTCATTAAACATAAGAACTACAGTGAAGTGTTAGGTGACATCTCAGCTACAAATCACTGGAGACTGAAATAAAGTCTTTCCCTGAGAAGAAGTATCTCTAGGCTCCCCTTCTTTTGTTCTTTCTTACACACTGGTCAGAATAAAATAAAGAATTTTGGACAAAGCATTGCTGTCATCTGGGAATTTCACCAAATTATGAAAATTTACATGAGGGAAAAATGTCTATATCATGTCAACTTCACCCTTTCCCATCCTCTACTACATTTTATAATTGGCTGATTTCACAATGTTCAATTTTCTAATACAGTTCCTTTAAAGTAATACACAACTTTTTTGGTAACATTTAGAGATAATGAACTAAAAATCATATGGCTTTTTTTCTTTCTAGGTTGGTATTTAAATGAGCTTTCTAGGGATGTGAGCACCAAGCAGAACTGTACCATCTGCTACTCTGACCAGCTCTCCTTTTAGCTCTCCAGTTTGCTCCCTTGCTCTTATTGCTATCAAATGCCCCAAAACAAGCTAAGTGGGTGCAAGTGCGCAATATGGTATGAAACCATAAGTGGCATAATAAGAGAGAAATGTAATACCAGCTTAGAAGAGAAGGAGTTGGTACAAATAGACTCTCCCACTCCAGCTTTCATTTCTCTCTTTCTTTCAGTGTGTCTGTAGCTAAAGCTTGAAGTAAGAGCAGAATTCACCTCTGTTGGATATCCCCTTCACTTCTTTCATAAATTAGTTCAACTGTTTTATATATCATTCACACAGTTAATTGCAGACATTTCCAAGACTTTTCTAGTCACTTGTGTTTGTGTATTTTCTACAGCTTTTACTCAGTTGTTTTTTTTTTGTAGCGAGACAAAAAAGGTTAATTAATATTAGAAAGCATATTCCAGGAACTACAAAGAGGCTACAGCATGACTTACGTTACAAGAAAACTTGTGTGATGCTACAGAATTTTTATAAGTTGACATATATAAAAAGTGTTTCTCCTTTTGTCATCTAGAGAGTTAACATGATTAAAGTTGGAGTTTTTGGTGTGTTTTTTTTTTGTTTTTTCTTGCATGCCTTTTCACTATTGAATCTGCATGAAATTCTCTTTATGTCTTTCCAAAAAATAATGTGAGCTTTTTTAACCCAATCTTTTTTTATTGTCTGGAATGTGTTTTCATTTTCTAAGTGCTTTTCAAGGTTGCAATTCTTTAACTCGGAAAGTTTTGGTTACAAATACAAATCTCAAGAAATGAACCGAGTGAGAAGAGTAAGGGTCCACATAAGGCACGTCCTTTTGAAATCTGAGATCTTTCTAGCCCATTTCCTTCTAGATGCTGTTTTTGAATCCTATAATGTGAACTTCTTCCCTTTGGCAAAGTCATACCGATAAATGATGTCACTGAAATGAAACTCCAGCATGTGAGCATGGAATTTCTATTACTGCCCCCTTTAACGTAAAGGATTTTCTGCAGCAGAGCCAGAAATGGACCCACACACAGTCGAGGGGAAAGTTGAAGTTGTATTTTCTGAATTTTCTCCCATGAGAAGTTTTGTGCATGAAATTTTGTGATCAAATGCCAAACGGAGAATCCGAGTAAAAATGTTGATAAGCTGGCTTTTAGCACACACAGTTCTCCCTCCTTGCTTGAAGCACTGCCTGGGAGAACATAAATTGTGGGAACTGTCCAGGAAGAAACAGGGAATCCTCACTGCAAGGCTGAGGCACACCTTGCTGCACTGCTGTTAGGCACAGCCACTCTGATCTCAGCTGTCCATGGCTTCCTCCCGCAAATCCTCTCAGCAGAGAAGAAATATGTGATTGTACTCCTATCTGCACTTATCTACACATATCCAGTCCACAGTTTAGGATATTCATTTTTGGCACTGGTGAAGATGGGTTTTCAGACAGAGATGATGGACAGGTATCTGGGGAAGCAGAAGGCCTTAACCTACAGCTTTTTTGAATTGCTGATTTCAGGCCAGGGTCTTGAGCTTTTTGATCCTTCCCTGTAAGTTCCCATCCAGCCTACCAAGGCAGTAACTGAAGAAGCATTTTTGCCGAAGTGTTTGGACAACAAACTTCCTTGTGGTACTTGGAAACCTTGTTGTCGAAGACAGAACTGAAATTCAAAAATCTGTTAGAGAAACAAGGAAAGAAATCTCCAAGCTTGCCAGTTAATATGATCCCACTGAAGCAAAGTTGAGCCCCACAGCCGCTGGGGTAAGAGGTGAGATTAAACCAAGAACAGTGCCCTGAGGTCAAACTGAAGAGAATATTCAGCCACCCTCCTAGTAGAGTGTTGTCTGAACATGTCCAGTACTTTATAATACTGAACACACCATGTATTTTAAAAGGATACCATATAGCTTAAGTGTATACATTCAAATGTGTGCTGCTCTTTTTATCTTTGCAGAGTTTTGAAGACCAGTATTAACTGTATTTCAGTAATGAATGTAGACATAGCTAATCAATCCATTATGCAGTAAGCTTGGCATTAAAAATCTTTAGTGTGCCAGTTCAATTTTGGCAGTTAATTTTCCCTTTTGCAATTTCTTTTCAAGCTAGCTCTCCAGATATACAAGTTCCCCAAACGCTGCTTCCGGTGTAAATTATCAGCTTTTCCACATTTAGGCACTGGAGATCAAGATTTGCAAAACAGCCCTGCATAAAAAAAAAAATAAATAAAGGAAAAATAAAACTCTGGGAGTTGCAGAAAACGAGTATTTAAATTTTATGTCTTAGGAGAATATTGGGGTTAAGCAAGAAAATATTTTTGGAAAATTCCTTTGCCTGGAATGGAAATAAACGTTCATTTCAGTAATACTTTAGGGAGGAAAGAGGGAAGTTTCTTTCAAATATTCCTTTGGAAATCAGAAAATGCTGCTTTCAACCTGTTCCTTATTACCGTTCTCTCATGTCCATAGGAGACTACTTATATGTCGCACTCTAAAACTGTTTCCCCTAGTTTTGGTAACTAGGAATAATTGATGTAGTGTAAAGATGCTGAAGTTCTTCACAGATCCACCTTGGTGGATACAGCCACTTTCCTTAAGGTCTGGGTGGTATTGTCCATATGAGATAGGTGTAAAATGAAGACAGACTCTTCATGAAGATCATCTGGACCCAAAATAATGTTTTCTCTTATCCCTGTTTATTATTTGGAGCAAATAAGGAACACCTGTGTTTAAAGGAAAGTTGGTGATAATGCCTTCAGTTCAAACATATATTTTTAATGTATTTTCCAACTTTTCAAAATGTCATGAATAACATACAGATTACACAGTGTAATAATTCAGCTAAGGTGTAAATTCTCAGAAAAATGCTTTATGGGCTTAGACATTGTGTATTTAGATTTATCCTGATATTTATCACTTTACTTTGGTGGAAGCACTTAGGAGTAAAATAAAAAATAAAAATACTGAAAGTGTAATATATTTCCCTCATTGAAGTTTTTGTTGTTGTTGTTTTTTCCCCAAAATTGCTTCATATTTACATTTTATAATTCCACATAATAAGGTTTATCTAAAAGCTAGTAAGGTTTATCTTGCTAGATCTCCTCTGCTGAAGGGTCTAGCGATCAAGTGGAGCAGCTGAGGAAACTGCAGTTGTTGTTTAGTCTGGCCAAAATGAGGCTGAAGGGAGACCTCATCACCCTCTAAAACAACCTGAAAGGAGGTCATAGTTAGTTGAGTGTTAGCCTCTTCTCCCAAAAACAATAGGACCAGAAGAAATGGCCTGAAGTTGTGGCAGGGAAGGTTTAGACTGCATATTAGGAAGAATTTCTGTACTGAAAGAGTGGTTGGACACTGAAACAGGCTGCCCAGGGAGGTCATAGAGTCACCCATTCCTGGAGGTATTCAAGAATTGTATATATGTGGCACTTCAGGGTATGCTCTAGTGGCCGAGGTTGTGGTTTGTTCTCTTTTGTGAGTGGATTTTTGTTTGCTTGTTTTTAGTTTTTTTGTTTGGGGCTTTTTTTGTGTGTTGATGGTTGGACTGATGATCTCAGAGGTCCTTCCCAACCATGACAATTCTGTGATTCTGTAAAACTCAGACTGTAAGCACATTGCTATTTGGAGAATAGATACAAGCATATTATCCAGTACCTGAACCATCCCAAAGTGTAAGTTATTTTTTGAAAACAAATTTTTTTTACTATCTAGAGCTTTTTTACTTCAGGGGCTTGATTCAGTCATCCAGTGTCATTTCAGATGCTGTACAGCATCCATTAGCACTGGGCAGGCAGATGCCATACAGGGTTTGCAGGAGAATTCTGTCCTTGAGCATAACAGGATTCCTTGAAAGACACCCTCTAATGCTGGGTACCCATGTGAAGGAAAGTGTGCAGAGCCCAGGGCACTCTTGTCCATTAATAATTCACAGACTTGTAAAGATATACAGTCAGATGGGTCTGTCCGAACATACCCTGTCTAAAGCAAACTGAGAAGACTGAAAAAAAAATAGCAATGTTAGTAAAAATAAAAAAAACGTAAGAACTATCACTGCAGGTTTATGTGATAGGTTTCAATGGCTCTTACAACTTCTGTGATTCGTGAGGCAGAGCACTTCTTAAAAATTTGTATTTTTTTCTTTTGTTCTCTTCCAAGAAAAAGCGATCCAAAACAAATCTCTTCAGATTGCTTCAAAGTAATTATTTCTGATGTACCTGAGCAGCTCTAGGGGCACAGAAATCAGAGCATAAGGCTTCAATAATTAAATTATTATTTAAGTATTAGCATTTAATTATAATATCTTTGTGTCCAAGAACAAGGAAAAAATTACCAGAGTTTCATGGTTGGGCAACACGTGTAGTGCTGCATTAGTTTCTGTACCTCTTCAGTATGGGACAGAGTTTAGTTAGGAGTACAAGTTCTTAAGGTTGACTGAGATATCTTCTTGTTCTGACACGGGAGTACTTATGCTAATAAAATGGTCAGTGAGAGGAAATAAGTTACGTTTTCCTATTTAATCACTAATGCCAATCAGCAAAACTGATAACTCAGGTTTTTACTGCTACTGTGTCAGTTAGATGATACAGTTAAATTTCTGCCATAAAGGCTTCCTGTGCTCTCTGAAGATTCATAATGACTCTGGCTTTACGATGTTAATATTATGGCATTTCTGTCACCGTAAAGTGAGATGTGACCAAGAAGCCATTGCACTTACTCATAGGCGGCACTGGCAAATGTAAAACCAAAAGTCCAGCGGGAGGACTAGAGCAGCACACCAAGCCAGATGGATGTTCAAATATGCCCTGGTGGAATCATAGGAAGAGAAAAGAAAGTAGCAGTCTAATACACTGATACATTGATCTCCATACTTGGTGTGGCCACTACTTTGGTAGGGGTTTTCTTTGCCTTATAGCGGAGAAAATACTCTACCCTCTGTGGCAAGTTTGGAAGCTGTTTACAACAGGCAAATATAAATGTGTCAAGAAATCTAAGTCCTAAAGAAGGATTTAGGGCCAAGTCAAAAGGAAGTTTGGCTGCAGTCTGCCATCATAAGGGCACTGAATTTTCAAATTGTAGTACAACTGCCACTGCTATTTTGTATTGTATTAATTACAGTTTTAATATGTACAGACAGTTGCAAACGTACACATATACAAGATGGGGTATCATAGTCTAGATGAGCCAGTAGGGTTCAACCATACACTCATAAAATCATAGTACTGCTCAAAGAGGTATTTTATTAAACTATTAAGAAGAATCCACCCAATTTTCCATCTACAGCTTATGGGGAGCAAGGTTCTGAGGACTTGAGAAAGGGGGCAGGAACTATCTTGCTCTAAATTCAGGCAGGTCTCTGCCAGCAGTTTTTGTATTTTCTGGGCTTTGAAGGCTGTTAAAGCCTTTGTGCCTGTGCAGCTTCTGAAAGAAAAAAAAAACTCCTTTCTATGCAAGGATCATCTTGTCAGGTGCACATCTCACATTTTTAGTCTTCCATGCATTTCCCTCCTATGCAGACTGTGGTCCATCTGTTAGATAGTTCGGATCTCTTCTGTAAGGAAAGCAGGAGCAGTATCTGACGTTTGTAATACTCTGGTTTATCAACTGTTCCTAATTTCCCCAAATTGTTCCTTTTTCTAGCCCTTTTCCCCTTTGTTCTGTAATCAGGCCCACATGTTTCTATTTTTAACTCTTCTAGTCCTCAGGCCCAAAACATGTTTCTGATTGTAGATGCTGCCCTTCTTTGAACTTTTGCCTCCCTGACTCAGCTGCTGAGTATTCGAGTGCTGAACTACCCTGGTGCCATACATGGCTTTGCCACACTCACTCTGTGAGCTGAATTCACCATTTTTGAGCTCTGACCACTCCAGCACTGCATCACAGCCAGCAGGAGAGAAGAACATACATGTCAGGGTGGATTTGGATGCAGGGGTGGAGGCCACTGTGCTCTACTGTCATTTTAACATCATGAGAAGGTATCACAGGGCTGATGTGAGCCAGGGCCATCCCAGGAAAAACAGAGTTTCAGCTGTTTGAATTCTTCTGACTGTATGTAGCATACAAGTGTTTTTGCTAACATTTGGCTGTGTGTGGTCATGAAACCTAAATTTTTAAACAAATGGAGCTACTACAGGTTAACTTTGCAAAAGAGAAGACGCACATGACAAGAACAAGGTGAGTATAACTTAAGAGAGGGAACAGGAGGACTGGAAGCAGAGGTGAGTGAGTAAAGAAAAAGTGAGGTAAAAAGAGAAAGTGGGAATTAGTACAAAGAGAAAAAAGTACAAAGAGGGACAGCAGAACTACAGTGAGCAGAGAACAAGCAAGGAGACTGAGAAAAGAAAAGGAAAAGGAGATGCAATGCAGGAAAATGAGAGAGGAAAAAAAAAAAAACAAGGGGAAATGGTTACGAAGTGAGAAGTCACTGCAATTTTTCTTTACAAAATGCCTGAAAATGTTTCAAGCTGCTCACAAGGCTGTTCCAACAATGCTGCTGGCAGCACTCTCACAGGCTGCAATACCCCTCCAGGAGGGGGAGTCTCAGCCATGAACACAGGCTAGATATGCCCATGATGGGACACGTGGTTCAGTAGCAGGCCATTTAGGAATCAGCAAGTATGGGACTGCGTGGGAAGGATTTAACTTTATGATCAGAAGTCAGAAAACTGAAAGCAAAAAGGAAAGCAGAAAAGGAAACCCACAAGACAGTTAATTCAGTCTCAGAAGCTGCATGGCCCCGTGCTTAGCATTACTCATCAGTCTGTGGGAAGAATGTTGAAGGGATATTTTTGTCTAAAAGGTTATTGGCTGGGGATGCCGTCACTCCTGAAAGGAGGCTGTGCATGCGTGGAGTGCAGGTCTGGGCCAGACCGTCCTGTCCCATTCCATTCCTGCTGCTCATCCAGCTGCTGTGATCTTCCTCGTAAACAAGTTGATTATTTGGTTTGAATTTGTTTGGGGTTGTTTTTTTTTCCCCTCTTACTTGCTTCCAGATCCCCATTTCTTTTAACATAACAGGAAGGATATCAGACACCTTCAAGATTTGCATTTTTTTCCAGTTAACATGGTGTTTTTTCTACTTATTTTTCATAGAAGGAATAAGGAAGGAAATTTTCCAATTGCTCTTTCCTATTTCTTTTCATTAGTCACTATGTCATTGCCTGTCTATAGCTGTCCATTACAGCCTTATTACTTGTCTCCAGAAAAGTATGAATGGTCTCTGTTTACCTGATTCCTACTTTTGTTCCTACTTAAAACATTTCCAGTAACCTGAGGGATATCTGCATTTAATTGTGGGTTTCATACCTGTTTTACGTAGTTTACTAACGAAAGATCACATAAAAAGTGTCAGGTTTGCCTCATCTTGTGGTGATGTTTTGTGAGCAATTCCCTCATTGCTACCTTTCTAGAGAAGAAAGAATATTTGTCACAAATACATGACAGAGACAGAAAGGACTCTGAAAAATTTTTCTTTGAGATACTTTGTTTGTTAAAGATTGCCTATAGCACATATCTTTACATTTAGCAAGTCAGGCATCTGCTTGTTTTAAGATTCTTTTAGGAAAAAAAGAATAAACTAGAAAATAACAGCAATTGTAGAACTTCATGCAAAGACAAGTGGCAGTGGGGTAATTCAAGCAGAGAGAAACCACAGGAATGTAGCACTAGAAGGGAGTTGTGAGAATCTCCATGAGAACTGCTTTTTCCATATACATTGTACATGGATTTAGGTTCTATACATGGGAAGAAAAAGAACTGTTTGCTTAAGGCAAGCTACAAGGCTTTTTTTTTGCAATTATTTAACAGGATAAAACTGTATTTAATACAGCATCATTTACAGTTTTGCATTTCTGATGTCAAGTTAAGGTCATATTGTACTGGTGTAACAAGCTGACTAGAAAGAAAAAGACCTTTGTATCATGCATCTTTGCACAATCATCACCCAGCATTGCATTGTCATGAAACCCAAAACACAACTGAGGAGCCTAATTTGAATTAAAGAGGTAGCAACATTTAATAAGAATTATAAAAATGTTCAGATGCCACTCTGCCACCAGTGATGGATTCAGACCAATTCAAAGAGGGTCTTAACTGGGAAAGATTTTCAGAGACAAAAAACTAATAGTTGTATAATTTCCAGTACATTTTATTGATCATTTTGTCCCTTTAAAAATTTTCCTGACTGGATTCTGGAAAGATACCATAATTCTAAAATAATGTAGAAACTCTTTTGTTAAGGCACATTTTGCTCTGAGGTACGCACAGAACAATTTTTGCATTTATACTCATTATGTCGTTGTGCGGTAGGAAAAATCCTACATAATAAGATGTCCTGTTTTCCTGTCTATAAATGCAAAGCAAAAAAGTGAGAGTAGTAATATCTCTGTGCAATGTCATGCAAAGAAAGAAAGAAAAAAAAAAGGTGGTAGTGCAGTGCTTTGCTCAGACTATACAGATACAGTCTCAAAAAAACTCATCACTTGAAAGTTTAAAACCTGTATTTTGTTCTCATACTTAAGTATAGTTCTTCAGTCATGTTTTCTGATGACAAGATTACTCCAGCATGGTGAAGAAATTGACTTCTGTATGAAGTACTAAATGCAACCATGCACCAACATATCACACTGGTTGTGAAATAGAGAAAAAAAGAGTCTAAGACTTTAAGTGGAGAAATTCTTCCCTTTCTACTTAAATTGGAGCTATAAAGAAGACAAAGTCCTAGCTGGACACAAGGAAAGACTGCTTCACTGTAAGTGTGGCCAAGCACTAGTACAGTTGTTCAGGGGATACTGTGCAGTCTCCATCCTCAGAAATTTTAAAATTTCATCTGTAGAAAGCCCTGTGTAAGTCTGAAATTAGCCTTACTTCAACTGGAGTTAGAACTACAGAGCCTTCGAGGTCCCTTCCAACCTTATTTTTTCTATGTTTTTGTGATTCTGGAATATCTCACTAAAATCAATTCCTGAAGCAGTAGGTACAGGTTAAATCACAGAATACTGGATGTGTTTTTCTTACAGTCCAAGAGTGCCATGTAATGAAGGGAGGGTAAAAAAGGTTAATATTTCACTGCCAGCAGCTGGCATTGTATACAGAAGGGCAAAAGTGAATGGTTGCCTCAGTTTGCCTAAATGAGTTGTTGGCATATGCAATTGCCATGTAAAATTAGATGTATCTTGTGGGCACAATTTAATGCCCACCTTACTCCATGGCTGTGTGTCATATTCTCATGTTCATACTGTCACTGAAAAGCCTTTCATGCTGGCAGTTGCTGAAAGACAGTAGAGCTACCATGGAGGGACAGAGTCCTGCCTTATCCAGTTCAAGAGGGAGCCACTTTCTAGTGACACTTGTGCTCTGCAGGGGGCCTCACATTTCCATCTCAGCTCACTGGGACTAACTGAGCATTTGCTTCACAGATGGCCTGCACATGCATGACAAATCTAATGTATTCTGGGCATACTGTGCACACGCAGCAGCCATTTGTCCTGGACTTCTGGGTGTCAGGCAGTCTGGTTCAGCTATTGCCCCAGCTGGCCTGCATGCCATCTGGAAACCCCCTAACACACAGCTAGACTCTTTTCCCTCTTTTTCCCTACCCCCCTACTCCTTCCCTGCCCACCCTCTTTTGGTTAGGTGTGAGCCAGGGAAGCTTTGGAGGGGTGATCTGTTTAATACCAGAACATGAAGAGCCCTTGATGTTGGCACACATGGGAGCTGGGCAAGGTTAGGGCAACAGCCCCATGCACTGTTTTCTGCAAGGCACAGCTCTATAAAGACTGGGTGAAAGCTACTTCTGCAATACTGCTTAAAATAAGCACTCATCTGCTAGAGCAGGTGTTCGGGTTTTTTTATTTAAGGTGTGACATGACTTGACTGCTAAGTGAATGGCTGTTTCTTGAAGACCAGTGTTTTTCCAAAGGAGAGAGCTTGTCTTTACTAAACTGGCATGGGCTAATCTTCCATTTAAAATGAATGTTTCCTTACAGCAAGTGATCTTAGTCAGGTAGTCTTTTGAGTATTATCTGAACTTTTTGCACTAAGCAAAGGCCAAGCTTTGATCTCTGCAGTTCTTGACCCTCAAGCTAACAGTGTTGCTCTGTAATTATGCTGTTTACTGAAAAATATCGATGACTGAAGAAAGGTTCATTATCAAACCAAGGTCTATGCTGTCTTCTGTCAGCATGTACCCTGGCAAAGATCCCAGAGTCAATGTGAATTTTGTGCAATTACATCCAAAAGCAGCTAAATCCAAACATGTGGTGCCTTCTCAGCTTTTCTGCTGAGAGGAAGAGACAGAGAGAGGGGTTAAATTTCAAGTCCCAAAATTACAGGATAAACAAAGCAGGAATCCTCTGACTGTTCCATTTCTGGGGTCTTCTGGCAGCAGGCATAATTTACAGTGTCCTCTGAACTCATCAATGGAAAACTGGAGTGTCTGCCATCTACACTTGTGCATCTGTTACTCCATTTCTTTTGAGATCACTAACCACCATTAGGAATCTGGAATTAATGTGTACCAAGGAGAAGTAAGAAAAATTACTTACCAAGCCCTGACTGTTACTTGGAAACTTTTGCACATGTAACTAGAGAGAATATTACAAAATGATCATGGGTTGTTTTACAGATTTTGAAAGTGAAGAAAACACTTGAGTCACCACCAAGAGAAGTAAAACAACCCAAGAGGAAAAGACCACCTACAACTGACAAGGAGCCAGACACCTGCCTTTAATTGAGTGCCTAAAGAAAACAGTATATGGCCACCCTTTAATTTGTAATGTGTTCTAACTTGCTTTGACACAAACTATGCAAACTGCCATGTGTGCCATTAGTTGATGGTAGGAAGGAAATTCTTATGCTGGAGCATTTTGTGTATCTGTGCAGACCTGAAGCATGGTGCAAAACGTGAGCATGAGAATACACTCCTGCCTGACTGAACACAAAATGTGAAAATGTGCAGTACAGGATACACTGGGCAGGTATATTAATCCTATTGATTGAAGGGCAACAGTGTAAATGCCTTTGTCACAAAACTGTTCATTCTGTGTCTGTCTCCTCCTTCCTGAAGCTAATGAGGGGAAATATAGTGATTTTATAATCTAATATGGAGAAATACATTACTTGTTTACCTGCTTGGAATTGAAGGAACCACAATGCAAGAACAGAAAAGGTCCACCTTAGACTTGATTATTTGTTTTTCAGTCAGGCTGCCTCCCTTCATTGTTTCATACATTATTGTATTTCTGACACTTTCTCCTGAATAGTTTATCCTAAAATATTGTGGCCAAGACCCTAGCTCACTTTGAGTGCCTTCCTAGCACTGCTAGAAATATTACTACCCTTGTATCCTACTGAATTAGAAAAAAACCTGTCCTCTCATCTGTGACTTTCTCCATCACATCACACATATAGCTCTTCTCCACTCTCCTCTCAAGCTATTTCCAAGACCTTAATTCACTACCCAAAAAGCATTTCTCTCTTTCCTCCTCTCTGCCCATCATAGCCTTCTCTCTTCTTGAATGCACAAGCACACATGCACGTTCTGCCAAAATCATCTTCATAGCTGCCCATTCTGTCTGTCAAACCTGCCTCTGTAGCCCCTTCACCGCCTTCCTCTTCACTACCTAATCTGCTCAAGCCTTTAGTGAAATCCATCAAGGCCTTTCAGCTCTGCCTTCCCTGCTCCCACTGATTCCCTCCTTGCCAACCATGCAAGCTGCCCTTTTAGCTACCTTTCCCACGAGCTCACCTGTTGCTCCTAATCCTATCCTATTAACATTTTTATACTACTGTACAAAAGCCATGTCCTCCTTTAAAGAGGCTAAACAGTAGCTTGATGAACACTGCCTGTATCTGATCTATTAATTAAATAATTTGCTATGGTTGGAGCAGTACACTACTTTTTAAGCTAGCTCCATCAAATAATTCAGACAGTGAAGCTACTAATTCACATTAACATTACTTCACTCATGGGTCTTTCCCAGTCCTCCTTTCTACTGTTGCTACACATTTGGCACCTTGATCTTTATTGTTATTTTTTTCCCCCTTTTACTTTGCTATTGTAGTTTTTGTTGTACAGTATCTGCTACAGGTAGCTCAAGATAAAGAAGAAAGATGCAATTCCTGAGAGAGAAAACCATGACTCTAAAGTAAATATATCTCATAGAGGAAACTTACCATCAATTAATTGACTTTAGGTCAGGTATGGATTTACTTCCTTTGCAGTTTAGTTTGGAAATTCAAAATCCCTGAAAGGCTAAAAGCTTTGATTTGATACACAGATTTTTAAACCCAGACAAGGATGTTACTTTATCATAATGAATGTTTACAGCCTTGGGTTAAATTGCTTTGGACTTACTTCAGAAAACAAATTATGTCAGCTGTTCATTGTACATTTTGCCTCACATAAGAAGGGCCTTGGTTAAATGCTGTCACAGCACTTCTGGTATAAAACTACTCTTCCTTTAAATCAGAATCCATCAGATTATAGTATAATGGGATCAGGATGAGGAACAAAAGTAGCCCTAGTTACGTGTAATTTTTAATCTGTAATAGCCACCAGATGACACACTAGCACGT
Organism: Apus apus; assembly: GCF_020740795.1. Lineage (NCBI taxonomy): Eukaryota > Metazoa > Chordata > Aves > Apodiformes > Apodidae > Apus > Apus apus. Next base: position 92,567,646 of record NC_067282.1, on the reverse strand, counting down.
TGATGTTGCTGAGCTAAAAAATAAAGCCCTCAGCCTTTCAATTACACCTGTTTGGGAACATCTCCAGGATTGCACAAAGTTGCACTGGAGCTGGAGAAGCTGTTCATGGTATATATTGAGGAGTAAATTAAAGCACAGTTCATTTAAGGCTATGGTTTGAGTGAATTTCCATACAAAGCAAGAAACGTGAGCTTAGGTTTTTAGAGTGCTTAGTATTTGCAGGCTGCTCTCATAAAGGTAATTAGCTAGCAAGAGATCTCCAGTGTGCTTGATATGAGAGGCACAAACAGGTCTTTCATCGTGCTCATTATACAGAGTAATCTTTTATATCAAGTACCAACTGATAATGTTAATAGCTATGATAAAACAAAGTATAATGAGAAGTGCCTTCCAACAAACTACAGTAAATCATGCAAAGCAATTGACTTAAAAGGGTTATTCCAAATCCTTTCATTATATTTTTACAAAGCAACATCATTGCAAGTTGGATTTTGTAGTAAGTGTACAGTGCAGGCAGCCTTGAGAAGGAGGAAAATTGGGCTTCACATTCTGCTAAATGAAGGCTGCTTTATCTTTCAGAACTTCCCAACCATGGGCAGAGATATCATTTTACAATTACTATTGTATGAGAACAAATGCAAAGGCTTTCAGATAGACCTCTGTGTAGCAGTGATGCCAGACACTATTTTCTTCTCATCTTACAGCATTAAAAGATGATGTAAAACAGGATGTAAATGATCTTGACAGAACATACTAGAAGGTAATTTTATTTAAAGAGAAAGCATTATTTTAAAAACAAAGGATAGATTCTTAAAAGTTACATGCAAGATTGGTCTAATTGAAATATAAGAAAAATATTATTAAGTTATCTTCAGTTTGCTTCTTTCTGTGACTTTTTTAATAGAACATTATTTTCTTCTGCTGCTGCTTTGGCATTTGGAGAATGGTCTCTAACCATTTCTTAGAAGAGTGAAATTGTATAGAAAACAGTTTGTGAGTTCTGGAGTAGTGGTGGAATTATAATGTAGAGATCTTGTAGGGCAGGTCTACAGTTACAAAGTTTTTCCATTTTTGTTTCCATGAGACAGTCATGAAAAGTTAAAATACTTTTAAAATGTGTTCCATACAGTGGAATAGCAAAAAGGGTTCAGGGCAGATCAGTTTCAATTATTCAAAGTCCAGTGATCTCATCTGAGAGGCTACTGCAGACTCCAGCAGAGTTATTGTTATCATTTGTTTTAGACTAATTACACAGTTCATTTCTTACTTATTTTTTTTAACTATAAGATATATTTAAATCAAAATAAACACATTACATCCCATTAAATTACTATGCTTCCTTCAAATGCACCTGCAAACTGACAGAAAAATCACCAAATACAAAAAAATACACATATTTTCATAAGGAACAGTGGTTGTGTGCAGTTACCAGGGAATTAATTACACTGTCCCACAAATTTTTTTTCCTCAGAAAATGACAGCACTGTTTCTGACCAAGAAGTTCATCATTATCTCAAGAAAAGCTAGAAAGAAAATGGGACCTTTCTCAGAAAGCTCTGAAGCAACTACCTTGCTGCTGGGACCCAAACTGTTCTGCAGAGAAGGCAGCTGTGATAGCTAAAGCTGCCAGACTGGCTGCCTCTGTGCTGTGGGGTCTGTTGGACACCTTAACTTGCATTTTGAAAGAAAACAGCTGTAAAAAATGATGCTTGCAGGAAAAAGAAGAAAATAAAGACAACTAAAGCATGCTTCCAGGCATTTCCAGGCTTTCCGCTTTAACCAAGCTGACTGCGTTAACAACTACCATTCTCCTCAATTTTTGCTTTAAATACTTGCCTTAGCCAGCATTAAAGACTGTTACTGTTGTGGAAAGTCTAAAGCTTCAGCATTGAGAAACAGATTGAGTTTGTATCTAACTGAAATAAAGTATCTATTCTGCACATAGCTAAATTAAACTTGGGGAAAAGGCATACAGCAGCACTGAAGCTACTCCTTTTCTGTCTAAGAGTATCACTGTTTTCATAGTTATATGGCACCAGAGTTAGGCTTCTGTGCTACAGCCAATTTGTGGACAGTAATATTTTTCTTCTCTTATAACTATGGTGTGCCATTTTACATGAAGTGTGTGTAAAATAATTCAGAGATGAAAAAGCAAGGTGGCATAACACCTAGCAAACTAGTGAGTTATGACGTTTTAAAATAGAATGCTGAGTCGGGTATCCCTTACCTTCAACAAATGTCTTAGATGTTATCTTTAGAGCCATATTACTAAAGCTCTCTATGCTGAAGGCAAGTGAGCCATCTGTGAAGAGTAAGGCCGTGCAGATATTATGATTTAACTTTTTTAGAGTGATCAGAAACGTGATTCAGCCGTGGCAAGACCAATAAGATAGCAATGCTACTACCTTTCCCAGCTCACTGGGTTTGTGAAATCCAATACTTTACACCAAGCAAGATCTATCTTTGACAGTGTTTCCAAGTCATGCATGGAAAGCAGCACAATCAAAACCAAAAATGTTTCCTGCCATAGAAAAGCCAACAATGGTTCACTGAAAAGTGAGGCGACTCATTGATAAGTCTATCTCTTCTTGGAGTTAGGCAGTATCTATTAAGGCAGGCAATTTAAGAAATTTTAATGACATTTTTTAAACAGTTATCACTATTCCCAGTGCAGTTTCACACAGCATTTTAACAGAAGATAGATTCCGCTCATTTTTTAGTTTGTTTTATTATTAGTTTTAAGTAGATTTTTTTGGTCTATATTTAATTTTCTCACTGAGAAATAATAATTCTCATCTTCCCTGCAACTGAAAACACTCTCTCTTTCAGATATTAGATTACCATCAAGTGACCCCTCTTTGTCAGGGCCACCTGCCTCATAAAATGGTTTCTTGCTACAAGCACTGGTTGCAAGGCAGAAGTTATAAAGCAAGGGAAGTACTGGGCCTCATTGCCTAACCCTCTGCAGTTTCCATAAAGCCTGTAAGTCATCCAGGTTTTCAGTGTTACTAATTCTGATTGCTCTTGCTGTCCTCCAGAAGGCACCAATCCAAGATTTAACCAAACAGCAGGGGTTCAAGCTTCAAGCACAAAGCAACTCATTTTGAGAACTATATTAGCTGCATCTAGAAAATAACTTTTATTGCCACAAAGGTACACAAGATAATGCTTGTTCACTTACTCCATTTCTTTCAATGAATTGAAATCAGACAAGAAAGGAGAGTGAACAATTAAGGTTTTAGTAACCAACAATAATATTTAACTTTTTAAAATTTTCCTCACTGAAAATGAAATAAACTTTTGGCTTTTTAGAATGAAAGTTTGTAGTTTTTCTCACTTGTCAGATTCATAAATATCCTTTGTACTTCTGTCACAGAGGTAGTAAATTCAAAGCCAAAAAGTAGATGCTACCAACCCAAGACTTCTGGAAATTATTCTGCATCTTCTTGAAATCAAATCACAATCAGAAGCGATGCTTAATTAGACCTACCTTCACTCCACTGGAATCACTTATTTACACTTTCTTAATAGTCAATAAAACCTGGAATGTAAACAGAGCATAAAGTTTCTGCTAAAATTTCCATAAAACATGAAAGCTTCCCAGAAAACCATACTTTAACACATCCAGTTCTTCTAGGTCTTGAGCTATACAAAGTCATGTTGTATCACTATAGCACTGGCAACTCCAGTGTTGCAAAGGCTTGAGTGTTTTTTTATGTTTCGTGTAGTAAGTTCTGCAATTTTTCTTTTTTAAATTTGTGTCTTCTAAAGAAATTTCCAAACCTTTATAATTATAGAGAGAAACAGAAAAACACAGTAAGAATGTCTTAATACATTAGGAAAAAAAATATGAAAAATTTGAACAAAATAGTGAATCACTTTTTATAAAGTATAATGATTTAAAAGAAGAAAGGAAGTTGATTTATATGTTTAAAAATCTGGTGAGACATCAAAACGGTTTACGTATTCACTTTTCAGAGTAATTCTGTTCAGCGTGTGGAGTAAAAAATCTGGTCCTTATCTCATTACCTCTATCAGGACTGGCATCAGTGTAAGTCTAATCAGAATCATGCCTCCTGGAATGGGAGTGCTGCATTTCTGTACTCATTCAGTTGCCAAAACACAGGTGTTTAGGGACATTTGAGATGCCCTAGAGATCCCACCTGGCCTCTATCTGCTGATCCAGAAGGACACGAGTTTCCCACAGGGCCTTTGCCAGAGCTGCCAAACCTGCATGGATATCACAGCTATTCAAAAGCATTTCCAGTGACACTGAATACTTGTGCTTAGGCAACTGAATCCTGCTGGTTTGGGCTGCCTCTGCACAGCACCAAGCCTTCTGAGTTGCTGTTGCAACCAGCACAGAAGTGTGTGATTGCTTTTAGCTTTTCTACTTTTAGAGCCTTGAAGATTTCTTTATGCAGATCATCTGCCTGTTCAGCTCTCAGTGACCTTAGATGGTGAAAAGAATTAATAGAAGATCTTTGAAATGAAGAAAAGTGCAAGTCAACAAAAGATATTTAAAGTGTAATAGAAGGTGCATACAGCCTTAACTATGAAGGTCTGCATGAGGAAAAAACATGCAAACATTTTATTGGTGAGGAAGGAAGCTGTTTAAGAGACTTGACTCCCCAACCTTAAATAAAAGTTGGAAAAACACAGCTGAAGTGTCTTAAAAGAGAAGACCAGCTCCATTGTGCTCACATTTCTAAAAGCTTTTGTGAACTTCACCAGGAAACCACAGAAAAAAAAAGCCTTGCACACTGCACATGCTTGCACACTGAACTGAGGCGGGTACACCTAAAAGTGTTGGGGTTGTTATTAATAATAATAATAATAATAATAATAATAATAATAATAATAATAATAATAATAATAATAATAATAATAATATAACTAATAGGTGTGTGAATTAAAACAGTGATGTGCACATAGCTTCCAGATGTTTTATTCTCTGGGTTTATGTGGTTTTCTGGAGGCCAGCTGCTTCTGTAGGAAAAAGAAATCTTGGAAGGAGGAGTTCTATATGACATTGTTTTACTGGCCCAGTAAACCCCATTGGGACAGTAGTTAATGTTTCCTCCTCTCCATCACAAGGAGGTCTACAATGACATTGCAGACTTTTTACTGCACTGGTGGAGGATGTAACTACATAGAAACCCACAGAAGAAAAAGAAGAAAAACATAGGGAATCACAAGACAAGAACATTTGGAGCTGAAAGGGGTGGTGAGAGGAAAGGCTTCTAAAAGGTAGAGAGGTAAAGCCAGCAAAATTACTCAATCCTTAGGCTGCTCTGAAAGGCATAAAGTTGAGAAAAAACTCCCTCTTTGTCATTAGATGCCTGGTGCCACACAACTGTGTAAGGAAAATGCACTAATGAATTGAACACAGTGAAAGGAGACAAGGTTAATACATAGTAAAATGCACCTGTTGACAAGTACTGTAGTTATGACTATGAAAGTGCTTTATAGTGTCATACCTGTCCAGTACAAAGTTAAAATAAAAATAATAGGAATCATGTCGTTGTTATTAAAGGTTCTGGCACATATTAGATTGAAATCTTTGATTCCCTAGCAAATTATTTGGCCAAATCTGCAAATATGTGTTTAACACTTTCTGGCTACTTTACTTAAGTTTGACATTGTAAGGGAAGATTTTGCTCAACCTCCTACATGCCCATTGTATGCAGCACAGTGGTTTTACCTTGGACTAAATTTAGTCTGGGTTGCTGGACAGACCACCTCCACCATGTCTCATTTTGCCAAATGGACACGTTGTTGCTCTGGGTTGTTGTCTCCATTAGCAGCTGAAACGCGTTTGGAACTCAAGGAATCTGCAACTGGAACAGATCATCTCCTTTTGGTGCCTCTGAAATGAAACCTGTTCACAGGTACTGAAACCACTGTGAGAACAGAAACAAAGTGCAGCAAGTGAGGACAAGCAGGTGAGTTTGCTTCGAAGACATGCTGCTGCCCTGAACTAAAACAGAGCTGTAAGAAATCCTTCATTCCTTTCTTTGTGAATTATCGTAAAGTCTGAGTGTGATCCAGTTTAGATTACAAGCGATAAGGGGAAAGAGCCATGCAAACTGATGACAATTTAAAACAGTTTAATAGCATTAGGCATTCAGGATAATGTTTCTGTGTTGTTGCCTTGTGAAATGGGCAGGACTTCATGGAGCTCTGATCTTCCATAGGTTACAGATGCAGACACGCTATGTTTGCAGAAATAAAGTTGTGATGGATGGTAAATCAAAAGAGGCGAAAGCCATCATGTGACAGAACTTTGGTAGAGGGGCTGGGTGAGAAGCTGGGTTGTAGCAAAACCATTCTTGTTGGAGTGATTCAAGTTCTCATGTATTTATCCTTATTTCTCCCTTCTACTTTCCACTGGAGAACAATAAATATGGAACAGGGCAGGAGAGAAAACTTTTGTTCTCTGCTGAAAACTATGGATGTTCACAAGAAAATTTTAAATTGAAAATGTTATCTTTTTATTATAAAATCAAATTTAAGATTTAAAAGAAAATAAACCAAGATACTGGCAGCCATAGTGAAAATACCAATAGTTTAAATTTGTCAAGACTGTGAAAAAATAAATTCGTTCTTATTTGAAAGCCTTTGTTTTTTTCAAAGATATTTTTATTATCCTTTTAAAAGGAATGCACATGCTCCCAGTGTCTGGCATCTGGCTGTGTTCTGTGGAAACTCCCAAGGTGAAGAGAATGAAGGTGTGGGAAACCAAAAACAAAAAGATGCAATAGTAAATCTTGAGAAATTTCTCAGTGACTTATGTAAATACGATTTTGTGACTACATTAGGTGGTTTTGCTACATTTTTTCCCCAAAAAGAGCTTACGAAAGTAATTTCTGAGTCAGATTAAATACCAGGACTTAACCTTTGGTCTTGAACAGCCTCTTGCAAAGGCAACAGATTTGTTTGCAACCCACTGCAATGACTGGAAACTTGAAGGGTAAATTTAAGCAAGATATATTCTTATGTCTGTTTCCATTTAAACTTAAAGATGTATTTCTGTGCTTATTCTTAGCAGTAGTGAGACGCTAAGCAGTTCTCCTGTCTACAGATGTCAGGAGTTGCTTGATATATTGGGATATTTGTGATGTTCGTCTTTAAAGAGTCGGATTCCAGCACTCTCCTAGTACTTCAAGCAGTGTCACAGCTTTGCAGGTACTGCTGCTTCAGCAGATGTCAGGAAGCTGTGTGCTTGTCAGGTACCATATGGAGATTCCCAGAAGAGGCAGGGCATTCTCAACTTTATTACCTTCCTGGGGTTTCAGATCATTGAGGACTATGCAAAACTGAACCTCAGATTTAATAATGATACTTCTTTTTTTTTTTTTTCTTTTTTTTTTTTTTTAATTACAGCCAAAAGAAGTAGCAACACGTGCTGGCTCAAATATTTCCATTTCAATCCAGCCCAGCTTCCAAGGACATTAACTGAAGGGCCTCTTTTGGACTTTGGAATTAAAAAGAGTATCTGAATAAAGCTTCCTTTTATTTGAGAAGAGAAGCATTCTTTTGAAATTGTCTCAAATATCATACTTGGCTGCCAGCACATTTTGGGAAAGACAGGTGAGAATACATTCCTTCCATTATGCCTTTTGCCGCAGTGTCCAGCTTTATTTTATCATCTGTAAAATTACATTACTTTGAAAAAAAAAAAACAGACAAATATCATTACGGTTTTAACTTAAAGCAAGACAGAAAAAAAATTGCAAGCAAATTACATTAAAACTTCATCTCTGCTTCACTTTGATAGGACTAGAACAGTATTTAAGGAAAACAACAGGTATTTTATCACTATATGGGGCTTGAATTTTTCTTAGAATTACTCTTAACACACCACAATTCCACGACAAGAAAAGGAGAGATGGGAGCAATTTGTAGGGTCAGTTGAAAGTTGTTTCAAGTGTAATTAATCTCTTAAAATCTGTCACTTTCAACTGTGTTTTGGATGTTGAAGAACCTATTTCCTCTTATTATTAAAAGCATGAAATGTATACATGTGAAAAATCTCTACATTGCAACATTCCTTGGAGCAATCTGGGCATATACTACTTTTCCTTAATTGCTTACATCAGTAACCTATTTTGAGTGCTCAGGTACCATAATAATAGATGATTTCTGAAATGGCAGTAAACCACTGGGCTCAAAGAATATTGCATGCCATCATAGCTGCCACATACACCTGCTCTGATTTTCTTTTCATACATTTAACTGATTTTTTTTTCTCAGCAGTTATACGTAGTTTTTACTAACTACCTAAATGAACATAGTCTCTAAACCAAGTGTCTTGTGCACAAGACACACCAAGGAGTCAAGCCCCCCTCTGAAGGAGTCAGATGAATTTTCATCACCTTCAAGAGCAGTGGAAACACTCCTACTATTCTACTTGTCATGTTTTGTAGTGAGGGTTTTTTTGCAGTTTGCTACCTTTCACTATCACCTGTAAGTATTTTCACAGTCCTGTGCATGCTTCAGTTACCCTGTTTATGGTGCTCATACTGTTTACGGTGCTCAGTGTCACAGCAGGGATTAATGGGCTCTTCAGGGGGGTGTTTGTGTAAAGGGAGCAGACACAGGACTGTTATATGCTGGTTGAACAATGCTTACATGACATGCCAGCTGTTCCTCAGGCTTTGCAAAGAGCTTATACCCATCTTAAACCCCACTTAAGCTCTACTTTGATTTTTTTACTTGCATCTCCAACTAGTGAAAACTGACAGTGACATCTCTGTACAGTAGCTGGGGAGCTGGTCACTTGATCTGAGAAATGCTAATGCCTGTATGATAAACTGACTTTTAAAAGAGTTTGGGAAAGAAATGTAATAACCTCTGGGATACTGATGTTACAAGCTGTTGTTAGTACAGTGTTTTTCAAAGCAGCCTTTTTGAACAAAATGTAGATAATACTCTTCCCTTACTTTTGTGAGTCCCCTCTTCAGTTATATTTGCTGTTCTCCTGCTTATATTTCAGACTGCTTTCAGATCTAGTAAGTTCCTGACTACATTCTTTTTATTTACCACATTAATGACACCAGAATACTCATATTTTCTGGGGAAATCTTCTTACTGAATAAAAAATTAGTCTGTGGTGTGGAGTATCTGCTGTTTTTGTAGTCCCAGCTTTGGGAGTTGTTCTTGTTTCATTTGCAAAACCAAGGCCTTGAACTGGAAAAACGCATGTCCTATACTTTACAACAGAGTCAATATGACACAAGTAGGATTGGTGATGATAGTTTACATACTAAAATCTAGTTTCTGAGTGGAAGCATCCAATATTTTTCATTTTCAAGACAAACACTAGTACTTTTCAAAGCTGTAGCTGTGCTAAGCTCATGCTGCCTTTTCGTAAGACCTGCTCTCCCATCCACACCAGAGGAACTAGTTGTAGATGAAATCAAGATTAGAAGCTTATGGGAGGTTGTGACTATTAGACTATTTTCATTTGGCTGGATTTTTATTTCAATTTGCACTTATTCAGAAAAAGCAATTATATACATACTTAAGGCTTGCCTTTTCTTAAATCAGAACTTTACAAGGGTAATATTATTTTATTCTGTAAATATCTGTGTCTTCTTTAACTGAACTTTGCTGAAGTTCTGGAAGTCATTTTGGAGGATCAGACCTTGGGCCTGTAGGATTTATCCTGGTTGTTGACAGATATTCTTGGTATAGTGTAATAGTATCTCCAGGAGTTTTCAAACCTCTACCTCCTTGTGTCTGTCAGCAAGTAGCTTGTGCGCAAAAGCCATTTGGCACATGCAAACTTGTAATGAAACAGGGCGTTTGAACGCCTGCGTTTCTGTCACGCCTGTGTATGCAGCTGTGTTCATTCTCTCTGCAAGCAATGCAGGGAAAAACTGGAAAAATTTGCCATAAAAGGGGAAAAAGTTTCCCTGACAAATTCAATTTAAGGTGAGAATGAATGAGAATAAACGGCAGGTCTGCATTAGCTATGCCAGGCTGGGTACAAAGAGATAGTGTTATTTCACCAAAGCACAGTGCAGACACATAGCTGGCTAGTACACAGATAACAGAGGAGCAGGGAAAGTTCAGGTTTTACTGAATTTTATCAGTACACAGAAGAAGACTTTACTTCTTGTTCAGTTAACTGAAAGGGGAATATTCTCCGGCACCCACCTAGAGTCTCAGCTTGACATAGGCAGCCTTGAAAGACAATCCTCTTGAACAGATTTTGCTGAGAGGAGTTTATGTTAGCTCCCACTTGAATTGAAAGCTATTTCACCTGCTATCTGGCAGAAAGGCAATGTGCATAATTAAAAGCAGACATTTCCAAGACTATGAGTACCCAGCAGGGTTTTGAATACTGAGATTAGTAAAGGGCTCTACCCCATCTACACACTGTTTCCATCCTTTAAGGACTCTAGAGAAATTAACTAGCAATATTTGGTTATTATTAATCCCTTTTACAATGCAAAGAGCATCTCAAAAAAATTTTGGTGCCAAGAATCTCTTGTTTCAAGCAATTCACTAAGCAGGCTCAGACACTGTGAGTCTTCACTAGTAAAGCGTCTATGGTTTAATTTATTCCAGTGACTGGATCAGCAATGGTGCGAAGCTGAAAATTCTGTGCTTCAGTATTCAGTTTAGTGGGAGGGAGAAACTGTTTTTCTTTCCCGGCTCAGAAGAGAAGCTGATTACCATAGAATGAGCTCTTCCTAGGGAAAAGGTTTTATTGGCATTAGAGACAAATTTGAATTTAAGGTTACTAATTCCAAGTTACTTTTTCTTCAACAAAGCCATGTTATGAGAGACTACAGATTAAGTTGCTTTATTCCAAATGTAATGTGTGTTTGCTCACAAATTATCTACTTGGAATAACTGATAACACTGCTGAGTGAGGGAGTCTAACCTTTTTAATAGAATAAGTAGTAGCAATTAAACACACATGAAAATATAATTACATGCCTATTATAAATTTCCCATACTAGGACACTCAGTCAACAAAAGCTATCTTATGTTCAGAAAGTGAAAACATTGCATACATTAAAGAAAACAAGTATTCAAAGAAATCACAATTTTATGACCTCCCTTATCAAAGACATAGGAAAAGAGCTGTCTTTATCTTCTAAGAATGTGAGAGTTAATCACCGACAAGTAAAAATGTATTTTATGTTAGTAAACTTAATTTACACCAGACAAATTTATTCTTTCATTCTTTTTCATTACAAACCAGTCCTCAACGGAGACATGGACTACATGACCATTTCATATATCTCTAAGGCTTATTTCTATGCCTCTAAATTCAAGTGAAGAATTTTTTTAAGATCCTCTTATCTTCGAAATACTGTATTTGCACTGTTTTCCCCATATGAGAGAAATTATTCATCAGCTCCCATTTGGTCATTTAAGCATAAGTAATACTTTGCTGTCTTGACCATTTTGTCTACAAACAATACTGCCTTTTTCTCAGGTCTGATTCCGTAATGTATAAAGCATGTCATAAAATAGCATTGACTTGAAACAGTTATTCATATGTATTTCCATATGAATAGGGCTGTAGAATCAGGCCAGAATCATGCAAGTCACCACATAAGGATGGATTATAGGATTGGAGATGGATAACTGCACAAAGCTGTAAAACCCACTGTATTTTTTATTGTATTTTTACTCTCCTTTTGTATCACAGGGTTCACAAGTCATAAAGACACCCAATGAGAATTGCCAGGCCATGTTTTAATAAACATAGATCCTGCCTGAGCAACCCACACACAATTACAATTAATTTCCTCTAGTATCTGATTTCAGCTGAAGATGAAACCTGTCAGTACAAAGAACTAGTTACCCCCCCTCCACAGCCAGGATAAGAGCAATGAAAAATATTTTAGTTACTCTATAAATTAATAAATATAACTACACAGGTGATAATAGTGGATTAAACAGGTGACATACCATAACAGAACCTCCCTACTTCACCCTTTTTGTCTCCACCATCCCAGGTCACTTTCTACTACAGCCTTATTTTTCTCCATACTGCCAGCTTGAAGGTATCACGTCTGAATGCTCCGTAAATAGCCACACAACTTTAAAACTTGCAGTGGTTCATTCCCTGCTTAACTGTTAAGGAGCTATGTAAGAGTGGTCAGTGCTGATGGAGACAGGAGAGTTTATACTGGCAATTCAGGGTTGAAATGAACACTGTAACCATTTGCAGAGGCTCTCCAACCTTGTTACCTCTGTGGCACAGTGCAACAGCACCAGGCAATCAGCAGTCAGCATAACCCTTGGCAGCCTAAATGCTTTTAGACATATCCAAATGAGAGACAAGGTTTATGTAGCTGCACAAGTGGAGAGGGTCCTGATGAGTTTTGGTTGTTTTGGTTTTTTTATGGAGTACTTTATACGCTGGGACTTACTGCCAGAGTGCTCTATGTCTTCAGATACTTGAATAGTAGATGAGTTTTTCGTATATGGCAGTCAAAAATAGATGACTGGTTAACAGAAGAGTTCCTGAGTTTTATGAGCTCAATAAAACTTGTTGTTGTACAGAACACTTGGCTTTCACTAGTAGTCTCTTGCTTAATCTTACTTAATCAGGTTTTTCCTTGCATCACTGTGGGAGAGGCAATACTATGAGTTTGTTCAGCAGCTGTTACAGAAAGTCCAATCTAAGTCCAGGCTTAGTGGCCCACTGGAGTGAACGGAGCTTATGGATGCATTTGAGTGCTTTGCTGAACTGGGGCCAGCCAGGGTGACAATACCACACCTCCACCAAGGAACCAGGCACCAGGTCTCACCTTCCCTGAAGACATTCCTGTGGTGTCAGACTTTTTTTTTTCCTTTAATGTGTTTGACTTTGTTGTTTTGTTTGTTGTGTTTGGGTTTTTTTACTTGGGAATAAGCTCTATAGAATTAAAACATATACAGAAAACTTCATAAATTAAAACAGGTGCTAAAGAGGAGATGCATTAGAAAGGCATTTAAAAAAAAAAAAAAACAACAACAAACAAACACACAAAAAAAAAACCCAGCACTTAGAGACTCCTTCATTTCTTGGATGATGGTTGAGCACTGAGACTTGAGGTGGGAAGGCCCACTAATGAGTTCCTTCCTCTATAAAATAGACACTAAAGAGGATGTTGCTCCAGATCCTCTTTTCTGCACATTCCACCACACATCTTGGTTCTGAGCTCAAAACCACTGTGGTCAGCTGAATTACTCCTCTGTACTTCAGGGAATATCGTATCTGGTGCAGACTTGGAAAATATCAAGGAAGCACTCCTGGTTTTGCTAGGACATGGGCTGCTCTCATCAATCATAGCCTTAGAAAGAGTCTTATCAGTGCTATGTTTAAACTAAAAAAATAATAATAATAAAAAAATAATAAAAATATTTTAATCTGCCATATTCAACATTACCTAAATAAGTCCAAGAACTAAAATAAAATAAAACCTGAGTTCTGAAAGATTCCTCATTTATCTCAGTTTTGAGGCCACTCAGCATACTGTGGCTCAGCCAGGATGTCCAGCTGACGAGACAGGATCCTGTCTGCTCACTTCTCCCTGTGTGCTTTGGTGACCTTTGAATCCATAAACCAAAGGTCTGAAAATCTACCTCTAAAAATGGTAAAGGACAAGGCCCCGAGCAGTATGAAGTAATGAGGGGATTCAATCAGCAGTTAATGATGGGGCCAGAAGATCCTTAGAGGCAACAAATTTCCTCCCTTCCCTGCTGACAGGAAACTGCCCTGCATCTGCACCTGGGATGCTTCAGCAGGGCCTGTGCAGTGAGCAGGTGACTGAAGGAGATGGAGGGACCAAGGCAGCTCTTTGTCAGCCCCAACCTGCAGGATAGTGCTCCTGGCTCTCACACCTGCCATGCCTGGGACAGCAGCCCAGTCCTCTCCTGTTTTATAGGCCATCAGCAGGTCTCAGAGGAAACAATATATTATAATGGGGGTCACTGTGTTCCCAGGTCAGTCTGATATAACCGTCCTTGGCTACACACAGAGGTAACTTTCTGTCCTGTTGAAATGAAAAGAGCTTCGTTACTGGACTCATCTGTGCTCTTGGGGCTAGTTCCTCCTTCTCGAGTTCTCTTTGTGACTCCAGCCGTGACAACTGATGTTTAAGTATCAGCTTTTCTTAGTCACGTCACTTGGAAAGAAGAGGAAGATAAAATTCCCTGTGCTGTGGTGCCATGCAGCAAATGAGTGTAAGAGTCTCAGAACCTCTGATAAAGTGGACCTTAGAGAAATAGATGCCACCCGAGCTCCTTGCCTCGTGTAAGTCCCTTTAGGATAATTTCACGTGTTATTAGCCTGATTTCATGTTTATCTACTGAACCTGCATAGGTACCTGCTATAACTACTTGGTGACCAGAAAAGGAGCAAAGAAACTTGCAATAAAAAAGAATAGCAGTGCCAAGATTTAAAAGTACCTCTTGAAAATGCTCATTTACTAGGCATAGTGCTAAAATCAGAATGTCTAGAGAATTTTATGTATATACAAGAGGTACTGGATATTTCAAGACCACTGTGCTGTGAAACTTCAGCTGGAGAGCTGTCTATTTTCCAGAAAAAGTCTGATCAAGAGTTGCAGTCTCTTGACTCTGTGAAAGTAGAAATAAGCCTTTCCAGGTATCAAATCAGTATGTATTTTCCACTGAGGAACTTTTCTTGTTGTCATGCTGTCACGGTCCACTCCTCGGTGGATTCATGATGGTTCGTTTCAGCTGTGATCCCAAAGTGCAAAAATGAAATGGCAACAGGCCCAGAGAGTTATCAACACACAATGACTTTATTGGTCTTGCCTGTAAAGCAGCTTGTGATAAAAAGGAAGAAAGAATAGGAAAGATGAGGTAAAAAGTAGGGGAAAGAAGATAATAGCTACCACCACAGGTCCAAAGTTTTCCCTATAGTCCCGAATCCAGAAGGTGTTCCACTGCTTCTTCTTTGATCGTTGTGATCTCTCGGTGGGGAAGATCTTCAAAGTTCAGTTACTAAGGAACCATCTTTTATCCTGGGTAGCACACCTTGCTCCTCCTTGGACTCACCTCCACTGCACCTCTGTCCGGTGGAAATGTGCCGATCTCCACCTGTCTGGAGTGAGGCTTCCACGCATGCCCAGGGAGGAGTGTCTGAGACGTGTCCAGCTTTGGAGGCAGGTAGCTTCTTACCAGGAGGTGTGTTTTTGTATTATAATAACATTATAATGAGGAAAGTTCAACTGAGGCTTCCTCAGTGTTGGCACAGCAAGCGTTATCCGTCTTCCTCGACAGCAGTTCTTCGTTTTGCTGCTCCAGTAGAATAGACCTGTACCAGGTACCGGCACTGTCCGTACCTCAGTCCGTTCTCCATGGTTTCTGCATCTGCAGCAAGCCACTGCCAGCTCATGTCGAGATGCTAGTCCAGTTTTGGGATCTAGTCACTGATGACAATGTTGAGACAGAAAATACTGATCTTCTGATCAACTCTTACACATGCTAAACAACAAGATCTCATCCCTTCAAAAAACAAACAAATAAACAAACAAAAAAAATAACCTGTAGCCATTAAGCTGAAGGCAACTTATTTATTCTGTGCATTTATTTTTCAGCAATCAGACTCCTGCTTTCCAATAACAAGTAGGTCCTATCTTATCCCTGCTCCCTCCACAGCTTTGTGCCAGTCTTCCAGATAGAGCAGCAAGTCAAACATATCCTCCTCTGAGGGATGGTCCTGGAGGCAGCATCTTGGGCATCAGAAAGAGATGGAAAGAACCAGTGAGGAGGCCACACTGCCTGTGCTGTCTGAGCAGAGGACAATCTACACCTGTGATGGAGAGAAATGGGTATCCAGAGGCAGCACCTTTTAGTGACATTTTAAGAAAAGGTCTGCCAGCTGGCGGTAGGAGATCTGGAAAAGACAGAGTATAATGAACGCACTGAGAGGTCACAAAGATCCCCTGGCTTTTTTGCAAAGGTTTTGCAAAAAGACCTCTCTGTTTTTTGGAAGTGCTTTCTTGCCTTCTTTAGTGGAGGCAGTCAGAGGTAAAACAGAAAGCAAAGCAAGTACAGGTTGAACATTCACAGTCAATAGATAATGTTAACAATCATTAAGCACTGTCGCCTGACTCAGCCAAATACCAGTTGTCTCAGCCCCAGATTAAAACACTGCCTAACAACCTTTTGGAGTACACCATTTTACAAAAGAGAGGCTTGACTATTTCTGTTTTCATTTTTGGCTGGCTTTTTCGAAGGTATAGGCAGTATCAACATAATGTGAAAGACACAGTCACCCCCAGGTTTGACTTTTCAGAAAAAAACAGAAAAACGCTTATTCTGCACTGTTTGTAAGGGTAACATTTTCATAATCATTGAGCAAGCCTCCCATAGAAAGACTTCCCACTACCATCTTCCTCCTACTTCTGTAAAAGTGTTATGAAAAAAGCTGGTAAATGGTAACTTTAAATTGCAATACAGTAAGGTAAGTAGGCTGCGAACAACAAGGAATTTTACCTAAAGTATCTTTCTAAGTCTGAAACAAAACAAAGCCTATCTTATCTCCACATCAGTTTACATGCTGTATTCCAGCAGGCTTCCACATTTCATTTTGTTTGAAGAAGTAAAATAAAAAGGTTTTACAGGAATTTCCCTTATTTTAAAATTACCTAATTAGTCCCCAAGTTTGCATAGATTTCAAACAAAAGAAAAATCAAGTGCAGTGAGACATAGCCCTTCCGTGCTTTTTTTATCCATCTGTTTCTCTGCATTTGGAGCAAGAAGGAAACATGGCAGAACTATTTAATGCAAAAGGTACTGAGAACATGGAACAAGTTACCAGTGTAGGGAGTTAGGGAAGAACATACATGTGTTCAAATTACCGGAGATTTGTTTCTCTGGTAGGGTGGACTGAAGGATGAAAATGCAAAACCGTGGGATTCAGCTAAACTAAACAAAGGAATTGATACTATATTTTGGACCGGATGCCTTTTTCCTGAGAAGATTTTGCTTCCAAATGCTTCAGGTGCAAACTTGTTTTCTGCTGAGACTGAGAGCCAAGAGCCCTTGATATGGCTTCTGGGTGTGACACGTGACTGCAGGCAGGGGGTTTCTGTTGTTTTTCTTCTGATGCAAGTCTTTCTTTTTTTATCTCTAAAGTATGTGCACTAGGAAAGGAGTCCTACAGGCTTCAGCTGAGGACTGGATTTTAGCCAGACCTGAGTGGGTACAAAGGGAGAGAAAAACAGGCCAGGGATGGGGATTGATAACGAGCTCCTTCAAGTTCAACGGGGAGGCTGGTGGATTCAAGGAGGCTGCCTGAAACTGACTGTAGACTAGGCATCTGTTCTGTAGAAAGGTTCTGTAGAAAAATCTGTTGGGCAAGAGCAATGGTTATGCCACATGCATAACAGAAATCAGAAAAACACGTACTCCCTTACATGTTTCGGTTCTGAGGCAACATTCCTCTGACATCTACAGAGGCAACACAACTCTGAATCACCTGAGGACTGAGGTTTACCTACAAGGCATCATTTCAACCCAGATTATTGCAGGGGCTTTGATATTAGCTCAAACACAGAACTGAGCTAACATGTCTGCAGGACTTCTAAATTAGAGCTGGCTCGCATCCAGACAGTTCGAAGCACAAGCAAAGGAGCCTCAGGTCTGTCTGAGATGTCCATATAGATGGATTCTCAGATAGAATGTTCTGAAGTGTTGCCTCTTGTGGTTACAGCTAGTGTGTGGGTGGCTGAGTTCTCTGAATCACACATTGTAAAAAGAGCAGTCTGACAGTTCCATTAACAATATAGATGGGTTTGGTTCCAGTATGAAAACCCTTCTTTTTGGAATTCCCCAGATCTGAGGAATGGGTTCAAGGAAAAAATCTGATTCCGAACTTGAAAGGAATTCACGTCTTTCACTCAACATTTACCACTAGGAGATGTTGCTAACTTTTACTATAAGAGCTACTGACCAATAACTCCCCGAGTGTTTCCCTGGTACAAAATAATGGCAGAGGTTGCTAAAATTCATCAGGCCATGTGAACACAGGGTACTCACACCACAATATAATGAAAGCCACTAGAGCTCCAACTTCATGTGGCTTTCACGGACCCACAGCTTT
Source organism: Apus apus (assembly GCF_020740795.1). Taxonomy (NCBI): domain Eukaryota; kingdom Metazoa; phylum Chordata; class Aves; order Apodiformes; family Apodidae; genus Apus; species Apus apus. The sequence goes on along the minus strand of NC_067282.1, from coordinate 92,549,555 downwards.
GTTGTGGAATTTTGCCTCTGCCCTGCACGAGTCACTGCTTTAAGAGGAATACGTAAAGGAGTCACTCTCGGTTTTCAGAGCAGGAACAGCAGGAACATCTGAACTGAACCATTCCAGGTGCTTGTTAAAACAGGTTTAGCCAAATGAGAGAGGAGAAAGGTCTATGAGGGTTATATTGCAGAGAACAGGCAGTCTGATATGCCACTGCCTGGCATTTTGTACTGTCATTAATTTCCACATGTGTAAACCAGGAGCAAGACTCTGCTGCTTCAAAATTCTTTGACCAGTTACAATGAGGACTACTCCTTATCACTGTAAATTAATATACAGATTAAAAGAAAAAAAAAGAAAAAGAAAAAGAAAAAGAAAAAAACAACCACAGAATACAGGCCTCACTCAGCCTTTACATCCAAGGAAAAGTACAGCTTATGTACAATGAAATTAGGCAATAAGGCTTTTCATTGAGGATATACAGATTTTCCTTACACACTGGATGTTTTCTCCTTAATACTTAAAACCCAACATTAACTGAGACTGCTGTATTGCTCTTCACTAGATACTGGTCTGAACCAAACCAATGAGTAGAGTGATGAGTTAAAGATCACACAGAAGTGTAGACAGCTGTTCTACATAAGACCAAATAAAACCCTGCAATGAAGATTAACCAAGAAGAGTTCTTCAGAAGATGCAAACAGGAAAGGACAGGTTTTTTATGCCTCTGCAAAGTACAGAAGAGAGGTGCTATCTGAGGCCTGTAAGTAAAAATGTGTATGAGCAGAAAAAAACAAGCTGGAGTGAGGTCACATCTTAGTCAGTGCCATTCTGGGAACCTGACTTCATTCTGTGGGACCCCAGCAGTGATGCTTTAAACGGCAGTCCTGGGCCTGAATGACCAGCAGACAGAGGATAAGAAGAAGGAAGTGACTGTACAACAGACAACCATTATTCAGCCTTATTACAGTGTAGTTGCTCAGTGTGGTTCATGTGGATTTGCCTAGGCTTGGAAAATATGCAGCAAACATTGACTCTGTTGGAAACTGATAGACCTCAAAACGTGATTGTAAAGAAGCAATTATTATCAAGCAAGACTTTTCTGCTGCGTATCAAATAACACAATTCTTGCACAATGCAATTTAACATTTTTATCAGTGACCTGGAAACAGACACAAAATGATAAAAGAAGTTTGGGAGGCAGATTAGGCTTTAAAATGGGCTGAACACTGACATGAAGAATTCAGGATCCTGAAGAATAAGTATTCAGCCAAGCAGTACATGTGTCAAGAAAGACTGTAAGCCATGATCTTAGAAGAGGACCATCCTCTCCAGAGAAGCAGGGACTCTTCGAAAGCAAAGGGAGAAGCTGCTGCTGTTAATCAGGTCATGCGAGTTCCTGGTGTGGTGCTTTTACCACAAGTTGAGTTGTATGTGTAATTTACGCTGACATGAGCAACATTGCTTTGTTCAGCTGTCATATCCACATGTTAGAGAGGATTTTGATAAATTGAAGGAGGCTAAGACAAGGACCCTGAGAATAACTGAAATATTGAAAAATAGATCTTTGTATAGGCACAAGGTCATTATCGTGTTTTAGCCTCCCAAAGAAAATGTTAGTGACATGGTTATTATATTTAATTTTATTAACTAGGAAAATGAAATAGCAGATTCTTGAGACTAGCAGCCAAAAATTTTACAAGGTGGGATGTCTGAGCACTGCATCTAAATGAATTCTGATTAGAAGGTGGATGCAACTTTTTTAATGGTTAAGTTTAATAAACTTTGGAACATCTTACCAAAGGCTGTCACTTCTTCCCTGGAAATGTCAAAATCTTGGGTTTAATGAGTCAAGTGAGTCAGGCTGAAAAATTTGAATGTGAACACATGACCTTCTAGAGCCCAGACATATACTGATTCCAAACTTTATGTGCATACTCCTGCACATACACCTGGAGGCTCAGGTTTGAGAGCTTCCCAGCCACAGCAGGGGAAGAGGCACAAGCACAAACTGCCTTTAATGTCTTTGCCATTCCCCCTGCCTCGGGTATAAGTCAGTGACCAAAAAAGAAGGTAGTAAGGCTCAAAAGAATGGCTTACAGATGCCAAACACAAACATGGTTCTAACACCCATCCTTTCTCACACAAAGGCAGCTGGAACATTGTGGCAGACCAGGTGATTGCACTGCTTAGTTTTCCAGGATGAAAAGGGTGGGGTTTTTTTGCGAAGGGTCATGGGTGGGACATTATTTTGTTCTGTTTTCTTTTCAAATATGCCACCATGTTGTTTCCGTGTTTTGAAGTAGTGAACTCCTGCTCTGTGCAAGGGAGAATGGTTTTCCTACACAAGGAAAGGGTGAATTTTTATGAACCATGGAAAGTCATGCTGTTCGTTGGCAAAGGCATGAGTATACACATTTTTGAGTTCATATTGGAGAACATAAAACCCAGTAAACATCAGAGAGGAAAGAAGGTTGCCTGGTGTGGTTATGATCTGGACCATGACACACATATTTCAAAATGTTCTCTTGGGAGAAAAAAAATCTGAAAATATTACAGAGAAGGGAGCAGAGAGGCAGAAGGGTTCTGAGAGAGGGTAGGTGCCTTGGGAAACATCCTTGAGGCTATGATGAAATATCTGTAACTCATAATACATAGCAGAGCCAAAGTTTAGGTTGGTTGAGAGGTTTCTTGCCCTGTTCTCTTAACACTTTGAAAGATGGGCTGCCTCCATGGGTGCATGTGTTTTGTATACTGCTTTGTAAATCTATTCCAGGTCACAAGAGATAGGAATGACATTTTGTAACATGATGTGTAAGTAGAGGTGTTGTTGTCTAGTAGACCTTCTCTGGTTTAGATCCTACTGAAGATCACGATAGATGAATTTTGAAAGAACCAGTTGTTCAGATCAACTTAAGATCAAGCTATCCTCTGCTCTGTCCATATGTTATATCTGCTAGGCACTGCTTTTTTTTATTTATTTCTTTGCACATCTTTGCAGCATTTGATGGTATTCTGGGTGTCCAGTAACGAGGGAGATAATTTCCTGTGGCACATAGCAGTATCATGTACTAGAGCTTCAGGGAGATCTACCCATTTCATTTTACGCATACCCCCTCACAGAACAGTGGTGAAAATGGAGTCATGATACTTAGTGATTTCCATCATTTAACTTTCTGAAATAGAAACCATAAAGAAATACTATGCATGCCATAGTACCATATAGTCAGGAACACTAGACAAAGTCTTCCACTGTACCAGTCTTGTTGTTAAGGGAGAGGATCTGCCTACTTTGGTATAACAGGATGTACTGCATATTTTGTAGCTTTGCCCAGTGCTCCAATCCCTGTGGGCTCAACCTTTTCAACAACAGCAATAAAAGAAGAAAAAGACTGAGGCCCTTCTCTTATATGACTTTTATTTTAGGGGGATATTAAATACAAAGGGTTTCACTCTCAGTGGAAATTGTCCAACTGACTCCAGGATAATGTGTAATCATTAGGAACTGGAAAAACTCAAAACTGCCTGTCTGTAGTGGCTTGGATAAGACCTGCTGGGTGCATTCCAGAAATTAATATTGCAGCTGTGATGAGACTTACTTCTGGTCTCTTCTTTCATGGTGAATTGTGCCCGTATGTCCAAGACCAGCATAAGCCTTATGCACCATTTGAGACCCATTTAATCCCTTAAAACAAGACTAACATAGCATTTAAATGTTACATGGACCTCTGGCCCTTTTGACAGGAGTGCGTGCAATACAAGATATGTGCTAATCATTAAAATGTATACTTTCCACTATTTTGCTGACAGTAAAATACATTCATAAAACTACCTCCCTGTTTTACATATGCTTTCTCTTATAATTTCTTCACAAAGCATCCTAGCCTGCAGAAATGTCTAAAACATTTGCATCTGGAAAGGAATATTGTGCAGCCTTCAGCTGGCAATGCAGCCTGTTTGTGTCCTTCTGATGTGCCTCAACAACAGTAGCAGGACTGTCCGCTCTAGGAAGTATTGCAGCTGGATAGGAGGAGATATGGACAGAAGAGCAATTGGTGCTAAGGATGTGACATCCACTCAGTATGGCTTTAGGCAGATTTCTTTTGTCTAATTCTAGTCCAGTCTTGTGCCTTTTATGCTCAGGGGAACGTATCTTCTGGTTTAGGTTCATGCCAGAGGAATCCTGTTTGTGTGCTCCATGCCCCCTACCTGGTGCAAACAAAAGTCACTCCAAAAGCACATTCATGGTCCTACCCTAGATGCACCCTGTGCACACTTGCATGCCTTCTTAGACAACGTACAAGGTAAAGAAGTGCTCAAAAAATGATCCTACATGTGGATTACTGTTCCAGAAGTACATGTGGGGAGGGCAAGTTGCAGGGTCTCCACATTTCACTTTCATAGCAAAGATTTCTATTTCAAGCAAAGACAAGCCAGAAGAAGCTTTGTACTGGGCAGTGGTGCCACCTGAGAGTGTTGGCCCCAGCTCCAGCCTCAGAGGACCTGCAAAGTTGTCTCTCCCCGAGTTTCAAGGACTCAGATGGAAAAATCCATGCACACGGCAGTAAGAACTTGATACCTTAAGCAGTGCAGCGTGTGTATTAATGCCAGGTGAGATCTGGCAAGTGAATGTTTGTTTTAAATTTCTCTTTAATCACTCTTACATTTTTAACTTTGAAGTCTGGGGAATTACATTTTCTGGTTTATGCCTCAGATGACATGGAAAAAGATATTCCACCTACAGTACTGGAATATCATTTATAGATGTGTAAATTCACAAAGCTATGCCTCTAACAGTTTGCCCACATGGAACCATCCCAATTTGCATCAACTGAGAACTTGACTGAAAAAAAAAAGTAAAAAAAAAAAAAAAAGAAGAAGAGCATTTAAGGCATTTTTTTTAATTATAAGTGCTCCAGTATTTCAGATCCAGGTATTTCAGAATATATCCAAGAACATATATCCAGCCTATGTGCAAAGAACAAACAAGATTGGGGTAGAAGTGAATAGACGCTATTTTCCTGCTCAATCAGTATTGAATTAGTTTTTGTTTAGATGTGGCTCATTAAAAATTTTAAGGCACATAGCTGCCTGAAAGGGTGGATTCAAGAATGGAGCTGGGAGGACAGGAAGAAATCGAACATACAAATCTTTGGAAAAATATTTAAAGAAATAATGATAAAAAGCAGTAAGGTTTGAAGGGGTACAAGAATACTTGGATTTAGTCAAGCTCTGTTTTTCTACTACAGATGTTCTGCTAACTAGAGCAGAGATGTTCAGAGACCACATATTGGCTGTAAAATCCTAGGACTGAGATTAATTAAATGTCTGCTGCTCCTCATACAAACTAGACTCCAGAGTTTTTCAGGACTTCTAGCCTTCCGAAAGAACAGCTGTAGAATACATCATGTGTATATCTTGCACTCTAAAAATGTATTTTTATAACAAGTGTAATTTTTTATAAAGAAAGTTTACCATCTTACCCTTCCTCTGATTATCTTGCTGCTGTTCTGAAAAAAAAAAAAAGAAAAGGAAAAAAAAGGATAAGAGTCTGATACTTACTATACTAACATCTGATACTTCCTGCAGAGCACTGTCTCCACCCAACATGTGGTTTTAAACAAAATTCATAGCAGGTTCAATGGTCACAATTATTCACTTATGTTATGGTTTATGTGAGTTCATTTCTTGCAACAGTCGTAAGAAGGTGACGACACCATTCCGGTCAATACGTAGGAAATACGACTTCTCACTTGTGCTTCCTTTCTCCTGACTGGACAATGTCATAGCTTCTTTTGATCAGTAAACTCACTCCTCCTCTTGATCATGCAATACAGGCAAGAAGTATATTTTTATTATCTGATACATTTTTATATATGATTAATCTTGCAGAAATCTCTTTTCCTCCTCCATAAATGGATACCCTAACAATTTGATTTCTAGCCAGGCCTCAGACAGTTTCCTACATCAATTTGATATGGTACCCACAACTTCACAGTATTCTTGTGTTGTTACACTAAAAGGATACTGCTATTTAAGCAGTGCCCAAACCAGCTTTAACACTGTACCCCTCATGGCTGCCTCCTTAGCTCTTACAGAAAAACGAGGCTGATGTCAAATGTAAAATCTTCAGCCTGCTGGAACTGTTATATACTTGATACATTACATACACATGCCACTTATAAAAACACAAACCCCAAGCCAAAGGCGTCTCCTTCTCTCCCACATGGCTGTAGTTGAAGAAGATGTCATTGACCATAAAGAAGCAAGTAAAACATTTTGCCTTAAAGCTACAGTGGTTCACAAAAAATAGATTTGCATTTCTTACCAAATATGACTGCTTTAAGTTTATGATTTTGTTGTAACCAAAGATATTTTTCTTCTAAACCTGGCCAATTACAACAACTACAGGTGGTCATACACAGTGGTGGCTTGTGAGGGGCACAGAGGCACAACCTGACTAATGCCATCCAGGAACTGTGCACTGAGGAACACCAGCCTGTGTCTTCATTGTGAAAATACTTTTTGTTTTTTCTGAGGTAAACGTTACTTGACCTTTAAATAAATAATGTAGGGCCTACAAAAACTTTGGACTGGACTCCTTAGAAGTGCCAGCTGTGTGTGGAGGAAATGCCAGCTGTGGAAATGAGAGAATGTGCAGCCCGCAGCAAGCTTCCCGCTACTGCCTTTGCCACATGCAATATGAGAAGGACGAAGAAGTGAGCTCAGTCTCCAGAAGCACTCAGTTCCCAGCGCATCTGGTAAGACTGGCAGGAACGGTGCACCAATAATGGTGATGTTGGCTTATTTATCAACCACAAAACCATTTCAATATCAACAAGCAAGTTAGAGTCAGTCAAAACAACTGCCAGGAGGTCTCCATCTGAATGGGCTTTCATAGCATGCAAGCCACGCAAAGACACATAGTCCAAATAAGGGACAATTTTGACCATGCCGCTGTCTTAAGGTGGGGGTCAACAGCTGTGTAACTTCTTCCAAATGCCGCTGTTATCTAGTCCTTTCCAGAATGCTAGCCAAAAATATTAATCTTTAAGAGTTATTTGCAAAATAACTTATAATGAGTATTTTATTTAATAATGAGCACTTTAGAAATGTCTTCAGTGGCTTTAATGCGTCACTATAGGAAAGCTTTAAAGTTAATAGATTAAACATTGTAATAATAATATTTGTAGTATTAAAACTGCTGACAAGACCACTAAACCATGGTGGATTTGAGAAGCAGCAAAGTATTGCCGATAGATTTTGGAGGGATAAAGATTTGAACAGCCTCCTGTTGCAGGCAAGCTTGATCTTGCTGATATGCATATTAAAAATGTCCCACTAAGTTAACAGAGGCTTTCAATTCTTAGAAGCGATAAAATTGTCCCATATAAGAAGTGTGTTGCTACAGGTAGCATCTTGGGTAGGAAATTACCCAAACCTGGGTCCAGTTCCCAGAAATAAACCTGTGTTGATAAATAAGTCCATCAAATGTTTTTGGTTGATAATACTTTAGAACATGTCAACCAGTCAATTTTCTTGGGTTTGATCGGCACTTCCTATAATTTTCTAAAAAAAACTGATATCTCTCATAGTAATTGCTGTCTCCCCTGTGTAAATGCATAGAACTGTCAGGCACTCCTAGCACCAGAAAAATAAAAGCTGACCAGAATTTTATTTCCATTTCCAAGGAGGAAGAGTTATGTTAATGGTGAAAGAGGGGTGGTGTCGGGTGGGACATCTCTGCTAGGCCTTGACTGTCAGCTGCTGTAGGCAGACACAGGACTAATTTGTTTACTGTTGACACTTGGATTAATGGTTTTCTACCCCTAGTAATATTACTGAGAATTGAAAAAGAGGTGATGTAAAACAGAACCTTTCTATAAGACAGTTTGAAGGGCATGTGGATAAAATTATTAGCAACTTTGTCAGTATCTCCATGTCTCTCAAGCTATTCCTTCTTATCAGTCCTTACAATACTTAGAGCAGTATTTCTTATGCAGCTAAAATGCTATATAATCAAGACTCCTCAGCAAACAAGGTTATTACTTGAAGAGTCATAAAAGTTTTCATGGACAAACCCAAGGGGTGAAATACAACCTCAATGAAAGCAGCTTGCAGCTCCCAGACTCAAGAGGACCACGTCTTTTTACATCAGGATTTCATTTCAGTCAAAATGTACAAAACTTGTGTTGTACCTTAAAGCTAATTGAGGATTTGTGGTTCTCTGTCTCTCAATTGGGAAAGGTCAGCTTTGAGATTTCCAGGTCAGAAGTGTTTGACAGGGATTTAGCGTCATCTGCAACTCAGGACATGCTAACAGGCTTTCTTGTTTAAAGGCAATGGTGTAACTGTAAAAAGGGGCTAAGAGGGCAAAATCGGGAGGAAAAAGAAGGTAATTCATTTAAGTGATCTATCCTTTTGCTTCAAGATTCTCAGACTAGAAGAGGGTTCCTCTTCTTGCATGAGGCATGACTGATCTATGTTTCCATTATTGCACCACTGAGTTACTACAGTTTTCAAATGTAAAGAGGAAAGACTTCATATCTGTGGGGTAATCTGCATGGGATAATTTGTACCTTCCTGGAAAGCCTAGATCCTTGTCTGGTGAAACAGGGCACTGTGGAAGCTTAGCCAACTTCTCCCATCATTTGGGAAATCAAAGACAACACAGGAGAAAAGCAGTGAGATGCACCATTTAATTACCAGTAACCCTTCTAAGCATTCTTATTTTTCCTAGGCTATATAGCCGGACAGTTGGAGTTATGCTGCAGCATGGGAGAAAATTACACTGGCTTCTTATGCACCATATGCCTTTTCATTGACAAGCTAACACTTTTTAAATGAGAGTGCCTGAGGTTTTTATCCAAACCGCATTCCTTATCCCATATCTCAACTTTAGCACCTCTCCCAGAGGAATCTGGGAGTTTGGACCCAGATCTATATGTAAATCCAGGGCTTGAACAGGTCCCAGTGGAGTCAGGAAAAATTTTAGATATCTACTAGGCTCAAATGAAAAGTAAAGTCACCCAAGAAAAAGCGGGATATAAATTACAGGTTCTTTTTAAAATCAAAATATGGCTTCTTCTTTTTTCTCCCTGTCTTTAATTTTTTTTGACTGTCTTAACTTTACAACCAGCTTAAAGTAACTGAGAAAATATTTAAATTTAAAAATATTGAATAGTCCTGGACCAATGCCCAAAAAATGTCATGTGACCTCCCTGATACATAACTCCTCACTTTGGAACTTACTGACTCCAGTCAAGAATTTTTGGTGATGATAAAATACCAAAATGTAGAAGAAGAAACAGCAGCAGGTTGAGAAATGAACTTTTGTTTGCAGGTATCACCATTTCCAGAAAAATGGAAAAAGAAGAAAGAACACCTGCAGAACTTCAGTGGATTAAATATTTCACAAGTATAACCTCACAGTTATGTTAATGTAGTCATTTACATGGCAACACTAATTTTTGAAATGTTTGTTGCATTAGTTAACTTGTTCTTTACAGAAGCGTTAGGGTCTCGAAGCAGCCCCTGGGAGCTACAGAGGCAGATGCTGGTCTGCCACCCTCTGCACATCCCACCACCATGGTCCTGATTCTGCAGAGTGTTACAGATGTGCCCACTACATTGCAGATAGAGCGATTAGGCTGCTTGCAGGCTGGGACAGGATTGAAGAGCTGTATCTACCTTGGAGGCCTGCAGCTAGAGAGCACCTGTTCCCAGCACACATCTTGGGACGTGAAGAGGATACATAAAATAAGCACTTTCGTGTTGTATGAGTCCGTGCTTGACTTGGTGCCAAGGCAAGGCAGCTGCTGATGGTGGGTCCCGTACCTCACCAGGAGGGAAGCCAGTGGAGTCAGACTCCTCTGGGGTCTCGCTCCTCTCACCTTCCCAGAGCCTAAGCTGCCTTTCAGCCCTTGATCTCGGCAGAGATTGATTAGTTTGCCAGTCTCCTCGCACTCAATGTTAAGGTGGAAAGCGCAGATGAAAAAAAGTAAATGCGGACATCTGCTCTTTGTGGTGTCCCTGCGGGAGCACGAAGCGGGGGAATGAAGACGAGGAGATAGGGTGAGTGGATGTGTGTGTCAGTCGGCGGGGGGATGATCTAAGTATCTGAAGTCATTCCAAAGGTCAAAGCAACCATTAACTCTTCCCCACCCTCTGTCCTCCTCAGGGGCTCGGGGGAAATCACAGTCCGCCCAAACTAGTTGACAGCTTGCCCGGACTTAATGACAGGCTGGGTGCAGACCAGCCGCGGCCGCCCAGACAAAGGGAGGAAGTTTGGTGCTGCCGCCCACCGAGAAAGGTGCAGGGGCAGGGGACACGCCGGGACCCGGGGGGCAGAGGCCGCTCCGCTCCCCGCCCCCCGCACGGGCGCTCCGCATCACCGACGCTCTCGGAACAGCCCCGGCCGCTTCCCTCCCTCCCTTCCTCCCCTGCCAAAGCCAGGCGTAAACCTGCCTCCTCCAGCGAACATAGCAAAATGAACGGCAGCCTCGGGCAGGAGAGAGGGGGAAGCAGGCAGGACGTGAGGTAAGCGCCGCTCCACTGTTCCGTGCCAGCGGTGACATCCCAAACACCGGGTGACTCTGTGGCTTTAAGCGATTCGAGGGAAATGTTGCGCTTTTCATACACAAACATTTTTTTTATTTTTTTTTTCTGCCGGTCTCTCTTTCCTTCGCGGCTTCCTCCTTCTTTTCCCCTCTCTTGCCTCCCTCTCTCCCGCTCCCTCTCCCTCCGTTTCTCCTCCCCCATGCAGCCCCCCCGCCTCCCCTTTCCCCCTCCCCTCAAGTTTCTCCCTCTGTCTGATTAAATGAGAAGGAAGTGTGGGAGTGGTGGTTTTGAAGCTCTCCCTTTAAGAGGCAGCCTGCAGTGACGAATTGTTGAAATTGCCATTGCAGGATGGCATTCCGCTATAAATTCATTGTTCCACCTCCTCTCATCTTCACATTTCTCTCTCTTCTCCTCTTGTTCACATCGACAGACTGGGGATAACAACAACAACAACAACAACAGCAAAGATACAGGGAGGGGGCTTTTACAGAAATCCGGGACGTTTTCCGCTTCTTGGGTTGCTTTTTTTTTTCATTTTCTTTTTCCTTTTCTTTTTTTTTTTTTCTTTTTGACCATCTCACCGGAGACGATCGAGGCGTTTCTTGTTGCCTGAATTTCTTCTCTCACCTTCTCCTTCTTCTCTTCAAAACAAAAGGGGGCAAAAGAAGGAAGGGGAGCCACCGGAGCCCAAGAAAGTGCCGAATCGCAGCAGACCTGCCCCCTGCCCTGCTGCCGCTGCTGGTGATGATTCAGTGACTACAGCAGAGAAGTGGAAGAGGAGTGGGAAGTGCTCAAACTTCCCGACTTGCCGGGTCCAAGCCTCCTCTCCTCCTTTTTCTCTTCCCCCCCCCCACCAACCCCATCCCCCGCCAACCTTTGCCTCCCCACCAGCAGTAATCTGGGGTTTTTTTGCCTCTCTCTCTCCTTCCATGTGCACCCGGCTCTTCCCTGCAGAGAAACACAAAGTTCACACGCGAGCGGCTTTTGTTGACATTTTTTTCTCTCCCACTCACACTTGACGCGAGTTTGGGAGGAAGAATTTTCTTCTTTTTTTTTCTCCCCCACTCCCCCCTTTTTTTTTTTTCCTCCCCCTCCTCCTTCCCCCTTCCCTCTTTCCCTTAACTACGTTGCTGCACTTCTCCGACCGGCTCTTTCCACCCCAATCCCCAACCCTCGTTATTATTACTACTATTAATTATCACCACACCGTGGCCGCTCCCGACGGCGAGGCAAGCATGCTCCTGAAGCTGCTGTCGCTGCTGCTGCTGGCCGCCCAGCTGCACCTCTCCCTGGCCCAGCCGCCGGCACCTGCCGCCGCTGCCCCGCCACCGCCCCGGCCCCGGCCAGACCCTCCCCCCGGGCCGCCCCGCCGCCCCCCGCCGCCCCGCGGGGCCAGCGGTGTCGTGCGGCGCCTCGACCCGACCTACGCGGGGGGCGGCAAGGCGGGGTACGTGCTCTACGCCGGGGGCCAGCGCTTCCTGCTCGACCTGGAGCGCGACGAGGCGGTGGGGCAGCGGGCCGGCGGGCCGCCGCGCTGCTACTACCGCGGCACGGTGGACGGCAGCCCGCGCTCCCTGGCCGTCTTCAACCTGTGCGGCGGCCTCGACGGCTTCTTCGCCGTCGGCCGCTCCCGCTACACCGTCAGACCGGCGCGGCGCGGCGCGGAGGCGGCTGGCCCGCGGATCTACGGGGAGGGCCCTGCCCGCGCCCCTCACCTCTTCCGCAGGGACCGCTTCAGCTTCGAGACGGTGCCGGCCCGCACCAGCTGCGAGACCCGCGACCCGGTGGCGGCGGCGGGGGCAGCGCAGGACGGCCGGCGGAGGCGGCGGCGGCGCCGCTCCGTCTCCCGGGCCCGGCAGGTGGAGCTGCTGCTGGTGGCCGACGCCTCCATGGTCCGCAAGTACGGGAAGGGGCTGCAGCACTATCTGCTCACCTTGTCCTCCATCGCGTCGCGGCTCTACGCGCACGCCAGCCTGGAGAACCATGTCCGGCTGGCCGTGGTGAAGGTGGTGGCCCTGGGCGAGAAGGAGAAAGGGCTGGAGGTCAACAGGAATGCCGCTACCACTCTCAAGAACTTCTGCAAGTGGCAGCATCAGCACAACCGCCTCGACGATGACCACGAGGAGCACTACGACGCTGCCATCCTCTTCACCCGCGAGGTAGGCATCACCTGGACTGATGGCAACTTGGTGTCCCTCGAGTGATGTGTCATGGGGGTGATGGGGCTGCAATGAGGCCGCCCTGGCAGCTCTCTGGTCATGTTGCCCTGCTTTGCCTGACAGTTGCCTCACGGCTCACACCTGCCTTTCCATCCAGTTGCACTGCATCTCAGGGTCTGGCACCCAAGCACGCAGCTGCCAGGAATGGAAGAGGGGTTGAAAACCCAACAAATTGTGTCTCTATGTGTGTGTGCCCCCTCTCCTGCGAGGTCATCCCCACTGATGACCACAGTACACAGTCATTTGTGCCAATGCGGTGCTGGGACTCCTGCCAGGGTGGAGGGATGGCAATTTGCCTGACTGGGGAACTTGTCTGGGGTCGCCTGACTTATCTCTGCTTGAGGGATGATGTTGTTCCATCTTCCCCAGCGAGATGTTTCACACACAGCTCTTCTCTGTCTGGGAAGGTGTTCCAGACAAAGAGCTGATAACGTTGCCTAGCCTAAATTAGTCCCCAAACAAACCTGCTAGTGAAAATGGTGGAAAACACCTTAAAAGTACACGCGACTTCCTCCTTGAATGTGCTGGGGTGCTATTTCCATCAAGAATAGCTCCACCACACTGGAAGCTGTCAGTGCTTGTGGTTCAAGGGTAGGACGTAAATGCAAACCACAGGTAAACAGAGCTGCAGAAGTTGAGTGAGTTGGGCTGCTGGTAAGGGGATGCAGTCTCTTTCTTATTCCCCAAGTGAAAAATGGGTGTCCTGATCAACTGTGGGTTGGATCTGGCCAGTCTTACCCATGCAGAGCTGTGACTTTCTCCCTGCCCGGTTGTTAATTAATTGCATTGCCAGAGGTCATTAAGGGACATTGCTCTAGTAGACATGTGGCTGAGTTTATGCAATGAAGTTCTTCTGTAAGAGTATCCCTTCAGCGGTTTGGGTTTGGTGTTTTCTTTTTTTCTCTTCCCCAAGTACGAAAAAAATAACTGCATGACTTTCCGTTCGTTTGAGTTCTGCTTTTCTACATCATAGGAGCCTGCCAAAAAGGATGCTTTGGATAGTTTGTGGAAGGAGTTGCTCCAGAAGGGGGGAAAAAAAGAGCCTGGCTTGCTTTTATAGCTGTAAATAGTTGAAACATTAGGTTCTGTGTCAGTCAGGCATCGCTTGTACAGCAGGAGCTTTTTTTAGCAGTTTAAAGCCAATTTGCAAGCTTTCATTTTTTTATCATTATAATCTAAATGAAAGCAGGCTACCTAGGCTGGTTCAGAATGCTCTTGCTTTTTTTCTATAAACTTCCTTTCTAATGGCTTATTAATTAAGCCTGGGCCAGAATCCATCACTTTTCACTAAGGAGTGTTTTTTTCTGCCAGTATTCCCATTTATTTCCCTGGGATTTATTACAATTTAGAAACTCTTAGAGACTGTGAATCTTAACATCAATTATTAAGTTAATTTGGATTGAGATAGGATGTGAATTTAAAGTGCACTTGCTTTACAGATGTTTATCTGTAATTCTTTGCATGAATGCCCTCCTGCCAGAATAAGAGTGTGCTGCTAATCAGTAATCCACTTTCAAAGACTCCTGAGCTCTGCATCTTCTATGTGTAGAGTTACTTCTTTCAGATGTAAGTAGTACCTAAACTAGACAAAATGTTGTGGTTCCTGTGGTCTCCTTCCACTCTTAAGATGCAGATATTGCTTAGACTGTTACTTAGGCATGTAAATGCTTTCTAGAGGAAAGCACAGGCTTCCGTTTTCTTGGTTTACATTTTAACATGTTTAACTATAGGATTAGCAATTCAGTATAACTTAATCGGCTTTAATGATTTGCTGTGTGCACACGCACATTGTTTGGCATTAAATTTCAGCATTTGACCCAGTAAGAACAACACTAGTTTCTTCCTACAATGTGTTCATGGTGGTCTTTGCAGGGAGTTATATGTGAGTCCACATGATTATGATATGCTTACACTTGAAATCTCAACATGAATCTATTTGCTTCTCTTGAAATATAAACATGAAAAGGGTTAAAGGATGAAAAAGCAGTAGAGATGTCTCCCAGAGAAAACAGCCCCACTTTGAACTAAAGAGAGATTTTTTCCAGTTTAGCTTTTCAATGAGAGTGGCAGCAGTTGGCAGGAGGATCCAACTTTTTACAACTATGTTTTGAATGTATGAAGTACGTTGCTTAGCTACTAGACGCCAAGCCGTGGCTGCATGTTTTGATGGGCTCTGAATACCGTCATGCTAATTTTTGAACATCCAGATGTCTTATTCTAAATGGCTTGGTTTTTAGACATGGGATAAATGTGTGAGGGACATTTTCCGTCTTTGTTTACTAACTGAGGCCACCTTGAACTTTGTGTCCCTGCATCAACAGGATAATATTTGCAAATAATTTGTCAGCCAAACACATACACTCAGTTGTATGTAACTGTTTATGTGTAGTTAATACCTAAATTATATATGCCTGTTGCCATACAAGTCTCTAATACAATAATTGTCTTCATTCTGGAGTGACATTCATTTGTATGTTATTTTTGACACCAAAAGAGGCTCTCTGAAAAGACAGTAGTTTTACTCAAGTTCCTTATGAAGGAAGAATCCAGTCAGAATTCAAACACTGTCACTTCTTCCTCCTCTGGTGTCATAACTTGTTTAAAGATAAATTAGAAACTATTGATAGACTAAGAGTGTGCTGGCAGTTCCTCCTTGTTATGAAAACGACTACTGGCAATTCAAAGTATCATCATCATCATTCATACTAGGAAGTAATTCCCATGCAAAAATATTTTTAGAAGGAGATTCGCCGATTCTGGATTAAAACATCCATGTGCTTTTGATCATAATCTGTAAGGGCTTTTAAGAAATCATGCTACAAAGCATAATGTCACCTGTTCAGGAGTTGTAAACACTGTCAATGAGCACAGAAATTACCTGTCACTAAATATTGCAGAAGCTGAGTTGGGTTCCACAGTGATAGCTTTAAATTGCCAAAATCTAATCAGGAGAAATGTGTTTTCCGAGCAATCTCAATCTGTCATTTCGACCCATCATTGCCAGTATCAAGCCTGACAGAGGTCTGACTTGTCAGAACCAAAAGGTGTTAATTTTTTAAGAAATCCTGTGAGAACTCTCATTGAGGCAATTTGGCCTTAACAACCCTAGAGATTACACGGGTTCCCTGCTGTTCAACTATGTTGTGGTTGAGTCCTTGACAGTGGCTGTGAATTTTTGGACTGCATGCATCCTCCGAGCATCCTCCATGGAATATGGTGGTGCAAGGATTTGATCATCTGGTGGCCAGGTGAGTCCTCTGCCCCATGGGGCAGTAGAGAAGTGTCTCTGTGGCAGGAAAAAGGAAGCACTTGTAAAGCTCTCTCCCCCTAGAGATTAGCTCGCTTTATTCTCAGTGTTGGTGAACAAAAAATTTAAAATTTAGTCTGTTTGAGGCCTTTTTATTGTGAACAGTTCCTGGAAGCTGGAAACAGGCTATCTTCAGTCTTCAGGTTTTTATAGGTGCAGCAAAATACTTCCCAGATTAATTGTCATGGTAGAAAAACACAGTAGACAAGACTTGCAAACTGCACTGGAATTCAGACTGTTCTTTTATGAGGTCTAGCCTGCTCAGCAATTATCCTCTAGTATTCATCCAGTCTGTTTCATAAGTGACCCTTAGTTAAATTTCAAGTGAAGTATTGAATGCATTTGGACAAAATCCAGTTCCCTTCCTTTCCTTTCCCCTCAATTCTGAATTATGTGAAAAGTAAAATAGATATTTCTCACAGTAGTTACAGGCAATGAGAGCAAGAAAAAATACTTTCCAAAGTGTTTGTTAGTGTCATCTGTGATAGTACCATCATGCCTGCCTCTAACAAAAAGGTCATACTAGAGCCAAAGGCCACTGTCCTGCCTTTTCCACACAGTAATTACATGGATGTTTTGTGTGTGATTTAGTTTAACTGTCAATCTGACAGTTCTGTTGAAATTTAACAGCAAGCTTTGGATGTATACATGGCTGTATAGATAATAATTTCATTACATGGAGCACACGCTTTCTTTGACTCTAGTTTGTTTGTTGTTGGTTTTTAAATAAATACTAGCATGTTCCCACAATTATTATCCCATATTAGTAAAACAGGTCACCGTACCAGTGGTCAACAGAATATATTTCACTACTTTTTATTATTATTCCTCTGAAGAAATTACAGTGCAATGTGTCTACCAGTTTCATAGCATTTTCACCAGTTTTGTTGCAAGTGGGGTGTTACTTGTGCAGGGAAAGTTGCATGATCTAATCTACAGAGACTGTGTGGAGTTTCCCCACAGAAGAGCTAGGGGTTAGGCAAGTTAAATAACATATGACTGAAACTGTTTGCTCTTCCCCTACCCATGCAGAAACCAAAAGCTTTGTGTGCATTTTGTCAATATTTTAAAATAATCCGTCATTTGCATAATGGTGCTGCATTTTCTTTATGTGCTTTAGGAAGAAAAGTTCTGGTATTATGTACATTCAGAGCATAAAAGCTTAATCCAATTCGCCCGTTTCTAATACTTCATTGCAGAATGTCCTTGGATGAGGAGAGCCTAAGGTCCCCATTCCATACAAGGGTAGAGTGAAAACATGCCTAAATATCCAGTCTGATGATGAAATAGTTTCTGAAGCCAGCAAGTAGCATGCATGTGCTAAACTTAGCCCAACAGGACATCACCCATATATTGAGTTTTCTTGAATTTCACCTTACCTAGAATACAGGCTCTCCTATCTAAGATTAAAATACCCAAAACTCAGGCCTGTATTTATCGTAATAACCTGAAAGGAAGACGACCTGAATTTTTAAGTGAAACTACTGGAGGAAAAGGTGTGATTTTTGTTTTGGTAGGTATCACTATCACTGTTTCCTCAAAACAACTGAACTTCAGCCTTTCCTCTCAAAATATGGCCATGGGAGGACAAGGCAGTATTGCAGTCTGTCTGACAGGAGTCCTTCCTCACTTCACAGCAATGGTCAGGTCTTGTCCCTGGTGCCATAGCCTGGACATCCCCATAAGCAAGATACACTAGTGTCTCAGGAAGAGGACATTTCACAGCAGGCTTCCTCCAGGGCAGCATTCCACCATTTTTGCTTCCGAATTCTCTCTTTTTAAGTGTCATAGTATTGGTTGAGGGGTAAAAGAGACAATATCCTAATAACTTTGTTCACCGTTTAGCCCTTATTGTCAATACCTTTTGTGGTCTTTTGTCTTAGGACTTGTGCTCCTTTTGACTTGCAGACATACTGTGTTCCTTGGGTGATAACCTTAATACTTTCTTTTTGGTCAAACTGTATTTTCCTGCACACGCGACAGTCTGCGTTGCTGTAACATTAATACATTTTGTCCACTTTGCAGAGCAGGGTATGGGAGGGTGGATGTGTGGGTCCCAAATACTGCCTGGCCTCCCTTTATAGGGAGTCCCTCCCTTTATAGGCCTGTGGTGAGAACACTACTGCAGGAATGCGGAAAGTCATATATAATTTCTTCCTCTGCTTGAGAGATTTTAGGTCTGTATCACCCACCTCCCAGGAGAGGTTCTTAACCAGTAGGTTGTAAGCTGCTCCAGGTGTTAAGGAAACTTTCCACCCCTCTGACCAAAGCTGTCACTGTTTAGCAAGTAATTCAAGATTCATATGGTGAGAATGAGAGGAATTGTGATCTGAAGCCACTGACTGGATTGCACGGCTTACAGCAAGGCAGCCTGTGTTCCTAAAGCATGGAGAGAAGACTGTCTCTGTAATTTACCAGAGGACTGTTTGGCGTAAGATACAGAAGCAAGCTGAGGAATAGGGACCAGAAATTAAGTCCCTTCACCAAGCCTGGCAAGTGCTAACTGCAGCCTGGGCTAGGGAAACCTTCAGCACATATTGTGCAACAGGAGGAGCCCCAGCTCCCTGAGCACATAGACATGCAGACCTTCACTGCAGACCGTAGACTGGTGTAGACCCTAGACCATAGGGTGATCTCCTGAGAAACATGCTTCTAAGTATCCTCATCCCTCAAAGGAATGTGAAGCTGGATCACCTTCGTATTGGGTGAAGGCTTTACCTGCTGCAACATTGCAAAGAAACGAGAAGAGCAAGCTGTGCTTTTAAAGTGATGTGCAGCTATTCCCAATGGAAAACCTAATCCTGTTGGTTCATGCACCTGATCTGAGAACATCTATAGGCTTCCCTCGGGAAACAAGGGTGGAGAAACATTAAGCATCTCAACCCCAATTAAACTTTAGTATCAGCTAAATGCTAAGCTGGTCAGAACTGTAAAACTGTGGCACTTTGGGGCTCATAAGCCCTGTGAAGGTTAGATAACGCAAAGACCAGAGGACATGTGAGACACGTTCTCTCCTCACATTCTACCTAACTGTCTGCATTGGTGCTTAAATTCTGGTTTGGATCCAGTCCAGAGGCTCTGGCCTAATATCACTGAACAGTTTATTCTTGTTTTTAAACCTACGGCGCAAATCAAAGAATTTCAGGTAAAATAAATTAACTGCTCCAACAGGGAGCTACGACAGATATCTTCATTCACAACAATGCCACGTATACATGGCAAACAGCCAGCTGCTCTTGATGTACTTAGGAATGCCAAGAAAACTTGGCCTTTAATAGGCTGTCTAATTAACTACTAGTCTTACAGTGTACAGCTCGGTTTTCCTAAGTTACTCCTTTGCCAAAGCTTAAGTCTTTACATCTATTGCCTCCTGTGTAGCAAATGCATTTTCTAGTCATTCTTCTCTTTTGAAGCTACTGCAATGCAGATTAAGGACCAGACTCTGCATTTTTTCTTTAGAAATGCCAAGAAGCACTTATTCTTTGAAACTTCTGCCACTATTTGTAGAGAATCAAATGTGTATATGGATCTGAGTAAGCAATTAACTTTGTTAATAGAACTCACACACCAGAGTGAAATAATAATTGAAAACTGGAGAGTCCCCACTTCCTTAATGCTTTAGCTGAAGTATGAAAAGTTGAGGAGACCCACACGGATTTCTTAGACTGCATCATTTCATCAGGACCTGCTTAACACCAAAAAAATTATTTTCAAGGGAAATAAAAGCTTTTCATGTACTCACAGAAACCTTTAATTCACAGAAGTCTCAGACTGCATTCCAAGACTGCCAAGGAAAACTAAAAATATAGCTACTGATGCTGGTAACAATCCATGGCCAGTACACCTACAGGAGGTTTAAGTCAAAATAAATTTTGCCATAAAGATTTAAATCAGTGGAAGTATAAACAGGCATGTTTTTCAATAGCATTTGAAATCATCCTGTTGAGAAGGACCACATAGCTAGGGAATGACGAGTTGACCTGATAGCAACCTTTTCCGACTGTTTGTCTCAGAGATGCATCTTGACTGGCTTTAGTTATGTATATAGTAAGTGATACTGTGAGAATAAATATATAAAAGTTCAAACCATGCAGAGGCAAGAGAAATAACAAATAAATGAGACTAGGAGTTGAGAACATAATGGAGCTGAATCTTCTTTAATCTGCCTAGGTGATTATTGACAATGTCAGCGTTGGCATACAAAGTGTATCCTCATGCAGTCACTGAGGACTGAAGCCTCCAAAGAAAACCAGGAGGCTCTGCACATGCTCTCAGTCTAACATGTAGCCAATGCTTGCCGTGCGCTACCAGCAGATGGGCAACCCCTAGATGCCTCTCCCCAATAAAAGATTCATACAAAGAAGCTGATGTTGGGAAATATTTCCTGTCCCTGTTTCCAGCATCCTTCACAAGCCTCCTCCACCACTGCCCAGCTGGGGTTCCATAGGTGTCTGCAGGCTTTGCTTGGACTGTGGGGTAGGTGGCACAAATACAGTCACAGCATTGGCTGAAGGGGACAGGCTGTTACTGTATCACTGTCCGCTGCTTTCTGACCACAGTGTAGGCACTCTTCACTCTTCTTCTTTACAGGTATTGTTGGTCCCACACCATCTGAGGACAGCTGTTTTCCAGCTGTCCATGGGGTGTTGGAGGAGCTAGGTAATTTTACAGATAAGCAATTTCCAGAGTCACTTATCTTCTGCTGTGGATTGTAACTAGATAATCTTTAAGATCCTTTCCAACCCAAACCATTTTGTGATTTTCTAGGAATGACCGTTAACTAATACAGCCCCTCAAGAAATTAATTTTATTTGACCTGAAGTTAAGGTGCTTCATAAAGAAAGCATAAAGCCTGCTTTGTTTTGTCTATACAATTGTTGATGCAGATGAGCACTGCCTTGAATGTTACTAATGGGTTGCTGAGATCTGTGGGTATGTGTCATACTCGGGGAAATGATGGAAAGGCAGGAACAATGGATTGATGAAGTGATGAGTTCTGAGGAAACCCCAGGCGTGCAGTGTGGTAAAATGTCAGTAACACGTAACATACGGAAAGTAACCCAGTGTTCCTGTGTCCAGTAGTGCTTACATATGTACATAACTATTTTTCAGATGTGTAATGAAGGTGTTGTAATGCAATCCTGTGCATAGCTTGGGAAATGTTGAGGGTGGAATTGCTAACTAGACTAGAGTCAGAAGGGCTGCTTACATTTAACGTATCTATTGTAATTTTCCGTATTCCACACATCCCATCAGATATAACTCTAAGGAATGTTATGAGTTTGCTTGCTTAGAAAGATTGTCTTTTTGTAATTATACTTCTTGTGTCATCAAATCTAGAGAACCGTTGTGAGGTTGGTTTTCTTCTGCTGGTATGGCTTCATAGCTGTATCACTGACATAGTTGCTTCTTATTTGTTAGTGGAAATAAATCATGCACTGGCATGAGACATCTGTGTGCTGATAAAATTGTGCCCATACTGGGAGCAGTGCTGATGTAAGTATCTATGTAATAATGACACCCAGATTCAAGAAAGACTAAATGACACAGAATGTGCATGCAAAGACAGGGCCTGAATTAGTGTATTTTATATGGTTCTTGGCACTATCAGCCTGAGAGTAATTTAGACCTTTTCCAGTAAGCTGCTTTCTGTCTTACTTATATGCTTTTTAGTACTTGTGTAAGAATTTCAGTTCAACTGTTGGTATGGATTCAGTTCAGATTGCACTAGTATCTGACTTCCTGTACTGCTTACACTTATTTATCTAGACCAATTCTATCACCATGAAAAGGTATTTATATTGGTACTATGCACATGCAATTTTTCTGAGTTCTGTTACTCATGCTGCTGTAGGTAAATCACTTGCAGTTACATAGACTTTATGTAAAATGTACCCTTAGACTGAAAGGGCCAGATCTAGAAGTGATACATAAAGAGCTACATGGATATGAAACTAAGCAAAAGTAATAGGAGTTTAAGCATTGTGGCTTCCTTTTTGAATATGCCTGGGTTGATAGGTTTTGTAGTAACACGACCTCGCTTATAGCCTCTTCCAACATTGGTCCAGAAATGCTGAATATGATAGAACTTCTATTTGCCTAAATAAAACTGGAAAAAAGTGCTTTTCATTCGAAGTATTTGAAAATTGGTATCCTTACCCTGTACCTTTCCATAAGCCATATAGAGCCAGAAACAAAGTCTGGGGAATTAATTGGATGGCAAGGTTGGGAGCCAGTGGTGTTAGAGGGAAAGTTCTCAGCATGTTAACTAGATTGCTACAGAATGGATGTTCTTCTTAGACCATGGATTATATCTGTAAAAATCTAGGAATAGAAGTACTCCTGAGCTTTATTTCTTCTCATGAGACTGTTTTGTTCATTGGGACTGTGACATTGAAATCTTGACTTTAAATAGCACCAAGAGTGCCCTTATTGAAAAGCATTCCCAGACTTCTGGAAGCCAGAGGAACTGATCCTGAAATTCTTGCTCCATATATGTTATATTGCTATGTAATTTTAGCTTGAAAATATCCTTTTTTTCATCACAGGGAAAAAAAAAAAACCCACAACCTTTTTCTTTTTTTTTTAAGAGTTGCTCTGTCACAGTATCTGTGAACTCTGTGTTTTTCTTTGACTTCACTGCGTTTTGAATCCTGTGCATTTTCCAGATTGCCTAAATTTGAAACTATCATAATCAGTGAACACTGTTGACCTGGAGCCTCATACAGGATATCTGTTACTCAGATAAATTCTGAAAGACTTCATGAAAAGGAGTCTTTATAAAAGGAGATCTCAAGGGAAGAAGAGAGTCTTAAAAATGAAGGGGGAAAGGGTCCTCTTTGATCATTTTGATAGTAGCATTCAATAATACTGTCATGCCTTGAAAATTACATTTTCATTCAACCACAATGAAATGTCTAGGAGTGTTCCAAATGGCATGGTGCCTAATTCTCCTTCTCAACCAAACAAGCATATGTATGCACACTCAAATTAGTAACCTTCCCTCTGCTTTGGTAGAAGCACTGAGAAGTTATTGCTGATGGTTAAAGCACCATGTCCAACTAAAGCTACCTTCATCATTATCAGTATAATTATAATTATAATCCTGGAATACAAAATGAAAACTTAATGCTATCTGCATGGTTTTTGGAGACACCCCATATCCATAAGTAGGAAGCATGTGATCAAGCCGTTGCACTACTAAGACTAAGGCTTTTTTGCTCTGTCATATGACTCTTTAAGCAACCTCTGAGCTTAAATGAGTGGTATATTGGGTAATATATTATTAAATATTGTACTACTCAACAGGCGTGACATGAAAGTCATATAATAGAAGCATAGAATGGTTTGGGCTTGAAGCGACCTTAAAGATCATCCAAATCCAACCCTCCTGCATGGGCAGGGACACCTCCCACTAGATCAGGTTGCTTAGAGCCCTGTCCAACTTGCCCTTGAACACTTCAGGGATAGGGCTTCCACAGCTTCACTGGGCAACCTCTGCCTGTGTCTCGCTACCCTCATTGTGAAGAATTTTCTCATAATGTTTAATCTAAATCTCCCATCTTCGGTATAAAACTTGCCTTTTATTAAAAAAGGGGATCTCTTGTTCAAAGACTGATCAGGAATCTGAAGCTTTCTTTCTGTGCCTTGGTTCACCTTCTGTAGAGAGATACTTCTTCTGTTTCAGTTGTCATTGAAGAAATGCTTCTACAGCATGTATGTTGAGTACCTAACTCAATGCAAGTTTGCACCTCTGTATGCATGGCAGAAGTAAAATTTGAATAACATGAATTAATTACAGAATGTGTGCAAATCCTCTTAAACTCAATTAAAATATTCCCAGTAGTTTTATTACGTTGACATCTTTAGATGGAAACTAATGCTGATGTTTCTATCCAGGTTCAGTGGTTTGCAACGGGCTGGTGATTTTAACCTGTTGGTACCTATGGGTGTAAAATTTTATTTTCATTTTGGTTTATGTTTTGTTTTGTTTTTTCCTTCCTGGGCAGGATTTATGTGGGCATCATTCATGTGATACTCTGGGAATGGCAGACGTTGGGACCATATGCTCTCCCGAGCGCAGCTGTGCAGTGATTGAAGATGATGGCCTCCATGCAGCTTTTACAGTGGCTCACGAAATTGGTATGCAGTGCCTTTTCTGTTCGCTTGCCAAATCAAACACTTGTAACAGCTGCATTAGTAACCAAAATACTTTGCAATTAATTCCAGATTTCTCCTGGTCCACATACTCACTTGGGGATTAAGGCTGTATACATATGCACTTCAGGGTTAACTAATAAGGGATCAGAAGGCAAGTGAAGGCACACAGTAGGTGTTTCCTTTCTGACAGTGTCGTTTCTAAGCCGTAGTTGAAGTGAAAATTCAAAGGCTGCTGCTACTGTCCACAGATGTCAATACGTGTCTCTTCTGAGAGAGCATTTGACCCATCTACTGTAATTCACATGCATCTAGTGCATACACAGTGGAAAATAACTCACCTTTTTGAAGTACTTCTATGCTCCACTGTTACGAAACTGATTCTTGGGACAATACATTACCTACAGAGAAGGCTTTTATGGAAAAAACAGAATTCTGATATTTTTCTGAGTTTATGGAAATTTCACCTTTATGGTAAAATATGGTACTATGTGAATCCTGAAGCAAGTGAAGTACTATTTAGGTGATAAAAACTTGGTCAAAAAACTGTTTAACTTTGTTTCAGTTTCCACTTCAGTGGACAGCAAGTTAATGTAAGGAGCCTTACATACACCCTTCAGAAGGATTTGAGATAGAACTAGTGACAGAAGAAAGTTCATATTCTGGGACATTATGTCTGTCATTATACATTCCTTGAGAGAGACTGCTTCCATCTTGATTATTTTTAATTTACTAATGTTTTGTGAGCTGTGTGTGCTGGAAATACATTCAATATGAGGACTATTCATTTTGATGAGTGAACAGCAATTTAAAAGTGGAGAACTTTTTTTTTTTAACATTCTTGGAAGGCAATAACAAGGAAAGGAGAACTTTCAGAGAGAGCCAGTTTCTGAATTGCCTTGTACCTCATGCCAAACCAAAGTAAAGTTTGCTTTGGGAGTATCATTGCAGTGGTTCAGTTTTCAAGGAGCTAGCAGGTAGAGCCCAGGAGTTGTGTGCCTTATATATACCTGGCTCAGCAACCAGAGGTCACCAAGGAAAAAGGAGTTGGCATGTCAGTGACCTGACCCTTCAACGATTAGTGAACCTAACACTACTGCTCTTATGGTGCCACAAAGAAAAAAAATCAGTAGTGGCTGGAGAGGGATCACGTTGCAAGAAAAAATAGTGTTGTGGGAAAATAAGTCCCTAAACCAGAAATTTTAATAAACAAGAATATAATTACACAAGAAAAAGCCCTCTGAAGTCACTATTTCAGAGCCTTTGGAGATACATGCAGCAATGTCAAATACACCTTCACATCAGATGAGTTAAGTGACATCCAACCTGGACGCTGTCAAGTTAATGACCCATCATGAACCTGGTCTAGAACTGGGACAAGTAGGTAGATGGCAAACTTAGCCTGTCACTCAAAGGCCAGTCTCCTAGAGAGACTGCTTTTATCTTCTTGCATCCAGAAGTGATGCTTACTGCTGAAGGTTAGTGGGCATTGGAGAGGTTGGATGAGGGACCTTCTTGTGATGCCAATGTTTATATATCTGGTGTCTGAAGAGGTGAGTAATGAGTCTCAACTACCATTTTATCAGGAATAAGTGCGTGTTTAGATAGGTTAAGAACATAGATCAACAAAGATTGGGATGAACAGTAAATACAGATATTATTACTATGAATCCCACACAAAGGAAAGTGAATTATTTTTAGGGACCAAGAAACACGTTTTTGAAAAAGAGCCATTTTCATACCTTGCCATTTACAGGAATCTGTAAGAGCTGTAATTTTCAATGTAAAAAAAAAGTATTAATTGAAACTAATAAGTACTGTAATGGGCAAAAAACCTCTAGTTTGAGGTTGTTTAAAATAACATCTCTTTTTTTTTCTCTTCACCATAAAATTTTAAGAAAGGAGGAGTGTCAAGTCTCAAAATGATCTTTGTATATGTGGCCTGAAGTGGGAGAAGTTGAGAAGAAAACAGCTAAAATTGCTTGAGTACTTACATTAAATTAAAGGTCAAAAAAAAGATGAAAAATAAAAATGTGGCACGGATACCGTCTAGTTAAGTACTTTGGGGAGAGCCTTGCTTTATTTTATTTGGAGACAAGATTTCTGTCTACCACTCAGAAGTCTTAAAGTTCCCCCTGTCCTGTTGGTAAGGTGTGGCTCTTTACATTTGTAGCAACTTAGTTATTTGAAGGAATTCACCTGACAACCTAGGAGATGCCCTGCATGGCAGAGGGGATGCTACAGGTTCTAAGCCTAAGGTGCTCCTTTCTGTCAGTAGGAAGTGCAAGGTGAGCTGCTAAGTGAATCAGAGTCATTGTCTGCAGTTTTTTAAATAAACCTGCTTCATGTGCATGTGTAGCAGATGCAGGATTGTTAATATGGACTTGATCTGGAGAATGGTGGTGTGTCCTCACTTTGACTTCAAGGGTATCTAACTGCTCTTGTTTCCTCTCTGAAGGAACCAAGGGCATTTTTTAGGATCATATTCTTTCTCTGGAAGGCAACCAAGATGGAATTGCAGCTCAACCAAAGAGGACAAAACACAGTCCAGGGGCTCAGGCTGGATACGTGCATAGGAACCTAAAAAGCAGCCTGCTACAGAATGAAGCCTGCTGCCTCTGTTGCCAAGGTTTCTACTACATTATGTGTTAGATGTTTATTTTATTTATTTCAGATAAAACAGATGGATTTTGACCAATGTTTTTTGAGGGGAAGAGTATGAATAGCATACCATAACAGGCAAAATCTCTAAAGAGCTGTAAACAAGCAAAGAAACAGGTGCAACCAATTTCCTAGTATCACTGATTAGCTGCCAAGAAGAGATGGAGATCCGTATATAAAGATTGATAAGGTAGGATTTGAATATTGTCCTACTTGTATGTAGGAAAAACAGGAATAATTTGTCTCCAATGTCAAATGCAGAAAATGAGGATAATACTCCTCAGATTAAAGGGAAGCAGTTCTAATAGCATAAATGTTATTTTTAAATCCGAGCCTGTCAAGACATCCAGCCACTAATGGTAGATTCATATATGGTTATTTTATAGCAAGGGACATGCTGCCATCAGTTTGGACATCAGTAGCTTTGCTATCATAAAAATAGTCTTCTGAAGTCTTTCCTGAAATCATCAGCTCATCTTCATCTTGTGGCATATGGATGTCTTTTTTGACTTGAAGCTACTCTTTTGGCTATACCTCCATAGCTTTGCAGGGATGGCTGAGCTAGCTTAAATATAGTATGTAGACATTCTGCAAATCTTTGTTATCATCTGCCAACTGTCTGTAAAAAAAAAGTTTCCTTAGTCCATGCACTTCCCTTCTTCACAGAGGCATCTGGAGAAAAAGATTAAAAAACCTATGATTGCTCACAATCTCAACATTCGTTTCATGTTTTTCATAGGTCAGCACCAGCATATCTCTTCTCCGTATACCCCTTATTAAAATAGCCATCAGGAAAAAAAAAAAAAAACAACAAAACAAAACCAACAACACTAGATTGGGTTAGAGATTTTGTCACTTTTATAGTGTTGAATTACAAGCCAACCTGTGCATCCCATGAAGATAAGCATGACCCAACATCACCAACAGACACAATCAATCAATTGGAAGTTACATTTAACATCTCTTGCGATGGAGTATATCCAGTGCATGACAAATTCCTTGTTTAGTAGCCTGGTGTTGCATTTTGTGATGCAGTTGCTGTCAGAAGTTTCTGCTGACTTCGGCTTCTATGCTGGAGGCCCACATGCTTTGGTACAGACAGTGCACTGCCCTAAAGGGTTTCTCATCTACAAAAACAAAATGAGAAGAGTTCAAGAGAAAATAAGTGGAGCTACTGCTCATTTTATCAATAGACAACCCAGAATCACAAAGGAAGTCAAGGAAAGCCAAGGATTTAACTTGTCTTTTTTGTCCTTAAGTACAAATGCATTCTGCCTGTAGTCTTTAGCGCAGGCAAAACTCTAGGTTAGTTCACTGAGAGTTACATGGGTCTAATAACTTAAATTATATATGTCTTTATTCTTTCTATCAATCTTGAAGAACTTTTTTTCTTTTTTTTTACTATTTTTTAAGAGGAGATACAAAGAAAGCACTGCATTTTTGCTCAGTGGTAATGTTCATTTGACCTTTTGCAAAGTTCCTATTTGCAACCACAGTGGTATGCTATTACTCCTTCTATCCTCCTGAGTAATATGGTTTACTGATGTTCTTTCCAAGTTTTTTATTTTTAAAATGTAACTTTAAAATTGCTACATGGAACTAATTAAACCTCTCCTTCATTAGTTCTCTTTTATCTTTTCCATGTGACTTTTGAGAAGGGCATAAAAGCAGTCTTCAAATATATTTTAAAAAATGTTGCGAAAATTTACGTAATAAATCTTCCTCCGTGTCCACCTGGGACAGCAAGGGGTAATGGCCTTAAATTGCAGCAAGGGAGATTTACTTTAAGCATTAGCCAAAATCATCTAACCAGGACAGTTAAGGGCAGAAATGAATTGCTTGGGGAGGCTGTGAAATCTCCATTACTTGAGGTTCACAGGATCTGCTGGCTAAAACAGCTGTGGCTTGGGAGATGCTGCTCCTACCCTAGGGCAGAGGGATGCACAAGATACCTTTTCAAGGTCTTCTCTCAGGCTCATTTTCTATGGTTATGTGAAGTTATCACAGCTTCCTCCACAGCTATACTGTATAACACCTAAAATCAAGGAAATGTACAGAAACTAACACTAGAAAATAACATAGTGAACACCAAATCTTTTTCAGTAAGCCATCATTCTCTGGCATCTGCCATCACTGAGGACAAAAATATCCCAAGTGCTGCTAGCAAAGTGTAGTGCTGTATTAGAGAGCATAATTTTATATAAAGAAGCCATTTTAGAAGTGAGGTATCATTTCTGGAGTCCCTACTCAGTTCACTGAAATACATCAAAATACCACTTTGCTGAATTCTAAGTAGATTGAAAGTATTTCTTCAGAGCCTGAGCCTATATTTGAGTTGTAGGCCTCTGTAGAAAGAGGGCCCTGTATACTGTGTCTAAGCTATGTAGCCTGTATAGCGAACTGTATGATTCTGACCCTTCTTCAGAATAAACTGAAACCAAGGACAATGTGTATGACATTTAAATTATTGTCCTGCTTTAGATTTACACAGAAGAGTGAAAAAATACTCTCATTCCATTTCTTACCATGTGCTCATTTTGTATACACTCAAAGTAGATAATGCAGTCATCTTTTCCACTGCTGAACATGTAGCCCTTTGATTTCAAGGCTGTCAAGATAAAGCAGATAAAGACAACCTTCAGACTTGACAGGTACAAATCTTTTGTAGCCTTTCATTTCAAGGGGGATACATTGCTAAGGGCACAGATTCATATAGGCACATGAAAAATGGTGAATGTTGTCTGACTTTCGTATTATGTTTCCTTAATGACAGGTGAACTTTAGGCAAGTAACCAGGTATTCATAAAAAGAGAGAGAGAGTGTACTCATCCTAGTCTTCTCTGATGACATAAATCAAGAAAATTGCTTGATTCCTTCTCTTTGAATCTTTTTCAAGGCTCTGCCTAAGCTTCTGCTTGCAAAAGCTTTTGAATGGAGCCCTCATGAACATATCCCCTTTAGTTAAGAGGAAAGATGGATGGTCAAAACTAAGCCTTCACAAGAGGTTAAGAGTGAGGCGGAAAACTGAACTGATGCTTCACAGTACAAAAATCAGCTTTACAGAAGGTTGCTAGTTAAAATTTTGAGTAAAATTCTTGGTTTTAGATAAGTTATAACATTATATGTAATTTATAAATGTTCAACACGTGGTACTTAAAACAAACCTTTTTTAGTGAAGGTGAGACAGTTTGTATGAAAAGTGGAGAGATGCAAGGGGAAAATTGATATGATGTAGAAAAACTGAATCCTCAGGTTCTCAATATGCTTAACTTTTCTTTATCTACCATGTACTTTTAAGTGTGAGTAGATTGGGGATCTTCATGTTCTCAGTGTCTACGGAGCGATTCTGACAAAGAGCTGAGAAGATGGAGAGCCAAGTTCTCAACCAGAGACTTCAGGAAGTTGCTCAGACATGTCACTAACATTGCTTGAGTTTTCAGAGGTTTTCTGAAGTTGTGCTGGTCTTTGCATACATGTAACCTCATAAAGAATGAAACTGGGTTTTGCCTGATATTTCAGAACACTTTTGGCAGTCTACTTGGGAGTGTTAGGTTTACAGTTGGACTCAGTGATCTTAAGGGTCTTTTCCAACCTGAATGATTCTATGATTTTAAAAGAAGTCCACTTCAGCTATGTGTGTCTGAACCCCCAGTCTCCCAGATTGCAGGGGAAAGTAAGGATTATTTTCCTCCTTGGCAGGTAAATACTACTGATTATGTAGTTCTTGTGTGGAAGGTGCTTCAAGTAGAGAGAGGAAGGCAGAACTACCCAATAAACAGCAGGCAATTCACTTTT
This sequence comes from Apus apus, assembly GCF_020740795.1. Taxonomy (NCBI): domain Eukaryota; kingdom Metazoa; phylum Chordata; class Aves; order Apodiformes; family Apodidae; genus Apus; species Apus apus. Next base: position 92,518,865 of record NC_067282.1, on the reverse strand, counting down.
TTGCATTCTTGCACTATACTCTGCCAGACTTCCTTCATTTACCATCAGCTGCCATGAATTACATTCTTTGTGAGTTAGTCTCAGTTGGACAGATGTCGAATGAGTGTCACCATGTCCCAGTTTTCATTAAAATTAATATTTATCTTCTACATGCCCCATTAATTAGGATAGCAGATGGAGTGTTGACCTCCAAGACCACGTATTTTTAATGAGTGGTTGAGTCTATGTGGACATAGTTGTTTCTGATTGCCTAGTCCACATTGCCTGGACAGAATCTTGCCTGCAGATTGTCTGTCTGGTGGGGGTGATGTATCTCTGATCTCCCACAGAAGTCTGTTACAACAAGCCGTTTCAGCAGAAGTTTGTTTTGTGTAAAGTCTGCAGGAGGGGTGTATGAATGTCTGATTGTGGTGCTTTTTTTTTTTATGTCTGCTCCTGAAAAGAAGCTGCACTTCAGACTATTGTTTCATTGAGTCTAAAGAACTCTTTTAGGCCAGAAATATTAAAAACTGCCTCTGGGCAGGAAATGTAAAAGAAAGAGTGACTTTTTTGTGTGTGTGTGTGTGTTTTCTTTCATAAGTGATGGATAGCAGTCAAAGAAAAGAAAATTGGAAGGAAAGTTCTAGTATGAAGAAAGAGGAATAGCTAGTTTAAACTTCTGTGCATGCTTTTTGTAAGGTCGTATAATTCAAAACACTTCTGTTATACAAAAAAACAACTTTACGAATCATTATTGCTTAGGTCCATCATTTTTAATGCAAAATTCCCATGACTTCAAGGGGATTTCTGAGTGATATCAGTATGCAGTTCTTAACGAGGAGCCAAGTACTCACACAAGTTAGAAAAACAGTACATGCAGAAGGAAATGGTTTTATTTTAACAGACTTACCGCAAGCAATCCTTTTTTAGTGAAGGAGAGAGTGAGAGGTTCGTGCAGAAGGTATGGGCTGGTGATTACACCAAGGAATGTTGAACCAGGAGCTTCCTGACTCCTGATCCTGTGAGAGCCAGTGACTCACTAGCTAACCTTGGGCAAATCACTTGACCTTCTTTTGTACTTCAGTCATCCCCACTGAAAATTAGGTGAAAGGCATGACCTCACTGAAAAACACATGCTTCATTGGAGCTGAGCTTTTCTAAGAAAACAAATTACAATGCCTGCAGCATTTTTAGCATGCTGTGTCACTTTGCATATGTCCTGTGATAAAATTCAGTGCAAGAGCTGTACTTTGACAGGCTGTTCAGTTCAAGCACTAGAGAATCATAGAATCATCAAATGCTAGGTCTGTGTATGTCCATAAACAAGATTGTGTTGGGTTTTTTCCCAGAAAAAAGAGCTTTCACCATTTGTGTTTTAGGAAAAGCTGGGTTTTACTTGCTGTACATTAAGGTGCTTTTTGTTTTCTTTATTCTTATACTTGAAATACCAGTGGGGGAAAAAAAATTATATTAGAGCATTTTTTTTTTCATGCTGTTGACACAGAGAACCTCTACAAATAGTCTGACAATGTGTTTTAAGAAAATTCAGAAATATCCAAACTTCTCTTCTGCTTTCCAGCATTCCTAGGAAGAAAATAGTTGCAGTGCAGTGTGCTTCATTACACATCCAGCATAGCTCTCATGCACTCCTGATTTACCTGCAGAGCAATTTGTCTCCTGATATTTAGAGAAGATGGAAGTTTTAGCTGACTTGTCATAATTGCTTTGGAATATTGCCACCTTATTCTAAGGAATATGCACCTCATTCATACAAGGTGTAGGAATTCTTTTTGCACCTGTTGGGGGTATTATTTCCTGTTGTGCTGTAAAGCAGGTGTTGACCTTCTGTAGTTGTTGGGATAGGAGAGCTTGTGCAGTGCAAATTGCACTACCAGGAATCCAGGCAGCACAGGTGAACTGGGATACAGGGGCTGATGACTGCTGATGACTTTTTAGTTTCTTGCTTCAAGGTCTACACAGACTGAGCTGTGTAGACCAAGAGTCCCTTGCAGACGATGTTGCTGAATATACATATATTCCATCTGCAGGTTGCTTTCATATTGCTTTCAACAGTTTACTGATGTAGTCACACTTTGTCTCACCTCAAGAAGAGAAGGAACACAGTGAGGAAGGGCTGTTGGTCCATTTAGCTGGTTGGTCTTTTTGCCATTTGGGAAGGAGCCACTTTAGAAGAAGGCTAGCTCCTTTCACTTGCACGAGGGTAAACCCTGCCTCCTCACCATCTGTTTCTTTTACCATTTTGTGCATTCCTACAGCATAACTTAACTAAACACCATCCTGCTGGTAAAATTATATTATGTCATTTTCACTCAGTGGGAACTGTCAACACCAGTAAGATGCTTCATTAAGTAGAAAACATCAGATGATCTACTAACCCATTCTCAATCAGTCATCATTTAACACAGCTGCTGGGAGCCTTTTTTTCTCTCTCTTTTTTCAATAGCCTGGTTTGAAGTTCATAGCAGTTCAAAACATTGTGGTGCTAAAATTGGCATAGTTTTTTAAAGCCTTCATTTTAAGATTTGTGTTAATTAAGTCTTTGCTTTTGCCCAGAGCTTTCTGTGGCATTATGTAGGGACCACCTGCCATTTTTTCATGTTGGATCTTACAAAAGGAAGCACCTTACCAGTAAATGCTAGAAACCACACTAATGTCCTGTGTGTGGTACTACCAGCATGTTCATGGATGCGAGGTGTGAGAGAGAGTCTTTTCAAATAGGAAGGGAAGTGTGTCTTCCTTAGTTCTTGGATAGAAAAGGATGAAGGGCGCAGGTGTAGAAATACTTTGTTGTTCTCATTTCTGTAGGCAGTATTTCAAGATTATGAATCACTGTGATACTTTCCATTTTTATTACTTTTAATGAAAAGCAAAAACAGTTTTAAAAGTCATTGGAAGTTTGTCATATTTTCTTCTGTTTTAAGTTTGATCAGGATGCCTTAAAACAAAAAGTTAGTATGGAGAGAAATTTAGGTTGTGATAAGAATTAAGAATTTTAGCTTCATAAAATTCTTTGAGAGTTGGATTTGCATTGTTTGTAATCATACATGCAAAGCTAACTGGCAAATCAGTATGGACAGATAGAATTAATATATTTAATACCATGAACAGATATTACCATCACTAACATCACTGATAGCTAATTTAGAAACTCAAATACTGACAGTGAGAATTGTATATTTTTAAAATTATTCACTACCTAACTACTTCCTTCCTTGTAATATTTTTTTTTTACTTTTTAAAATTATTTTTTAAAAAGTGAGTCTCCCAAATATTTTGAAAAGCTTCTTCTCAGAAAGCTTAAGTATGCCAAATAAGTGACTAGTTCTTGTTGTGCATGAGAACAATGGCTTGATTTAATATGACAAAGTAGATGCTGTTAATGAGGTGTGTCCTCAGTTGACCCCATTTATTATTGTAAAGTATAGAAGTTATGATGCACTCTAATCAAAGGTAAAGCCAGTAGCTTGACACTTTCCAGAAGATGACTGTGTTTCAGTTTTCTGTGCTTTTGCCAAAGTATTTGGGATGAAATGTTCTGTGCTGAGTAGTTGCCTGAGAAGCATTTCATTTTATTTATTTACACTGAACTACTCCACAGAAACTGTCCAGACATTTCTGAGAGAGAGACTAATTTGCAATCATTTTATGGAAAAATTTGGAGCTTCTCTGCTAAAAGTGAAGAACTTGGAATTTGGCTGCAAGCTTTCTCATATCTGAAGGATATTTTTTTGTGTATATGGAGGAGGAAAGAAGATAGGTAGAACAAGAACTTCAGACCACAGCTCAGCAGCTACATCCTCTGCAGAGTCAGCACATCTTTCAGAGTAGAGAGGGATGGAAATTATACCATCTTTAGGCAGGGAAGCCAGGAGCAAGCTAAAGCACTGTAAACTCCCTGGCCTGCTGCAGGGGAGTTTGCATTGCCCAGCTGTAATTTCCTAGTTTGATGTGGTGCAACCACATTTCTCTGACAGTAGATAGTCAACATAGAGGTTGCTTACAAATTGTACTGCAGGAGAAGTGGGGGCTGAAAAACAGAAAGACTTAAGAAAATGAAGATGAAAGGTCTTTCTGAAGCCAGGTCTGATGAAGTTGGTACAACAAGAAACTTATACACACAAGCACTGTGTGAAAAGTCTTTTATAGTCATAGGGAGCAACGAGTAACCTGGAGATATCAAAGTTGCACATTCAGAAACAGCAGTGTTAACAGAAACTGTGTATCAGCACTGTTACATCTTTTGTTCTGTGCTCATGTGGAATGTCTGCCACATAAGATGAACAAAGTTACAATAGGTGAAATGTGGTTATGGAAGGGATTCCTGTAGAGAGTGATGTTGTATCTTAAATGGGTGGAGTGTTGCAGAGTGGTATCAGAGGTTGTGGAGGTTAAGAAATTTGCATTCTGCCTGACAAGACAAAATCCTTTACATCACAGAGGTTTTGGATAGTTCTAAATGGTGCTATAAAATGTTGAGCTTTCAAAAAAATTAAAGTTCTCAAATTGCTGGTTTTCACCCAACTATTATTCATATCCTACAGTGAACACACATCGTGTGCCATGTGATGTTATTCAGCCAGACTTTTTTAACAAACCTCCAGCTTTTGTTATTCACCCAGAGCTGTTTAATACCTCAGAAATGAAACTCCTTTTCCATTGACAGAACTGCATTACCTTATTTCTCAAACATGCTGCAGTGAATTAATTTCTTGAAGTTTTACAACTATGAGAAGTCTTGGGATGTTAAATACAAAAGCATTCTTCCTGTAACCTTTAAGCAGACAAGTTGCCTTAGAGAAGGCTGCTAGAGTGAGACTTAGGTCAACCAGTATGGTGTTTTCTTGTTTGCTGAGGTAATTTTTTGCAAGTATTTCTGTATAATTGATAGGTAATATATGGATGTTCAAGTGCACAGATTCAAGTAAAGTACAGGAAACTGTCTGAAACTCCTGAACAGCTCTACAAAGCAGTGTGTGTGTGGTTCTTATTTAAATGGGGAGCTGCAACGTATATTCGAGTGCATGTGAACAAAAGCTAGAGGATAGGGCTATAGCCCTCTCTAGTAAATGTTTGCTTAAGTTAGCAGAACACTAGTGAAACATGCTACAAAGAGTTATTTAACATCAGCAGAAAATGTTGCTAGTCATATTGCTACTAGGCGTGTGTTGAGGTTCATTAACCTGTCAGCTCTGCTCATAGTTCTCAGACAGGAGGTGTGACCTGGTGCCACTTCATGCATTAGCACAAATACAAGCATAGCAATAACATTGGATAGAACGGAAGCCAAAAATAACATCATTTTTATGTTTCCTGAAGACTCCCCTCGCTGGTGTCTAAGACCTTGGCAGAGTCAGAGGTAGTCCTCACTGGCACGGTAGCTGGTGATTCATTAAATGCTTAGCCTGAAACACTTCCACAGAATTTGTTCCATAGGCTAGAAGTAATGCACTGATTATTTGGTTACTCTGTCAGAGAAATGTGTCTGCTTGAAATCATAATCTTAGTAGGTAATTTTTTTTCTCAACACCAACATTTGGCTTAAATAAAACAAAGCTGTTGTCATCTTTTCAGAGTAGGTATTTATATAGTGCTATGTCAGATTAAAACTTGATAATGTACCTACTGTTATTCAGGTGTCTCAGTGCAGAATAAAATTAGCATTATCTGCCCCATAGATAATGAGTATTACCAAAGGAAGGTGGTTTAACCTGTCAGGAAAAAAAAAAAAAAAAATATATATATATATATATATATATATAAACCCAAATCTTGTATATAAAACACATCAGTGATTAGACATGCCTTCTGTATGAAAGTCTGACTCACTGTGTTTTTGCAGCAATGTACATCTGATAAAGCATTGCAGTAACAATTAGCAACAGTAGTAACAGGGGAAGAAGTGCTCTCATCAGTGTTAACCCCGTTTCCTTGAATGAATTCTTACTAACATTTATAATACTACACGGCCTATTATTCAAACAGTAGCTGTAGTGAATGATGTTGGTAAATGTGTGCCCATGAGGGGAAGAAAGAAAAAAGGAGAAATGCCTTCTCTGTTTTCCTTTCCACCTCCCCTTCAGTGGGGACTGAATAACTGCAGAAGACAGATTGGTCATTCTCAGTCATCACTGGTACAACTTGAAGTGACAGACCAAGTTCCTCTTGTCACTTTTCCTGTAGCTCCATCCTTACGTCAGGAACCCAGCAACACTGGGAGTAAGGCTGCCAGATGATACCTTGACTTCTTCACAAGGCAGAAACCCTTATTTCTGATATCATGCAGCCTTAACACAGACTCCTGGTCAGACAGCTACAGCTCTGCAGTGAGTGATGCCTCCATGTCTTTCCTCTTGGCATCCACAAAACAAGACTTTCTACATGGAAGAGACTATTCGAAAACATTATTCATATTTTTTGATCCTTCAGCAAGGAGTGTATTTTAGGAAATTACATACAGTTAGCTTGTAAAATGCTAGCATTTTTGTCAGTTTAGAAAGATACCATTCTTTAGAAAGAACTTCCTAGGCAGTTACAAAGCGTCTTTACAGAGTATTAGTCTTTCATGCTGAAGATAGTTTAAAAAACAGTAAGAAATACATTTTTTACTAATAAAAATGAGTAGAGTTCCCTTTAGTTTTCATCAGGTTTCAGCAGGCACAGTTCAATGACATGTCAGCTGATGGCATTACTTCCTTGCTATATGTAAGGGTGTAAACTGTCACAGCTTTTTTGTCTTCAAGTAGACATACCATGTTTCAAGTGGCTGCTGTTCAAAGTTTGAGAATGAATTATACAATTCATTTTACCTTGACTGTGAGTTCTAGCTGGTAAACCCTGTTATGGGTAGTCATAACGTTTTATTGATTTGTTTCATTTCTGTAGGGCACTTGCTTGGTCTTTCCCATGATGACTCCAAATTTTGTGAGGAGAACTTTGGCTCCATGGAAGATAAGCGCTTGATGTCCTCCATTCTGACTAGCATTGATGCTTCAAAACCCTGGTCCAAGTGCACTTCAGCAACTATAACAGAATTTTTCGATGATGGTCATGGTATGTATTACCACACCTTGTCTTAGCTCCATGTTAGTTTTTACTGTGATCTGTTTTTGTAATAAGAACATCTTCTACCAGCTTGCTCATTCCTTGCTTATCTTCGGGACTATGTTGGAGTTGCTTGCAAAACAAGGCAAAGGTTTGAAAGGCTGACGGAGTCTCCTCCTCCCTTTGCATGGTTCAAATGCAAGGAAAAGAAACCATTGACAGCGTGTGTGTTGGCAATAATTTGATTTGAAACATGGAGAGGTTTTTTTTAAAAGTATTAAATTAGTCCTGTCTTCCCAAATGCCACAGGTATGAGCTGAGAGAATACTATGAAGAGAGGACATAAGGAAATAGCTTTTTCCTCACAGAAATGAAATGGGTGATATCATTTATTTAGCATTAGAATACACATATGAGCAGAGTGTATGTTTTACCATTAATGAAATCTATTATATTTATAATGCCATTATATTTATAACATTTATAATGTAATTGTATTTATTATGTTTCTGGAGCGGGGCTGTAAGCAACAATTAAGACTCCTGTGTGCTGTATGGGATAAAAGATTACTTCTGCCCCGGGAGTTCACCTTCCAACTCATATAACTAATATTTGTTAAATATGTCATTTACCCTTCAGAGAATAATTGCAAAACTTTCATTTTCCAAAAGCAGTAATAAAAAAGCATAGTCTTGAATACTTAATGAATTTTAAAGTCTTCACTGTGCTCCCAAAGCAATGGCAATTCTTAAACCATTCAAATTCCAAAAAGCTGAGCTAAAAATGACATAATTGAGTGAATGGATCAAGTTGTTATGGTAACTGTAATGCTTATGGATAGAAAGTATGGTATGTCTGCTGAATATAAAGCGTTTTTTGCTTTTAAGTATTTTGTCAGCTAATTTAAGTGCTCTCTGAAATAATTTATCCTGTTTCCCTCTATTGGAGAATTACTTCATTTTTTGTCTCAATTTTATTAGATCCATTAATCTGTACTGTCCTGTTTTATAGTATATACAGCCTTGGCGTTGACTTTATATTACAAAGTTAGTTTCCACATACGAAGAGAAATTTTCCTTTTTGAGTTTAGCTACTGAAGTACAATGCACTGGGGTACACCGGGGTTAAAAAAAAAAAAAAAAATGACCTCCCTCACCATCCACGAATAACCCATTAGAGAGTGCAAGGAACTCTGAACTGCATTTTCTCTTCTGGTCCTCTCCTCCTGTAGGCAAGTAGAAAGGTTGTTCTCATTTTTTCCCTTTTTTTGTGACTTGCTAGCTACTTTCTCCAGCAATAAAGCGATCAAAGAGAGCATTTCTCTCACCCACATCACCTTCAGCTTGTTTTCACCTGGGAGGATACTTGAGATTTGGACCCTTATCCATGAACTGGACCCAGTCTCAGTGTGGAAACAAGGAGGGGCTGTAACAATCAGTCCCACAGGTCTAAGAATAGACTCTGCCAGGTGTTTGGGTTTTTTTCCAGTAAAAGTAGGCAGGAGCTTCAGGTCCTTCAGAGTTGCATTATGGCCTCCTTGTTCAACATTAGTGCTGTTTTCCAGGACACTAAGTGTAGCAGTCCTCAACTGCTGACCCTCTTCACAAAGTCATGGATTCTTTGCTGCATGTAAAGGGCTTAGTAGATGCATGGGTTAGGGTACACTGCCCTTTCTAACACTCAGGAGTAGTTATCGCTCAGGCATGTAGTCTCCAAGAGTTATTTATCATAGAATCATAGAATCATAGAATCCTAGGGGTTGGAAGGGACCTCGAAAGATCATCTAGTCCAACCCCCCCTGCCAGAGCAGGTTCACCTGGAGTACATCACATAGGAACGCATCCAGGTGGGTTTTGAATGTCTCCAGTGAAGGAGACTCCACAACCTCCCTGGGCAGCCTGCTCCAGTGCTCTGTCACTCTTACAGTAAAAAAATTTTTTCGGATATTATGTGATAATAAAGAAAATTTTAACCTCTCCTCATAGCTCATAGAGGTCCATAGTTCTCTGAGAATTGATTTTATTACTGATGTTATTGGTGTGATTTAAAATATACAATGTTTAGGAAATCTTTACTTGATAGATCAGGCCTTCAGAGACCTTTTCTAAGTAACAGTCTTGCTTTTCTGTTGAAGTTTATAATTTTTCAGTTATTTATTTTAAATCAAATATTTGAATTAACACAAACACTGTAAAGTAAAAATGAAAGGCAATTCTTTAAATTGCAGTTTCTATAAATTATTGTGCTGAAAGGACATGCCCTATTTTAGGAAGGGAGCTTCTGGTTTCATTTTCCTCCTCCTGCCAGTGAATGAATTCTTAACTCCATAATTCCAATTTGTAATGTATGCTGAGTGTACCAGAAACCACAGGATCCTAGTAGAGCATGAGAATGCCTTTCAGACAACTTTTTGCTGATAATAAAGCAGTGCAAATGTTCCATATTTCCATGTTTACTTTAGAATAAGCATGTGTCTGCTTTTTGGATTTGGATTTTTCCTTAGCTGGGGCAAATGTACTAGTTTATAGGCGCAATGTTGTCCTCTCTTTTCAAGAAGGATCTCCCCTGTAATCTTCCCACAGAAAGGAGAAAATCCTCTCTTTCTCAGGTGCTGCTAGGCAGAGGAAAAAAAACTTAACCATCCAGGTGTAATTTTGAGCAGTACTGCAGGCATAGCGTAGTTGAGGAAAGCAGAAAATAGCAGTTGCAATGGAGGAATACAGATATTCACACTCCAGGCTTTGTTTTAGAATGTTTGTGACCAGATTTTGCAGAGTTACAGGAAGCTTATGTGGGAAACTTTGAACAAGAGGAAATGCTTCCATTCTCTGATAGGTAGCATAAGCAGTTGGCACTGAGCTTTTGGTCTTAACAGGCATGAGTTTATGAATTGTGCTTTGTGACAAACAGGGCATGGCAGCATTTGTGTGAGGAAATACATAAAGTGCTTAGTCTGGTGCTCCTTATGGGTAACCATAAGGAAGCATTCATGAAGTCCAGACGTTTGGATCTGTGAACAGCATTTTACTAAAAAAGAGCAGTCAATGTCTTATTAAAGCTTTAACTAAGTTTCCCATATAGATGTAGATGTTTACTCCATACGGCTGTAACAGCAAATATCACAGTCTTGACTCTTAATTCCTTAACATGGTTTTGTCAAGTACTGACATTCCTACTTTTAAAATTTGGAAAGCGATGCTGGGGAGAAGAGTCATCTTAGAAAATACTGGTATTTATTATATAGGTAGGTGCTCCTAAGCTAGGTATTTAAGTTCCTATCATAGTGCAGGGTCATCTAATCGATGGCATCGATGTTTTGACTGATCTCATCAGTTGCAGTAGTGGTGCTGAATTACACTATAAACTCATTTGTCTGAGTACTGAAACATCTGACAGCTGACTGAATTGCAGACACCAGCATTGCATACAGTTAGAGTCAGCTAAATAAATCCCAATATAAATGTTTCATCCAAGGTCAACCAGGAGGTCTGGAGAGGATCAAGGTGCTGATTTCCTGTCTCCGGAGGCCCACTCTGAGAACTATAAACATCATTGTCATGATATCACCATTTGTTTTATGCTCATGAGATGACCCCAGACAGCAGAAAAGGCTGAGTTAGTGTCCAGAAGACAGTGACATTTATTTCCATCTGCTTTTAGCCAACTCTCTTCTAAGGTACTAATTGCCTTTATTGTCATGCCAACCACCAGCCTGTGGTATGATTGCTTGAGATTTATTGTGTTTAGTCAGAGTGCTTGGTGCTCTGTGCAACCTGAAACAAGGACTATTTCTATTTTAATTAATTTATATCCTGGTTATCTGCTTCCTGCACAGATCTTATTCTGCCTTTTTTTCCCAAGATATATTGCACATAACTTCAAGGAGAGATAATGACATGGCTTAATTAACACTGTCATCAGACAACAATAGTGCTTTATTTCAGGGCTTACAGATGGTTCTTTGGTACTCCAGACAAAAAATGAGAATAGTGCCATGTAAGCTTCTCAGACCTGTTTGTTATTCACATGTGAAAAATACTCAAAACAGGTGTTAACTAAAAGTATTGACAAATCAAGTATATACAAGGATATGACTTCTTTCTTTCTTTCTTTCTTTCTTTCTTTCTTTCTTTCTTTCTTTCTTTCTTTCTTTCTTTCTTTCTTTCTTTCTTTCTTTCTTTCTTTCTTTCTTTCTTTCTTTCTTTCTTTCTTTCTTTCTTTCTTTCTTTCTTTCTTTCTTTCTTTCTTTCTTTCTTTCTTTCTTTCTTTCTTTCTTTCTTTTTTCTGTAAGTTTGTATTTACAGTCATGGTAGATGTCAGTGATGGGCAGCAGTGTCTGCCATGGCAAATATATGTGTTGGCAGGATGTTTTAAAATACTGAATAATGGTTGTATTTGGAAGTTTGGTAAACATTGTGGTATATAAATAATAGTAATGTATATCGCTAAATGTTGACATGTTTGTGCCTTCCCATCACTGCCCTAACACTAAGTAGCTTCCTCTCTGATCACAAGGTATGTAAAGTAGGACTTCCACTGCTCTTTACTTTTACAAAGTGTGTTTCTGCCTGCAGCTGTTGCCAATTATGTCCTTTCTAGAAACTAGAGAAAAAAATCTGTGCATACTCATTCTCCACCATGACTTTAATATTTTACACTGCAACAGGGTTTGAACACTAGGGTACTTTTAATTATCTTTCTCTCATGGCACTTGTTTCATCAGTTGGCACTGGCACACCTTGTCTTCATTAAAAATGTCAGCATAATCCATATTAAAGATAAGACTAGGATAAATCAGGGTCAGCAAAGGACAAATGGAACAAGTTTAACAAGACAGTTTTTTCATAGTAAGTGATGATGCAGAAAGAATTCTTGGCTGATTTGGCTCATTGGCCTTAGTCTTAAGAGGAAGAAAAGAACAATTGCAGTACGTCTGTGTTGTAGAGGGAAGACACAAGCCATTGAGAGATAAGAGGTATTCGATCTGTTTAAATTCACTGCCATCACTTGAAATTCTGTCCCAGTTTTGTGTAAATAGTGAGGATTTTATAGATAGTCTTTTTTCACCTATGACCTAACTGAGGAACACTGATGTAGGTTCCAAAGTGAGGTAAATTGTGGTAAGTTGTTTTGGCCAAGGATAAGTGAAGCTTGCCCAGACCACATATCCCTTTCATGAAGTGTAAAAGAGGTTACACTGAATAAATATTTCTGCATGTCAACAAGTAAGTTTTTCAACAGGAAAAAAATCTATCGGTAGATCTTCTAGAACTGAAATGTGAGTTCTCATTTTTCGAGTGCCAGGCAAATCTTGATCTCTACAATGTATCTCATAACACGTTAAATTCTTTATGTTAATGCTATTTTTTTTCCTATTATTTATGTATTTTTGTATAAAATGGATAGCTCTCTTCAAACTGATTCCAGGAGCAGCCAAGTATCATTCCTTACAAGGAAGCCCAGTCCAGATTTGCTGCCACCATTAGTTTTGATATGCAGCTTATTTTTTTCTTTGATCTCTTGGGGTTTTCATCTCTTTTTTTTTTTTTTTTTTTTAAGTGGCTCATTAGTTGCAAGTCTGGTTTTTGTGATTTTTCTGGCATCCCTTTAGAAGTTTTACTATTTCTGATATTCTGTCTCAAAATTCAAATGACAACTTCTGTGTACTTTACAATGAGTCTTGATCCCTCCTTAAATCACAAATCGAGAAATAAAATGGAATGTGTTCAGATTCAATTCAAGTAAAGGAATCCAGGATGAAAGGCCAAAGGGACACCCTCGAACCAGAAGCAGACAGCTCGACACTTGGTGTACTGCTCAGTGAGAACACAGTTGTAATAGTATGACCTTGTCCAAAACCTGGTGACACCTCAGAGAACCTTTCCATTCACATCAGCATCCTTTGAATGAGGTTCACTGTCCTTATCAGTCTGCCTAACTTGAATGACAGATTTGCAGCACTGCAGAGAAAACTAGGAAACAAGTAATAATAGGTTGGTTTGCTCTTTTAGGTAACTGTCTGCTGGACCAACCAAGAAAGCAGATCCTGGGCCCTGAGGAGCTCCCGGGACAAACCTATGATGCCATTCGTCAGTGCAAACTGGCGTTTGGACCTGAGTACACAGTGTGTCCCGGTATGGATGTGTGCTCCCGCCTCTGGTGTGCAGTTGTTCGCCAAGGTCAGATGGTGTGTCTGACTAAGAAGCTTCCTGCTGTGGAGGGAACGCCATGTGGAAAAGGGAGGATCTGCCTCCAGGGAAAATGTGTTGACAAAACCAAGAAGAAATACTACTCAGTAAGTTACCAGCTGTGACCCTAGGGGATTCTAGAAGGCGTGATCCTCAAAGGTGCTGATTTTTGTGGGAGTGAAAGGGACTTTATGGAACTCAGATTGAAAGCTGCCTTACTTTTTAACAAGTAACTGGAGTGTTATTGGTGAGAGATGTAGGAAAAATGCTTCTGAGTTTCGGGAAGCATGTTTAATTCTTGAAATATGAAAGCCTTAATTCCTCAAAAACTAAGAGCATCCTTTCAGAGTAGAGGATTTGCCCATTCAGTAAGTCTGGTCTCAGGACATACGGAAGAGTTGTCAAAGGCAATATTCTTAGCTTCCTGACTTCTTGGCAATGAACTGCAAGGTAAATTAAATCTGTAAATTTAATTTATAGTCCTTATATGAATGGCCACAGGGCCCTAACTCTAGTGGAGACAAAGATAGATGAAGCAATTTCTGGAAGAGAAAAGTTTGTGCCTACAGTGACAGTCTGCTCTGTCAACTTTTATATTGAAGAGTCCTCAAGCTCTTGAGAACTGTCAGCTGCACAGTTCAGATACTTCTAAATTAACTGGGTAGATGGTAGCTCTGCCTCTTCTCCTTTACCCACAGGAGAGGTATGAACTTGTAGAGCTTTATGAAGATATTTGCAAACTATGTGAGTCATTCTAATCAGGGTACAGCCCTTTTAACATCCATTTTAAACAGAATTATTTGCTTCTTCATGAAGTATCTGTAAGTGGTTGCAAGACTCTTCTAGGGAGCCAAATTAGTAGAGTTGCAAACTATATCCAACAACTCCTTCTTTTGGCAGTAATTCAGAGCAATGCCTATACATCACAATAATTGCATTTCATTAATCACAGATTATCCTTATGAACATATCCTGGGAGCTGAATCCCCTGGATCTAGTTTAAGGGGCCCTGTTGGTGGGAATAGCAAAAAAAAAAAAAAAAAATAGAGCAGCACACAAGACTGTGAACACTACTTCTGGTGCATGTTTGTCTCCCATGAACCAGGCTGAAGGTGGCTGTGCAGAGCAAGGCCTAGTGCCACCCTTGCATGCACAGTGCCAAATTAAGTGTCACTGATGTGCAGATAAAAGACAGAAGTTAACTCTGCCGCAGGAAAGAAGCCTTCTAAGAGCTGTTATCCCTGATTAAAATGACCAAGGAGTTGCCTGCAACTGAGAAAAACATTAGCAGTGTATGTGAGATGGAGCACCTTTATTTGCACACAGCTGTTGTCCTTACCTCCCACTGTCCCATATTTTTCAGGCTTCAAGCCATGGGAACTGGGGGTCCTGGGGTCCTTGGGGCCAGTGCTCCCGTACCTGCGGCGGAGGAGTTCAGTTTGCTTATCGTCACTGCAATAACCCGGCTCCCAGGAACAACGGCCGGTACTGCACCGGCAAACGGGCCATCTACCGCTCCTGCAACGTCGCGCCCTGCCCAGCCAACAGTAAGTGCCACCGTGCCAAAGTGCCTTTGTGCTCCAGCCTCTGCCTCCATAGACAGTAAATACTGAACCCCCACTGAGAAAGGAAGGAACGAAGGTCCATTGTAGTTTCTGCAAAATGTATTTTCCGAGGCAACTCATCATTAATACAATACCTCATTCCTCCCCCATAACCCACCATGACGCCATGCAGAAGGGATACTTGACTGGAAATAAATGTCAGTCTTGGAAAAGCGAACCATAGTGCAAATTTAGCCCTTTAATGCTTATTATGTCACGGGAAGATTTCCAAGCTAAAGCAGTTGAAGGATTTGAAGGCCAGTTCTAAGTAAAGAGATAAAGTGACATAACTTCAAAATTACTTAAGAAAGAGGTTGGAATAATAGATGGGCATAATGATACTTGCAGCATAATCTGAAATAGTCACTAATGATATTAATAACTCTACAGCTAAATCTTTTCGACAAGAGCAGTGTGAAGCAAGGAATGGCTATCAGTCTGACTCCAAGGGTGTCAAGACATTTGTTGAATGGGTCCCCAAGTATGCTGGAGTACTTCCCGGAGACGTTTGCAAGCTCACCTGCCGAGCCAAAGGAACTGGCTATTACGTGGTATTTTCTCAAAAGGTAACAACATCCCCAATCATGATTTCATGCTCTAGTTTAGAAATGTCCTGTGTCTTAGAAATCTTTCCCTACAACAGGGGAAAAGAAGTTAATCATACAATTCAAATACCATTGTAGAGGCAATCCCAAGTGCAATTACAGGTTAGGAGACTGGATTGAGAACAGCCTTGTGAAAAAGGACTTGGGAGTATTGGTTTATGAGAAGCTCAACATGAGCCATCAATGTGCGCATGCATCCCGAAAGCCAACTGTATCCTGGTCTGCATCAAAACAAGCGTGACCATCAGGTCAAAGGACATCATTCTCTCCCTCTACTCCACTCTTGTGAGACCCCATCTGGAGTGCTGTGTCCAGTTCTGGAGGACCCAACAAAAGAAAGACATGGAGCTGTTGGAGCAAGTCCAGAGGAGGGCCATGAAGATGGTCAGAGGACTGGAGCACCTCTCCTGTGATGACAGGCTGAGAGAGTTGGGGTTGTTCAGCCTGGAGAAAAGAAAGCTCCAAGAAGACTTTATAGCAGCCTTTCAGTACCTGAAGGGGCCTACAGGAAAACTGGGGAGGGACTTTTTACAATGGTTTGTAGTAATAGGACAAGGGAAAATGGTTTTAAACTGGAAGAAGGTAGATTAAGGTTAGACACTAAGAAGAAATTCTTAAGTGTTATGGTGATGAGACATGGGAACAGGTTGCACAGGGAGATTGGGATGCCCCCTACCTGGAAGTGTTCAAGGCCAGATTAGATGGGAATTTGAGCAACCTGGTTTAGTGGGAAGTGGCCCTGCCTATGGCAGGGAGCATTGGAACTAGTTTATCTGTAAAGTCCCTTCCAACTCAAACTATTCTATGATTTTATGATTCTATGATTTAACTGTGTGATTAGATTTAATGGTTTGATCCACTGGTTATTCATTACACTGGAATTGGCCTCTGAGATAAGTTTTTCCACTTATGAGAAATCATAATGGAAGACATGATAGCAGGAGTGGTCATAAACGGAGACATCATAATGGGTGACGTCATATAAGGGAGACGTCATAATTGGTGACGTTACAAATGGAAGACATACTGAGAGACATTTTCCATTCATGAATATGATGGGCCTCTTGGTGTACTCTGCACTAGTTTGCTTTCAGTGGTGGATAAAGGGGTTTCTGCGTGGAGAGTCATCTATCTTTCTGGGGTTTTCTGGAGAAAATGTACTATGAGTTCAGGAGTAAGTTTTACCCTGAATTATGTTAAGGGAGTCCAGAGTAACTCTTACAGAGCCAATTAATACAGAATAATTAGCCAGTCAGTATAGATGTGACTTGTGGTCAGTTTGTTATATTAGATACAGTTAGAACTGAAATGTTTCCATGCTTTGCAGTTTTCTGCCTCTAAATATAATGAAAGTAACATTTAGAAGTAGATAGCTCAAATGCATGGCTATCTACAAGTAATGTTGCTGATATTATTAATAAGTTGTAAGATCATAATTAAAGCCAGGGTCATTTTAGTGTCTTACAGTGGAGTTACCTGTCGTTGCTTCCAGCCCTTTGCTAAATTTCATCTGCTTGTGTGTTGAGAATGTTAGAGAAACTCAGTCTGGGCTGTCAGCATTGGCACTCTGTTCTGTATGAGTGATATAAAGAAGTAACTGGGTTTTGCCAGTCAGATTCACAAGGGCAAATCTTTTCCACAGTATTTCTAACTAGCGGTCATTTGCTTGTCCAGGTAACCGATGGTACCGAATGTCGACCGTACAGTAATTCAGTCTGTGTCCGGGGAAAATGCGTCCGAACTGGCTGTGATGGCATCATCGGTTCAAAGCTCCAGTATGACAAATGTGGGGTGTGTGGAGGAGACAATTCCAGCTGCACAAAAGTCATGGGAACCTTTACCAAAAAGAGGTATTGATCCTGAGTTTTAGTAAATGTATCCTGTGCAAACAGCAACTCTGTTATGTGCTTGCTTGCTTTCTGTCTCTTAAGTGCAGCTTAATTTCCTATGAAGACTGAGAGAACATGTACATTGCATGTGCTTTATTGCACTTCATAGATGTTTACAGCTGGCCTCTTAACATTACCCCAAAACTGGCAAATAATTAACTGGCAAAACTCTGTGCCCAGTTAATTTCTGAACAAAGTGCCAGTGACACAGGTGAGCAGCCCATTAATAGGAATTTTGCCTAGAATAGGGCATGGCATCTTGTGCTACTTGCTGATCTTTCTGGTCAGGTGGCTGTGGTTTCTCAAGGAGAGATGAAAGGGAAGAGAAAGGTGAATCAGGAAGTTGTTGAGGTCAGAATAATCTGGGTGTCTCTGAAACGCTGCATTTCGCAGATGATGCTGCGCTAGCAAGGTACTTGCTGACAACGGGCTTCATGTCATCTAACTTTGTATGACAACGAGGACATCCCACCTGATTTAGGGACAGATTCCTTGCATAGCTTTTGGAGTGAAACAGACAGCAGAAGAACACAGCTCTGAAAGTCTTCCTTAATAGCTGAGAGGGATTAGAGCCTAAAAATACCTTTTCACACTGCTGAGTATATATGGAGCTTAGCTGACTAGATGAGAGGTCAGAAATAAACACAGGTTTAAACATGGCATTTGCTATATCCCTTCACATCTACTGGCATAATATCGATCTCTGGATGGATATTTTTTGAAGTCAAAATATTTATAGCAGTTATTCATAAGGTATTTTGCTGTCAGAGTTCAACTTTTAAATATAATAAAACTTAATGTGAGTAAAATAAAAGGAACCACCTCCAGGGTTTTCCCTGATCACATTGAGGGCAGCGGTAAGCTTTGTACTGAAATATCAATGTCAAGTAAGTCTGCCTTCTGTCTGAACTGTTGTTTCCCTCCCTCTTAAATTCTTAAGATACATGGAAAAATGAGGATTTTTAAAATTATGAGTTACATAGATTCCAAGTTTTCACAGGACAACTCTAGCATTTTACTCTTAGAACCTTTCAGTCAACAATTTCTACTCGGTATTTGTGACTGCATTAGTGTATATCTTTTCAAATGTACAGAAACTTGATGTTTGTTTATATCCTCCAGATTCTTACATAGCATATTGAAAGCTACCAGGAGTTGAAATCTTACTCCTGGAATGACCTTTTGTTTCTCTACATTTTGGCATACTGATTTATTGCAGTAAAAAATGCCTTTGAGAGTGATTTTATTCTAAAAATAAACATAACATCTTTTTTCTGATAAACTAATGATTATTCACCTAAGGATGGCAAGACACCTCTGCCAAAAATAATAACTTTTGCATCCAAATTAGTAATGATATAAACCAAATCCTTTCCAATTTGTAAATATTGACATGTCTGGAATCTCTACATGAAGAAGACCGTGCGATACACTTTATGTGATTTAGTCCCCAAAAAAAATGTTAAAAGGACTCCATGAATTTCAGTGAGGCCAGATTTGTAGCATACAGTTACGTATTTTTTTCTGTATATCAGTAAAGTTAAAATAAATAATGTATTTGAGATAATGATATGTTCCAGCACATTTGCAGATTTGAATGTTTGTCACTTTCAGAAGAAGAGTTAAATATATTTTTCTAAATCTGAATTATGATATTTCGTAAGTAGCAACTGAGAGGACTCTGGGTGGTTACAAACTAAACATTCAGGTGCACCTGTTAGACACAGGACAATTAATCTTTGGCTTTATGAATTTCAAAGTGAACAATTTTTTTCTCAATTATCAAGATTATTTTAAAATGTTCCCAAGGTATCTCTAGCCAGCTGTAACTCTGCTTGTGCTTTCCTTAATTATCATGATAGCAAAGACAGCAAGAAACAGCTGTAACCAATGCATATCTCATTATCTTTCCTTGGCAGGCAAAGCATGCATTGTATTTCATATCTCCCACCCTTTGCTGAAATACGTATAAGCTATCTGTTTTTTTTCATTTGTCTTGTATCTGACTCACTACTAAAGCTGAAGATTAAGCAATTTGAAATAAGTGTGGTAGAAATTTCTTCAAGGACGTAAGAACGCAACAACAGACAAACAGTGGAGCCTTGTGAAATTAGTCTTAGATGAGTCTCAAGACACATGGATTTAGAGCCTGAACTAAAACGAAGCAAGATGTGTCATGCTAGTGACTCCATTAGGCTTTGCAGTATACTTGAGGTTTATTCTACTGAATACTCTTTTTTTTTTTTTTCTCCCTCCATTCAGCAAGGGCTACACAGATGTAGTGAAAATCCCAGAAGGGGCAACGCACATCAAAGTTCGGCAGTTCAAGACTAAGGACCAGAGCAGGTTCACTGCCTACCTGGCCCTGAAAAAGAAAAACGGTGAGTACCTTGTCAATGGCAAATATATGATCTCCACTTCAGAAACAATCATTGACATCAATGGGACTGTCATGAACTACAGTGGCTGGAGTCACAAAGATGATTTCTTGCATGCAATGGGACACTCTGCCACAAAAGAGGTTCTTATTGTGCAGATACTTGCGACTGATCCCACTCAACCAGTGGACGTCCGCTACAGTTTCTTCGTGCCAAAGAAGCAAGGGCAAATGACTAACTCTGTCACTGGCAGTGGCAGCAGCAGCAGCAAAGTAACTCCCCAGCTGATGCAACCCCGCTGGGTTACGGGGCCATGGCTTTCTTGTTCTCGAACATGTGACACAGGATGGCACACCAGGACTGTACAGTGCAAAGACGGGCATGGAAAATTAGCTAAGGGATGTCTTCTCTCTCAGAGACCGTCAGCATTTAAACAGTGCTTGTTGAAAAAGTGTTAACCTGTGTTTGTGATCTTCTTTAAAAGAGATTTGAGTAAGCCATTGTTGACATACTGGTATTAGGTCTGTCCAGACAGAGAGAAGCAAAGGCTTCAATGTACTTACATACAGTCGCAAATTATGGGCAGAATCTGCCTGTTTGGACCAAATGAAGATGTGCACTGCTTTAAGTAATAGTAGGGTGATCTTAATATGTCAAAAAACTTAAGCATTAAAGTTGTTATACGCCCTCTGTGTCTGCAAAAATACAAAATAAAATAATGCAAAAGAAGAAAAACTAGTGAATGGAGGATCCTGGGATATTTGAAGGTTACAGAATCATCTCCCCTTTTTCACCTACCTCTAATACAGTATGTCCGTAGAAAATGTCACATGTATCCACAATACCACAGTAGCTAGCTTATTTTATACTGTTTTGTAAATATCTTCCATTTGGTATGTCACTTTATATCACTTGGTTCTATTAAAAATCAAAAGAAAAACTACATAAGCAAAGTGATTGACCAAAGTATATATGCAGCCCTTGTGGACTTGGTCCGTTCTTCAGAAAGGGCTGCAGGTGTTTTACTGGAAAATTAAGAGCTTGCTGCTGGTTTTAAAAAGTAGTACCTTTTGATTTTGACAAGGGGAAACGCATTTTCATGCTAGGAATTTCCTGACAGCAGATCATTATTCTATGACAAATACTGTGTTTCCACCAAGAAGTTCTCAGAAGGAGCGTTGCAGCAGCTTGCAGACCAGGGATCCCCACATTTATATTGCTGAAATTCCAGCACTGTCAGTGACTCCTCGCCATGTGTATGTCAGACACACACAGAAGGAGGATTTGGCTGCTAGAAGGAATTTGTGTACACTTTGCTTGTAAATCTTCCACTAGTTACAGCCATGTCACAGCTTGGGGTCCTTGTTTTTGATGAACAATAGCTGCTAGCGTCTTCTTTCCATAAAACAAAGACATACTGTATTTTGTAGAAACTAGTTAGAGAACCAAAAATTACAGGTAAGATAATCAAAGGCCTCCTAGCTCAGATATTCTGAGGCTGTGTTCAACTGCTTTCTCTGTTATTTTCTCTATGGCTTCCACCTGGAACCTAACAATGTGTAATGTACCTACATCTTCTGAAGAGGCTATAAAGGTCAAAAAAACACAGCAAGCAGTTAATATTTTGTCACTGTTTTGTCCATCATGTCTAACTCTGGTATTCATCTTACCAGCAAAAGTTTGTAACTATTTGTCTTTTCTGATTGTTTTGTGTGTGTTTTGGGTTTTTTTGTAAAGCTATAGAAGGCATTCATGTATTGTATATCTACTATGTTTGAGAGGAAGAGGGGTCACTAGGAAGTCAAACCACATCAGGATGTGGAGGACTTGCCCAATATCAATAAGACTGTTTCCACAGTACAGGCAGTAGCTGGTAAAAATTTTTATTGGCAGCAACTTCTGAATCCCGTTATTGCCTGGTAAAAGTTCTGTGACCAAGGATGGGCATTTCACCTTATGCAAGTAACAGGTGGAGGCTTGATAGAAACCCTGTTAAAATTGCTTCCTTTTATATCAGCAGGCTTTGAATTGAGCCCTAGAATAACAGGTACCAAAAGAAATTGTTATTATAGGCTGATGAAAACAGAATCCCATCTGTCTTTTATTTCTTCGTTCATCCACACTGGAGAGTATGAGACTGCAGGAGGATTTTCAGACAAGTCTCCCAGCTGTAAGCCAGTAGCACTGAAATACTAATATTTCAAGCACTGAAATACCCCAGGCTTTTCTGGAAATCCCAATAATGAAATCAGTAGAGAAAACTTGTTGGCATTTGTAGCAAGGGCAGGTCTCACTCCAGGCTGACAAAAACATGTTTTTGCAACTGTGGCATGTTTGTATGAATTCTAAGAAAGCATGTGATGATTTCAAAACAGCATAAGATTGCTACATCTACGAATGTGAAACCTGGAGAAATATCTATTTTTGTACCCTCTTCTAAATAAACAGTCAAAGGGGCAGGGCCTCCTTCTCTGTCAAAATGAATTACCAACTAATGTTACTAGTTGTCTTCAGTTTTCAAGAAAGAGGTGGCCTTCTTATTAGTAGTCCTATGCAAAATTGTGGATTTTGAGGAAATTCCCTACTTAGTCTGTGATCCCACCCTAAGACCTGAAATCAAGGCTCTGAATAGTTGCAGAGTAAAGATGTATGCCTTTGTTGCCTATTAATATAAGATCACTTTGAAATGTCTTATTTTCAAGTAATCTAATTGTTTACTTACGTATGACACGTTCTAGAATCTCTCAAAAAAGTTCATAACAAATAGAAACCATCATGAGAGGATGAATAAGGAGACAGTCTCAGTGTAGAGTTAACATTTGTCTCTGCATACAGCTGCTGTATTAAGTGGCTTTTTTTTTTTTCCTGTGTTTTATCATAATAGAGACAGGATTTGCAAGTATTTGCGTTTGTTTCCTAGTAATAATTTATTATATATTCAACAGAATAAGTAAAGCTTTTGGATGCTATACAGGCTCCAGAAGAGAAATACCATACACGGGTATAAATTTAAAGCTTCCTTAGATCAAGAGTATGTTTTTTCATAGAAAGAGTTTATTTGTAAAAAAAAAATAAATATGCAGGTTAACCACTATAGTGATTTTTCCCTTATCACCAGTGTAATAGTGAAGCAAATGAGTGTGAGCAAAAAGCAGTTCCCTTCATATGGTGAGAGGGCAAAGGGGACAGACCAAGGAAGCAACTCTGAAAGTGTAAGATAAACTCAGTCAGCCCGCTGTAGTTAACACTTGGTTTGGAGCTGGTTTTGTCATCAGACTCCAGTTCCAAACCTTGCTTTTGTCAGTCATACCTGTCTCGTGTAACTGACAAATGAAAAATTGGTGCAAGATATGTGACTGTCATTTTAACTTGTGTTCTCAACTAAACTCCTTGTCACTCACACTGTTATGTCATTGTTTACATTACTACCAAGTGCTGCCAAGCAGGATTCATAAAATGCATGTAGGAATTAGAAACCCAGGGTATTGCTCTTTGCATAGAAAGAAACAATCCTCCGTGTCAAATTCACTGCTGACTTTTTGGGACACATCTCCAGTGCCCTTAGGTGGAGTTGGACCCCTAAGCATCAGTGGTTTTTAGAACATCTGCTTCTCAAATATAACATTCTCATTAGGAAAAAGCCTATTATCTTTGGTTTGATGGTATAGAAGAAATTACATTTAGCTGCCCTCCTGTGGAAACAGTTTTATCACAAGGGGCAGAGGGAATAATCTTGTGGATTAATCACAATTGTAAAAAAAAAAAAAAAAGGCAACACAGCACTGAAAAAAATAAAATAATTTATTGTTTTTTCAACTGGTATGTGAATGGATGTAATGAATTTATTTATTCTTATTTAACAAAAAAAAAAACAAAAACAAAAACAATTGTGCAAATTCTATATTTAAAATGTTTTGCTATCTTCTCTGTCTCTCTTTCTCCCATTCTTTTAATTTATGCTTCAAATTTGTGTTAAAAGTACGCCTTGTGAGTTTACATAATGTATGGCACTGGTTATTTTTTGTATGTTTTTATTTAGAAAGCTTTCTGCATGAAACAGGAGTATATGTGTATACAGGTGTGCACACTGTATAGATGTATATTCTTTTTCTGGTACCATCTTTTCCTTAGAGAACTTGTCAGTTTTTAGTTTTGTGACACCTTATGCTCAAAGCTCCTTGTTACACTTCATTTCAAAAATCTCTTACCTAGCAACTCCCAAAGGTCTGTGGACCAAATAAAAACCCCACAGCAGCTCCTAAAGCAGTCAGACAGCCGGTGTCTGCTTCACACAGGTGCGTGCGGTTCATGCTGCACACCTCAGTGATCTACCACTGAAGCTGGTAGGAGTCTACTCTAGGATTCAATGGGAGCAAGTTGAGGCTTGTAGTGAGAGTTCTCTAGATGTGAATGAAATTTCTCTGAGTTGTCAGGGTGGCAAGTGAGTCTTCTCTCATGCAGCTTCTTACGTTTAAGTGAAAACACTACAGTGAAACTCTGTGCCTCTTTAAAAATATAGCAGAAACAATGTATGATTTGGTTTATGAAGACTGAAGCATGAGAAAAGTTATTTTTTCAGTCTTCTCACCATTTATATACAGAGATAAATATGTCCATACGGCTCTAAAAAGTCAATAGACCAATTTGGAAGTGCTTTACTTCATTGTATTCTAGCTCTTTGCACCACATCAGACAAAGTTAGGCACAAAAAAGCCAGCAAAGCCTGCATTCCCAGTGTTTCCTTGAAAATAACAGTATCTGTTTCCTTCCACTTTTCATCCAGTGCAACTACTCCTGAATTCAAAGGAACTTGTATTGGTCCCAGTGTAAGGAAGAAAAATCAATATAAACAAACATACAGCTTTTCTACAGTCAATTTATTTAACAGTACAACTTACTTCTGCAGCCAGTTCTATGGACTGCAAATAATCTATTCCAAAGTATTGAAAGTTATCTTGCTTTCGGTACCCACAGTCACACAAGTTAAATTCCAGCTCAGCCTCTCTGCCCAATGTCTGCTGCCATCCAGGCACTCCTGAAGACTCAGAGCCAGCCAGAGACTAGATGAAATGGTGCTGGCCAGTGGGTGATGCTTCCTCACTGAAGACCCACTCCAAAATGCCAGGGAATGACTACAAGCCTTGACTTTGAGGGCCTCTCTAGGGCTGGCTTTAAACAGAATTTGTAAGGATGATACAACATTTGTGGGATTTCAGCAGTATGTTTAGGTGAGTGTTTCTTCTTGTGCTAATTAACGTGGTGCTGTTCTTTGTACTGGGGAAGATAGAGCCTACGGCAAGAGGCAAAATTAGATTCTCTGAGCATGGGCTGCAATTTTCAGAAAAAAAAAAAAAGTGTTGCTGGTTTGTAGGAGCTTGTTCCTTTTTTAATTAAGTGATTAGTTATTATAAAGTTGAGAGAGTACATCTTTGCAGTCATACATTTAAGTGGTAACATTTTCAAGAGGGTTTTTTACTGTGAGTACACTGGTACTAGCTTGTATGGTAAAGATAGTTCAACATTCTTGTCTTGAATCACATTGGAAATGCAGGTATTTCTGGTTTATCACATGTACCAGTAATGGCTCTTAACATGAGAAAGGTCTTCAGCTGGCACCACTAAATGTAGCTTTGGAGTTTCAAAAATTTTATTACGGTGTAAGTTTTCAGCGATAGCATACAAAATTTGAAACACCCCAAACATATTCTTAGTCTTCCAGGTGAGTGGCATAAGAGTTTATCTCCAGGTACGCCAGGCTAAACATGTCTGTACTGTCCCACTGCTCTGCATACTGTGGAGTTGCAAGTCAAAAACAAAACCCAAAATGTCATTTGCCCTGGAAGTTGTTCATAGAGGCTCACTGTCACTGTAAGGACACTAAAAACATTTCCACGTACATCAGCATTGCATAGTTCATGTCGAAACACATACATGGGCTTATGTAGAACTTATCTGTGGCTGGATGCAAATACATATTTATTTATTTTTTATGTGTGCAAGTGTATACTTGTGTATATATAAGCACATATAAGTATGTATATATACAAATTAGTATTACTCCCCCTCACAGAGCAAAAGTACAACGGGTTGAAATACTCATGCAAATTCAGAGTAACTTCATTACATCATTTGGCTTTGCAGGAGCTGCTTCAGACTTATGCCACTTCTAAGTGACAGCATAATTTGTCTTTTAATTTATAGGAACAGGTTTACAGAATTTATCATATGAACTGTGAAGTTTTCAGATAGCTTATCATATGAAGCATACTCATTGACAGTCAAGCCTATGTGCATTGTTAAAATCCTATTAGATACAGGAAATAATACACTGAATTGAAGCAAGCTGGAGAGAACATAACTTTCCTGTATAGCCATAAATCTGCTTAATTTCTATTGCCAGGTCATCTACCTAACATCAGATAAAACGAGAGAGGTATTGTAGGGAAGACTAATGGGAAAGCACAATGTTTGGTTTTACTTTGTTTGTTTCATGTGCCTCTTTATACACTTGATCAGTGTCAGCATATTCTGGGAAGTGTCACTTCATGCATTACAGGTAACTTGGCTGAAATACCATACCTTTTGAAAAACCAAGATGTATCACAAGACTTTTTTTCATCCTAGTACGTGTCTAATCAAAGAGTTAACATTTTTAGAGCACTACTATGTCAACCAGTTTACATCGTAAAGAATATGTTATGCAAAATATAAATTCATTTGAACTGAGTTGTACAAGGTCTACACTGTACTATGACACATTGAAGGCCAATATTTTGTTTTGTAAACTATTACATATGTATAATGTACCTGTTGTAATCTTAAAACATTTGATTCTGTGATTTCAGTAAAAGTAATAAATATAAAATGTATCATAGGTCCAAAATTCTTGTTCTATATGGTATATTTGTGAGCTACTGTTTGCCATTTGTTGCCCCAGTTAGAGACAAATGAACTAATAGAGTTTGAGCTGATCCCTACGTTAAGGCCTAAATATTCTTTCTGTATGTAAAATTGCACTTTAGTTGTGGTGGGGTGGGATTCTGTCAAAAGTGTCTTTGTGAGTCATGAAATACAACAGGAATGTGAAAAAGGGCCATCTAGTGCCTCTCCAGAGCCTCAAAGTTCCTATTTGCTGCAGTCCAGAAAGATGGTATATACTGGTGATCTCCTGAGCATTGCCAAAGCCCCCATGAAATCCATGGGACATGTCCAAAAGCAATTCCTGCAGAATTAGTGGATTAGATATTCAGAATGAGATTCATAATTAGGCATATAAACCAATCTAAGAGTAGTAAAAACCAACCAGAATGGTTAATGGCAGTGTCCGATGTGTGCAGAAGTGGTGGTACATTGTGTGCATCAAAGGAAGATAAAAGCAGTAATTAGGGGACTGGGCTGGTGGGACAGACCTGTATACACACTGCAGTTGAAATGTGGCGCTTAAAATACATTATTACCAAGACTTACTTTTCTAATAGAATCATATTATTATGCATTATAATTCAATTTGCATGCTGATTTCATGCTTTCGTTTCTCATTGCACAGCATTGAGTCGGAATTTTTCCTGTTCCATAAATTATGCTTTCTTTCCAGAAGTGAAGGTAAACTTACCCTGGCTAAATCTTAGCCCATATGCATGTCTAGTCTTTTGATTGCTGGATTTTTTATAAATGTGGAGGTTTTCTTTATTTTGTTTTACAAAATCAAAATGAATTTGATTCTTATTTACAGAAACAACTTATATATGCCTAGGAATAGCTTTTCTTCCTAGGTCGTTCAAACAACAGCAATGAGGCTTTACAAAGCTGCCTGTATCTATAGAGAGGTCCAGAGTCTTACGAGATATGTGTCTGATAATCTGTTACACTACACAGAGATATGGTTGAACCATATTACAAGGGAGCTGTCCTGCTAGTGCTTGGCACAGTGTATGTCTATATATATGCACAATATTACATCTTTATAATATTGCTAATGCATAGTCTATACGTATATAAAGATGTTTCAGAAGACCTTGCCTACACATTTACACTGGATGGTTATAAGACTGATCGCTGCCCATCAGAAATAATACAGTGGTCAACATCAGTGCACGGTGCATTGAAGAACCTGTGTTTGAAGGCAGTTTTGCCTTTTACCCTGGCTGAAGGGTTTAGAGAGATCAGTCATCTGCTATGCTCTTCACTAAAAACTGGCTAACAGGTTTTCATCCCTCCCTGCATCTTTCCTCAGACAGGATGCTGGGGCAGGGAAAAACCTCTACCAGCTCCTTGTCTCCTCCTGCCCACCTGCAGGCAGACGTGCAAATTGTGCCACAACTAGGTCCTCTACTTTTAGATATCTTTGTCTCTTAGAGAGCTCCGCAGGTGTTACCACCTCTGAGATACTCCAGTACTTCTGAATTTTTGTCTGAATAGCAAGCTTCAGTGTCACCGATTACAGTCATCCTGTTTTCCCAAAATTCCATTTTTATTTCCCAGTTTAGAGTTTGCAGTAGCTCTGAGAAAGTCTTTAATTGGAAAGGAAATCCATTCACATACAAGTCAGAGCAGAGACAGCAGTATAGACTTTCTCAAATGTCCAACACTGTCATAATCCCATTACTGAGCAGGGACTGTTCTGTATCAGGAAGATGAACTCATTCTCTCTTAATGTATTTTCCATCTCTTCATAACATGACATTTCACCTTTTCAGAAACTATACATAATTATATGGGAGGAGGGAGGCTTCATATCCCCAGACTCTGAACTTGTAAACCCAAATCTCATTTTTAGGTGGGGATGCAAGATGGATTTGATCCAATTTCAGTCCTCTAACCAAATAGATCCTTAAAAAAAAAAATAATAAAAAAAAATTAAAAATTCCTTTTTGGGAACCTCAAAATATACCCAGTAATTAATCTAGAAAATGTTCAAGGGTTTCCACACTGATTAGACTGTTACCTCACTGTCCGTGTGCTGTGCTCTGCAAAAATTATCATTGTACTCAGACCACTTGGCATTCTAAGCTGAAACAAGGATAGTACTGGAGAGAAGGTATGTGGGAAAAATAATTTAATAAAAACCAAGGAAAAATTATTACTTTCCATGCTTGGTGGACCAGAGCAGCAATCTCTTTGCTTTTCCTTGATTATTCTGGGAAAAATATGTCTAAGTGAAAGCACACAGACATTTTCTTAAGCAGCTGTTGTAGCAATCATATGCAACCTAAGAATGAGCTTATTAAAAGAGCTATTGTGGCCATTGCCATCATAGTGTCACTTCTCTGAGTGTTACTAAATAGAGTAAGACAGGATAGTCTGATGAAATTCTGGAGATTGCATGTGCATTTAGATATGGGAGAGAGAGGGTTGGCGCAGGAGGCAAAAGGTGTAAGAAATGTTGCATTCGGTCATCTTTATTAGCTTTAATGCATTTTGCCACTGGAAGTTCATAAGCATGCATTTTTGCAACCTGTAATTTGGTTCACTGGTGTTCCTTTATTTCTTCCATCTATGCTTCTGTCTCAGTAAGACTTTACCTACAGGCCCCAAATCTCTAGACTTAAAGCCAAACCCTCCTACACGTCTCTGCCTGCATAAGCCCGAGTTCTGCTACACAGACTCACGTCAGTAGGAATGCTTCCCAGTAAGTCGTGACTGCTGCCAGATGGGCGCTGAAGGAATGCTGTCCCCTGCCCTTGCAGCTGCCAGGAGAGGAGGTGAGCCCAGCAGAGAGCCCTGCTGGCATCAACTCTCAGACTGACTCAGTGGGTGAAGTGGGCTGAATTTTCAGATCCCGCACATGTGCAAGGACACGCCTATCTCTAGCTTATCTGAGCACTTTGCACAGGTGTGCATCAGAAATTAATTCTTTTTAGAGTGCAGGCTCCGAGAGTCGCCTTTACCCCCCTTATGCATTTGTGGTGTTACCTGGGGAGAGTGCAGTCAAAATGGATTATACTTTTTTTTTTTTGCCTGGAGGCACTGAGACACTTACTTCTTGTCAGCTTTGAGTTGTTGCTGTAGCAGGTGTGGTGCCTGGGCCCTTTGCTGAAGGCAGCTGGGTGTCCTCATGCCCACTGGTAATTTTGCTGATCTGCTGTATTGATCAAAGGCCATATTCCGCAGCCAGGTTTGCAGATGTAAAGTTTGCCCTAGCCATGCCAGTAACCACAGAAGGGCCATACATCTTTGCTAGTGCACACAAAGTGCACATCCTTGCAAAAAAAATGTGCAAATTGCCCTCAACTGGCAATCCAGCAGAGGGCCATTGGAAACTGACCTCGTGCAGCCATAAAGCCATGGAGGTACCACAGAGAAACATCTGCTTGGTAAGCAGGAAGGCACCAGCACAGTGAACATCGCTACAGTCCCGTAGTGCCCAAGAGCATCAGGTAACTCACATCTTGAAATCGTTGAAAGTTGGCAGCAGGCCACAGGGGTAATTGCTTAGATGGCAGCTACCCAATGGGTTGGCAAACAAGCTTAGTTACCTAGTAAAGGTGGTCTGTAACTAAAGGGTAACAAAAATTGTACTGGAAACTTTCAGAGCACTTTAAAGTGGTCAATTTAAGACAGGGCGCTTCCCACTGGAAGTGGTCCTTTGCTGAAGGCTTCACTGTACTTAGGGATGGTTTTGTCCAGGAAAAACAGTGTAGATGCATTCTGTGTGGGCTGGGAGGAATGTTTTCACACTGATATTTATGTGGCATGCTAAGATCTGACAGCCATCCAGAGGGGTTTCAGCCAATGTTTCATTTTAAATATATGCTGCACACAACTGAATAAAAGCACGTGAAATGTCATTGCTCCTGAGGGATAAACTGAATGGCAGAGTGGCCGCAGATGGCAGAGACAGACTCCATATGGTAAACCAGCAGCTATGGAGATATAGGTTATTTCAGCAGGAATTTGAGCTATGAAAGGATTTAAGGGGAAATTACCAACCAGTCTGGCATTCAAATGCCAAGATCCACAGTCAGACTCTTGGCCGTACAGGCATACTGTAATGCTCTTCAGCTTCACTTCAAAGGGAGAAAGGAAGTTACAGGACTTCTCTGTGTAAACCTCAACCTCTTCATGTATGCAGGAAACCACCATCAAAATGCTAACCTCCATTGGGTTAAAACAGGATGGTGAACAGAGGTATTATATATGAAGAACTTTTCTTTTGGAGAAGAGAGAAAGAAGCAAAAGATGTTTTATTTCCCTCTCCAACAAAATAATAATTATTTTGAGATGAGTTCATTGTGTATTTTGGGCTATTTTTTTCCCCAGAAATAGTTTCATAAGGCAGAGACAGAGCCAGAACCTAAGACAAGCTGTCAGGTTACTGCAGAAAAACTTTGCCTCCAAAAGGTCTTTGCTTGCCTCGGCCTGCTGAAGATCTTTCCAGCATGACTCCAGCCTCGGGCTCCTGTTCCCCAGGAGCCATTTCCTTTGGCCACATTCATCATGTTTATTTAAATCATCACCTGGTTTGTTTTCAGAGCTAGTCTAATTTCTAGAAATATGTAAAAAAGGATGATAACAACCTGGTAAAATAGGGGAAGAGGAAAAAAAAAAATACATTGGTAAAAGAATTAGGAGATGTAGTTACTTCTTGTTTACAACTACAAAAGAAAAAAAGATGGGGAAAAAGCTCCAAGAAGGAACAGTATCTATGAAAGGTATCTCTTCTGTCTTGAACCTGTATGTAAGCCATAACCAGGCAGCATCCAAAAGCTTTGGAAAATTCAGGGAGCTAATTTGGATCTTGTAGAAATCCAAGTATTGGGCTAAACTCTAAAATAGAAAGCAGAACAGATAAGAGAAGGGAGTAGTGATAGATACAGTGAGGGACAAGTAGTAACTAAGAAGGGAGCTTGGACAGTTTAGGATAATTTAATACACAATTAAACTTAGCAGACAAATGTAAGGAATACAAGGTTTTTATTCTATATGGATTTCCATTAGAGCTAGGAGCTGAAAATTTCATAGCCAAATTGTTCAAGGGAATGTGGACATTGTTAGAAAAAACCTGAAGATTGCACCCTAGGTGGGCTTATCATTTTAAGCCTTTTGAAAGCTTGAAATTAAGTCTTAGATTATTTATTTAATTAGATGTGCCAGGAGGTTCCTTCTCTTGCCTGGAAGCAATCGTAGTTGCGACATACATTACAGTTCACAAAGCGGTGGGAGTGAATCGGTCATTCCTAAAGTACTTCCTAATGTAATATTTGTGTTTAAAGCAAAGGGTTAGTAGGTAGACTAGAAAGTTTCTTTGATACACATGCTCAGGTCAGTAAGATATTCCGTAGAAAATGCAATTTACCAACAAGGGATTTACACTGAAGTTTGATTAACAAATGCCCCAAGGTCTCTTGGTGTCAATACACCAGAGAAAGACACTGGCTGAATGAAACAGGAATGTGGGAGCACTTCTCTCTGTGGGACAAGAGTAAGGGGCCCAGCTGAAGGTGCATCATGACCATGTGTTGCAAAGGCTCATTGAGGGGCAGTCTGAGAGGTTCTGACCCCAGAAATTTGTAAGAATGCAGATATAAAGCCTGCCCGCGAGTCAGTGTTTAAGCAGGGGAACGAGTCCAATTCACACGACTAGCTCAGTAAATGTCTCGTGAGCAAACAAATAGCCTGGTCATTTGGGACACATTTCAAAGCACTGTATGAAAGTAGCTAGAGGACCACAAAAACTATGTTGTTATCCACATGGCAGTAGACAGAGGTTATTTTAGCAGTGTTAAATATTTTCTGATTCCAACAGCATACAAAAAAGTGCCAAAGAAATTTGCCAGTGACAATAACTTGTGGTGTAATGTTGAGGATTAAAAACTTTTGCCTGGGTTTGACCCAGTATAAACCATCCCTCTGTCTACTCCAGTAATATTCAGTGTTACCCAACTATATCTGGGCTTTTTTATCTGATTAGTATTTCAAATGAAATATAGATAAATACGAAATCATATCTACACTTAAGGCAGAGTCTTCAGTGTCGACTTAGAATGCAACTCATGTTTCTAAATCATTTCAGTGAATTTGTAAATCCTCTCCTTAAAGGTTTTGAAAAATATATATTATTATTTTTTCAGTCTGCTATTTAACACCATAGCGTGATTCTAGCCAAGCCCTGAAATCCCACGCAAGGCAGATTATGTTCGGTCCTCTGGCTGTCTACATATTTTCCTCCACTATGTACCTTACAAGCCAATGCCTGAATATAGCCCTAAAATCACATCCTTAGCATACACCCAGGAGACCACATTCACTATGCTGTCACCCATCATATTGAACCAATTGATTCTACCAAGACTGTTAATAAAAGCATAATCTAAAAAAATACCTTTTTACTTAAAGCCTGGGGGGTTTTTTAATGGTATAGTAGTTATGGCAACTGCTTCCTGCCACCTCTGCTGCCAAAAGCCACAATCCATCCATGAAAAAGAGCTCCTCCATCCAAACACATTTTTCAGTGGACAGCAACATTCCCTGGCTAGAGCACACTCTTCCCTTCCCTTCAGCCAAACTGGAAGCCAAACAAAATCTGTAACAAATGTGAGCTGAGAGTGAGGAATTAAGTGAACTTCTTTCAAATGACTTTGTATTTTTACACGTACACGCAAGAAAAAATAAAATAAATAAATACTCTCAGGGAGAGGCAGGGGCTGGGAAGGGGGAGCGAGGCCACCCCCCAAGACTGTTCAATGAAAAAAAGTGGTTTCCTTTCTTAGAATATATATTTGGGATTCAAACTCTCTTAAAAGCCTTGGCATAATAGTAATTTAAAAATTAGTGAATTATTCCTCATTTTATCCCAGTTTTATTCTACCACAGAGGTCAGCGGCAGAATTTCTTAAGTCTGGTGTATTTCCTGCATAATGATCAAAGTTTACTTGTGAATTTGAAAAAAAAAATGTCCCTATTATATGCTAGTACCAAAACTCAGCTTCTTTGAGTACGTGCTTCTGTTCTTGACACAAAATAATTCTTAAATTTCCTGTTTGATAACATGGCAAAGCTTTTAGAAAAGCTTTACAATTTTTTTATGGAATGTATTTATAAATACTTTTTTCAATGTACATTTATTTGGAGCTTGCTTGTCTTTCCCTTGCCCTGTTGGCTGTGATCTTTTACCCACTCAGGAAAAAATTAACACCTTATCCAGCAGATAGTTGTATGATTTCATGCTTTCTTGTTACAACAAAACATTGTAACAGACCACTTAAGCAAACAGTGCAGTGCATTGCTCTTTTAATCTCCTGCATAACAAATTAAAAAAAGGTACATCAGTGTCAAAAATTTGAATAATCAAGAATCCTAATGAGGTGAACAGCCACTTATAAAGAAAAAATTATCTTACAGACACTTTATTAAAACACAACACAACCATCGTAGAATCATAGAATTCTTTGGGTGGGAAGGGACTTTAAAGATAATCTATTTTCAACCCCCCCTGCATGGACAGGGACACCTCCCACTAGACCAGGTTGCTCAAAGCCCCATCCAACCTGGCCTTCAACACTTCCAGGGAAGAGGCAATCACAGCTTCCCTGGCAAACCTGTGCCAGAGTCTTACCACCCTCACACTAAAGAATTTCTTCCTAATGTCTAACACTGAACACAGTACTCCAGCTGGAGTCTCACAAGAGCTGAGTAAAGGGGGAGAATCACCTCCCTCAACCTGCTGGCCACGCTTCTTTTGATGAAGCCCAGGACACAATTGGCTTTCCAGGCTGCAAGTGCACATTGCCAGCTCATGCTGAGCTTCTTGTCCACCATCACCCCTAAGTCTTTCTCCTCGAGGCTGTTCTCAATCCATTCTGCACCCAACCTGTAACTGTTCTTGAGATTGCTCCAATCCAGGTGCATGACCTTGCACTTGGCCATATTGAACTTAATGAGGTTTGCCTGGGCCCACCGCTCAAGCCAGTCAGGGTCCCGCTGGATGGCATCCCTTCCCTCCAGTGTGTTGACCACACAACACATCTTGGTGTTGTCAGCAAACTTGCTGAGGGTGCACTCAATCCCACTGTCCATGTCACAGACAAAGATGTTAAACAAAACCTGTCCCCGTATCAACCCTTGAGGAACACCCCTTATCACTGGTCTCCATGTGGACTTCAAGCTGATGATCATTATTCTTTGAGTGCAACCATCCAGAAAATTTCTTATCCACTGAGTTGTCCATCCTTCCAATTTAGAGACCAGAATGTCATGCGGGACAGTGTCAAACACTTTCCACAAGCCTAGGTAGATTATATCAGTTGCTCTCCCCTTCTCCACTCATGCTGTGACCCCAGGTTAAAAGGCCACCAAATTTGTCAGACATGATTTACCCTTGGTGAAGCCATGCTGGTTGCCACCAGCCACCTCCACATTTTCCATGTGCCTTCAGAGGATCTGCTCCATGACCTTGAAGGGCTCAGAGGTAAGTCACTTTGAAATTTTTGGCCGGGTGTGAAAAGATAAGGCTTGAGTTCCAGTACTAATTAGGCATTGCACACATCATTAACAATTTCCACCACAGTAGCTTTGGCCTAGAAGATTTTTTTGCAAACAAATTGCAGAAACAGTGTGGACAGTGTAAGCACCAAAAAGCACACACAGTACACAAGGAATAGCAGGGAAGAAAAAGCAACAGAAAAGACAAAAGTCCAATCCAAAATGTTGAGGCTGATATTACTATGGTTTTGCTTCAAAGCTCTGCAACAAGACTGCATCTCCTAGTATTCTGTGTTAATGCAGTTCTCACTGATTAAAACCCTTTTTCTCCCCAAGAAGTACCCACCTAGCTGAGATTTTTGCCTTCAAAATTATTTTTGCTGCCTTCATGCGAGTGATGTATTATATAGCTATGTTAGGCATTTTTTGTTCTTTTATGCAATAAACATTAAATTCAACAAGATCAAGTGCTGGGTCCTGCACTTTGGCCACAATAACCCCAGGCAGCACTACAGGCTGGAGGAAGAGTGGCTGGAGAGCAGCCCAGCAGAGAGGGACCTGGGAGTGCTGGTTGACAACTGGTTGAACATGAGCCAGCAGTGTGCCCAGGTGGCCTGGAAGGCCAATGGCATCCTGGCTTGTATCAGGAATAGTGTGGCCAGCAGGAGTAGGGATGTGTTTCTCCCCCTGTACACAGCACTGATGAGGCCTCACCCTGAGTACTGTGTGCAGTTCTGGGCCCCTCACTTCAAGAAGGATATTGAGGTGCTGGAGCAGGTCCAGAGGAGAGCAACAAGGCTGGTGAAAGGGCTAGAGGGAAAGTCTTATAGGGATAGGCTGAGGAGGCTGGGGTTGTTTAGCCTGGAGAAGAGGACACTCAGGGGGGACCTTATCACTCTCTTCAACTACCTGAAGGGAGGTTGTATTCAGCTGGGGGCTGGGCTCTTCTGCCAGGCAACAAGACAAGATGGCAGGGCCTCAAGCTGCTCCAGGGCAGGTTTAGGTTGGATATTAGGAAGTATTTCCTCACAGAGAGGGTGATCAGACATTGGAATGGACTTCCAGAGAAGTGGTGGAGGCACCGTCCCTGGATGTGCTCAAGGGAAGGCTGGATGTGGCACTTAGTGCCATGGTCTAGCCAGTGTGGTGGTGTTGGTCATAGGCCGGACTTGGTGATCTTAAAGGTCTTTTCCAGCCTTGGTGATTCAGTGATTCTGTGATAAAGAGCTATTGCAATATCAGCTCAGAGTATTTATAAATCCCTTCCCACTGGTTAGCTTCATGGCAGGAGTCATCAATTGGCCCCCTCATGCATGTTCTTCGTGTGCAATTGAGGTATGTGGCTAATGGTGGAGTTAGACAAGCCATCTCTGCAGAGCAGTTCCAAACAAGAGGAAGGCTGTGCACTAACAGGGATATCCACTCCCTGCTTTTGTCTCCAGTTCCCAAACTTGAGCCAGCATGCATTGCAGCAGCAGCAGAATGAAAGTAAATTAGAAGAAAAGCCAAAGCACCTATATATGATGACACAAAAGAAAATTACATTCGTCTCTGCAAGGATTCACTGACTAATTCATTTCTTGGATTTTCTCCCAAAGAAGCCATGCTGGGTTGATCCAGGACTAAGCCAGATAAAAGAAGATAGTGTCATTCAAAGCTTAATCCTAATCAAGTATCTCCAAGTTTCTCTTAACTGTGAAGTTGAGCTGCAAGATTTCAGAATTTGCCTATGCTTACACAGGTCAAATGAAGTGGTGACAAAGAGGCAGCAGAAGATATCCTCAACCCTGTTACCCAGCTGAAGGAACTGGAAGACATAAAAGCCATCATAATCCTGTTTTAAGTAACACAGAGAGCAGAACCACAGCCAGGAACGTACTGTGGGCTTCTGGGTCCAAAACAGTGATATAAACCAACTGTTTCTCTTTTACCAGGATTTTTTACAGCTGCTTGTGGCATCAGGTTCACATTCTTTGTTTTTTTTTCATTCAAGTCCCCTCTTGCAACTGCATCCACAGAAGCAGTTCCTCCCTGCAGACAGAAGCACTGGTCCTGCCTACAGTAAATTAAATTACTCAAGCCAGGCACCTTTGTTAATTGACAGAGAAAAGTTGGCACTTGAAACATAGACGACTTGTGGCTTTTGCCATTGACCTTAGGATAAGATGAGCTGTGCTCCGCAGGCTCTTGTTTCTCTCCTTTGACTATAAAGGGAATGAAGGGTGTCCAGGTGATTAGATGTGGAGAAGGCTTCCACCTCTGACCAGACAAATCTGACCCTGGCTTCAGACTGCTCTACAGACTACTTTATGGTACAATGGTTGACTTCTATGCAAGTTGGTCCATGAAGAAAAACACTGTTGTCATAGAATATTCCAGTGGCATGTTGTCTGCCAAGAGTGCATTACACTGATCCTCTTATTATTTTTTTTTAAGTCTAAATACATAAAACTGTAGCAACTGTTTCAAAGTCATTCAAAAACTTAAAAATACATTTTCACACTGGGGAAGGGTTTCCTCTCATGGACTTTGGAATCTGCATCTGAAACAGTCTTTGGAGGTGCCTTTTAGATTCAATAGAGAAAAAAATGATGCTTCACACATGTTATTCCGTTCACCCTACTGTAGACACCCATAATAGGTTAGACTAATTGCACATTATAAATGTGTATTTCTTTCCAGTGACAAAGGGACATAGGGTTCAGATATAGAGAGCTACAGTGCAAATGTCTGAAAATTAGTGCAATGAATCTCGTTCCAGATCTCAAAAGGGCTGAAAGTGCTCGGGAGCAGTATCCTGTTTCCGAAGAATTTTCAAGCAAAAACTCAGTTCCAAATGGTTATAATTCTTTCCAAAAAATCTACTGGATGAAGGCAGGTTTGTTCTGCAGCATTTTTTTTTCACTGAATTACCATTGTGAGAAGTACTAATGCTCCAGTTCAGACTCTCTCCCTCCCTATCATCCTTCCCCCTTACATCCTCCAGCTCTTACTTCATTGCAAAGCTATTTTTCAGCTTGTGCATGAAACTACACATCCTCTTTGGTACAGAAAATGTCTGCAGTGAATTCAAAATCCCTCAGAATGTGAAGGCTGTACATATTACAATGACTGTCAGAAAAATGCTTTGCTTCACTCCCCCCACCCACAATATATTCTGGTGGAGTGATCTAATTTTTATGCTATGCCTTATTTGCAGAATTTTATATTAATACGAAGTTGTTTAAAATCAAATTACTAAGGCCTTGGAGAGATGTGAAAGAGTTTGTTTCACTTGGTGTTGATATACAATATTAAAATTGTATGTTACTACAGAGCTTTCAAAGCCAGTTATTTAATTATATGTTAGTACTGTTTATTACAACTCAGTACCCCCATTACACATCTAATATTGGTAAGCCTTTAGCTTCAACAAGCTGTGACAGTGAGATCCAAAATGTAACCATGAAATATTTGGTGGCTTTGAAAGTTACACATTGTGCAGAATCTCTCAGTGAATAGATCTCGTTGCTGTGTTACAAACACAAAGAGAACCTAGCTCTTTGCCCATTCATTGAGTGTATACTTCCACCATCTCTTCTTTTTTGGCTTCTTTACCTCATAGTGAATAAATGTAATCAAGCCAGCTGGTGCTTCCATGTCTGTGCACAGCTTTCTGCAGGTGCCACTAAATCATCTTGAATATGCTCCAGCTCATTCCCTGAATAAAATTATGATGTCCAAGCTTGTTTTTACAATTATAACCAGAATGGTTATAATATAAACATATATAATAAAATTATTATATAAGCCAAACTGTCAGAAATACCTTAGCTGACAAAAGAAAGAAAAAAAAGGAAAAAAATGAAACCAACCAAAACTCACAAAATGTAAAAACTTAACTCTGTTTTCTGAGCTGGTACAGTTGCTTTAAGTGTCTTTAATTTCAAGAGTGCATAGAGCTATGGAGAGCTCAATACTCTGTATGTATCCATATTGGCTCTGGCAGTAAGAAAGGCAGAACAGAGGAAAATACGAGACTCATTGAGGGGACAAGCTTTGTAGAAAGTGGTGAAAGAAGTTTTTGTATTTAGGCATATTTTACACTGCTTGAATCATACTACATTTGTCCCAGTTCCTGGGAGGTTTCGTTTTATCCTTCTACTTTAGGTGTAGGTTGACAAGCAACCACATTCAAAAGCAAAGCCTCATAATTCAGGAGAAACAAACACTTGTGGAAGACATCAGATCTCTCAACTCATTTTGGTACCCAAATGATTTCTGCTTTAAGCAAAGGTGGTGCTCTTTCATTTGTATTGTTTATTATTAACATGTAGCATTTTATTAAAATTGTGAAACTGAACTAATAGTAAAAACTTACTCCTACAGGATGTGAAGATTGCTCCTCCAGCACTTTCTGTGAACACTCTCGTGTTTAGGGTTTATTATAAATTAGATCCCATTACTGAGTTTTCTGAGGTTATGAATATGAAAGGAATTATTTTTCCCCTTCAAATATTACATCATAAAATAGAAGGTGACTAGTAGAAACATGCCTCGTTCTTCCCATTGCAGACAACTAAGCTAATTTAGAATAAAAAATAATCAGTCCTATCTATTAAAAAAAGGTAGTGACAATAGGGTAGAGCTTCCCCTTGTTAACACTTGCCATTCCATGTAGGTCTGTGAGCATGGGTAGAATGGCTCCACATTGCACCCACATAAATGAAAGCACTTTTGGCCCAACATCCACAGATTTGCAAAGGTCAGTGTACAGCAATAACATCAGTAGCTCCTAAAGAAACAAATATTTCAAGTGCAGTGCCCAGTTCCTGAGTAATTTTAACACATTTGCACTGCTCACCAAATGTCATATTGTCGTGTTTACAAAAATATGAAAGCTTTCATGTGGGTCTAAAAAGTAATATTTACAGTACAAAGTTTATCTGCTTACATAAAAGTGTTCATCCTCAATTTTCCTGTTGGTCTAACATAGAATTATCTAAGATGACTTTTACTTTTGCACACAAAATTAGAGAGTTAAGCTAGTGAACTACTTCTTTGAGTAGTATTAGCAAATTCCATGTGTGTGTAAGTGTGTATGACTAAAGGTTGTTTAGTGCCATCTTTTGGGTGGTCCTAATACTACAGAACAGCTTAATCAAATCAGTTACACATTTGCCATCATTCACATGGCTACAAAGCCATATGTTACTACTTCCTTCAACTGGTTTCCTGAGAGTCTGAGGGTTTTATCCTAGATTACAGCTCTCTGTAAGATTTTGCTGTCTAGTGTGTATGAGCCCTCTAAAGAACAGATGGGCAGAGATGAAGGAGAGCTGTTACCAGTTTTCAGGCTGTGCTAGTCTAGGGTGTGGGAGTGGGGACCCTAATTAACACCGTCAGACCAACCCGGCAGAATCAGTGAAATGAAGGCAAGGAGGTACCACCGGTGACAGCAGGTGTAATTACACAACAGCTGATGAGAAAATAAAGGCTTAGGCCTCTCTTGCTTGGCACAAGGTTGTTGTGGGGCTGCTGGGGTGCCTGTATTAATCTCGTACCAACTTTCAAAATGGAAGGGAAAATGGGTTGGAGGAGCCTTCCCCAAAGTAGCTCTTTTAAACAGGACAGATACTTCATTTTCCACAGTCTTCTTTACCACATTCCTATGGTGTGGGAATATATGTGCACTCTTGTAAAAAGAATCAGATCTCACCCTCTACTTGCACTCTTTGGTTCCTGATAACTGCAAATTACCTTGATAGGCAGGAGATATCAATGTAACAGCTCAAGTTGGCTGCCTTTTTTTTTTGTTACTGTTTTTCAGGGGATGTTTTTTAAAAGTATGTGCCTTTAATTATGAGATTTCAGTCTTCTTCTAGCATCAAAATGATTCCAGCCTTCCCCACAGCCACAGTTGAATGAAGACCATACACTGTTGAATGGCAGCAGTCAGATGACAAAGAAACTCAATGTGAGGATGAATTGCTGGGAGTGTTTCCATGTTGCATAAATAAAATCCCCATCCCTTTCTTAGCTCACAAATCCCCAAATCCCCAGCAGCAAAATATTTTCCTATTTAGAAACACTGGTTTTTTTCCAGCTTTGGCCAATGTTCATGCTATTTTATAAGATAACAATCTATGTATCCCAGTCACACCCTATATCAACAAATTTCTTTCTTCTGACTCCTAAGACCAATGGTAAACACATTAACATAATAGTTTATATTCTGTCTTTATTACATATTCCTTGCTAGATCTAAAAAAAAAGAATGTATGACAGAAAGATAAGAAAAACAAGCATCCAAAAATCCAAATGAACACCTACACTGATGCCATAGAATTAGAAGTGTACATTAAATACTACGTCCATGGTACCTGGTAACTAACAACCAAATCCAGCCATAAACCCCTGCCTTTTCCACAGGTGATCTAAAATATAATTCAATGACAATGTCCATTTGAAAAGGTCTGTGGTCAACTAGTTTCACCTTAGGCAAGAGCAAATGCAAGGTAATAAAGTAGGTTATGCTTCCA
The DNA here is from genome assembly GCF_020740795.1 of Apus apus. Lineage (NCBI taxonomy): Eukaryota > Metazoa > Chordata > Aves > Apodiformes > Apodidae > Apus > Apus apus. The sequence goes on along the minus strand of NC_067282.1, from coordinate 92,477,219 downwards.
GCAGGGTTTCCATTTACTTTAACAAGATGAGAGGCCTTTCTACCCTTCATTCCCTTCTATCCCAGGACAAACAAGCTACATCCCACAGCAAAGCCTAATTTCATGTGCAAAAGAGAGAATACAGGGCTTGGAGGTAGCTGAGCTTTGGATATCCCCTTGCCAGCAACACAGGCCCACAAAGAGCAGGTCAAGGTTCGTACTGTGCTCCCTGACTCATGGTCCCAGAGACAGCACAGACAGAGCCAAAGGAATTACTCATGTAGAACAGCATTTATTGTAGATATTTACAGCATTTACAGCATCTGGCCTTGGAGTCTAGAGCACCAGCTGATCCTTTTTTGCTAGCTGTTAGGGTTTAAATGACATATGCACACACAGCAAAATTTTGGACACAGCAGCCTCCCCAGTAAAACGCTGATGTCTGCAATTAAACTTATATCTGTGTGGAAGAGTTCCCTAGGCACTGCTTCCTAGTCCAAGTGCTTTTTGGAGGCTTTTTGGAGGTGTCAGAAGGTCTGCATTCCCTTACACTTGGATAACCAAACACTGCTCACAAGCTTGTTTGGATGTTGAACGGATGTTGAAATAAGCCCAAGCAGGGAGTGTATGCACGTATGGTTTGTAGCATTTGAGAGACATGAGTCTGGAAGGTACTTTCTTCACCAGTGTATCCCTTCCTCTGCTGTGGTAGAAAGTTGATACACGTAATTCAGTTCAGAAATTCATGAAGTCCAGTTTTACAGCCCTCGTGCCCTTTGTCTCCATCCCTCCTGTTGGAAAGCAAGCCTACCCATGTGCGCCTACATGAAACTGCATCCTTGAGAGGCCACATAGGCTATGGATGCAGCAGTCCCCAGCATCGATAATCTGGTCTCTTTTCACTGGCACTAATAGTCAAATGTTCATCTTGCAGACAACCACCACCTGCATTGCTCACAGCTAGAGCTTTTGATACTACTACTCACATCACAACTCTACAATCAAATGATCGAACGGGAATTTAAACACCTCTCAACCTATTTCCACAGGTCTTTGCAGAGCTGCAGTAGTCAGGAATTGCACTGTGCTAAGAAAGTTGTGGGTGTGTGCCGGGATGCTGCTGAAGGCGGAAGCTAGGAAGAGACTTCCAGCCACATAGATCAAAGCCCTTGAATGCAAAAGAGATGTTCAAGTGACATTAAGTCAATGGGCCTAAGTTCAAGAGCAGCTGTCTGCCGATATGTGAAAAATACTCTGGGACTGGGGCAGCAGAGATGAAGTTAAAGCGAGAAATGCTTACAGTTTTAGCAGTGGATGTCCTCACCTTAACTGACTTTTGCTTTTCTGCACTCCCTGAAGCAAACATCACTAGTTAATGTTGTCACTTCTCACAGTTTCTGAGCTTCTAGTGTCTTATGTCATAGCTTGAGTGTTTACAGTTTTTCAGCTTGTTTCCAATACTATGTTTGAGTTTGATTTCTTCTGAAAAGGTAAAAAAAGAACATTTTTCTTGGAGAGCTTTGAAACCCAAATAAAGCTGGCAGGGGCCTCTTAGTCAAATTTGGTTTCCCTTTTTTTGTCTTATTAGCAATTTCTTCACACAACCTATTTTAGTTAATGTATTTACCATATAAAATGATGAAAGGTCAGTTGGCATAACTACAGTTATACAAATGTATGGTTTTATAAAATGGATGTTTTTTACCTCTCTGTTTGCTAAAATACCTAGTAATGCTTTGGTTTTAGAAAGTGTGTTACATGTGAGGGCTGTGCATATTTGCCCTGTAGCTAGGATTTTTATACTACACCCAGTTCGTAAATGTTATTGGGCAACAGCCTATGAGATTTTTAAACAATCAAGAAAGAAAATGTTGGTGAGAGAAGCAGCACAGTACAACACTGATTTTCTTTCCAGCTGATTTGCAATTGTCCTTACACTTACTTCCCTCAGAGGGAACCCTCCTACAGGGGCTTGAAGGTCTCAGGGAAGAGGCATCCCTAGCTGCTTTCATTCACACCTTTGAAGCTGCATAATATTTAACCAGACCATGCTTCCCATTGTGATGTCAGCCTCAGAAGCCCAGAAAATCTCTTCCAGTACATGTCCCTCACTGACACTCATGAGATTACCCCAGGCTGCCCCAGATCCAGCCCAGGGCCTCCCTGCTCTCACCAATGCACCACTGAAGCGCAGCCCATCAATGGGTCCATGGCTTCAGCCACCAATTCTACCAAGCCTGAAACCATATGCTGCTGGAGGACGGTCTCGTGCCTCTTCACCCACTTTGCATTTCACAAGGGGCACAAAGATGTCCCTCTGTTTAGGCTTCGGCACACAGTTGAGGCAGGCAGAGGCATCTGCAACTTAAAGAATTTGGGGTTGCCTCAACTGTACTCCCCACGGATCCTAGAGAACCAGCAGCCAAACTAGACATCAGACTCAGGCGTCTTTCACAACAGGAGAGGGGCATTGCCAGTGAGTAAGGGTATATGATGTCTGCCTTCCAGTTATGCCCAGCTTATGATCAGAAATGACAGCTGAGTTTGTGCAGGCAACAAAATTCATTATTCTGCTAAAATAAATCATTCTTGTGAAACTACTATGCATTTTTCTCTCAGCAATACTTTATTCACATATTTAAATGTATTTTAAATTAAAACTTCTAATCACCTAAAGAAACATAAGGTGGAACTCAAGAACAAAAGAATGAGTCAAAACACTGAGATTGCTAGATATAACAACACTGGGAAAAGCTTTCCCCATGCCTGTGTTACCCATTCCCTCTCTTCTACAGTCTTCCTAGAAGACTCAAGAAATTTAAAAACCTGTGACTTTTTTCCTTGATCAACATTAATCATACACCCAAACCTCTACTTTTCCCTTAAGTGTAGCTTTTAACTTTAAAGCATGCATTTGGCAACCTGAACTAGTCAGTGAAATATCCTGTGACTTCCCCATGACACTCATGGAAAGAAGACTGAACCAAAAGGTTTCATGAACATACTACGCTCCCCAATTTTAGTTCTTTATCACCCCAAACAATAACGTAACTCGTACCATGCTATGCAAAAAATAATTGGTGGCATAGTAAAGGCAGCACATCAGCAGGGGTCCCAAGCACCAAACTTGTTCACATGCTTAGCTTATACCCACAGGAAGTCAAATAGCCTAAACCATGACAGCAAAGGCTTTGCATAAGGGTATGTGTACTGTCAGGAGGAGAAATTTAGCCATGCTAAATGGAAGTGACAAAAGCAAGTTGTGTTAACTGGCTTTTTGGTGTTTGGTCTTAAGCAGGAATTGTGCTTTTCCAGAAGCCCTACTGGTAACAAGAGTGAAAAAACAATTCTGGGTTTTGGTTTACTAGCATCTGCTTATTTTGTGCCGCACTCTCTTATAATGTCTATGGTATAAACTGACACAGATGATGGATGGAAGGGTGTTTTGTTTTAAAAACTTAATTTCTTGTATAAGTCATTGCTCATGCTTCTTCTTGATATAATTTGTAAGCAGAATATTTTAGCCAACTTTTTATTAAGTTTTCAATCCTGTGAACACTCGAGGGGTTAGCAAGATGCTAGAAGTTAAGCCTAACTATAAATATTTCCCAGATTGGGGCCTACGTGTCTGCTCCAGTTCTCTTTGTTAACATTATGTGATCAAGCTACGTGTTACATTGCTGCAACAAGGGTTGCTCACGTGGGCAAAGTGTATTAATAGTCTTAATATGGAGTTGTGCAAGTGAGGTTATATGCCAGACGAGTGGCTCACATGAGCTGCTCCAGATCAGCTGGGGAGATAGCAAGCGTGACTCTGCAGTGAACTATGACAGCCATTCAAAACCTTCCAAAAACTGGAAGGAGAAGCAAAGTGAGGCCCCTGCTCTCACACTCTCCCTGCTAGATGGCTGACGGCCTGATCCCGGCCCTTGCTGGTGGAACACCACAGGTGCCTGTGCATGAGGGAAGGAGAGGGCAGACAAAGGCCTCCTCACCTCATTTGCCCTCCTCAGAGGGGAGTAGAAGAAGGGTCAGTAAGTGACAGCCAACACCAATCCAAGACTAGTGAAAACAGTTTGATCTATTTTGTCAAGCATTTAATTCCTGAACAGAGAGCCTAGTATTAGATTTTTGTATCGCTTGGGAAAATCTTACACTGTGTGAATAGGCAGACAAGAGAAACTGAGGATATTCATTTCTATGACAGTGGCAAACATGACACCACTGCAATGATCTTTCTGCCTGCTCCTGCTGCCCTCTCCCTGGCACTCCAAGCTAGAAGGGGACTTGTTAGAGGGAAAAGGCAAAGGAGGTCAACCAGCAGGTGACAGCGACAGTGAAGGAAGGCAAAAAGACAATGAGTTAGAAAGTGAAAATTACAGGATATCTTTCTAACTTGCCCTTCTGCAGTGTTTCTAATCTGAGTACCCAGTGCCGGCCAGGGGGGCGGCAGGGTCCCCATGTGGAGTGTCCAGGGCTGCCCCATTTCAGACACAGCTGGTTCCAGTGCCTCCAACAGGGCCCGGTTGAGCCCCACAGCCACCACGGTGGCACCTCAGGGAAAGCCTCTGTAAGGAAGGGCAAAACACTGCCCAAGGCGAGGGGAAAAGTGTGAGAAACAGCCCTGCGAGCACCAAGGGGAGAGGGCGAGGAGGAGGGAAGGGGCTCCAGGTGCCAGGGCAGGGATCCCCTTTACCTTGTGGGAAGGACCCAGGCAGGAGTGGTTTTGTTCTGAAGGGCTGCAGCCCATGGAGAGGTCCCATGCTGGAGCAGGAACAGTATCTAAGGAGGAAGGAGCAACAGGGAGGAGCTGTCATGGTCTTACCACAACGTGCCATTCCCCATCCTCCTCTGTAGCTTGTAGGGGGAGGCAGAGGAGCTGGGAATCTAGGAGTGACATTGAGCCTAGGAAGAAAAATGGCTGGAGGGAGAGGTTAGGTTTTGTCTTTGTTTCTCTCCATCCAGCTCTATTTTAATTGGCAATAAATTACATTAATTTTTCCCAAGTCAAGTCTGTTTTGCCTATGACAGTAACTGATAAGTGATCTGCCTGTCTTATCTCAACCCATGAGCTTTTCTATCTGATTTTCTTCCCCCTGTCCTGTTGAGAAAGGAGGAATGAGGGAGCAGCTTGGTGGGTGTCTGGCAGCCAGTCAAGGTCAACCCACCACAATACCCTATAGATCTTTGCCTAAGATTAGTTTTACCCATTTCACTGATAAAATGAGCATCCCAATATGTAAGACAAAATCTATAATGAAGCTTTGCCTCCAAATCAGCTGAGCTTATGATTAAAACAGGATGTCAGCATTGACATAGAGATATATCCAGAATTGAGGGAGATCTTCCAGGTGTCTGTTCTATCCCAAGACACCTTGGGATTACATGTTCCTTGTACATTAAAGTAAACTAGGATTTCTCATTTACTTTTTCAATGAAGTTAAATTAATTGTTTCAGTGCAATGAAGCAATATGGAGTTCCAGCCTAATACTAGAAAATAAGGGAGATTGAAAGCAGAAAAAAATAAGAGGTAACCATCCCCTGTCCTGTTCAAAATGTGGATAAAACTGCCAAAAGCAAGAACAGATTAGCAACACCATAAGCCCTGTCCTGAAATAGCTGAAACAAATTATGTCAGAGCTAGAGGCTCTGCAAATGTCTGAATTGCATTGATGCAACATCTTGCTGCTAATAAATGGCTGAATCTCTTAATACCTCAGTTTTCTATCCATTAAATAAGATAACACTTTCTAGGGACTTTTCAGGAGATACTCCTGAATGACTGCACATTGCTCATTTGATAGCCATATAAGCATGAGGGAGTCAAAAACATAACACTTAGAAGGAGATAATTAATGAGGGCTCCTGAAAGTCAACAGATTTTTAAAAAATAGAGTTGACCCAGCTACTGGATTCAGTAACTGATTTTTATGTGTTTATGGTATTTGTTGGACTTGAGCTTAGGTGATTTGCTCCTCCATCTTAAAAAGAGTTTGTAGCACAACTAGATCTCCCAAAACCTACAGAGATATCTTACCCTGTATTTGTACAGAGCAAAAATTACAGAAAGACACATAGGACTGTACTTAGAACCTTGAATTTGCATTATATTCTCTTGGAATTTTTCTGAAGTATTTGCTTAGGTCATGGTAATAACTGATGAATGCCTGAAATAAAGCATCTAAATAAAGACCCTGATGCAAATCCCCAAATTTGCTCTTAAGGGAAGCTGGATTTTAAGGTTCTCTCTCTTGAGGTATGTATTGCTCAGATTTTTTACTCACATGTTACTTCCATCAGTCCTGAATAAAAGCAAAGCAGGCAAGAGTATTTCATGTTTGGCTAGCTAGCACTTTCTCCACTTGTGATACAGGTCCAGCCTGGCAGCAAGACAGAAGCTAACAGACAATCTTGATCACAATTGCTTGCAGTTACTGCAGAGACTAGGGAAAACCCTGGGACTGGTAATTCTCTTGGCCTTAAAAAAGCTGTACTGACATACCAAAATGCCTCTCTTTACAAGAGGAATGCTTTACAAGAGGACCTGTGGAGGCTTATTATTCAACTGTTTGGTGCAGAAATGTGTAATGGTTGCTTGATTCTGTAACATTTTCCTATTAAATTTTCACTCTGCATTGAATAATAAAGGCATTTCCTCATTTTCTTCACAAACAGCTTCTGTTGCATGTTGGTTCGAAGCCTTAGACTTCAGAGAAAGAACCCCAGCAGTAAACTGAGAAGTCTATGAATGTTGATTGTCATGGAAGTCAGTGGCTGCTCAGCCAATATAAGCTTAAAATCAAAACAGTATTTAAGAAGGAAAGTATCAACCATGACCTATCATGTAAGAGTAGGTACTAAAACAGATGAAAAAAAGATTAAGACTGCTCCTAACAGCCAACTCTATGCCAGTGCTGACAGAAAGAGTAGCATCATCTGGTCCCACAGAATCTACACATATTCTTGGTTTAGTAATCCAGATGTCAGAAGGCAGAGACATAAAGACACTGTCATTTTCTCAAAAGGCAAAGGAAGCAATGTCAGTGCCTCAGTAAGTTCAAGGACCATGTCCTCGTCATACTGAGATGGCTCACATATTTCAAACAACTGAAATTCTTCTTCTTTTTCACACTTTATAGAAGGAGGTGGAAGGCTTCTCACCTGCTCTAAGAGTGCTCTAAGATTTCAGGATGTTTAAATGCAAGATATATAACTTTTATAAAAGATACCAAATAGCCCTGGGACTGGTGCCTGGGGAATTCCCTTTCATTATAGTAAGTGCAGAAAAACATTTTGCAAGGTGTAGAAAGGCAAGATCCATGTCTAAAGAAAAAGAAAAGGGGAGAAACTGCAATCTAACACTTTGGACACTATCTTGACTTTTCTGATTAGTGTAATATCTCTGTCATAGTGATGGAGAACCTGAAAATAGAAGTCTGTACTTTAAACTGTGGTTGTAGGTTATTTCAAGCAGTGTGTTGAACTGCAACAGAGAGCAGATAATACACTGACTGCTCCCCCGACCCCAGAATTACAACCACAGTTAGAAACGATCTAACTGTTTCTTCTAGATGTCATGGTTATTCAAGAGGGGAAAAAGCTGTGCCAAGCAAAAAGAAAGCTTTCACATGAATGCCACAGATGCCATTTATCCCACAGCAGCCATCTTCTGACACAGATAGGAAGGGCGAGGCCTTTTGGATAAGGATAGAGAGGAAAAGAGGGGACCCTCTCAGAATAGGTAGACAATCTGAGACCCAGAGGAGCTCAAATAACTGCAGTTTGAGAGGGCCAGCCCCAAAGAGGCAAACCAAAAGGAAAACTCATTTAATCCAGCTTTTAGCACAGCATGGATTAGATGAGTCTAAACATGTACATTAATTCTTTGGGGAGTGGAGAGTGGTTGATCACTTTCCTTAATGTTATTTGCCCTTTGTTAAATGCACTTACTGCCAACTCTTGATTAACCAGCATAATGGAGAGGAAGGGTGGGGTAAGAGGGGATGAAATAAAAATATGAATAAGCTAAAGCATGTAAATGAGATTATTAAAATTACACATGGAGAATGTGAAGAAGAAAGGGAAGGTTAGTAAAATGGATCCTCATATTAGTACGTCCTCATGCACTTAAATTCAGTACAACATGATGTGTGCACGGCAGCTTCCGTCTGGAAGCAGTATTGCATTGAGCTAATACACCCAGCAATGGCAGGACAGCAGCACCATCTCAGAGAGTTTCTTGCCCTTCCCCTGCCTGCCAGGCTCAGCTGCCCATTTCCACTGCTTGCTGTGATACATCACACCCTCTGTGAAGCCAACACCATCGTTTGCGTGGTGATGCTAGAATTAGGGAGAGGGAACTGCCTGGCTTGAAATTTAACACTACAGAAAATATTTGTTGTTTATGTTTGAATTGCTTGATGCTTCTTATAGAGAGTATCAGCATTATATAGGCTCTGGTCACAAAGAATGACCAGCATGTGTCCAGGTAGACCAGGAGAGCAGTAAGAAGAGCACTGCTAAGTAAGACTGAAATCTCTTTGGAATCGGCATGGCCAGTGCCCACATCTGCTAAGTGATGGTAACTGTCTCCCACATCACACCAATGTCTCAAAGGCAAAAAGTTATTAATAGGTACAGTGATGAGTTTTCATTATGTGGACTTTTATGGAAACTGTAACACTTCCTGCAGTACTTTTGAAATCCTCTGTCCAAACTACACAGAGAAAGTGAGGTATCTGTTGAAATCACAGTGTGATAAAAATATCAAAATGTCTTGGAGCTTGGGGTATGCATGAATGTGCTCCTTGCCAGTTGCTGAGGGACTTTGCAGCCAATGTTACAGTTATATTTAACTTCTGAAACACTTTTGCAGACACACTATAATGCAACATTTTGTATTGCCTGATTCTTTTTATTTGATCCGTTCTTTCCAGGGAGAATTTTTGTATATTTGATACCAGCAGTTGCTTTGACCATGAAATTTTGGATTTAGGGCAGCTGTTCACAAGCACTTTAGATGGTGATACAAATTCTTCAGTAGGAATACTTCTACCACCAGAAACCAAGATACACATCAGACCTCAACAGTCTTTTAAACCACTTGCCTGTGGATTTACATGTGATACAGTCATGCCCAAATTCACATTCTTATGGAACCTCCCTCTTCAGACTTACTGTGCTACGATAACAGACTTCTGCTTTTGGTACGTGACTGATAATAGCTGGGGGGAGAAGTTAACATAAAACTAAATGCTAGGCCATCCCCTAGGTGTTGATCTAGCCAGAAAACTAGTGTTACATACATGTATAACTTTGCCTTCATTACTTCTAGAACAATCACTTAAAATACACTATCTCACAGGTTCTAAAAAGCACATCAATCCACAAACAGTCAGTAGGTGCTAACAATCTTTGATGTCTCAGATCAGACAGGGATATAGACAGCTATACACATAGTTATGAACGTGAACAACTCCTGATCCAGACCAAGGCCTGGCCTTCCCCACAGAGATAATTCAGTTTGGGCACATCTGCCAGTGCAGACCATGTGGTGCTTCCTCCTTTGGATGCACACAGTTACAGAAGGAAAGGAGCTCTACATCAGTCCCAGCAAACCCCCATCACCATCTTCATCACTGGATCTGACCTGCTATTAGTATCAGGAGAAGGCTGTGACTCATGGCTATAACACAATGAGGACAGTGAGAGCCACAGGTGACAGCTGCTCAATAAACAGTCATGAAACACAAAGACACACGGCTGCAGTCCTTATGCTCTGTAAATTACTCCTGCCCCCCCCCCCAGTCTTCCTTTCGATCCACTCCTGCCCAATGGTAAAAAGGTTGAAAATATTTTATGGTGGACAAAACTCAATATATTTTTCACCATGATTTTTTCAGGAACAAACAGATAAACCTGATGTAAAAACTTGAATGAAGAAGCCACAAGAAAAATTCAGGCAGAACATAGCTTAGCAGATGATAACACTCTCTTAATGAGATTTGTAAGGTTACCTGTATTACATAATAAAAAAAATAATAATAATCCATAATTTAAAAAAAAAATTGCTATCAGTTATAATGCCTGTAATTATATTAAAGTCATAGGAGGGGTATTACATTAGTCAGTGTAAAATATCTACAGAATATTCCTTTGTGATCTAAGTAAGGACCAACAACACATAAATGGACTCTATTTCTAAAAATGTTGTTGAGTTTAAACTAAATCAGGCTTCCTGGCTGCCTTTATGATTATAGATTAAAATAACCTAAATCCTGAACCCCAAAGTTTGGTGCATTATATTTGCTGAATAATAAAACGTTTGACTCAGACAGCCAGAGGTAGACCAGGTTCCCATTTAATCCAATTTTTATGAAAGTCTACAAATGCAAAGTGGAAAGAATTGGTAGTGCTTCATTTTGAGTACATATAGGCCTATATAGCCTGCTTAGGAATAACATTCGGGGGCTCCTAAAATTTCTGCATTGACTTTTCTTCATCAACTTTGATAATGATCTCATGTAAAGGCAGAAAATATGGGAGAAGAAATAAGTATACTTCTCAATAAAGGAATTATGGCAATTGTTTTGCTTTTTCCCATTACTTCTGATTATCAAAACACTTCAGCAAAATTAGAGTTTTTCTTTTTTATCCCTGTTATCCTGCTTACCAAAAAACAACTGTTAATGGCACTTAAATCGTTCATATATGGGGGAAAAAAAAAGCTAATAATGCAAAAGATGTCATAGAGGAACAGTCTCCACAAATAATCTTGCTGGATACAGACTTGTCCTTTCACTACAAGCCCTTGTAAAAAGTCCCTCCCCAGCTTTCCTGCAGGCTCCTTCAGATACTGGGAGGCCGCTATTAGGCCCACCAGAGCCTTCTCTTCTCCAGGCTGAACAACCCCAACTCTCCCAGCCTGTCTTCATAGGAGACGTGCTCCAGCAGTCAGAGCATCTTTGTGACCCTCCTCTGGACTTTCCCCAACAGCTCCATGTTATTCCTATCCTGGGGGCCCCAGAACTGGACACAGTACTCCAGCTGGAGTCTCACAAGAGCTGAGTAAAGGGGGAGAATCACCTCCCTCAACCTGCTGGCCACGCTTCTTTTGATGAAGCCCAGGACACAATTGGCTTTCCGGGCTGCAAGTGCACATTGCCAGCTCATGCTGAGCTTCTTGTCCACCATCACCCCTAAGTCTTTCTCCTCGAGGCTGTTCTCAATCTATTTTGCACCCAACCTGTAATTGTGCTTGGGACTGCTCCAATCCAGGTGCAGGACTTTGCACTTGGCCATATTGAACTTTATACAGTTTGCACAAGCCCACCTCTCAAGCCAGTCAGGGTCCCACTGGATGGCATCCCTTTCCTCCAGTGTGTCAACCACACTACACAGCAAACTTGCTGAATGACAAGGGATTCCCTTCCTCTGCACAAAGCCAAACCACTTATGCTGCTCAATAACTATTAAGAGACTTCTTAGATAGCAGTGTTGATTATTCACAAACATTTCAGTAGTCACAGGCAGAAAAGGAAAAAGAGTTCTGCAAAATCAGATTAATTTCTGACCAAAAAAAAAAAAAAAAAAAAAAAGAAGGTTTAAGGTTATTGAAAGTGTTATTTTTAGTGTGTTTTTAACAGCATCAGGTCTTTAATCCCCTATTCAGTGGGCCTACTGTGCCATCTGCTGTTTTAGTTCTAAATTATATGTTTTTGAAGGAAGCAACCATTCTGCAGCATTTAAACAGACTGAAAAAGTGTAGGGTTTTTTGTTTTGTTGTTGTTGTTGTTGTTGTTTAATTTTGGAAACAGCAATTTATACAAACACTGGCAAAGAAATTAAAACTTCACTGCTAATACTACTCAGGTACTGAGGTCTAAGTCATTAAAAACTATTCCTGCACGGTAGACTAAAATACGATGATCTATTAGCTCCATCTGGTGGCTGCCTATCTCTGCGTTACACTTTTTTTGTTTCTTTCCTGGACAGTTGTGGGGTTTTTTCCCCCCAAGAAGCACTAAAGATTTCTTTAAAACAGAAGTTTTATGCCTTCTCTAGGTTTTTATCCCACAACACGAAATTCTGCAAACGTTCAGTACGCTTAGCTTTCTAAATCTTGATTTACACAAAATATTATTAGAGTTGATACCGAGTAAACATGACACGGATTGCAAACGCGTGCATATGCCTTCTAGTCTGGCATAATCCAGCTAAACCCGCTGGGGTTAGCCACCAAAACAGATTTAAGCACTTGCAAAACTATACGGGTGGTGTGTGGCAACGTCGCACTTTTGTTAGGAAGCAGAACCTCTTTTAAGTGTCCCTTCCTTCACATCGCAGCGCAAACCATTCCTGTGCCTGCCTGTGCCTCCACAGCAGCACGCCTAGCAAGGGGGGGCGTAAAATAGGTTATTACCGAGTTCTTTCCTAAAGCACTTTCTTGGATATTATATAAAGGCCAGGGAAACTTCTGTCTTAAATACAGAACTGTTAAGAACAGTACCAAAATGTAAGCCTTTCGAACCAGAGCGCAGTTTGAAAGCTGGGAGATGAACCGTGATATTCTCCTCGACAAAAAAAATGTTGATAGGCGAGTGCCACCTGGTGGAAGATCGGGAAGGCTTGTCACACCGAAAAAGCTGTCTTAAGGTGGTCAGGACCTTTGCAAATCAAGAGATTTAACAGCAAAAAACCAGCAAAATATTACCACAAAAGTGCAGGCTGGACATGTCCTTGGTGGACACCGAAGTGACATAGCTCAAGTCCCTGCTGATCTACGCATTACACTGGTTGTGCTGACAGAGTAGGAGGTTTTCATATTTTAATGGAAATCTTTGCAAGTGTAACTATTTTGTACTAACGTAACTTCCAAAATAAATTATAAAATTGCTTTATTTTCAATTATATGTCTCATATACCATAACCCTAGACTTTTAAACTTGTAATTCCCTACATACTAAAAATACATACAAACTGCTAGAGATGTATCCTATGCATCACAAAACGAACAGCATGAGTGTACTGTACCTCTGTTGCAAATTTCTGTCATAGGAAAAGCGTGACAGAATTGGGTACACATTACCAGATCTCAAAGATAAGGGTAGAGATTGGCACACACCTCCGGCTCGAGTAAAAAATTAGGCCTCTGTTGTAACTGAATGGATATTTCCACTCGTGATGTATTAACAGGTGGCAGCCGTGGCCTCTCAAAGACAAGACTCTGCTCAAAAAGTCCAGCATTTCCTGCTGGATAACAAAGGGAGATCTCTCATTTGAGGCCCAGTTCTGATTTTGCTCATATAGGACAACAGCACTTTTGTGGAATAAGTAACTGGAAAAATCTTTTCTTATGTTCATCTTTTCTTATGTTTTTGCACATCAAAAAATGTATGTATCTAAACTTGCATGACTTACAGAACATCACAGGAAATAAATGTATCATCAGAACATAGCAGGCAGATTGTGCAACTGACACAGAAGCATGGCTCCACATTTATCTGATATGGTTTAAATTGGGAAGAAAATGCTTTGGTTTAGATTTAGTGGCATAAATAAAACACTACATCTAAAGACAACAGCGGATTCATAAAACTTTAGGAATTTTCACTCTGTCACAAGGATGATATATTTCGCTATGACTTCTGTTTTCAGCCTCTGAGTTTTACACCTGTGTTAAGTACAGTGACAACTGACACTGAAGCATCTTTGTTTAATTTGGAAGCTCAGGAGATGTCACCAACAGGTACCCTGCTACTGTTTCCATTGACCCATTTGCTCAGCACTTCTTTGCCCTCATCCTCCAAAAAAGGCCTCAACAAGGAGAGAGCAGCATTACTCGGGCTGTGCACATCACAGGAATGTTGCATATAAAGAATTAAGTGGATTAGCCGTACCACTATGATTGTTTAGGGCTTCAAAGGAAAATACTGGCTGCACCTACGTAAATGTCTCTGTTTAAGTGGTTTAAAAGGAACCATTTCCCAGAAGTACAGGTGCATGAAAATGCAAGAATGGTTTAAATAAAAAATAAAATTAAATTAAAAAATAAAATAAAGGAGACGAAAAGCCAGGAACGCGACCAGGGATCTCCTTCCCACCCCTCAGAAGCTCCGGGCCGTCCACCTGCCACTCCTCAGCCCCGGGCGGAGACCCGAGCCCCCGGGGCCGTGGGGGTGGGCGGCGGCCCACAGCCCGTCCAGGCGCTTCACCGTGCGCCCCCGCGGAGCGGAGCTGAGCGCGGGGCGACGACGGCGCAATTCCCCACCGCTCCCGCCCCACACATCCCGCTGGCCGAGCCCTGCTGCCCTCGGCTGCCGAGAGGGGCAGGACACCCCCCTTCGCCGGGCGGGCCCTCGGGAGGGGAAGCCTCGCTGAGGGGGAGCCGCGGGGGCGGAGGAAAGGGCCGCGCCGCGGCACAGAGCAGCCCGCCCCCCGCCCGGCAGCCAAGGGCCGACCCCGGGCTTTGCCCGCCGCGCCGCGCCCCGTCCCGCCCCGTCGGGGGCGGTAGGGGGAGAAGGGGGAGCGCTGGGGGAGGAAAGGGGGGGCGGGGGCCGCCCGCGGCCGCGTTACGCACGCAGTGAGCTCAGCGGCCCGCGGCCGAGGGGCGGCGCGGCGGGGGGCGGCGGGCCGCGCCGGGGATGGGGGCGGCCCGGGCAAACCCCATAAAGGGCGGCAGCGGCCAGTCTGGCTGCCGCACTCACCCCGCACAGCGAAGGCGCCTGGAGCGCAGCGAAGGGGTCCCGGCCCGGCGCGGAGGGCTGGGGGCGGCGTTCGCTCTGTTTCTGCTCCGCTCTGCAAGGACGGGAGGCTGCTCGGCGCTCGCCTCCTCCCGCCCCGCGGGGCAGTGGAAGTGCAGGCGGGACCGTCCCGGTGCTGCCCGAGGGGCGAGCGGAGACTCGGCGGAGCTTCTGCCCCAACCGCTGCTGCTGGGGAAGGCTGAGGAGGCGGCGGGAAGGAGAAACGGCAGCGAGAGAAGGAGGACAGACGGAGAGACGAAGGGAGGGGAACGGCCGCTCCCCTCGCAGACCCGCACTCCCCGCCACCGCGCCTCGGCCATGGGGAAGCCGACGCCGCCTCTGCAGTGACCGCCGGACCCCGCGCCCGCCCGGCCCTCCCCGCTCCTCCGCCAGCAGAGAGACACTGAGACCCCCAAAACCTGAAAGCAAAAAATCAAAAACTTATACATATATATATAAGCAAATAAAGAAATAAAAAGGGCATCGTCAAGCGAGCGGCCGCAGCACCAAGCCTCCCCTGCCCCAAGCTCGGCGGCCGCGATGAGGACCGCGGGGTGCTTGCCGGTGCCGGTGCCGGTGCTGGTGCTGGTGCCGGTGCTGGCGGCGGTGCTGGGGCTGTGCAGCGCCGAGCGCCCCGCCGAGCGGCAGGCGATGGTGCTGCCGCGGCGCCTGGGCGCTGCCGGCGGCCGGGAGCGCTTCCGCCTGGAGGCCTTCGGGGAGCGGCTGACGCTGGAGCTGGAGCCCGACAGCAGCTTCCTGGCCCCGGACTTCACCCTGCAGTACCTGGGCGGGCCGCCGCCGCCGCTGGAGGACGACCTCTCCCGGTGCTTCTACTCCGGCACCGTCAACAGGGATCCCAGCTCCACCGCCGCGCTCAGCCTCTGCGCGGGGATGCGCGGCGCCTTCTCCTTGCGGGGCCGCCAGTACCTCATCCAGCCGGCCCTCGGCACCAAGCACCGCCGCGGCCCCCACCTCCTCCGCCTCCGCGGGACCCGTCAGGCCGCCCCCGCTGCCCGCTGCGCCGTGGCCGAGACAGGGGCGGAGGCAGCGGGGCCGGAGTCCGCCGGGCACGCAGGTACCGTCTGGGCGCCGCGCCGCCCACCCCGGGGACAAGAGATGGGAGGGAGGGAGGATCTGCCGCGCCCTCGCCTCGACGGGGCTGACAGTGGGATCCCGGACGGTGTTTCCCCCTCATCCCCACCCTGAGGAACGGCGGGGGTGCTCCCACCTGGGTTCGGGTCCCGGTATCCCAGCTCCGCCCTGCGGCGGTCTAGGAGGAGTAATTCAGCGAAGGCTGCCGAAGTTTGAGGGCGAGAGCCACGCGTGGGGCCGTGGGGTACATCTCTCTTAGGTGCAAATCTTAAGAATCGGTGGGTTTGGTGTTCTTTACGGTGTGTTACAGCAGTGTTTTATCTGTCCCCCTCACCTGCACTTTTCCTCCCTCTCCTTTTTTTAATGCAGAAACGAGAAGCAGAAGGAAGAAGAGGTTCGTGTCCAGCCCCCGCTACGTGGAGACCATGCTGGTAGCGGACCAGTCCATGGCTGAGTTCCATGGCAGCGGGCTGAAGCACTATCTCCTGACACTGCTGTCTGTGGCAGCCAAGCTGTACAAGCACCCCAGCATCCGCAACTCCATCAGCCTCGTGGTGGTGAAAATCATGGTAATTTATGAGGAGCGGAAGGGGCCTGATATCTCTTCCAATGCGGCCCTGACTTTGAGAAACTTCTGCAGCTGGCAGAGACAGCACAACCCGCCCAGTGACCGGCACGCGGAGCACTACGACACAGCAATCCTCTTCACCAGGCAGGTGAGGGACACAGAGGTCAAATCCATCCCCACACCCATCAGCCCATACATCTGGAGGTCCCCTCTGCCAGGAGACCTCTGAAAAAGTGTTTGGAGGCAGTCTTGTGTCACCACAGCTTCGGCAAAGTAGGCTGAAAATGAAATTAACTGCTTTTTATTTAGTCATTCATTTTGCTGTTTGTGCCATCTCAGGTGAAACTCTCAGGATGTGCAATGTATTTCTGCCTCGTGTATTTTTAGCAGATTTAGTATGGAAATTATGCATTCTATTTCTATGTGTAACCCTGGTGTATGTTCCAAAGGCAGATTTTTGCCATCATACCCATTGAAGTGCTGAATATTTATGCTCTTTCCATAAGTAAAGGCAAACTGCCAGGGCTGGATGTTTCTTGCCAAGGTTAAGTCTCTGATCTGTTTAATAATGAAGCTGCCTTTTTTTTTCTGTTTTTTTTTCTTTTTTTTTTCAGGACCTTTGTGGTGCCAAGACATGTGATACTCTTGGGATGGCTGATGTGGGAACAGTTTGTGATCTGAACCGCAGTTGCTCTATCATAGAAGATGATGGTTTACAGGCTGCCTTTACAACAGCCCACGAACTAGGTACTTGAAACTCTTGAGAGGCGATTTCACATGATTACTTGAAGGCATCTCGATGTTGTAAAGCAGAGAGCTGCCCAGCCCACACCGTGGGCTCGCCCTGTGGGACTCAGAGCACCCTGAGCTCCCTGGCACAGTTGGGAGGAGGTAAAGCTTTGCCACAAGGCAAGGTTGAACTGTGTCAGGCAAATCCAGTCTGCACAGCATTAGCTGTGTAACTGACTGATTGCAGAAAAAAAAAGGATGTGAGAAGCACGTGAGGGGAGTGAAGATGCAGTATCATCTGCTTAAAGTTTAGCAGCATTCAGATCAGGTTATTATTTAAAGACCAGACTATAAGCAGCTTTAGAGCAGTATTTGAAATAATATTGGCAATGCATAGGGCAGACCTCCTAAAATCACAGACTTTCCTTTTTTTTTTTCTCTTTAAGGCCACGTGTTTAACATGCCTCACGATGATGCAAAGCAGTGTGCTGGTATTAATGGAATAAGCCGGGATTTCCACATGATGGCATCAATGCTTTCCAACCTGGATCGCAGCCAGCCTTGGTCTCCATGTAGTGCCTACATGATTACAACATTTTTGGATAACGGTCATGGTAAGATTATTAAGCTTTCCATTCATGTGGCATTTAAGCTCTTGTGCTTTACTGCTTTGCTTTTTTTTTTGCTTTTTTTGCTTTTTTATAGCTTTCTTAACTGAGTGCTTCCTGCTACAGCATAGACTTAACCTTTTACATCCTGCACATGCATTTAGTTTTACAACTAGTTTTGCAAAAATGGTGGCAAAAATTGACTCAAAGAGTTGTTACACAGCAAATGCAGTTCCTGGGATGGAAATACATTTTTCCCTTTTGAAGCTGAACTTACTGACAGCATCATCTTTTTTTTTTTTTTTTTTTTTTTTTTTTTCCTTTTTTCTTCCTTTTCAGGTGAGTGTTTGTTGGACAAGCCCCACAAACCAATCCAGCTTCCTTCTGACTTGCCTGGCACGTTGTATGATGCTAACAGACAGTGCCAGTTTACGTTTGGAGACGAGTCCAAACACTGCCCCGATGCAGCCAGTACGTGTACGACGCTGTGGTGTACTGGCACTTCTGGAGGACTGCTTGTCTGCCAAACCAAACACTTCCCTTGGGCAGACGGCACCAGTTGCGGGGAAGGGAAGTGGTGCATGAATGGCAAGTGTGTGAATAAAACTGAGAAGAAGCATTATGATGTAAGTATTAAAAAAAGAAATCAGAATATAGCTTGGGTTGCAAAGTAGCAGGGATAATGCTTCAGGGGGACTAATCAGATAGAAGAGCTTGAATAAACAGGGGCAGCTAATGAAACAAACTTTTAAATTTTTGTAATATTTTTTTTTTTTTACAAGTGGCTTAGATAAAAATGAGCATGACTGTTGTTTGTGTGGTTCGGTTTTGTTTTACTACATTAATTTCTGTTCTGCTTTTGCTTGTCATTCCAGACACCAGTGCATGGGAGCTGGGGTTCCTGGGGGGCGTGGGGAGAGTGCTCCCGAACCTGTGGTGGTGGAGTGCAGTACTCCTTCAGGGAGTGTGACAATCCTGTCCCCAGGAACGGGGGGAAATACTGTGAAGGGAAGCGGGTGCAATACAGATCATGTAACATCGAGGATTGTCCAGACAATGATGGTAATCTTTTCCCCATTTTTGAAGTGGAGGAAGGTTATCTTGTGGAGGAAGGGTATGTACAGGAGATGATCTAATGTCCACCTGTCTTTCCTTTCTGCCTGCAGGCAAAACCTTTAGGGAGGAACAGTGTGAAAAGCACAATGAGTTTTCCAAGTCTCCATTTGGAAGTGGTCCTGCAGTGGAGTGGACACCCAAGTTTGCTGGTGTCTCTCCAAAAGATAGATGCAAGCTGGTCTGCAGAGCCAAAGGAACAGGATACTTCTTTGTTTTACAGCCAAAGGTACATCAAAACCATATCTTTTCCATCTGATCATGAATAGGATTTGTATTTCCTCTAACTCTTTATATGAAGTTAAGAGTCAAGGAGTGTAGAAATCTGAAATTGTGTCTTCCTCATATTTAAGCTAGATTCTTCCTTCTCTTCCTACATGTACAGCTTGCTCAGTTGCAAGCATACTTTATATATTCTGGCACAGTTCTTCCAGTTTATTTCACGTGTATCACTTCCTCTGCCCACTCCACCCTAGTTTCCTTTCCTCTCCTTCCACCAGTTTGATTACAATGAGTTCTGTTTGGAAAACTGTGGAGGTTCTTTGCCAAAACTCTGGTGCTTTCTCATACTGGTTACTAATACACTGACAGCTTAAAATAAACAAAAGAAAAATGTGCGTCCTGCAGAGCTACTCGAACTCAATGTCATAAGATATCTAGAGCCAGTAACTTTGAGGGCGATGACACAGATGTTTTTTGTAGATCAGTATGCCAAGAAATAAAGGAGACACTGAACACCATTAAAAGTAGTTTTTGTTCTGTACTTGGAGAACATGAGTACTTTCTAGTGACATTAGAAAAAAATGTTCTTTCTTTGTATGAAATCAGTAAAACAGTTTTGTGAGCTGGTTTGGTATTTTTTGTGGGAGGGGTGTGAATGTTAATAAAAACTGAAATTGGTTTTGTCCTGTCACCATGGCATCATTTTTCCAAGTGAGACAAGTAACATTACATACCTCCAACTATCTTTGGGCAGTTTTCATTTTTAGTTTCAAAGGCCCTGAAAATACAGGTGCTGCAGGCCTTTAACCTGTCCTTATTTTGCATTTTGTATGTGTCTGGATTATGGAATTTCAAAGCAACGTGCATCTTCTAATCAAATGCCCTACTGCTTGTTTCCTGCAAAGGTTGTGGATGGTACCCCATGTAGCCCCGATTCCACCTCTGTCTGTGTCCAAGGACAGTGTGTAAAGGCTGGTTGTGACCGTATGATAGGATCCAATAAGAAGTTTGACAAATGCGGTATATGCGGTGGCAATGGATCCACTTGCAAGAAAGTGTCTGGCACGCTGGTTAGAGCAAAGTGAGTATATGACTGCTGCTGTTATTTTGTTCTGATGAATGTTTTGTGGGCGTAAGCTTTGTGTTTCCACGCCAGTGGGATCTTGCTGCAGTTTATCATTGGAACTGAGATTTGATCTCTCAGAGCCATCTGACTAAAGATAACCTACAGTAAGGTCCCTGTGAAAGAAAGCCACCTCTGCTGTAGCAGTAAAGTGGGATGTGACTTTGCAAATCCCTTAATCTGTTAGTTCTATTAGGTCAGTAGCTCATGAGCTTAATGCTTTAAATGAATTTCAGTCTTGTGGCTTCAGACACTGTGGGCAGTTTCTTCCCTTTCTCAGGGAAAAGCAGAGGACTCAGTCTGTCTCTTTTGTCTTGGGCAGACCTGGCTACCACGACGTTGTCACCATCCCAGCCGGGGCGACGAACATTGAGGTGAAGCAGCGAAACCACAGGGGTGCAAGACACGACGGCAGCTTCCTCGCCATCAAAGCTGCAGATGGCACCTATGTTCTCAATGGCGATTACACGCTGTCAACGCTGGAGCAGGACATCACCTACAAGGGCAGTGTGCTGAGGTACAGTGGCTCCTCTGCCGCCCTTGAGAGGATCCGCAGTTTCAGCCCTCTGAAGGAGCCTCTGACCATCCAGGTCCTTACGGTGGGTGACCTACCACAGCCCAAGATCAAGTTCACCTATTTTGTGAAGAAGCCTGTGCAGCCTGGGTCGGAGAAGGTACCCAGTAGAAAGAAAGAGTCCTTCAACGCCATCAGGGAGATCATCTCCTCCGAGTGGGTCATTGAGGAGTGGGGCGAGTGCTCCAAGTCATGCGGCTCGGGCTGGCAGCGGCGGGCGGTGGAGTGCCGGGACCCCCAGGGGCGGCCGGCTGCCGACTGCGCCCAGGAGCTGAAGCCCAGCGACATCCGTCCCTGCGCCGACATGCCCTGCCCACAGTGGCAGCTGGGGGACTGGTCACCCTGCTCTAAGACGTGCGGGAAAGGTTTCAAGAAGAGATTGTTGAAATGTATTTCTTACGATGGCAGCGTGCTGCCTCAAGAAAGCTGTGAGTCTTCCAAGAAACCAAAACACCTAATAGACTTCTGCAACGTTACAGACTGCAGTTAAATACTAGAAGTTGGGAAAGCTACATTTTTTTTTAATTATTTTATTTTTTTCCTTCAGAACAGTGCACTGAAAAAAAAAAGAGGGCTAGAGGCAGCACATGTGTTTTTATGTACAGAATTCATGGTGAGGATCCGTTGAGGTGGGACAGTGCAAATAGCTTTAGTAGGTGTTGCATCCTAAAAATAACGTGCCAACTGAAAATTTGGTAGGATAGCAGACCCATGTCACTCATCTTCAGCAATTAAGGCCCAAGGGCATTATAATTGCCTTTTTTTAAAGTCTGTTACAAATTCAACAGAACACGAGCAGTACCCAAAACATGTTTAAGCAAACATTTTGGGGTTTGGTTATTTCTCCTTCCTTTTAGATTTATATTGTGGTACTGATCAAGTTCCCATGTGTAGGAAGGGGAGGGAAAGAGGAGCAGAAAAGATAGCGTAAAATAATTGGTCAGGGCTTACCTACCTCACAAGGGCAAAAATACAGGATTGGAAAAGGAGCTTTAGCTATATCATTCATGGCTGCTATTGTTTCAGATAATAGTTTTATATTAAAGCCATATTCTCTACCCGTAAAGAGTCAGAAACACCAAGAACAGTCAGTCAACTCCACAAATAACCAGAAAGTCTTTTTTTTTTTTCTTTTAAATATCTTTATGTCATCCCAGTGTGCCTGTCCACTTCTCTTGTACACTCTGATGCCATTGTGGTGACATACATAATTCAGAGGCTAGAAAAAGTGGAAATCCTTACAGAGCAGGTGGCATCTCTGTGTAGTTGCTCTTTATGCTTTCTGCATACCTTCCACTGGCTTTTCTGATTTGAGCCTGGTCCTACCATCCTGCCAAACAGACTGATGGCATTTGTGAGCATTTGGGTTGTGCTTTCAACATGCAAGTCTTTCACATTATGCCAGCCAATGGAAATTATTTGCACTTGGGTTAAAAAAAAAAAAAAGGATCAAAGAAATCCCACTATGAATGGGAACCTCTCCTATGTAGCCTCTGATGGGTTTGTAGTGCTCCAATCACTGATAAGGCGGGAAGACAAAGCTGAAGGATAGCAGGTCCATCCACAGCAATACGCCAGCATTCGCTTATTAAAAGTTTGTGCCAGTTCATAGACAATGAGAGAATATGGCTTTCCATATGTATATAGTAAAATATATTACTATAGATTTTACATACTTTATAAGTATTTTATATTTCTTTCTCTTCTGGGAAGGGTTATAATTTGTAATAAATGCATATAATGAGCGTATTTATTTTTATACTTCTTGTCTAATGTGATCTTCTAAGTTATCGCTTTTTTAAAAGGACACATAACAAGGATAGAGTATTTATACAGTATAATATGTTACTAGAGGTAATAAATGAACCCTGTAAGTTTTGGAAATTGAGCGTCTTTATTTCACTGGAGTAAAACTAGTCCATGGAGCAGGAAGAGCTCAGAATTTAAGGCAATGACTTAAAAAAAAAAAAGCTAAACTACATTTTTCAAAATTACTGGTAGCTTAGGCTACTAATTGACTGTGTTAGTGAAGGGGATTGGAAAACTCTCCCCATAAAGTCATACACCATGGTAAAAGGGGTAATTTTGCATTTCATTACTTAACCACTAACAGGGTCCTCAGCACTGTTGTTTTCATCTTTTTTTAAAATGGAGTGCAACTAGACTGATGCCACTGGTTTTAATAACTACTTACAGAGGGCATATTGCTGTCAGTGGCATTTATAAACCAATAAAATATGTACAAAAGTAGCAGATTTACCTGCTCCACTTAACCTTATCCTACTGGGAAAGGAGCATTCAACATTTAAAACCATGAACTAGCAGTCAGAGGTTTCCTGCACAAGTTTCTGGAGGACCTCCTGATCATGCTTTTCTAATTAGAAGTACTGTATGAATGAGCTGTTCTAATGCTGTTGGTAACACGTTTCATAATGTTAAAATACATACTAAGCATCAATAAACTGATTTTTGCTCCCTCATTTCTGATCTCATGACCACTGCAGTTGAGGGAAAATCTTCTGTTGAACTTAGTAGGATTTTTGCCATGGAATTTGAGACATCAGTCATTTATGAATACTTTTGGCTTTGTTTCATGTAAAAATCTATTAAAACTTCCTTTGCCAATGTTTGGACTCTGTCTTGCAGAAATAGTTCCCACTTTATTCCACGGATAAAATCCTGGCCCCTCTAAAGCACATAGAAAAATTCTCATCACGTCACACTTCATTGAGCATTACTTTGTCTTTGACATGCAAAAATACTCAGGAACATTTTACTTCTAACATTATTTAAGAGGGAGCCAATCACTTTCTGGTTTTATAAATACTTCACAGTATTTATAAATACCACAAATAATTATTTATTTGTATATATACATATATATTTTACTACAGCAGGTTAAAATCAGGTATGTATACATTTTCAAGAGAAAAAAAATATTCACTTTTGTTTTCATTTTCTGCTGTTGTTCTTAGTCCTTGTAGACTTCTTAACACATAGCTGTTGGTTGATGTTGCCTAAAATGCTCTCGTTAAGAGCCCAAGGAGCTACAGTCCCAAAACTGCAAGATCCTGCCATATATACAGAGTTGGTTAGGTCCTGGCCACTGCTAAGTCGATGGTGCCAGCCCAAATTTGCTCTCATCAACATAAAATAAATATTCAAGGGAAGGCTAAGAAAGCCCTTGCGGAGGAACCAGCTTCTCCCAGACCTATCCATATCAGTTAAAGCAAGCCCAAAGTGCTGACAAACTCTCACTTCTTGCAGTAGCGGTTAAGGAGACTCTTGGGAGAGAAAAATGGTGTTTCACAGGCACCGCCTTTCATGCTGAAGAGAATTTGGATCCAACCAAATGCAGCATATTCCCCCCCTGTTCTGCATTTCCAGAATCTTCGGCTCTTGTTACCTAGATTAGATGAGTCAGCCTCGTGGTTAGCTAGAGCTAAGTGAGGAGTCAGAGTGGGTAAGGGTAATCAAACATACTCAGTATTTTTACTGTAGCAAATTACAGTAACAACTCTTTTTTTTTCTTTGCGCTCTTGCAAACAACTGCATAATAAAATGAGTGATGAACTAATAAAAAGTTATTATATAATAGCAGCCTCTTTGCTATGGTGCCATTCATTTCTTTAGAGCATAAACATAGTAGCAGAAAGTCAAGTTGTTACCCATATTTGTATCATGGCTGACCAAGACTGCAATTCCAAGTCCTAGTTTACTGACTACATATTTTTCTTTGACTAGATTATGAATTCTCAGCAGTTGCATCTATTACACAGGAATATAGTTTATGAAGTTATATCCTGTTTGTAATAGAGCTAGGTTATAGACAATATGCTCCAAATAATGTATTAATTAAGCAATGCAATCAAAGATCTGCTCCCTTCCAAAATGCCCTTTAGTTACAAGAAAGTCTGCTGCTCTGGGTGACCCAGCAAGGAGAAACAAGCACCAGTAATCTAGCAACGTATAGCTTTTATTACAAAGGACTGGATAGCTGAGTGCTTTTTGTATGTACTTTCATTACTGTGAGCAGGAATCAGAGTGCTTCATAACTGATGCACAAGGCACCCTCTGCGGACCAGAAGTGGCACCGAAGCTTGGGGGACAGGGGGGTGAGTGTAAGAGCTGGTGCTTTCTGCCAGCCCAAGCACTGTCTCCTTGGGCCAGAGCCACTAGTTCCACCAACATCCAAATGGACTTCAGACCCTAGATGAAGATGCTTGTTTTCAGCTGCTTTGTCTCAGCTGTCCAGCTTGGCGGGTTGGGTGGAAGGTTTCCAGTGCCCAGCACTTCAGCTGAATACAACCTTACCCTAGTTTAGAGCCATATTTGTTAGGCTTCCTCCCACGTTCAGAGAAGCCAGATGCTGTAGCCTGTTGGGTTTTTTAACATTTTGGTGTCATGAGATGAATGGGTTTAACGGATAGTGTGGGCTTGGTAGATGAAATTTTCAAGGATTTTCAGAGTTCTGGGGAGAGGCAGGTGTCTAAACGAATGAAATGTGTCTTCCTTCATTACCCTTTAATTCATTGCTTTCAAGGCTGAGTGGTCTTCCAATTCTTGGTAAAGCTAAAGTCTTGCTGTTGGCAGAGTGGGGCAAATGAAAACAACATAGTGAGCAGTTCTTTGCCCTTTCAGGCATCATGACACTGAAAAGTAACTTTGCAGCCTTTCAGTCACAATACAGAGCTTGGCATTGGCACAAAAGTCCTGTCTGGGGGCTAGATCTCCAGAATCCAACCTTCCAACTTCACCATCTAATTTAGAAAATAAATGGGACTTGGAAGTGGAAAAATAGTTATGCTGGAGAGCTACCTTCCAGGCTAATTAGATGTAAGATTGTGATATCTATATGGGGTAAGCACTGTAAATGGTGCTACTAGAAAATCTGAGGTAGCTGTTTTCCTGTGGCACTGTTAAAATTCTAAATACTAAAATTTACTGCTTGAAAATGTATTAACATTAAATAGGAAAAAAAACCAAACAAACCCCACCACTATGTGACAGGACTCTTAAACTGCTGTGTTCCACTCTCTTTAGTCCAATTGTTGTAAAAATAAGAGATGTTGGTGTTGCCCACAGAACTGTTCTGCCACTGATTGTAATACACATTATTTCAGAGGAGAGAAAGGTTGGTTGCTATTACAGAAGTGAGTTCTGTTTGAGTTCTCAGAGTAAATAAATAGTTCTGTATATCTGGCATGGAAAAATCCTGAAATTGTCTAAAGCTGCTATATTCTTTAGCAGCTGGTACCTGTATCTCAGAGCCACCAGTTTTCTGACTATAATTCAGAGCTGTAATTTTAATGTCAGGACATTGACTTAGAGCATAAAGGCACCAGAGTTACTTCTGATTTGCCAAGTACTAGCAAAGTTGCCAATTCACTTTCGGAGCAGCTTGTGATGTGGCAACTGGATTCCTTCGTTTGTAGTTTTACAGTGGCTTTCATTCAAACCAACATCTCTGAGCACTGTGTATGTTTCAGTAGAGTCTGGCACACCTTGTGCAGAAAAACAAGTGAGACCGTGCTGTGAACATTGCCACATCACAAGCAGGAAGCAGATGCAAAGTAGTCTGATTTGTTCAATGCTTGTCATGGTTTGGGCCCAACACAATAAGGAACTGGCGCCGTGGCCGCTCACTCAGCTCCCCCCACCCCTCCCACACACACTCTGGGATGAGGAGAACAAGGCTCATGGATTGAGACAAAGGACAAGGAGGGTTCTTCACCAATTAAGGTCCCAGGCAAAACAGACTCAACTTGGGGAAAAAATAATAATTTAATTTCACACTCATCAAACACACACAGGACACAGACAACACAGAGAGCAGGGCTTGCGTATGTTACCCCACCCCTCCCTTCTTCCCAGGCCCAAATCCCTTTGTTCCCGGTTTCTCTCCCTCCTTCCCCCCAGCGGCACAGGGGGACAGGGGATGGGGTTTAGAGTCAGTTCACGGGCTGGTGGTTCTTGCCGCTCCTTCCTCCTCAGGAAGAAGGATTCCTTATAGTCCTTCCCTGCTGCCCCACGGGGTCCCTCCCATGGGAGAGAGTCCTCCACAAACCTCTCTTTCATGAGCCCTTCCCAGGAGGTCCAGAGCTGCTCCAGCCTGGGCTTCTCACAGAGTCACGGGCTGCTTCGGGAACAGCCACCTCCCCTGGTGCTGGGGTCTTCCAAAGCTGCGCGATCAGAGTCCACTGGCAGCAAATGCACTGGCCACAAAATCCAAGTCCCCTGGCCAAGTTCACCCCTCCTGGCGCCTTCAGGGAATGTTCCACCACGCTCCTCCATGAGTGCAGGGGGACAGCTGCCATCTCGCCATGGGTTGCAGGGAAACTTCTGCTCGGGCACCTTTTTCCCCTTCTTCCTCACCAACCACCAGCCTCGCTCTCCTTCCCCAGCATAGCTTTTCTCCCCCTCTCCTACCTCTGCTCAGGTATTACAGCAGTTCTTTCATATGTTAATCACTGAGGCGCATCTGTTGTCCCTCTAGTGGCTCCTTGGCTGGGTTTTAAGGCTGATAGAGCTTCTCACCTTATCGGAGTCACTCCTGTGGCCCTTCCCCCACTACCAAAAACCCCACCAAACCAGAACAAATACTGTAGGACAAATAGGTGATATGGTCTAGGTGGAGGAACATTTTACACAAAATATCTTCACCCAATAGCTAGGTTAGGGAATGGAGAAGAAAATACTCCTGAAGACATTCAGAAAAGCAGTGTCAGAAGAACAGCCCAGACTCCTCAGCGAACACTTCCACCATAACATCTGTCTTCTGCTCATCAGCTGGCTATGAAATTGCTCCCACAACTTTGCTTCAACAGTCTGACATTATTCTGGGCATCATACATCTGGGAAAGGTTTTCATCTCATGCAATTGCAAACATGCCTACCAACCACTGTTTGGAGCAAAGATCAAATCTTATGTGATACAGTCACAACTGCTTAGTCCTCATAGCAAAGAAGGTGTAATTAGGTGAAAAGTGTTCCCTAGAAAAGGTCACCCAAATATAAATAAACAGATTGCCTGTCCTAACACCCTGAAAACAGAGGCAAGTCCCTAGGACATGTCTAGGCTAAAAGAGGAGTGTAAGCAAGGGTTCAGTAATAACCCTCATTTTGCATAAATATTTGCATTTTACTCCATTTTGTGTAAACAGAGTACACTTGTTGTTATATGTGGAGGCAGAACCAGGAGACCAGGAGATTGCCGCTTCTCCTGGTGGCTCCTGATTCATAGCTCCAAACGACAACACCAAACCTTGATGCTTTCCTAATAAAACAGCAGCTACAAACATACAGTCATGCTTGATACGCAAAATGCAAAACAACCTATATCAACAGAATGGAAGTCAAAACAGAGTTATCAGGTTCATAACAACCAGTGTTATGCACACAGTGTTTCACTAAATGCGTGTGCTCCTGGAGCTGGGGACAGTCTGATTATTGCTGGAAATGAAAATAACATTGTTTGGACTCACAGATTTCTTTTACAGTACCAGACAGTGTAAGAGGGTGTTATGCAAAAGAGATTGAATGCTGGGGAATAGAAGTACAGTTTCATTCAGTACTTTTGCCTGTAAGCTGGCTACATGTGTGATAGCTCCAATGTGATAAAGGATTGTTCCTTGTCATATTGCAGCCTATAACCATAACCTGATGAGATCCCAAATGTCTGAACAATATTTAAATTTAAGCATCCCAAATCTAAATTGAACCAGCGTAAAATCTGTTATCTTTAATATACTGTACTTTCGTGTAAGTGCTACAAAACCACTGTGAGTTTTTACCAACTCATGATTCTTCCCAGATATTCCATCTGAAAATTAGTATTTTCTCCAATATTAGTTGCATTCAACTATAGTGTGCTTTCCTACAGGCACACAAAGGAGCTGGTTGTTCCAATATAGTGGGAACAATTGGAGCTAAGGGAAGAGGGAAGTCATATGGTAGAGATTATAATCAGGCAAACTGAAAGCAGTGGCCATTTTAATCGTACAAAATATAGTTTTCAGTATAACAAAGACAAGATGCCTGTCTTGTCCCAAACTTTTTAAATATATATTGCCACTTTGTAAGATTTTTCATGTACAAAACTGGAGATGAAATTAGGAATAAGAAGACAACTGAAATCAGTTATTTGGAGTAAATTTTCTCTGTCAGTCAACACATGTTAATGGACAATCTTTTCTAACTTTTTATTCTAATTGAAAACAAATGTAGTAAAAAACATGAAGCTTTAAAACAATTCACTTCTGTTTTTCTTACTCTGTTTTCTTCAATTTTCTGACAGCCAGACTGGCAAAAAAATGGACGTTGCGATATCAAGAAAGTTGGAGGCTCACAGCTAAGGGCAAAAAAAGTGGATAATTCTGCAATGTCTGACAGATGGGCAGTGGCTAAATCTGATATTACCTGGGCATCATTTATATCAGAAATGGCTTCAAAGTTGCATAGATACTAACCGTGGCCTACTAAAGTCTCACACATATGATCCACTTTTGCCTACCAAGAGCTTGGAATCATTAAGCAGCAAAGCCATGAAGTAGTCTTTCAGCTGAGTAACAAAACTGGCCTTGTCTGTAGCTATTGTAATAAAATAAAATGTCTTGTGGGTACAGTGCTGATCCAATAGGGAACTGAGGTGCATGCTTACGCCCATTATGATTTCAGCCAGCACTGACTAACCTGAGAGAGACAAAAGAGAAGCTTACCTTCTTTTGTTTAATCTGCATCTTAATTCCATGTTGAATTAATTTCAGAGGTCAAACTGTGATTAGAAGTTTTTCATAGAGATAAAACTGTGTGAGGAAAAAGGAAGGAAGGGAAAGAGGAAGAGGAAGAGGAAAAGGAAGAGGAAGAGGAAGGGGAAGGGGGAGGAGAAGGGGAAGGGGAGAGGGAAGGGAAAGGGAAAAGGTTTGTCTTTGGCTTTGGTGGAACTGTTAAATTAGATTTCATCAGGCCTTGGCATACTTAGAAGTGAATTCAATGCAATGTAATGTCCATCTCCTTTTCCTCTCCAGTGAACCAATACACACATTTGAGGATGTGCTAAAATAATGAACACTGACATTTTCCACTTCTCAGTATCCTCCTGCTGGAACAAGTGCAGAGCACAACACGGAAGCACTAGAGGGACTCAGCTACCTTTAATGAATTACAAAAAAAAAAAAATAAAATTAAAAAACCACCAAAACGCACAAACAAAACTCTGCACGTGTTTCCTCTTGATTATTTTAGTTTATAGTTTTATTTATTTGCACTTGTAAAAGAATAATAGTTGATGTCAGAAAGGAGAGCCCCCAGAGTGACATCTGAATTCAGCTCCAGCTGGAGCAGATCCAAGGAAACACTAAACAGCTGCCTGGCAGACAAGAAGGTCAGAGGCATAAAAGAATATAAATGTTAAAATCCTGCATAAAATAATTTTGAATCTGATATAAGCTAGCAAAAGCCAGGCAATTCAGAACTAATGCTTCCATTTGCATAGGGACAGAAATTTATATAAGCCTATATCCAAAGCTCAGTCTGAAGTCATGGATATTACCCACATAAGGACGCTGGCTTTGGTGAGGCTAAGTCACATACTTACAACTTTATTCCTGGTTTTAAATTAGATTCCTGTTGGTCTGACAGTAGATTGATATTTTTCAAATCTGTGCCACAGATGTTATGAGCACTGCATGACAGCATTAACTGCAAAGAATGAATGAGAGCGCCTTTGGAGTGTAGTGCAGAGGAGAAGGAGGCAGAGACTGACACTGTCCTGCTGAAGACACCGCTGGCTCTGGGAGGCCAGGAGGCAGGCTTTGTAGCTGGACTCTCCTTCAATGGGGTCTCGAGAGTTTCTAAATGGAAGTTAACAGACAACACTGACAGAATATTTGCTGGGGATTCAACAGGTATGTGACCGCTTGATACAGTATCTGGGTTACTTAGAGCTGTATGAAAATGTCACTTTCTAGTATTGAGAGGGACATGCAGAGACTTGAAGGAGAAGATGAAGATATCGGCAACATCTGCTAGTTTAAAGTAAGCTAGTGACATCATCTTGGTGCCAGTAGTGATTTGGGGTTGCAAAGCAGCCACTGTAGCAGGCTCCCCTTCTCCAGCTGCAGATACTGGCATTTCCCTCGTGTTGCAGGGCTGCTGCTGTGCCACAGACCAATATAAACTCATCCACCGTGGGACCAAGCACAATCACACATGCCTCACAGCCAGTGTGAACCTGATCTGAGCTCAGAGCTTCTGAGATAACTTACTTGCTTGGCAGAATTGATTCTACATCTCGCTGGTTTCTCTTGAGACACGTGTTCGCACTGCTAGTATGCAAATTATTTATTCAAAGAACAGCCAAGGTTTGCACACTGCATTCCCTAAATACACCAGGAGAGACCTTCCCATTGGAAATGGTTATCTGATGACTGTTTGCAGACTACCTAACGTGGAGCAAGAAAGCTGCCTGTAAGGCATAACTTCCAAGAATAGAGAAAGCAGGTCCCAGTCACTCATCTCAAGCAGCTTTGCAGTGGCAACACTGCAAAGGACCTTGTTAAATTAGGACAGTAAAAATTTTATTTTTATTGTATTTATTTTTATTGTATTGTATTTATTTATTTTTTAATTTTATTGTCTCCAGCAGAGATTTGGTTTAGTGACTTAACCTGAAGAGGACCACTGTGTCAGGGAACAGAAAACACAATTTCATAAAATTACTGTACCTATTGTCCAGGTGTTTTCAGCTGTCATTTCTGGGGGAGAATCACTTTTTAATGACAGTGATGATGGAGGGTCCTTTGACAGAACTAGTCTGAAGAGTGAGGTTTGACCTGGTGCTACCCAAACAGCCCCAGCTCTGCACCCATGAAAACCTGGCCTGTTGTGGAGCAGTGCTGGGAGCTATGTGGTGGAAAACAAAAAGATGGTGGATTGTTTCAGTGCCAGGAAAACGGATTCTGCAGTTTTCTTCTGATTACAATTGGATGCCAGGAAAGTGCTTCAAAGGACAGAAATAATTTGTTACTCAGGACCTGAACTACTAAAAGATAAGTGTTTGGCACATGCATTTTTGCTACTCTAGGGGAAAATTTTTAACTTACAAGCATGCTGCTTAGCTGCTTTTCGCTACAATTCACATTGTCATGGGTTTTTCCATCTACCTGAGTATCTAATATCCTGGATGTCAAGTGGCCTAAATCTACTTCAGGTTATCCTTCAGTGCAGCCTGCTGTATACTATAGCCAGCCAGCTCACTTCTTGATTCAGGTCTGCTTACGCATTTGACTATAGAAAGCTTGTTTGCTTTTGCTAGGGGCTGTTTGACAGACTCATGCAAGACCTGCCTAAGTAAGGCTTGCTCTTAAAAGCATTGCTGGCATAGTAATGTCATTGAAAAACATGGAAAAGAAAAACACTACCCAATTTGTTATAGCTATAGCAGAAAAAAAGTCCTAATGAAGATGCATTTATACAGGCCTAAGTCCATTATTCTATTCTGAGTACTGATGTAAGTTATACCAACAAGGAAATTTCATTCACTGACCTAAATTGGGTTTGCCCTTTCACATGTACAGAAATAGCTCCACTGGTTAAAGCCATGTTGGCAAATCCAGTTACATCCAGGCAAGCATCAAGTAGCTCTCTCTCTTGCACGCTTTAGGAAATCAGTTTCTCTCCCCTCCTTGGTTTTCATGTTGGGTGGAAGGAAAAGGGAGACAATCACTGTTCTATCTACTGCCTCCCCTTGCTGCTCAGAGGTGCAGGGAATCACAAGGCCAGTGCTCCCACTTTTATCCCTTATTTCAAACTAAAATGTGGCAGGGCTGCAAAGGAGGTTGGGTGTCACATATTTTTATACATGTCCCTCTTTGTTGTCCACTAGCTTTAAATATTTGGGCCATCTGAAACCTGGGGGATATTTCAAAATATTTCAGCATACGAGGTTTGCTAACACCTCCACCAAAACCATCTTCATGGGCATAGCTTTACACAAATAAGCGTCCAATACCCAGGAGAGTCAACATTTCACTTCACTTGCCATTTCAGCTGGCTGAAGATACTAGAACCCACCCCATATGCTTCTCAGCAGGGTCTGTGATGGAAAAGCTGACAAACTCTCAGAAGACAAAGCACAGTCAGCAGCACTTCAAAAATCTGAGGATGGCAGCATTATTTTTTGAAACAATAAATTCCATTTTTAAACAATGTAAGACTACAATCCTTTGAAATCAAAGTGTGAAGGCAGCGTTATGCAGAAGCAATAGTTACAGCAGTCTTGTTTAAGCTTAAATTTAACATCAAATAGTCATTACAGGCAAGCTTTGTTCCCTAGTAATAAGATGTCTGCATATTACAGATGCACGACTTCTTCAAAGAACTGCCAGATTATAGGATTACTCTAAGGAAAATTTTGCAACAACGTTTGATTCCTTCCTGATGAAGTGATTTTCCACAACACTTTGCTCTTATAGCTTATTGCCAGATGAAGAGAGACTAGGGAATGAAATGCATTTACTAGTACTACATAGTAATGAAAAATGCAAACCTCAGTTTCCTGATTAGAGTCCAATCTATGGATATAACAGTAAAGCCACATGAGGTCAATGTGATTCCCTTTATAAGCAGGGGAGGATCTGTCCATTCCTCTTAGCAAAGTCACAGCAGTGAGGTTTGGGCCTAGAACTGTTAAAAGTCACAGTTTTGACTGGAAACACTTATCAAGTGCAGTTTGAAATATTCCCCATTCCCCCATCTTTCCAAATTGTACACAGAGCGAGGATGGCACAGCCACAGGGAAAGAGCAGGAAAATGCTGAGCTATACCTCTTTCCCCCACCCCAGGCAAATGGAGGGAAGTGCCTAGGCAGCTCCAGGTCTGAGAGAGCTGCAAGAGACCCAGTGGCTGTTTGGGTGAGCTTACTGAAGGATACAGAGCAGCTTTGCTGAGAAACTGCTCCACACCACCTGAGGGTGGGAGGTCCTTGGGACAGGGAAGAGGAGGATCCAGTAGCTTCACAGATTCCTTATACTGCTGAAGGAAGGGAAGCAATGGCAGCAGGGATCAGCATTTAGACCATTTATTAGTTTGCTAGCATTTAATTACAGGCAAGCTGAGCAAGACCACAGACTCAGATAAGTCTTTTTGACTTGGAAAAATCTTCTTGTGGGTGGCTCTGACAAAAAGCACACACAGGTGAAAGGGGTGGTCTCCAAGGAAGCAGTTCTTAGCACTGAGCTTTTCTTTACAGTAAGTATGGGTCGGAGACCTTTTTTTCTCTCCTGTTTCACAAACCCATGGGCTGTTCTCAAGGTAGTTCCACTGCTTTGGATATTTGACCATGTCCTTCCCAGGCAGTGAAATGCCAAGAAAGCTGTGCACACGAGACCAGGAGGTTGCCTGCACCTTCCCCCTTTGGTCCCTGCTGATTAGCTTAATGGGACCCAGGTGGCAGATGCAAGATATATGCCTTGGAAGAAAAGACTGAGTGGGACATGTTGGCTGCAGCTCTTGAATTAGCTGCAGCTGGTTGAATTGGGGCAGTGGCTTTCTATTCCTCTGCCTGTAAAATCCTTTGTACTGTAGTGGTACAATAATACAGCCAATTACAAGCCAATGTTTGCTGTAAATAATGAAGATTAAGTCATATTGTGATGGAGCCTTTAATTACTAAATTTTCTGCCTTTTGTGTGTAAAGTTTGCATGTTCTTTTATGTGTCTAATAAGTGGTGAAATTATGCTGTTGGTGAGTTTAAGATCAAGAGGTAAAGTATTACTTTAAGTGGCTTTATCAGAAACAACTATTTTTGCAAGCAGGAAGCTTTCCTTTTTTGTTTGAAATGTAAATATTGTGCAATGGTGTGTGTGCTGCAAATTTTAGAAAGGAATTCTGAAAAGCTGTTAGCAGGTGCTAAATGAAATACAAGTAGCCTGTTCGTAATGGATGGAGTAAAGATAATTCATCCCTTATTGTTTATATTAATCTATAACTTTTTTTCCTCTCAGTGGTTGCACAGCTAAGTAAATATTTTACTGTGCTTTTTAGTTTAAAATTTGAGTTTGATTTTTACTTGCCAAGGGCTGAGTAGGTCTTTCAAATGTGATGGGCTCTGCATTAATAAACGTCCTTGTGTTATTCAAGTACAACAGCAGAGCATAAAATCCTGTCTCTGCACATTGTACAACAACCAGCTATAGTATCTGGGCTATATGGTCTTCTCTCTCTCAAGTCTCTTTCTGCATTGAAAAGCTTTCTTTCTTTTGTTTCCTCCCATCCATGAAATGTGCACTTTTCTCAGGCAGAGCAAGCGCTAAAATAAAAGGAGAGAGCAAGTTAATTTATAGGGTGAGATAACGTGGTATCTGTTTTGAAGCAAAATTCAAACTCCCTGTTGAAATTAATGATGAGTTTCACTTCAGAAAAATCGATGATATCATGTTAGTCCCTGCAGCCCCCTAAACAAATTAAGCTTTCATTTTTTTTCTTTGCATCTTGTCTGCTCCCAGTGCATACCCTCCACTTTCTCCCATTCTTGAAAGGAGAAGATGTATATTCATTGCCTAGCTCTGTAACTCACCACCACCTGCACAGAGGGGTTTGGCAAGGGCCTCGGAGAGGCCACCCCTGTTTTTCATGCACTTTGCTGGGCACAGCCCCTTTTGTTTCCAGCACTGGAAGGGAGGTTAGCATGGGGCTGGTGTCTCAGAGGTGCCTCTGCAGCCACCCCTACCTGTTCTGCCCTTCCCTACCAGTGGAGGCACCTGGTGCTTTGCAGTCCCCTCGATCTGTAGTGAAGGCTGGGACACAGGGACCTGCTGAGTGGTCTGGAGCCTGTCAGGTTGCCTCTTGCTACCTAAGACTGCCTGTTGCGCGTCCTTTGTGTCTGCTGGGGGCGTAATTTATCTCTGTCCTCATCATGTCTCTTTGGCCTCCCCTGGCCACAGAGCATGGCCCGCCTGGTGTGCTGTAAATCTGTTGAGTCAGGAAGGGCAACGTCAACCAGGTAAACAGATGTGGATGAGCAAAGGGAATCCAAACGGACAATACCCACCCCTGGGTACTGTCCACATCAGCCAGGTCGATCCGCCTTTGCAGCTGCAGGCACAGGTGTTTTGTCTCCCACCTGAGCAGCCCCAGAGAAGGCAGTGAGCATAAAACAGAGCCTGTGCAGAAACGTTTGAGGGCTGTTGGCAGCAGGGGATGTGTTTGGTAGCTGGCAGCAGCAGGGCAAGGCTAGCTGAGGAGGCAGGAGGCCGTGTCTCCTGCAGGAGAGGGCTCTTGGCTGCAGCAGTGGAGCGGAGGGAGCCAGCTGCAGGCCTGTGAGGCGTTTTCATTGTGCTCTTGCATTTATCTTTTGCAAGCTGTTCATGTGAAGCAGTAAAGATGACATCCAAGTTCTCATTTACAGAGATCAAGACATTAGGATAAAGGAAGAACTAAAACAAGTATCTCCCTGCTACTTCTGGGTGGATAGCAAGGCAAGGGGTAAATTTTATTTCAGTAAAGAGGGAAAGCACAGATGGTATCAAGTCATTCTGTTCCTAAACAGAAGAGACATTTACATAATAACACAAATTAATGAAACCCAGCAGTCAGTTTGCTTTTCAGATTAAAGTTTTAATTCAGTGATGCAGGTAATTGTCACTCACCTGCTTCTTAATTTTCTTGGCAAACCGATCCACTAAAAAGCACTGAGAACAGAGATACTTCTTCCTTTTTTTTTTTTTTTCCTTTCTTTGCTCTTTTTTTTTTTCCTTTGCAGGGGGGAATGAGGGGTGGGATGGCAGGGCAGATAGATGAAGATAGAGGAGCCTTTTTTTTTTTTCCTAGAGAAAAATATTAAGGCTTTTTAAAAATAAATGTGTCTGTTGGATAGAAATGTGCACTAAAGCTACAGAACAGGACATGAGGCCTGTGAGCAAAGAGTTAAACTAACTGTGGGGAGAGGCTCCTTTTTCTTACATGAGCACTGAGGGGAGGATCTAATTAAATGGCTCTTTGGAAAGAGGGGAATAGAAGATGCTTTTGGGGAACCCTATCCATTCATTCAGGATTATAGGGCAGACTAGGCCTTAATGTGCTGCTTTTCTGTCTGTTTTCATTGATGTTATTTTAGTTTCCTACTAACAGAACTTTCTGTGAGGATAAAAGGCTTGTTCACAGTGAACATATTCTGCTTTTTCAGTCTGCATTTTGCAAGATCCAGATGGCAGATGGTCATCACATCTCAGACCTCTTGCAGATACATCTTTATGACTTTACGGCATGTACCATCATTTCATTTGAATTTGTTACACAATATTGCCATGTCTCAGGTTCCCTCTGCTGTCTTGTATGTTGCATTAGTGACATACCCGCCATGGCTCTGAGCAGCAAGCTGAGCGCTCTGACAACTTACACGACCATCATAAAATAAATGCTCCAATTCATCACCCCCAGACTGAGTAGTGCTGGCATATTCATTGCCCTTAGATCAAGTGGCAAGGACAGGTCTTTGAGACAGAGGAAGTCCCGTCCTTTGACTCTATGGCACGTAGCACCAAGATGCCTTCACCCACAGCTGGTTCACTCATGCTTTAGCACAGGCTGATCACCCAGGGACAATTTAAATTTTGGAAAAAATGAATGTAAAATGTTGTTTGGTGCTGAGCACCCATTATGGCTGCCCCAGGCCACGTACAGCTAAGTTTAATTAAGCTCAAAGCCAATTGCAATGGAACGAAATAAGACTTGATAGCTTGGATACAGGGGCTTAGTTACTCTGGAAAGACAAACTATTGAAGATGACTCCGGGGCATTTTGAAGTCTGTACAAATGAAAGAAAATCTAGTGCTTCTTAGCCCAAAACAGGGTTTGCCAAACATCATCTGGATAGTCCAGCCTGTTACAGTCTGTTAAGAAGGCATTGTGAACACCTCAGCAATGTATTTAGGTTCATCATGGAGAACTGCAGTTCCTGGTATGTTCAATGCAGAAAGATGGGCATGTTGGAGGTGACTGAGGTGGTATGGTAATTCAAACCATCAAGGCCTCCCATCACTTATGTCTCCTCTTCCTGGGGTCACACTGCTCAGGCCCCATGTGACCTCCTGTCAAGTTCAGACATGTAAATCCCTGCCTCCTTTCACAGAGAAGGGTCAAACCTTGGTGTTTCCATGACATTGGACCCCATCCCCCTATCTTAGTGACATTAAAGTTATGGTTTCAGAAGCAAGGGAGAGAGAAATGTGACACTGTAGAAAGTCTGAGAGCAGAATTAGGTCATAGTATCTTCAGTTTCTCTTCCCTAAGATTATTTCCTTCAAAGAGGTAAAAGTTTGGCAAAATGGATTCTTTTGGAAACACCTGCAGAAAGAATTACTTTTAATTGACACATGAAAGCCACATACTATGGCTTCTTCAATGATTAACCCCAGTTCTTTTTCTGGTTCAGAGTTGTCTAAAAATAGACAAACCCATGGAAGGACTGTGGACAAGCAGTAGGGATTGTACCACGTGTATGGTTAGACAGGCTTTGACTTTTCCAGCATTGCTTCCTTTTTCCAGTAAATACTGTAAATTATTAATACAGTAATACTTGGGAAAATAAATCTTTTAAATTACATGGGAATCTACAAAATAAATGAGACCTGGGAAAGAGAAATTAAAACAATTCTTCACACTGTATAATTTGATGTGACTTGTAATATTGTGTCATATTGGTCACATAGTCTTATGCTGTAAAAACACTTGAATTATTTTTTTTAGCTAAAGAAAATAAGTTAAAAAATAAAAGATATATAGACATGACTAAGCAACCTCTGAGTTAATCTTAAAGATACACCAGTTATTG
The DNA here is from genome assembly GCF_020740795.1 of Apus apus. Lineage (NCBI taxonomy): Eukaryota > Metazoa > Chordata > Aves > Apodiformes > Apodidae > Apus > Apus apus. The sequence goes on along the minus strand of NC_067282.1, from coordinate 92,438,638 downwards.
TCCTAGACTTCATTAATAGTATATTTGTTTGATTTTAAGCAATTCTGTCTCCATATTTTTAGATTTAGCTAAACAGCATGAAGTCTACAATGTAGGCCAAGCCAGATGTGAAGAGAAGAAAGGCCCTTTAATGGTTCTCATAAAATCTTTTGACTTGCAGTCTCCATGGTGGGTTTTTTTTTCCTTAAAAGGTATCACTATTTCCCGTTACAAAGGCTTGTGAAGGGCATGCAGAAATCTTAGTTACATAATTATTCTCCCTTTACCAGTGCTTACATGAAATTCTAGTTATTTTCATCACTTTGTCTTGCACAATTTTTTAGTGCATTCAGTTTCAAATAAGCTTCTTTCCTTGCAGTATGGCAAACTGATTTTTCTGATCTGCATAAAAGCATAGGAAAGTTCAGGGCCACATTATTTATTTATTAAAATTTTGCTTGGTAGGCTGAAATATATGAATATAAATTAATCTTGTCAATATCAAGCATGTCCTAAGGCAGCAGCTTGCCGAGTAGTAAGTTAATCATGTCAGCGTTTCTAATTTTAGGTAATTGAGTACTTATTTCACAGTCCTTTTCTCTTGGGGCAGAATGTCTGGCTTGTACACACATGTAGCAGAGAGCCCTTGCAACATCTTATTCCTTGCCTAAATCCCTTCTCCCACTTGGATGCCTCTGAGGAGGCAAACAAGGTTCTGCCATCCCTGCCCAGGGTGGCTCCCCTCTGCAAGTCCTGCATATCGTGAAGTCCCATATATTTTTCCTCCTGCTGTTTGATTCACAGTTTCTGAGTGTCCTCTTTCATGTGTGCCTCTGGCTTCCATAGTGGCTGACTGATTATGCTGAAAGTTTTGGGTTTAGCCTGTGTTTCAGACAGCAAATTCCATTTTTCTGGATTCTTTCAAGATAAGTGACCAGTGACTCCTCTGACAGGGCTCATTAATAATTCATTTCATTAACTGATTCAGTGTATTATCTTGTATTTTAATGAACATTTGTTTCAGTTTCCACATCTGTGCTTTAAGAAGGAAAGAACATATATATATGAGCTGAGGTTTTCTGCTTACAAGCCATCACAGTAGGTTTCCAATGACCGAATCTTGCTTTGGTAAGTTAACGCAGCTGCCACCTAGGGACTTCTTCCCAAATGTACATCTAGGCTTTCATACTACTGCCACTACAGAAAACTCACTCGGCTCTTGCTCTTGCTTGCTTTCAGACATGAAAACAGAGATAGAGCTCTTCTCAGCCAGTTACAGTTTGGAAAGCAAGTCCTTTCAGTCCCATCCTCCACAGAAAAATAAAACAAATGGGCTGGTAGATGCATTATTTATGCCAGCAGTTTCATGAAACTGTGACTGGTTAGCTTCATGTCAGGTGCCCTCAACATCAGAGAAGCCAGTTTTCATTCATACTGGTGCTAAGTGAAGATTTTATTGATGCTGGCTTGGTAGTGTTCAGTAATGGAATAAATTCTGATCTTGCTTTAGTTGTAATTAAGGTTCACCTTATTTCCACTTAATTACAGAATTAAGTTTGAGGGATTACTGTGACGTTTGAAATATCTATAGATTTATTTTTTTATTCCCCTTACCAAAATCCTTCTGGCTTTGTATATTTGGGTTGTTTTTTTCCCTGTGGAAGATTCCAGCAGTTTATTTTTCTATCTAGCATGTAGTCCACCTACAGTGGCTGTAAGTTTTAGATGACTACACATTGCTAGATATTATTTCTAATAGAAATGGAGTAACAACCTGTCATCTTGGCTTTGTTGGACTAAGAATACTAATAAGGACCTCTTAGAAGAGGAAAACTATCATAACAGTGAAGAATCTCAATAATGGTCCAAGTGAAAATAAGGGTGTTGATTCATTTGCAATCTGCTTTTCCCAAAAGTGTATGGGCAGTCCCTCAGGCACAAGAGTCAGGAGACAGTCTCAGTAACAGTTACTGAATAGAAATATACAGAATATGGCATTCTTCCTTCACATCTCTTACAGGGCTTCAAATGTTTTATGCTTTCTTCTGTTTGTTTTTGTTCATCACTGACGTCATTTCATCACTGGCTTCTATGTGCTGCCTGGTATAAAGAGTGTAAGGGGGAGACTGAGCTCCAGAGGTCAGATGTCCTTGTGGATGTCTTTACTCCCTTTCTTCCCTTTGCCCATTTCTTCAGCAATGACCTACAGTTGTTAGATTACTTCTTTGCTTTTGCAAAACATCTGAAAAGATTTGGAGTAATTGAAACTCCTCTAGACTCTCAAATTTCCACTTAGAAGGTAGGTCTGTTATAGACTTCAGTGAGATGATAACTTATCATTTACAAAATAAAATTCGTAGCAATTACTTATTGTCTGAAGTGCTACTTTCCTTATGTTTTTGAAGATAGTAGCTGCGAGTCTGAAAATCTGATGAGTTTCTACAGCTTGCCTTTCTTCTTGCTCAGAGGAAACATGCTCCAGTTCTGTGATGCATTTTTCTTTTTGTGATCTGTAAAGGGAGAGATTCCTTGAGCCTTTCCTCACTACCTTTCCATGACCTCATCACTTCTCATGTCCAGCTCTACTTCTGAACATATGTTTATATTTTGTGATATAATGTGAGAATAGTTGTGATCATTACTCAGCCTGGGTGAATTTCATGGTAATTAATGTTTTGTTTTTTTGTTTTTCAAAGGTGCCTAAGGGGCTATATCTATTTATAAACTCTCCCCACCCCAGACTTCCTAAAATTATTATCATGTGAAAAAGTGTTTTTCTTTTGATGCAGGAGCCATCTGCATTAGAGGGAAAGGTTTGTATTTCTGCCTTTGCGTCTAGTTCCTGAGACAGCTAAAGGTGTCATGTGCAAAACAAATAATTAAAATCTCTGCTTAAATGGCAGGAGGAGTAAAAACCTTTACTGCTAGTTAAACCCTGGCAATAATCTCACACAGATACAGGGAGAAGAAATAATCTTCAGTCCATAAATCTACATGCTCCACTTATGCACTCAGTGGACTCATGTATTCAAAACCCACTGCTAAAATTTATTCATCTCAAGAGAGCACCATTCTTAGATGGTTTGCAAGACTGGGCTTTCAGTGGCCGATAGTTTCTGCTCATCTCATTCTTAATTTCTTCTAGACAAAGAAATGTGCATGCTATCATGCAGATGGCACTAAGACGACTGACGGGATGAATTTGGCTCAGCAGGATACAGGCTTGTATAAGGTCAGTATTATTTTGCGGTACTTGAATGCAACTTCTTTGAACATGCTGACTGCTAGAATTCTATTGCTAAGAATGTAACCAATTTCGGGATTCAGTTTGTAAAAAAATAAAATAAATAAAATAAATAAATGTCTGGGGCTTGTAAGTCTCTAAGAAGTGGAATAAGCACTCAACATAGAACTTCCTGAGATATAAAAATGCAGAGCAGAGATTTGTTTATTCTAGTATCTTTTGTGGTGTTCCTAGTCAAAGAGCAGAAGCTAACAGTTCCCACAATGTCTGCCTAACGTAGTTCATCTAAGAAGAAGTGCAAGAAGAGAAGTCCTATCTTAGAATCATAGAATCACAGAATGATTTAGGTTGGAAAAGACCTTTAAGATCATCAAGTCCAACCATTAACCCAGCATTGCCTAGTCCACACTAAACCATGTCCCTAAACACCAAATCTAGATGTCTTTTAAATACCTCCAGGGTGGTGACTCCACCACTTTCCTGGACATCCTGTTCCAGTGTTTAATAACTTTTAAAATGAAGACATTTTTCCTAATATCCAGTCTAAACCTCCACTGCCACAATTTGAGGGCATTTCTTCTTGCTTTATCACTTATTACTTGCGAGAAGAGACAAAACCCCATCTCACTATAACCTTCTTTCAGGTAGTTGGAGAGAGTGGTAAGGTCTCCTCCCCTCAGCCTCTTTTTCTCAGGGGAAAATGACCCTAGTCCCCTAATACACTTCTCATAAGATTTGTTCTCAAGGGCCTTTATCAGCTTTTTTGCCCTTCTTTGGACACACTCCAGCACCTTGATGTCCTTGTAGTGAGGGACCCAAAACTAAACACAGTGTTCAAGGTGAGGCCTCACCAGTGCTGAGTACAGGGGGACAATCACTTCCCTACTCCTGCTGGCCACACTATGTCTGATACAAGCCAGGATGCCACTGGCTTTCTTGACCACCTGGGCACATGGCTGGCTCAAGTTCAGCCAGCTGTTGATCAGCACCCCCAGGTCTTTTTCTGCTGGGCACCTTTCCAGTCATTCTTCCCCAAGCCTTGTTGTGATTATGCTCTTTCTCAATTATTGCAAGGTTGAATGGGACATCATCAAAAAAGTAGCCATTTGAAGGTTACCCAGTACTATAACAGGCTATATGTTTTACTGCAACAAAAAGCCAGTGCAGTTTTAGAGGCTACTTATACCAAGCTGAAAACTGAAAATCTCGTGTATTGCCTAGGAAGTGAGTGGGAAAGATGACTATGGCATGTATTAAAAGATAAATAGCATTCAACAACATTTCACAAATGGTAAGAGTCCAATAACACCTCTATACCAAGCTGCCTGGCAAAAAAAAATAAAAATAAAAAAAGTCTTTAAATACATTACAAATTCCAAATAAGCTATGGCACAATGTTCTGCATTACAGTAGTGTGGCATCTCAATTCATCACTCTCAAGAGAACTATACTTATTTCTAAAGATCCCATCTGATTAAAGTTGTGATCTTTCAGTAGTAAAACATTGCATCTGTTGTATATTAGAGTTCTATTCTTACAGCACAATCAATACTCTAATCTGTTATGGTGCTTTTAGATTAGTGTTATTATTTTCAGAATAAGCAACCAGCAAAAATGGAGAGGGCACGGAAGAAGGGAAGCGTTCCACAGAGAGAAACTCTTTACAAACAGCAGTGGATCATCCAGGCATGCTTTGCTGTGCTTCAGGAAAACAAGTCATTTACCAGATGTTTTGAATTGTATGTAAAATAGAGCATATTGGGGGGAATGTATTTAAGGCTAGAATACTCGTCTATTGTAAGAAAACTAAATGTGAAACATAAGCCAGCTTAAAAATATTAAAATGCATCTTATTTATCCTTGCAGTATTGAGCTATATCTTCGCCAAATTATTCACTTTGCTTTCAGGATCTGAGGAGATTTTTAGGTTTGTTACATTTTTCTGTGTCAAAAATAAACTGATTCCTCTTTTATGCTTTTACTTTCTCCTTTCACTGACTTTTTTCCGCTTCCAGGCCAAACAACCCCAATATAAATTATTACTTGGGGCGCTTGCTTTTTGGTCTATGCTAACTGAACACAAACTTTTTGGTGTGCAGGCTTGGTTGAAATAGAGGTTGCTGTCCTGTGCACACCTACCCTGCAGCACCACTGATCATATTTCCAAAGTAATAAGCAAGTTATAGCAGTTCACAGCAAAACTCCAGAGGTCTGTTTTCATACAGATGTGTCTGAAAGGCAAACTCCTGTGTATCCTCTGACATATGATAAGACAACTAGAAATTCATACTTTTTCTGAGAGTGGAGAGCAAAGAAGAGAAAGATAATATTAACTTGATTCTCAAAATGCCAAAGGGATTGCATTAAGATATAAACTGTATTCTCTCTGAGCAAAACATCACTCCCCACCCATGAAGGACATGGGCATGGCAGGGGTCTGCAGGCAGAGAGGCTCAAAACTCAGTCTAGTACTTACTCTCCATAGTCACTTGTGAAGTGACGTTTCAGTGACATAAGTACATACGTGCTGAGGAGAGGGTGAAGCATGACGGCAGCACATATGACTGCTTCAGAGGTGTGCTGAAACTAAGGAGACAAGCAGCATGTGGGTAATAATCCTGACCTGAAGGGGCCTCACCCTGCTGTTGTAACTCCAGTTGAATCTGGGGCAGTAGAAAAGAGTGGGATCAGAGCAGCTGGAGGCATTACTGAGTGGCTTCTAGTAACACTGTGCCAGCCAAGCAATCTTTTTCCTTAATTATTTATAAGCCTTTCCTGAAAAGACATTACTGAAAATATGGCTAACATCTCCTGAAGAAATAAACTTTCCTTCTGGATATGAGACAGAGGCACAGCATTTGGGATTTGCGTATTTTCAAGAACTGGCTGATTTGCATAGATGCATTATTTCTTATAAGCAAAGCTGGCAATGCTGCCAGTACTTATATTTGGCCAACAATTTTCCTTGTAAAATCCTGCTTCTGCTGGAGTAAATTAGTTCTCAGTGCTCTGAAATTTCTTATGCCAGGCCTCTGCCTCAGGGTGAACACTTGCAGTTCTATTTTACAGCTCCTGATGTGTTTTTTTAACATTTCAGGAAAAAAAAAAAAAAAAAAAAAAAAAGAAAAAATAAAAATAAAAAAAAGTCATCTGTTCTCAAGATAATTGTGGCATGATGCATTTTCCCATGTCCCTGAATCCTTACAAGTGCCCTTCTGGGACAGGACAAGATCGTCATGCTTTGTAGCAGCAACTTGACTTCTGGACAGGGAGAGCCATGTGTCTCTCTTTGTAAAAACTGGTTTGCTAGTGAAATTTTGCCCAAATGTGGTTAAATGCATAAGTCTTTGAAGCATTTCTCTTCTCCTATGTTAATTTGAAACTCATTAGGGTTTCTTGGCGAAAGCTCTGACACTCCATCTCCATGGGCTCAGAAGTTCAGAGTTGAGTGCAACATCACATCCAGTCATTTTCAGGGCTGATGCAGCAGCAGAGCCAAGGCTGGAGCACTTAGTGGCTCTCCTGGGTCTCACAATCCCTCTGTCATCCCTGAGACCATCCATCCTCCACATGGGGGAACACAGGCATGGACTTCATCAGTGACTCCTGGGGAAGAAAAAGGAGAGCACTGGTTTGACTAGAGGAGTGGTTTTCTGTAGCTCTCATCATGGGAGTTCTACTTTTTCTGATTCAAATCTAAGCCTGGAGGCTTTTCAAAAGCTCTAGAATTTAAGAAAGTTACAGTAAAACCAGTGATTTATCAAACCCCTCTGCAGGGGCTAGATTTAAAACCTGAACTCTGAAAATGCCAGTGTTTAGCATGGCTCAGTTACAGTCCCAGAAATTAAGTGTGCTGCTTAAACTCATGTCAGTTCCCTCCTGCCTGCTCCAGAAAGATTATATATTTTATTTTATATTTTTTTTCTAATTGGAAGTGCTGGAAGGCTTGTTTTACAATGTTTTCAGTCTAATGAGTTCAGTAAATCAGTAAATCAATAATTTTTATCACAGTCGCAAGGCAAACTTTACAAGAGAAACTTTTCTTGCTCTTTGAGATTATAAATGACCCATGTGGCTTTAGAGTGAAGCATAGAAGTAAGAATACTCAAGGATATGACGTTCAAGTCTACAAAGATCCTAGTAAGTTCTTCTGGAATTGATGAAGACCACTGCCCTCACAAAGGTATGGCAAGGGAAAAAATTGTCTATCTGAGGAAAATATAAATCACTGAAGAGAAAGCAGGCTGAACACAAATATTTTCCAATACACTGCATAGACATAAATCAAAAAACATACCTAATCAGTCAGTCTCATTATGTTAAAGAGAAATAAGACGTACATTCAGAGACATTCATAGGCCTGAATGTGTCCAATCCAAGAATGTACTATGGATTAATACCCATGTTCCTAATTATTTATGTCTGAGGTATTTTGTGCAAATGAAACGAGTGCAATGGTACTTCTCCTAACAAATGGCAAATATGTGAGAGGATAGAGTCCAGTTGGTTTGGGAAAGGTACTTAGGCAGACTTAATATCTGAGGGGTTTTTTGCTTGTTTGTTTGTTTGTTTGTTTGTTTTAAAGGAACAGAACAAGACTGCCATATTAGAGGGCTTTTGGGGAAGAAAAATACTTGTATTAAAGGGAACTACTGGAATGGACTTGGAACCACTGGAGATAGGATTTGGGCTGTCAGAAAATGCTGATGCTTGCCAGAGGTCTGTTCAGCTGGTCACCTTGGACAGTGCCACCATTTGTCCTGTGACCTTTCCCATTCTCCCCAGAAATATCAGTCCTGGTGAGAAATGGTGTAAATCAGTGTCCTCTAAAAGACAATAATAGAAGAAAACAGGCTTCAGGCACAAATTAATTTTAATTTAGCTGCTATAACCCATTGTTTCAGAGAACATGGGAACTGCTGTGTTACAGAGAGACCTGATCTATTCTGATCACAGCCTAACTGTGTAACTCTCACTGATAAATAGCTTCTTTTATACTAAACATCTGTGGGAAAGGCTGCTTCCCATGCTGGCCACATGCCTGCTAAATAAAACCCAGAGGAAATTGGCCAGGCAGTTCTGCATGCCATTGTGAGAGAGGTTAAGGTTCAGCAATGACCTCTGGTCTCTTGCCCCTTGAACTGATGGGGCTAGATGCACCATGAGGTTGGTGTTCTAAGTCTTTGCTTTGCTATAGAAGTGTCTTGACCAATTAGGTTATTCTTTAAAGGGATTAGCTATCAGAACTTTGGAAATGTGATTTAGATTGACAGAGTCCTGCTTTTCCTTCTCCATCAGAAACAGAGGTTGCAAAAATGCAGAGTAAAAACAAAACATTAGAAATGTTAAAAAGCAGAAGTTAGACTGATATATTTTTTCAAGCTGGTTGATTTATGGAAAGAAGTTTTATTAATAGTGACTTACCAGTTGCATAATTGGTTGCACGCAGAAATCTGTAAAATTATAGGCCAATAATCTTTTTTAATAAAGGTATTCATCCCCATAAAATAACCAATGATCATCTGTGAAGCAAATACTAACTATGCTCCAAAGACAGATTTCAGTGATGAATGATCCAATTAACCAGAGTGCAGAACTCTTTCAAAACCCCTTTTTCACTGTTGGTGAAGTATCTTGGTGCTTTCACAACTTATCCAATAAGAAACCTGTCAAAGAAACTGCAAATAGAAAAGTCACATTGCGGTAGGATTCTGCAGTTCAGTGTTTGATGATGGAGAACAACGCGTGCTCAGACACATTCAGTGTACCAGACAGGATAGAAAGAATTTCAAAGAAGGAAAGAAGTACTGTTGTGAACTTAGTGGCAATTCAGACCTCTAATTCTTTCAGTCCTTTGGGACCTTCTGTACCTTCTTACACAAGTAAAACCATTGAAGACAAATATGCAATGGCTGAAGTGAAGCTTTTGTTAAATTTTTTAAATTATTTGGTATATATCTCTATGTGGTCACTCCTGAAGTTAGATACTTGGAAGTGGTGAGAAATTCTGCTTCATTCAACTTGAAAGACATAAGTAAAATTTAATAGCATATGGGTCTTCAAAGAAAGGAGGTAAAAAATTGAGGAAGGGAGTGTCTTGTTTGAACAAAAGAGAAATTTGCCTTTCCTGTCCTTGTTCAAATTTTCCTTGATGTTGGTATTAGCAAATTGTTTTTCCTGCAGAGAAGTGCAGCAAAGTGCAAAGAAGTGCAAAGAAAAGAACATTTTAAAGAGGTTATTTATGGAAAGTAAATATTGAAATCCTTAGTACAAGAGCTTGCTTAGATGCCTGATTTTAAATGACACTCAGCTCTTAAAGGAAAAAGTCTGCTTTATGTGTCAGCCTAAATACACACCAAAGAGGGTTAGAAGTGCTAAACACTTAACATTAGTTATTTCCAGTAACCTAGTAAGAACTGTTTGCTTGGGTATCGTTGGTGATTTTACCTATATTTGTAAAAAGTGATCCTATTCTAGACAAAAAAAGTCAAACCTGAGCAATTACAGATCATCACATTTTCCAGACATTAGGGTAATGCTTCATTCAGCAATGCTACCTGGTTCATAAGCCATCAGGGAATGTACAGAAATGAGAGTTCTCATGTCCTTCTCTATCTGCCCTTCTTTTCCTTAGTATTAGTCAGACCTTAAACAATGTTTGTGTTTTTCATCAAAGATAAGCTCTCAGGCAAACAGGAAGAGGGTGTAGTAAAATGTGAACATAAACCACACATTGGAACTGCTGGCATCCAGAGATTTTATCAGCCTTTTCTTTTTTATTACGTCTGTATTTTTAATACACCTATCCATTGTTTTTCCTTTCATTGCTTTCTCTTGGTGCTAGTAAATATCATATAACTCAGGGTATATTCTAGGTATATACTAGACTGAAAATTGTTATTCTTTAGAATAGCAGATTTCTAAAGAAGGCAATTCTTTTGTTTGTGTGTCCTTTACGAATTTGCAGTTTGTGTCAAATACAGTTGACTTGCAAGTCATGAGAATTAATGTAATGAGGAAAACTCAGTCTTTCTCTACATTTATCCAGCCAAATCACAAGATTTTTCCTCTGTGTGTTTCATGTACATTCTTAGAGTAAAAAAGCTCTACAGCTAACACGTCATTTGAGGATTTGAAAGCAAATCAACTGATATAAAAGCAACTATTTCAGCTTCAAAAAAGTCACTGATCTGCAGAAGATTCATCAAATCCCTCAGCACGGCAGCTTTTAACTGTGGTTTTCTCATACAGAATATGGATAGTGTAGAGTAGACCAAATAATCCCCCCAGAGGCTAGAAATAATTTGGTCCTCTGAAGAAATCGCTTGGGTAATAGAGACATTCAGAACTTTACCATTGCTTGATTTGTCTCTAGTTTAACTCACCCTATTTGCCTATGAACAAAACCATGCAGTCTCCTGAAAGCTTTTTGGTTTAGATGCAAGAGAGGCTCTGTTGCAGCCTCTTTCTCTGAAGATGAAGCATGATTAGTAATCCTTTTTTGTTCAGATTTATAATTTATTCTAGGTTTTGTTTTGTAGTGTGTTTAGCACAGTAGTTCCCCAGGCTCAGCTGAAGCCAGCATATAGCATTGTTGTGTAAACAGAGTCCTGCTCCTTCAGCTGCATGGTGCAATTATAACCAACCTGCTTTAAGCAACATTGGAACTTGGGTTAACTTACCAGCATCTAAAAAATCATATTAAAAAGCTGTCCAAAAATATTGCCCATCTTAGTCAGCTGAAAGCTGTCTTCCTGTCCAGTTTCACAGAAGCTCAGTGAAGAATTTCACCGTGTAACAAATCAGGCTCAGAAGTGTTTGCAGGAATATACCTTGATTTTATGTGCCGAAGATGACTTTTCTCTCAAGGATGTGAGACATGTAGAGGACAACAGAGCTGTGCTAGGGTAAGTCCTGAGGTCAGGCCTTGCATTACCCTTCATCTTCTAGCAGACGCTTTGTTGATTTCTTGAAGTTGCTGCTACCACTTTAAAAACAAGCATCCCAGGAATTTTCTTTTGAAACAGGCTTCCCCCTTCCAAATCCAATTATACTATTTCAGCTGGGTCGTTTTCAACCCCTGCTGCATTTTTGGGCTTTTTGCTGAATTTATTAAGAAACGTGGCCCTGCCGTGGGGAAAGTGAGGGGAGCTTTCACCATGCTGACTCACGGCTCTGCTCCAACCGCCCTCCTGGCTCCCAGAGCCTGGCGGGTTCCCTTTGGAAACCAAGGGTGGGCGAGACAGAAGCAGCCCTGCAGGGGCCAGGATACGGCGCCGGCTCTCCTTGGCCGGCCAAGGGTTGTCTGGCTCAGCCCAGGCAAGATGAAGAGAGAGCTGGGCAGGCCTCAGCCACACAGGGGTGGCGGGAAGAGGGAGAACCCAGGAAATCCCCCACATCCATCAAGCAGAGCTGGGTTTCATACTCCGCTGGGCTGCTTCCAGGAGTGCAGAAAGGAAGGAACAACACTGGACTGCTGGATTTGCCATCCACAACCCTGGCAGCACCTGAGCCCGGGCTGTGTTTTTAGCTGGAAAGACTTGATGCAGGGGAAATTGCAGCAGTGCCAGTGCAGAAACTCCAGTGTCACAGATACCGTGAAACATGTCCCACATTCAGCAGCTCTACAGTGTGACTATAAAATGGCACACCTGCTTGCTTGAGGTGCATGATCCAGTAGAAAGTACCATCAGAATTGTCATCAGAATTTCATAAGAGATCATTTCAATTTAAAAAGAATACATAAAGAAGTCTTTATTAATTATTTGTAAAGCCTCTGAAGCACTTCCATACAATTTCCCCCTCTAGCAATGTTACTCTCAAGTGTCAACTAGCATTTGTATCTATGTATAAAGACCCTCTTATTATGGGTAATGAATGAGGACAATAATTAACCAAGCTGCCTTCTTCAGAAAAGTGGACATCTGTTCTTAGAAGATATTAGAAATTTTTGTAAAATGTATTCTCTAGCTTCAAAATAAAGTACAACATAGTCTTGTGAAATTTGTATTTTTGCTATCTGCAGAATGCTATTATCTGGATTTAAATAGGGATTATTTAACATGGATTATATTTATTTATTTCTTAAATGAAAATCTTATGTTTGTCTTGGTCTTCCCTAATTTAGTGCTCTGGGTTCTGCACCACATCATGCCACCAGGTGTAAAGTCCCTGCCTAGCCCCCTGCAAGCTAACAGCTACACAGGGTAACAATGAGTGCCGCACAGGCTGAGATACTTGAAGGACCCTTTTGGTCAGCCTGGAGGCACCAGCTGGTTCCTGCAGAAGGACATGTAGGTTGGGAGGATGACATTTCTCTGCTTAGGTGTCTTTCAGTCAGAGCGCTCAGCAAATGGATTGTTGTGTAACATTTGGCACTTGCAGCACAGCTTTGCAGTTGGTACTGTGCTGCTCAGCAGAAACAATGAGAAACAACTCAAGTAGAGAGCCTTTCAGAACCGAAACACACGTTCATTTCTGTTGTGAAATCCCATACATATTTCCTTAACAGTTGTGCCACACACAGTGAGGGAGGGCAAAGACGTCTGTTTCTAACAGCTATCGCTGCATCTTCCTTCAGCACTGTTTTAGCTGTACAGCTGGGAAGAGGCTTGAAGTTTATAAAATGCCTGAATCTGGATCAGGAAATATTTCTGCTTATTGACAGCTAATTTCCCCATCTGATGTATACTGGAGATGTTGAGAGCAAGGTATTGCCTCACAGCTACTGTATCGCTGCTCTGCCTTCTGATAACGAGCTGTTTGGAGTTCAAGAAGAAAACTCTGGAGCAAAACTGCCAGGCAGGCAAGCAGCCCACTTTATTAACTGATATTTTCCTGGGCTTCTGTTGTCATGTAAGCTTTTCACCCAAAGGAAGAGAACATACATCACAAATTCATTTATCCAAAGGGGCACCCACCAGCACACAGGAGGGGAGAGGGACATGCAAGACACTGGGCATGCAACTGACACGTCTGTGGTGTGAGGGGTTGCCTGGTGTCCCATATCACTGATCCAATTTCTTTCTCTCATACTACAACATGACATCATAGTAAGATCCTGTCCTCACTAATGCTATTTCTTACACTACAGAGAGATCTGACCCCTTGCAAATCCTGAAAAATGGTGTGTTTGATAGGCCCAGCTGGGGATTGTGATGGTAGGAAGGAGATATGAGATCAGCTGCAGCTAGTCACTGCCTTAGAAACACCTTTCAGGTCATAATCCCTGTCCTTAGGGGTCTGGCACTCACTTTGCCTGGGAAGATGCTCACAGTTTCACTCTCTGAGCTATGGAGAATAATCCCTGGCAGTTTCTTCCGCTGTTTTCCCAGGAAAAAACGTAAGACAGTTTTGCATCTGTGTTCCTGAGCATTTAATCCCTTCTAGTCCTCACCAGTGTTGGAACTGGGACAGACAGTACAGAGGAAGAAGAATTAGAGGTTCAAGAGAAATGAAGTTTGCCTCTCCCTCTACACTGTCAGCATTTTGGGTTATTGTTGGTCTTACTGGAGTCATCCTCAATTCTGTACCATGGAAGCAGATGTTATCACATACAGTTTTTACAGTTTCCCCATCCCTGTTGTCCTCAAAGGCTTGTCCAGATCAGCATTTGCTGCTTCCCATCCTAGAGGCAGCTGTATTTCACTAGTGAGCAAGCTGTATGTTTTTATTTCAGTTCATTTTCTACTGCATTTATCTCTTGAGATGAAAAATACACCAGAAATCAAGATTTGTTTTCCTTTTTATAAACTGCAAACAGTAAATCACTTAGTCTCATTTAATAAATCATATCACCTAAGCATCTATTTTGTTTATGCTTTTTCTTAGTTCACCTTGGCTCCTTTTTTATTCCAATCATATGAAAATGCTTAAAATCATATACTGGCTTGAAAATTGGATGTTTTTGAAAAAATAAATCCTTACTGCTCTGTCTAACAAGAAATAGTGCTGCATCTAGGTGTTTGGTTGCACATATATTAGAACACCATGTCAAAACAGATATTTGAACATAAGGGAATTAAGAGCTGAAGTCTAAAAAATCTTAAAAAAATTAATTTCAAACCCAAATTATGTTTTTAAAAGCTGTGGCATGGAAATGCAAGGAATCTGGGTTTTTTTCCCCCTCTTCCTTTTATTTCCCCCACTAATGGACATGGTCACACAAAATCTGACTTTGTCTCAGTCCTGTCACTGATCTTGTGAGGTTAAAATATAATATAATATAGGTTACTTGTGCAAGCAAGAAAGCTGTATCTCAGAACAATCGAAAGACAGTTGGGATGCTCTGTAGAATATGGAAAACTTAGATGTACCAAATGTGAGGACATTTGAGCCCAAACTTTCCTGCTGCCCTGCTTTAGGCTGTGGAGGATTGCCCACTATTTTGTGAATGGAACGTGAAATGTGTGCATGTGTCTCTGTGTCTGTGTCAAGGCTCTTGTTTATGAGCTTGGTCACTGTTTCCATTTCAGAAGAAATAAGATAAATCCTTTTGACATTCCAGCTCTTTCTCTTCTTGGCTGTAACTCATGATGGAATACTTCAGATCTGGCAAAGAGTTTTGTCTGCCCTAAAACTACATTTCTCAACAAATTAATTATTTTTATATTTATATCTAGTAGAAGATTGCCAGCTCTAGTCACGACTGCAAAGTTTTTTATGCATTTCAAACCTGAAGAAGAGCCTGTGTGTTTTTTTCCTCCTCTGTATTATTCTAGTAAAAGATACGGCCTCTCTCAGCAAACCTTTCCTACCATCATAAATGACCATAGTTCTGTATTTGCATATAACTGATATGCATACCTTTATTTCTGCAATGTGACTTGAAAATGTTCATCACATCCTTTGCTTCAGCATTTTAGAAAAGTAAATTTTTTTAAAAATATTTAAGGAGTAAACAGATGATAGTTTATTAACATAATGTTAGCCTCTGTAATCAAATGACACTTGAAAAAATAATTCTTCTAGGATGTATATGCATGTTATGGTTTTCTACATGCTTCAGAAAGTTAATGTGAGAGTTTCCTTTTGCATCATTAAGAAGTCAAGGCAGGAACATCCACTTGCCACTGTTAAAACATTCTACTTTGGGCAGCAAATTCATGAGGAAGGAACACAACAAAGTTAGTAGATCTGTATTACCTGTTTCTCTCTTTTTTTTTTTTTCTTTTTTTTTTCTTTTTTTTCCTTCCTCTTTCCTCTGGAAATTCTCATCAGAGTCTTTATCCCTTGACAGATGCAACATTTTCCACTTCCATTCTCCGTGAGGTGGAAGACATTAGGCATGCAATAGGAATAAGCTTTCAGAGGGGAAGCTTGTTAGTTATGCAAAGCTGAGGAATCTATGGAGAATGACAATGTCTTCTGTGTTAGCTGAGAAAAAACAGAGGCTGACTTGCTTCTGCCAAATCATGTCATGTAGTAGGCACTAGTATAGGAATGTGATGGAAGCAGCATAGCAACCAGAGGCATATCTTTTGTGGTTTTCAAAGGAAAGCCCTGCATCGTAATCTTTTTTCTTTTAACTGTGACAGACTAATGTATGACTTGCTGTAAGCAGGATGAGGCTACCTGCAGAGTTTTTAAAAGAAGGACTACTACGAGCCTGTTGGTGAAATAAAACAGAACTGGAAGACAAGAAAAAAATGAGAAAGTAAAAAAGCTGAAGTGCTGACTCCTTGAATCTGTTGACAAATGCTCACGTGCACTCATTTTAATTTGCTGTTTATTTTCCTTTCTGGTGCACTAAAGGCTTCTTGCAGAACAATGAGTTTGCTGAAATGATATCCAGGGGTTTCTTCTGCTGTTGCCTGAGAAAACTGGGCTCAACAGTAGCAGAAGCTCTTAAAGGAATGTCAGATACAGGTCCTTAATTTGGTTGTCTAAAGTTTGAGTGGTGGTTTTCGGGGTGGGGGTTGCTTTAAGTGCATCTTAAAAGGATTCTAACTTTTACAGTAGGAGCCTTGATAAATATGTTTCATCTGGGAGGCAAAAATGTATCAGTAGAAATCTGAGCCCTGTTTTACTAGATTTCTCTTTACAGCTATTTAACCTGCAGCCAATAACAATATTGTGTATATTATTTTTTATGCAAATATCAAGAACTCTGAAAGAGCAGGACAGGACATTGAGACGGCATTGAATGTTTTGTGGGGTGTTGGCTGTTGGATTTGTTTTACCGGGAATAGATAGAAATTAACTGTTTGAGCAGACACTCAGAGCTCTTAATTTTGTAGCTATAGATACTTACACATTAAACAAAACCTGAGTCAACCCTGTTCCCTGTCTGAGAGAGACAAGGGGGAAAGAGCAAGGGCTGTACCACAGCATTGTGATGGTCCCTGTCATTTCAGTCGTTTTACTGAGTGATGTTTGTTGACCACATTACTGGAACAAAAGAGGCAGCAACACCTCTACTGCAAAAAAAGAAAAAAAAAAAAAAAAAGCCTATCTGGCATAAAGTAATTTATTCACCAACTAATGGAAACTGGGATGTGAGTTGTTCACCCAGGTCAGACTGATGAAACATCTGGAAATTGTAGATAAGCAGGGTCCCTAGGGTCATAGGTGGTTCTTTGTGCAAGTGTGAGACAAGGAATGAGTGCCTTTGCTTTTTTGTCTGGCTTCAAAGTACTTCTCAGAAAAAGTGTAAACAAACGGCTCAAAAAATTAGATTAAGGCACAGGGATTCAGGTGATTTTTTTATATTAACTTTTCACACCAAGTGTAGATTTACCACTTACAATGAACTTCAGTAGAACTTAAGTGGCTTGAGCTTGTTACTCAAAAACAAGTGGAACAAATTTGAATATGTTGGTTTCCCCTAAGCAATGCCAGGACAGCAAAACCCTCCTTAACTAATCAATCAAACTGTTTATATTTAGCACCTAATACAGTAGTGCCTTGGTCTCAGGTGCAGTCACTAGTAACAGTGCTGCTGTGGAATGGTTTGTAGGCTGTGAAAGGGTCATCTGGACTTCCTGGTGCAACGTCATCTGCTCTAGCCAAGCAGGAGGTTTGTCAGACTAATCACTACCAGCGACGGATGCTCTTTCTCTGTAGTTATTTTTAGCAAAATAATCTGAATTCGGGTTATTTGGTAAACATCAGCATTCAATGTTTATTTTCTGAAAATAAAAGCTCCTGCCTGATTTGTAAAACTGTAAATAAAGCAAAAGGTTCCTCTGCATTGAAATTTGATTCATTATTTGCTTGAATGACTGCACAAACCACACAAAACACCTAGCCATGAATATGAAGCATATTATAAGAAAGGCACATGTTCTATTCATTTCTGCTCACTGGCATTTAATTGCTGAGCTGGCTGCTCTTCAGTCTGTATTTGAGATAGCTGCATGCAAAGTTGGTGGCAGCAGCACAGCTTTTAAATCAAATATGAAAAAAATGCTTGACTTGCAAGGTGGACATTTCGGTTTTCCTGGTTTATTTTCACCCGGGCCGCTCAAGTTGCTGGCTAGTTGTGTATTTTGACTAATCCATTTTGTTGTGCAGTAAAGAAATACCCAGTCATAATACGGGTTCTCCTCTTTTGACATGTAACCAATGAAACACGTTAGTGCAATCCCTGGGTGGCAGAGCTGAAAAGGAAAGTCCAGAGGGGGTGCTCAGGACAGTGAGGCAGTGCACAGGTAATAAATTCTAGCCCCAGGCATCTACACGCAGTCCACAGAGCCTGCTGCAACGGGCCCAGCTGGCGTCTCGTCAAGGGTGGCTGCAAATGGCTGCAATGCATTTATTTAGCTATAGGGGGAAAATATGGCAGTAAGACACATGGGCACATGCAGCTCTAGTGGCCACGCGTTTGCCGTTTCAGCCTTCCTTAATCTTTAGACTCAGCTAGATACTATAGCAAACCGAATTCACTAATTTCTCTAACTATATTCTGTACAAATTCGATTTATCGTAAGAAATTGATATTAAAATACAACATTTACATGCATAGAGGACACTAGTAGTTTCAGCTTACGGATTTGACTGCGCTGCTGGTTTGGGTTTTCTTGTTTTGGTTTGGTTTTTCTTACCAGCAACGACAGGGTGCACATTTCATACATTTTTACGTTCCAAAACGAAGCTGCCATAGAAGGGTATTTAGTTACGGCAGAGTTACAGCCGCTTCGTTACCAACCCGGGCGGGAACCGCTCGCTCGGTCAGAAACACCCGCCCAGACTCTGCCTGGGGAGGAACCGGAGCCCCGCGGGCGCCCGAAGGACGAGGGGCAGGATCCCCGGCTCCCGAGGGGAGGGGCGGGACACCCGCCCCCCTTCCTCCCCCCTGCCCACCTTCCTCCCTCCTGCCCCCCTCCCTCTTGCCCCCGCCCCCCTCCTGCCCCCCTCCCTCCCTCTCGCACCCCTTCCTCCCTCTTGCACCCCTCTTGCCCCTCGCCCCCCTCCCTCCGCACCCCTCTTGCCCCTCGCCCCCCTCCCTCCCTCTTGAACCCCTCTTGCCCCCCGCTATCCCTCCTGCCCCCTCCCTCCCACTTGCCCCTCGCCCCCCCTCCCTCCCTCCCTCTTGCACCTCTCCCTCCCTCCTGCCCCCTCCTTCCCTCTTGCCCCTCGCCCCCCTCCCTCCCTCCTGCCCCCTCCCTCCCTCTTGCCTCTCGCCCCCCTCCCTTCCTCTTGCCCCTCGCCCCCACCTCCCTCCCTCCCTCTTGCCCCTCGCCCCCCTCCCTCCCTCCCTCTTGCACCTCTCCCTCCCTCCTGCTCCCTCCTTCCCTCTTGCCCCTCGCCCCCCTCCCTCCCTCCTGCCCCCTCCCTCCCTCTTGCCCCTCGCCCCCCTCCCTTCCTCTTGCCCCTCGCCCTCCCCCCCTCCCTCCCTCTTGCACCTCTCCCTCCCTCCCTCTTGCACCCCTCTTGCCCCCCGCTCCCCCTCCTGCCCCCCCCTCCCTCTTGCCCCCCGCCCCCCTCTCTCCCTCTTGCCCCTCGCCCCCTTCCCTCCCTCCTGCCCCCTCCCTCCCTCCCTCCCTCTCGTCCCCCCCGGCCCCCTCTTGCACCCCCCCTCCCTCTTGCCCCCCCTCTCGCCCCCTCTCCCCCCCTCCTGCCCCCTCCCTCCCTCTTGCCCCTCGCCCCCCCTCCCTCCCTCCCTCTTGCACCCCTTCCTCCCTCCTGCCCCCCTCCCTCCCTCTTGCCCCTCGCCCCCCTCCCTTCCTCTTGCCCCTCGCCCCCCCCCTCCCTCCCTCCCTCTTGCACCTCTCCCTCCCTCCTGCCCCTCTCCCTCCCTCCCTCTTGCACCCCTCTTGCCCCCCCGCTCCCCCTCCTGCCCCCCCCCTTCCTCTTGCCCCCGGCCCCCCTCTCTCCCTCTTGCCCCTCGCCCCCTTCCCTCCCTTCTGCCCCCTCCCTCCCTCCCTCCCTCCCTCCCTCTCGTCCCCCCCGGCCCCCTCTTGCCCCCCTCCTCCCTCTTGCCCCCCCTCTCGCCCCCTCTCCCCCTCCTGCCCCCTCCCCCCCTCTCGCCCCCCGCCCCGTCCCGCCCTGCCTGAGCCCCGCCCCCCCCCCCACCCGTTCCTTCCCGCGCGCGCGGCGGCCGCTGGGCGGCAGGCGGCGCGCGCCTCCCGCTGCCGGCCGGGCCGGGCTCTGGCAGTTGCCGGAAAACAGCGAAACCAAACCAAAAAGCCAGGCCGGTGTGTACGTGTGTCAGCCTTGGCTTAACAGAGGGGGTGGAGCGTGGAGGGTAAAGCGTCTTGGGGGTGCCAGGCGCGACCCGCGTTTCACGCGGGCTGCGGGCGGTGGTTCGGTTCGGACGATGCAGGACGTGGTGAGAAGGCAACGCACTCCTGCGTCTGTCTGTACGTCTTGCCCCACAGCGCCAAAAATCTGTGATTTAATCATACCTGCATAGCGCGCCAGGTTGGAAGGGACCTCGGGGATCACCTCAGGGCTCACCCCTTCCAGGTAAGAGCGGGGTGTCGATGAGCTGGCCCGGCAGCCTGTCAAGCTGAGTCTTTGAAACGTCCAGTGCTGGGGAATCCCCCACTTCCCCGGGAATCTGATGCCTGGCATCAGTACGTCTTTGGGCATGATAACAAAGGTTGGTTTTATGTTACTACATACCCAGGTAGAAATTAGTTAAATAGGTTTTGTTGTTCGTTGCCGGATGTGAACCCACCACCCACCTTTGCTGCAGCAGATTTGGGGGCCAGGCTGGAGGTCCAGGCTGGGTTCTGTGTGCCCTGCAGAAGACATGGGCCTTTACTGGCAAAGAAGTGAATCCCAGGCTGCTCAGCAGAGGCAGCCTGGCTCCTGCCTCACTCTGTGGGCTTAGCCCCGCTCGGTGGGGGGCAGAGGAGGAAGCCTGCGGGCACCCCGGGCATCTCTGGACCCACAAACCCCAGGGGCCAGGATCTCTGCAGGTTTGCAATTTCAGCTTGCAGGGGTGCAGAGGAGCATAGCAGAGGAACCTCCTGCAGGGGAAGCTGGAGGGCAATCCTCCATGTCCACCAGGGCCTTCCAGCCCTCCACTATCTCTTGATCCTGGGGTTGATGGCCACTGCTCCTAACCCCCTCCTCAGACAACAGACCCCTTCCCTTGATGGTCTACCTGAGCAGGGGTAAGGGCCAGAGGAGTGGGAAGCTCCCTTTTTTCCCCACTGGGGATGTGGTCCATGTGGCTTAGTGATCCAGCATGTGGCAGGGCTAGGTGGTATCTGGCCACTGTGTTGGATTCTCAGAGATGCCTGTCTGGCCCATCGCACAAGCACTAAACTAACATGGAAGTGTCTAGGAGTGGCACAGTCGTGGGGAGACTCCTCAGTGCCTTCCCTTCCTTTGGCCTTTCTTCTCCAGTGCCACTTTGTGGTAAGTATCTGCCCTCTGGGACAGGGACTGCCTGTCCCTGCAGCAAACAGGCACTTTCAATACCACACTTGAAGCAACAGAGACCCACCAGGCTGCAGCTTCAAAGAATGGTTCAAGGAGAATATTAAAAATAGAATAATAATGCTAAATGTCAAGGTATATTGATTTAACATCGATTCAGAGATACACATTTTTATATAAACAAGGACTTCCATGATTAAATAACATGGCCTCCAGTTTAACACAGCCACTGAATTCCTCTGAATTAATTTGTGCTTCAAGTTCAAAATGAGGTATAATGAGCTATAAAAGTGCATAATTAGATGGCCCATTTCATCTTAGAGAAGCTGGTTGTATCAGCCTCCTTAGCTATCTGAGTGAATTGACTAATTAAATATAATAGCTGATCAGCAGGCATGGACTTTTGTGGGTTTAGTTTACTTATTTTGTAGGGTCATGCATAGTAAAAACATAGCTATTTCATACTCTTTTCAGCTTTGTTTTGGGTTTTGTTTTTTAAACGCTAAAAGTACTACTGCTGGGAAAAGATAAGTTTTTAAAATACTAGCAGGGTAAAAATATTAGCAGCAGCCTTCTGAGAGATCCGCAAGGTGCATGCAGACTTTGAAGGGGCTCCTTTCTTAAGAGCTCTCTGTGAGGTAGAGGCTTAAGAAAGGGTGTGGGTGAAGGTCTATCAAAGCTGAGAGACAACTTTTCCGCCTTCAGTTTTGGAGTACATTATAGAATCATAGAATGGTTAAGGTTGGAAGGGACGTTAAAGATCATCAGGTTCCAACCTCTCTGATATGAGCAGGGACACCTCACACTAGACCATTCTGCACAAAGCCTCATCCAACCTGGTCTTAAACACCTCCAGGGAGAGGACATCCACAATCTCCCTGTGTAACCTATTCCAGCACCTTACTACCCTCATGGTGAATAATTCTTCCTGATGTATAACCTAAATCTCCCCTCTTTCCATTTAAAACCATTACCCCTTGTCCTATCACTACCCTCCCTGTTGAAAAGCCCCTCCCCAGTTTTCCTGTGGTCCCCCTTCAGGTACTGGAAGGCTGCTGTATGGTCTCCTCGGACCCTTCTCTTCTCCAGGCTGAACTGCCCCAACTCTCTCAGTCTGTCTTCATAGTAGAGGTGCTCCAGCCGTTTGATAGTCTTTGTGGCCCTTCTCTGGACCCTCTCCAACAGGTCTATATCATTCTTGGGCTGAGGGTTCCAGAGCTGTATACTCCATGTGTAGTCTCACCAGAGCAGAGGACCAGAATCACCTTCCTGGCCCTGCTGATGACACTTCTTTTGATGCAGCCCAGGATGCAGTTGGCCCTCTGAGCTGCAAGTGCATACTGGTGGCTCATGTCAAGCTTCTCATCAACTACCACCTTTTCCTCCGGACCGCTCTCTAGCCATTCTACCCCCAGCCTGTATTTGTGCCTGGGGTTGCACCAACCTGCGTGCAGGATCTTGCACTTGGCCGTGTTGAACTTCATGAGGTGGCATTGGCCCACCTCTCCAGTCTGTCAAGGTCCCTCTGGATGGCCTCCCTTCCCTCTAGGGTGTCAACTACTCCACACAGCTTGGTATCATCAGCAAACTTGCTGAGGAGACACTCAATCCCGCTGTCCATGTCTCCAACAAAGATGTTAAACAGCACTGGTCCCAGTACTGACCCCTGAGGAACACCACTTGTCACTTGCCTCCACTTGGACACTGAGCCATTGACCACAGCTTTCTAGGTGTGGCTTTTTGGTACATCTGCACTGTACAGTAATGCATGGGGGCATGTTCTGGTTACGTGAAAAGCTGTGCCTTTCTGCTGGCTTACGTACACTTTCCCACACTCATATTTCAGGAATAGTGTACGGAAAGAGACAGTTCATTTAAGATCTTTCTATGGGGAAATTATAATAAATAAAAAATTAATTAAAAATTTAAATCATATGTTCTGCCCTATTCTAATATTTCACCTGTATCTAGTGGAAAGGCTTCCTGCCTGTGGCAGGGGATTTGGACTAGGTGATCTTCAAAGGTCCCTTCCAACCCAAACCCACTCTATGATTCTATGATATTTTTTAAATTTATCTTTATTATTATTGTTGTTGTTGTTGATGTTATTATTGTTATTATTATTATTAACTACTCTGTTTGAAAATAGGCTTTTCCTGCTCTTTTAGAGTTGGTTACCATTTGGGCTAAGTCCTTATCTCCTGTAAGAATGTCTCACTGCATACAGCTTACAGAAGTAAGCAGATGTTTGATAGCCATTCTCTGCACTTGTTAGCAATTCAACATTATCCTTCCAATCCATTCCAATAGGTGACAGACATCCTGTGGCATTGTAGCTTCCAGACACAGTTCACGGCCAGCCTTATGTGCCACTGCATTTTTTTTTAGCTGAAGTAATTAAGTAACTATGTGTACTGAGGCCAGTTCTTTATTCTAAAATGCCTGCAGAACAACAGTAATGCTTTTTGTTCTTGTATCATCTCATCCTCTCTCTGTCCCTAGCTAAAGTATGAGCTAGCTTTTGAACTATTTGTTATTGTAAGGAGCGAATAGAAATTAGTAAAAAAAATTAATAGTAACATATCATTGTGCAGCAAATATCTCGTCCTCCATCTCCCAAAAAGTATTTCATGGAGACTTCAAATATTTCTGAATCCAAAGGTGGAAAGGAAGAATTTGTAATTTGCTTTGACAAACTGAAAATGAAATATTTTGGCTTTTCAGTTTGAAACAATAGTTGGCAAAATAACCTCAGAATGTTTTATTTTCACCTTTCCATCCTCACTAACTATCTGCCACCAGTCAGTCCCCACCTTTCTTCCTCAGCATCTATTCTTGTTTGCAGATGATCGTTTTTGGAGTTGTAGGAAAAGTGACTGACTGATAGACAAAACCTACTGTCATGCTGGAGTAGTGATTTCTTCCGTACAAAGACATTCAGGAATAATTTGACATTGTACTAAACAACTAATCCATCAAACTCCTATTCATCAATCTACATAAGGGCTGTCAGGGCCCTGACATGGGCATGCCATGAACATGCTATCAGCAATGACAGAAGGGAAACTGAGAACTCATTGCTGAAATACAAACTTTGTCAGTAGAGCTGCGTGTCCCTGGTATGTACTCAGCAGCAGTAATGTCCAGAGGACTAATGTGTTCTTTCTGCAGTGCTACAGAAATCTTCAGAAAAAAAGTCAGCAATAGGGAGGATGGCAACGAAACCTCTGAAAGTGTTAGTGGTCTATTGGGAGGCATCGTTCTCCTTTCCACCTCTCTTCATTGCCAAGAGCAACACCAGTATTGATTGTCAGTTACAAGAAAAATATGTAATGATTTAAAGTATATTCATAATTTTCTAAATATTTGATAATGATAGCATCCATCTCCAAAGTGATTACATAGGAGGTGTGCCTACAGAAATAAACTGTAATAACTTACATGGGACTATGGACAGGCAGATAGAGAAGTCTTGGGAGTATGAAGATATTTCCTTACTTGCCCTTCAATCAAGAAAGTTTGGTGCTTGCTGTGTGCTCTAAATTGTTTGATCCAGCCTGTACTGAGATGACTTTGATAATGTGTCTGCCTCCTCTATTTGGATAACAGCTCTACAATTCGATTAGATGTTTTAAGTTTTCTTATAATAATTGCTTTCCTCTTCTTGGCACTCCAGTTGTTTACATCAGCAGAGCTGAGAGAAGTCCTTCCGAATGTTTTTGTAACTCAACTCAGCAAGTGAAAAGAGGCAGCTTTGTTCCTAACTGGGAGAAGATATAAATACATTGCTTAACTAAAATCTCTTTTCTCAAGGAAGGAATTAGCGGTTTCAAACTGTCAGGTCACATCTAATACCATGTAATAGTTCAGATGGTTGCTTATATGACTGACTTCTACACAAGTGGACATGTAAGACTCCCACTACAGAATTCCAAAGAATGAGAATAGATAATTTTAAACATAATGAGACAGTTGCTAAAGATAAAAATAATTTTGAAAAATAATTTGATAGGTTTGTGGAGGAGAGAAAGTTAATATTAATCAATTTGATTAGACTAATATTGAAAATGAACACATGAATATTTTCCACAGTTGTTTGTTAGTAGAATGGCTGATTAATTTGATTAAAAGGGAAAGCTTAGGGAGGGGAAAGAAACTGGCAGAAGTAGCATATACTTCTGGGGGAACATTTTCAAAGACAGCTAGCTATTTCGCATGGAAAATCCTGCAAAACTCCCTTGTTCATTTCTGAAAATCTTCCTTTCTTATGGTTTCAGATGAAGGTTGACTTAGCCATCTTGAAGTTCACACACACAAAATAATCCGTGTTTTACAGGGAGGTTATTTTTATGAGATGAACTGTCCTCTCATATTTGGCTGATCACAAGAGATGCTGTGCATCCTCTCTTGCAGAGTGTCTAATATCTGTAACTGCTTTTTTCTTGCAGAGAAAAGCAGAGTTCAGTGGGAGCTGTGGATTTCGTGCTTGCTGAGACCAACGAAAACACTCCCACTGATACTGGGACTAAGGATGAGGCCCTAAATTAGTTCAATGCAATAAAAATGAACCCACATTAGTAGGTAGATATGGTAAATGTCATGCCATATCAGTGGAGATAAATAAAATCAAGTCTCTCTAATTTAATCAGCTTTCCCTCCTGAGAAGTATAAATTTTCCAGCTTCACTGCAGCAAGACTGATCTGCTATAATCAGTGTATTACACACACCAGTGGATCTGTGTGTCTGAGTATTAAGGCCACAATGTTCCAACTCAGCTGAATGCAACGAAGGAGGATACCATCCCTTATCTCAAAACAAGACCTGTTGCTGCAGCGATCAACAGAGTGTTAAATATCACCTCTTGTTACAGGGAATGCTGAATAAATACCGCAACTCCAGGACAACCTCAGCTTGTAAATATTGATCACTGAATGCCTTCAGATCTAATGACTGATCTGAGAAGCTGTTTTAATTATGGGGTCTCTGTAAGTGGTCAGGGAAAACAGTATGATGGGTAGATCAGAGATGGACAAGTGGAAAGAAGAGCTTTGCCAGAGAGAGAAGAGCTTTGCCGAGGGCTAGGCATGGGTACAGCAGTGCCAAGAGTGTGCAGCATGTGTCAGGGCTGTGTGACCAGCCTGGCATGGCTCCGGACAGGGCAGGCGTGTTGCAGGCAGATTTCGTACTTGCTTTCCACCCCTCATCAGTGGTTCTGTGGTGTGAAGGAGGGGTTGCCTCACATTTCAGTTCATCAAGCCAAATAGGAAATAACTTGAAGGCTCTGATGTTTGCCTTTTCCTTTGGGATGGGTTAACTACAGACACTATGGCCTAGGGGCCTTATGTGCACAGTGGCAAAGCAAGCCTGCCTGCCTCGGCCATGTTAGTGCTTCCGTACAGGCAGTCTGCATGACACAGCTTTATCCTGTCTGTCGCCTGCCTTGTGAGACAGATTTGTATTCAAGCTGGCAGAGCTCTCTTTTCGGTGTCTCTGTCTTTAAAAATAGTTTTTTCTGAAATCATTGTAATTTAATTTCTAAAGAATTAGATTGTTATTAAATACTAATATATGTTTGGATTTGGATATTGACTGCATTAAGCAGTAGCATTTAACATTCTGTTGATCATTTCAGAAGATGCAGCTATTTGTTACAGCTGTTTCTTCAAAAGAGTGTGTTTCTTTGTAGTCACTTCATACTCATTTTTAATAGTAAACCATACCCTAAAAGTGAAAAGCTGTGGCAGTTTGTGCAATAATTATTGATACATAGTCAAAGGCTTTTATTAAATCACTTATTCAAAAAATCTTAGTGTTACAAAATGTATCCATTATAAAATATGAAGATGCTCTTCCCCCCTACTGAAATGTTGCTGAATGCTCAGTGTTAATCTGGTGTCATCCTCTAGGGCAAGGCTACTAGACATTTCAGAGAGACTGGAATTTTTCCAGGCTTTAATGCTTTTGAAAAGCTTAATCAGAAAAGACCCTTAGGCCATTTACAGCTCATAGTGTTCTAAAGTCTCTTTTTAGAGAGGGGATGAGCTAGAATCAAGTTAGATTCACACATTCTAGATACCTGCCATTGTACTGAGGTATTTATATGCCTATCATTGTGTATGTATTGGTGGAGTTAGTTTGTTTTCCATCTGCTTCACTTTATTTATATTGAATGTCACCTACCCTGATGAATTTAAAAAACAAAACCAAAAACAATCTATTGATCTTAATATTAGTGCAGTTCTCCTGAGTGACTGATGATACTAAACCAGATGATCCAGGCACTAGAGCGTATCTCTGACAACCTGTGCCTTGCTCTGCATGTCCTCCAGATACCCCTTCCAAACCAAGTTATTCTATGTTTTTGTGAGTCTGTTTTTTTGTGATTCTTTGTTAATTTGCCCCACAGGCAATCTTTATTCTGAGCTGAATTTCCTTTATATTTAGGCATTGTGATCATTAACACTTTTTATTTCTTGCTCAGTATTGCTGATTTTCTACAATTTAATGAGATGATAAATGACTTCTACGTATAAGTAAAACTGACATCTTAAATATAGATGTTATTAATAAGAAGCTTAACATAATTCTTCAAGTACTTAAACTGTAGCAAAGCTACAGCTGAAAAGTTCCTACTTTTGGTCTTAAGTCAGAGCCTTGTGTTGGAAAATAAAATGTTTTTCAGCATGTAGAGAATGATTTTTACAAATTGGATGGATTATATAAGCACAATAACAGTCCTTGTTTCTTAACAAAGCGATCTGATGATGATATTCATCGAGAATAAAAGTATTTGAAAATTTGCCCTGACAAACACTAGGAATCTTGTACCAAGTTTTCCCCTCCCTCCTGCTTGAGAAGGTGAAACTGCCTCCAAAAAAACCCTGAGGAACTTTTGTGCAGTTTGCTGCTACATTGCCTGAAAAGGCAGATAGCATGAAGCTAGCCTTTCTAGCTAAGAGAGAACAGCTAGAAGAAAGATAACTGGCAGGTTGTTTCGGAGTATTTTTTTTCACTATACCTTCTCCCTTCCAAGGAGTTCTGAAGTGCAGGTGCATGAGGCTGAGGACCCACGAACCAGAGGAAATTGCCTGGGAATGTGGTCATTCTGAACTCACACCCATTACTCTGGGTTACCTTCCAAACCTCTGATGAAGATGTTGACTTTAAGGCCAGGCACACATCTATGCCTGCAAGGACGGACATGGCTTCCTGTCCTGCAGAGCTATTTTTTCTATAGTTGGTCTGTAAATTTCAAGTATGGGAAAGCTGCAGGTGAGAAGGATGTGTATACTGGCTTGTATATCGAGCTCACTGATTATTTTTAGAAATTATTTGGTAATTGCATTGTAATTTCACTGATGTTCCCTAGTTCTTCTTGGCACTTTTTTAAAATTCCATATTCACTCTGTCTGAATCACCTGTGAGTTTATATCAGCCTCCAGCCACCTCTCCTCTAAGCCATGCTTTCTCTCTCCATCAGTGTGACCAGTAGCATAGCAGTGTCCTCTGGTTTTGTTCTCCATACTTTCCTAAAACTTTTTGATCTTGTGCTCATGTTTTTGTCAATGTGCAGCAACAAGATATATTTAGAGAACCAGCTGCATCATCCATAAGGTCTATGAAATGACTATTTCTTTCTTGAAGACCTATCATTTTAAAATATTGCTGGACCTATTTCATGTGAGATTCTTCTGCTGCTCCTTAACAGCCTTGGAGTTAGTTTTTATGTCCTCAGTGAGTATTTTCAATTCCCTATTCAATTTTTTTGAGATCACTTGTGTCTATAGGGAACTGCACTGATACTACACATCTGTGTTTGCCAGGCTCTGCTGGCTTCCAACTGCCTCTGGAGGGGACTCCATTTAGGCTACCTAAAGGGTAAGGAAATCCACACTGAAGAACAACTTTTCTGGCCCTTTTCTCTGTTTTACCTAAGTATCAGCAAAATTAGGTTGGCAACTTCATATTTGAAAGGACATTAAACAATGTAATCTGCAAAAGTTTTGAATACTTGGTAAAAGATGAAGTGCAGTGGTTGTTGCACATGGCTCCTTGAGTGTCATCGAACACAGTCTTACAGTCACAAGACTGCATCCATTTATCTTCATTGGCTGTGGGCCTTGAATTGTCTCCCCTATTGCTTTCTTATCCAAAGCTGGGCTGCACCTTCCTCCCTCCCCACCTGTAGCTTCCAACCACAATGAGTTCAGCTGGTCCAGCCTCAGCTGCAGGTCCTGCCTTTGGACCTATAGTAATTGACCAGGTGGCATAGACAGCTTCCTCAAAACAAAGCACAATAAAATCAACATGAAGAGAAAGACCAAAGTTAATAATTTCTTTTTCCTAAGCTCAACTCCATAGCAACAGCTGAGGCAGGTTTGCCTTGTCCCACCTCTGCCTCCAAGCTTGCCACTATCTCTCCTGACAAAACCTCTGCAAGCCTTGCAGATTATGCCTGCAGCCTCCTTGTTTTTTTCAGCAGATCCAATTTTTAACAGCCACTTAGATTTTCTTTCTCTCACAGGACAAGACCAAGGCCTTCTCTGTAGTTATAAACAGTAAGAGACATAGGGCAACATTCCTTGTGAAGTCCATTGTTTTACCTTCCCTAGGTGTGCACTTAAGTAATCCTGTACAGCCACCTTTCATTTAATTCTGCTTATTTTGGCAAAGGGTTCTGCAGCACTTAACTGTGCAATCAGACCAGACACATTATTCCTAAAAGCACCAGAGATTTATAGCACACTTTTTCAGTTCACCTCAGTGTATTTTGGAAATCACACTACTTAGTTTTGTAAGCATATCTGCTGTTTGATTGACAGCATTGTGATTGACTCCACAAATTTAATTGAGTTTTATGGCTTCCTTTTTGCTTTAATATCATAGTTCCTGGATCAAATGAATATGAGAATCTCTTTTAGAAAAATAAAAATTTCCAAACTGCGTGAGGCTGGATAGAAACTGGAAAGTAAGATCACATTTCAATGTGTAAAGGGAAAGAGAAAAAACAGAAAGGTTTGGGGCTGTGTTTTCTTATGGTGCATGTCAGTCTTATGCAGGCAACCCAAGATGAATTAAACATCGGATTATTTTTTTCCTCTAGTAAGAGATCTATCTGAGCAGACGGGAAAGAGAAGTAGCTCAAGAGGTGATAGAAAGAGAGCATTGCAATGTCTACTGATTGATAACCAGTCCTGAAGGTAATTGCATGGAATGCTCGTAAACCTCTTCAAAATATCACTGGAACAGAGTGACGAGACAATAGTGATTAATATCTGGTTTTTGAGACTGCTATTACACTGTGGCTTCTTCAGTATTTTCTCAAGAGGTCTTACCTTTATTGGCTTAGGCTAAGGTATTGAAAATGTTTCAGATGTGCAAGTTATTACTTCTGCTAAAGGAAAATTGACTCTAATATTTGAAGGCTCCTTTCTGAAGCTTTGTTTTTTACCAGTCATCAAAGAAAAATACAGGCAGAAGAACATAAAGAAAAATACTTATTAATAGAGCTCCAGAATATAAAACTTAATCTAAATACTTGAATGAACAGAATTAGATGTTATGATCCCATTTTTTAGCTCCATGTGGATTTCTCTATAATAAATAGACCATCAAACTACACTCAAACCATATGCTTTTTTACAAGGATTGTAATATGGATTTTTTATAATGATTGTGCTAGCACTGTAATATAATAAAATGCAGAAATACATACAGATTATTGAAGACTTTAATAACTGAGTATAAATAGAGCTTTTGGAATAAGTCAGTGGTGTCACAGCTAAGTCCGAATTCTCTGGTCTGTTTCTTAATTTTTATCTAGAAAATCAGTTTTATAGACAATAAGAAAATCCTTGCAGCATACATTTGTAATAGTCTATACACTGTGGTAGTGGCAAAAGCCAGCCTCTAGTATTGCAGGAGGACAGTATCAGAAGTATTATTTGATTTTTCAGAAGTGCCTCTGTATATCATCCCTTGATGACTAAATCTAGCATTGCCATTTATGGCATTGCACACTTTTTCCAGGATATATTTTTCTTGTAGGGAACTCTCTCTGGCTTTATAAAGCAGTGATGGATTATCTACCTTCCATAGTGTTTCTGCAAGTAGCAGTCAATGTGGTTTTAAATATGGACTACTGATGTTATCCAACCACACCCTTTTTTTTAGTATGGGGAAAAAAAATTATTGCTTTTTTAATGAAGAGTTGCATAATGAGGGTCAAAAGGAAAGGAAGAGAGTATTTGTGTGAATGCAAAGCAGGAACATGAAGTATTAGCTTTTCATTGGACCTCATCTGAGAAATGATGCATGACAAAGGGGTACTCACATTGTAGGTTGTGATCAAGATTCTTATATGTGATGGTTTTGGGAATTTCTCTAAGGCTGTACATATATCCTGCATTTCAGATAGCAACTAGTCACTTTTCAAAATTTGGAGTTTAGAAGGAAATTGTTTCTCAACCATTTCTTCTTGCTTCTTCTGCCATGCCTCTTTTTCCTATTTTGCTATGGAAATGAAGAGAAAATTATGTAGAAGGCAAACAATAAAAGTGGACCTATGTGTAGCTAGCACAAAAAAAACTTGGCAATTCATTCTGTGGGAGTATATACCTTCCCAAAATGTTCACAAAGATTAGATTAAAAAGGATTTATTTACAAAACTATAAAAAGTTGACTGTCTTAGTTTTGTCTAATATGGTAAGGGACTGTTGGTATTATGAATTTCCTCCAGATACTGACTTTTCATTCTTATGTTTTTCTCAGCCCATTTTGGAAGCTTTTGATACATGTTCTTTAACAATCAAATATGCAGATCTGTTCAGAAGAGAAGGAAGAATGCAACTTGTGTGACATTCTTATGTTCTTTCAGTCCCAGTGCCCTCCTCACTGAGAGGTTCACTTCCGTTAAATGAAGAAAGTAAGATTCAAATGGATGAGGGGATGTGAAGTTTCAAGCCAGTAATGTCCAGATCTTTTTACCCATTCCCTTGAAAGGTTTAGTGTGGAGACACACTGGAAATAATAAAATGGCCGGAATGGACCTATGGACCCATTCGAGCCTCCAGAGTCCTGTGGTAACTCTTGACATGCTCCAGATCTCCATCCACAGTATTGCTGGTGTCCATGTGGATGAATGCCATGTAATAGCAGTGGGAAAGCCTCAACAAAATCCCAGGTCAGAACCCCCAGCAGCAGCAAACTCAATGTAAATTTTCTTCTCAGGTTCTGCCGTTAGCACTTCTCAGGTGGTGTTGCGGACACATCAGTGCTTGAAAAAAAGAAGGATTGATTTCAAATTCGCAGGTAACAAGTACCTAAAAGCAGAACTAAACACTGATTTGAAGCTTCCAATTCAGTTTCCTAAAAATACAAACTTTACATGAATGCTCATTGGCTCGCAGGAGTTGCTGACAAAATCTATAAATCACTTATGAGAAATATTCAGGTTGGGTTTTTCTGTTCTTCATATTTTCACTTCATACTCAGATAGTTTCATGTTCTGTCTGTCTGGGCAAGATAAAATATCTCTGGCACATGTAAAACATTATGAAAATATCTTATAGAGCCTAACTTCTCTTCTGTTCCTCCCATGCCCAGTTCAATAAACGGAGGGGAAAAAAGAGATAAAATAATCATATCAAATGCTATACGTGATGAAAAAGTAATTTATGAAGAGAAATTGATGACTGTAATGTGAAAACACGTGCAGCTAAGGCAATTTACAAACCCAGAACAAGTAAACAGAAGGATCATTTGAGGGCCATTTAAAGTAAACCAGCCAGGTTTCACATTGCTCAATATGGTGCCATTTGGTTTGGATTTTGTTTTTCCAGTCTTTAAATAGCTCACATGTTCTATTTGAATCACCTAGGGTTCTTGTTTTACTTTTTCTTTCATCAAGAGCTTTTAATTTAGTTCATTTTGTATAGTTTGTACCAAAAAAAAGACACTAGGAAATGGAGTGCTTTGTTCCTGTAGGCTACTGCTTGCTGAGTGATCTTTTCTGAAATAAGTACCATAATTATTATTTGTGGCATCATACCATGTTCAACAAATGAATGTGCTTTGGGGCTTAGTTTTCTGCACGACAATGGCATAAGTGAGTACCAGGCACTGTGCTCTTTTACGCCTTAACATGAATACAACATAAGGGTAATAAGTATAAGCAGGAAAAAAAAGACTCATATCCGAGACTGCAGCATTATAGTGTTTCTTCTTTATTTCTTTTCCTATTTGAATCACTGTGGCAGAAGTTAAAGCACTAGCAGATACTCATACAGCTATCTAGCCTATGCAAGGCCAAACTGTAGGCTAGACAAAAATTTGCATATGGTCATAATGAGAAATTAGTTGTTTAATGTGAAGCCGGTGAAAATCTCTATTACTTTGCTAAAGAAATAATTTCTGTGTAGAAATTTAGTCTGCTTAGCAAGGAAGAGAAACTGATAAATAGACAGTACTGTTTTATTCCATTTATTTCCGAAAATGGCACACAGGAAAAGTAGTGCTAAACATGCTCCTGCTCTTGTTCTGTTGTCTCCTTAGAAGTAATTTCTTCCGCTTTTCTTTCTTTCCCCTACTGCCCTTCCTTACCCCTGTGCTATTACAGTTTTCTGTTGTTCTGCCTTTCTCTTACAGCAGCCCCGTGGGCTCTAAGTGGTAGTAGGACCTACCGTGCTGGGCACAACACAAACACAGGTGAAGAGCACTAACAAGTTAGTCCCTGCACTGAAAAACTTTCAGTATGTAGAACTACCTATCCTCTATTTCTCTTCCTGACTTTGGTCACTTCTTTAAGAGTAAAAGTGATAGGCAGATAAGAATATGTGAGATAAGTTAGGCCTCATATCAGCTATAAGAAGTTTTTGGAAATTTCTAACATGCTGCTGGAACTCTCCAATGAACACAAGAGTAGAAGTAGCCTTTTTGGACAACCTTCATTTTGCAGGAAATTCAAATAAATTACAGTAATTCAAATAAATAATCTTCTGCATCTTCTCTCATACATGTTACCTTTCCTACGCTGTCTTCCCCATTGTTCTTTCTGTCTGATACAGCTGTAAACTTTCAAGGTATGGTTAGCGTGACTATGTGGGGGGCTGTGTGAGGTGCTTTGCTTACATAGCATGGAACAGATACTTGCTACTAATAAAGTTCATGACACATAGTCCAGTGTCAAAAAGAGCTAGCTTGATGATTTTCACACCAACCAGAGGAAAAACCAAAGGGCCTCAT
This sequence comes from Apus apus, assembly GCF_020740795.1. NCBI lineage: Eukaryota > Metazoa > Chordata > Aves > Apodiformes > Apodidae > Apus > Apus apus. The sequence continues at coordinate 92,404,340 of NC_067282.1, read as the reverse complement.
TGAGCCAATAGTTAAGAATTCAATAGTTAAGAAAGCAAATAAAAATCAAACATTGTGAGAGATGCGTCACACAATTCTTCACAGTAGATATGTCCCTTAATGATTTTTATCAGATTAATCAGTAATGCCATGGAGGACAGTGATGCAAGAGAAATAAAAATATCTTTATAAATTAAATCTTATTTTGGAAGTAATATCAACACTCAACACACTTGTGTTACAAGGTCTGCAGTAAAGTTTGTGCCAAATTGGAACTCACCTACAAAGTTGACAAACAAAGAGTAAAAAGAGGAGAAATTGAGTCAGCTTTACACCTTTTATCAGTCAGAAACATAATAGGGTACATTCTGTTATTTAATTTGGAGGCAAGGGGTGTGAGAATAGATCTGAAAGCGTAAGTCATTCTAAAACTGACTGCCTGACTGGTACTCAGATTCATTTCTGTAAACATAGTGGGTCTGTGGGAGAAGAGATGAAGTCAGTTGTGACTAACATGAATGTGAAGAGATAATTTGTCCCTGGTTAGAGGAACATGCTTTATCCAGTCCTGCCTACATGTTTCTACATCCACAATAATAATAATAATAATAATAATAATAATAATAATAATAATAATAATAATAATAATCTTTTATATGTCTGGAAGTGTACCTGGCACCTTACACTGTTAAACCTATAAGTTGCTGTGTCTTGCCAGAAAGCAATAAGACCAGTGATATAAAAATTATATTATCTTTTCTGTAATGCATTTATAGGGGCAAATAAAAACTTCATATTAAGTATTCTGCTTGAGTCATTCAAAAGACAATAGGGATTCCTAGCAAGAGGAAAGAACTTGCATTAATCAAACAGGAGAAAAAGACAGTTTTGAAGATATATTTTAATGGTCGAATTGGGTTATTTTTGAAGTGAGAGAAAAGAAACAAGATATTGAAAATGGAAATAAGAATGGAGTTCATAGCTCCTGAATTGGTTCATATAGCTTTTAGGTGTTTATAATGAGGTGGCATCTTTGGAGATATGACCCCTGTCTTCTTCCCTTCCAGCAGCGCATCCATCTGAGTGTGGTGCAGGCCTGGAGCCTTGCCCAGGAAGGGGATGTAAGAAGAAGAAGGGGCAGGAGGCATTTACTCGCTCCTCTCAGCTAAGGAGTTCAAAATCAAATGCAGGATGCAAAACTCATATAGATGAACAGCACCAAGCTGGTTACTGACTGATCACTTCAGTTTTTCCATCTGTGGGATACCAGACATTTTAGTGCTTATTCACTGACAAATTACTGAATGGACAATCTGGGAAAATGCCTTTTAAAAATGAAATGGCTTTACCTGCATTCAGATGTTTACAACCATGAACATTCTCACAAATGGGTTTACAAGTGGGAGTAGTCACTGCAGCATTTCCATTCTATGAAGTTATAGAAGATATCCACAAAAATTATTATTATCATTTTAAAAATCAAAAAATTACACTTTACAAACACATAAAGAGCAAAGAGTCACTGAGGATATGCGTCTGGTCTGGACCAAACAGTATATGCCTTGATCCTGCATTCAAGTCTCTGTGGCCAAAAATGTTCAACCAAATGGTTTCAGCAGTGAGATCCAGCACAACTGATTGAATTTTGATTGTTAAGAACATAAGACACGCGGCAGCGGTGAGAGCGCAGAGCGGCAGCGGTGAGAGCTGCTCCTTTAAATACTGAGGATTAGAGAAGAGACCGGGCTTCCCGGAGACGGCGAAGCCGGAGCAGAGCGAGGAGACCCGAGTCTGAGCGGGAATCCTGAGAGGAGCAGGAAGGCTGACGTGGCAGGGGGTGTGGCTGAGAACCGCGGCAAGGTTTAAAAGCGGCCATCTCGGCAGCTCCCTCAGAGCACGCGGCAGCGGTGAGAGCGCAGAGCGGCAGCGGTGAGAGCTGCTCCTTTAAATACTGAGGATTAGAGAAGAGACCGGGCTTCCCGGAGACGGCGAAGCCGGAGCAGAGCGAGGAGACCCGAGTCTGAGCGGGAATCCTGAGAGGAGCAGGAAGGCTGACGTGGCAGGGGGTGTGGCTGAGAACCGCGGCAAGGTTTAAAAGCGGCCATCTCGGCAGCTCCCTCAGAGCACGCGGCAGCGGTGAGAGCGCAGAGCGGCAGCGGTGAGAGCTGCTCCTTTAAATACTGAGGATTAGAGAAGAGACCGGGCTTCCCGGAGACGGCGAAGCCGGAGCAGAGCGAGGAGACCCGAGTCTGAGCGGGAATCCTGAGAGGAGCAGGAAGGCTGACGTGGCAGGGGGTGTGGCTGAGAACCGCGGCAAGGTTTAAAAGCGGCCATCTCGGCAGCTCCCTCAGAGCACGCGGCAGCGGTGAGAGCGCAGAGCGGCAGCGGTGAGAGCTGCTCCTTTAAATACTGAGGATTAGAGAAGAGACCGGGCTTCCCGGAGACGGCGAAGCCGGAGCAGAGCGAGGAGACCCGAGTCTGAGCGGGAATCCTGAGAGGAGCAGGAAGGCTGACGTGGCAGGGGGTGTGGCTGAGAACCGCGGCAAGGTTTAAAAGCGGCCATCTCGGCAGCTCCCTCAGAGCACGCGGCAGCGGTGAGAGCGCAGAGCGGCAGCGGTGAGAGCTGCTCCTTTAAATACTGAGGATTAGAGAAGAGACCGGGCTTCCCGGAGACGGCGAAGCCGGAGCAGAGCGAGGAGACCCGAGTCTGAGCGGGAATCCTGAGAGGAGCAGGAAGGCTGACGTGGCAGGGGGTGTGGCTGAGAACCGCGGCAAGGTTTAAAAGCGGCCATCTCGGCAGCTCCCTCAGAGCACGCGGCAGCGGTGAGAGCGCAGAGCGGCAGCGGTGAGAGCTGCTCCTTTAAATACTGAGGATTAGAGAAGAGACCGGGCTTCCCGGAGACGGCGAAGCCGGAGCAGAGCGAGGAGACCCGAGTCTGAGCGGGAATCCTGAGAGGAGCAGGAAGGCTGACGTGGCAGGGGGTGTGGCTGAGAACCGCGGCAAGGTTTAAAAGCGGCCATCTCGGCAGCTCCCTCAGAGCACGCGGCAGCGGTGAGAGCGCAGAGCGGCAGCTAGCTGTCACAGGAAGTGAAGTGGCGCGAGGGCAGGGAGCGCGAGGGCAGGGGGAGAGCGGCGTGAGTGGAGGCAGGAAGCAGAGAACACCAGTAAATTTCTCTAGCATGGTGGCAACACGCCCTAAAACTGTATTGAAGAAGGATATGGGAACTCAGACGGAGGTTCTGAGCAGGCACGCAGCCGTGCAGGTCTCTGGCTGCAGCGAGTGCCTGAGCCTGGCACTGGTGCCAGAGGGAGCCAGTGGCACCGCGTGTGTGCGGTGCGAGCAAATTGATGATCTCCTCAGGCAGGTGGTTAGACTGACAGAGGAGGTTGAAAGACTGAGAATTATCAGAGAATGTGAGAACGAAATAGATTGGTGGAGTCAAACCCTGAGGCAAGGGCAGGAGGAAGAGATGCTAGAACAAGTGATGGATCCCCTCCCCTCCTGTTCTCAGACAGAAGGAGAGAACTTTAGGAACATGGAGGAATGGAGGGAGGTCCGTCCTCGGAGAGGCAAGAAAAAACCCTCCCAACTCCGTCCATCCTCCGAATTGCCCTTGAAGAATAGGTACGAGGTCTTGGAACTTCAGGGAAAGGAAAATGAAGCTGGAGTGACAGATTTGTCTAGTGAACCGCCTATGACTTGTCGCTCAGCTCCACGACTTAGGACTTCTTCAACTAAGAAGGAAAGGAGGGTAGTTGTGGTGGGTGACTCCCTTCTGAGGGGAACAGAGGGGCCCATCTGTAGACCTGACCCATCCCACAGGGAGGTCTGCTGCCTCCCTGGGGCTCGCATTAGAGATGTTAAAAGGAAACTCTCTAGTATGGTAAATCCATCTGATTACTACCCACTGCTGATTTTTCAAGTTGGCAGTGACGAAATTATTACAAGAAATGTAAGGGCAATGAAGAGAGACTTCAGGGCCCTAGGACGGCTAGTTAGGGGGTCTGGAGCACAAGTCGTGTTTGCCTCCATACCTCCTGCAAGAATGGGTGGAGAGATAAGCAGGAAGAGTTTAATGATGAACGAATGGCTAAGAGACTGGTGCCAAAGGCAGGGCTTTGGCTTTTTTGATCATGGGCTGCTCTATGAGACACCTGGCCTGATGGTGGCGGGTGGGATGCACCTGTCCCAGAGGGGGAAAAGGCTTTTGGGGCAGGACTTAGCAGGGCTCATTGAGAGAGCTTTAAACTAGATGTGAAGGGGGAAGGGGAGAAAACTGGGTCTGTTAGGGACAAGCCCAAGAGGAACATACCAGGGCCTGTAGGAGGATGGGCTAAGGAGGATTTAGTCCCACCGATGTGCTCTACTTGCTTCCTGAAATGCCTGTACACCAATGCACGCAGCATGGGGAATAAGCAGGAAGAGTTAGAGGTCTGTGTGCGGTCTAAGGGTTATGATCTGGTAGCAATAACAGAGACATGGTGGGACAGCTCACACGACTGGAATGTGGCCATGGATGGCTATGTGCTTTTTAGGAAAGATCGGTCAGTGAAGCGAGGTGGTGGAGTTGCTCTTTATGTGAGAGAGCAACTAGAATGTATTGAGTTTTGTACAGGGGCTGATGAGGGGCGAGTTGAAATTCTGTGGGTAAGAATTAAAGGACAGGGTAGTATGGGTGACACAGTTGTGGGGGTCTACTACAGACCTCCTGATCAAGATGAGGAAGTTGATGAGGCTTTCTACAGGCAGCTGAAAGCAGCCTCACAACTGCAGTCCTTGGTCCTCATGGGAGATTTTAACTATCCCGATATCTGCTGGAAGACTTATACAGCCAGCCTTTCACAGTCTAGGAGGTTCCTCCAATGCATTGATGACAACTTCTTAATGCAAATGGTGGATGAGCCGACTAGAAGAGGAGCGCTGCTGGATCTTGTGCTCACCAACAAGGAGGGCCTTATTGAAGCAGTGGTGGTCAATGGCAACCTTGGCTGCAGCGACCATGAGATGGTGGAGTTCAGGATCCTGTGTGGGAGGAACAGAATTTCCAGCAGGACCAGAACCCTGGACTTCTACAGAGCAAACTTCGGCCTCCTCAACCAATTGTTAAGGGAAGTCCCATGGGACAGAGTGCTAGAAGGTAAAGGGGCTCAAGATAGCTGGACAATATTCAAGGACCACTTCTTGCAAGCACAGCATCAGTGTGTCCCAATGGGTAGAAAATCTAGTAAGGGAGCTAGGAGACCAGCGTGGTTAAAAAAGGAACTGCTGGGGAAACTCAAGTGGAAGAGGAAAATCTATAGATCATGGAAGGAGGGGCTGGTCACTTGGGAGGAATATAGGAATGTTGTCAGGGAATGTAGGGAGGCAACTAGGAAAGCTAAGGCCTCCTTGGAACTTAACCTTGCAAGTCGGGTTAAGGACAGTAGAAAGGGCTTTTTCAGATACATAGCCAACAAAGCTAATACCAGAGGCAATATAGGCCCACTGCTGAATGAGGTGGGTGCCCTGGTGACAGAGGATATGAAGAAGGCAGAGGTGCTGAATGCCTTCTTTGCCTCTGTCTTTACTCCTGCAGGCTTTTCCCATGAGCCCCAGATTCATATAACCCCAGAAGTAGTCAAGATAGGTGAGGACATAGTAGATGAGGATTGGGTTAGGGATCAGTTGCATAATCTGGACATCCATAAATCGATGGGTCCGGATGAAATGCATCCAAGGGTGCTGAGGGAGCTGGCGGAGGTCATTGCTAGTCCACTCTCCATCATCTTCGGTAAGTCATGGGTAACTGGAGAGGTGCCTGAGGACTGGAGGATAGCAAATGTCACTCCAGTCTATAAGAAGGGCAAGAAGGAGGACCCGGGTAACTATAGACCGGTCAGCCTCACCTCCATCCCTGGAAAGGTAATGGAACAACTTGTCCTTGGCACTATCTCTAGACATATCAAGGAGATGGGGGTCATCAAGAGCAGTCAACATGGTTTTACCAAGGGTAAGTCATGTTTGACTAACCTCATAGCCTTCTATGAGGAAATTACTAGGTGGATAGATGATGGTAGAGCGGTAGATGTGGTCTATCTTGATTTCAGTAAAGCATTTGACACCGTCTCCCACAGCATCCTTGTAGATAAGTTGATCAAGTATGGGTTTGATGATCAGGCAGTGAGGTGGATCAAGAACTGGTTGAAAGGAAGAAGTCAGAGAGTTGTAGTCAATGGGGTAGAATCTAGTTGGAGACCTGTGACTAGTGGAGTCCCTCAGGGGTCGGTACTGGGACCGGTGTTGTTCAATATCTTCATCAACGACCTGGATGAGGGCACAGAATGTACCCTCAGCAAGTTTGCTGATGACACCAAGCTGGGAGGAGTGGCTGACACACCAGAAGGCTGTGCTGCCATTCAGAGAGACTTAGACAGGCTGGAGACTTGGGCGGGGAAAAACCTGATGAAGTTTAACAAGAGCAAGTGTAGAGTTTTGCATTTGGGGAAGAAAAACGCCATGCACCAGTACAGGTTGGGGGCTGACCTGCTGGAGAGCAGTGTAGGTGAAAGGGACCTGGGGGTCATGGTAGACAGGAGGATGACCATGAGCCAGCAGTGTGCCCTTGTGGCTAAGAAGGCCAATGGCATCCTGGGGTGTATTAGAAAGGGTGTGGTTAGTAGGTCAAGAGAGGTTCTCCTCCCCCTCTATTCTGCATTGGTGAGGCCACATCTGGAATATTGTGTCCAGTTCTGGGCCCCTCAGTTCAAGAAGGACAGGGAAGTGCTTGAAAGAGTCCAGCGCAGAGCCACAAGGATGATTAAGGGAGTGGAACATCTCCCTTATGAGGAAAGGCTGAGGGAGCTGGGTCTCTTTAGTTTGGAGAAAAGGAGACTGAGGGGTGACCTCATCAATGTTTACAAATATGTAAAGGGTGAGTGTCAAGACGATGGAGTTAAGCTTTTTTCAATGAAGACCAGTGATAGGACAAGGGGTAATGGATACAAGTTGGAGCATAGGAGGTTTAAGATGAATATCAGGAAAAATTTTTTTACTGTAAGAGTGACAGAGCACTGGAACAGGCTGCCCAGAGAGGTTGTGGAGTCTCCTTCGCTGGAGACATTCAAAACCCGCCTGGATGCCTTCCTGTGTGATGTACTCTAGGTGACCCTGCTCTGGCAGGGGGGTTGGACTAGATGATCTTTCGAGGTCCCTTCCAACCCCTAGGATTCTATGATTCTATGATTCTATGATTCTATGATAAGACTGCTTATAAACTGTCTGAGTAAAAGCTGAATAATGAACAGATTCAAGCAAATAGCATACTGCTCTTAGGAAAATACACCATTGCATCCAATCTAAGGTACCCTTCTGGACAACGTTGCTTTCCATTGGATATGCAGAGGAAAAAAAAAAAAAAGGAAAAAAAAGACAGAAGGACATAGGTGTTAATTAGTTAAATTACTCCGTGTTATTTTTGCTGTACATAATTATCCTACCGCAAATTTGAACTTGCATTAAGTAGATGCATTTAATAGCGTGATTATCTGGTTGTTAAATCTGAAATACTAGAACCTGAAATTTCAGAACACAGGCATGAGTCATGGTCTTGACTGCACTAGAAGAAAAATGCACTCTATTTCATGCCAATATGATACCCAAAGATACTGTGGTAGCTCTGTGAAGTGTATCATCTGTTTGCAAAAATGCAACAAGTCAATGCTGTATTTGATCATTTGCCATTTTATTGCTTCCTATAGTAATGAAGAAGTGGGTTTTGGGTTTGTTGTGGGTTTTTTAATTGGTTAGGCATATCCATGCATCTAAATTGATTAAGGAAATTGCTTACTATGAAAATGTACAACAAGCATATGACCTATTCTGAACTACCAATTTGGAAGTGTTTCTGGCATGCTAAAGTGATCGCACCTGAGCCACATTTTCTTGTCCTCCTCAACTATTCTATGCACTGGGATGTGCTCCCAGCCTGAAGGAAGAGAAAAAAAGCCAGCTGCAAAATACAGCTGGCCCTGTCTCTCCTGCCGGCAGTCCCAGAGTCTTGCCTGGCCTGGCATGACTGATAAAGCAAAAGATAGGTCCTCACTTCTGATTCTGGTTCTGTAGGAGTGCTGCAGCTGAACAAAGAAAATGTTATGAATACGGTTGACTCTAAAAAAACTATGATTCTGACTGTTTTTGTAAAGCTCCCTGTGATCCTAGGATGAAAATTGTGGAAAATCCAAGAACAAAAATGGCTAGAATGACACTAACGCTTCTGGCCTATGGTCTGTCCCCATCCTGTTCTTTGTTTTGAGACAGTGAAAATCAAATCCTGCAGACACACTAGCATCAGGTTCAATGCACAGTAAGGAAAGGGTAGATTAATTGCTGTTCAAGCCCCTTACGACAGCACTTTGTCATATTTTTCAGTGAACATGATCTGGCTCTGACTAGGCTAACCATGGAGTTGGGCATCCAGGGGAGGATGCCTTCAGTTATCAAATATGATCCAGTTCAAGTGCAAACAGTCATTTTTATTCGCTGCTTGGCTCGGTTAAGGTGCCACATTGTGTCTTAATTATCACTCTTGCACATCATCCTGGTGCATCTATATTATCATTATAGCTTATAGGAGCTGCTAACTGTTCTTAAAAGCAGCTGTGTTTTAAAGGGCAATATTTGCCTAGGAGAGGAAATATCCTGGAAATTATGCTGAATTAGCCTTCCAAAGTAGAGGAAGCAAACATTTGAAAAGGTTTATGTTATGTTATTTTAGTCACAAAGCATAAACATACAGGCAACAATGCTGTACTGTCCCCAGTGTCCTGCTGCTTGCCCAGGTATAACAGCCTCTCAGTAGGGACTGGGTGGGGTGTGTACAGTGAAGTGATTTTTCTGAAAATATAGATTATTATTATTTTAGGTTAATTAAGTGGCATATGACTTCAAGGTGTAGGAATAAGTTAAACTGAAGAAGTGTCTGCAATGAAAGCAATAGAATAATTCTCAAAGGCTGCATTGCAATAAAGAAATGTCAGAATACTTTATTCCTATCTGTCCTTATTCATCTAAGTTTGTTGATTTAGCAGTTTATAGGTAAAGCTTGTAGCCCTGATGCAGCTTTATGCTCTCATAATGTAAAAAACATGAAGGGCACCCTTCCTGCTACAGCTGTTACAAAGCCTTCCCAGCCTCAGTCAGTCTTGAAAGGTAACGTAAATATCACAATAGAACTCATTACTGCAAGCGATGTCTGTTCAGCGTGTTATCAACTGTCCTCAGAGATGGGGCCTAAACCAAGATGTCTGCTGTCCCACCTGAGCTGCATCAGCCTGAGATCCACAGCCTCTGCCCGTGGGCCCAGGGAGAAGGCAGTGGTTTGGGAGGTGCAGGTGGTCCATCTTGAGCAAGCAGCACCGCACTCTGACTACAGCAGACCAGCGTTTCCTTGTCGTTTTAATGCCACCTACTTCTTTTCAGCTTCTAAACCTCTCTGGTAGATATGAGGGTTAACAAGGTATGACCACACTGAAAAAAAGTCATTCTCAAAAGATATGCTGATGGCTGTATTAAAAATATAATGCAAATAGGCTGAACACAGAGAAGCCAAATGAGATGGACAGCTTAGTATTTTTATTTTTTAACCAGTCAGTCCCAGAAGGTTATGTTACAAACAAGCCTGAGTTTGATCCTAGGATGGGCAGACCCATGAGCTCTTCTCCCAGGTCATTAGCTGCAGATCTCTTCCCGTAGAATGCACCCACAGGCACATTTTGTAGGGACAAACTAGCAGGATTCTGGCACTTCTTTGATGGCTGGGTTCTTCACTCATCCCAGTAAGTCCCAGTGATAGATCTGGATCAGGGCTTTAAACATTTTGCATCAGCTAAAGGTTCACTGGGCACCTAAAAGACACATTATATGACTAATGAATGCTCTTCTCTTCATGTCTTAAAGGATGCAGTTCATAATGTTATCAAGGGCCATTTTGAGTGTATCCTATTATTAGCAGGACCAAAGCATAGTTTTAACTTTGATGGACTTGTGCCATTAACATTTAGTAGAATATTACAAGAACTTTATCAGATCCTGCACAGGAGGATGACAGGGATTCTTTACACCCAGGCTGACATTTTTAACTCAGTATTGCTGATGTTTTTGTGTCACTCACTGACCTTGTAAGCACAAGGCCTGTGAGTAATGTACAGAGCCCTTGACTGTAAAAAACCAAATGATGTGTCAACAGTTTCAGCAAGAGAGTGGCATTACTGTTTGACAGTTTGTTTCTTTCAATCCATAAAATAGAAACCATTCAGCTTTGTAGATTTGGATTTTCAGTCACAAACAAAAGAGAAGGGAGAAAAAAAGTTCAAGCATGGTAGGAGGCAGTGAGTTTGGGTTAAAAAGCAGGTGGGGGGTGGCAGGAAGCCTTAGATTTCTTTCATTGTATGGCTTTTTTATTCTTTACTGCAGGGTTCAAGGCAGGCAGCAGAAATCAAAAGCTGTGTGTTGTTTTCTTATAGTTAATTTTAACAATAAGAATCTGGAAAGTGCCACAGAGCAACATGTTGCTTCAGAAAATCCTGTATTGGTGGTAGCAGCTGAAAAGACTCACTTGGCAGCTGGAGTTACGAGAAGGGGTCTGGAAGGATTAGTTCATTTCTAAGATGAGGGACAAAACAATTTCACCTTTTAACCTTCCTTCCCCTTCATCTTCTTTCAGTGTAGAATAATGACAAAGATAGGAGAAGGCAGAGAAAGGAGATTAATAACTTTTTTTTTATTGCTCTTGGAACCAGATACAAGAGAATGAGCACTGAAAGTACATACTTCCTATGCTTTGCTGTATTTGCTACCTGGTTTTCAAGAAGAACGTGCTGGACAAAAGTTCTATCATCATTCATGTGACAGGAATAGGAGCAGCTGTGACAAGCAATGAGAAGGCCTGTGCTGTACTGCCATTCCTTCCCAGGTCCATGCTCGGTATTAGCAAGTCCTCTCTTTTCCCAAGGTCTTTCGGTTCCTTAATTCATGTGACTACATGAAGTGTACATCTTCCATTTTTTTCATAATTTAAAAAAAAGAGCTTTTTTTCAGAGCAACATTTGATGTCTGGATAATGGAAACAAATAACCAAAATAAAAATACTGTTATATTTATTTTATATTTAAACTCTTATATTTGTATGGAGGTATATTTAAGATTCCTGAATAATTGGGTTAGCAAAAGCAAGAAAACTCCAATGATTTTGAATGCTAGTCTGTTGCATCTAGCTTGACTTTCCAAGTAGTCTCTACTTTCCAAGTGCAATCTATATGACAAAAGATTGCAGGATTGAATTGTGTCCTAACGTCTGTGGTACGACCTGTTATTTCAAATAGAAATGTATGCAGGGAAGTTGTGGAGAGAGCAGGATTCTTTGGGAAGCCTCTTCTCTGTCAGTCCTGTACAGGGTAGTAATTAAAAGCCAAATAGAACCACACGGACTCTCCAGGCGTGAGTCATCCACTCCACTCTCATAACTGACACTAAGGGAGGTACCAGCCTTAATTTCCTGGTTATTGACCTCCTGAGAAGTTGCTAATGCTGACCAGTATGAATCCCCATTCAGACATTGGATCTGCTCTAGTGAATATTGCGCCTTCCACTTCTGGTCGTATCAACAAGTTCTTCCTCCCACTTCTCCTCCCCAGCCTTCCTCAGTTTTAGTCCCAATCTCCTTCTGTGCCAGTCTTCAGCTTCCTTCAGTTCTAACCTAGTTCTTTGTGGATCATTAGTCAGGTGGGTGTTACTGGGACCAAGATAGGGATTGCTGAGAGCACAGGACAAATACTCGTGTAGCTTCCAAATTGCAGCAGTGAGTTTTGCGCAGCCCTTGAAGGAACTACACTAGGACATAATCCACAACAGATGGAATTAACAGAGATGAACAGCTGCCAGATGCTCTGATGAGCAATATGAAGTGATGTTTCCAAATACACATAATTTGGCCAAATTTGGGTAAGACTGTGCAGGGGACAACCCACAGTCTAGTAATCCTTCTCAACATATTTGGACTTGTAGCTCCCAAAATACTAGAGCTGTCACATGTAATACCATATAGGAAATTTTTTGTATAAACCAGACAATGTGATTTTTCTGACTCTCCTTAGAAATAACTGAGTGATTCTAAATGACCAGGTGCAGAAGAGAGGTAGACAGCACAGCATGTTTCAGTCCAGGATGTTTAAGTATGCCAATACTGTCATGCAGTATTACTTGATACTTCAAAATCTACCTCCGCCTAACACCTGGACTACTGAATTCAAGTTCTTTACTTAATTATGATTGTTATCTAGAGAGCATTTCTGCAGATTATTGGTTAGGAAGGCGATCCAGTCACTTGATGTTCCGTGGGGTGGGATACATCTGTCTGACTTTCTAGGAGTCAGGCATCAAATCTCAGTCAAGGGAGGAACAGGGAGACAGGCATCCTCTGGCAGTATGCTGTGTCTCCACTGTGCTGCCTGTCTGTGTCAACTGACCACAACAGGAATTTAGGCAGTGGGTACAGTTAGACATCTAATGTGTAAGTATCTGAAATAAGGTAAGATAAATCTCAGCAGAGGAAGCTTTCTGTTAACAAATGGGAGTTGGAACTGGCACTAGAATACATTCTGGCCTCTCATCTGAGCTTATAACTCTTTGAATCTCAGTCTCATAACTAACCGCAGTAAAACCCAAAGCAGATTTTAAGAGGAGAGTGGAGGAGGCAGCCTTTCAGTAGCAGAAGAAGCCTGACACCATCTTGTGTGCTGATATAGGGCCAAAGCAAATTACCTTTCCTCAAGCAAGTGAGAAAGTAAGAAAAGAAGTTTAGGATTAGCTCCAAGAAGATAGTCACCACCCTTCCCACGCAATCATCACTGTGGAAAAATGTGCTGGTCTGTAGGACTCCCAGGTTTCTGACAAAACAAGGATGCTAAGATGAAAGAGATCCAGTAGGTTAGCACACATTCTGGGTAAAGTATTATAGGCTCAAAAGAGTAATTTTTGGATTTTGATCTATTTTTGAAGTTCAAGGCATTATGAAAGAACATGAATTGAGTCCAGAATACTTAATCTCTGCAGAAGGATATATGACTCATATTTATTGCTAGTTAAGAGAAGCTCAGTCTCACTGTGACCAAAACCAAGTTTTCTCAAATGTAATGCAGGGAATATAATCTTATTCCAACAAGCTTTTTGGACAGGGTAGGTTAAAATTGGTTTAATCCATAATTTTTTTGAGTACTTGAACACTCCCAAAGACTATGAGGGGTATTCTTCCCTTCTAGTGTTCTTTATTCAGATTTCAAAAGAGACTTACATGTAAGCATAATGGATCTATCAGGGTTTGTGTTGGACCCTTCAAAAGTTTTAGCCCCACATTTATGCCTTGTATTGCAATGAGCAGTGACTCAGCTAACATTCAGCAGAACAATTCTTTCCTTTACATTTATTATAATTTGAGAATTACAGGCCATCAGCCATTAACTTGTTCATGTGCAACAGGCTGAATATCTTGCTGATGTGTAGTGGCAGACAGTATCTTCTAATAGTAAAACATGGTGACATCAAAATTACTGTGATATGGTTGACTGAGCTGAGCACTTAAGCATTGCCAGCTAGAATCAAGGGCACACAATTTTCGCCAGAGCAAGGTTAACTATCACTAATAAACTTTCCTAGGTGTTTCAGTGTCATAAACTGTTTATAGGGATCCTAGGGCTTGGATCAGAAAGATCCAGTATTACCATCCTGAAATGTATTTATTTTTAAGGTGAGAAGCTAAGGTCAGTACCTTGGGTGCATTCTCTGCTGTGTCTTGTGTATTTGTGGCTATAAAGCCAGTATAAATTACGCTCTTGCTACAGTAGTGATATTATGTAAGGTAGAGTGACTGGCTGGAGCATGGAAGATGTACACTATCCTCCACTGCCTCTGGGGGGTAATCTCTAAAGGAATATAATATTTGCCCTGTACAACATGAAGTACAACAGAGAGGAAGTTCCTCATAGCTCTGATAAATTTTTGTCTATTCTTTTGAGGAGCTCTGAGGAATATGTTGAGAAGTAGAAGGCTGTTGTCCTTCCTGAGGATCTCTCTTGCATTCAAGAAGATTGTTTCAATTCTTGCCTAAGAAGGGAAAAAAGTAATAGTTAGTAGTAGTTCTTTTCCTCTGTGTGTGTGTCACTGACTGGATATGGGGAGGCTATATATATATATATATATATATATATATATATAAAAATAATATTTTAAGGACATATATAATACTTTTGCCTTCCAAAATTCTGCTTTATTTTCTAAATGAAACCAGGCCAGACTGGTTCATCTTTTCTCTGCTATGTTATTGCAGACAAAGTCTGAATAGATTATTTTGAATTTTGAACATCTTTATGTTTAAACTGTATGAATTTAACAATTTCTTTTCTCTCTTTATTTATTTTTATATACAATTTTGAAGGCAAGTGGTGTGACTCCCCCTGCAGTTTTCAATGGAAGAGAAGGTTTACAAATATTATAGGTAGATTTCAGTAAGGTAGGTCAGGTCCTGGAAAAGAGGCAGCCATGGTGATACAGACACCCATGTGCTTCAGTTTGGTTGTTTCTTGTTTAAAATAACTAGTGTGTCTCAACATGATGCTGCAACTTGTTGTACAGACACTTCTTTTGACATTTGAACTCCTTGCTAGACTTCTGTATCTAAAAATCAGATACAGTAAGTCTATGTTCTCTTGTAGCTTTTAGAATTCAATTCTAATTTATAAAATCAAGACAGAGTTTCCATCTTAATACAAGATGTGTTAATACAGGATGTGTTAAGAAAGCAGTTAATAGGTTGCTTTGTTCTACAAGTTGGAATAGAGTTTTTGTTTAGTGTTTTTTTGTGTTTCTCACTTGAATTCTGGAAGTTGTGGGGTGATAAACTTTTTTTTTTTTTTTTCCCTAGGTTGGTTTTAAAAGAAGAATAACAAGGGGAAAGAGTGTTGAAAAGAATTAGTTTAGGACTATATGTCTTATATGTAATTCCTGGAGTTTCAGAACTGAAACTGAGAGCAGCAAGTCCAGACAAGATGATTTCATATAATGAATTCAAAATATCATTATTTTCTTTCTGAATTGCAGCTCTATACTTAATCAGATTAATAGCAAATACATACCCAAAATTAATCTCAAACTATGACAAAGAGATTATTAACTTTTATATCCGGTGAACTGTAAGGTTTCACATTTTAATTTGACTTGCATTTTGGTGAAAGCCTGGAATCTTTTGCAATTTGTTAGATGTCAAGGGATTTGGGACAACAAATATGCATGCAATCTTTTGGACTCTTCATCCCCTTCTTATGACAATTAATAAATGGGTTATATTTTGATTTATACTCCATGAGGGAATTTGATCACCTAATGTATTATGATTCTTTTCTTATTTTCAACCCGTAGAGGAGCATTAATCAAAACTATTCAGAGTCTCTTAACCTGCAGCAGCAACAAGTGCTATATACATAATGAGTCAGTAGGCATCAGGAGATTTCCCTGTGACAGCACATGTATGGTTTTTTTGGCAGGACTGAGGTTTGCATGTTTCTAATTCTGTGAAATATGCCATTCTAGGCATGGAAGAAATTCGAAACAGGTTCTGAACTTTCAATCCAACACAAGCAAAAACAATAGGGCAGGAAAGAACATATGCTTCACTTCTTTCCTTTTGAAATGTCTCTAGCCCCAGTGTTGTGGAGGGTGTTTTTGATACACAGGTTACTCCTCCTTCCTTGGGTGCTAGAAGGTAAAGGGGCTCAAGACAGCTGGTCAACATTCAAGGACCACTTCTTGCAAGCACAGGATCAGTGTGTCCCAGTGGGTAGAAAATCTAGTAAGGGAGCTAGGAGACCAGCGTGGTTAAAAAAGGAACTGCTGGGCAAATTCAAGTGGAGAAGGAAAATCTATAGATCATGGAAGGAGAGGCTGGTCACTGGGGAGGAATATAGGAATGTTGTCAGAGAATGTAGGGAGGCAACTAGGAAAGCTAAGGCCTCCTTGGAACTTAACCTTGCAAGTCGGGTTAAGGATAATAGAAAGGGCTTTTTCAAATACATAGCTGACAAAACTAACACCAGAGGCAATATAGGCCCACTGTTGAATGAGGTGGGTGCCCTGGTGACAGAGGATATAAAGAAGGCAGAGGTGCTGAACGCCTTCTTTGCGTCTGTCTTTACTCCTGCAGGCTTTCCTCATGAGGCCCACTTTCAAATAGCCCAAGAAGAAGTCAAGATAAAGGAGGAGTTTGCCAAGGTAGATGAGGATTGGGTTAGGGATCAGTTGAGTAATCTGGACATCCATAAATCGATGGGTCCGGATGAAATGCATCCAAGGGTGCTGAGGGAGCTGGCGGAGGTCAGTGCTAGTCTACTCTCCATCATCTTCGGTAAGTCATGGGTAACAGGAGAGGTGCCTGAGGACTGGAGGATAGCAAATGTCACTCCAGTCTACAAGAAGGGCAAGAAGGAGGACCCGGGTAACTATAGACCGGCCAGCCTCACCTCCATCCCTGGAAAGGTGATGGAACAACTTGTCCTTGGCACTATCTCTAGGCATATCAAGGACATGGGGGTCATCAAGAGCAGTCAACATGGTTTTACCAAGGGTAAGTCATGTTTGACTAACCTCATAGCCTTCTATGAGGAAATTACTAGGTGGATAGATGATGGTAGAGCGGTTGATGTGGTCTATCTTGATTTCAGTAAAGCATTTGACACCGTCTCCCACAGCATCCTTGTAGATAAGTTGATCAAGTATGGGTTTGATGATCAGGCAGTGAGGTGGATCAAGAACTGGTTGAAAGGAAGAAGTCAGAGAGTTGTAGTCAATGGGGCAGAATCTAGTTGGAGGCCTGTGACTAGTGGAGTCCCTCAGGGGTCGGTACTGGGACCGGTGTTGTTCAACATCTTCATCAACGACCTGGATGAGGGTACAGAATGTACCCTCAGCAAGTTTGCTGATGACACTAAGCTGGGAGGAGTGGCTGACACACCAGAAGGCTGTGCTGCCGTTCAGAGAGACCTAGAGAGGCTGGAGACTTGGGCGGGGAAAAACCTGATGAAGTTCAACAAGGGCAAGTGTAGAGTTTTGCATTTGGGGAAGAAAAATGTCATGTACCAGTACAGGCTGGGGGCTGCCCTGCTGGAGAGCAGTGTAGGTGAAAGGGACCTGGGGGTCCTGGTAGACAGGACGATGACCATGAGCCAGCAATGTGCCCTTGTGGCTAAGAAGGCCAATGGCATCCTGGGGTGTATTAGAAAGGGTGTGGTTAGTCGCTCAAGAGAGGTTCTCCTCCCCCTCTATTCTGCATTGGTGAGGCCGCATCTGGAGTATTGTGTCCAGTTCTGGGCCCCTCAGTTCAAGAAGGACAGGGAACTGCTTGAAAGAGTCCAGCGCAGAGCCACAAAGATGATTAAGGGAGTGGAACATCTCCCTTATGAGGAAAGGCTGAGGGAGCTGGGTCTCTTTAGTTTGGAGAAGAGGAGACCGAGGGGTGACCTCATCAATGTTTACAAATACGTAAAGGGTGAGTGTCAAGAAGATGGAGTTAAGCTTTTTTCAGTGATGACCAGTGATAGGACAAGGAGTAATGGATACAAATTGGAGCATGGGAGGTTTAAGGTGAATATCAGAAAAAATTTTTTTACTGTGAGAGTGACAGAGCACTGGAACAGGCTGCCCAGAGAGGTTGTGGAGTCTCCTTCGCTGGAGACATTCAAAACCCACCTAGACGCCTTCCTGTGTGATGTACTCTAGGTGACCCTGCTCTGGCAGGGCGGTTGGACTAGATGATCTTTCGAGGTCCCTTCCAACCCCTAAGATTCTATGATTCTGTGATTCTGTGATTCTATGATTCCTAATTTGGCAGACTCCCAGTGCAGACTTACATTATTCTAACCATGGACAGAAAGCCAAAACAGGTGATTTTTGTACAAAACACCTATCAGATCTTAATATGAGATAATGTTCACTTAAATTGCCTTTTGGTTCAAATTTTGAAAGACTGCTGAGCAAAAAATTCCATTTTACAGTATGTTGACAAAACAAAATTGGAAGTTACAAACCCATTGCCTAGAGCACATCGCTCAGGACTGCACCTGCCTGGATGCTCTAGGCAATCCTGCTTTGATAGGGGGGGTTGCACTAGATGGTCTCCAGAGGTCCCTTCCAACTCTGACAAGTCCGTGATTCTGTGATCCCTGGGTTCTTTTTCTAGATCTTTTACTGATTTTGCTTATTTTCTCAGTCATGTAATACTTGAAGCTCCCATTTTTCTGCATACTTACTTGAGATGTTAAAGCATAACTCAGTAAGGTAGAATAAATTTAGAGTACTTTTGAGATCTCTGCTACAAGGTGCTGAAAAACTTGCAGCTATTGCTAAGACCCACTGGCCTATTCCTGCTTCATTACTAAGATGCTATGAAATTCCCATCTGTTCTTTTGTGGTCTAACAATATGTTGTTATGGTGGAGGTACCTAATAATCCTTTTGAAGTTGTAGGAATGAGTTTACCATTATGTAGCTGTCATTTCAGTCTCTGAGTAATGACCAAGAGAAAGGAGAAAAGTATGTGGACTATTTTCTACCTGTGGTCCATGTACTCAGATTCAAAGGCAAACAAGTCTCTGGCCTCCTAGGAAGGAGTTATTTGGATCCAAAATACTAGACTAATGTTTGGTTTCCATCAGTGCAGTCCATCAGGCAGCTTCTCTCAGATGCATTTTAATATTTTATCCTCATCTATGTTTCCTGTGTAAAACTCTTTCAAAATTATTGTGTACCCTTGTCTCACCACCTGTGATGTCTATGCAAAGCCTCCCAGTGACAAGAGCTATATAAAAGACAAGCTAACACAGTGACTTCTGATGCTCTCTTGCAATATCCACAATAAAAGCTAGTTAAATGAAGGTTGAAAAAAATAGGAGATCTTAAAAGGATTTTAAAAAATCATAATTCAGTAGTGCAGTTCAATATGATGTTGTTCTTAGGATAACACATGTTCTGTATGTTGGTCATTTGTAATACATCAATGGATCCTCTTGTCATGCAGTAGCTAGCTAGTTGAAAATTCTCTCTGAATAAAGACCATAGTTATACATATATAACAAATGAGTTTACACCTTTGTCCACAAAGTTTAATTGTTAGGTTTCTTTTGGCTTTCTCTTTTGTTCAGGCAGACTATCTGTCCTTATCCCAACTTTCTCACAGCCAGCTTGTGCCTTCACCTCCCTGTTCAAAAGTGACAACTTCTTCCCACTAACAATCCAACATCAGATTTCCATTCATACCTGAAGAGCCCTGCATACTTGTGGTTTTTCTCTCTTTCCCCACAGATCTTCTTCCATCCTTGGCCATCCTTGGTGATATTCTTCATAACAGCCTTTTGTAGGCATAATAGAGTCTGATTCCTTATTATAACTCTGGGAATTTAGTTAATAGCTTCATAATTTTTTTTCTTTAATCGGTGAGGAATCGATTCCTTGCTCCCTGAAACAGTATATTAGGAAGAGAATAAGAAATGTATTAATATGGAGTGGAAAAGTTGCTATATATTTCATCTCTAGAACCACCCTGAAAGATGCAGGGGGTGATGAAAACTGACAGTATGTGGGTGTTTCCTGTCTAACAGAAGGAATCCACCATGGGGAAAAGGGCACCATGCTGTGCTCTCAAAACCATAGGGCAGCAAACATGTTAGTAATGTGGAAGCTCTGTTAGGCATTTCCCTCTCCAAAGTAGCATGTTCCATGCCAAGCACACAAAGAGCAAACAAAGCATGAGTGTGATTCTGCACTAAAGTCATGCAAGGTTCCCACAAGTAAATTTCCCCATATTACAGGATCAACCTGCATGGGGAAATGTAGTGCAGTGTAGCAAGTGTTGTCTTTTCTCTTTTACATGGTTAGGCTATGCTTAATGATATTCTTGATTATAACATTTGTGTGGTTGCTTTTCTCACTCAGACATCTACTTTCCACTGTGTTTTTCAGCCAGCTGAAGTTCCACATCACTGACCACAAGTTTGCTATTAGATCTTTTACTACATGGATGCTTGTCACTTCATTAACCAACCCACTGCAGTAACAGCTTCCAGACAATGCTCTGTGCACACAATGTCTTCCTTTTAAACCGTTATAGACTTATTTGATTCATGGAAAGATTAATACATAAAGTAAGAAATTGCTGAGCTATTGAAATGCACCCTGTGAAAACCTTTTCCTTCTCTCCAAGGAACTATAAATCTGTGGGGGAAGGAGAAGTTATTCCAGAAAGGTTTTAGCCCTTATGAAGATTAATATTCTAATTAGAGGTCCCTGTCTATATAATCACAATTTTTCTGCAGATGTTCCTTTCTTTGTGTGTCTCTGTCTTACTGTCAAAGAATTTTATTGAATTGATTGAATACTTGTAATTGCTGGCTTCAGCTGGGGGAAATGGGGTCCCTCTTGCACTGCTCTGCAGCAGTGATTTCAGGCTCTGCTGCTGTCACCACAGAAGCATGTGAGCACACACATCTCAGTGATGAGGCACAAACTTTTATGTGTTTCATAGCTCGGATATTAGATTTCTCCTAACACATGCAGTGTTTGCGTGATCTATCCAGAATAAGCAAGCTTATTCAGACACTGAAAAACCTATTTGGAACTTCCTAAGACAGTTTGAAGTAAGACCACTTAAGAGACTTAAGACTGAAGAGACCACTTCTTTTTCCATATTTATGGTTTCAACAGTTCAGTGGTGACAAACAATTTTTGCAAATCTTCCTTAACTTTGAAATCTGAGACTGACCAAAAATTTCTTTTAATATAGAAATAGATTCAGAAAATTGACTCTGTGCCTACATTGTCAGGGCTCTGCCTGGATCTCTGGCTCCCCAGGGACCAGGGTACTGGAGCGGCACTGTCTCCTCTGGGATGGCAGGGCCCATCCCACCTCCTCAGCCAGGAGCAGGGAAGCCAGGGGACATGGGGCAGCCCCAGTCCCAGGCATCAGGCACCTCCCTGGGGATGGGCCAAGGCTGGCCAGAACATGGGTCTGTGGGTGGGCCTGGCCTGGGGGACTCACGGCTGGGCAGAGCAGGTCTGTGGGGAGCTGGGACTGGCCCTGCTGTGGCATCACTAGGGCAGGGGCTGAGATGGGGTCCTGGGCCCTGGGCAGGGTCAGAGGAGATCCAGGGGACTGGGCAGGGACAGTCAGGGCTAACAGTGCCGTCAGGTCCTGGACATAAACGTCCGGGGCTTATCCAGTACTTCTCCTGAATTTGAGTTGGAGAGGTTTAAATGACAGACTTGTGAGCGGGCAGGTTGAGGGCTTCTGCTTGCAGCAGGCAAGATTTTGCACCATTAGGTCAAGCAGTCCAAAAGGCTTTTGCAACTAGCTTATATTAAGTGAACAGGTTTGATCACAGCAATCCTGATTGCTTCAAAACATTCATCAGAAGCAGCAATCTCTAATCATTTTAGTGTGACTCAGTTTTCTGCATTTCATGTCCTTTGGAATAATTTCAAAGAGATTTTACTCCCACTAAAAATAGAATTATGAGGCTTTTCAAGTGTTGTCATTTTCATGATTCTTCTTTTGACACATGGTGATACTGTATTTGATATGACAACTACTTTGTGATAAAAGAACTTAATATTAGTCCTAAAATTGCATTTCTTTAGCAGTGTATCACACAGCTCAGGGATCATGTGGTGGGCAGACCGCTCAGCTGGAGGAAAATGGCATAGCTCCACTGACTCGCAATTATCGCAAACTGAAAAATCGATTCTCAAGTTTTAGAAAAAAAGAGAAATAAAATCCATCATCTCTCTTCATCTGTAGAAACACACTAATGCTCTACTCATCTCTGGTCATACTGACTTACGGTCTTTTATGAATATGCTGCCTGTCCATCTTATTCTTAAAGAAAGGTGCTATTTTTAAAGAAAGGCTTTCAGACCTATTTGAAGCCTGGCGATAGAAATAAGAGGTCTTTGATGGGTTTTCTTAATTTGGTTATTGGTGCTGCAACTGGAGCTCTCTCTGCTTAGCACTCTGCCAACAAGAGAGAGGAAATGTTAGTATCTTACTTGTATAGTGGGGAAACCAATGCACAAGAAGATTCAGTGAGGTTCCCAAAGTCTCCAGAGATGGGGAAAACCAGATGGGAAATCCAAATCTGCATCCAAGACTAGTGTTTCAAGCACCCAGATGCAAGAGAACAGTGTGTTGCTACAGTGGGAACAGTTTTTTCTTCTCTCCAACCCCTTTTTTCACAATTATGGGAGTATCAAGTCAAGAAAATTATTGGGATAGCTTCTGAATTATGCCAGGTTGCTGAGCAGCTCCAATAAAATGAAACAGAAAATTTGTGGTCTGATAACTTAGTTTAGATAGATATAGGGATTTGTGTCTGGCTGTCCTCTGCTGTCAGCGTGAGGGAAAGTTTTCGTATATCCTAGTCTGTGACCCATACAAAATGATAATGCATTAGAAAAGGGTAACAGCATGCTGTCAGAATTCAACTGGATGTTAAAAGTAATTTTGAAATAAGCATGATGAAATCTTTCTGATTAATAGAAATAATGGGAGAAGAAGGCTTTGAAAAGGCTTCTCTGGGAACATTAGAAATTCAGCTCTAATTCTTCTGGGCTCTGTGGATGACTTGGAACAGCCAAAAGTGTATTTAATGTGTTTTCACTGCATTTAAGCCAATCAAGTAAAATACACTGAAACTCAGCAACGTTACTTTCTTATTGCTCTGTCATTGTCAGTGTTTTTTCCTTAAAAAACTCTTCCTTGAATCTTGGCATAAGACCATCCCATGCCACAGGGACTTGACTCTGCTATTTGTTGGATCCAACACCCTCCTTCATGCTCAGCATCAGAGGCTACACAACTGGTCCAAGCAATGGAATAATTTATACACATTTCTGAAAACCCTTGCAATGAAAGCAATCATTTATTTCAGTAGGAGTATTCACCAAAGCAGGAAGCTGAAGAACAGGACCCTGTTGGGCACACATCTTTTTCAACATGCTTTGAAGTTGTCTATTCTGCGAACAGTCCATTTTGTTCTAAAATGACAACTTACTTCCTCAAAAATAAAAAGATCTGATTGCCAAAGAAAGCAGCTAATGAGGAAATTCATGGCAAGAAGAGCAAACATCAGGAGGAAATTAATCTCATTTTTCATTGTGTAAGGTCCTCATTTTAAAGCCATAAATAGTGGTGCATAGCTTTGGGAAAACATAAGATCCATATTGCATTTGTGTCTGCCTGTCATTGTTAGCTATTAGCAACTGATTTTATCATTATATTTTTTCTCATAATAGTTGTTTCTGCCACAGTGAGTGGTTTACTCCTGTCTTTTGAAAATATTTTAGTGTTGTGAAAGAAATCACACAACATTAGGAAATTTGTATTCTTACTGATTTTTAAAGCACATGGTGTATAAGCTTCAGCAGATCATTTCAGAAGTGTTTCTCAGTTATTTAAATTTTAGGGCAGGGACAGAAAAGCTTAGAGGGAAGATTGATGGGTTCCTGGTAATTGACCCATCAAGAAAAACAAACAAACAACAGACTTCTATACCTGTGATATACTAGTCACTTCTATTTCTTGTCAGGCATATATTGCTGCCCTATACTTTTAAAATAATAGTTTAAATACTGCAAATATTCATAGAATTCTGCTATTTAGAACTGGATCCTGATAATTTTTCTCATATTGAGTGTACTCTTAATCTGTGAATTCCCCATTAATTCAAGTAAATGTTTGAGGAATAGAGTCTGAGTATGACTGAAGGTAGCAAAATTTGGAGTATACTTTTTGAAAAGCATAACCAAAATACGCTAGATCTTTTAGATCCTGTGTTTGGGACCTTATAGGTATATATGACAAAACGATACTGGACAAAATACAAATACCTCAGTAGAAACATTGTCTTTAACCCATACCAGACAAATGTAGTATAAATTTATTAAACCCCTTTGAATGGTGTGTCTGTTATGCCCCTTTGAAGTTGTGACATAGCACACCAGCCTGCACAAACCTATTTCTTAAAAAACTCCCACTTTTTAGGACATTAGAAATATTGTTAATAAATGGAACATATGGGGGTAATGTATCTAGGCTTCTGCAGTTTGTCTGAGTGGGCTTGTGGGCTTTATGCTGTATTTTGGCCAAAAAGTGAGAATGGTTCAATATGTTAGAAATTACCATTGTTTAGAATGGTAGTTATTAAATGGATCTGAATTGGCCTAAGTGACATTATCTCAAAAATAGAATTGCAAAAAGGGATAAACCGTGCGGTTGCTGGCCCTCTCTGAAGACCTCTCTGTCGCTGGCCTTGGTTTTGTGCTATTGAACATTTCAAGTGTGACCTGTAAGGCTCTATAAAACCATTGCTAACAAAGTTTCCAGTGAACACAAGTGTTAGGAGAGCAGCCACCCCTGAAAAGAATGAAGTCACTGATTCAGTGCCACCTGGGGTAAGTGGGAAGCAAGCTAGCAAACCACCGTCCTCTTGATATGGCATAGTGCAGCCATACAGCTGGGAGTGGGGCATGGGGGTCACACTGCTGTCAGAGGAAGATTTAGGAGGCCGTGGTAGAGAATAATAAGCTGAATTTGTAATTGCACAACTGATGCAGCCACTGCAATCTTTGACTCTATCATGGAGGGTAGAGAAGAGTAGGAGTTACACCTGATTTTTGTTTGGTTTGTTGTTTTTTTAATCCTCAGTTTTGGTATTAATGATGTCTGCAAATGTGAGGTTCTGATTAGAAGGTTTTACAGAGACAGAGCCAAATGTCATCACAGTTTTCTTTAGATTTGAAAAAGAAAAAGCAATAGGTGACTTCAATACCCTCAGTAAAGTCCTACATGGGGATGCAGGGCCAGCAGTGTGGTGCAGTGCCCTGCTTTTCCAGCCAGGTTCCATCCCACAGGCCCCATCAGGGCAAGTCCAGCTGGGCTGAAACACTAGTTGACAACTGCTGACAGCACACGAGCAGTGTGCTGCGGGGCATTTGCAATGGCCAGCAACACTGGCAGCTTTCTAAAACATATATTGACATAGGAGCTGTGCAGGAGAACCTTGCTCAGGATCAGAGTGTTAGCAGAGTGGAGTTAGGTGTCACACGCAGAACATAAACTACATAAGAAGCAAAATTGTGCTTCAGGCAAGACATGGTCTTTCTGTAATCCTGTCTGATACTGACTTCTCACAGCAGCCTATATGGCAGTTCTGGTTTCCTGCTCACAACGTAAAATTTGGCTGCTGACATGAGCTTTCAAAGTTCACTAGCATTACCTGGGAACTTGCTGTGTAATTGTCAACAGGCTACCTGAGAATTGGCACAGTAACATGCCTTCCGTGCAGCAATGTTAGACACAAACTCTTGGCTCTCCTTTCTGTTCAACTTCTGTGAGCCAAAAATAACACAGGAGGAATTACACCACATAATAATCACTGTGCTCCAAACTAAGATCACCACCTGCAATGTGTGGAAAACAAATGCTGTTAAGAACCTTTTCATCTAAACATATGGCAAGAAGATCTGCTTCTATTGACAAAATTTTTCTGTAAGTCAAAATGTAATCTTAAAACTCTTGGCAGTAAAATACCCTCAGATAGGAAAGTCTGTCCTGTCTCTTATTCTATACGGGTCATTGTAACTCATCTCACCAGGGGTGCCAGGCATTCTGGCTGGCTCCAGTTGTTTACTGGATCATTTTGTAGTCACTTTCAAGAGAATTCTGCAAATTAAGACAGAAATTCACCCCAGGATGAAATGAAACTACAGGGCCTTTACATTTTATATGAGAAGCTTGTTTACGACAAGCTGCAGGCAAGTTCCAGAAACCTTAATCTGATGTTCTAAATTGCTCAATGGCTTCATCAGAAGAGCACCAAGAGCAGACACAAGGTGTATGTCTGGTGTGAAATTATGGTAACCTCAACAACACTCCAGTCCCAGAGACACAGTAATGGATGCAGAGACACTCCTTCTCTCCCTGTCTCTGTTTTTCTTTTGCTTACCACCAAATGTTTCCTCAGAGACTGTAGCTATAATATTAGGGTGCAACACACCTGAATGCAGCCCTGTGTGGAGAGGTTTGACAGTTCTCATCTCCCAGAAAGGTTTGCTTCCAGCCTTTCTGTGCTGTGTCCCTTTCCATTGATGCATCTGACATATTGTCCCACTCAGCATTACATGCCCTTCCGGGGCCACCTGGCTCACAAGAACTTCAATGAAGACAAGGACCAGTGTGCCAGCCCCATCATCTGTAGGCGCACTTCATCTACTAATTTACCCATAACATGAGAGAAGGTTTTCAATTAAATAAGATGCTCTGTAAGGTATGGAATATAGGATTACTCCTTCAGTCTGAACAGACAGGATGAACACAAGGTTGAAAGGAGGAGGATGAGAACAGACCCACCAATGGACAGAGAACTCCAACATCCTCTAGGTCTTTGGGCACCTCTGTTCACTGGGTGTCAGGTCCTTGAAAATCTGTTCAAAAGGCTTCTGGTTAAAGGTCAACTGTTGCAGGGAGAAGTGGTATGTTCTCTGAAGGTATGTTTTTACCAATAGGTTGTGCTTTGCCCACTTCAGTGCTGCAGCTTGGTCTGGCCTCTCTCACCTGTACACTGGAAGGGATTGGTGCTTCTGAAGCCTGTTTCTTTTAAGCCTAATTGACCACTTCATTGTAGATGTAAAACTGGACCATTTGTGGAAGGGAAAGCTGGGGTTTGCTTACCCCAATTAGTCTACAAAAATAAAGTTACAAGGACTATGTTACAAGCTATGGCTTTTACCCATAGCTACTTCTCCTGTATTTCCACTTCAAAAATAGCAGAGAGGATGGAAGTATACAGCTGAAAAAATAAAATCTTGTGACTCTTGGAAGCTATGCTGAGTATCAGGTGGAATATCAAAGAGTTTGAAAGGTAAAGGTTTCTACTTTTTTTTACAGTTGTCCTGAAATTCTGCCTTAGTTTATGTCTCCATGAGCAAAAAAAAGACTGTTAAGTGAGTTCAGCATGAGAGATTATATTTCAGCATTTGAGCTCAGTTAATTAACATGAATTGAGAACAGATACTATCTGCTGACAGCATGCCCTGGAATATAAAAAATCAGAAATAATGTGGGGGTTTTTTTGTTTTGCTTTGGTTTTGCTTTTTTTTTTTAAACTGTCTAATGGTTGTTTATTTCAAATTCTTAAGTGAATCACTAAGAGTGTAGGAATTTTAACAGGACCTTGCTTATTTATACAGAACATGAGGTGCTGAAATTGAGTAGGTGCTAAAAAAAGCAAAACAAAAATTACTTTTAAACAATTCTGTTGAAATCCTATTTCGTTGTAATAGCTCATTTTCTTGTCTCTCATGCAGTCATGGTTTCATTACTTCTGCCGTGAAAAGACTCATCCAGTCCAGACAGGATCCGAATCCCTGATGACAGACAGGATGGAAGAAAAAAAAAAAAAGTGACCTCAATATTTAAGGCAGCCAAATTTTTGTCCAGTCTTGGAGAGCATCCCAAATGTAAATAACAAATTATACAGAATTGCAAGGGAATCTTTCCTCTGACTTAAAGCCAACATCCCATTCTTCATCCAATAGCTCTTAAACATTATTTTTCAAAGCACTATATTGTCAATGCAACATGTTGCTTGCGGTGATAATCTCCAAGCAACACCACATTTACTTCTCTGATGTCAGGTAAAGGAAATTTTCCAGGTCAGATTTTTGTGTTTTGGGAGACTACTGTGCTATCAAGAAATTAATGAAAGAGACATTTCCATATCATACATGACAAATTATTACTGATACTACAAGGAAGAGAAGGTGGGGGGGAGCTGCCATTTTGTGATTCATAATGTTTCCTGCTTTGTATGCATCCTACTGCAAGTAGCTGCTGTTGTGTTGCTACTGATGCATTTTTCACACAGGCTGTAATCTCAGTCTTTGCTTGCAGCAGCAAACATTGTGTTTCTATATTTCCTGCATTGTTTCAGAGGTCAGGAAACTGTTTGCAGATTTACATGCCTTGTTCTGTTACACAAAAAATGGATGCTTGCTAGAAAAAAAATAAAAAGTCTACAAAAAAGAAGAGACTATCTTGTAACTCTCATGCAGATAAGAGGAGCTGAGTTCTTCCACATTAATTACACCAATATTTGAGGACAAGAAGTCTCCGTGGCAACCTTATTGTCATATGGCACACCATGGAGCTCCAACCATGCTATGAAACGGTTATTTACCTTTTTAAAATATTGAATGACAGGGTAAAAGACATATTAAGGTGTACTTCAGAAAATATCAATACATAGCTATGTCCATAAATAACCTGCAGAAATCTGAGGTCTTTACGGGTGGGTTTTTTTAATCAACCTTTGCATGTGCAAAATTTATGCATGGGAGTGCCGTTTAGGATCTGCATGAGGACTCCAAGGTCAGCCATGTCCTTGCATGAGAAGTTTCCTCATTCTTCTCCTTAACTGCATCTCAGATTACTATTGTAAGGGGAGAATAGCTACTGTAGGATCGTACCATATAGTACAGCAGGGAGTGAGTATATCTAGTGGGACAGAGAATTTACTAGATTAAGTAAATTAATTACTTTCAGAGCAGAAAACAAAACATGGCCACTTCCTTTCGCCAGTAGGTTTTAGCAGCATAATGTTTGTTGTTTCTTCTTTTTATTCTGGCAAATGAAGACCTGTAGGCCTGATTTCAGTATAGGGCAAACTCACAGAAGCTGCACTAAAGAACCAAATTCATAAATGCACAGACAAATATGACACTGGGGAAGATCATATTAATTTTTTGTGGAGACAAGTCATGCCTCACAAACCCACTTGTGTCCTCTCAAGTGGATTGAGTGGACTGAGCACACAGACAAGCATCACAAGCTCATGGTCTACTTCATCTTGAGAAGGCTTTAAGCAAGATTTCTTCCTCCTCCCCAAGTAGAAAGTTCTTCAGGAGACTCAATTGCTGCAGACTATAAGGAGAAAGTCCTCTTATGGATTAGTACTTTACTAAAAGGCAGGAAACAAAGGGTAGGAACAAGTGACATTTTTGCAGAAATTTGTGCTAGGATCTATGCTATCTAAAATAGCCCTAAATGATCTAAAAATTAGCGGAGTGCAGTGTCTGTTTGTAGACAGTACTAATTTTTTCAGAGCAAAGGTGAAAAGAAAGGAAAAAAGTCAACTGTGACACTCTGCAGAAGGTTCTTAGAAGAATGAAAGGTGAATAAAACATCATATGAATTTCACTGTTTGTGAGGTGATTCACAAGAGGAAAAACAACCCTCACTTTGCTTACAAAATGATGGGCTCTGAACTAGCAATTACCATTCAGAAAAAAGATCTTGGAATTATAATAAATAGTTCTGTGAAAATGTCAGCTCAAGCTTGGCAGTGGTCAAAAAAAAAAAAAAAAGCAAATAGAACAGAGAACAAAAGAACAAACATCACTAGGCGGCTGTTTGGGTCTAGATGGTAGCTGCATCCTCAGTAGGATGCATAACCTTCATCCTCCCATCTCAAGAGGATACAGTTTGAAAAGGCACAGCAAAAGGTAAGACAGATGGTTAAGGTGTGAGTCTTCCATACAAGAAGAGATTAAGCAGAATAGAACCCTTCAGCCTGGAAGATAAATGAACTTTTCGGTATCTATAAAGTCAAGATAATGCAGGGGTAAACAGAGGATGATTATTCATTGCTTCCCAGTGTAAGGACAAAGGGGCATCAAATGAATCATAACAACAAGCTGAAAGCAAACAAAAGGAGTCACCTTCTAATACAATGCATAACTCAGGTGTGGAATCCCTTACTGCTGGAGGCTGTGAGTGCCATAAGCTTTCTTGGGTACAAAACAAAATTCAGACACTTTCACACCAAAATAGTCCTTCAAGGATTATCAACAAAACAAGTTTGAGGCTCACACTGGAGAAACATTGCAGTGTGGTTTTATCTCTTCCTGAAGCTCTGTCCTATGCATCAATTCTTAGTCACCATCAGAGACATACTACTGAACGAAGCAGACATCCAGCCTGACCTGGACCAGGCATTCTTCTGTTTAACTTTTGTTCCCCCACTTAGGAAGTGGAATAGTTAGGCCATCTCTATCTCAGTTATGTATCCTTGCTCTTAAGTGACATCAGCCTTCCCTAAAGAGTCTTGATCCTTGGGCTACACATCTAGCCTATTCACCTTCTGACTGATGAAGGATATTCCTGAGTTTCTGGTGCAATTCTTGACCAAAACAGGGAAGAGGTCTTCCCTTTCAAATTCAAATTCTCAACAGGTCAGCCTTAGTGGCGAAGCCAGTCCTTCACCCATTGCCTCTAACTAGCTATTGTCAGTGTTGTACATGCCATTCCAGAACAAACTCTTGGGAAAAAATAGTCAAAAGCCAGCTGTAATTATACTCCTTGTATTGTCTGAATGTATCTTAGACTTGGCACAATCTAGATTTGCGCCAGAAAAGGGATTAAAAAATCTTAATGTATGCCTTCCTGTTGGTAATGAAGGGCCATTTCATCATTCTGAGCTTCTGTGCAGAAGTGACACACACCCTCAGTCATGCAGCACTGGAGTTTTTCATCAGAAAAAAATGACATCTGTCCAAGGGTGGGCACTTAAATAGAGATATGTATTAAATGCATAGAAAATATGGCAAGCTGCATTCTGCAATTATCAATTGCTACAATGACCATTTCTTTTTCTCTCTTTCCTTTCAGCATCAGTATGAAGTCATGGAATGGGCTCAGAGTGATGAAGTGCAAAAAAAACATTTCTAATTTCTCATCCTTATAGCCAATTTGAAGAGTATAAACTGGGTGGGTGGACTGTAAAATGGGTAAAAAGGACCTCTGTGATCACCAATCCAACACAAAAAAAAAAACAACTAAACAAAAAAACACACAAAAACCAAAACCAGACACAAAAAACCACACAACCAACCAACCAAAAAAAAACAAACCACAAGCAACCACAAAACCCCAAAAAACACCCACAAAACCCCCACAACCTCAGCCACTAGAGCTTGCTGTGAAGTGCCACATCTAAACATTTCTTGAATACCTCAAAGGGTGGTGACTCAACCACCTCCCTGGGAAGGCTGTTCCAGTGCCTGAGCACTCTTTTAGTATAGAAATTCTTCCTAATATCCAATCTGAACCTTCCCTGCTGCAACTTCAGACCATTTCCTCTAGTCCTGTTGTTATTTACTTGGGAGAAGAGGCCAACACCCACCTCCCTACCACCTCCTTTCAGGTACAGGGTGATGAGGTCTCCCCTCAGCCTCCTCCAAACTAAACAACCCCAGTTCCCTCAGCCACTCCTCATATGTCTTGTGCTCTAAACCTTCCACCACCTCGGTAGCTCTCCTCTGGACACACTCCAGCACCTCATTGTCCTTCTTATAGTGAGGGACCCAGAAATGAACATAGCACTCAAGATGTGGCCTCACCAGTGCTGAGTACAGAGGCAGGATCACCTCCCTACTCCTGTTGGCCACACTATGCCTGATGCAGGCCAAGATGCTGTTGGCCTTCTTGGCCACCTGGGCACACTGCTGGCTCATGTTAAGCCAGCTGTCAAACAGCACCCCCAGGTCCTTTTCTGTTGGGCATATTTCCAGCCACTCTTCCCCAAGCCTGTAGCGCTGCCTGGGGTTGTTGTGACCGAAATGCAGGACCCAGCACTTCGTCTTACTGAACCTCATACAATTGGCCTTGGCCCATTGATCCATCCTGTCCAGGTCCCTCTGCAGAGCCTTCCTACCCTCAAGCAGATTGACATGCCCACCCAATTTGGTGTTGTCTGCAAACTTATTGAGGGTGCACTCAATCCCCTCATCCAAATAGTTGATAAAGATGTTGAACAAGACTGGCCCCGAAACTGAGCCCTGAGGGACATCACTGGTGACCAGCCACCAACTAGATTTTACCCTGTTTACCACAACTATCTGGGCATGGCTATCCAGCCAGTTTTTTACCCAGTGAAGAGTACACTTGTCTATGCCATGAGCCATAGCTGCTCAGAGCATCTGGAATGACTGTATCTTCAAGGTCTCTCTTGATGTCTATTAAGACCCACAGAACATAAACATCTCCCAGCCAGCAGGCCCACATATTCTCTGTAGCACAATTTGTACTGCAAGGAGGGAAGTTACTATATAGCATTTTAAAAATGTAAGGGGAGTTTACTTCTCACCTGTAGATATTGTACCTGGAATACTACCTGGGGAGAAACTGGAAAAGTGTTACTTTAATGCTTTATTGTCTTTGAAGCCTTGTTCATGTATTTATTTTTAAGTAGTTTTTATACTAGGTGAACATACCTTTATTTTGCCCTTTTTCTGATTTTATTTTTTTTAAAATTATTATTCTTTCTTGTTTGGGTAGAAAATAACAATTCTTACCTTTTATTCCAGAGAATAGGGAGGCTCCTTCTTGGGTAAATACATATTTACTCATACTTAATAGAGCAAAATTACTCCCACAGGAGCTATTAGTCTATCAGCTAAGTACGTAATTAAGACTTTTTAAAAGCATATTATGTACGCAGCAGACCAGAATGACAATACAGAAGTTACTCTAGTCTGTCTGGTAAGTTGGCAATTCAATTTTCTATTTTCTGTTTCAGAGAGACCATTCAAGTCCATTAAATTTTCTACAGACAGTACTCATGTTCATCTTTGCATATATCAATGTTTCGTTTATTCAACTGAGTTGAATGGATATTTTGATTTGTTAGTGGGGTGTGCATGAAGAAATATATGTTATCCAACATGTACTGAAAGTAAAAGACTTACAAAATATTGCATCTAGGGTCCATCACTTACCTTCTGCTTGTTGCTGCCTCTCTTGGGGCTTCTGCAAGCTTCCCCAATCCCTACCATGGTGCATATATTAGGATTTTGAGAGTTATTAAAATCTGCCACAAAAATAACTTGCCTTAACATGAGAATGATACATAAATCTATGGTGTTCCTGTCCTGACTAGCAACTGAATAAACCTGCAGTACAGCTAGTAGGAGCTGGATATGAGAGCTTTACACTATAGGACAAGGAATATCCCAGCTTTTCATTTTCATGGAAGCTTTTATGAATTAAGCTCATCCTTACCTAGGAAATACTTGCACAATTTTTCCTCCTTGATGTAAGCTAACATTAAGGATAGTTTAGAGCACTCTGCTTAAACAGGTTCTCATTTTGTATCAATTTTTAAAACATCAACAGTGAAGACTGATCTCCTTTAAATAATTTATAGAGACTTCTAAAATGTTTTATTATACTTTTATGAGTTATTGTTCTGGTTTGGTTTGGTGGGGGTTTTGGTAGTGGGGGAAGGGCCACAGGAGTGGCTCCAGTAAGAAGCTGAGAGGCTCCCCCTGCTCCAAACCCAGCCAAAGAGCCATTAGAGGGACAATAGATGCGCCTCTGCCTTTAACATAAAAAAGAACTGATATAACACTTGAGCAGAGGAGCACTTAAAGGAGAAGAGCTGTGCTGGGGAAGGAGAGCGGGGCTGGTGGTTGGTGAGGAAGAAGGGAAAGAAGGTGCCCAAGCAGAAGTTTCCCTGCAACCCATGGCGAGATGGCAGCTGTCCCCCTGCACTCATGGAGGAACATGGTGGAACATTCCCTGAAGGTGCCAGGAGGGGTGGACTTGGCCAGGGGACTTGGATTTTGTGGCCAGAGGATTTGCTGCCAGTGGACTCTGATTGCGCAGCTTTGGAAGACCCTGGCTCCAGGGGAGGTGGCTGTTCCCGAAGCAGCCCCTGACTCTGTGGGAAGCCCAGGCTGGAGCAGCTCCGGACCTCGTGGGAAGGACTCATGAAAGAGAGGTTGGTGGAGGACTCTCTCCCATGGGAGGGGCCCCGTGGGGCAGCAGGGAAGGACTATAAGGAATCCTTCTTCCTGAGGAGGAAGGAGCAGCAGGAACCACCAGCCTGTGAACTGACTCTAAACCCCATCCCCTGCCCCCTGTGCCACTGGGGGAAAGGAGGGAGAGAAACAAAGTGATTTGGGCCCGGGAGGAAGGGAGGGGTGGGGTAACATATGCAAGCCCTGCTCTGTGTGTTGTCTGTGTCCTGTGTGTGTTTGATGAGTGTGAAATTAAATTATTATTTTTTCCCCAGGTTGAGTCTGTTTTGCCTGGGACCTTAATTGGTGAAGAACCCTCCTTGTCCTTTGTCTCGACCCAGGAGCTTTGTCCTCCTCATCCCAAGTGTGTGTGTGAGGAGAGCTGAGTGAGCAGCCATGGGGCTGTTCCTTTGTTGTGTTGTGCCCAAACCACAACAGTTATGTATGCAATTTAAATTGCAATAAAAATGACGGGTAAAGAGTGTAATTTTCTACAAAATATGCAGGATCACACTGTAAGTGGATTTGTCCATAAGCAGTGATCTGCAAAAGTAAAAAATCTGGTAAATATTATACCTTTTAGGTTTGGATACAGCAGTGCTTTTAAGGACAAGCTTAACTTCACCAAACAGGTAGTCCCACTCATATGAGTACCCAGATTCACCATATCCTAGATACCTGTAAATGGCCTACAAATTAGACAAGTAATTTATTGCCAGGACTAAGAAAAGCAGTTATTTTTTGCTAACAAATTAAATACCAGTGCAGTGTCAGTGCTGGGACTGTTGCTGTTTAACATCTTTGTCAAACAGTGGCATCAAGTGCACCCTCAGCAAGTTTGCTGATAAAACCAAGCTGTGTGATGTGGTTGACCCACTGGAGGGGAGGAAGACCATCCAGAGGGACCTCGACAGGCTTGCGAGATGGGCCCATGCCAACCTCATGAAGTTTAATAAGTCCTGCACCTGGGGCAATCCCAAGCACAGTTACAGGTCGGGGGAGAATGGACTGAGAACATCCTTGAGGAGGACGTGGGCGTATTGGTTGATGAGAAGCTCAACATGAGCCAGCAATGTGTGCTTGCAGCCCAGAAAGCCAAACGTGTCCTGGGCTGCAGTAAAAGAAGCATGGCCAGGAGGTCAAGGGAGGTGATTCTCCCCCTTTACTCTGCTTGAGAAACCCCACCTGGAGTACTGTGTCCAGTTCTGGGGCCCCCAATACAAGAAGGACATGAAGTTCCAGGAGAAAGTCCAGAGGAGGGCCACAAAGATGGTCAGAGGGCTGGAGCACCTCTCCTATGGAGACAGCCTGAGAGAGTTGGGGCTGTTCAGCCTGGAGAAGAGAAGGCTCTGGGGAGAGCTCATAGGGGCCTTCCAGTACCTGAAGGGGCTACAAGAAAGCTGGGGAGGAACTTGTTACAAGGGCATGTAGTGATAGGACAAGGGGTGATGGCTTAAAACTGAAAGAGGGGAGATTTAGGTTAGACATTAGGAAGAAATTCTTTAGTGCAAGGGTGGTGAGACACTGGCACAGGTTGTCCAGGGAATTTGTGGAAACCCCATCCCTGGAAGTGTTTAAGACCAGGTTGGGTGGGGCTTTGATCAACCTGGTCTAGTGGGAGGTGTTCCTGCCCATGCAGGGGGGTTGGAACTATATGATAGTTGAGGTCCCTTCCCAACCAAACCATTCTGTGATTCTATTATTTTTAATATTGCCATCTCTCAGCATAATCAACTGCATACTTACAGGGATTTTTTAAAGGTTTTTGTGAAACATAGAATTTAGACAAGAAGCATTTTTGAAACCAGGAGGATGGTGGTAGTGGTCTTTGTCAAATTTGAAGAAGAGACTGAAAAGAAAACCCTGAGCTCAAAGTAATGTTCCTTTTTTCTTTACTCAACAGAGAGAATTACAATAAAATAGCAGCTCTTGTAGGAAAGAGACCTTTAAAATCCAAGCCTGTTAAAATCTGTAAAATGTCCTCTGTTCTGGAAAATGTGGGTGATGCTGATTCTCTTTCTTCCTCCAAGTAACAAATGGCCTTGGATATATTCAGCTACATTTCAGCCTTCAGATGTGGAAGCTACGATGAACTATGCATTCACTTGCACAGCATATTTGTAAAGACCTCTTTTATCCTGGTATAATAATGGAACATAGAACAAGAAAAGTTTAAAAAATCTTGTTTTTACATTCTCTTTTGGTGAGTGACCAAGATTTTTTTTCTCTGAATGTTGGTTATCATGTTTCTGACTATAGCACTATTTCATCAGCAATCTTTGTGTTACCAAAAAATCCTTCTTTATTTACTGTTGTGCTGGCAATGCTAAAAATGTTACACATTTAAATTTATTACTTATTGATGTATTATACCTGTAGAATTTGAACCATAAGATATAACTTATCTTCTATTGCAGATTGTCTTGATGGTTTTCAACATATCTTACAAAACAATAATGAACTAAGCACTCTGTGGGTAGCTGTTATTATCCAATTTAATTTATGATTGGATAAACGAGGAATACAAAGGTTAGGAAGCTCACAAAGGAAATCCTTGCCACTTCTGAGAATAACTCCCATTTTTTGCTTTCAGCCTTCTGTTCATTTTGTTCTGTGTTCCTTGTTGTGGACTCCAAAAAGTTATAGGAATTTGATCTGTGGTTCAATACTTTCTGAATTCATGAGTCCACATTTATGTTTTCCTGCAGTTTGCACCTTCTACAAGCTTTGTGCCTAAGCATCATAAGCCAAATCCTTAGTTGCTCTAGGCTGGTGTACTGCTCATATTTCAGTGGCTCTGTGGCAGTTTACAACAGCAGAGGCTCTACGCAGAAATTCCAAACATAAATGGAATGTTTCAAATGTTTAGTGGGTTGTTGTTTTTTTTAATCTGAATGCTAAAGCAGTATTTACCTAATCCTCAAGAATGCTGCTTTTTCTTGGGTATTTTCCTCTTTTTTGTTGTGTTGTTTTTTTTTTAATTGTAGGTGCCATCAAGCCCTGTAAGGGTGTTTGTCAAACAGGAGTTAGAATTTCTCTGTTTCCTGAAGAGGTCACTACTCGACTGCTTGTCATGTGGATGGAGGTATTCTTGACCAATAATACTGCCTTTAGGAAGCCATACCAGTATTTCTTCTGAGAGTTATGGTTATGAACACATACGTATGATATATGTCACTTATTTTTTAATGTTTTAGTAAAACTGCATGTGGCCAGCTGATGGAATACAGTGGTTATATTTAAGACATCATGTTTTTAATAGGTAGAAATACTTTCTGTTCTGAATAGAGAGAATATCAATTATTGCATGGTATCTGTCTGGAAATCCTAATTTTCATTGGCAATCATTTTATTGTAGCTAATGACATTTAAACTTATGCATAGTCTGTGAAACATCTTTGAGGTTACTTGGGTTCATCGCTACTTTTCTTTCGAATAAGGGTTGCATTACTAGCCAAGTATGCAACCAAAATTAAGAGACCTTTGGAGAAAACTTTCAGGAGAGGAACTGATTAAAAATGGCCTTTCATAGCTTCAGTTCTCCACCTTAGTTCCCTGAAGGGACCCTCGTTGGTCATCAGCCAGTTACAATAATTACCTCTGATCATCATAAACAGGTGAATGGAATTTTACACTTCTGCTTTATCACAAGAATGTTTGACAGGAAGAGAAATCATTAATATAATGCAGAAGGCTGGTATCTTAGACAGCAACTCCAGATAGAACAAAGGAGATGCATAAGGATATGCTCATTACGTATGTTGTGCCTTGCATAGATATCTGAATCCATTTTGCTCTCAGATAATCACCCAAAAAGAAAAGCTAAAAAACATGGCACATGGACAATCTAGGTGCCTAAGAGCTGCAGAGACACAGTTTTCCAACAGAAGAGAATTTTAGTCGCTCAGCATCAACACATGGATATAGTTTCCCCGTATACCTTCCTCCTCCATCTCTCAGCTTCCTGGGACCCTAGGTAAGTGTGCACAGAGTGTTGCTTTCATGACACGGTGACAACATGGTCCTGTACTGCAACAGTTTTTACAGACTTGACCATTCTGTTGTCTAAATGGAATCTTCAGAAAGAACATCCCTGTGCATGAGGACTGAAGTACTTGATAAAATGCTGCCCCTACTGCATCCAGTGCATCTAGATTAATACAAGAGAGAAGAGCTTTTTTTTCCCTACCCTTTATAAAAAATAGTTATTTTATACTGTGTAATCCATTGTGTGATCCATTATAATAGGATAGTCCTGGATAGATGCAAGTAAATCTAAATATACACAGAGATGCTATCTGATTAAGTTAGTAATCTCTTGGCTTAACTCCTACAATCTATTTTACCAAGTCTTTTATCACCCTGAAATGACTTTTTTTTTAGTTCCAAAATGGAATGTATGGGGCTTGATTATACCACACACAACCTCTTATGATACACCTGTGCTGTTCCAGACCTTTGCTTTTCAGTTCCACATCTTGGGTCACTACATGACAAACTGCAGAATGCAATTAACAGCTGCTGTACTGCTGGCAAGGGTGACATTGCATTACAAAACAAAAACAAAAACATTCAAAACAAACAAACAAACAAACAACCACCACCGGAAAAACAAAACAAAACAAACAAACAAAAACCACCAAAAAAACAAAACCGGAAACAAAAGCAAAAAACAAGCCCCGAAAAAATTTATTAAAAAGTCAAGAGCTTGAAGACCTTCCACCCCTGAAGTTAAGGCATACCAAGAAAAGTGGGCCATTGCTTGAAAATCGATCACCTGTACTGTTACAGTAGCTGGCTATGAGATCTCTAGAAAATATTTTCTTCTTCAAAAATTATTGCTTAAACAAAACCCTCTGAGCCTTGATCTCTGTAGGAGGGAGCAGGACCTCTGAAGACCCAAGTGTCTGGGAAGAATAAAGAAGGTTTATTTGTGACTTATTAGACATGTTGTTATTAATGGTATTTTTTATTTGTGTTAACAACTCCTTGATTCCAGTAAGTCCTTATGGCAAGAAGTCATTGTGAAATATCTGTGGGGCACTTCTCAGAAGGATGAAGTTTAATCTTCCATTTATTAGTCCTTGGCACTTACTTCTGAATGACTGTGCTTTTTCTGTCTCTAGCCTCAGGACTTGAAAACTGTCAGATCTCAGGGTGTGAGGAGGAAGCCTGTGTCCGCCTCACACAGGGGCCAGAACACAGTGCCACCACTGAAAAGCATGGGGAGAGTCTCTGAATACTGCAGTTTCCTCCTCTGAATCCAGTGCCTGCTATGGACATTGTCTTCTAGCCTCAGCCAGAAGCACTGGTTCTCCATGATGAGCATCTTGTGCAGCTGGTGTACCCAAAGGCCAGAGAGCCAAGAACCAGACCAAGCAGCTCAGGGTTTCCCCCTGATCACTCTTCTGAAATCCTGCTCTCAGATCCTGTGAGGCTTGCAAGTGGGGGCTAAAGCCTGGGGTTACCCACCATTTAGAAAACAGAACAACAACAACTTTAAGAGGATAGAATTAGGTTGTTTCTCTTGTCCTCTTTCTGCAACATTCAACTACTCTTCAAGTTATTACATGGGTGATATGTATGAAATCAGCACTGTGCTTCCATTTCCTTCTTCCAGCTCCATTAAACTTCCACAGGGCTGGGTATTTTTGTATGCTTGTTTATCAGAACTCAGGCTCATTGCCTATTCAGATATTTACATATAGATGTGTGTGTATGTATACACACAATAATACTTATATATACATACATATTTATGAAATATATATACATATGCACTTTTGTGTGCATTTAGTGTATTATTACGAGGAAGAACAATATGTTTATAGCTTTTATATGGGGTTACACAATCTCTGCATTTTGAAGCAGAGCAGACCCATAGTTCTGCTCAGGGAAGTGGTGGAGTCACCATCCCTGGAGGTGTTTAAGACTGGATGTGGCACTTAGTGCCATGGTCTAGCCAATGTGGTGGTGTTAGGTCACAGGTTGGAATGTATGATCTCAGAGGTCTTTTCCAGCCTAAATAATTCTGTGATTCTGTGATTCTTGAAGCAGCTTTTTTTAATTTATGTGTGTGGGGAGACAGCGATGGCAAGGTATGGCCAGTTTTGTCTTAACTTTCTTACCAGAACCTGTTGATGAACCTAGTTCACCTAATATTTCTAGTGCTGTGTTTGGAATGTCATTCATGACTGTGCTTGAAGGAGGAGCTCAGGATCCTTTGGATTCAAATCTTGATTCTGTCACTGACTTCTCATAGTGGATTAGGAAAGCCATGTAGTGTTTCCACCTTATTTACTTACAGACCAGGGAGTAGAGCACTGTAAGCATACTCACAATATTTTTAGTCTTCTATTTCGTGGAGATAGATACAAAGATCCTTGCATGGAGCATTGAAAACAGGAGGCGTAAGTTGTTCAGCTGAGCTTTTTTAGGAAGCTGAAAAACATCTAGCAATTTTGAGGGTGTGTTTTTTTGCCCCAGTTTATTGATATAAAGAACTTGTTTCTGTTGCCAATTTTAGTGAACTAGCAAGCTTCCAAGGTGCTAATGAGCATACAGTCTGATTAGTAATTCCAGTGCCAATGGCCATGATGATTAGGAACATTGCTGAATATAGATGGTGCGGGTTTGACCCTTCTCTCTGCCTCCAGCTTGAATGAGTTCTACCCTGCTCCAAAACATTTGTCATGTTATTTATCTGAATAGTTGAGAAGATTTTGTTTTGTTTTTCAATAGAAGCACACTGCCACTTCTGGAAGCATCCTTATGTAGAACAGAGAAATAGTCAAAGGTTTGCTTCCTCATCCTGAAATTGCTCAAGGAAAAGCTACTGCATTTTAACTAGAGCAATTCAAATGCTGAAGCTAATAAATGTGGCCATCTTCAGACATGTGACTTTGACCCCTTTCACAGTTGCAGAATTGTGATTATGGTATCAAGAATTTGAGGTTTAGACATACAGGTCAAAAGAATTTTGAAAAGCAAGGTGCTGAGTCCAACTAACAGGGACTGGACTCCTTCTTGTGTGAGAGTTAAAGAAAAGAATGTTATCAATCACCACTCTCCCGTTTCAATCCATGGAATAGGATACTGAAGGAAATTACCAGGTCCATTAGCATAGGTTATATGCTGGGCTAGCTACATTCCACCACCATTTCCATGAGCAGCATGTTGGACTGCCATACTTTCAGACTGGCAATGTATAGATACCCATAGGCTTGAAGAGGATCAGTTAAACTTTCTTCAATATACTGGTTCATGACAAGCCATGTAGTGTTGACAAGCATTGGGAGCCACATTTATTTTGTTGCAACCATGAGGTTTATAAAAGGATATTATGCAAAAGATGGCCTTTTAAAAGTAACTAATAACTATCTTTGCCCAAACAAGTCTAGAAGAACATGGCACTTCAGAAGACTACCTGTTTCAACCCTTATCATTGTAGGCCAGGGACTAACAGATCAGCAGAATAATTACTTCCTCCCTCCTAAATACAACAAGCTACAATTTCTACCCTCTTCATTTGCTGCCAATCTTAGCTGGTTTCTGCTGCTTGCTATTTCATCTTTATTCAAGTAAGTAAGTGTACTAATTCATAATCCAGTTTATAAATTAACTGAAATGTAAAATCTACAGTCTGGTGCATGTTTCTATAAAATGTTTTCCTGTGTAGATCTGTTTAGCAAAGAAAAAAAGTAAATTTTGCAATATTTTTCACAGAGTTCTCTGAAAGTCACAATTACCAGCCAAGCATCAGTAATTACAATGGACACTGTTAGGGAACTTGAGGCTATTCTCCCTATGCATTGAATGCTTCAGGGAAAGGTGATATTTGGTTGTTTGCACTGTGCATTTCTTAGGAAAAATAATTTTAGTAGGTTCATTATATCAGGTGGGAAAAATCCTCAAACTCAGAGACTTTCCTGCCTCCCCTTCATTCTTCTCTTACCATAGGTGCTAAATAACAAACTGAGATGATACATGATATGTTGGGAAAATACAAGATAAAGCAAACTACGTAAGGGAAAATGTACCATACCAGGCTTCTTTGGACACCAATGCATCCATCAACAAAAACTGCTGATCCAATGAAACTTTCATCTACCTATCCCAAACATAAGCTTTTAAAATCCCACTCAGCATTGAATGGTGAAGGCATGCATTGTGACTGTGCTCTGAATTATTCTGTTAAAAAAAAACAAACAAAAAAACAGAACAAACAAACAAACAAAAAAACATTATGTTTGAAGCAGAAACTTGAAGTTCACTGAGTTCATTGTTTATTAAGTGGGGATATTCATCTGCTTCTTGTAAACAGTCCTTTAATGTTAGCCTCTGCCATGCCTTCAGAAGTCTTGCTTTGTTTGTATTGAATGTGACCAGGGCAAATGCCTCCCATGAAGTTTACAGCACAGTAATATATATTTGTAAACAACCAACTTTATTAAAGAGGAGAAATTATTTAGTAACTTGAAAATATTTTCTATGAGTATTTAATATAATTTAAAAATTCCAGGCAAAATTCTTAGGTATAGAGCATCCCTGAATCAACATGAAAGAGCTTTAAGTCATATTCATGGTTTCCTGAATTCTGGGCTGCTGTTTTTTTCCTAAGGCACAAAACTTAGAATAATACTAAACCTTGGCTGCTGGTAATAGCCCCTAACAAACTCTGGGGATTTATTGCTTTCTAAGGTACATCACTTTTCCCAGCACTGAGATGATTTGATCCGGAGTTCTCCATACTATGTCAATGCTTTCAAATGTAATAGAAGGTTTGGCTCATCATTCAAAATACTCTGTAGAAGGAATGTGAAAAATAACAGTGACCAGGATATTGATACCGCATTTTAGCTTGGTAATCTCCAGCTTGTTGTTCATCCCCTTACATACCTTCCTCACTGTCTTTTTAAAAAAGGATGCTGTTCAAAAAAACTTACCATTGTCCCCTAAAACCATGCACATGATAAAATTTGCAAAGTAAACATCCTACACTTTTATTCAATTACAAGAAAAGGAAAAAAAAAAGAATTAAAAAAAAAAAAAAGAAAAAGAGATTAGTCAGATGATAAGATAGGTCTCCTAGTACATTTTACTTTGCTACTTAAGTCACTTCAGCCATGGATTCTGTGTCATATGTGAGTGTTTAGTATCTCATGCTTAGTTTCAAAAGGAAATAAAAGTCCAGTTTGGACTAAGTTCTTATATTTCTGATTTTGGTCCTGTCAAATCATATGTCCTCAAAAGCAATATGATCTCTAAGAAACATTATTTTATTACTCAGATTCTGAATTCTCTTACTGAATTCTGAAAAAAAATAATAATAAATAATTGTTTGGAAGGGAGGAGGTCTGGAAGAGAAGAAACATCAATGTTAACACCAAGACTGCTGTGCTCAGTGAATTCTCCCTAGATGTTGTTACTGTTTGCTGAGCTTCACCAAGCATTACTTATTAGTTTATTAAATAAATGTTTCATTAAGGAAACTAATAAAGCACACAAATGCCTGTATTTTTCAATAGTGTTTATCAAGTCTGAATGAAATTCAGCCCTTCAGCAGAAGCCTACTGTCAGCATAGGTTTATAAATCACTGTCTGGTGCTCTACCAAAAAGGATACAGTGTTATTGAGACACTCCTTGCTCTTAATAGAAAAAATTGCCAAAGGTGTTCCACTATTTCCCTTCCTGTAGGCAAATGCATGAAGATGATATGAACAGGGAAATGTCTGCCTTGCAAATACTTAAAACACGTCCACCTATCTTATTCCCTGCTGCCTTGGTTTTCTCTGGAGGCAAAATGTTGGT
This sequence comes from Apus apus, assembly GCF_020740795.1. Taxonomy (NCBI): domain Eukaryota; kingdom Metazoa; phylum Chordata; class Aves; order Apodiformes; family Apodidae; genus Apus; species Apus apus. The sequence continues at coordinate 92,360,625 of NC_067282.1, read as the reverse complement.
AAAGATTTCACTGGCTTTTATGCAAGTTTACAAAATTAATGTATTTCTATCTGTAGAATTAGAAAAAAATTGTAGAATATAACTGCTATACTGCAGAGATTACAGCTACCCTAACACAGTAGGTATAACTGAAGGGGTCATAGAAGATTTTGCTGCCTAGGAATAATGGCCTTCCTGTGTTACACTTTTTGTGAGCTTTACAAAGCAACAGGCAGGAGTGTTGAGTATATTCCTCACATGAGAGAGACTGGCAATGAGACTGTCTTACAGCCTTCAAGGAGCTCTGTGAAAAATTCTCCAGTGTCAAAGATATTGGCAGAAATCAGAAACCCTGAAGGAGATAATAAAGTGGCTTGTGGGGAGATAAGTAGCAATGTAATCACAGGCAACATCTTTTAAAAAGAAAACAAGCAGGTATTTTTGTGTGTGTGTGTTATTAATAGTGCACTTGTAACTATATGCCTATATTACAATAGACATAATGCATGCTAATGGAGCAGTCAGGGAAAGACATGGCACTCTGTCAAAGGAGGTCAAGAATTTGATATGGAAAATTAATTTAAAATATTGCATTTAGTATTCAGGCCACCTCAGAAAAATATTTAGCAGAAAGAGCGTCCCAAAGTGACAATGAAGCTGATCAGAAGTGTGAAAAGATTTCAATTTAAAGAAGGAGAAAAGATGAAATATTTTTGACCAGTGATGAGATAAGTAAAGGGAGATGGGAGGGAATCAGAAATTAAAAGCCCAGTCCAGCTACCGGTGGAGTCATTGGGAAGGCTTTCATTAGCTTCAGCCTAGGTTGGAGTATGCCCTCTGTCAGCTAATCACAGAATCATAGAATCACAGAATGGTTTGGCTTGGAAGGGACCTAGAAGATCACATAGTTCCAGCCCCTCTGCAAGGGTAGGGACACCTTTCACTAGACCAGGTTGCACAAAGCCCTGTCCAACCTGGCCTTGAACACCTCCAGGGAGGAGGCAGCCACAACCTCCATGGGCAACCTGTTCCAATGCCTTGCCACCCTAACAGTGAAGAACTTCTTCCTAACATCTAACCTAAATCTCCCCTCTTCCAGTTTAAAACCATTACCCCTTGTCCTATCACTACACACCCTGGTAAAAAGTCCCTCCCCAGCTTTCTTGTAGGCCCCCTTCAGATACTGGAAGGCAGCTGTAAGGTCTCCTTGGAGCCTTCTCCAGGTTTTTCTTTCATGGTGGAGCAAAAGAGAAGATACTAAATGAAATGCACAATGAAATTACATTTGTCATCTGAAATACAGTGTATCTATCTTTTATAATCCCTACTGCTTGACATGGACACAAGAAACGTAAGAGAAATAAGGGTGAGATTCACAGTTCTCTTAGGTACCAGAGTAGATGCAGCCACTACTAGTGACTGAGAACCACGCACACAGACCTTGCGGAGCCAGGAGAAGGAGGTGGTGCTCAGAGGAGGCTAACATTCAAAAGATGAGACTACACCTCAATGCCATTACAGGATAACATGGGGCAGAGATGAGAAGACCTCTTTCCAACCTCCCTTCTTTCCAGAACCAGGAGTTTGCCCAACTCAACAGCTCCCCTGCTGTTGCAAAGTATATCCAGGCTCTTTTGGAGGTGCTCTGAAGTTGGAAGGCTGGTTACATGCTGGAAAATACGTAGAAGATTTAGCATCCCTCATGTTCAGCCAGTTAGCAACTTGAGTTCAACAAGAGACATCTTCAGCATGTATATAAGATATACTTAATTGTTTTGAAGTGATTACTCTAGAGGTAGTCTAGACGTAAAGAAGTTTAAATGCTTGTCCTAAGCACATGCCTTTTTCTCTATCAAGTTTCCTCTAGTGCTCTAGGTGTGATAATTACTGTTTCTAAACTGCTAATTAAGCTTCTGGAAACAGAGATGCCTGATTATAGTGAGTTTCAAAACACTAGTGCACTGGGAGTGGGATTTTCTCCTTGAACTGTGTCTGAAGATTAGCACTTCAGGACTTGTACATGTAACATAATTTTATCAATCCTGCATGCTTTTCAAAACCATCTTTCAAGAAACATTTTTTATATTATTTTCCATCACGTTGCACTGATACAGAGTATCAGGAGTGTTGTTGTGGCTAGGAACTGAGCTCTAATCTTTTGCTGTTCTTTGCTATGAAATAGTCTTCCTTTAAAATCTCTTTCTGATAACAAGAAATACCTTTTGGTTCCAGAAGGACTCACCACACCCCAGCACAACCAGAGGATATTGCCCTGACATTGTGCTTCCTCTTCTCAGACAAATGCACTTCATGATGCTGGGAACAGTGGAAAGAAGGCAGAGATACTTCTCTTTGTGTCAGATGAACCTTTCAATCGTTTGTCCAAAGGACAGTACTTTGGAAGTAATAATTAGGGCTGAGGAGTGTTAAGAGGCTCAAAGGACTTGTTCCCTGCTGACAGAAAGAAGCAACAGCTACAGAAGGCCTGCAAGCTTGGTATGTGCAAATGAGTACTGAAGTCAAACGTGCTTTGCTGGTTTACAACGGCTGGGCAATTTTACCCAGCATTTTTGGGACATACTGAAATGTGACTTGCTGAGACAGCTATGAAAAGGAGAAGACTGCAGGGGAAGGAATCAACAATAAACATGGAAGAACAGAAAATAAATAACAAGAGGCTTTTCTAAGACGTTCTGGCATGACGATCAAAGATGATTAATTAAAATTAAAAACCTGGAGATGCTGAGTTTCTGGGAGTTACCTACCAGATCTGAGACTCCTTTATCTGAGACACTCTTTTCCTTTACTACCATTGGCAAAATTGTACTATTTTTTGAGGGATTTGTTCAGTAACAAACCGTGGCCTCTGACCAGACAAAGACACAGGCAGCAGATGCAATCAGTTCCTTTGAAACCAAGACTACCTACGTAGGCTGAGTTTTACTCTCAGTGGGTATAATATAACTGAAATTTCCATGTATATATTTAATGCAGGCTGTTGCATATGCTAAAGGATACACCCTACAGGGTAGTTAAAACATGAAAAGTTGTTGGTCAGGTTCTGGCTTACATTTGAAAAAACTCAGCCATGCATTGATAAACAAAACAACCGGCTTTCAAGTGATTTGGCTTGGTGGTGTGCAGTTTTTTTGTCGTCTGTGTAGAATACCTAAGTCCTTTGAAAAAACTACATTCTATGTTTCTGTGTCAGCCTTCCCTGCTAAGCCGACAGCAGCCGAAAGCCCTTTATGAGCAGAAACACCTGTAGATGTTTCTCATTTTTGTGTGCATACTTCAGTCTCTCAAAAGGCATTCCTCGACTTGCAGCTCTTCATGCCAAGTCAGAAGTAACCCTTTTGTTTTCTGAGACCATGGGGTAAATATTTTGGCCTCTGGGCCCCACCGGTGGGAACTGTTGCACGGGGGTTAGTTATAGCAGCTTGTAGATGGTTATAAAAACAACTCTTGAAAACACAGAGTATGTTTCTGGTCTGGTGATGGAAAATCTTTAATACTGGCCAGCACGGACAGGCACTTTTGTGGTTTTTAGGCAGGGGCACGGTGACTCCTTGGCTCCCCGTGGCCCCAGGCTGCAGAGCCAACTCGGGCACCCGCAGCCACGATGGACCAAGCCCGGTTTTGCCGTCTTTGCAGCCGCCAGCAGGGCTGGCACCCACCTTCACCGGAGCGAAAGCTGTCCCACCCGGGTCTGTTCCTGGCTCTTGCCCACAGGTCACGATTTGAACCCCAGCTTACAAACAATCACGATTCGAATCCCAACAGAAAAACCTCTCGAGAACAGCGCCTGACCAAGGCAGTGGGAGAAGACAGGCCCGGCCCCTCACTCACTCACTCACTCCCCTTCGGGGCTCCCCGCGCGGGCCCGAGTCCGGCCGACCCGAGGCCGAGGCGGACAAAGGCGGCTTGGGGCGGGGAAGTGAGAGAGGCCGTGCCGCGACGGGGCGGCCGCTCCGCCGCCACCGCCACCCACGGAGCCTCCCGGCCGGCCCGGAGGCGGCCCCGGCGCGGCGTGGGGCAGCGGCCCCAGCCCGGCCCCGACGGCGCCGCCCGCCACCGCCTCCCTCCGTCCCTCCCTCCTCCCCTCCCTCCCCACCACCGGCCCGCCGCCGCCCCCGCCTCCGCTCCACGCCGCGACGGGGCGGTCGGCGGCTCCGCGCCTGCCGCCGGCATGGAGGTAGCGGGGCGGCGCGGCCGGGTCGAGGGGCGCCCCGCCGGGGGACAGCTGCTCGCCCCCCAGCTCCTCCTCCTTCTCCTCCTCCTGGCAGGTCAGCAGGGCCGGGCGGGTGCGTGGGGCAGAGGGAGGCCGCAGGCAGCGGGTGCGAGCGGGCGGGGAGGGTGGCGAGGGCCGGAGCGGTTTAAGGCAGGCGCGGGGACTTTTCCTTGCTGTCGGTGACCGAGTTGGCAGCCGGAGTTGGCCCCGGCCTTTCACGGTGTCTCAGCAGAGCTCTCCAGGGCAGGGTGTGCGGGGTGTGAGTCCCGCCCGGGCTTCAGGGAGGTGAAATCCGCGCCCTGCGGGAGAGGAGCCATGAGGGGTCCCGGCCAGGCAACCCTAGGTACCGCCGCGTTTGGTGGGCGAGCGGGAGCGGGGGCCACCGGCGCTACTGCCCGGAGGGGCACAGCCGGAGCCAAAAAAATGGGTAAGAGTGCAGAAGGCTGGAGCTGCTGGCACGGGGAGTCCCGCAAGGGCCACAGCGCAAAAGCCTGGGCGTGGGGGTCCCGCACAGCGGCACGGCCGTGGCCTCGCACTGCTGCTCCTTGGCAACTTGGCTCTGCCTGTCCTGGCCCTCCGGTTGTCCCCCTGCCCTTACCGGGGAGGCTGGTCCTCAGACGGGTGCGTCAGTTGTTCCGCTTTTTTTGTGCGTGTGCATTTCTTCAATACGGGGGTAGTTCGCAGAGGTTCGGGGCCGAGAGGCAGGAGCTGCCCCGTGCTGCCTTGCACAGCCCTCTCAGGCCCTCACCCTCCTCCGTTGGTCCTTGTTTTTTCAAGCAGAGCCCAAGCGTGAGCAGGTTCAGAGAGCTGACCTGCTACAATCTAAAGAGCAAGATTAAGATTCTGGGATGGATCAAAAGCACAAGGCGTTCACTTACGCAGTCAGCGTGCAAAGGAACTTCCGCGCGAGGCGGGAATTTGCAGCCAGAGCTCAGGTGGGAAGGGGAATGTGGCAGCAGCTGAGATGAGCTGAGATGAGATGGGGGTTGCCTGGATTCTAGCACATTCAGTGCTGGGCCGGCAGGTCTGGAAAGCAGCAATGGGAACCGGAGTAAGATCTATGGGGAGGATGGGAACCCCTTAGAGCTGTCTGGGGAGCAGGAGCCACAGTGTACTGGGAATGCAGAAGCATGGTTTGTCATCTTTGCTTTCAGGTCTTCGCTTTGGCAGTGCGCGTTTGTGTGACCAAAGAGGTGACCAAGGGTGATGGTGTGTGAGGCAGAGAGCCTGTCTGGGTTCATCCAGGCTGCAGCTGAGATTCTGGCAAGCGGGAAAGGAGAAACTGGGATTTGGGAAGAGTGTGACTTGGCTTTTGCAGTGCATTGGCAGTACCCAGCAACAAGAAGTCAGTAGCTTTAAAGCAGCTTCTCGCGGCAATAAAATTATGCCATATTCTTCCATGTTCCTTCTTTCTAAAAAGTTTTCTTACTGTTGTTTCACAATTTATGTTGTCAGTTTGGTGATCCAGCAGTCTGGAAATGTTTGTGTCCCTGGCTGGGCAGGACAGTCTCTAGCATAGAGATGGGCCAGAGATGGGCACCGCTGGCCCCTGTGCTGGTCACTCCTGTGCCACGCTGGCCATGGCCCTGGAGCTGGCATGGAGCAAGTGGAGCTGCTGCCAGCTGGCAGGGGATGAGGGAGCTCCAGGCAGCTCTCTCTAGTTTCCATCCCGAGCTGGGGCTGGGCAGGGTCTGCTGGAGGTAGCCAGTTCCTAGGCAGCTTCTGTCTCCTCTCCTGCAGCTCAACGAGACAGGTGACCCAGTCAGGTTTCCCTCTGGACTCCTTACTGGGATGGAAAAAGGTGATCCACGGTGTCTGAATGTTTAAAAATACTCTTTTTTTAAAATAGTAAATTATTCAGTATGAAAAGGCACTGATACAGCCAGCTACAAAGTAGCCAGCTATAAAGTAGCCATACACAAAGCTCCTAACTCTGAACTTCTTACTGTAGTGCAGAATGAGTGGGAATGGTCTGCTATTTGGATTACAGGGTCAGGTCGCACCTCAAGTGAAGTCCTGTGATTGTATAAAACTGTTAGATTGCATTTTCTTTAAAGCTGTGCTGTGCAGCAGTTTGCTGTTGCTGCTGTTTGACCACATGAATGTTATTTTTATTCAGCAGAAAATTGTCTGGCTCAGTGTGATAATGACTGCAAAGCTTACTGCTGTGATGGGACTACTCCCTACTGCTGTTCGTATTATGCCTACATTGGGAACGTCCTTTCGTAAGTATATTTCATGTGCTGTGTTTGTGGACTTGATGTGAAATTTGGTTGTGAGAAGCTGTTTTTGGCAATAAACAGCAGCAGGGTTTGAGGTTTTTTGGCTTTGTTTTTTGCTTGCTGGTGTCAAACATTGGTATTCCTCTGAAGTATCATGTTGAATATATTTTTAAAGCTTGCTAAAATTGAGGGTTTTGTCCTTAGTTTGCGTATTATGACATAATTTGTGGTTGTAAACTTAAAGGTGGTGAGAACTTTGTTTCAAGGTCTTCATATGAAGAGGACTATGAATAGAAATCTTGTGGGTTTTCTTGAAATGCTTTGTTACAATACCTGGGTCAAAAGGGTTTTTTTGCTTTGAGTCCTTTTTTTTTTCTTTTCATTTATTTATTTGTTTTCGTCAAATGATGTTTTGGCTTTTGGTGGAATTTATTGAACAGATTCTGGGTGAGGGTAATCTGACCCTTTAATAATGCAGTAAGAATAGCATGGTTCACAGTGCTGGTAAAAAACACAACAGGTGAAATGGGGTGTGTATTAATATTTTCTATTAGAGAAAAATAGAGAAGTAAACTGTTGATTAAAAACATAGGCTTCCCTGCAGCTGTTAGCTCTGCATCAGTGAGGAAGAAGAGAAGCTGACTCTGGGCTCTGCACTTAATTTAAGTGATAACACATAAGAATTAAAATTAATGTACAAGGACAAACCTAAACAAAACATAAAATATTGTTCTTCAATATAGGACATCTTACCTTCTGTTTTGTTATTCCCATCAGTAATTTCCTGAACCTTCAGTGTGCAGTCTATGACTTTTTTTGGTTTGTATTCTTGACTAAAACCAGAAAAGGAAGAAGGTACATTGTAGGACTGCTTGGTACCTGGGGAGGAATGCATGGAAAGGTGGTAGGTTTTTTTTTCTAAAAGTATTCCTCTGATGTGGGTTTTGTTTGAGCCATGCTACGTGGGAATCATAGATGTGTTCCCTTCAGTGTATTTTGTAGCACTTTGGAGAAGTAGGCAGAGTGATGGTATTTTAATACAGAATTGATTCACAGTTTTTAAAGCAGGTCAGACACTTCCTGGGCTTAAAGTAAACAAAATTATGATAGAGCACCAGAACCCTTCATTCCCCTGGAAATAAAACGCATGTACTTAAGATTGATTACTGTTGGAGAATGACAAGTGATTTTTCACCCCCCCCCCTGCTCACCTAAGGGGGTAAGCAGGGGGGAAAAATCTGCTCTGATTTTTTTTTTTTCTTTTCTCACTCTAGAATTGCTTTCCTATTTACATGCATGGAAGGAGGTGCAGTTGTTTTAATAACTTGTTCCAGTTCATATGTAGTTAGAAATGATGGACACAATAGCATATGATATCTCATTACAAGAGGGATGCTTCCCATAGAGCAACAAGACAAGTGGATTTCATGTCCCACTTCCACATGAACATCACTGGCATTTGTTTAGCCTAATGTCAGAGCTCGGCTTTGGAAAGGATTGACCAGGGGATTCTTTAAAGTGGCTGCTGAAATGTCCAAACCATGCCTTCAGCGCCGGGTTGACACCTAGTCTTTTTTATGTTTATTTAACAAATATAAACAGCTGTTGAATTAGAGCTGAATGTGAGTGGCTCTGCCACATTGGAAAGGTTTGTGCATACCTGGATTGTTTTGAATATTGGAAGGGCTCTTACAAGTGCTGTCCACCACAACGTGTCTCGAAGGCAACATTTCATTCTTTTAATTTTTCATGGTTAAGTACTCAAATTCATATAATCCAAGTGCAGTCAGGAATCATTATACTCCTCTGACCTGATATTTTGCATGATTGAGCCACAGGTTTTTTTTCCATAAAAGCTGTTTTGGGTGTGTCTTCTTTAAACATGTGTAATCTCATTTTGACCATCTGTCGACTGTTCTATAGTTCATTTATTAACACTGCTAGGAAATTTTGTGGGGCAACAAGGGTTGAAATTTCTACTGTCAGCTCTTAGCTTGTCTGCAAGTTTGAAATGTGGCCCTAAACACTCACCAGGACAGTCCCCAACCTTATCACTGAGCTGAGTGAACTCTGCCAGTATCACATGTAAGATTTGCTTTGTTTTCCTTTGCCCTGCCTAGGGGTCAATTCTTTGGCCTTCCCTTGAGCTCCCTCTAGTATTTTCCCTTCCTCCTTGAAGTGTGGCTACCAGGGTTGAGCACAGGGTTTTGACATAAGCCTTGCTAGGATTATTTTTTCCTGTATCTTTCTTGGAGTACCTATTTTGAAGCAGCTATCTGTGATGATCAAAGAAGACATAAATGAACTTAGCGATTTGTTACAGCTGTAAGTCCGTAAGCCATGGTCTTCAAAGCATGTCTACTGCTTTAAGCCTGCAAACTTGTTCTTTGCTAGGGTTACTACCTTTCCATTAGATGCATTGCAAAATATGTTATTGTGACTATAACTATGCTCCCTAAGAATAGCCTTCCCTTTTCTTTATTTGGCACTTTATTGGTCTTTTTTATTATTATTTTTAATGTGCAAGCTTTTCCCACAGAGGTTTCATGTTGCTTCACCCCCAAATAACAAACTGATTAAATTCTGTTATAAGAAGACACGATCCCTGGAACTTGGAAATGGCCACTAGCAACCTATCTGCTTATGTCTTTCTGTTCTTTTAAAGAACTGTTTTTAATCCAAAAGTCCTGATAATTCCACATAATGTTGTTGTTTAAATATCCTTCTTTTCCCGTGTCATAATTTTTGATCCTACTGTCTGCACCAAACAATGGACATGTTTTGTGGGGGCGTGTTCAGAAGTACCTTTTTAACTGCCTAAAAGGCCATTAGTAGGCCTCAGTGTTATATTGGCTCCTCTACTTTAGAGGTTGCCTATGTTTGTTTGCCACTGATCTATCTGCTGTCTCCATTCTTTATAAATCTGCATGTCTTTCTGAAATTTCTGCTCTTTATTTTTGCTGGGATGTTTGTTTGTTTGTTTTCATAAGCATAATTCTCTCCTGCAGTTTTGGAAAAGCCTTTTGGCGTTCAGTAGGTTCTTTTTAAGCAATCCTCTGTTTTTGTTTCACACCTCTCTTCTCTTTCTAGACTCATATGCCAGCAATTTTGCAAACAGGCTATAAGCGCCAGGCAATAATATATATACTGATTTTAAAGCAAAGTCAGCATGGCTAGATCATGATCATTGACAGCTAAGTTACTTGTAGCTTTTAGGTGGTTAATTAACTCTCTTCACTCATTATAATGAGATTCAACATTGAGATATTCCATGTAGAGCTTAAGAATTTTCTATTTTAAGAAATCATTATCCTTTTAGGACACCAGGGAATTTTTTTATTTTAGTCAGATGAGATTTTCAGCAAACATCCTCCAGGCTGTGTGGATCTGTGATTAGCCTGTTCTTCTTTCTGTGCATGAAAAACAGATGCAGAGTTATCGGCTCACTCTAAGATCAGGATTTCAGAGCCTGTAAGAGATGTTCCAATAACTCCATCTTTAGTTGGACTACAGGTATAATCTGTAAGCATTCAAAGTCTGTGATTGCATCATTTGTAATTCCATGAGCATCTCTAAAGTAACACATTCTTCCTCCTCCTCCCCCCCTTCATGAGCAAGTTGTTAAAACATTAATATTCCAGTTATATTTCCCTTCTTACTAGTTTTCCCTTCTTACTTATTTTCCCTTCTTACTATCTACAGCCTGTCATTGTTTCCTCTGATGCATATGCATTTCCTCCTGTTTATCTGCTTGAAGTCTAGCGCTTGGTGGTTAACCCTTCGAAAAATGTTTTTTCTTGGACAAATTACAGATTTATGTTTGGACTTGTGCAACATAATTGAGCTGTGCCTGTGGGTTGAAGGAAAAGGTGCAGTGATGCCTGCATACTCAGGCTGTTCCTCCTGCCCACTTTTGACTCCCATCCAGAAGAAAGCTTGGAGGCACCCTTCGCAGCCTTCAGTATCATCCTAGCCCTTTGAGTCAAGAGACTCCAACTGCCCTCCTCCTCAGAACCTTCTTTCTAAGCTGTTGAATCATTTGTGACTGACCTTCTACCAGTTTCCCTGTGCTGCATCTGCTTCTGCAGCCTGCTGCCAGGCTAGGGACTGCAATGACTGCAGTGTATTTTCTCCATGACATATTCTCCGGGTTTGCCCACAACAACATCATCTCCCTGAATAACCAACCAGTAGCATTTTGCCTTCTGTCACTCAGGGAACTGGAGACATCTGGTTATTGCCTTCAGCTCCAGCCTCAAACCCCAGAGCTCCTCAGAGGTGGCAATCAGTATTAAAGGGATTTTTTTCTGCAGAATCCAAATCTGAAAGTGTGTTTCTGACAGTGCTCTTTGTATTTTCTTCGGAGAGGCGTCAGATTGTCTGCCCCTCATGCTTATCCTAGTGGATTTTCTGTGGGCTAATTTCCAGTTTTGGGATGTTGTGCCTTGTGTTTGTCATGGCCCACAGGCAGCTTTTGAGCTGTGGGGAGCATTCTGGGCAGACATTTCAGTAGTTGCATGCTGTTGGAGGTGGTTCTAGATGCTGCCTTTGCTCTTTCACATTACTTCATGGCCAGTAACTGAGCTGATGTGAAATAAGCTCAGATTCCAGGTAAATAATGGAGCAAAGAGGACAAACGGTCCAGCTCTTCTGAGTACTGCTGGGCCAGCTGAATATTCGGCAGAAAACAAGATATTTACACCCAGATTTGGCCGACAGTATTAAGGAATACTCATTGATAAAATATTCAGCCCTGGTGATTGGGTCATAAGTCTTGAAGAGTAGTAAATTGGAATATTGGCTTAAGAAAAAGAAAGCTAAGATGCAGTGATGCTACGCTTAATTGCAAAGTGTATGAAGTTTCTTGGCAAATGACTTCAGAATTACTTACTCAAAGGCAACTTTTATTCAGAAAAACAAAACAAAATAAACCAAAACATGTGATTCCGAGGACTTCAAAAGTAACTAGAGAAAAAGTAAATAAAGAATTTAGAAAACTATCATCTCATTTCAGGTAGTGGATGGTGATTTGCAGGAGAGTATGAGGAAGAATCTTGCCAAAGATAATGAGGAAACAGCAGCCTGTTCAGTGACCACTGAAATATTAGGTGTTATTTACATGAACTTCGTGTATGTTGGAGGGGGTGAGTTTTTTGGTGGATTTTTTGCTTTGTTTTTAAGTTGGGAGGTTGCACAATGTGGCCAGGAAGGAAGGAAGGCAGACAGAATGGGAGGAAAAGAGACAAAGAATACTTTTAGCATAAAATAATGTGCCTGTCTCAGCCTGCAAGACTGAAGAAAAAGTCATGTGTGGTGGATCTAAGTGTGTAATTTGATGTGAAGTACTTTATATCCTGTAGTACTTTTGAGACTAGCAGCTAATCTCAGAGAATACCATCTTTCTTAGTAAGAGGAAGAATGTCCCTTAAGCTGATTTATTTGATATGAAAATATGGAATGGAGGGTGGGTATGGAGAAGGAGTGCACCGAAGAACAGAATTAACATTTTAAGAGTTAGAAACAGAGATGTAGTCTCTGGAGTTCATAGTGAATAATAATAAATAAATAAATAAATAAATAAGTTGGGAAGGTTGGCATTCACTGTATAGATACCAAATAATTAAAATTACACACTTCCAGACATCCCAGAGTAAACATCTGAAGCAGCAAATTACTTGGAGATGGTTCTGTTTGCACTACACTTGTATGGTACTCTGTTTAAAATGAAATTGTGTTTTTCTTCATCAACGTAATGTTCAAAATTTCCCATGATTGAAGCACTTTTAAAACTGCAATTTACCCGGCAGTTGCCATTTCATGTCTCTGGCTGTGAGACTTCTGTTATGATGCCAGAGGTGCACTGAAGGCCTAATTCTATAATTAGTTTTTTCTGTTTGATTTGAGTTGTGACTTCTTATCAGGAGAATCTCCCTGAATGAGCACATGGAGCAGAGCCTGAGGATGCTTGTGCTGAGTGCTGGGTGCTGGCTATAAACATGTCATCAGTAAGGGCAAGACTGATAATTAGACTGAAACCATTTCACTTCCGTTCTGTCTAGAGGCAAATAGCAGTTCAGCCTTTTAATCCTTGGTCTTCAGCATCTGTATTACCTGTGGAAGCATGTTATCCATGCTTCAACCTGGGAAAACCTCTGCAAGAGATGTATCCAACTGTCTCTGTGCAGGGGTTTGAGTAACCACAGCTTAGAGAAAGATCTAGAACCACATTTTCATTGTAAGATCTGCTGGAGAGACAACTGGTATTGGAAATGTGACCTTTGCAAAGTGTTTGAACTTCCAGTTGTTTTTTTGTTCCATGCCTATTGTCCCAGTTCACATCCTTCAGCAGGGAATGTGCAATCAGATTTATGACCAGAGCTGTATTTGCTCTTGACAACGGCTGCAGAGGAAACCCTTGTCAGCACCAGAGTTAAAACACAGGCTGCCTTTTCTTTAGCCCTTTGTGTATTTGTTTCTGACCCTGTGTTGTGACAAGCAGCTCAAAATGAGAAAAAACTGGTTTGCTTGCCAAACAGTGGCTCTCAAAATATTGCTTCCACTTTTTTTTTTTTTTTTTTTTTTTTGGCTCTAACTGTTTTGAAGTGTTGGGGACTAAGGGAACCAGGTTCTTTTCTTTGGATGTTTGGATGTTTTGAGTTTTTTAATTTAGTGGGTAGCCATAAGAAGTAGAATACATTTTTAAAAAAAAAAAATTATTAGTGAAAACTAGAAGTCTTTGTAAACATGCAAGTTCAGTTCATAAGAAAAAGGTCTAGCATGGTTTTGTGGTAAAACTTGAGTTGTTGACATCCCTCTGGATCACGTGGTTTTCATCATTTGGAAAATTGTTAGAATTTGGCCTGAAAATGGACACATTAAGGTATAAACCACTGAAATGTTCTCTGTGGCTTACAGAAAAATCACTGAAAGGGAAAAGTAAACATTCATAAGGAATTCAGTGAATTAGCTTGCTTGTACTGCACTGTTTATTTTGAAAAGATTTTTCATTGAAAATGAGAGATAATTTTGTGTTTATCACTTGCAGTGGTCTGTTTGGGAAGCCTGTAGGATTTTCCCATAGATTCGGTTATGTAAAAGATAAATATTTTCTTAACACTCAGTAAAACTGATGTAAAGACTGAGCCTGGGGATTATGCTGATCACAAGAGGACGGTCCTTTCTTCTGTTATTTTATATCCCTTCATATTTTCCTTTTCAAGTAGGGGAAAGGTTTGCCTCTGAATTGATAAGAATCTGTAACTTTGTTCAGTCATCTGTACATCCACTGCTTTTGAGACAATTCAGGTAGTCTGCTAGACATCAGTTCAGCAAAGGAGTTAAATGCATTTGTCATTTCAAGGCAGTGAGCAGGTACAATGGATAGAGTGCTTATCCTGTTGAAATCAAGAAGCTAATTACTTCAGTGGGGACTTCATGCACTGGCTCTGATGGGACAAGTTGTAGGCTCAAGTTCCTTGTTGAATCCAAGTGTTAGAAAAAAATATTTTTTTCTTTGTTTTTAATCACCATGGTACCTTCCACGTGTGCTGCCACTTCATGGTCCCTTGCTCCCAGTTCAGGCACTGCTGAATAGGGTGTGTTGCTCCTGGAGGGTTGGGAGATACGCAGGACATGTCTCACCTCTACTGACTCATCCACTTCCTGCGCATCCAATGCATCCATGCCTCACCTACCCACAGCTGGAGAATTTCTCTTTTGTTGGCTAATTTGGAGATTTCACTGAGCTCACAGGATTCTCAGAGGATTAGTCTGCTGTAATTTGTACTGGTTGCTTTGTAGCAAGTAGTACCACACCAACTCAGAACAGGTTCATTAGTGACAGTACTTCTTGGTCAAAAGCTGTGCAAGAGGGCCATTTGGTGCTGCACACAGTGTAATTGCAGCCAATCCAAATAAAAGCTGTAGCACTAATTCAGTATTTGAAAAATGCTGTCCTAGAAAGATAAACTCTCCTTCTAATATGCACCTCTTTAAAGCACAGAAACAAAGTTCAGCATAAATAAGCTAGTTATTAAAAATTAAAGGAAACTTAACTCTTAATTCACAGGGCAACCACAAGTTCCTGTAACAGTTATAACCACAACTAGATAGAAATTCCACACTTAATATCATCTTTAGAAATTCAATTAAGTTTTCTCAATTATTTTTCTCTATTTAGAAAAGAAAAAAGTTGTGATGTTTACTTTCATAATCACTTCTGCTACCATAAAACCTTTTTTTTTTTTCCTGTAATGAATTATTTTTGCAAAACACAAGATTTCTACCAGGACTTACTCCGTACATAAGTATTCAGTATGGGCTGGAGAGGCACTAATACCACAAACTGGGCAGGCATGTTTTATCATCATGTCTCCCTCTGTTGGCTCATCCACACAGATAAGAGATTTTTACTGCTATCATTAAATGGACTTACTCCTTTTGCTCACAAGGGACGTTTGGTTTAATGCTGAATGTTCCAGCTTCTCTCTCTTTATTGAGGCCTGTGGTACAGTTTGTGGCAAGCACAAGAGGTACTAAGGATCTGCAGCTATTGTTGAAACATCTGTTCATCAGCCAAAGTGCAGTGAACCTTGTTTTTAGGTGTCTTGTGGACTTGCTGTGCTGCTACTGAAGCATAAAGGGACTGTACAAACTACCTCTACTCCAGTCCTTCATACAGTCCACGGTCAATGTGATCTAATGAAGATATAATTAGGGTACTGCTGCCCTGTAAGCTATTTCCAGCTGCTGAGCAGCCTGAGATAACCAGTGTTAGTAACCTAGGAATTACATACAAAATGCAGTCCCAAGTGTGTCCTTATGCTATCACATTCACTGCAGTTTTTTTGTCTCCGATACTCTGTACTGCTTATTTGTATTCTGCCCGTGAATTTCACTTTTTCCTTCCAACAGCAGGGTAAGAGAGGCCCTGGATGTAAGTAGTGCCCCTTTCTTTCCTTCTCTAACTTTAGCACTGGCATTTCTTCCTCCTCCCTGTAAAAAGGAATAGTACAGAAATAATCATTTGGCACAGGAGGGAAGCATTTAGCCTTGGAGAGTGATGTGTCCCACCACAGAGAGGGAGGCTCCAGCTTCACCAGCAGATGTCTTGCACTTCAGAGGACAAGAGACCTCCAGGAGCAGTTTGTGGCTCTCTGGGTAAGATGACATAAACCAGGGAGAACAGGAAGGTTGTCAAGCAGAGAGCAGGGGATTGCAGCTGCTGCCTATTATCTTTCCTACATGAAATACTGAAACCATATAAAGTACTGACTGATGTTATGGTCCTGTTATGATACCTGCGTTGTTGAAGCACCACATCAGTGGCACTTGTTGGCAGCACTCAGGATTTGGAGTTTGAAGCTCTGTGGAGTCTACAAGACCCTCTTGCCAGGAGCACTCCAGGCTGTTCAGCCTCTGAGACTGGCTGGGGTGGGGAACAGGGCGGAGGGAGGAATGCTGCGGAGTGCTTGTTTCCATATCACAACACCTCTGCAATAGACCTGTAGAAAAAAAGAGAAGCAGGAATATTCTGGTAGCAGACTGAAAAGAACTGAGATATTGAAGACAAGCAGTGGAGAGACCTGAAATTAATTACTTATGTATAAGTAGCACTTATAATATGATGGAGCTTAAACAGTACATGACAGCAGCTCTTAATTCTTTTGTTTGGATCAAATCCTTCAAGTCCTTGAACTGTTGCTTTGGAAACTTCCCTCATCTGCTGCTTTGGAAATGTAAACAGAGAGTAGAGAAAATAAGCAGCCAGCATAAATTTAACACATTTTCATTGTTTGGACTAAAGCAACTCTAATAGTATTTTGTACAAGACCTGGTTGAAATACGTCTGTTGAAATCTTCAAGATTTTCCTGGAAGAGCAACAAGATTTTTTTTTAATGCAATGTTTTGGATAAAGAATACAGGTTTTTTTGTAATCAACTTTGCTTTCCACTTGTGTAGCATATTATCTTCCAAGGGTTTCCAAACACAGTTGCCACTTGTTTCAGTCTTATGCTCACAAGATCCTGTCAGGCAAGGCAACAGTGTCTGGGCATCACTGCCTGTCTGGCACCCATGTGTCATGTACTGCTCATGATGGACTTCTCAATTCTAAAAGCAGTATAAACTACCACAAATAAAGATTAATTATTTGGAGCCAAAGTTTGATGTCTGAATATAGGACTTTGAATATGCCATGGATAAGTATATTCAGATGAAAACCTCTTGGGATGGAGAATGGTCTTGCTTGTGAGAAATCCTTGTGTGCTCACACAGCTGTGAGTGTGAAGCCATAGTTTTAATGTAATCTAAACAATTAGTAACCTTCCCACAAACCTACTTTGTCAGAGCATCTCATGTGCAAATATTGCATTCTTGTAAGACAACAGTTGTTTTTGCCTGTGTTGCTGACATCTCTGCTCTGAGGCATAGCTTCCCTGGGTGCTGACCACTTGCTATGCTGCGTGCCCCTAGTCCCCAAAGACCTCGGTGAGGCTCTGTCTGATGATAGCTAATATATTTACATGACTGAAAGCTAATATTGTTTGTTCAGGTCTGTGGCAGTAACGGTATGTTTGGCTTGGAAATAGATGGCCTATTTACATAAACTGAAATTATGAAAATGGATGACAGGATTGCCAGTCTGCTTACCTTGCATTGCTTTCCTCCAGTGGCTTCTTCCAGTGATAATTTGATATTAAATTCCAGTGGAGAGCGAAAGAATAGAGCTTCAAGGGGTGTGGGATGGATGAAAAATTATGACCCTCATTCTCCGTTTTCAACATTTCAAGTTGTCTGAAGTAAAGCACAATATATGTCTTTGTTCCTGAGCCTACACGATTGTTAAATGAAACTTAATGATTGAATTAGCATATTTCCAGATATGTAATAAAATGTCAGCTTGACAATAATGTTTCCAAAATTGCTGTATGACAGGGGTACTGTAAACATAGTGGCATGTCTACTGTATGTTTCAAATAATATGTTACATTAAGATCATTTGTTGAGATTCAGAGGGACCTATGGTATTTCACATCTGTATTTGCTGAGCTTATGTTGTCCCTATCTTCTAACATAATTTATTTTGCTTTAAAATTCCATATTCTCCTTCAAGAGGGGAAACTTTTCCTGCTTGCTCTTTATTCTCCTCGCCAGCCATACTTTCTTCTGAAGTAGGTGTGTGAGGAAATTAAAGAAGCTCACAAAATGGCCTCTGTGGTGTGGTTGCCTGTGCTAGCCAGGGGGTAGATTTGATGACCTAAGAAGGTCCTATCACATTAGTCTCAGAAGTAAGAATTTGTTTTGTTTTGGGCCTGGGCTGATCAAACACGCTGAGGCTCTTGGCAAGCTGATAGGTACAGGGTCTCTCTCCTGCACTCCTCTGCAGCTGCAGGCTGACAGCAGTTGCTTATGCGCTGACTTCCAGGCTGGCTTTTGTGCAGCAGGAAGTGATCAGTATTGTTTATCCAGCAGAGACAAGTCATCTCTGCTTGTGAACCGGCCTGTGTGCTACTAGGGAAACAGCCCTGGTTTATATCACTCCAATTTAGCAAGTTACAAAGCACCTTTGTTTCGGTTTTTGAGCCATGCATCCTTGTTTAAAGGAGGGAGGGTCTTTTTTTTTTAATCTCCTACAAAGGAGGTTTTGTTCGGCATATCTGTGAGTAGTTTCCCAGAAGGGTGCCCAGGTAGGCACCTGAAGAACCCTGCAGTCCTCTCCAGAGGGCTCAGAAGCCTTGCTAGGGTTTCCCACTTGGGCAGGTGAGCAGTGGGAGGCTGTGGGGAGGCTGCTGTGATTGCCAGCCCAGGGCTTCTCTGTGGGCTCTCTTCTCAGTGCCCTTTAGTTCGTCAGATATCTTTGGGAGTCCAGGAAAGCAATGACTGTAGTTTATCTCATGTCATTTGTAATTTGTCAGGTGAAGATGCAGTAAGGTACCTTTGAGATAGCATCAGTTAAGTTTCTGTGTATTTCTGCTTTATTTTCCTTCCAGAGATTTGTTATAACTGCAGAGCTACTTGCAATCCCCAGTTGCCCCAGGAACTTGTGAAAACTAGGTTATACTCTCATTAAAGGTTGACTCATCATTTCCATGAAGAATTTACATTGCTTGGAAGTTCTTGCTGCTCAGAAAGTGGGGAAGCTTGCTGGCTCTTCCAGAAAATCACCACGACTCCTTCTGAGGAGCTTCCAGCCTCCCAGGCAGCATGAGGGAGAGCAGGGCTGTGTGAAAGATGGAAAATTACTGCTTGGTACTCTCTTGCTATGCCTTGTCCTATACTGAGGTTTACAGAAGAATAGTTCATGGCATTTGTGCTCCATAATGGAAGAGAAAGGGCAGGTTGCACCTTGGTAGCTATGGGCTCTTCCCAAAATGTGCTCTCTTGGCAGGCACCTGCCCCTGCTGCCCATCACTGATGAATACCTGTGTTGCATCCTCCCTGCCCTGCCTATGGTGCCTTGTTCCAGGCAGGGCACATTTTTGGGTGCATTGGTTCAGCCTGATGCTCAGCCTTCACCTGGTGAGTAGGGGGTGGCCATAGGGGTCCCCTGGGAAAACATGGAACCTCAGTGGGGGGAATGCAGAGGCCTTGCAAGTGGTGAGGATGTGCTCTTGCTGCACAGGTGCCCTTTTGCATCTTACCGTTAGGCTCTGAAGGCCACCCCACTGGGATGCAGCCCTTGTGTTGAGGGAATATGTGATACCACTCTTAGCTAATGTAAAAACAGTTACTGCTCTGTGAGACAGGTAACTGGAAAGCAAGTTACCAGATAGCAGCTGTTGTTTAAATCTGAAGGAGCTACGCCTCAAGTGCGGATTTTCACTTTGGCTTCATTATGTATGAATAATTTAATACATGTTGCAGTTGCTGATAGGGTTTTGTAATGAGATGCCATTGTTTTTCCAGGCTGAATACTTGCCATGCTCAAAGAAAACACTGAATGTGTGGATATCTGAAACAAGTTGGTTGATTTATTACTGTTATCTGTCACTTGCGTTGAATTGTTTTAATAACTTCCAGGACTAGCAGCTCCTTCATAACTGGGAGTAGCAGCACTATAGCTGTTGATATATTTTTATCACTCTTTTTTTGTTTTTCAACTTCTATCAGGAGATACAAACTGTCAATTACCTGGGCAAAATCCTCAAGTCACTTGATTTATACTGACATGCAGTGGCTCAGAATATGGTCTAGCATGAGAAGAACTACAAGATTTTCCTCTGAAACTGGCAAACAACATTTTTTGTGCTATTTCTGGCCTGTCCAGAAGAGCATTGCAGCAGCTACAGCACCATAAGGATTCCCTGTGCTCCTCTGGCCACATTCGGGTGTCAGAAATACCTTTTTCCTTAGTATTGTCAAGAAAATCCTCGTATTAGCTTCACAAGAGCAACACAAATGCTTCTGTCCAGGTGCCTGTGCCATAAAATGGGGATGGGAGGTTTCTGCCCCTGTGAGTTCAACTCTTCATCTTTGGGCTTTGTGCTCTGACCTGCTTAAAGAGTTGCTTGAGGCTGAACTTCAGACCAGCCTTTGTTTTGTAGCTGTGTTTCCAATAGTTTTTTTATGCTTGTGGTTTTTACCTGCTTCTTCCTCAGAAAACAGCAAGCTGGTTTTATTTGTTGTCTCTGTCCCACCTGCCTGGCCTGCCAGTGGACTTGGAAAGCCTGCATGATGACTGCAGTGGCAACACAGAAGCCTTTACCATGACCACATCGCTTGGAAGTGCTCCCTCACCAGGCATTTGCTCTTCTCCTGTAGCAGCTCCAAATAGGCCCAGGAGCCAAAAAAAAAACAACAAAAAAAACTTTGGGCTACCAAGTGTAGATTGTCTGCTACAGAACTGTAACAGTTCTAAGGAAAAAGCTCTACTTTCTGTTCTTCACACAGGCTTAGACTCATTGCTGCTGCTCTCCAGGAGGCATGATGCTGTGCATCTTGTGTTGTAAGGATGCGTGGAGACATGGATCAGTCCTCCTGGGGCGGGTCAGGCTGCAGTCTCTGGGTGGGAGCTGTCACTGCCTCTGCCCAGGGAGCCAAGCTGCAAGGAAGACATCTCTTCAGAGGAGATTGTGCCTTGCAGTAGTGCTGCTCCTCAGCCCTATATGCCTGCTGCTGCTTCTCCCAGCCTAGGAGCCCTATCCTCCTAGAAGGTGTGTGTGATCACAGCCCTTTTCTCCTTTCCATATGCCTGTGAAGTGCTCTCAAGGGACAGATCAGTGACCTTCCATGGGACGATGTCATTGTGTAACTACTCCTTCATTAAGTTAAAAGGATTAAGAAGTGGCTGACATGTCAAAACGTGGAGGAAGCAAAGAATTTTTGTGTAATGAGGGTTGTTTGCACTGAGGTTCTTCAGGGATTAGTACTAGCACTGAAAATTTTCCAGTGCAAATCAAGACCTAGGATGAAAATACAAAATCCCTTGTGTGTGAGCGAAAGATACATTTTAAATTCATGCACTTTGGAAGTTCTCAGAGGACAGATTTAAGGGGGCTTCTGTGACATTAATTTGTTACTCTTTTGTATACTTTGTGGTGCAGCCTTGAATTACATGCTTTTTACAGAGCAGTGGGTTTGTAACATTTGTATATGTCTTCCGTAGAGGTATTTTCAATGTCTAAGGGCATGTAAAACTGTACAGAATTAAACTTGGCCCCTTAAGTGCGTATTGCATGCATTAGAGGAGAAGCCCCTCTGTGGTCCTGGTATGGGAAGTTTCAGACCTATAAGTGGCTCAGGTCTTTAATGGCCAAAAATCCTTACCAGCTTATAGGAAATATATTGCTGGCCTCATTCCAGCTTTTACTGGTTACAACCAAAATTCATCACAGCTGGTGCCAGGCAAAATATTGGTTGGATATAGTTGAAACCAGAAGCACAAGGGCCAGACAACTGGGTGTGCCTGCTGCTTGGAGAGACAGTACCTCCTGGCCTGGCCAAACAACAACTAGCAAGGCAGTGCAGTGATTTTCTTTTCTTGTTTTCTGTAGTATTGCTTATCTGAACACAAACAAGAAGAGTTTTCCTGTGATGTTAGCACATTAAGAAAAGTCAATAAAAATTTCAGCATGCTAATTGTCATTTTTATTGGAGTGTTTGAGGCTTTCAGTGACAATACAATGAAATATGATCTATGCAGCCTAATTAAAAACATAACAAAGTTCTTCCCCATCCTATGTTCAAAAGTGTTTAGAGATCCCAGATCACATTTTCATGTATCCAGCAAAGGTTTATTTCCAGATGAAGAGTTCTGAGAGGCCTAAAAAGACTCAGATTTTCTGCAGCTTGAGACTCCTGTGGAGTCACCTCTGGCTTTTGGGACACTTGTTTTCCATTACTAAAATGTTACCTCCTTTGTTGGAAAAATACATGTCTTTGTGTCCACTGAGTTAAGTGCACTTCCTGACTTTTTAGTGTCCTCACCCTGGCTATTTCCTATTCCCTTAAAAACAAACAAACAAAAAACCCCCCAACTCCCCCCAAAAAAACACCAAAACAAAACACAACATATGCAAACCTCAGAAAGCCCTAGCATTCTCTGCTTGCTCAATTGCTCTGATTCTTGATCCTTCTGTACTTTCCACGAACATCTTCACATTATTTTTGCTAAACCATGAAATGTGATAAATAAACTCTTAATCAGATGTGACTGCATTCCCATTTTTGAAAGCTGTCCAAGATGGGGCATTAAATAAGGGAAGAAGGAGGGGTTTGGATTGCACTGTAATCTCTGATATTTTAATATAGGTTGAAAATGCATTTGAATTAGTGCCATCAGATGTAATACAAAATACCTAGAATTTCATAGCATCTCCTCAATAAAGGTCAAGAAGAGAGTGATAACAATCTCAATCCTGTTTGAAATAGATTTCAGTAACAATATATTCATTCTCTTAAGCTACTTAGCATATTTTTCATAACAGTGTTACACTTAATCTGTGAAACAGGATTTTTTTTGTTGTATTTTTAGCACAATATTTGCGAGACTGTCTCTTAAAAAAATTAAATCTGCCTTTATATATCTGTCACAGGCTTAATTTCTACAGTCTGAAAACAGATTTCCAGTGGTCATGAAAATGCCAGCTCGATTTATCTTCAAGTCAATAAGAATCTTGTTGAGACTGTAGAATTGGACTGGTAATAAATGCCTCCAGTCCACGTGCACAGCAATGGTTGATGCATGGTTCATGTGCCATTTTAATCTCTGAAATAAAATAGGTTGAAAAAATGGTTGCAGCTTGATAATCATAGCAATGCACTGTCAGTGTAGAATCTTTGTGGAATTCTTCCATCTCTTCATGAACCAGGACGTCATACAGTCCAACTTTGTACAGTAAATGGGCTCTAGAAATTTGTCCAGAGACTGATGAAGGGAACTACCTTCCCTGTGGTTTGCTACATTGATCTAGCAACTTTGAGACACTGCCTTGATTTAAAGCCTCTCTCACCCAGATTTACTGTTTTGCTTCTTTTTGAGTTCTCAAAGTGTTTTATTATCCACTGGCAAATCAGTTGCTGTCTGTTGTAATTTAATAGCTCTGTCAATTGATCAGTTTGGTTTACTTTACATAAGGGTATTAGTTCATTACAAGCTGTCTGGAGGAGCTCAGGTGGCTGCAGGGCTCCACAGGCAGGTGTGGGAAATGAGGTGTGATGATGAAGCATATCTGCCCCATCTAGGGGTGCTTTGTGTTTGAGGAGAGGCAAGAAAGGGGTGGCAAAGGCTGTCCTCCTCCAAATACAAGCACCAGTTCTCAGGCATGTTTCTTCTGTATTGCAGAGCGACTTGGAGAGTGTGGGAGCTGAAAGGAGCTGTGGAGGAACATCATCCTCCTAATCCCTCTCTTTCTGGAAGCTTGGCTGTGTTTCAGGCTGTCAGAAACTGGCCAAAGCTGTTTCATTAATCACCTCCTCTTTCTGCCAGGTTGCTGGCATTCTGGCTGCACAAGCAGGACATGGAAAGATAGCTTGCTCCTCCACATTCCTGACTCATCCATGTCTATGTGGAGGTGGCTACCCATCCCCAAGGTCTCCCACCCCACCTCACCAGGGCAGTGAGGAGAAAGAGGAGGAGAAGGCAGCATTTTACTCTAGTATGGCCACCAAGGCAGGATGGGATGTGCTTTTGGATAGCCCGCTGGGCTGGTTCTCAGAAGGAATGGGGCCTAAGAAAGAAGCATCTGCTCCAAAATACATAGTGGTGTCTGACTGCAAGTGACCTTTCCAACACTGGTACAAGGTTCTGAAAGCTTTAATGTTTAGTGGGAACTAGAGTAGTGTTAAGCTGAGGCATTTTAACATTTCTTGATTTGTTTTACAAGGGCTAAAGCGTTGTTTAAAATAATGGGTATTTTATAAGTAGTAAGTACAAGTGTGCTGAGAGTGTATGGATTTGCTGTAACCCTCACAAGTGTTCTTTTCTTTTCTTTTCTTTTCTTTTCTTTTCTTTTCTTTTCTTTTCTTTTCTTTTCTTTTCTTTTCTTTTCTTTTCTTTTCTTTTCTTTTCTTTTCTTTTCTTTTCTTTTCTTTTCTTTTCTTTTTTGTTTGTTTCATTTGTAATGAACTGCTTCTAAAACCTGGGTCCCAGTTCAGTTCCTAGGGACTCAGCAGAAAGTTTCACATGGGCTGTGGTGGAGGATATGGGAAGACTGTCACTTCCCTAGTGGCAATCCTGTCCTCTCCTACTCCACCTGAACAGACATGGCTCTTGCTTTTCATCCTACTGCTGAGTCGACCAGTTAGCATCATGACTGGTACCAGTTATGGTGGCTTAATAGCCAATGATGGTTATTGGGAGCTGGATCCCTTTCCGTTCAGGAAGTGGACTGAAGCTCTCAAATAATTTTGCTGCTGATCTTGCAGCAGTTTTTCTGAACTGATGACATGGAGGTATACTTTATTACAGCTCCCTTGGAAGTCTGAAGCTTGCAAGCAGAGCATTTAAAAATCAGCTTAATCTCTGTTTAGAACCCAAAGCGGAGTCATATACTAAAAACAAGACTGCAGAGTTTGGCTCTGAGAGGTGCTTTGATGTAAAGCTGACACATTTTGAATCTATTTGCTTAATGCCAGGAAGCAGGACAGTGAATGTTGCAAGTGTATGGTCCACATCTGGCAGTTTCCAGTGAATTGGTTATATTGCCATGAAGAAGGCAGTGTGTAACAGAGAAAATGCCTGCAAAAATAGCTAATGTGCTCTCAGCTTTGGAGCTCCATTTAAAAGGCAGGGCAATAATGGAAACACATAGTGTTTCTCAGACATTAATACCTACTGCTGTGGTCTGCAGGTCATGCTATAACTGCTGTCTAAATTTCAGTAGGTACTTACTGTGTGTGTCTGCACCAGATGGCGTAAGTTTAGCACAGCCTGTGCTGCACTGAGTGAAATGGAGCCTTTTTTTGTTGGTGGTGGTAAGGATATATCCAGCAAAATAGAACTAGGTTAAGGAGAGAGTTGTGTTCCCCACATAGTACCTTTCACTGCAGTATCTGCCAGTGAAGCAGATGATGCTCTGTAGAATGAATGACCAAAGGGGAGTGATGACCCCACGTGGAAAAAAAGCTATCAAGTCAAGAATAGTTGATTTCCTGAAAGATTCTTTGTGCTGAGGTAAGTGCTTAAAGCCCGAGCAGCTACCCTTAATAAAGTGTTGTCTTTTTAGCAACTCTACCTAGTACTCTCCTATTATCATTTTAGTAAGAGGATACAAATTTATTCAGATTATTTGCATCTCTTAATTTCGCTGTGGTGCATCTGTCCTGATGTTTAAACAGTGCAGTTTCCAAAGGAGGAATTTAAAATTCCACTAATAATCCAAGTTGTAACTAATTTTTAGTGTTCTGTTACAGGATTTAAGATGTTGGGTTTTTTTGTGGTCTGCTTAAACCAGAACACTTAGGAATTGTCTGTTCCCTCTGAAAGCTGTGCTTCTCTTAGGGGCTGCGTGGCATGCTAGGTTGCTGAGCTCCACACATGTCTCTTGGCTTCCTGGGAGGGATTCACAGTGGTCCTGGCATTTATAAGGATCTCTGCACAGGCAGTACCTCCACGGAAGTCTATTTATAGTGTAGGCTTGAAGGAAATGTAAATTAAGGTGTACACTAGCAGGTGGCAGAGATGAGGCTGAGTGGAAGGCAGGTCAGTTAACCTTTGTTTTGTCAAAGAGGAAACACAAAATATATATTACAAAATCACTCAATGTTTTCTGAAAAATCAAAGTAATTAGTTATTCTGTAATCAAATTACTTCAGAGATGCTGTATTCCTGCTTGCGAGGTGCTACACATCTGGAATAATTCCAAAGGAAGTAAAATTGGGTTTTTTCTCCTGAGAGTCAATTAGTTCTCTGCTGGTAAATATTTTTAAAACTGTAGGTAAAAAAAGAGTCATCAGTGCTACAGAGAACAAGTCAATGTGTAACTGCTTCTGCAGAATTCATTAGCAGAGTAATATATCAAAGCAGAAGGTTAATTTACAGAGATTTGTGCTCTTCAGTCCCAAGTCCTCCAGCCTGTAATGCTACTGTACATGGTGAGGACCCCAGTGTCCACAGGGGACCAATTTGCCTGAAGCTTTTTTGAAGTCCCACCGTCTTGTTTCCAACTAACATAGGAGTCACATTTTACAGGTGTAATCTGGTAGAGCAAAAGAACCTACCTGTCAGTGGCTTTTTCCAGTGACTGTTGTGTATTATGGGAATACTGGTTTGGCCCTCTAAGTTGTCAGATTTGCCTCCATCAGTCCCCTATGGCTTTCCAAGGACCAGTTTTGTAACAGTGTGTCACTGTAGACTGTGACCACCATTTTAATTACAGAATACAAACTGCTTCCAGGGGGAAGATAATTATAAATAACAAATACTGTTATTTTTTCTTTTCTACAAAAAATGCACAGGTGTGGTTTTGCGAGATAATGTAAAGAAAAGCAAAATTAGCCCTAAGATACAAAAATACCTGCTTACATGAAGTTCAATTTTTGAAGAGAAATCAGTTATGAGGTGAAATCTCTGCTTCCTTTGTATGGGTGAGGAATGGAGACTCAGCTGTTAAACCCAGGATATTAAACAAGTTGCAGATTCTTAGAAGTTGTGCTTATACATTTAAAAAAAAATCATTACACATTTTAAAGACGGAGCTTGCCTCTGTTCTCCAATTTATAAATATTTCATGCTGAAATAATGCATGAGGTAGCAGAGCTCACACCGTGCTGCAAGGGCTGAAATTGCTCTTTTCAGATTCTGATTGAAGTGGATCACTGGGGACCTGTGGATATGCTGAAGCCAGCGTACCCAAGTCTGCCGCTGCAGGGTTTGCCTCTCAGCAGAAGGCTGTGGGAGAAACCATTTGGCTGTCAGGGACTGCGTGTGGTTTGCGCTGCTTGCTCTCTAGATTGGTACAGAGGTTGAGCTTTAAGAAAATAGGAAAAAAAAAAAGAAAAAAGGTATTGTTGTGTGCAGTGTTCTGCAGCACAATTACAAATGCATTTGCACTTTTCACCATGTAAAGGTAGGTGAAATCAGTGCGTGACTCATTCAGAGAAAAGCTGCTCTTTTTTTTTCCTCTTCTATTTTCTTTTTTTACCTTCTCTGGCCCAGGGCTTCAGATTTTGGGCTGTTGCTGGTTAAGCTGGATAATTAAAGAGTTAGTCCCAGGAGGCAGTTATGGGAAAGAAGGAGAAAACCTCTTTTCCTTTTTGTGGCTTTGGGGTGGAATGGTAGATTCCCTCAACATCAAGTCAAGAGTGCTTCATGGAAATGGGTTTTGGCTGCAGCAGCACATGGCAGTGGAAACCATGAGCAGGTGGGCTGCCTTCATCCCAAGCATCAAGGTGGCAGTGCTCCCTTGACAGAGCTGCCCCCAGACCCCCAGGAAGCAGTGGCTGACAGCCTCTAAGCAGGACGTAGGGAGAGATGAAATTAAGTTCTGGGGATGCCGTGCAAGGAATGCATGAATGCCCATTACAGATGGTCATTTATCATGGAAATTAGGTGTACAGGGCAGACTGTGTAGTGAAATTTAGTACTGTTTGTATTCCCAATGTCAGCTCATTTTATCTATGTAAAGCTCTTAATTTCCTGTGCTCTGTCTCCCCTAATACTCGATTTTGTCATGAGCCCCACAGAATATGGGATTCCTGGAGGTCATATGTTTCTAGTTATCTGATAGGGAAGATATCGAAGAACTGGAGCTGAAATAAACACTCTGTCAATTAAAATATTATATGCCTTCTTTTCTGAATCACTAGTAATTTGCATGATCTGGTGCGAACTTCTGGGAAAAAGCCCTTGGAGAAATATTACAAAATGCCCAGATGATTTACATATTCAAACAATTTATTCAGCAATCTGTTAAATCTTAAATGATCTGCTGGAACAGAAGATATGAATTGCCCAATATTTTAGCACAAATGAGTTTTCTATATTGAAAGATAAAACCAAATTGTACATTGTGCTGTTCTGTTAGCAGGATTTTTTATCCTGTTAAACCTTTATAAGGTCAATAATTAATTGTTTTACCAAGTCCGGTGGTTTGCTTGGGATTATCTGCATCATCCCTGTTTCTGATGCATGGGAGAGAAACACATGTTCCAGGCAGACTATAGTTTTTGTGATTCATCAGAATTATCTCAGCTAATACTGGGATTTTCTCCCTCTTGGTTCATTTTGTGAAAGTATCAAGGACAGAATTCAGGCTGGATTAGGACTACTGAAAGTCACAGGTAAAATCTTGGCTCTGGCACTGATGTCCTGGGCAGCCTTGAGCAATCTGTCATCAGCTCAACCTATAAACGCATTGAAGGAATCAAGCGTTTCGAAATCTGTGAGCATATGTGTATGTATAGTCTTTTTTATTTTCTTTTTTTCCTGGCTGAGCAGGTTCATAGTCTTGGTTGAAACCCTGTGGCACTGTTAGTCATAATAAAGAATATTCCCTGTTTACTGGATGCACTTTGACAGAATTTAAGAGTGAAATTAAATCAGAATTACCTCTACATTTTATGCTGCTCACAATCCCAAAGCTGCTAGGAACCAGATACTGCTTTACAGCTCCTTTTGAAAGAAGCAGAAAATCATCTTCCCCCTCC
Source organism: Apus apus (assembly GCF_020740795.1). NCBI lineage: Eukaryota > Metazoa > Chordata > Aves > Apodiformes > Apodidae > Apus > Apus apus. Next base: position 92,332,106 of record NC_067282.1, on the reverse strand, counting down.
CCTCTGGGTTTGCAGTGAGGCATCATGAAATGAAGTGGGTTTTCTAAACATTTTAAATGAGCAAGGGATGGAATTATATCACCACTGAAACCCTATTTCTCCTGATATCTGGTCCCTTACTCCACTAACTGCATCTCTATGCAAATCTTTACCAGCTGCAGATTGTCAGGGCCTGACATAGCTAATGGACTTGGTCCTTGATCTTACCCTGCAGACAGTTGGCCCTAGAGTCAGAACTTCGTTTCTTTAAATGTAATTCTTATTGTTTGAAGAAGAAACAAACTGTTCTGGCTGCTGACACAGGAGACTTAAAAGCTGATTGGCAAATTTGAATGCAGAAAACAGACTTTGGTTAAAATCCAAGTGCATATGTGATACCTGTTGTTTTTAATGTTACTGTAATCAACTTGGTTCTTGCGGATAATTAAGTACTTGGAATTCTTTTGTCCTGCATTAGCTATTTTAAACATCAGGAACAGGGTGGTTGTTGTTTTTCTCTAAAATGTAGACTCATAATTAGATTACCAAGTAAAAATACTGACAGACTGGCAAGGAAGAATTATGAAATGTGAAACGTTATTGACAGAAAAAGGATAGCACAAGTGCTGCTACATCAGCAGCCTGAATTGTCCTAGAGCCTCTTGTGTTTCTGTGGTGGGTTGACCTTGGCTGGCTTCCAGATGCCCACTGAACTGCTCTCTCACTCCATGTCTTCAGCAGGTGAACAGGTAGAAGAAAATAAGATGAGAAAGCTTGTGGGCCAACATGAAGACAGGGAGATCACTTGCTAATTACCATCACGGACGAAACAGACTGGACCTGGAAAAATTGTTTTAATTTATTGCCAGTTAGAATAGAATTGGATGGTGACAAACAAGGACAAAAACTAGACCACCATATCCCTGCCACCCCAACTTTTACCAGGGTCAACTTCACTCCTTCATCCCCAACTCCTCTGCCTTCCTCACCCTCTGAGCAGTGCAGGGGGATTTTGGGAAATGAGAGGTTGTAGGCCATAGCACCTCCCCTCTGCTGCTTCTTTCTCCATACATTTTTCCCCTGCTCCAGCATGGGGTCCCTATGGGCTGCAGATTTTCAGGACAAAATTGCTCCAGAATGGGTTCTTCCCAAGGGCTGGAGCTTTCTTTGGGGCATATTCTGCTCCAGTATGGTCTCCTCCATGGCTGCAGTGTGGATATCTGCTCCACCATGCTCTCTCCAGGCACTTCCCTGGCACCTGGAGCCCCTTCCTTCCTCCTCCCCCTCTCCCCTTGGTGCTCGCAGGGCTGTTTCTCACACTTTTCCCCTCGCCTTGGGCAGTGTTTTGCCCTTCCTTACAGAGGCTTTCCCTGAGGTGCCACTGTGGTGGCTGTGGGGCTCAACCGGGCCCTGCAGGAGGTCGGCTGGAGGCACTGGAACCAGCTGTGTCTGAAATGGGGCAGCCCTGGACACTCCACACGGGGACCTTGCAGTCCCCCTGGCCAGCAGTGGAGCACTTGCACTTGGAGTTCCTAAATCTCTAAAACATAAATCTATCTAGGATCCAAGTTAATTTAGGTTCTCAAAATACACCCTGCAGAGGTAATACAGCATGAAAAGGCTGTGTTTAAAGCATTAATGGTAACTGGATCTTAGTCCCTCAGGTAGCAGTAAGCTTGATGGTAGAGTCTTTGCTGAAGTATGAGCATCTCTGACATGAAGATGTGCTGGTGGGAAGTAGTGCTGTGAATGCTGTGAGCTGAGCCATCACTCTGTGTGTTTGGGGGTGCCCTGACCCAGACAGGAGTAGATGCAGAAGGCAGGTCCCTCAGAGTCAAAGTGTCAAGAGGTATCATTGGTTTCATCAGGCTGGAGACAGCCATGCTCCATGACAGCTGTTCCAATCTGTGGTTGATCATGCATCAGATCCTTTCCTTCCCTCATATCTGCTGCCCTGGATGAGCTGGGAGAGGGGACACAGCTGGTTCCGAAGGAGGAGGTGGTATCCCATTAGCCTCTCTGGGTCGAAGAGCTCTGGCTGTTTCCCTGCTGTGGCTCAGAGGGGTTGGTGATGAGCAAGCACAGAAGGTATTGAGAAAAAAGTTGAAGACCTCTGTGCCATCAGTGTTTGTTCTCTAGCACCCATCTGGCTGGAAGTTGTGCTCCATGTCTTCTTTGTCTCTTTGTTAGACAACTGAGGCTTTTTCAGTCAACCTTGCTCAATGGCAGGGCACCCTTACCAGTCCAGTGGCTCTCCCTGATGAGGACGTGACATGGTTTGAAATGTTGGGGAGCAGGGTTGCCTGATTTTAAATCATGACATTAAAATTACATTAATTGGATTTACCACACTAAAACCCTCAAAAGCTTTTGTAAGTGAGAAATGAGATTTACAAATTTTTCCATGCCTTTACAGTGAAAATCCTGTCAATAAATCCTAAATACGCTTTCAAATGTAAATCCTTTCTTTACCCTTGGGATGAAAATCACTGATTTATGAATCAGAACGGTAAAAATCCTGAGGTTGTATCAGGTTTACAAATCCTGGCATAATTTTAAAATGGAAAATTCCTGTCTTGAATTTCTGAGTTTTGTGTCACTTTGTCCCTGGATGAACAGTGCATGGTTTGCATCTGCTTCTACTTCTGCATATGCTGGCATAGGTCCTGTTTTATTTCAGCCTGGGTCAGCAGAAAGAAATGTCCTACTGGACATGGTAGGAAGGAGAGGATTTTTCTTTCTCAGGAGACTTAAAACAGTTACATGTGAGAGGCAATGGAGAGTGATTTGTTGCTGACCCTACTTGGCAGTGGCTTAGGTCCCTTTGGTCAGTGCATTGAGAGGTTGACTTCTCCCAGGGCTGACTGTCCAGACCACTTTCTTGCTCCTTATCCTGTCATGAGAGGCAGGATTGGTAGAAGTCCTGTGAGGATCAGAGGACTACTGCTCAGCAGCACCCTTTGGCAGGAGATCAGCCTGGCTAAATGTGAAAAACAGAAGGACAAAAATATTCCTGAAAGACTTCTCAAACAGAAAAGTCACATTGCCAACACGGTAGTGGAGACTGACTTACTTAAAATTATTTCTGATACAAGACTAAATTTACTTGTTGATTGTATGGAAAATATCTTTGGCATGTGATACATAATTTTCTCCTTTTCTGGCAATCATGTTTGTGTCTTCCTGAAGACTTCCTTGGGTCTCTATCTTCTCCACTGTTTTCCTTCATCTTTGCTCCCCAAGGCAGGTTGTTTAGGTCCTGACAAAGACAGAAGGAATCATAACTGTGCCAGATAGCTACTACCATGTGTTCACTCTTTACTGATGAAAGCTGTTGCTCAAGGTTGCGTGGTTGGTCTTCTCCACACATCCATCACCCTTGACTGTTTTCTTTTGAAAAGTTCGCTGCCTGCAGCCACAGCTCAGGTAAAATGACTGGAGGGGACTGGCTCAGTGGTAGCAGCTCTCGCTTTGTTGCTTCATGGTCAAAAAAACTGAGTAACTTTCTGGAACAGCTCCAGAGGCTCTCTGCATGCAACTGCATTTTCATAGATGTTGGAGGGGTGGTGGGCAGCTCAGTCAGCAGTGGCTTTTATTGCAGCCCATCCCTATATGGGGACAGATGCTTTCAGACACTGACTGCCTTCCTGTCCTGTTTAACCGCACTACCACAGGACTCACAAAACTAAGCACAGGAGCTTCCAGGGCTTGCATCACTGCCACCCCCTGTGAACTCATGTGCCACTGCTCCACTGTGCATACAGCCCTCCAAGCTGTGATAGGCGGACCCAAGATTACCCTCACTGATTAGCTCCAACAAAATAGCCATATCATCTTTCTGTCTTAGGCTTTAACTGAGCAAACACCTATGCACAGAAGCATAAACCAGGAGGAAGGAGGTGTGAAAAAAGGAAAACTTAAACCAAGCAACAAGGAAATCTTTGAGCCATGTCATTTGAGATTATGACCACTGCAATTATGACCACTGCAGCCTGGGCTGAGATTGAGACTGGATTTTAACAATTACTCTGAAAAAATTACAATGGAGAGATGGGAAAACCAAATACTTCCCTTCATCTGTGGACATATTGTCACTAATGGAAAGCTACCCTAAAGACCTCTTAGTTCTGTTTCCATATTTTGAAAAGACAAAAAAAAGTCAAATAATATTTAGCATAATTTGTTAGGACAAGCGTTGTTGTACTCCTTGTACAATGTATTATACTCCATATAATCCTTGAAAGATACATTGATTTGGATGTGATTAACAGTGGGTGAAAACCCAGTATACCTGGGGCAGAAGCTTGAACATTTGGTAGATCCATGCCAGCAGCTGTTGCTTGACTTCGGCTACACAATTTAATTCTGTATATTTATCATGCCCACTATACTAATATCTCATAGACTCATAGAATCATCAAGGTTGGAAAAGACATTAAAGATCATCAAGTCCAACATACAACCCCTAACCACAAAGCCAAGAGTTTAAATCATACTGACTTCCGTCAAAAACACCTTCTTGCAAACCCGTTAAAAATAACATTGATCAGTTGAATAGTCACACTCCTAAGTGGCCAGTGGGACAACTTAGAAGAACATGGTTACAGGCTAAGTTTCTTTTACATTTGACTCACTGCTAGCACCTAGAAAATCTTTGAATAGAGAGGAGATTCAGGCTAGATAAAAGGAAGAAAATGTTCATGATGAAGTTAATGAAACACTGGAACAGGTTGCCCAGAGATGCAGTAGATGCCCCATCCCTGGAGACAGACAAGGTCAGTTTGGACAGGGCTCTGAGCAACCTGATCCTGTTGAAGATGTCCCAGCTCATTGCAAGGAGGCTGGAATAGATTTCCTTTGAAGACCCCTTCCAACCCAAACCATTCTCTGATCTGTCAAAGTCATCTTTGGCCATTCTTCATTCATACTCATGGAGATGAGGGGTAGGGATGGGCCATCTTATTGAAGACCTGATACCAGGTCCTGGAACTTCCCATAACCAGGATGATTTCCATTGCAAACACCCCACAGGTCAGACTCTGATCATCTGTGCCAAGAGGTAAGAAACACACACAGTAAGGCAAAAACTTCCATAATCTGCAAACCTCATAGCAGGCACTAAACCATTGACACAGGGAGAGTTAGCCTGGCACATTTTGAAGTTGTTTTTCCTGAGTATCTGTGTTCAAGACACACTGCCCTTACTGCATATGCACATATTACTTCTGAGAACCAATATTTGTTTTGAGGGTGGTTAATGAGAAGCTTAGGTTCAAAAAGATGACAAAACAAAGCTCAAATGTGACACTGCAGGAAGAATATTAGGAGAATATAGCCTTACGGCTTTCAGAGGAGAATTACAGTTTTACCTCAGAGTTGCTTCATTATTTCTTTTGTTACAGCTAGAATTACCCCCAAAGTGACTGATCCTAACCTTCTGTGTAACACATGCTGTTACTTGTACTGTGGTTGTGCTTGTTGCAAAGCAAGCTCTCTTTTAATGTCACTTTTATGGTAGTTTATGAACAATGCAAACAAATTCAAAACTTTATGAAAAGGAAGAACAGAAGTAACACTCATACCGATTCCAAACTTTGAGTCAGTGCTCAGAAATAAAAACATAGTTGAGAGGTCTTTCTTTATGAGAGGTATAAGTTTATTATTTTTTTTTTTTCTGTTTGCCTGGAATGCAGAGCCTCTATGACAAAGGAAACAGGGAGTAATATAATGTCAGTAATCTTGTGTCCAACTCCAACATATGTATTATGCATGAATAGTTTTGCCTGTCAGGCACTGAGTTTAAAAAAAGGTTAGATTTACACTGCATAGATAACATGGAAAGAATAATTTTGCCCATGCCGTCATGGCTTCCAAAGCATTTTATGTTCATGCAGACTCAATGCTGAGGCAAAATATCTGTTTCCAATCAACCAAGAGCCTGCCTGGTTCCTGAAATAAAAGAAAATGCATTAATAGTTCCTGGTTTATTTGAAACGTGGGGAAGTTGACATGAATATTAAAAGAACTGAAATGTTGAAGGGGGAAAAATGCATTGCCAGAGATTTTGATCAGACTTGTTCTACAAAAGCTCACGTACATTTTGTTACATACTGTCCTGATTTTTCTGCCTGGTTCAGAAGAGCACATTAGTGCTATTAAGATTCCCAGGGGAGTGGGTACTGTCTTTCTGTGTTACATTTGTGCTACCATTTCACTCCTAGTTTTTAAGGTCTGAGCATGTAATAATGATATGAAAAATGCACGTTGCTTGTCAAATAACTCCCCCTCTGCTACAGCATCAGTTGTGTGAAAGAAGGAGCCTCACAGAGACTGACAGGGGCTTAGGGCCATGCATAGCCCATAGGGCACAGAAAGATTGGAGTGTTGTTCTTAAATGGCTCTTCTACAACCTGCCATTAGGATTTCATGAAAGCATTACAATCTTCTTTTTCCTACCACTGCTACCAGCAATTCCTGATTCTGTTTCCCCCCACCCTGCCACTGCTTTTTATACAGGAGCAGAGTGAGTGCAAACTCCTACCCTTCTCATTTGCAAACTCAACTATCATTTAACGTGAATGTAAATGGCCACACTAAAGTGGAAAACATCAAGAACGGGATGTGCTACCAATTTTTTTTTTCCTGTTTATTAACAGATAGGTGAGAATACCTATGTCTTTCTCTTGAGAAGTTACTCCATTCCGCTCAGCTTCTTGTCCCATGACTTAGTGCCAAGAAGAAGTATTGTGTATTTACATGGACCTCAGGAAAGCTGGAGGCCTTTCCTTCCCTTCTACACAGTAAGCAAACCTACAAAACTCTGCCTTGGATTCACTCATGCCATTCATCTTCTAGTCAAAGAGGGACAAAAAAGTCTACAAGTAACTGTACAAAAGAGGGGAAATGCTTGAAGTTTACTACTTCCATTAGCTACACTCAGCTTATCTGCAGCCTTCAATGCTTACATATTGAGTACATGAAGGATTAGCATTTCTGTAAGTGTCCTGTTTGCCACAGCTCCTGAGGCAAGAGAAGCACCCAATAAACCCAGTCTGGTTTTGAGTAGAGATGCCTGGAAGAGCTTGAGACTAACTGTGGTACATTCTGGGGCTGTATTTTTCCATTTATTGCCTATACTTCAGAGCCCTGACCTGTAACTTCTTCAGCTTCAGTTCCTATTCAGCCCAGATCCAAACTAACAAACCATGGAAATTTACTGGTATCTACAAACAGCTATACAGTTATGCTTGCCAGCCCCCTTGGGTAGGAACTTGTAAATAGTGAAGGAAATTGAAGCTTGGAGTCAGACTGAATCACTGGAGTGCTCTTCAGTTTGGCACCCGTTTCTAAAGTATGGTCTTTATGTGTTAGACCCTTCGATGCAATGCTGGACCTGATGGTCACCAACACAGGTGAGCTCATCAGGGTTGTCAAGATTGGAGGCAGCCCAGGCTGCAGTGGTCACGCCTTGGTGGAGTTCACCATCCTAATGGATACAAGTCAGATGAGGAGTGTAGTCGGGACCCTGAGTTTAGGAGAGCAAAATTCCAGCTCTTCAAGGAGTTAGTAGGACTCCCTGGGAAACAGTCCTTAGAGACAAGGGAAGAGGACAGAGCTGGCAGATCTTTAAGGATGCTATCCATAGAAGACAAGAGCTCTCAGTCCCCAGGTGCAAGAAATCAAGCAAGGAAGGGAAGAGACCAGCATGGCTGAGTTGAGACCTGCTGGCCAAACTGAAAGGCAAGAAGGAACTGCACAAGCAGTTAAGGCAGGGACTGGTATCTTGGAAAGAGTACAAGGACACTGCCCGGTCATGCAGGTATGAGGTCAGGAAGGCCAAGGGGTGGCTGGAGCTGAACTTGACAAGGAATGAGAGGAATAACAAAAAGGGCTTCTACAGATATATCAATCAGAAAAGGAAGGTTAAAGAAAGCATGCCCCCCAGTGAGCAAGAATGGCAAACTAGCATCAACAAATGAGAAGAAGGCTGAATTTCTCACTGACTTTTTTGCCTCGGTCTTCACTGACAACACCTCCTGAGCTGAGGGACCTCAAGACAGAGACTAGGAGGAGGAAGTCCCTCCCACTGTAAGTGAAGACAAGGTTTGTGATCACCCGACGAAGCTGAACATATGTCTATGGGACCTTATGAGATGCCTCCCAGAGTCCAGAGGGAATTGGCTGATACAGTTGCCAAGACAGTCTCCCTGATATTTGAAAAGTCATGGCAGTGAGGTGAGGTGCCTGCTGACTGAAATAAGAGAAACATTACATCCATTTTTAGAAAGGGCAGGAAGACCCTGGGAACTACTGACCTGTCAGCCTCACCTCTGTGCCTGTGAAGATCATGGAACAGATCCTCCTAGAAGACATGCTAAGGTACATGGAAGACAGGGAGGTGATTCGAGATGGCTAGCATGGCTTTACTAAGGGCAAGTCCTGCCTGACCAACCTAGTGGCTTTCTACAATGAAATGACTGCATTGGTGGACAAGGGATGACCTACGTGTGTCATCTATCTGGGCTTCTGCAAGGCCTTTGACATGGTCATCCACAACATCCTTCTAAGTTGGAAAGATATGGATTTGATGGGTGGACTGTTAGGTGGATAAGCAATTGGCTGGACGGTCACATCCAGAGGGTAGTGATCAATGGTTTGATGGCCAGATGGAGATGGGTGGCAAGTGGTGTCCCTCAGGGGTCCATTACTGGGACCAGTACTGGTTGATATCTACATCAATGATACAGACAGTGGGATCGAGGGCACCCTCAGCAAGTTAAACCTAGCCAGGACATCAAGAGTAATAAAAAGGGCTTCTACAGGTTAATCAGTGATAAGAGGCAGAACAGGGAAAATGTGGGCCCTCTCCAGAAGGAAAGAGGAGACCTCATCATGCAGGATATGGAGAAGGCTGAGGTACTGAATTACTTTTTTGCCTTAGTCTTCACCGGTAAGGGCTCTGGCCACACTGTCCAGATCACAGAAGGCAGAGGTGGACACTGGGAAAAGGAAGATGCACCAACTGTAGGAGAAAAGCAAGTTCCAGACCATCTAAAGAACCTGAAAGTGCACAAGTCCCTGGGACATGACAAGATCCATCCATGGCTCCTAAGGGAGCTGGCAGATGAAGTTCCAACACAGCTCTCCTTCGTATTTGAAAAGTCATGGCAGTCTAGTGAAGTTCCCACTGACTGGAAAAGGGGAAACATAACCCCCATTTTCAAAAAGAGAAGGAAAGAAGATCCAGGGAACTACAGGCCAGTCAGTCTCACCTCTGTGCCCATGGATCAGATCCTCCTGAAGGCTCTGCTAAGGCACATGGAAAATGTGGCGGTGGTTGGTGGCAGCCAACATGGCTTCACCAAAGGCAAGTCATGCCTGACAAATTTGGTGGCCTTTTACAATGGAGTCACAGTGTCAGTGGAGAAGGGAAGAGCAACTAAGTCATCTACCTGAACTTGTGCAAAGCATTTGACACCGTCCTGCATGACATCCTGGTCTCCAAGCTGGAAGCATATGGATTTTATGGATAAGGAATTGGCTGGATGGTTGCACTTAGAGAGTAGTGATCAATGGCTCAATGTCCAGGTGGAGACCTGTGATGAGTGGTGTTCCTCAGGAGTCAGTACTGGGACCAGTGCTGTTTGACATCTTTGCCAGCGACATGGACAATGGCATTGAGTGCACCCACAGCAAGTTTGCTGATGACACCAAGCTGTGTGGTGTGGCTAACACCCTAGAGGGAAGGGAGGTCATCCAGAGGGACCTTGACAGGCTGGAGAGGTGGGTCTATGCCAACCTCATGAAGTTCACCAAGGCCAAGTGCAGGGTCCTGTACCTGGGTTGGAGCAACCCCAGGCACAAATACAAGTTGGGGGCAGAATAGGTTGAGAACAGCCTTCAGGAGAAGGACCTGGGGGTGTTGGTCAATGAAGAGCTCAACATGGATCAGCAAGGTGTGCTTGAAGCCCAGAAATCCAACCACAGCCTGGGCTGCATCAAAAGAAACATGGCCAGCAGGTCAAGGGAAGTGATCCTGCCCCTCTACTCCACACTCGTGAGACCCCCATCTGGAGTACTGTGTCCAGTTCTGGAGGTCCTGATATAAGAAGGACATAGAGCTCTTGGAGCAAGTCCAGAGGAAGGCTGTGAAGGTGATCCGAGGGCTGGAGCACCTCTCCTGTGATGACAGGCTGGGAGAGCTGGGGCTGTTCAGCCTGGTGAAAAGAAAACTCCAGGGAAACCTTATAGTGGCCTTTCAGTACATGAGGGGGGCTGCAGGAAAGCTGGGGCAGGGACTGTTTGTTTACAAGGACATGTAGCAGTAGGACAAAGGGCAAAGGTCTTAAACTAGAGCAGGGTAGAATTATATTGGATATTAGGAGGAAGTTCTTTAATATGGGGGTGGTGAAGCACTGGAACAGGTTACCCAGATCGGTGGTGGAGGCCCCATCCCTGGAAACTTTCAAGGTCAAGCTTGATGGAGCTCTGAGCAGCCTGGTGTGGGAAACGGTTCTTCTTCTTCCCCGCGTAAGTCTAAACAAAATGGTCTAGTCAAAAAGGTCCCTATGCCTTGCAGGGGGTTGGAACTAGATGAACTTTAAAGGTTCCTTTCAACCCCAGACATTCTATGATTCTATTAATGTGTATGGTAAGGGAAAGGAGAAGATCCTACAGCCTGCATCAAACTCCACATTTCTGTACACATCTTTGTGCTCTGACTGTTGAGGAAGCCTCTAGCACTTCTTTTCAGTATCTCCACATCAATGTAGTAAAATACTTGAAAATTCTTTTGCATTTATTTTGCAATAAACAAATGCCCATGGGAAGCAGCTAATATATATGAGGACTCGAAATCGTGGGTTCTTTTTCAGGAACTGCTGCAGTTCAATCTCTTGTACCTCCTCTTCTTTGGTAAAATGTGGTTGTTGTTTACTTAACTTACTGGAGTGCTTTTATAAAGCTCATTTGGTATCCTAAACAACATTTGTAAAACCCAGTTAGAGGCACCAGCACCAACTTCCACAACTTAAAAAAATGTGATTTCTAGTGTTTATTTTGTCAAAGCAAACCTGCTACATAGGAGTGAATGTATAGAGAATCCATTTGTCTTTTCAGATAGTGAAAAGAAGACAGGCTCTTGAGGCAAAATTCAGCCTGTGACCTCTAGTTTGTCCAACCATGCTATTCCTTCCGACATGGCATCTCTATTTTATTTGATTGCTACCATCAAACTTACTCAGATCCTGTCCCCAGGAGTGGAGACTGGTAGGGTGGAAAAGGACTAAATATTATCCACTTCTCGCTGTTAGCCTCAGGACAGCAGCAAATCTTTCTGCCACCACTGTAGCTTCTATGCTGGTTTTCTTGGGTACATTTCCTAGCTTTGTCCTTCCAGCACTGACTAATTTCTTTACAGCTCCACATAACAGGATGCTGCACACATCTTAAAAAAAGTGCCTAAGGTTTCCCTGTGGAAGGTTAGTAAGGTTGGCACAGATACTTGTGAGAGGTATGATCTGGCTTTATCTCTATACTTTTAGATGATACAGTGTTTGCTGAGTTTAACCTTACAGACAGAAATATGTTTTCTTTTCTTTTCTTTTGTAGTGTTGGGGTTGTCCTTATTTTCCTCTTTCCACATTAATTCATGGAGATTTTTTTTTTTCTGGAAATGATGGTTATCCACCCACTATCAAGTCTTTTAAAATGTTACTGGACTGCTAAATAGGGATATTTTTTCCCTCATTCTATTTTTGCTTTCCATTTAAACTATTGTCACTTGTCTCCAGTTTTTCAAGATGACATTGTAATAAATGGCCTGTTCCCTCAGTTCGGTTCACAAAAGCTGTTCTACCTCTGATTTTATGTTATGTCAGCTTGAGACTAGAATAGGTGAGCTTAACCTCTGAGCACCTGTGTGTTACATTTTTAAGTAAAATGTATTCTTTGCTGGTCTGTGCCAGTTCTGATGTCTCTACTGTGAATTGTTTTGTATGTGCTCTCACCAAGCAGAAAATTTGGGAAGAGGAAGAACTTTCTACTGCCCTGATTCAGAGCTCACATTAATGTTACCAAAGCACAAAAAAACCCCGGACATTAAATGAAAAACTATGCCCCCTGCCCTAAAGTGGCAGCTAAGCTTCATGCAGTTAAGGCAAACTTGCTCCAGTTTTGTGTTTTCTTAATACATCAGGCTGTAATTTGTGGAGGCTGAGTAAGTAATTAGCAGAAACCTGAACAATCTCTGCAGTAGGTGATGGGATTCTCTGAGAAGGGGGTACAGCTGGCAGCTAAGGGCCAGTCCTGGGGGTTTCTAAGGTAGATCCTGCCTTCTAATGAGTTAAAAATCTGACTCCTCTGGCACAGGTGCTGAGTACTTGGGTATCTTGGAACATCTCTCTGTGAGAGCTGGAATAGTAAAAAAAAAAATTAGATTTAGGGCTCTAAATCATCTATCTGCTTCTGGTGGTTTGTACTTGGATGGCTGCCAGATGCCTATCCAACCCCTCACACTCCCTCTTCAGCAAGACAGATGGAAGAAAGTAAGACGAAAAAGCTCGTGGGTCAAGATAAGGACAGAAAGATCACTTATCAGTTACCATCATGGACAAAACAGACTTGACCAGGGAAAAATGGGGAGATTTTTTGCCAATTAAATAACAAATGGAATGGTGAGAAACACAGACAAAAACTAGAACCCCTTATCTCATTCCCCACCCCAGGCTTCATCCTGGGCTCAACCTCACTCCTCATACCCAATTCCTCTGCCTCCTAAGTTTCACAGGGAAGATGAGGAATGGGGTGTGTCCATAACAGCTCTTCTCTGCCACTCCTTTTTCATCACACTTTTCCCCTGCTCCAGCATGTGCTCCTCAGTGGGCTGAAGCGTGGATACCTGCAGGAGTTGGAGAAACTATTTCTACTGACATTCACTGTAGTTTTACACAGAGGAAGTACAGTGAGAGTCATTTGAATGATACTTAGAAGTTATTCTAAAACCCCCTGAGCTATGTCCTTGGCTTGTGAATATCTGCATTAGTATTTGTCAGCTTTCATAGATCTATATTGTCTCAAGCCAGACATGGATCTGAAACAACTTTTTTGTCCTACCAGAAAGGAAAGGAGAAGCCATTTTTTGTGTTGTGAATACTTTCACACATGCATGCTGTCAATTAATTAAAAAGAGATGAGGCTCTTTAGGAAGCAGGGAAAGAGATCTTCTCTCTCCCCATCTCCTGCTTTCCCTTACCCTGAGAAGGCTCGAACACCTGAGACTGAAGGTTGAGTAGTGGGACCAGAAGCATGGTGCAAAACACCAGTCAAAGGCAGTCTTGGTGTGCATCTCCATCTGTAAGTCTAGGAAAAGCAGAGTGTTTGATCATAACTTCTGAATTGAATATGCATTTAAAAGTCCTTCTTTGAATCAGACTTAACTGCTTGCCAGTAGCCTAAATTGTCAATGATTGAGCATTATTTCCATTTTATTTTTGTAGAGTTTAATTCCATAAGGAACTGGAACTAAATAAGTTAAATTAAACAACTATCTCTGCAATTAGTAAATGAGGAAAGGCCAAAATTAAAACATGGCTGTTCTCTTTGACAATTAAATAGGAAGAAGGAACACCATGGTTTAATCATAGGAGCTTTCAGATAAGCTTGTTGCTAGTAGTGAAAACCTTTTTCCCTGAAATCTCCTGAACCCTGTTTTTGAAGGGGGAAAAACAGGAAAAAACACTTTGTCAAATTGCTGGTTTGAAATTGAAGGATTTGATTTATCTGTTTATTTGTTTCCCAAAAGTTAGTGTTTATAACAGGGTCTCCAGACCACCCATAATCTGGTAATGGATCTACAACAACCTTCAGTCTCTAAACAGATGTTTATCTGAGCATTATCTGATTCCCTTGTGGCAGGAAGGTCTGTTCATAATCCCCAAACCCATTAGAGAAATGACGGGGTTGGATTGTAAAAACATTTTGAAATAGATGAAACACCTTTCAAGATAAGTTGCTGATAAAGGGAAGGAAAAGCGCAGAGGGACTGAAATTATTCCTTAGATACTTCACTCTACTTCTTCGGCAGCTGTGATATTTCTGTTTTACTGTGGTGACTGTGAGGTATGATGTACTGAAGAGTTGGTCCAGAATAAATATCTTAAGATGTTAAAATTACAGAGAGACTGCTTTTTATTTTAAGTTCTTAAATTCACTTTAAAAAATGCAAATTGCTTCTTTAAAATAATTGTGGTGTGTCATTGATGCAGTCCTGTTAGAAGCTTTGTTGTCTTTGGTGAGTGCAGGAGATGAAGGCTGAAAATCAGGTGATATCCTGAGGTTTGAAATTAAGGCTTTATAAAAAATGCAAGCATGTATGTTACTTTATCCACATGAGTTCTTTGATCAAAACCAAAAGAAGCTGTAAATCTTTTTCTTGGTAATTATCTATGTGATAAAGTAGAGTAGCATCACAATGTGGAAAAAAGGATTATGAAATAATTTCTAAGCAAAACCAAACTACAGAAACATTACAATAATTAAGTACCTAGAAGATCACATACTTCATTACTCATAAGCTGGCAGGCCATAAGAAAGGTGCAAGTGCATTTTTACTGCAGGAAACGTGTCCATTAAATTACACCATTAAGTCATATTCACCAGTCATTGTATTATCTTGCTTTATGGGTTTTACCTTCTATTCAGTGCTGCTGACAAGAGAGCAGCATTAAAGACAGGCAGATAAAAATGCATTTGCCTGATAGTTCAGTCATGTTTTTTGTTCAGGCAGACTTACATAGCTGAAGTATGAAATAGTGAAACTGCAAAGAGCCACTCAGAGTAAGTTGTTGCAAAAGCCTGAAAATGAGACCTGTATGATAAAACACCTTCATATTTTTCCCTGTTTTCTCTAGTTTCTTCATTATGCTCACTCATGTTTTTCTTCCCTCTTTTTCTGAAGTCTTAAATCTTTTCTTTAGTCTTCCCAGTGGTGCTTTGCTTTTGTACAGTGATTAAATTTCCTCAAATATGAGACTGGGTAGTTTGCTAATTAATGCAACTGATACCTTTCTCAACTGCTGTTCTCATTCTCCATTGCCTTTTTCGTAATTTGTGTCTGGATGTATCTTCATCATGTGGCCAAAAGGTAGTGGCTTCCCATGAGGGGACCTTCTTCTGTGACGGGAGTATGTGTGTGCCAGGTGATACAGCCATGGGTTTCTCATGCATTTCTCATACTTCTGGATGGGCTCATGTCAGGCAACCTGAATTTGAATACTCCCATCGCCCCCACCCTTGCTTTCTCCCACCATGTGGGTGCCATTGCTGTCCTGTTCCTGGCCCAAACTGTCAGTCTGGTTCAAGTGTTCACTACTCACACAAAGTGGGGAGAAGCAGGAAGGCCATTGTCTGTAAAGTGAGGCACAGTCCAAAAGTCCATCACTGCTGATAAATTTTTGATCTGTTTTAGAGAAATCACTGTGCCTCCTTAGCTTCGCTTAACTTCAGGATTAGACCTTCTTGGCCAGTATGACAGTTAGGCTGTTGGTACTTAAAACCCTGTTAATTCTTAACTTTTTTTTTCCCAGCCTCCTTCCATTTCAGCTCATGTCAGGTATTAGACTGAGTACATTCTGTTGCTTCTGCCAAGTCCAACACACCACCTCTTATTTTTCTATTCCTGCTTTCCTCATTCCCCTTAAGCACTGGAGTCCCAGTGCACAAAGCATTTAAACATATGTTCAGCTCTAAGCAATGAAGTGTTTTGCTGAGTCAGGACCTTTGCATTCAGCTCGGCCTGTTTGAGTGTGAGTAGCCTTTGAAGTTTGAAAGGCACAAGGAGAGATCCTCAGTAGCACAGAGAGGACCAATTAAGTCTTTCTTTTATTAGTCTTTCTGGTTCTTCAATGTAATTGCTCTCAGATTCCCATTTTTTACTTTCTTTGCCTTATTGTACCATCTGCCTTTTTGCTTCACATCACTTTGTTCTTCTTTCATTTACCACTTGTCTTCCCCAGAGCTTGGAAGCATAATTCTGTTTTGTACCTCAGAAAATTTGCTGCACAGTACAATTAGTTTAATTGAGTTGGCAGTTCAAAATGGCTGGCCCATGACATGCTTCTGGTACCATCAGGCAGGTGACCAAGAATGCCACTCCCATGCCATGATAAGACCTGTTTGAGGGTACCGTCTCACCTCCATTTGTCCTGATGGGATAAAAATATCTGTGCTGGACTAAATGTTTGCTTAATACAAGAGTGTTCCTGTGTTTTGTGTGGGAACAGTTGATGCTTGCAGCTGCTTCAGAAAGAAAAGAACTGAAAATTTGGAGAAGTTTGGAATGGAGGCTGCTAATTAGATCCCCCTCTCAATCTCTCAGCCCAGAGCTTTCATAGAGCTTTTGTCGCTTAGCACTGACTCAGAGAGATGTGAAGTCCTTTTGATGTCTTTGCATATTTTTTTTAAACCTACTGCAGCTCAGCTTTGAATTCAGAACTTTTGCTTGCCTTGCACTCCCAGGTCATTGCAACCAGGCTCCCTCTATCACAGGCAACCCATCACTTGATTTGCTTTCCTAAATTTGTCAAGCTGAACATTCACACCTCTCAAAGGAGCTAACCCCTGCTGCATCTTGTGGAAAGCTGTTCAGAGTTATACTCTTCTGATTGTTGAAAACCTTTTATTTTGCAAGCTTCCTCTACTAGTTTGTTAATTCTAAGGCTACATTTCTAAATTCACCCTGCATATGCCATTTTGGTGTAAAACTGTGAAATAGCTTTTTTGAGCCCTTTTTAAGTAATGCTGTTTCCAGACTAGAGTTGTTTTGGGGATATATCACAGCATTCCTGTCAACTGTGTAGGCTAAAGTGCATTTCTTGATTCAAGAGTGTAGTTCTTGTTTAATCAGTGGGGTGTGTAGCTTGCTTACACCAAGAAACAGAATTCAGTCCGTTTTCCTTGGGGGACATTTTTCTGCGTTTCTTCTCCACACTGTTGACTGACCTGTCTGCTCTTTCCAACAGTTAAACACAGTTAAACATATGTCTGAAGTGACTGTAATGAACTGTGACAGTTGGGGGGGGGGGAAATAAATTACCCCTGAGCATGTATCTTAATGAAGACTGTATTCATATGTGGTTTAATGGTTGTGGATAATGTTGCATATTTTGCAAGCCATATAACGGCATTCAGTTGCTTCCTTCACGTTGTTGCAGAACAGTTGTGAAATTTAGATTAGTAACAGGTCGTGACATAACAGCAGGACTTGAAGCCTCAAGGAAGACTTCAGAAATGCTATGTTTACAGATCGTTCTGTCAAAACAGCTCAGATCGTCACTACATCTCTATTTTTGCTGCCAGAGATACTTGCGTAGATATCAGCTCTTCTGGCTTGTGGATGCTGGTGTTGTTTCACCAAGCCACGACACACGCTCAGCCTTATTAAAGAGCATGAACCTACTAGAGCATGTAGTATGGCAAAGGACATCTGAAGGTTGGCTGCACTTTGGTGTTCCCGGTTGTGTTTAACTACTGTCAAATGTGATAATCACAGCATGGGAGAGCCTTCTGCCAGGCTTCCTGGCGTTTCCAAGAGGAGAGAGCAGAGGGTTTCTTTTAAAATAGTTGAGTGAGTGTCAAAGCTGTTACCTTAGGCAAAACTGAAAAGGAAGGATAATGCTTTAATTGTCTGACAGACAGTGGATTTAGGCTTTTATTCAGTGAAGCACATGGAGGTCGTTGTCTTCATTGGGAGTGTGATATTTAAACCTAAGCATATGTTTAAGCTCATTCCTGAGGTTTCCAAGCAAGGCTCTCAGGAAAGCACTCTTCACCTTCCCTGCATGGGAGGGGAAAAGGCACTGGGCTCTGTGCCAAAAGAAATCAAGACTGTTAAATTTGCTACATCTCATTAGTGTAAAAGCAAGGGAAAGAGGCACCAAAAACTGTGAGGAAGTGACCAGGACAAAGGGGTCTCCTCTACACAGCTCTACAGGAATAAGCAGTGTCCTGTCTCCTGAGAAAGGGGAGGAAGGGACTGGGTCCTTCGTCTGCTCTCCTTCACTGGTTGGTGGGATTTCCCTGTCCTTCATCTGGGACATGCAGGTGGATGAGCAAGGGTTTCACGCATTTGCAAGGGAAGTTACTGCTGATTCATCAGTAACTGGCTCTTCTCCAGCCCCCAGACAGCTCCTGAAGTGGAAGAGGTCAAATCTAGCTCAATGTTATTTAATGTAGCATGAGCACATGTTTTTATCGTGCAGTGACTTCTGCATCCTCAGCATAACTACTGTCAGATAAAGAGACTTTCTTCATTTTATGGAATCTATAAGAGCTACAGCACGTTTTTATAACTACAGTTTAATTTTCAGGTTTTTTTAGTTTTCTGACTCATAGTCCTTTTCTCCAGAAACATAAAATTATTCATCTATCCAAGCACTTAACTTCTTTTACCTTTGTAAATAGCACTTCATGCATGCTTAACAAGGATGTTCCAAACCACTAAACCCATAATTTCCTTATGCTACATAATAAGGTTTGAATCCTACAAAGACTTATGTAAATACTTTCAAGTTCATTGTAGGTTTTTGCAAATGCTGATATAGAGCCAGTATGCCCACTGGCTTGTACTCAGTGGGTCTTTGTGGTCCTCATAAGCTCCAACGCAGCACCTGGGAAGAGACAATCAGAAAGAAAAATGGAATTGGTGTTATAAATCGGATACAGAAAAGAATGCAGAAGAGGCTCTTTTATTGCTTTCACAGGGGTAAGAGTTGAATATTAAAGTAGATTAGAAAAAGAAGATCGAAAGAGAAGATGAAAAACATTTTTTTCCCCTTCCACTCTGCTCCAGAATTTCTAAAATTAAACTCTCAGTGTCTTATTATTTTTATTGGAAGATATGAGGGAAAAATCCCTATGCTGGATAACTCAAAGCCCAGATTTAGACTCCAAATATATCATACTAGCTAGGCACTGCCTTTTTAAAAAGCTGTTGCACTGTTACTCAGGCAATGCACATAATTTATAATTTTCTTTCAAAAACTGAGTCAAATAATTTATGACACTGGGCTTTTTAATCTCTTAATCCAGACTTTTTCTCCCAGACCCTCCAGGAACCACTTCAGATTATTCAATGTCCAGAAAAATCCTACATTTTTTTCATTTGTCTAGCTAACAGACAGTTCTAAAAGCAGTAAAATAATCCAATGTGAGTTGAAATTTAATAAAGCATAAATTCATTTTGGGCATGCCAGTTTATGTTCTGAAAATCAGATTTCTGAAAAAGTAAAAAACCTTTTTTTCAGGTCTATAACCTACTCTTGTTTGCAGGCATCTGTTCATTTTCAGGTATTTTATTGCTTTGATTTATTCTATGTTATCTTCACTTTCTTGTTGTCATGAAAAGGGATTTTTAGTTACAGTCTTCCTCTCTGTTGCATAAAAAGGCAAAATTCTCTCCTTCCTGCCTCAATCTCCATGAAGAAAAAAAAAAAAAGAAAAAAAAAGAAAAAAGTCAGTTTCTGTTCTGGCAGTAATTTATAGCTCACTAATGTCAATGAAAGAGTGCAAATGAAACAATACTGTTAGTTAGGAAAGGACCATTAATTGAGTGCCACATGCATTGAGCTTTGCAGGAACTGGAGAGGGTTTGGCCTTTTGCCATCAAAGCTGTTTTCTGGTCGCAGCTGTAGTCACCAGGTCACTGGCACCAGCCATGACACTGCTACAGCAAGTGGGTCGCAGCCCTCCTTCCCCTCATGATGCTGGTGTCCACAAAGCTTCCACCAGCAGCAACCCAGAGGCTCCTGCCATTAAAAGGAGCAGGAGTATTGCTTCTCTTTCCAGGAGGTACAGTGAGGAGCCAGTGCGTCAAATTTGTTTATACTCTTTGGATGCTTTTCCAGTGATGTTGTGGCTAAATATGGTTTGCACTCCTGGCATTGCTGCATTCAGGTGCCTGCTGATCTTTCCTAAAACAGTACTTAGGTCAGAGAGGCAATTCATGAAGAACCAGCTTGTTCTGGAAAATAAATTACTCTGGATTATCTAAGGTCTCATACACCTTTTAAATAGGTGATGAACACATATCCTAGGGGGCCAGAGGAAGATCTGTGATCCCCCTTGAGGGAGAATGATCAACTCATGAAAAATAGGCTGAATAAGCAGGGAACATTTCAGGGACAAGGGTATCTCTCTATTATGCTCTTCCAGTTCAATTTGCACAAGAAAGCTGCAATTGGATTTGTAATATCTAGTCTGTGGCATTTGCTTGATGGGTTCTTCTGCACTCTGTGGTCTTCATTCCTTTGAAAGCTCATGTTTGGCTTGTGCTGTCTCTGTTAGGAGCTGATAGTGCACTTCTTTGCAATGATTCACCATTTATTTAGGGGCCGTGTTGCATTTAAGCAAAAATATGTCTTACTTAACAATTTACATAAGCTACTAGAATGGCATCTAGATAACTTTTGTTTTCAGAGCTGACCACCAAGAAGGAAAAAAATGTTTCTGTTGGCCTCAACTTTTCCATAATTGGGAAGGAGATTGAGCCAGCAACGTGCCATTTTATATGAAGTGTGGATGGAATACAAGAAACTTAGGTTTGGGCTTTTGCCTCTGTTTGAGTATTTTGAGAGGGAATGCTTCAACCATGGCCTTCTTTGGGAGCCCCTGAGAGGAACCTAGAAAGCCCAGGGTCACAGCCTTGAAGAGCCAGCTTTGCAGACTACAAACAGGTTTCTCATTAGCAAGCGAAATAGTAACATTGTCTTAGAGTTGCATTCAGTGGCACTTTGCTTCTCAAAGACACAACTCTGGTTACAGTTAAATGGCAGGGAAATAAATGTTGTTACCTCAGTTCACTCAGTCATTGAGTTTCAGGCAGAGATAGTCGGTCAGTTGAGTTTGGCGTGAGTTTGTGCTGCCACTGGGAATCATAAAATCATAGAATGTTAGGTGTTCAAAGGGACCTCTGGAGATCATCTAATCCTACTCCCTTGCTAAAACAGGATTGCCTAAAGCACATTACTCAGGGCTGCATCCAGGTGAATCTTGAATATCTCCAGAGAAGGAAACTCCACAATCTCTCTGGGCAGCCTGTTCTGGTGCTCCGTTGCCCTCACAGTAAACAAGTTTCTCCTCATATTGTGGTGGATCTTCCTATGTTCTAGCTTATACCCATTGTTCCTTGTCCTATTACTTGGCACCACCAAAAAGAGACTAGCCCCTTCCCCTTGACACCCATCCCTCAGATATTTAAAGACATTAATAAAGATTCGCTCTCAGCCTTCGCTTCTCAAGACTAAACAGCCCCAGATCTCTCAGCCTTTCTTTGTAGGAGAGATGCTCAAGTCCCTTAGTCATCCTTGTAGCTCTCTGTTGGACTCTCTCTGGTAGATCCGTGTCTCTCTTGAATTGGGGAGCCCAAAATTGGATACACTATTCCAGGTGGGGTCTCACCAGTACAGAGTAGAGGGGGAGAAGAACCTCCCTAGACCTGCTAGACACACTTTTCTTAACGCACTCCAGGATACCATTTGCCCTCTTGGCCACAAGGGCACATTGCTGCCCCATGGATAACTTACTGTCCACCAGGACTCCAAGGTCCTTCTCCATGGAGCTGTTTTCCAGCAGGGCGATCCCTAATCTGTACTGGTGCCTGGTGTTATTTCTTCCCAGATGCAGGATTTGGATCTTGTCCTTATTGAACTTCATGAGGTTCACCTTCTAGCCTGTCTAGATCTCAGTGAATGGCAGCCCAGCCTTCTGGTGTGTCAACCACCCCTCCAAGCTTCATTTCATCAGCAGACTTGCTGAGGGTACACTCTAACCCCTCATCCAGGTCATTGATGAAGATCCTGAACAAAACTGGACCCAATACTGATCCCTGGGGAACACCACTGGCCACAGGCCTCCCACTTGACTCTGTGCCACTGATCACAACCCTGCTGTTGAACTCTGTTGTTGAGCCAGTTTTCAATTCACCTCACATTCCCATTATCTATCTTGAGTTTTCCTATAGGGATGTTATGAGAGACAGTATCAAAAGCCTTACACCTTACTGGAGTCAAGATACATGACATGCACTGCTCTCCATCTACCTGTTTGGTCATGCCTTTGTGGAATGACATCAGATTAGTCAAGCAAGATTTCCTCTTAGTAAATCCATGTTGGCTACTCCTTATAACATTCTTTTCTTCCATGTGGTTAGAGATGGCCTCCAGAATGAGCTGCTCCATCACCTTTCCAGCAATGGAGGTGAGGCTGACTGGTCTGTAGTTTTCTGGGTCTTCCTTCTTGCACTTTTTGAAGACTGGAGTGACATTGGCTTTCTTCCAGCCCTCAGACACCTCTCCCATTCTCCATGATTCTTCAAAACTGATGGAGAGCAGCTCAACAACATCAGACAGCTCTTTCAGCACACGTGGATGCACCCCATCTGGGTCCATGGATTTGTGCATTTTCAGTTTATCCAAGCAACCTCTAACCCAGTCCTCACTGACCAGTGGAGAGTCTTCTCCCCTGGGCAGGGGAAATGTTTTCCAGTGCTGTTGTCCTGAGCCACCTGGTTCTGTTCTCTGCTGTGCCAGCATGAGTGCTTGTAGGAAAGCCTGGAGGATGCCGTGTCCGGGAATCAGGTGCCAGATCTCAACAGCTGAGGAAAGTCACTCAGATGCCAATCTGCTTTCATTGTGCCACCCAAATGAATCACAGAGGAGAGTGCTACTACTATTTTTGTTGTTGTTTTTCAGAAACTGCAATTAATAGGTGTGGTTGTCATGTGAAAGGGATAGAGGATTTTCTGCCAACACCCAGTTAATTCTTTCATTGGTTTCTTTGTTCCAGCTAAAGAAAATGTGGCAAAGGATGGTTAGCTCACACCTCTACCAGAAACTCGTTTATCCTGGAGTGCTCGGGTAGCAGCTGGAGGGAACAGGCAAGGCTGTTGGGAAGGAGACAGTCTTATGCAGAGAAAATTAAAATGAAGACCAGACTTTACCATGCAAAACTTTGCAAGTGAAGTTGCTTCAAAGGGGCAAAGAGCTGTGAAACTATGAAGGCTAACAGTAAAAAAATGAAGGGAAGACACAGGATGTCTGGAGATATCAGAGCTCTCCTTTGGTTTCCATATCTAGTGTTTACTTCTCTGTCTAGCCCATTGCCTTGGAAATCATGAGGAGCTGCTCTTTTTAATTACAGTCATCATGGTTCTTTCTCTCTTAAAATGAATTAATCTGTGGGTCACCTTCATACTGCCTTGGTGCCCCTCTGCCTCATGGAGCTAGAGTTAAGAGCCCTGTCTTTTGGCCCTTTCCCTTAGTGCCTGCTCACTTGTTTCACTGATCAAAAGAGTTAGCCATGTGAAGGATATCCCGTGGCACATCAAAATCACATCATGTGGAGCTGACTTTGGAGTTCATTACAGGCACAAAGAAGGCAGCAAGCATGCTAAAAGGTGGTGAACTATCGACCTTTATGGCAACCATGTCTTTACAGGCTTGGCTTCAGGTTGGGTAAAAATAACACTCAAGATGCATGCCTGGGCAAAACTAGACGGGTTTGACTGTCGATAGCTCAGAGATTTAAGGATCTGACAGGTAAGAGGTGCAGCAGTCACAATAGTAAGTCAGGCTCCTACAGCAAGACCTTCCTGAGAGGGGAGCCATGGGATTCTCCTGCTCTGAGCTCACAGAGTGTGCAAAGTCAAGCATTCACAGAAGCTGGTATAAATAAATCACTGTAAGAAAGAGTATATTAAGAATT
Organism: Apus apus; assembly: GCF_020740795.1. Taxonomy (NCBI): domain Eukaryota; kingdom Metazoa; phylum Chordata; class Aves; order Apodiformes; family Apodidae; genus Apus; species Apus apus. The sequence goes on along the minus strand of NC_067282.1, from coordinate 92,308,370 downwards.
ACCAGAAAGATAATATTCCTGGGATTCTTCTTGGTGTCTATACCAAGTAACCTAGCTGTGAGCTATTACTGAGGGTTACTAACTTTGTGGTCTTCTTGGAAGCCCACCATATCATCCTGACTTCTCTCACCTTGATGCTCAAAAAGGCTGGGAGTTGGGCAGCAAAGCATTTTCAGCCTCTCCCATTGCTGTTAATTCAGAAAATGATTTAAATGGCGGGGTCAGCCAGCAAAGCAAACTGCAGGCATAAAAAGAATAAAAATCCCTAATGATAAGGAAAGGCTACATTAGCTACAATTGTGCCATAATTTTCTATTTAAGTCAATGCCAGGTTGGACCTTGGATTCGTGAGCACAATGAGGAACATTTTGGAAAGTGGAAATTGCATTATGGCTTCTGTTTCCTTTCCAGGGAAGCATGTGAAGCACATTACAGAGGGAGGGAAGGTCATGACTGCAGGGAACAGCACAGGATGTCTGAGAGGGAAAGGTGGGGCTAGAGGAGCTGCTGTGAAACAAGGACAGAAAGGCAGCAGGAGAGCTTAAGGGTGAAAAGTGGTAACTGGAAACCTTGCAATGTCTTAATCAGAATTCTTTTACATAAAAGGTCTTTTACAAAAAAGCTCCCCCCTGCCCTCTGTTATTGCTGACTTTTTTAATCTCTTGTTTTAATTTAATTATGTGGTTTTGGTTTTTTGGTTGTTGTTTGTTTTTTTTTTCACATTCTGGCAATGTTCTGAAGTTTTTGAACTGCCAGACAGACTCAGTGTTTCAAAACCAGCATCTGCATGTGTGCACGTATTAGTCTGATGAAAATGCTGGACAGGCTGAGACTGATCAAATGTATTTGCTTAGCCATGATCAGTGAGTAACGCTACTGTAATAAGTATTGTGCTTCCTATATTGCAACATGTGCCTCCCAGCTACATTTCATGCATCATTCCCTCTGTCCATGAAATTATTTCTGAACCAGACCTGCACTGAGTCTTAAGGAGGACACAAGCCATGCCATCCCTCCCTCTACTCCTCTGTCTAGAGCAGTGGGAGCATCTCAGGCCTGTTGTACAGAGGCAGGGAACCAGCTCACTTTGTCTACGTGCCCTTCACTGTAGCAGCTACGTTGGCCTTTCCAGGATTGCTTATTTGAAGCACTTTGCAGCGTTACTGGCCAAGCAGCAGCCCTGGCAGTGTGGTGGGGAGAGAAGCGTATGGTTTGGCGTAGAGTAAGTAAGCATAAAGCGACCACATATTTCTCATAAGGTAAATTGTCTGAAAAGGCTGTCCAACAATGGTCCAAACCAGAACAAGCTATAATTACATATCCTTTTGGTTTGCAGTTTACATGATTTTCTCTCCATTTTTTCAAGTGTGCCACAGTTTCATATGTTTCGGTGGTTCAGTAGTCTTAACGAGCTGTAGAAGGTGCCCTATTGCTCAGGCACTGGCAACACGAAAAGACAGGAAGTACTATCCTTTAACCCTTTGCAAGATTATGTAGATTAACAATATGGAGCAATTGTAAATTGATGACCTGTCCACAAGGAACTGGGAGGAGGGGGCTCAGGAATTGGGACGATTACCCATTACTTCTCCATTGCTGCACTCAGGATATTTTGGTGCTTGAGTTAATAATCTTGTAAATACAAAAAGGTAGTGAGAGAACGGCACAGAGGAAACTATTTTGAAGGAATTAAACATTAACAACACACATTAAATACAACCTAGTAGGAACAAAAATAGGGAAATACTTTCCAAGTACAGTCTGTACCCAGTTTTAACAGGCAGGCAGGATTTGTTTACAGAAGCTGCCAATCATCTCCTTCCTCCCTGCTGTAAAATGTGTATTTAAAGGAAGTATTAGTAGGAATTGCGTCTAAGTAAAACTTGCAAAGTAAAGCCTCAAAGACAAGCCTGGTCCATTTGAGTTGTTACTCTGTACACTAATTATTTAATTTAAAACAGGAGGCAGCAGTTAGCTGACTATTTTAGCTGATTCCCAAGTTGAATGGCTTTTCAATCCATGCTACCCTAGTGTCTGCATTCCAGGGCTGTAGAACTCTGTGGTGAAGAGGGTCAGCCATGGGATACTCCAGATGGTTCAGTCACACCTCCGTCATCTTTTGCCTTTAAGTTCTTAAGGTACCCCAGCCATAAAACCACAATGCCCTGGACAGCAAAACCAGTCTCTTAGAGATTACTTACTACGTGGTTTTGTCCTTATGAAAATAAAGAGACAACCATTGAGAGGGGCAGACCCCCCAAGAATGGGTCTGCATGCTTCAGTGGATGCAGGAGAAAATGGCACATCACCTCGCTGCACTTCTGCTGTCGCTCCAAGTAAACTGGGGTTTGCCAACCAAATTAAATAAATGCCTGACAGACCCTCCCTCCAAGTAACATAAGTCTGATTAGGAGTCCAAAGAGTGCATTTTTCAAAATGTCAATGGCTGGATCAGAAGATCAAAGATCATTGATTTTTTTAATTTTATTTTATCTCAGAGAATGAGTTTTTAAAAAGCTGTGATCAGCTTCTTTTTGAACGCCTGAAAGGGAAAAAAAATTAAAGGGTGTTTATTAGTATTAACAGTAGTATTCTAAAATGTATTGCATGCATTATTATTCATATTACTCTAGACATGCAGTGCCAGCAAATCATAGATACAGAGAGCTGGCAATAATTTAATTCAAGAACTAAAAAAGTACTGGAAATTAGGAAAGATGATGAGGTGGAAGGGAACAGATGAGCAAAGTGATGACGGAGAATGGCACGTCTTTCTTGTACTAATATGGTTATGAAATACAGTGAAGGCAGAGTGGCAATACTGATCATCACATGTTTCTAAAAACTTCTTGCCATACTTGGTCAAATTTTTGTAAAATTGCTAATGTCAGCTATTACAGGATGAAAAGACCTCATGCCAATAAAGGCATCTTTGGTGCAGAGCTCTGCCACTTCTGCAATGATAGTTTCTTAACTGATACAGTTTACGGAGTGAGCTGGGCTTCGGAAAAATTGGTGCCTTAAGTTCACCTGTGCTATAGCTTTAGCCTGCATCCTCTGGCAGAGGAGTCCAGGCAGGAGATCCAGGGCCCATAATCACTATGTAATGTATACAGGGAAAAACAGCCTGAACTCCCACACAAATTGATGGGCTCTGGCCTGACAGTACCTCTAAGAAGTGAGACTTGGTATTATGGTAAATAGTGCCATAAAATCTTAGTTCCCAACTGTCAAGAAAAAACTGTGCTAATACTGTGTATTATTTAAGAGGAAAACAGAGGTAAAACCAGCAGATGTTACTGTGCTTCTGTCATACATCCTTCTGCTGTGGCTCTTGGAAAACAACAGAAGAGAATAAGTGAGAGGATGGGTGGCCAGGATGATCAGAGGTGTGAAGCAGCCCCTGTAAGCAGAACAGCCAAGTAGGATGGGGCTCCTGCAGGGTGGGGAAGAGTTGGCTGCCAGGCATGATGCAAAAGGTCTGTAAAATCACAGGCAGGGCAGAGCTGGCAGCCGACAGGTTGAGATGTTAGGGTGAAACACCAAGGTATTTGGTTCAGAATAGACCAGAGGAGACAGGCACATAATTAGTCTGGGGAGCTCTGTTGCCACATGAGGTTATGGATGCTAAAATTTACATGAGCTCAGGATGAGGCTGGGCAGGTTTGCAGAGGAGAAATCCTTTGAGTGTTACAGTTAAAAACAAAACCAACCCACTTGGGTCTGAAAGTTGCTGAGCTGTGAAACACTGAAGGAGGCCAGAAGAGAAACAGACATTTTCTTGCTTTTCTTAGACTCTTACAGAGATGTCTGTTTGGCTACTTGCCCCTAGTGTAAAGGTGTTCCAGGGAGCAGATGGGCTAAAGGAAAACAGGAGTAAAGAAAAAACATCTGCTTGTGAAGAATAACAAATGCAAAAGGGCAGAGCTGTGAGGGTTGCAGAACTCGAAGCTGAAGAGTCAGGGATTCAGGGACAGCCAGCAGAGAGCTGGGCAGCACCTCCACTCTCCAAGGCACCTAGGGGACAAGGGGCAGGACATGCAAATGGAAACAGTCCCATGGCATTGTCAGAGAAGAATAGTGCCAGCAGCTGGGGCTGCCCCAGCACACTGAGGAGATGCAGGTGTGGAGGCATGAGTGCAAACATGAGGGGAGGATGGCAACCCAAGCCTCAGAAGTAGGGGTTTGGGTGGAGGCTGAAGTAGCACTGGGATGCAAGGATGTGGCTGGAAGTCTCTGGTGCAGCGAGGGCAGGTTGATGGGCATCTGTGCCCCTGTGCCTCACCTGGTTTTCCCTGACCCATAACTGGAGACAGATCTGTGCATGCCCCCATGCTGAGGACACCTCAGTGGCAGGAGGAGTCCCACTGGCCACAGTGCTGTGGGGAGTTTTTGGGATGCGCACTTTGCTGGGGCTCTCTGCTTCGGAAGCAGGGGTAGTAGGAGGCAGAGTCAGGAGGGATTATCTGGATGCCAATGGGCTTAAAACATTTTGCATTACAGCCTGAGGGCTTTCTGGAAAAGCTGACTGAAAGGTTTTCTCTTTGCAGTTTTGTAGTAATAAACGAGGCTCCCCTGCAAAGTTTTATGCACGATGATATACCATGTGTGAAGTTAGGGCAGAACCCAAGAAGAAAAAACTAACTACAAAGTCCCTGCCATACAGCAGTGCAGGCCATGTATACCTGGCCCCCAGATATTGGTAATGCATTTAAAAACTGGTGCCTATTCAGTAATCGTTCTTCCTTCAGGAAACACTAGCCTATTGAGCCATAAAATTTTTAGGCCTCTGAGATCAACAGTCCCCCAAAAATGAGATGACCACAGAGGTAGAATTTATTCTTGAACAAATTCCACATCCACTTTGCTAGCTGAAATCCCAAATTAGTAGCCTTCTGGAGGAGGAAAGGGCACAAAATTAACTCCATTAAGATCTGATGGAGCAGGGCTGCTCTTCAGTCTCTCTCCTTTTCTCCAGCCACCTCAACCATAGCCATTGCATGTTGGAGCAACCACTGGTGATGCCTCTGTCACTTGTGTAAAACACCCAAGTTAGCAGTTTCACTGAAGAACAGGTTGTCTTACCCAAGCATCTCAACCACAATAGCTGCAAGAGCGATGAGAGCCCTGCCTGGTTCCAGCATTACTGAAGTGTTGGTACTGCTCAGTAGAAGGCCTGATCCCCTGCACAGATCTCTCTTTGCTGGGCCAGAAATGTTAAGCTGTGAATGAAATTGATATTCTTTCCAGCTGGGATGTTGCTAAAAGCAGTTGGAAAGCTGCTTCTTTGAATATCTGATTTTTACCCCAATAATGTCTCTTGATGTTTCTACACTGAAATTACTTTTCCCCTCTCCATCTTTACTGTTCTGTGCATTGTTTTTCTGTGGCAGTCTTTTTCTCTTCTTTGGTTTTGCTTCTGTAAAGGACTTTGCCTAATGTTTTCCATCAAATTATTCCATGTCAAAGTTTTCCCTTTATTTCAAACTCCCTAGTTGCTGTATGACTCTGCTATGTGGTTTTTAGGTCTTGTGCTTTACGGTGTCATTTTCCTCTTAGGCACTTTAACTTGAACGGCTCTACAGTGGTGGTAATATGAAAAATCACTGTATCCCTCTCTGCCTCTATACAGAAGTCAAGCATATCAGTGAGAGAAAGAGAGACAAAGCAAGCATTACTTATTATAAAATAAGGGATATTTACTTATAGGATATTTATTTTCAAAAAATCCCTAGTAGCACAAAGGGAAACTTTGGCATTTTATAAAAAATACATGGTTATTTTTCTTCATACATTCTAGTCATACCAGAGGCTTTCCACAAGAAGAACAAGCATTTATTTTTGTTCTGTGTGCGCAGAGCAGCTACTGCACGACCCTGCCACTGCCACAGTTGGGTACTGAGAAGGTGCAGCCTGATGTTTAGAGGCAGAGTGCTCCTGGTTTTACTGGTGGCTGTTCTGAGTGGCAGGGGCTGCAGGTCTCTGAAGCAGGATGGGTTTTTGCTTTGACTCACTGTCAGAGAGTAGTATAGCATATAGGAGTACCTCTCCTAATGTCCTCTGGAGCAGATCCTTTTCAGTTCAAACACTCGGTTCCTGGAACAGTTTCATATGTGTGGCACTGGGTCTCATCTGAAGCCCACCAAGACCAGCTAGTGCCTTTCTGCTGGTACTCAGTCAGGCTGTTACTGGATTTAAAAAGTGACCTACATCTTTTGCTCCACATCTCAGGCTCTCTTTGCGTAACCATTCATAGGTGATCTAAATTTACCACTGCAGTGTGAAAACTTGAATCCACAGACAGCTGTGGGTCTAACTATTTAAGCCACTTTTTGTCCTAATTTCACAGCCTGAGCAAGACTTGCAATTGCCAGTTCTGTCAGCAGAGCTGCCCTGGTGAATATTTTCTTTGGTGACCATTTTTCTTTCTGGTTCATGGCTATACCAGAAGGAGCTATGGTGGGGACCAGCAAAAAAAATCTTTAGCAGATATTCTTTATTTTACTTACTGACCCGGATTTGCTAGCCTGTCAAAAGTGGTTTTCACTTTCCAGTGTAGTTGTGTTTAGACCATGAGGACTTTTTAAACTTTGAAGTTTTGTCAGTGGATTTCAGCCCTTTTTGGATTTTGGATACAGGCAGATACAGTGGGGCTTTCTTCAGCTGTGTCTTGGTCTGCTGCGGTTTCTTTGCAGAGGCAAGATTGTACCAGTCAGCCAGCACTTCCAAGGAGTCACTAGGAAAAAAAATATGACTGCAAGTGAGTCCTTGGATCTCAGTTCATTCACCCACAGCAAGCTAGCAGGTGTGTAGAAGCATCTGTTTAGTATCTCAGGAGAGGTGGAATCTCCTTTCGAAAATGGTATCAGCCATTTTTTTAATCTCTTTTCCTTTCCTTACGAACATTCTTACTTCTTATGTAAACTGTCATGGAATTGGCATTTAAATTAGTGGAACAGTGCTGCTTTGGAGCAGTTGCTGTTCACGCAGAAGTGGGGAGTGGGCTTGGGGTGTGAGTCTGGGGTGTCTGGCAGGTACCAGCACTTGAGGAGCACAACCCATTGCTCAGGGCAGATGACCAAATGGCATCTGGCTGACCACTTTTGGAACAAATGAGATACCTTTGTCTTTGGAGACAGCTGAGACAAACTGTTTAAACTGTGTTTAAAATGGGCTTCATTAATAAAGAATGTTGAAGTTAGCACTGGGAAGGTAACATGCTGTGTGTTACCCATTTCTGTCAGCCTTCAGAAAGGAGGTTGGGTTTTCCTCATAGTGCAGCTGCTTACAAGTGCAAGAAATGTTGCAGTTTCTGGGATTTGGGCAGATCCGCCAGGCCGAGATCCTTGGGATGCAGGAGCTGAGCAGCAGTGGACCACACAGAAAGCAGAAATGCAGTGCAGGACCTGAGGACAGTGGTCAGCAGTGGCTGGTTCTGCTTCTTCCACCTGGGAGAGGGGTTATTTCAACATAACCAAGTTCCCAGTGACTCTGCCGTGCAGTCCCAGTGAAGGGCACAGCCATTCATCCACTAAGTGCGTGTAGAAAAAGCACTAGTGGTTCACTGTTGGTTGTGACAGGGGGACCTTGCATTATGCCCAATATTTTAATCACAGTATTATAAGAAATCTTTCTGACCTGAAGAGGATATTGTGTTAAAATGTCTCCTGAATCAAACTGCTTTTTTCATGCAGCAGTTTCTCTCAAGGTAGAAATAATGTTACCAGAGAGAGCTGGATGGGAAAACTTGATCACATCTTCCAAAAACAGACTTTTTTTGTTAGATGCAAGCTATTGGGGATATAGGAGAGTGGGAGGGTGTTTCTCAGTTATTCATGGTGGTTAATAACAAAGCACCTGATCACATCAGTGTTTTGAGTTACTGATTTTATCACAGAATCATAGAATGGTTTGAGTGGTCAGGTCAGCTAGTCAGGCAACCTCACTGGAGGCCCAGCTTAAATGCCTTTATACAGGTGCATGCAGCATGGGGAGTAAACAGGAGGAATTAGAGATGAGGGTGAGCCTGCAGGGCTATGATCTCATTGGCATCACTGAGACCTGGTGGGAGGGCTGTTATGACTGGAGCTTCAGAATGGAGGGTTACGAACTCTTTAGGAAGGACAGACAGGGGAGATGGGGTGGGGGTGTTGCCCTCTCTGTCAAAGACCAGCTGGAGTGCATGGAGCTCTCCCTGGGGATGGATGAGGAGCCAGCAGACAGCTTATGGGTTAAAATTAAGGGGAAGAAAGGCCAAGGTGACATCACAGTGGGGGTTTGCTACAGGTCGCCTGAGCAGGAGGATAATACAGACGAGGCACTATATAGACAGGTAGGAGCAGCTTCACATTCACATGCCGTGGTCCTCATGGGAGACTTCAACCACCCTGACATCTGTTGGAAGAACAACTCTGCTAAACATAAACAATCCAGGAGGTTCCTAGAGTGCAAGGATGACAACTTCCTTTTCCAAGTAATTGAGGAACCAACAAGGAGAGGTGCTATGCTGGATCTTGTCCTCACCAACGAGGAAGGACTGGTGAGGGATGTTAAAGCTCAAGGGCAGCCTAGGTTGTAGTGACCACAAAATGGTAGGGTTCAAGATCCTTAGGGCAGAAGGAGGGCTCACAGCAAGCTTACTACCCTTGACTTTAGAAGGGCAGATTTCAGCCTCTTCAGGGATCTGCTCAAGAGTGTCTTGGGATAACATCCTGGAGGGTAGAGGGGCCCATGAAAGCTGGCTGATATTTAAGGATCACTTTCTCTAGGCCCAAGAGCATTGCATCCCAACTAAGAGGAAGTCAAGTAGAAACTCCAAGAGGCCAGCATGGATGAGTAAGCAGCTCCTAGAAAAGCTCAAGCTGAAGAAGGAAGCATATAGGGAGTGGAAGCTAAGGCAGCTATCCTGGGAGGATTACAGAGGGGTTGTCCAAGCAGCTAGGGATCAGGTGAGGAGAGCCAAATCCCTGCTAGAATTAAATCTTGCCAGGGATGTTAAGAACAATAAGAAAAGGTTCTTTAGGTATGTTGGGGAGAAAAGGACATCCAAGGAGAGTGTAGGCCCTCTCCTGAAGGGAACTGGTGAAATAGTAACACAGGATATTGAGAAGGCTGAGGTCCTCAATGACTTCTTTGCTTCAGTCTTCTCTGGCAAGTGCTCCAACCTCAACACAAAGGCCACATCCACTTTCACCCCTAAATCCTTCTCCTCTGGGCTGCTTCTGATCCATTCTCCACCCAGCCTGTTTTTGTGCTTGGGATTGCCTCAACCCAGGTGCAGGACCTTGCACTTGGCCTTGGTGAACTTCACGTAGTTTACACGAGCCCATTGCTCAAGCCTGTCAAGGTCCCTCTGGATGACATCCCTTCTCTCCAGCATGTTGACCTCACCATACATCTTGGTGTCATCAGCAAACTTGCTGAGGGTGCACTCAATGCCACTGTCCATGTTGCCAACAAAGATGTTAAACAGCACCGGTCCAAGTATCGACCTTTGTGGAACACCACTCATCACTGGTCTCCATCTGGACATCGAGCCATTGATCATCACTCTTTGAGTGCAACCATCCAGCCAGTTCCTTATCCAATGAGTGGTCCATCCATCAAATCCGTACTGTTCCAGTTTTGATACCAGGATTTTGTGCAGGACAGTGTCAAAGACTTCACAGATGTCCAGGTAGATGATATTGGTTGCTCTTTCTTTGCCCACCAATGCCATGATCCCATTGAGGAAGGCCAGCAAATTATTCAGGCAGGATTTGCCCTCGGTGAAGCCATATTGGCTGTCACCAATCACCCCTTTGTTTTCCACTTGCCTTAGCAGAGCCTTCAGAAGGATCTGCTCCATGATCTTGTGGGGCACAGAAGTGTGACTGACTGGTCTGTAGTTCCCTGGGTCTTCCTTTTTTCCCTTCTTGAAAATAAAAGTTATGTTTCCCCTTTTCCCCAAATCAGTGGGGATTTCTCCAGACTGCCAAGACTTTTCAAATATGATGGTCAGAGGCCTTGCAACTTCATTGGCCAATTCCTTCAGGAGCTGTGGATAAATCCTGTCAGGTCCTATGGACCTGTACATGTTCAGATCCTTCAGACAAACCTGCTATTCTCCTGGAGTGGGGAGATCCTCCTTTTCACAGTCCATGCCTTCGCCTTCTCTAACTTGAATGGTATGACCATGGCCAGATGCTTGCTGCCATGAGTTGGGGTTTTGTGAATTAGACCTTTATATATTCTGCAAACCTGTAAATATAGGTTTGCTCTCCCTGCACACTCTTCATTCATTGCTACATAACAGCACGTAGCAATTTAGCTCCTTAGCAGTATATTTTAGTAAGACAGCAAAGTGTCTGTGTTTCCTTATGCTAAACAATTCAGTAATTATACTGCAAATCTTGGTCAAGTTCTTGAATAGTTGGAGCCCAAAATCAAATTCTTAAATTCATATTTAGATTCCTAAGTAGAAAGTCTGATTTTTCAAATACTGAGTCCATCCTGATTCTTGCTGACTTTTTGGAAGCAAATAGGCTATTGGCATTTTTAAAATCAAGCCTGCTACTTATTCCCACGCTTGTATGTGGAAGCCAAACTATGTTTTAGACTCATTTTAATGTTTGTCTTTGTAGTATTGCAGTGCCTGTTTTATTCCCTGCATTGCAATAATTCCTAGTGGAGCTTACTCATGTTGACAAACTATCAGTCTAGATTGATTAAAATATCCAGTAGAAATGTTGCCAGTTTTGTGAAATTCATGCTGGAAGATGAAGAGATGCACAGAGTAGGAATGTTTCTGGCAAGCCACTGTTGGGTTTTGTTGTTCGTTTTTTTTTTTTCATAAAAGGGCAGGCTATAAATGCCATCTTTCCCAGACCATATGCTTCACTGCCTGTGCGTGACAACAAACCTGAGAGAACTAGGGTTCATCAGAAGGGCTGATTTTCCCCTCAATATTACTGGGAGCTCTTCAGTGCCTCTTGGTGAGGTTTTTCTCCTGTGTGTCCATGCAATAAGGCTTCCTTTCCTTTCTCTATATAATTTCAGGGAGAGGCTGATTCATTACTTCAGGCACTGAGCTAAATTCTTTCCTCTGGACCATTTTAAAAGGAATCATTTAAGCCTCGAATGCTTGTGCTGGCTTCAGCAGCAGATGTGTGAAAGAGTGGGCATTCACTTTGCTTCTTGCTGCTCATCCTCAAGAAGAGGAGGCTATCCTTAATCTGTGGGCTCAGAAGTACAGCAGGACTTTTTGACCTAAGACAAAACAATGATAAAACCATTCTTGTGGAAGCACAGCATGCAGGCACTTTGGGATGCTTCTGGAATATATTAGTGGGGAAAAATTACGCTTTCTTTTCAAAAGAAAATCATACCAATGCCTTTAGGAAAAAAAAAAAAAAAGAAAAAAGTCTTGTGTTATGAGGGAAAAGGGAAGAAATTATGCTTGGTAATATTTAAAAGTTGTTCAATTCAGAAGGCCGTGGAATAGGAGGATTTAACATACAGTAAAATCAGCAGTGTGATCTGGCATGATTGCAAAGGTGACTTTAAAAGACTTTCTCATTTTGGCTCGGAGATCTTTCATTTCTTCTGTTCAGATTCCCTGATAGGTCAAGATTTCCAGCATTTCCAGTAACCAATATGCATTTTTTTTTCTCAAAGAGTGGCTGCTTCTGGGAAAAGAATTTTGGTTTGGTGACATTATTTGGCTGAGACTGACTACACATTTCCATTCCCTTTGCAGAGGCACAGCAATAGCTGGAATTGTGTTCGGTATAGTATTTATAATGGGAGTGATAGCTGGGATTGCCATCTGCATCTGCATGTGCATGAAGAACAACCGTGGGACTCGAGTAGGAGTTATCCGAACGACGCACATCAACGCTATCAGCACGTACCCAGGTAAGGAAGGGCAGTTACAGCCCTGCAAGAGGGCCTGCACTCGTGGTAGGAGTGTATCTTTGGATAGTTTCGGCTCCACAGTAAATGAGAGCTGTGAGTACAGCAGGCTGCTCTTCTCTGTCCGTAGGGGAGTGGTACAAATCCCTGCTGAGGAAGGCAAGACAGCTCAGTGCACAGTGCTCATCAGCACAGCGCTCTGCCTGGGCTCATTTATTCAGCTGCTCAGTGGGCTGATGAGGTCTGGCCGGGTGCCACGCTCACGCAGCTGCACGGCTCGCCGTGCCCGCAGTAGCACGTCGAGACCTCGCGCAGGGCGGTGCTGCATTGTGCAGGATAGACCTTCTCCCTGTGCCAGCAGCTCCCTGGCAATGGATCAGTTGTTCTTCTTTTGTGTTCTGGTTCTTGTATTTGCTCTCGTTCACGTGCAGTCAGCTCCCTTTCATTGTCCAATATAATGGGGGCCCGGCATACCACAGAGAGGGGAAAACCTGGACACTAAGGTCTGTGGATCATAGTGCAAAGGCTTTGAGTGGTGTCGTGTGGAGTCTAATGCAGCCCAAGATGGCTGGTCCTCAGGCAGAACTCACAAGCCCTGCTGGGTGCTGCACAACCACAGATTACTTCTAGCAGGCATCTTTGCAGTGTCTTCTCTCCTGTATCCCAGGAGTGACTGCTGGCTGGCACAGGGTGCTGGATCCAAGCTAGCTCTCTGCATCCACCTGGCACCATGCCTGAACTGATAGGGATTTGGAGCACAGTGCAGAGATGCCTGTTGTGCCTCGGTCTAAGTTAGCTGAGATCTGGCAGTGCTTGCTTGCTCTAGCTGAGTGTTAGACGTGCTCAATGCAGGCTTGTCTGTGGCTTTACATGGTTTTGGTGTAATAGTTTTTCAGGTGCAGCACAGCATCAAGGGAGGCACAGAGCCTAAGTCAGATCTGGGACCACGCTAATAAGCTGTCAGGGGCTCTTGGGCACCCCAGGGGACAGCAAGGACCCCTCATGGGTCTGCTCCAGTGCAGTTATGCCCACAGCAAGTTGGAAGTGGGACATCAGGCTGTACCTGACTTGTCATCTCATGCCTGCCTAAGACTGTGGTGCAGGAGGACCAAAGGGGGTCTGCACGAAGCCAGCTGAGGTCTGCAAGGTTCATTTGTCTGGGCTCCCCACCACGTGAAAGTGGCCACATTGTTGAAGAGCAAAGCTGACCCTCCAAGCAGCATAATGGTGTTTTATAATGTAGCTGTGTCTGCTTCAGTGACATTGTTAATAACAACTCTAGGAGAGACTGCCTTGGGATAAGTTGAGAGTTCACTGTAATAAAAGGCAATGGTGTGAAGTCCCCTTATCCCACTTTTTAGAGATCCCCTGCCTTTATATTCCCTCCTGTTGCAAAGGTTGAAGCAAACCCTAGGTGAAATATGTATACTTATAGGCAAGCTATGCAATATTTATTATGTGTTCCTTTACCACATTCGCTGCTCTGAGTGTCTGTTTTCTCCCTCATGCTCTTACTTTCCAGTTAAACTACAACCATCTATTATCATCTTTATCATTGCAACATTGTTTTGCATAGAAAGATGAGTAATGAAAGAAAACTGCAATATTCTCAGCGATGAATTGCTGAAGAGATACTTCAGAATCTAATAGTCACTGCAAGCTGTAAAAACAAGAGCAAAATGAAGACTCCAGGGCTGTAGTCCTTTCCTCCCCAGTTCTGCTTCTGCAGCGCTTCACCCCTGTCTCTGCACCTCCAAGGAGTTTGACTTTGCACACTCCCTGTTCCTGGTGCTCTGAAATTATTTTTGTGTTCTCCGTTGTCATGAACACTTCTGGAATAATGACTGACCTGGCTTTGGCTGCAGGGTTTGTGACCAACTCCTCCCCCTGCCACTACCTGTCTTGGACAGGAATGGCAAGCAAGGGCCTGCCCTTCCTTTGGCCTCAGCCACGGTGGTAGCTGGGTTTTCAGAGAGCAGGGAATGCTTTTTCTGGCACACTGGGATTTGATTCTCTTCCCCACATCACAAACATCCTAGATTTCTGTTTCCTCTCTATTCAAGTGCTTTTTCACTGCCAGTCTGCTTGAAACATCTAGGGAGGAGATTGGAAGGTACCCATGGTGACATAAACACAGACATGAGCAGACTCAACCTTAAAATTTTAAAGTCTACTCTAATGGGGTCTTGATGTAGAGCCTTCAGTTCCTAGCATGCTATCATTCTGCAGCATTTACTGGCTTGTTGATCACTGAATAAATCCTTTTTCTCTAAGATCAGTAGAAATAATTAAGAAGATGTTTTCACCTGTTTGTGAATATTTTGGTTTTCTAAATGCCTGACCCAGTTTACAAACACTGGGCTCTCCTCAGCTGTCTCCTTTGGAATGAACAAGGTGAAAACTCTGTTCTTCTTAACCCAAGCCCTGGGAATGTCCTGGGAAGATGGGTGGTATTTGCCCTGGGAAGTGTGATGCTGCTGTGTTTGGCATGATGTGGCATGTCACACATCTCCTGGGGATCCAGAGGATATTTAGGAGGTCTATGGAGATCAGCAAAAGCCCTGACTACCTCATCGTTTCAAGATAACATAAATCCATGTTGCTGCTGAAGCAGATGAAAGGGAATGGATCTGATAAAAGCTCAACTTTCCTCTCCTGAAAAAGTTGAGCTGTGCCATATTACCCTGGTATTGTCTGCCAAATGGCTACTCAACTCTGTTACCAGCACAACAAGTCAGTGGGCACATGGCTAAGCACAGAAGGAAAGGGCAATAAGCAAGGACTTGCACTGACAGAAAGTGACTGTGTAATGACAGTCTGAAAAAAAAAGTGAGCACATTGCCACTTTACATCTGTTGTATGGAAGTCTGAATGTCAACAAAAACATACCTGAGGACCTGCATCTGAAAAAGATATTTTTAACTATGTCTTCTTTTTTCTCTCATTTTAGTGGCTCCACCACCATACAGTTATGAATACGAAATGGAGTACCCAGCTGAGCTACCTCCACCTTATACTCCAACGGCACAGAATTCAATACAATATCCCCCACCCCCTCCTTACCCTGGATATTCTGGGAAATAATTATGTGACTTCACGCAAATATTAACTGCCTGCACCGTTGGGACAAATATTACCAGCTCAGGGACAAATTGGATGGGGTCTGCATCAACACATTATGGCCAGGTGTTGAAATAACCTGGGAGAGTTGCCATGGCTCAGGTTGAAGAAAAATACTGTCCACTCTGGACTATCACGTTTCATGATTAAGCAAAGCGTGACCAAAGAAACAGTTCCTGTAAGTCAGTGCCTGATGAGTAGTTCTTATCATCAGTGCTTCACTTCATCCGCAGTCCAGTATACCATGTGGGAGCAAGGTCTTTCCATGAAAGAACATGGAAGTGGCACAAATGGCTCAACAAGCTGTTTTGAAAGCACAAGAAGCAGCTGCTGGGGTCTGTTTTGGGAGGAAACTCCAACTGTTGTCTTCAAGCACGTGTTACACCTTTTCTTTAAATGAGGGGAATAAGGAAGAACTGGGGGGGCTGAAGCTATTTTCAGTTTCTACTTCAGGCTGATAATACCTCACTATCAGCTGTATTGGTCTGGTAAGCTTATTATCAAGAGAAGTGCTGCTGGAATTATTCAGTAACCAAAAACTGATGGATATTATTTTTTGCCAAGTGTAGGTTGTTTTAAGTGCCTACTTTTAAACAGTTTGAGACTACTTTGTGACCTGTAATGTAAACATAAAGAGCATTTTTATATGTTAAATATACTAATTTATAGCTGAGTTACCTGGATTTACTGTATACGTTGGACCTATGCTATAATGCCTTTTTTATCAACAAGAGATATTTCCATTTTTTAAAAAAATACTGAATCGGGAAAACTCACAAGTGGGAGAAGAAATACAAACCAAGTATTAAAGCATCATAGATTTGTCTTCAATTGGATTGCATAAAGGCTATTTTAAAAATAAAATTCATATTGTTTACCAGTAATAATTATATTCTGCCTAACTTAAGAGATGAGCAGAGAGACTGTGAACATCATATTACTTTTGCATGTTGTTTTGGACATTTCAAAAGTGTAAGTCACCAAATAATGTTTTTTGCATTTGTCACACATTGTTCAAAGTGACTCAATCTCTATTATGTAAAGTACAGGCCTTTGTGATTTGAAAGGTTCCATATCCTTACGGAACTCACTGGAATTCAGCAGCAGCGATTTGACTTCACAATAGAGTATCCCATTACCTAAAGCATCATACTTCAGTGATAAGACTAGTATTTTTCTCAGCTTTACATGCAAACCACAACAACAGTGGTTCTCTTTGGGGGTGTAAAAGTGCTGAACACCCTTAGCTTGAGTTGGGTGGCTAGCAGATTGAGAATGCTACAGCCAAAATAGTGGAAGGTGACAAATGGGTGGCATCTAGAGTTCAGGGCATGGCACCAGGTCCATTTCAGAGGAAGAGACTAGAGCACACCGGCTGATTCCCAGAGATCAGAAGGCATTGGAATGTTTTCCAGTGTAGCCCTCATCTTCTTTCCAGGTGAGGTCAGCTGACAGCTTCTCATCACTCCCTAAGTCTGATATTTTTGGCATTCAGTCCTGATTCAGAGAAGAACTCAAGCAACCTTTCTGCTTTGAACACAAAATTTATTCAGAGGCTTTCTTGTGAACAAGACCTCATTGACTTTTCTTGCCTAGAGTTTGTAATTGCATTTGTTCTTCCCAGGCTGACTAAGCGTATCCTTTTGAAACCCCACTTGAAAGCACAAGTGGCCTCACTGTAAGTTCAGAAGACCTGTGTTCTGGCCCTTGGCCAAACTGAGCCTTGAGTCACAGGCCCGTTAGATACCTTGGCATTTGTAACCCGATCAGATGAAAACTGAGCTGTGTCACAGGTTTGGTTACTGCTGGCACCTTGAAGTCTTTTCTGTGGAAGGAAAGTTATATACCAATTTCTGTCCTGAATCAGGTTATCCTTACAATTACTGATGCTCTGGGCTGGGTCCTGTGACATTTCAGCTGGTCCCATGACTTCTCAAGAGACATATTCCTCAGCTAAAATCCTTTCATGAAGGGCAACCTTCTGTGTGCGGTGTTTTGGCAGTCCCTATTGAAAACCATCTGCCAATGCAGTGGCCAGCATGAAGAACAAAATAAACAGTCTTCTCTGGGAAATCCTGTTCCTGTCACATCATTCTACAGTAGTACCTCAGCACTTTCCAGTTAATCACACTGGATGATATTTCTGTGTCAAAAACTTACCTAGAGATAAAGAGTATTGTCATTTTTCGCATTCTTGTATTTCTTTTCTTTGTGCTGCACAAGCAGACACACAAATCAAAAAGCAGTTTGTATTTGATGAATCCAGTCTCCTGAAAAATACAGAGAAAGAAAACTGTTCCATAGATCATAAATCTTCCCTTAGTGGAAGAATTTCTTCAGCCGTGACATTTGTCAGAACAAGTTATAAAGCAGATTTCTTAAATAAAAAGGCATTTCTGGAAAATAACTAAAAGTCTGTCATCACAGAGTCCTCTGGTTTTCAGCTTTGTTATTGCGTGTTGCCCCTGATGATACTGCATAAAGGTCTTGGTGACCAAAGTACCTACAATGTATATATGGCTTATTTCAGGGGAAAAATAGGGAAATAGGATATTGAGTGTTTAAAGTGATAGAGAGCTACTTGTTTGTTCTGAAAACACTAGTGAGGATGCCGATGTTGTGCAGATTCATGTATGTTTGGCCATACCATACAATCATAGAATTAGAGTCTCATAGAATGTCTAGGGTTGGAAGGGACCTTAAAGATCATCTAGTTCCAACACCCCTGCCATGGGCAGGGACACCTCCTACTAGGTCATGTTGCTCCAAGTCCCATCCAACCTGGCCTTGAACACTTCCAGGGAGGGGGCATCCACAACATCCCTGGGCAACCTGTGCCAGTGTCTCAGCACCCTCACGCTAAAGGATTTCTTCCTAATATATAATTTAAATCTCCCCTCTTCCAGTTTGAAGCTGTTCCCCCTTGTCCAATCACTACATGCCCATGTAAAAAGTCCCTCCCCATCTTTCCTGTAGGCCCCTTCAGGTACAATGATTTTTATCTCAAAGGACATCACATCTCTTGTCCTTGCCAAGGGTATAAAACATAAAGGCATTGCCCTTCTGCGAAACCAGGTAAAACTAGTACAGAGCAACCTTTTTTCAGAAAGAGGTGATGATTGCATTGAAAATAAGCAAGCAAATTGAGACAGCCAAAGAGGAAGAGGGAGTCAGAAAGATTTATAGAAGTAAAATAATAGAACAAAGAAGTTGCTGCATAAATAAGTGGAAGCATTTGCTAATACTAAAGTTTTATTAGTTGAATTTAATTGAAAATGTTGAAGTGTTGTTATACTTGAAGTGTTACTTTCTTTATGTGGAAAGAGGTACTTTATTCAACAACCCCATATTCAAAGTTTCTGCAATGCAGATAATTGCCGGCCAGTAGTCATTTCTTCTGTTTCACACGAATAGCTTGCAGATGAGTGGGTTAGTACAAAGAGTTTTTACTTAGTCACACAAAATTATTTCAGTCTTATGCCCTTCTTATAAACTAAGAAAAAAATACAAAAGTGTGATCTAAGGCTAGGAAAGGCCGAACAATCTTTTGCTTTTATCACCTGGGAGTGGACAGTATCACTGATACTGCCCCAGGCAGTTCCTCTCTTGGACCACATTCTACTGGTTTTCTTGTGGTCTTGGGTTGCTCTGCCTGTGGCTCACAATTTCTAGGCTGAACTGGGGAGGCAGAGTGGGAAGGTCACCATGTCAGGAGTACAAGACCAGGTCCCGTGAGCCTTTCTCCTTGGTTTCCTAGTTTAGCACATTAGATGACTGCCTGGTTGCACAATTGCTGTTACGGATTGGAAGCAGCAGGAGATGCAGGTGCTTACAAGGACACATATGCTTACGTAGACTCTGGTGGCAGTCCTCTTCTGTGGAAAAAAAAAAAAAGAATTCTGTGTGATGTCTTAGTTAATCATGTTTTGGGGATTTTTCAAGCCATGATTCATTTTGCAAGCTTAATTTAACCTGCCATTTCTTTACCTTTTTTTCCACAGCTCCCCCCCCACCCCCAAAGAGCTACTTCCAAACCAGTTGTCTCAGTTGTCTCTTGAAACAGCCTACTGTTTCTAGAGTATATACCAAACAGCAGGAGAAATGTATTTAAGAGCTAATGACCCATTTGGGAGACTTTACAAATTAGGTAATAAGCAGTTGGAGGAGTTAAAAGGCCAAGGCAAAGCCAGGAGAAGTTAATGTGCTAGGCTGCCATTACCTAAATGATACACTCTGATGAAAGGCTCATTAATGCTATTATAAGCTTTTTTAATTAATGAAAAATGTTACTATTTGCTTTTCTAATGTTGTTAGCTTTGAAAGATGCAGTTTTTTCAGTGTACCAGACCAGATTTTCAATAGTGCTGCAATGAAAAGATTAGATTGCTCCATAGAGCACCTGGATCGATATTATCAGTGTTCTTGGTGTAGTAGAAATAGAGTCTTTCAATTTAAAGCAAGTGTTCTCAAAACCCTTTGTGAAACCACAGTGATATTTTTTGGATGTAATGGGATCATTCATAAAGCACTGATGGCTATCTATTAGAATAGTAAATGTTTGGCATTTCTGTATTCACTTTCTTCCTGGAAGCTCTCCAGATGCTTTTGTAACTAGAAAAATAATTATTTTAGCCACCTTGATATAAAACACAGTAATAGTATATGACACCCCAAGGGAGAAACTGCACAAAAAAATTAAGGCAAAT
Source organism: Apus apus (assembly GCF_020740795.1). Lineage (NCBI taxonomy): Eukaryota > Metazoa > Chordata > Aves > Apodiformes > Apodidae > Apus > Apus apus. Next base: position 92,288,652 of record NC_067282.1, on the reverse strand, counting down.
TGAAAATATTCCTTCAGTTTCACTAAAACATCCATGTTTGGACAAAAACCATGAGAAAATAACAACCAGGACCTTTTATCAAGTGGTCCCTGTTACTGCTTTCCAATGGGTACGCTCAGTCTAGTGGTATTTTTTATATTGCAGCAACATCTGACTTCTGAAAAGCAGAGCCCCTGTCCAAGCCTGGACTGCAGTGCACCCATTGTAAAAAACACCACTCCCATTCTGTCATGATTTTGGACTGCAGCTGAAAGAGATGAAGAGAGGACTGAAGAAAGGAGGGGCGATGATCCCTCAATTTAGAAAAGGGAAATAGAGCTGGGGTAAAGCAAAATGGTCAAGACTTTTGATTTTGTATGACCTACAGAGGACAGCCAGCTGATGCTGTGGCCGGTTACTGTCACTGTAGAAAGAGTGAAAACAACGAGCATGGAGCATGCAGAAGAGCTGCCATACAATCAGGAGACCAGCCCAGAGAAGGATTCAAGGACCTCAGGCTCGGGGGTCACGTTACACAAGGTTCTGGGGGAAATAACTAGAGCCGTAACGTTTTTCTGTCCACTTTGCTGTGAAGATTAGATGGTCGGTATTTACATAGCACTGGAAATGGAAAATGTCAATTGTTTTTGTTATGTTATGCACCATTAGTATTTTGTATCCTTAGTGGAAAGGAGGAAGGGGCAGCCTTTGGATGCCACTGCTATCACAGTGATGACTAAGAATGGACTAAAGCCAACAGAAACAAAATTAAAGCCAAGGACTTAGGTGTTTCTGAAGAAAGTGGGGGTTTGTCAGCCTAGCATATGAAGCCAGTTCCCTCACGGAGGCAAACTGGCCTGCTGCCAGTGAAGGCAGCTGATTTTAAACAGCTGAAGCCTGCAGGAGGGAGACCAGAGTGGGAGATGTGTGATGCTGGTTTTCCCCAGGCCTGAGTCTTCACCTGAGCCCTCTGCTCATTCACAGGAACCCTGAAGTTCTGCTTTATTGCATAAATGCCAAGCTGGCCATCTCAGCCTGTAACAGAGTATGTTTTAACCCTTCACAACACATCTATAATATGTTCATTTTCAGGAACACAGGCAAAAGCATTTTTTATGGCCAGGAAGCAATCCCAAACTTTCTCTGCATAGATCCTATGTAGTATTGACAGGAAGTCTTCCATTACAGGAGCTCATCTGGAAACTGCTACAGCCTTTCACCAGTTTATCCAAATTGCCTGGTCTTTTTTATATTATAGCGTATTTACCAGTGACTCATCTGATTGCCCTTTTTTAACATGCTCCCTCAAAATCCCTCAGGGCTGCATTCTTATTTTACTGCTGCCTGCCAAAGAGCTTTTCCGAGGAGTGCTGATCACAGGAAAACGTTTTCTGAGCAGATTCCTTCCCTTGCCCCCTTGCATCACCACAGCAGGGAGATGGTGGGGCAGGCTGGGTTCTGCCAGTCATCCCTACCCTGGTTTTAAACGTTGCCTTCTCTGCACGGGAGGAAGGACAGCTGTTCAGCAGCTGTCCTGAGATCACCTTCAGCCCAAGCCTTGCTCATGGTGAAACTCCACTCTCTCGGCTTTCCAAAAATCCAAATGTTGTCAGTAAGCTGAGAAAGAGGAAAGGGAAATGGAAAAAGGAAGTCATGCCCACAGCTGCCAGCCATCAAGTTGGTAGCATGTTTTCTCTTTTCTGAATGTTTCCTTCACTGTAGAGCATCTGTAACAGGAGGGGAGGGTGTGCTATGGGCATCTGTGCAGCTGCAAAGTCCAAACATTCTCTGGAGCTGCCTTGTGATTTCAGTACCAATAGCCCCCTGCTTTGCATCTAGATCTTTAAGAACAAATGCTCAACTAGAAAGCTGGTTTCACCTTTTTTTTTATGTCGTTTTGTTTTTAAATGTAATGTGCTTTTTAACTTAATTTTTCAATATCTAATGTCCCTTGGTCTTGTACAGGCAGTAACTTGTTAGTGATTAGGCTGTGCTTAATTAAACAAAATGTTAATCTATGCCTGGTAATCTTGTGAATCAACATAGTAAGACTCAAACTTCAGTGTATATTTAGTTACACCATGAAATGTGAACAGTAATTCAACACTGATCTAGTGGGAGGTCTCCCTGCCCGTGCAGGGGTTTGGAACTAGATGATCTTTAATGTCCTTTCCAACTCAAACCATTCTATGATGAACTACAGATTATGTAGATCGGATGACAGGATATGCAGAACAGGTACATGGAATAAATCCTTGTACTTGTGATTGGCCCTTGTTTGAGGCCGAGTATCATATTCATGAGCCTTGTTATGGTAATGGGCTTGGTGATGGTCTTCCACTTGCCAAGTGATAAAGGGATACCAGGATACCTGCCTTTTATTGACAGCCAAGAGACAAGGTTGCTTCTGTGCAGGCTACCTCACATACAACTGCCCTTGTTGAGTATCAAAATCATTACTTTGGTGTTTAAAAAACAAGGCAGAGCTCTTGTGGGCATTCATCAAAGAAGTGAAGTGGTAGCACAGCCTCCACTGCTGTGCCTCAGCTGAGACCTCATCAGGTAAATACTTTATACTTAGGAATGAAGTTGAATACATACGTGCTGCATCACTGTTCCTCTTACTGTTCCTCATGTAGTAGTGCTCTTCCTCTGAAGTGGAGGGTTGGAGGGGATCAGCCTTCTGATTCAGGGTTTGGAAATCAACTGATACGTGTATGTGCACATAGTGAAGAACTTGGAGATAAGCCATCCCAGCTGGGTGATAGATTTGGGCTTCTTACTGACAAACTGTGGACCTATGTTCAAGAGGTCTGCTACAGCTCTTGCTCTGCTGTCACTGTATATCCATCTTCCTAATCTACCAGAGACTATAGTGAGGTGTAAATGGTTCCTGTCACATCTGAGAGACTGGTAGGGTAAAACAGAGTTTTCATGGCTCTCACAATGTGATTACAATCAAACTAGGACAGTTTTGTAATCCTTCCTTACTGGGGAGGTCCCTCTCCCCAGCCATGTGTCCTCACACCCCACTGTACAAAATGGCTGCTCCCTGATTCTGCAGAGGTAGGTTTGCAGCACATGAGCGTGGCAAAACAAATGGGGGACATGGCAGTAAGTCAGCTTGGCAAGAAACAGTGCTTACTTTCCTTGAAAAATCTACCATTAAAATCTTAAAGTCCTTTTGGTTGCTGGTGTTTATTGCTGATTATGATTTCCGGTCATGTGTGACTAGGGATGTGGTACAGAGAGGGGATGCTGTGTGTCTCAAGGACTGAAGTCCTGTGGAAAGGTAAAATTGACCTGAAAATCACAGAATTCAGGAAAAGTCACGACATAAACATGGAGGTTTATTGATGCTTCTCTTTACAGCCAGAAGAGTAGCATCCTGATGTTCCTATCTCTTCCACACCTGTCATATTCATTTAAAGAAAAAGGTCAGGAGCCCAATGTATGTTCTTTCTCTAGCTGATGAGTGCAGAGGATTACCTTTCTAAGCCTGATCTGCTCACTGGTAAGCTTGGACAGCGACCCTTCTGACACCAGTAAGGATAATAAAAGGGACTGATTCAGATCTTAGATCCTGGCATGTGAAAAGTGAGGGAAAACAAAGCATCCCACTAGTTGGAGCTCCAGATTCATTGAAGTTGTAAAGCTCTTCACCATCCATGGATAGAAGACTTATTTTGATAATAGTTGAGGTATGTGATGAGAATTTTTAAAAATTAAATAAGACAACAGTGATAGGTTCTGTCTAGAATGGAACAGTAATTCTGGTCTAGACAGAGCAAAGTGTCTGTTTCAACTGGTGTCCTGATCACCATGACCCTCATGTAAGACTTGCATGATGAAGCTGGATTAAGCAGAGTGGGATCTGCATGCAGAAGTACACTTACTCATTTTATATCAATTTGATGACCTAGTATTTTCAACCTTTGCAATTGTACAGGACTGTTTTGCCATTTGCTTCTTCTATGCCCCAGAAATAAGAAAGCTGAGTACAGGCTGACCTTTGGCAGGAGCTCTGCCTATCCTTGTCCTCCTGCAGAACCCAGTGACAGCATTGAGGGAGGGAACAGGCACAGCTCTGAGCATCTGCACCCAGCCTTAGGAGCTGTTGGGCAAGTGTATGGCCAACTCTGCAATCTCCAGGCTGTTAAGTTTTGAGACAGTGTAGGGATTTTTTGTGCAAGTCATCTTCATATCTGGGTGCATACCCAAGGGTCAAGAATTTTGAATTTTCTGCTTCTGAAAAAAATTTCTCCTTCCTGTGAGAATGATATGTTGCTATGAAAGGTAAATTCCAGTGGATCTAAAGGCTAAACAAACAAAGGGGTAGATCTTCCCTGGGCTTCAACCTGAAGATTTCCTCACTTCAGGAAATTAGCTGCAGTTCACCCTGGGTACAAGGGCTTGAAAATGACAGCCAAGGATTTCTGCTAAGAGGAATTTCTCATGCTGGGCTGTGGGAGTGACTGTGGTGCTACTTCTTCAAAATATGTGTAATGCAGTCTGTAAATTAGAAATATTTAATTTATCCTGGTTATGGAAAAGAAACAGAACAGCAGGAGGTAAGGGGAATTTTCAAGTGCAGATAAATCTTTCTGTTCTTCATATCTTGGAGGTCACTGCTTAAAAGAAAGAAGCTATAGATTAGGATCTTCAGCAATTTTTAGTCTTCTCTTGCCTCTATTTCCCAAGTGGCTGTCAAGTGTTATTTCTTCCTGGTGTTGTCAGCTTCTATTGCCTGGTACATGATATATATTTTAATTGACAGCCAGTAACAGCCATTCCAATCATAGTGAAAATGGTATTTTATAGTCAGTATGGACGGAAGTTGTAAACTTGAGGACGTGCCGGTTACTTGTTGAAAATATGAGTAATTGATGCTGAATATAATACCTTTTCATAGTCTCCATTTATCAGAGACAATGCGATCACGAAAGAGTTGTGTTGGGTTTTTTTGTTTCCTTTACATATGGTTTGCTAGTCTCTGTGCAATTCAGGAAGAAAATTACTCAACTCAGCTAGTTAGGATCTCAGTGAAGACCTGAACTTAGAAATGTAATTGGGCAGTTTTGCCCACAGAAATATTGAAAACAAGGTCAACAGTTAAAGTATCTTGCTAGCATCTTTAATTGAAATTTGCCAGCAAGTCTTCATGTTGGATCTGCATGGTGGCATGGAAATGTGATTGTTACACATTGTAGTCCACCTGGGAGGGCAGCAGAGAGGACACAACATGCAGACCCACAACAGGGAGATACAAAGGGGCTCTGATGAGGCTGCACCCCATGCCAAGATCACTGCTATAAGCCCCTCAGCCTCCACGTCTTTGCTGTTGCCATTACTCATGTCACTACTAACAGAATTGAGTTGGATGTGTGGGCTTGAGTTGCATTAAGTGAGCTCTGATATCCCGCAAAGGCAGCACCAGAACAGAGTACGAAAGGAAAGTTAATGCCCTTTAAAGAAACCTTTTGTTCTGAGCATACCTTTACATGGAAGATGAAGCTCCCACGGTGTTAATTGGCTCCACTGGTGATTAATATATTTTCTGTTATCTGTGTGGTAATGCTGAGCATCATTGGCTTTCCTTATTGATCTTGACATTTGTTTTTTTTCCTTGGCAGAAGTGTAATACAGAGACCTAACAATCTAAACCATTTCTTGAGACCGTGCCACTGATATCAGTTCTTGTGATAGCTGCTAAGCCCCTTAGTGGGAGGAAGTGTTGTAACCCTTGTGCACACTGCAGGGGGGTTGTCAAGACCAAAAGGAATTTAAAACCATCTCCATGGATTGGGAGGCACCCCTTTTTATACTTTGTCCCTGATGTTGCAGGTTATACAACAGACAGCCTACAAGTAGGTTGTCTTTTGAGAAATGAAGGGTAAATATGAGTCTTATAGGAAGGTTTTCTCTAGTTTAATTTGTTTACCCTGAAATGAGCAGCTGGCCTGTGGTTTGGGGAAAAGAAGTGTGGGGGGGTTCCCTTTTGTTTTCCATGATAGATGAATGCTGAATAAACTTCCACGACCTGGAGGCAAAAAAAAAAAAAAATCACTGTAATACAGAAAAGCTTTCCACCTACTTGGAGTCTGTAGCCTGTTTGGGCTAAGATGACCTCGTCTCCCAAGTTTTAATGGGTTTTTCTCTATCTGCCTTATCCACCCAAAGGGTTTTTCATGGCAGATTTTGAGAACTTTCCAAAATTTTGATGGGAATATGGAGCAGACCCACTGAGGCCATCATGGAAAGTCACAGGCAGGAAGGCTGCTGCCTGCCACACTGCTGCCTGCACACCCCACAGGCCTGATGGGTCTGGGAAGGGGCAGAGAGGTCTTCAGCTCAGATGTCGCTGAATGCCTGCACCTTGTAGTAAATTAATTTTATCTTTTAAATAGAAAATTCAGATTTATTGTACGTGCATTCATATTTCTGTGCAGGAAATCTTCAGGCTTAAATAAAGGTTACTGAAAAACAGGAAGAAAAAAGATGTTTTACCACAGATGAAGCTAATAACCGGTCTTTGGTTATTGCAAAATCAAGTGGAAATAAAAGTCAGGGTTGTTTGTTTTAATATTGACAGCAATTTTCCTTTCCTCAACTATACTCTGCAAACAACAGGAGTCACACCCCAAGTACAGTTTTTCAGTGAGATAATTAGCTGTCTCATCGCTTCAAAAAATATCCACCTCGCACATAGGGAAGATAGTACTTTAAAAATCGCAACTCAGGTGAAAAAACGGAAGAGCTCCCTTCCCATTTAAACCTGAACCAAAGCTTTAAGTTCAATTTTTAGGCACTCAACGGGATGGATCTTGATGGCTGCCCTCTTGCAGCAAGGCACAGCACCACCAGTGCCTTGCTGTCTGTGATGGTGCCATCAGCACCTGCGTTTGGAGGGGACCCTGCTCAGGAGGTACTTGAGGGCAGCAGGAAATGGGGGAGCTTGGCTGCGCTGCTGGGGTGGGCTGAGTGCCCCCATCAGCCCCTCTCCTTCAGCTGCCTGCATCCCTGGTGCCTGGCACCTCATATCCATCTGGGATATGCCAGCTTCTTAATGAAACATTGCCGAAATGTGAGTTTAATGAGACTGAAGTCAGCAGGTAGTTTGGCAAATTATCCTTTCCTGTCTGTAGTTGATTTTCACACATCAGTTCTCTCCCCTTTTCCTCTGAAAGTTGCCTGTTGAGCAAAAGTATGAGTACATGAGTACAAGTCCCTTGACCCCAACTCTTCTGATCAGAGTGTAATACCTCCTCTTATTATGGTGATTGGCAGCTTTGAGCCCTTTGTTTCTCCTCTTTGAGAGAGGATGGTCAATGCTCTGACAGGTGAAATCCCAATACAAGATGACTGCATCATCCACTCATACCGTCCTTCATTGTGTCACATCAAAGCAAGCACAAGAAAATAAAAAACAACAACTTGTAAGTAGAAATACTACACAGTGAGACCTGTGTTTGTTTGCTATCACCTGGCAGTCAGCTCCTGGGTGCCCAAACCTATAGAGATTCCCAGAAGAAACAACAGCAAACACGTTTGCTCTTGCAGAGAAACGACCTCTCCTGCAGAGCAGGGACCACTGATCTGTTATTTGGGAGCTATCTGTCATCCAGCATTGAGGCCACTATGCCATCAAATATCTTCTTTCTGATTTCATGCTTCATCTTGAGCAGAAATATTCCAGTTTTGTTTTAATAACTGCTTCAGTAAGTGAGGTTTGGTTTTTTTTTTTCTTCCCAATTTCTCCTCTCCCCAGTGTATAATGAGGGTTTCTGTTGTCATGAGGTTGCCTCATTTGGCTACATTGCACTCTTCTACCTGGGTGGGATGGAATGCCTGTATGGGCATTCAGTATCTTACAGCCTGGTTACAAAAGAGGAGCGTTGTACTGCTTCACATGTACCGCCTATCATTAAGTTTCTTCTCAGAAAGGCAAGGAAACATCCCTTTTAAGTTACTCTCCGAGGCAGAGCCCTTTTGCCTTTCAGAGACCTTGCAGACACAAACCTAAAAAAAAAAAATCAAGCTAGCACAAAAGCCATCTCACTGCTTTAAAGGCTGGCTCTTCTAATGAAAACAGCGAATAACTAGAAACTAACACAGAATGTCAGAAAGAAAGCACTGTATTTATTCTCACTAATAGCAATTTATGCTGATGTGTTGTTTTTTGTTTTTTTTCCTGTCAGTTTCCCATTCCTAGAGTGCTGTGAGAGAAGTTTGTTGAGGCACATATGGTTACCTCTTCTTCCAGAACATGCTCAGCCTCTAATAGACTGAGACTGATACATCCCAGATGAAATCTTGCCCCAAATAGAAGGTAGGGCACCCCTACAAGTACAATATAAGCCAATCTCTTCCTTAGTAAGGATTTTAACATTCTTATTTGGTGGTATTTCATAGAGTCACAGAATGGTTTGTGTTGGAAGGGACCTTAAGGATCATCTGGATACAACCCCCCTGCACAGGCAGGGACATCTCCCACTAGATCAGTTTGCTCAAAGCCCCATCAAAGCTGCCTTGGAATACTTGCAGGAATGGGACTTCCCTGCGCAGCCTGTGCCAGTCTCTCACCACCCTCACACTGGAGAATTTCTTCCTAATGTCTAACTTAAAATTACCCTCTTCCATTTTAAAGCCATTACCCCTTGTCCTATCACTACATGCTCTTATAGAAAGTCCCCTCCCAAAGGGCAAGATGTTATGTCATTATCTCTAGGCAACCACTGTTCCTCTGTTGTACAAAACTTTGGAGCAACACCTGGGATAAATAGCAGTCCATAGCAGAAACACTGCATCATAAATGGGCATAGGCAAGCTTTGCCCATCATGACAACTAGGACAGAATGTCTTTTGTATGGCAGAGAGCAAATAGTGTACAGCATAGTCTACCTATTAGCTCTGAACAAAAACCCAGTACATTTAGTTTGTTCCTCTTTCTAGGAGGGAGAGTTAACTCTATGCCTTTAAAGAAGAACCTCTACAGTTTAGAGGATGTAGAGCTTCTCTCATGCTTGACCCCATCCTTGTCACCAAATAACAGGATCTCTACAGAACTCTTCTAAACAAAGAGGTTTTTTCAGCCAATGAAAAGGAGACACTTTTCCATGAATGCCACATAGACATGAGGAGGTGTAACCTCACTACATTTTAAGGAGAAAGTGAGTATTTTGAAATATTTTATTTTATTTTTTCATATGGATTCTTCACAGCATTTCTAGAATAGGAGAGAGTCCTGCAAGTAAACCGCAAATCACAGGTTTCCTTGACTCAGCACACATGGGCAAGAGTTTTTGGCATCCAGAGTAGTCTGGTGGTGTGGTACTCATCCTCCCAGCCCTGACACACGATAGCTCTGGGGCAAATGTTTCTGCTCCCTGCCGCCAAGCTGGCAGTACAACTGGGCTGCCTGCCAGGTTGTGCTCCTGCCCGTGACTCCACTCCACATGCAGCGCCCCATCCTCTGAGAGCAGCCTGCAGAGGGGTCCTGCATCTCTCCCACCTCCCACCACCCCTGTGCTGGTCATTGCCCCAACACCAACAGTCCTTCAAGTGCTTCAGCCTATTTAGGACATGTCTCTGCAACACAGACCTCTCTGAGGATTTCTGATCTGTTTCTTGTTCTCCTCAGCAGGCTAAAGAAGAATATTGAGTCAAGGTTGAGGCATTCAAAGGGATGAAGGTGGGTTAACTACTGGGTTGCTGGTGACTTCAGGAGGGGCTTGGGAAGACTGGTGCAGACTGGCAGGCTCCAACACTGTGGACATTAATAGTTTTCTTGTCACCTTGGCAGGAAACAGGCTTGCCTTTACTCAGATGCAGCCTGTAAAAAATTCCTCCAGAGCCGAGGGCCTTCATGAACCTTGATTCCATGAGGGATGAACTGCATATACATTAATTAAAGAATCAGCACCTAAAGGGTAGCGTTAGTTGAAGAGCAGGAGAACAGCCCAACCCAGCAACACAGGCTGGTGCTGCCCTGGGAGGGCTGTGCTGCTGAGGGCAGTATCCTGGTCTGCAGGGGAGAATGACTGAGTCCACCAAAATCAGTGGAAATACTCTAACTGCAATATGTAAAGCATGTACCTCTGTCTTTTGTGTATGAGAATCTGTGGTCATTACACTGCTTTCTTGATGGCAATCTTATTTTACATCAATTATTTGAAATTTAGCATTCCTCCACCAGTAGCACATGAAGTGTTTTCTCTTCTGTATGCCATTTCTCATACTTTTGCAATCAAAAAGCTTGTGTGATAAGCAATTATTTGTTACACGCACATTCCATGTTGATGTGACGCCTAATTTCTCTGCAGCACAGAGCAGAGGTCAATAGTTAATATCCCCTTGCTCTGAGAAAGGCTGCAGAATAATAACACAGGAAGCTGAAATAATAATTCTGCCATCAGTTGTTCTCCCCTGGGCCTGCCCACTAGAAGTCATATGGAGGCAGGCATCACTGAAGATTGCCAGCTAATTTTACTCCCTGTAACATAATCTGTTTATTCAGAAGATGCACTCTATCTTCTCTGCTGTGATTCCAAAGTATCGTAATCTGATGTGATTTCTTTCGTTCTCTCTCCTCAGTAATTAATATTGCTGCATGAAATCTGAGGCTTACCCTTTATTGCAAGCAATAGATTATGAAGTGATTCTTTTTGCTCAAGAAAACATAATCTATTCTCTATTATTAATTCTCTAAATCTGCTTTTCTTCCATAATAATAGCATTATCTTGGGAGTTGGTAGTTAAATATCTAGGGTTTTGTTTTTTTATTGCAAAGAAAACATGATTAAAATAGGAGCGGGAATAGTCTAGAAAAGTATCGTTTATATAATTATTTAAATACAGCCTTTGTTTGAGTTTCAAACAGCTTCCCAAAGGTGAATATCTGTTGATAACGCTATTTATGAGATATCCAAGGGACAGTGGCTCTAGCTTACTCTGCAGAATGGATGGTTTTCCCTTTCTTATTCTTCTGTTTTGTTTGTTGGGGTATTTTTAATGTTCAAATTGAGGTTGGCCTGAGTTTCTGAAACTTGAGTGCCCAAAGCTCCCCCTCCAAGCCCCATCTTTCCTCAAGGCACTGCCTCCAGAGTGGACACCTCTCACCCAAAGGCCAGGACAGCCTGGGTCTAAAAAGGCTGTCCTAGGCTGTAAAATGAAAGACAAGTATCACTGTTGGAAGAAATAACTGAGACCCCACCCAGTGAAAAACTGAGTTGAGCTCATAGCCTGAGGAAACCCACCACCACCAAGGCTAGTTTGTGGTCAGTTCCCTGGGCCAGCTAAGTCCCTGTCGTGCTGAGTCGTGTCCTGCTTCACTTCAGATCAATATGGCCATGTGCCTCCTCAAAATGCCCTTCTCTCCACTCAACACTTCTGACACACATAACCACACACAGACATTTGCCCTTCAACATTTGCAGTATGTTCTGCCTAAGCATAATAGTGGCAACATCATGGACTTAATATTTCAGCCAATCCATGAAAAAATTGCTGTTCAGGGTTATGAAAAGGACTAACATAGGTGGTTTAACAAAAGTTGGTACAGCTCAGTGGAACTTTCAGGAGAATCACTTGGAGGGCAACCAGAGATATCCTTGTTTTGCTGGACCTTAGGAGTATTACTGTGGCAAATAGTTTCCTTCTTTCTCTAGTTCTGTGTCATTATTTTAGTTTTCTTACTGTCCCTAACTTTCCTTCAGAACCAAAGCATTCTGCATAAATGAAAGCAAGGCAAATAAAAATAAAAATGTATTTTGTGGGAAACACATTCCAACAATCTGGGAAGCAGGGAAGAATATGAGGGATCTGACAGATGGTAAAAATTCACCTTTCCTAAGCAGACTGGTGCATCACCTGATGAGGAGCTTCTGCATGTAGGAGGTTGATTCATGTGGATGGTTTGTTCTCAAATCTTTTTGTGTATTAAAATATGTCCCTCCAACTTTTCAGAACAGTTCTTTGATTTTCACCACACTGTACATGGATTCCTGTAGGGAAGAGTGGGACATGCCTGAACTTGTACAGACCCACTGGATCAGCACAGTGAATACACACTGCAAGCCTGTCTAGAGCACAGCCAAAGTGGTATGAAGGGTGAGGCTGCCCCAGGAGCAGAGCTCAGCAGTTTGGTGGAGAGATAGGAGTGAGGGAGAGCTATGAAGGTGGAGTTATACCCACAGCCAGGCCACAGGGGTCACTTGGCTATGCAGGTTGGCATAGCTCCTACAGGACCTCATTTCCAAGATGAATGACCTTGACAAGAAATCTGAAATTTGTGGAAGTCAGGAACTGGTGTAACCAACTGAAGTGTTAGAAAACATGAATTAAGATTGATGCAAAAGTGTTTTCATTATTCAACTTGGTCAAAAACCTTGCTCTGACTTTGTTGTTCTCCTTCAGAAAAATGGGTTGCAGTAAGCAAAGCTTTTCAGACTACAGTTTCCTACATTTGTGTCATTCTTTGGACCTGTAATCAAATAGTGAAGAGACAAAGGAGACTTGGCAGGCAGTCATACTCACAGCAGTCTAATGTCATATGGTTTCTCTGAAAGAAAAATGTCCTGAAACAGATGAGATAATGTACTTAACTCTGAAAAAAAAAAGCAACTGAGCACTCATTGGTCAAATACCCTCATAACATTTTATCATCGGTACAAGAAAATCAACACTTCTAAAACATCTGACTGTGGCAATGGCAGCTAAAGGTCTGTGTTAACATTAGACCAGATTTTTGCAGTGCAATTTTGAATTTTCAAGGGCTCCTATTTTTCTGTTTCTCTCCAACCAAATTAGGCTCAAAGCGGTGGGCAGCCAGTTTGCAGTTTGCAGACTTCTCTTGAAGAGTGTATTCCTTTTATGCAGTGATAAGTAAGGGGTTTTGCAGGTTCTTCTAGCTTTTGATGAAAGGCCATCTTTTCTTCTCTGTCCTATTGTGATTTTCAAAAGAATCTTGAATAGAACTGTACAAACAGAACTGCAGTAATTATATCTGTCTTGGTAAAAATAAAGGGTTGCTGTCTGAAGAAGGGATAAACTTGATGCCTTCCTAGAAGCTTTTGATTATATACAAATCCATGTATCCCTGATCTCCCATTTGCCTTCAGGTGAAGATTGTTGAAACTGAAAGAATGCCTAAATAAACACAAACTTTTAAAACATTTGCAACTACTTGAAATAGTCCTGACACAAGCAACCACCCGGTGAAACAGTGCAACAGGAAAATTCTCTCTTTAATTGGCCTAATTCTTCACACAGCTTAATCAGGGAGTGAATAACACCAAAAGCTTAATTCTAACTAAAACATGACTTACATTTGCATAAGACTTTCATCCGTGGGATTCAACAAGTTTATATTCCTGCTAGTTTTATGGCTTTCTCAGAACTAGTTTTCTTCAAAAGAAAAAGTTGTGCTTCCTTGTTGCTGCCTGCGGGAACCAGAGTCTGACCTGCACAACCAGGCAGAGCTCAGCTGGCTTCTCTACAGCTAAATGCTTTCCTAGTACAGATCTGCCCCATCCTTTCCATACTAAAGGCTCCCCTCCATGTGACAGTAGGAAAAAAGACAACTTCTTTCTTCTCTTCTAGATCCTCACTAACATGGACATTGTTTAATGGCTTATTTGTATGTTTATTATATGCTGCATGAAAACTAAACCTCTGAAAGCTCAGCTGAACAGGACATTGCTTACACTGAAGCTACTTTTGCAACTTTTTAATTACTATAAGATCAATTTCTTGTGTTGGCAGCATTAATACCACTGCTGCCAACAGAAGGGGCTGTAGTTAATAATGATCCCCTCACTGTTTTTCAGATTATCAAGCCTGAAAGTCTTTTATTTTTCTATACATTACAGAAATTTCATGTCTAGACTCTCTAAAATTGCATCAAGCTGGCCCCTGCATTATAACCTGCAGGTCTTTTAATGAAGAGAATGTTGTTTATTTGAGGAAACAGTGACAGACTTGGCTCTCAACCTCTCTACAGAAAGGTATGCAGACAACAAGATACTAGCTCATGCTAAACCAGAGACAAAGCCAGGTCTTAGATTTAACTCTGGGGATCCAGATGACATGGTCCTCATTAGAACAACTCAGCAACCATGACTCTTACAGTCTTCAACCTCTGTACAATGCCTGTGGTAGAGCTGACATACCGCATGAAACTGTTTTCTCATAAACCGAATCTAAATTTGAGCTTTTTATACTGCATTACTTAAACTGTTGTCTGAAGAGAAGACAGTGTTTGTGTGACTTTTGTTCTGTGCCATAAATTAAAACCAGACAAAACTCAAATGCCCATAGCTGAAATGACACACAGTATTTGTAGTACTCAGCAGTAAGGAAAACAGTATTTCCTCATTTTCTCCCATCTTCTCTGATTCAGTAAATTCCGTTTTGGAAGCTAATCATACTAAGTAAGTAGCTTAACTTATTATAGGCATGATGGCAGGCAAGCACACATAACTCTAATACCCAAATTATTCTATGGGAGACAATCCATTGTGTCAGCTAGTGATCAAAATGTCCATTTATATTCACAATGCTGTATACAAAATGATTTAATTTCAACATTTTTTTTTTAAGCTATAAATGATTATGTGATAAATAACTCATTTGGAACCTAAAAGAGTGTCAATATCTCTTCATGGGACACTGCAGAATTGATTGATGTTTTGGAAGTAAATAAGACTATTTCTGTGAATTGTGGGATAAACTATTGTAAAAATAATACTGTCTCTTAGCCATTTTCTAGTTAAATAAAACATCATCTGCACTACATGTGGTACTTGGTTAGTCAGCATTTTCCCTCAAACCCCATTCTCAATGAGGAAAAGATCAGTCAATATGCCTCACACCTATGAACATCTTTTTGGGGTTTTGGTTAGTATCCTTGTGCTCACATACAGCAAGAGTTGAACATCCCTGGGATTATTAATGTTAAACAAGAGAAGCAGCTATAGAAAGACTCATGAGAGGGCTTAAAACAACCCAAGGTGTTCTTGAGGTACTAGCACTTCTAGAAAATACTTCGGAAAAATATGTGGGTCTTTCTTCAACCCACTCACAGATTTACTTCAAACCATAATTTACTTTATCTCATTTGTCATCCCTGAGCACAGGCAGTGTTTGTGGCCTTTTTTGCTGGCTCACCTTCATTTGTAACCAACCCTGAATGTCTGAATACTGACACAGATCTTAGGCAGCACCCAGCCTCAGGGTGTGAAGAACCTCCTGTTTCCCCAGCATACAGGTCTCTGCCATTTGCATAACTGGATCCTCGTCTTCCTCAGGAGAATCTCACTGTTCTATTTCCAGATGCTCCTGCAACAGCTCCCTTTTTCCTGCTGTGGATGCCTGGCTTTTCTGTGGAGCACAAGCAGCTGCTGCAGGTCCCCTTTACCTCTGCACCCTTCCCTCCAATGTGGTGGCCAAAGGGGCACCAAGCTTCACACCAGCCCCAGTGAGCAATACGTCTTGTCTGAGGGTCTTGTCCTTGAGGCTGTTGTTAAAGCCACTCTGGCACCAGTGCTGCAATCAGGAAGGATGCATCTGCACAACTGGTTTCAAGGCTCCTGGGCATAAGCCCAGGAGAATTTTTTTTACCAGTTTTGGCCCCAGAGAACGAGTACATTGCCAAACAATTCCTGAGTATGACTATGGAAGTTAACATGGACTAGGGACCTCAAGGAAAGCCTGCCTGCAGCCAGGCTATGCAGGGGAGCCAGGACTCAGTGTGGTCCTTGGGCTCAGGATGCTCCATGGCTCCTGGCCTAAGAGCCAGAGAACAGTGATGGATATGTTTGAATTACTAGTGTGCCTCCAAGCAATGCATGTTGGGATAGGTTTCAGACATTACCATAGGTTTTGGGTCTCATATGTTTATATGCATTTAGCAAACAGGGATTTTTGTTTTGTTTGAAATTCTCCACAAATTGTGAGGTTTATGTATCCAGGGTTATATGATTAAAAAATATATAATTTCATTCTTGGTAGTAGAAGAATTGATCCCTGCCTTTTTTCAGGCCACTGTCAATTTGCTACCTTTTTTTTTTAAAAAAAAAAAAGGCCAATGAAATGGCCTTCATACAGACAGCAAGTCATCCTGATGCCATCAAAGTAAACAAGAAAACAAATAAAAGCTACATCTGTCATGTTCCCTAAACTATATTGATAAGAAGGGAAACCAGACCATAGAAGTGATTATGTGTGTCAGCTGTCTGACAGCCTGTCCTGTCAGCCCAGACATTGTTCAGCCCAGAAAGCCATGTCCTGGGCTGCATTAAAAGAAGCATGGCCAGCCAGTCAAGGGAGGTGATTCTCCCCTTTAACTCAGCTCTTGTGAGACCCCATCCAGAGTACTATGTCCAGTTCTGGAGCCCCCAACATAAGAAGGACAGAGATCCTGGAGAAAGTCCAGAGGAGGGTCATGAAGATAGTCAAAGGGCTGGAGCACCTCTCCTATGAAGATAGGCTGAGAGAGTTGGGGTTGTTCAGCCTGGAGAAGAGAAGGCTCCAGGGGGACCTCATAGGGGCCTCCCAGAACCTGAAGGTGCTACAGGAAAGCTGGGGAGGGACTTTTTTTCAAGGGCTTGTAGTGATGCTTGTAGTGGAATAAAACTGGAAGAGGGAAGGTTTCGGTTAGACATCAGGAGAAAATTCTTTAGTGTGAGAGTGGTAAGACACTGGCACAGGTTGCCCAGTAAAGTTGTGGAAGTCCCATCCCCAGAAGTGTTCAGGACTGGGTTGGATGTGGTTTGGAGCAACCTGGTCTAGTGGGAGGTGACCCTATCCATGCAGGGGGGTTAGAACTAGATGATCTTTCAGGTCCCTTCCAACTCAAACCATTCTATGATTGTCTGACTTAAATACTTTACTAGAAAGAGGACAAGACTGCCTATAAAAAAGAGTATTATCTGAAGAGGAAGCACGTCCTGCTTTCTGAGAGTCTGGGTTTTTCTTTTGCCTGGACCTTTTTCTTCTCTTTTCTTGCTACTATCTTTAAGTTAGATAGATGTGAAACTTACTGACCCTCATAGCAAAAGCAGGTATTGGCATATCTGTTTTAAAATATGCCTTGTTTAGTCCAGCTGAGACTCTCAGCTCCTGAAGAAAGAGCTTCCCATTACAAGATAGCAGTTAGAAGGCTGTTAAATTAGATGAATCACCTGCTGAAGACACCTTGTTCTCCTCTTTGCCTGCAGATGGATCCTAAATGAAATGTGTATTCTAAACACCTGGGGTGGGATTCAGTTAATTAAATATCAGTCCTCAGGCTGTCTGAAGTTTCTTTGAAGGGTGTTGTGGGGCTGGTAGAGATGACCTAAGACTGGTGGAGCCATATATATCTTCTAAATTAGCAGGTAGGTTAAGCTGTGGATACCCAAATGATACTGGATGTTTGTGGCTTTTTAATTGAATTATGCCTAGAATTCCACAGTTAGCAAAGAGGAGTATTCCCTTGGTTTCTGTCTGCATGCTGCTGGGGAATATGTCTTGGTAAGAGATATGCAGCTCTTGAAATTTCAACTGAAAGTCAAGATGTCGTCGCCTGCGCCTAACACGACAACAAAGGAACAGCCCTGTGGCAACTCCATCCCCACACACACTCTGAGATGTGGAGTTCAAAGCTCCTGGGTTGAGACAAAGGACAAGGAGGTTTTTCACCAATTAAGGTCCCGGGCAAAACAGCCCCTCACCTTGGGGAAAAAATAGTAATTTAATTTCACACTCATCAAACACACACAGGACACAGACAACACACAGAGCAGGGCTTGCGTATGTTACCCCACCCCTCCCTTCTTCCTGGGCCCAAATCCCTTTGTTCCCGGTTTCTCTCCCTCCTTCCCCCCAGTGGCACAGGGGGACAGGGGATGGGGTTTAGTGTCAGTTCACAGGCTGGTGGTTCCTGCTACTCCTTCCTCCTCAGGAAGAAGGATTCCTTATAGTCCTTCCCTGCTTCCCCACAGGGTCCCTTCCATGGCAGAGAGTCCTCCACAAACCTCTCCTTCATGAGTCCTTCCCACGAGGTCCAGAGCTGCTCCAGCCTGGGCTTCCCACAGAGTTAGGGGCTGCTTCGGCAACAGCCACCTCCCCTGGAGCCAGGGTCTTCCACAGCTGTGCAATCAGAGTCCACTGGCAGCAAATCCTCTGGCCACAAAATCCAAGTTCCCTGGCCAAGTTCACCTGTCCTGGTGCCTCCAGGGAATGTTCCACCACGTTCCTCCATGAGTGCAGGGGGACAGCTGCCATCTCACCATGGGTTGCAGGGAAGCGTCTGCTTGGGCACCTTTTTCCCCTTCTTCCTCACCAACCATGGAATCTTAACTCCAGCACTGCCTTTCACCTCTCCAGCTCAGCTCTTCTTTCTAACTGCTTGATCTGCTCAGGTCTTATCTCAGTTCTTTCATATGTTAATGACAGAGGCGCATCTATTGTCCCTCTAATGGGTCCTTGGCTGGATTTGGAGCAGGGGGAGCCTCTCAGCTTCTTACTGGAGCCACCTGTTTGGCCCCTCACCCACTACCAAAAAGCCAAACCAAACCAGCACGCAAGAAAAGCAATATTAATCTCTTTTGGCTGTTTCAGTGCAAAGACAAGGCTTTCATTAACTATGTGATACAAAATAAGCTTTAAGCCACAAGAAATTATGACAACTTCAAGAATCATTCCTATCATGCATTGTATCCCAGAGTACTATCCATGAAACTCTATTGCTGTGATAGCAATGAAATTAGCTGAAGGAAGAGGGGGAAGGTGTATCTACAGATTGTGGTGGTTGTCTGACACCACTCTAACTACAAAAACTCTGAACTAGTGAAGTTCTTGAGCTCCCAGTTAATGTTTTCAGAAAGCAAGAAATATTTTTAAAATCTGACCCTTTGCTAGAGTGGTGACACTAGTAGTATAGAGCTCATCAGTGCCTTTGTTTTTGGAGTTCCCCAGACATAAACACTTTGGCTGTGATATCCATTAATATTCTCATTTACACACTAGTCTACCAAGTCATTCATTTAGCTTTAGACCTATAATTTTTTTGCCAGGTCTTGCTTTCCAGTATGTAACAGAAATGAGACCTGCTTCATGTGTGAGTATATATTTACACATGCACATACGCATGTGAGCAAGCATGTACCTTTGTGTATGAGTGTGTAAGAATCCTATTGGGAGAATGGGGGAAGGAGGGGAATGATTCCCTATCACAGCAGCACAGTGACTCAAATAGACAGAAAAATCCCTATAGCTTGGAAGTGAATCGCTTGCCAGCACACACCTTAACCTGTAAGCCCCAGAAGGTAATGTGAAGTCTGGTCCCTCTCCAGAATGTGAGGCGAAGAAAAACTTCGGGAATAGGAAAATTGAAGGTGGGTGGGGGTTTTTTTCTATAACTTCTTTTTCCTGTCTCTGCATCTCTGGTGCAAACAATGCCAGTGATAAAAAGAGAGCAAGCAAATCAGAGGGAGGGGTAACTGGAACAAATCTGGAAGAGACAGGAAGATGTATGCTGTGAAAAGTCTTCATCCCCCTCCTTCCTTAATTCTTCAGCTGTCTAGTATTGCCCCAAAATACTCTTAATACACTCACAACTCATTTTTTGTAAGTAAATATCTACCATGTGACAAAACCCTGAGCATGGGTGCTGTGCCCCTTTGCAGGCAGCCTCATGGGCTGCAGCAGGGAGCTGGTGCCTGAACAGGGAGGAGTCCTCAGCCATTGCCAGCTTCTGCCTTATGGAGCTCTGAAGTGCTGGGTAGTTCTGCTCCCTGTCTGATAATCACATTTTGTTTGATATAACTTCTTAATTATACCATGAATATGTGAGGAAACTGCTCATCTGTTTAGAGTGTGGAGATTAAAATTAAAACTCTCAGTTTTCTCTGTTACTGTGTGGGTGTTGGTTCAACAAAGTAACACAGAACAGAAAACTATCAACTGAGATGTCAAAAAAGACAGTCATTACAGTAGCTGGAAAGGCTGCTATTGACTTTATTACTAAAGGAAATGTTTGCTTAGTCTGTGTCTGCAGGTAACAATGAATCTATTAAAATAAACTCTGGAGTAATTTCCTGGCACTTAACATTTCTTGAATGCCTAGTCTTTTTGTAGTAAATGGAATTGTTGTTTGGGTTTCAAGGATGAAACATGAACAGATGTACAAAGATTTTTTATTTATTTATTTATTAAGTATTATGTTTATTAACAGTAGCAATGAGAGGACCCTTGTCTCTTCCCCTTATTCTGCTGATCAGCCAGAAGCTGATGTAAAGATTTCAGGCGTGCCTTGTTTGAGGAAGCCAGTTATTGTTTGATGAGTGTTGTTTTGTGTTTCTAGTAAGTATTAGGTAAGAGGAACAACCACTTATTTGGTTTGGTCCTTCAACCTTATCATTCTGGAGGAAATAGCATGTTATTTCAAGTAGAAAAGATATGAATGATAATTTTATTCACCTGCACAGTGGAGGAAAAAAAAACCTCTTCCACAGTGAGTTTTACCTGTGAGTAACAAAGAAAAGAGCAATAAAAGAACTGTCAATGTATTTTGGAGCATCACTGGGAAGGCGAGTAGGATATATCCTTGTTTCAACTGGCATTCAGCAGAAGTGGTTTAATTAATCTTTACTACTGTTTTGTGTTTTATGCCATGTAAGAATGAGATCTAATTGTGAGATCAATTAGTAGTAATACCAAGTATTTCATCAGAGATGCTAGATGTTCTCAGTATAAGTTGTCATATAACTAGTCAAACCTCTTGCTGCTGAAACATCTCAGAAGTACCAGACTGCTTGCTGCAGAGTACTTTCAGACCATATCTTTCCTCTCATTCTTGACAAACAGGTGTTTGTGCCGAGAGCTCTTCTAAATGATTACTGAAGGTGTAAGTTTGGGATGTAGCCTGTATTAATAGAAGGTAAATCTTCCAGGGATGTTCATACTTGCTGGGTTTTCTGTACTAGTCAGGAATGAGTGGCTATTCTGGAAAATGTGTGAGCAGCCCAGAGTATCTGTCTGATCACTGTTGAAGTTCTGCCAGAGCCCTGAAGCGCAGAGGAGCAGGGTCACAGTCCTGCAGCCTGTGAAGGAGGAGGCAGCAGCCTGTACAGAGGCTTCCTGACCCACTAGAGCCCTGTTCCAAGTCATTTCTGCTGCTTGCTGGAGAAGCAGCAAGCCCACTGAGTTCTTCCTTTGGCCACCACTGCCTGTCTGTCAGGGCTGCTGCTGCTCTTTGGCACCAGCCCTGGCCACCTGCTGCTCCCCAGCTTGTGGGGGCTGCAGGAGACCAGCAAAGTGAACAATCACTTACCTGGCTGTCTTGAACTGCTGGGGGATGCCCTCTGAGATGTCTTCGCTGCTTTCTAGTCATCATTTTGGGATGCACTCTGCTTAAAAGTGGCCTTTTACTTCAATTGCTCCTATGTTTACCATTTTGCAGTGTTTCAGTGTTGGTAATGATTTGCCTGGGTACTAAACTGGCAGCGAAAGACAGGATTCATTTAAATGCATTTCTTTCTAATCAGTTGTCATCTCAAAGTGGGATCTGGCATGCAGACCATTAACTAGCTTTAATTACATGAGGCCTGGTATAGCCCCTTGCTTGCTGTAGGATGTCTCCCATAGATAAAATACGTAAGTCAGAGACTTCACTTTTAAGAATAACAATTATCAATTGTACGTCTAAATTTTAGGTGGCTCAGTGAAAGAAGCAAAGAAACTAATGCAATACAAATAATCATGGAGTACTTCAATTAATTGGAATTAATGCTTTAAATACTGTCTATACACAGTGCTGATAATGGTGGCTACATTTTTAAAGATGTGTGTTATGAGTCTCAGTTCTATCCTAAGGACAGACAAAAAATAGGGATTCTTCTGTGTCACTGGAAGAGAGATCTGTTCTTTTCTAAAAACAAACTTCCTACTTTACATCTTGGTGTGGAATAAGTGTATAACATCACAGGGGGTTTTGTTGTGGTGGGTTTTTTCCTATTATTTTGTGAGTGTGTGGGTGGTTCTTTTCCCAGACACTGGTCAAAGAAGTCCTGTCATGTAGCTTTAGTTCTCACAGTGTATGTGAAGGGTGGTTCCAAGAAGAATTTCTAAATGTAAAGCTGGTGTGATGTATTGATCAAATGTACTTCCTGACATGTCTTGGCAGTGAAAGAGAAGCAGCCAGTAAGCTGATTTGAGAGACTTAGCTGGGAAATATTCTGAGACATTGTATACAGAGAAATGGACCTTAATGAGCCTCAAGCACCTACTCAAAGTATATGCTTGGATGTTGACCTTGGACTGGGGAAGGTTTCCCTAATTTTTCAACCATCAAAACTTTGAATCTGAACTTGAAGTTTACCCACCCACTGCAAATGAGGCTTTGGAAAAATAGAAAGTATTGGATTCAGCTGAAAACACTATTAAATACAAAGGAAAACTAGGAATTGCAAGTGCCTGGAGGAAAGATCAGCTCTTTAGTAGGACAGTCATTAAAGAAAATTACACATTACGTCCAAGATAAGATATTTCTTAAAATAATCTTAGAGACTGGATTAAAAGCTGGAGTTGAATGTAGACAATCGGAGTCCATTGTGGAGGACAGATTTATTTCTAGAGATAAAAGTATGCCTTTGAATGCTTTTGAGATCAAGCTTTGGCAACATTGTGATTGTATCCATTAGCTTTGGTATAACTCTTCACTCAGGAATGAATGCTACTGTTTTATTTACTGCCAAATTTCTAGTTGCTGGAAAGGAGATAGTGAGGTTTGCTACTGTAATGTCTGGATTCTGAATTAAAGCATTCAGCATACGGGACAGAAATTGAGCATGGCACACGTGATGCTTGTTTTGATATACTATTGAGCTGTTACCCCAGGTTTTGACTGGTGCTAGATGTTGCCTTCAGGAATGATAAAAGATGTCTAATTAATTGCTGATTTGCCTTCTCTTTCATTATGTGGACCACAGTTCTATGTTAAATGTACTTCTATTTCATGTTATCCACTTGGGATATTCTTACTGAATGCAACAATTTACTTCTGCCTCTCCTCCAGTATGACTTTTTGGGTTTTTATTTTGATCAACACTTTTTGTGGAGATTGTGACTTTCATGTTAGTGTATTTTTAACTAGAAGCAGGTTAAAACTATGTTGGTATGGTGCTACAGCTGTACTCTGCAGTTCCCCCTCAAGCCTTACTCCCCTAGAAAAATGGGGGGTTTGGGGAGTTGAGGGCAGGTGAGGGAGCACACAGAGGGGTTCTTCTCCTTGTCATCATGAGCACACTAGACTCTTCTCAGTGATCTGCACTGAAGTCTAGCACACCTGATGATGCATGGAATGCAGGTGAGGTGCACATTCAAACCTAGAGTTCAGCAGATGCTCCTGGCCACTCCAACTTAGACACAGTTCCAGCTGGTAGGGCCTGTAGATTGGTGAGTTCAGGGAGCCCACATACATATAAGTGTATTTAGTATGTTTTGAAACATTCTTGTCTTGAGATGCAGAATTATCCCCTCCACACTGTCAGGTCAGTGTTACATGGTGTTCCACATGGACTATGTGGGTAATGTTAAAAGGCACAAAATGCAGATAATGTCCTTAGTGTTATGTGAAAGTCAGAAACACGGAATAGCATGTCCTGGTTAGAGCCAAGATAGAACCAATTTTCTGTTAGCAGTTTTACTTTTCATTTTCCTTTAAGTAAGTGCACTCTGGAAATTGTGATATAGCCAAACATGTCCTGGAAAAAGATTAAATTATAAGTTTAACCTAGAATAACTTGTTCATAATTGCTAGTTTGACTTTATAAAATGCATTGGTCAATCCTTACTTCATACTCTAGATGGTGTTTTTTGGCTCTCTACAAGCTCAAAGGAATCATTACATCTTTTTATATTATTCAATATTGAGATTACTTCACACCATATAGACAAGAATATTACTTAATATTAAAACCAGCTTGTGCTTTCTTTTGGCAAGAAGCAAAATGGATTTTGTGGTAAATTTAACAAATGTGCTGTTGCATGATAACAGGAACAGAATATAGCAGCACCCCAGACTCAACAACAGTGCCACCTTTGAGAGTAAAAGGGATATGATGGGTACAACTCAGAAGATAAAAGCAGTTATAGCTATGTTTGGGGGTTTATTTTACGGGCAGAGCTGCTGGTTTTAACTCATCCCTAGAAGATAAAATGTTGTAAATGTAAAATGGACGTCGCTAGGCAACTCTAGGGAGAATAACGAGTAAGTGTTGAAGCACAATAAGTATTGGGGGGGCAACAGACTGAATCTTAGGAATAAATCCAGGACATCAATTTATTTTTGTGACCTTATATGGTCTTACAGGGAATACTGAGGCAGCCCAGCTCCCAGTGATTTTTGCCTCACTTCCAAATGAATTCCTCTGTGTGTATCAAAGTCCTGCCAAATGGAAATGCAGGATGGCTGGTAACAGCCTGTAAAGCTCCCCATTGCCTGCCTTTCATGGACCACTTGAAATGTGCTACATGTTTGCTGCTGTCCCTTTGGCTAACACCATGAGGAACAGCTCCAGTGAAACAGGCATAAACAACTACAAATTAACTTTTGAGTGGCTATCAGACACCTGGAGACCCACAGCTTTTGTTTAATGGAAGCACAAAGCCAACTCTGAGAAACCCTAAAGGCACCCAGAGTTACGAATGTGGCTGATGTAGCTATTCCATTGAGATACAAACCCTCTGTATTCAGAGCCAGGCTGCCATCAAACTCACAGCAGAGCTCAGGTTTTCCAAGTTATAATTCAGAGGGTTTCATTCTTCTGAGGGGATATTTGTGTGAGCGCAGAGAAGGGAACTTCTTGCCTTCATTATAAACTATAATAAATAAATCTCCAGAAAAATGAACCTCTGCTACATCCATGAAAATGAATAAATGTAGTATTTTAGTCTTTTTGACACAGCACAACTTCAGCCACTTATTAGATCTGTGTTCTGCATATTCATGCATAGAACACAGTGACAGAGATAGATACGCATACTCAGTTGAAATAATATCAAGTTTTCTTAACACCAAATTATTTATTTTAAGCATATAGTGCAATAAGCCTTTATTTGGTTTATCTTAATTATTAAACTAAACAGATACAAAATGTTTGCCAGTATCTTGTCCTATTCCTTTTTAAAACAGTCTCTTGGAAGATTATTCTTCCCACTGACCATGTCTGCAGCTTTCCTCCTGAGCTCAGCAGGCAAGTGCTGAAGGCCTTGTTGGATCAAAAACTGCATGTTTTGAAAATGTTGGTTTTACTGAGGGCTTTCTTTCATGAATTCTCATTGCAAATAAAGTGATCCTGGGGGAAAGGGGAAACACTAAGGGAATGGAAAATAAATACCAAAAAAAGTCATAATCCAGCTTTTCCAGCAGTGCTTGTAAAACTGAAAATAGAAGGACGCTTATAAAACACCACCTAAAAGAAGAATTTAATTACTATGTTAACCCTTCTTACACATTTTTTAATTTAGTCTATTGGATTTTTTCCCAAATAACATAATGTAAAATAAAGGCTCAGAATGTTAAACAGTCTTTCACAAACTGATACAATTTTATATGTCACTTTGTACCTGATGTGTTGAACAGAAAAACTATACATTTAAGGAAATGTTTTGCGTTTGGTGTTTATGATTTGTTGATACCTCCTTGCTAAGGAGCAAAGACTTTTCAAGCCTTTATGTTGTTGAAACAAAAAGAAATCCACTTTAATTCAGGATGAGGGTGTCTAGCTGGACTCATTTCAAATTCTACTTTAATTTGATCCATGTCAGTTTGCTTTCATAGCCTCAGATATCAACTATTTCTTGAAGTGATTGGGCAAGAAAGTTTCCTTCCGGAAAGCATTGTACTTAATAGTCTAGAAACTATGCCTTCAAATATGTACACTCAGCCTCTTTAAAAGAGAATGTCAAAGGACATAATGTAGCCAAAAATTCTGTCATTTGTTTTTACTCTTTGTTTCCCTTGGCTTAATTATTAATTCTTGACAAGCAGCAACAAAAAATCTGATCTGCATGGAATTAGGGTTGACACAAGCTGAGTACTGTTGCTGGGTACTTTTGAGTGAGAAAGGTCATTTTCAACTTGCATGAACTAAATTACCACACATGCTTACCCTCTGTTTCATGACTGGCATGTGCCTGAAAAAATCGGTGTAATTTCTCAGTCCGCTTGTGAGGTGGAGATTCTCGACAGCTTGTACTAAGAAAAGGTGAGGAACCAGGAGGGTATGCCACTTCATGTTCCTGGGAATCTGTCAGCCATCAAGAGGAGGATCTCCAGACTCACAGTCTTGTACCTTAAGAGAAAACTGGCTGAACTTTTATGAGTGCTATCCCATTGACTTTGGGGCACTTCAGTAAAATATTTTTCTCTTTCTGGCCAATTCTGCAGCTCTTCCTTTTTGTGTGAGGCTTTCATAGGACAGCCTTCTATTAATATGAGTGTGGAGTTAGGCTGGCTCTGATGCTGTCCTAGTCTGTACTAATGGGAGTACAAAGTGGGGTGAAGCCCTAGGTGTCCAAATAAACCTCCTGCTCTATCCCAAACCTTGTACTGACTTTGCTCGAGTCAGATGATTCACACAAAAATACTCTAGTTTCCCTACGGCTAGATTAACAGTATATTGTGCAAGGGTCATAGAGCATCCAAAATCCATAAGTGTTCTAAGTAACAATTATGATTAGATAATCCTTATCTACTATATCGTACTTTAGTATGGAACCCACAATATTCTGTGGTATATCTGTGATGTATAAATGTTCAGACTATGTAGCTTCTGTCATCATTATAGCCAAGGAAACATTACTCATATCTCTCTCTAATGCTGTAATTTCTCCCATGCTTACAAAACAGTAGTCTTTAAAAAACTTAACTACAAATCATACTATCATTCTGCAAGAAAATTTAATGGAGTAGCAGGCCTGGCTCAAATTTTGAAAGAAAACACTGCATTTTGCAACAGTGAGCTCGGTGGACCTGATGGAAGATCTACCTAAATGAAATCCAAAGTAAAATGGATGATAAGCAAAGATGCATCATGTGGCCTGATAGAAGAAAGTGAGGAGAGAATCATGAAAGTTTACAAGGGTATGTAGTGATAGGACAAGGTGTAATGGTTTTAAACTGGAAGAGGATTTAGGTTAGACAATAGAAAGAAATTCTTCACTCTGGAGGTGGTGAGACACTGGCACAGGTTGTTCAGGGAATTTGTGGCTACCCCCAACCTGGAAGTGTTCAAGGCCAGGTTGGCTGGGCCTTTGAGCAACCTTATCTAGTGGAAGATGTCTTTACCTGTGCAGGGGATTTGGAACTAGATGATCTTTAAGGTCCCTTCCAAGCCGTTCAATGGTTCTATGAAATCTTCAGAATCTCAATTTGGACTTTGAGGTGGGGCTGGAGAGGAGAGCCCAAAGTACATCATAGAGCTGACCTAGAACAGAGGAGTACTGTAGCAGCGTGTAATCTCTGCTCCATTGTCTCATATTATAAAATAGATATAATAGTATAGTATTATCATACTATATTGTCTTGCCTATCAATCCTATTGCTTGTCCTGAAAGACAAGGATGTTAACAGTGTCCCTGAAGTGTAGTCAGGGACAGTCAGAAGAAACTCCAGACTTTCCCTTGTCTGGAGACCGAAGGGAGTAGCTTCATTGTTCAGTCTCCAGCTAGAATACCAAAATCCTTCACAGCTCTCATCTGCTGTTCAAATGGACCTGCTGCATGGCCCATCAGTGTGCTCATAAGAGATTTTATGGAATTTTATACACCATTTATGTCCTGACTAGCTGTGCTGCCATGCAGCCAAATATAATGTGAAGACGGAAGAATGCTGCTAGCTTGTCAAGAACAAGGGAAGATGGACTCTGTGAACTGCCAGATGGAGAGATCGTGGCTGCTGAGATACATCTTGCTGAGGGGAAGTTTGTCACAAGGTTAATCTGTTCTTCCTGGGAAATGCTCAGGTTGTGCTGGCCCTGGAATATCACTCTGGGATGTTGCTGGCTGTTGATGTCTGGTCTGCACTGCCCTGCAGCAATCATGGTTAATCCATCGCTTGAAGCTGGGGGGGAAAAGTGACTTGGAGCCCACAAATACAGAGAACCAGCACAATCAGACCCTCCATGCTGGCTTTGGGAGCCTGGTTTTTTTTGTATCTGTTGAGACAGTAGCTGACCTTTGACAGATATGTACGGAATAATTGAGGAGACAGGATGTAGCCATAGATGATAAACAGCTTTATTTACGTCTCATCAGTTCTTATTTCATGAACATTTTAAGCTTCTCTTAAATTATATATACATGCATACATACAGATATATATAAAAGAATGGAGAAAACCAGCCTACCCACAGCCTACAGTTCTAAAAGTACTGTAAGGACTTATTTATTTTTTCATTGTTTGCTCTTGCTACCTGTCAGCTCCTGGTGCACTGCTTATGTTTCTCTTGCTGAAATCTAGACCAACATTTCTAGGCAAAGTTGGTGATCATGTTTCCTTAAGTGTCCTTTGCTAATCAAAGGTAATTGCAAAGTTATAAGGGTTTCACTGATGATCAGTTAAATGCTTTTGCATTCACAAGTTGGTGTTCTGCGGGCTCATTCTCAGGAGGATGAGGAAAGCTCAGACTTTTTGCAAAGCTCATTTCTTCTTTTTTTTTCTATAACCGGTTTATCCTAATCACAGAGCAGAAAACCTAACTCTAAGGCAGAAGGAAGGTAATTTATGTTGAACTTTTGATGTTTGGTAACCAGATTGTTGATATTTGATGGTAGGATTATGTACCAAGGGTATTTCCAAGTTAGAGCAAGAAAATTTCAAGTAGAGAATTTCCTTTTCTTCTTTCAGCTAACACTTTTGTCACAGAAATGACTGCCAACATATCTGGCTGCACAAAGGAACTAGGACTGCTCCACAACTATTTTAGCCAATTATTTTAACCATGCACTTTTAATCAGAGTTTATTGAATGAAACAAAAGTATTTCTAGGTTATGATGTTTCTACATATTCTTGGCTTAACATATTTAGCTTTGAGAGATTTGTTGTAATTTGCCGATTTTATTAAAACCACTGCTTTAATCATTTTCAAATGAAAACAAATATATAGCACTAGGGAAAAAAAAAATATTAAAAGGGTATGTTTTCTTACTGGATAAAGACCTAACGTATGTTTTTAATTTTTAGAAAATAATTAGGGAAAAAAAAAAATCTTAAAGTGCTTTCAACTCTCCTTTAAAACACAGATCTGCTAAGGTTCTCATTGGGATTGTTTCTGGGACAGAAGAACAGTGACACTGGCCTAAGGGAATATTTGACATCAGAGCTCACCTATGAAGGCAGAGTACCCTTGGCTTCACAACATGAAAATCACACTTCGTAAGTGAAGCTGATTAAATAACATTTTCCTTATTTATTTATTTTTCATTAAACATACGCATTACATATTTTTCAAAAAGAAGTGGTTTGCTTGAATGAATTCAAGTTAGCAATCTTTTATTTTTTAGTTCTATTCAGTGTTTGCAGACCTCAGGCTGTTCCTCAGTGCTTTAAACTTGAGCTGTGGAGGGTAGCTGTGATTGGTCTCAGAACTTTCCTCTTGTTTCCTAACTGACCAGACAATGCCATTTTGTTTCTTTTGGCAAGGGTTTGAGTACTAATTCCTGTAATCACAATGAGGGTGCTGGCTCTGTGTTTCTGTTAGGCAGAGTATCAGAAGATCAGGAATCATTTTAAAATCAGAATCACTTCATTCTCCCAGGTCTTGTTTCTGGGCACGTTAAGCTGCTTGGTTCGGGTACAAGTTTAAAATGTAAGCCGGGATCTCAAAACATTGAGATAAAGATCTTGGTATGTGTGCATGGGTGCCTGTCTGTTTCAGGAAGCTGCTGTGGGGTTCTGGCAGGAGGCCTGGGCTGAGTGGGTCCCTGCAGCTGTGGTCACCCCTGCTGACAAACTCCTGCAGCTCAAGTTTGCAAACACAATATGCCATTTATTCATTACAAAACTGACCATTTTGCACTGTTTAGAGGAGGTAAGTCAAGAGGAGACAAAAGAAAAATAGGTCACCTATATGCAGATTCTCAGACTTACCTAACTTCTCCAGAGTTGAAGTCCACCAGGAAAAGCTGGCAAACCTGGTATCACATACCTCAGCAAAATACTTTTCAGCAGATCTTATGCTGGAAAGTGGCCACAACTATTCCTGATACTGTAATTACATTGACTAGATTAAATGCGCTCTCAATCATCTCATCTTACACGATAGAGTGAGGTGAAGCCGGTGCCCGGCACAGGGGTTTGCTGTTACAGCACAGCCGTGAATGTGATCCTCCATCTCAGGAACAGAGGATCCCAATTAGAGAAGCCAAAATAGTGTAACAAGAACTATGAAAGTGAAACTTTCAGTGCCAAATTTGTACTCTGAAACTTAGCAACCTGTTTGTCTTCAAAGAATGGGCTTTTGTCCTTTAAAAAACTTCCATTTAAGTGGTGGAAAATTTACCCTACGCTTTTCTAACAGGTAAAGCACAAAAAGCAATATTTTGTACACATTAAAGTTGTCTCAACTTTTGTTTATCTTGGTGACCTTTGGTAGTATTTCAGCAAGTTTATATGTTTGGGAAAACATTTTGTGAGGCATGATATAGCTTAACACTACCAAGATTTTCAGCAAGTGTATTTCACGTTGACATGGTTTTTAAGTCTTTATTGTGAAGTTGTTACTTGTTTACTGTTTTGGGCTGCTTCAGTAGCCCTCTGTTCTTTTAGAGCAAGCACTCTGTGAGATTGAAGAACAAATAAAAATAAGTAGCACACATCAAGCACTCTCATAAAACCACCCCAAACTTGTTCTGCCTGCTAACCAAACAAGCCAAGGAGTGTCTTAATTACTTCCTTTTAGTGCAGTAGTTTTTCTTGTGGGCTTTGCCTGTGTAGTTCTACTCTCACACAGTCATGGATTATCAAGACTTACTGCAAGCTGCGCTGATTTGCAAAGCAGAGCAGTAGCCTATCCACATATGAACTGCCATCCCTTGAACAATTGCTCTATCTGATAGAACGGCATCAGTGTCATGCAGCAGTGAGAAGTTTAAAGAGGAAGGAAACTGTCATGAGAACAAAGCCTTACACACTTCTTACATACAGTTACGGCTTCCAGTTTCATTAATATTTTTAGACATTGCTGACCTCCTCTCTCAGTCTCCAGCTATTCAGCTGAGGAAGCTCAGCATGTGCAACAGCACAGCTGAGGTCAAACTTTAGGCTTACATTGACGCAACCTCACTGAATTAACAAGATATGACTGTGAACAGCATGTGGCCGGCTATATGACTCAGAAGATAGGCTATGCCCATTCTTTCAATGGATAATTGTAGGCCTGAAGCTGCTTGTAGGTTATAAATGGAAGGGGGAGAAACCTCTTCGTAGTTCTGATTCAAGGATGAGAAATACAGAAGCGGGCAGGACTCAGGCACACGAAGGTTTTCTGT
The DNA here is from genome assembly GCF_020740795.1 of Apus apus. NCBI lineage: Eukaryota > Metazoa > Chordata > Aves > Apodiformes > Apodidae > Apus > Apus apus. The sequence continues at coordinate 92,257,139 of NC_067282.1, read as the reverse complement.
TCAGATCTTTAGACCACCTTTGAAGGCTCTCAGTTGCAAACAGAGCAACTTATATTGAGTCAGTAGATGACACATCTACCCTCACTTTGTGGGGCCTGTGCAGGCCTCGAGCAGTTCATTTCAAATGGGTTTTGTCCGAACAGATCTACAGTAGAGAAAACTCAAACTTAATGAGCAAAATCTGTGGGTATGGACATGGATACTGGGTTTAATCAGTGATGGATGATGTAAAAAAAAAAAAAAAAAAAAAAGCACAAAACCAAACAAACAATACAGCTCAGTAGTCTGTTAGAGAATTCTGCTTCTACAGCTGGGATAATGGAATGACTTCTAAAATAATTCAGAGTTATGACCTGAGTATTACAGCACACACAGTGAAACTGATGTTGGGTTAGAGCAATAACCCAAGAAGGTTGAAAAGCAGATATTTTAATATATAATTGCACAGGTATAGAATGGAATATACAAAGCTGTATGTGAAAATTTCTTTGCAGACCTGTGCTGCTCATACACCTGCCTGGGTTCTCAGTTGAAGCTTTCCAAGTTAAGGATGCCACCATGATTGTGAAAGACATGCTGTGTTTTGTATCATCATTTATGGTTGTGGATTTCCTTCCACCTCTAAACTGCAATCAAATGTTCCTATCATTCTATAAATTAGCCTTTGTCTTTTAAACATCACATTTGCAACTCTATGTTTATATAATCCTGTAATTATGTAACTATTTTCATTTCAGCACTGATTCAGCAATGTACTTAAGAATATGAATAATCTCTTTGAACCCAACGGGACTCCTCACATGCTTAAAATTAGGCATGGTTTAATCACTTTGTTAAGTCAGCAGCTATACTGGTACACAGAAATGGGGATAAAGGAGGTGGCTTACATCTACTGTAAACACCATTACTGAACTGAACATTTCTAAACTCTAATTTTACCTTCCTACTTTAAGTGCTTACATCTGAATCATAGTATTGGAGACACCATATGTGAGGTATTCAGATTGAGTCACATTTTTTATAACTACATTTTCTATAGAGGCAAAGATGTTTTAAGAGGCCTGAGCCTCCCTTGCCCTGCGTGCTGTCTCAAAGTTGACTGCCCTTTCAGGCATACCATTGCAACTGGTTGCAGACCAGCACGAGAGGGCTTTTTTTTCCATAAAAAGTGGATTGCTGTGCTTAGCAGGATTACACATGATCTCAATTGCATAGATATATCTGAGAAGGTGAAAAACCATAATGCATGAACAGGAGTTGATAGTGGACGTGGAAAGACTTGGGGCCACCTCATTCCACTACACTACTGAAGAAAATATATGTATACATCTACATTATGAGAAATCTCTACTGTGGCTTTCTATCCTAAAATTGCATATTGTCTAGTACCTATAATGATAACAATGATAGCTAAAGCATATCCATGAGGTCTCTAACTTTTACCTTATGCTAAAAGACCTAGGAAACTTAAAGCATAGCCAGAGAGTTGGAATTACAGCTCTTCTATATTCCAAAGAAATGAGACAGCAAAAAATACTCTTGAAGAAAGAAGGAACATAAAAGAATGAAATGAAACTTTGAGGACTGCCTTTTGTAGCAGAATACGAAAGTCTGTACAAGTAACTCTAATTTTTTCATAAGGAAACAGAGGCAAACTGGCTAAAGTCTTCAGAGTTGAGTACAAATTGATGATTTCCATGAGGCACAATGTTGTCATAATTTTAAGGTATTCTTAGTGTCATAATATCTAGTCCTTCCATAGAAGGGCTTTCAGGGAGCAATAATCTTATAAGGAATTAAAATAGGGCTGATTAGGTTTGATCTTTCGGTATTTACATAGTGATTATTTTACTAAAATATCACACAATCAAAATTCTCTGCAACAGGGCAGGCAAGGATATTCTGTCCCAAAGAATTTAATCTTAACACACAAAGAGCACACAAAAAGTGTGAAATATGCTTAAAGACTATTTTAGAGAGACAGAATCCATGCAATGGTAGCTAAAGTTTCTGTTTGTGGCTTAATATCCACTAATGAAGGTGGGCTTGGCCGAAGCTGTGAATAATGAGAGGCTGCCCAGACAAACCTTTACAGAACAAGGTTGCAGTCTGTAGGGAGCCTCCATCTCAATTAAAAAGCCAGCACACAACCCCATAAAAAAGAAGACAAAAAGAGCAGAGGAGGGATTTGTACTCCTTGGCTAGGTGATCTATTTGGAGATGCTCATGAAGTGAAGGGGAACGGACCCATTATGAGGAAAAGAGGCTTTAGAACAGATCAAACAAGAGGGGATTTGATTCATTTGTTTTACAGATTAGGTTTTGAAATAGATCCATCTATGAAGAAAAGGCCTGATTATTGGTTCCTAGTTGAAGTTCTGTTTCACGCAGGTTTAAATGGTGGTATCCTGGTGGTGATTACACTGCTGCAGGCAAAATGACTAATGCCTTGGAAAGCATTACTGGAATAATTTGCCATCTTATAAAGCTCAGTCCATAATTTTACCAAATGTCTTTTGCATCAAACCCTTACCTTCTACCTGAACATATCTTCTAAGCATTTAATGTTGATTTGCAGTTTTGCTTGGATAGAGAATAAATACCTTTCATCTAGTGAGATGTGCTTTTTTTGCTTGAATTTTTCTACCTTCAGCTATCAGACATCATATGAGTCAGTTATATAGGTCTTTTTATATCTCATTCGACCAAAAAGATCACTGAGGGACTATATATTATATAGAAAAACTGTTCTACCTTCTGCTGTTATAACAGCAGTCACCTCCAACTCCAGAGCTAGGCTACTATAGTACAGGAAATCCAATTAAACAGCCTTTGTATGAGAAAAGCATAGTGATGTTTAGCATTTCAGAATGTAATTTAGCTACCTAAAGTCTAGGCTATGAGACCTAAAATTGGGATTATAAAGCTCCTGTTATTATTTACCTATGCTGATTAGGAAAAAAAAATAAATATATGTTTTGCATCAAAACCTGAGTTTTGTAGCTGAGAGGAATGAACACGGTGGGGTTTTTTATTAATTTGATCTTCTTTGTCAAGCATTGAGACTGCAGTGCCCCCACTACTTGGGTACTGCCACAGTGCATTTCTAGACACTTGGCCTCAGTGGAGTGATGCTATGTGCAGGCTTCTCATGTGCTGTGATAGGAAGAGCTGGGTACCGTGGGAGAGATTCAAAACCTATACAGTTTCTCAGCCAGTATTCTGTCTAAATGTGACCTTAAAGAAAATAAGGAAATCTGTGAATTCTGCATCTCTTTAGGTCTCTGGAGTTTATGTGTGGCTCCATTTTTTCCTCCTGTCAGGACCCTAAGTCCAGTATCTGTGTTTAATAGTAGGGGGTATTTTACTGCAAGAATAGATCAAGGGTTGTTTTATCTTTAAAAACAATGCTCAATAACTGTACTTGGCTGCAAGTTTTAACTGGTGAGTGTGAAAAGTCTCTGGTAATGTACACTGAATGAACATGGGCCCTCCTCATTTCCTGTGAGATGGCCATTTTGGACATAATCATATTATTTGCTTTCTCAGATCTTTCACAGTTCTAGTGAAAGGGGTAGGGATTATGGCTTCTTGGTCCTATGCTTCCTTTTTCAGGGGATCCCTTGGGTGGGAAGGGCCCTCAGAAGGTCTCTGGTTCAGCTTCTTGTCCTAAGTAGGACCAGCTTTTGGATCAGGCCAAGCTGCTCAGAGCTTTCTCCATGGAGGTCTTGAAAATCTTCATGGAAGGAGGTTTCTTTTCCTTTCTTCTCCCATGGAATACAGCCATTATCCTGGTGATCTGACCAGTATCTTGAAGTAACAGGCCCTAACAGAATTGGATGCTTGATATTTTTTATAGCAAGGGTGTCACAGTTTGACTCAGGATCAACAACAGTGCTCAAAGGGTTGTTAGCAGCACACCTTTTCCACCAAGCCTGCAGCCACTACTACAGTTTCTTTCCTCACACAGATCTGCCAGTGGTTGTCAGGTGCATGCTGGAGTATGGGTTTCAGGAGGCACAAGTAAGGAATGACTTTGTGGTTTATTTAAAGACAGTAGATAAAATAACTTCTATTGATATTTAACTGCATTTTTTATTTACAAACATAGGGGACACATCTCTGTAACACACTTTTCCCTTCTTATCCATGGTCTTCTCCTGTTTCAGCTTCCTGATGTTCTCAAAATATCCTTCAAAAGTTGCACTCAAGTACATTGTGAGTAAAACTCTTTCTAGAATTTAAAGGACAAAAGGTTCATTAATACTGATGAATAATGAATCGTAGGATGTTGCCCTTAGATAAACCAGCTATAAACATTAATACAATTGACCATTTAAAGTAAACACAAGTATGGTGTTCTAATTTATTTTCTGTTTCCTTCTGTTTGCTAATTCATTGATTTATTAAATTGCTTAACTGGAAGAAAGACTTTGCAAATAACAATTTCACTTGCTACACACGTATAAATGTTTAATATTAATAGTTTAGGAACTGAAGAGCAGAGGTCTGTTGGAATGATGCTACCAACCGTGTAATGTGATTTTCCCAGCTTGCCCTTATCTTCCCATTGCTCAAGATTTAGATCAGCACAGGGCTCATGATAATCTCTGACTTGCATGTATTCTGTCTGTGCAGGATAGGGATGAAACAGCTCAGAAGAGTCTCCTATCTACTGTGTCCTATCATCTATGTGAGTAACTAGTGTAATGAAGGAAGAAAAAATACCTGAGACACCACCTTGCATTAGCAGATGTGTAGAGACATAATAGATAGAAGGACCATACACTTCAGAATCTGTTCTGCTGAGTTGCATAGTGCACAAGGTACAGAAATTTTACGCTTGGTGCAGCTGTTGAATTCTTACTAGCATTCCTCTGATCTCTCACTGCTTATTAAGAAATTATTCACACTTGTGATGAGCATCACACAGTGATGAGTCATACAACAGCTTTTTTTATGCTGTATCTTTCCTACATTCACAAAGCTGTTTGGTTTTGCTTTAAGAAAGGAAAGTGATTCTGAGTATCAGCTCAGCTCTTGCCTCTTCCATCTTAATTTTACTTAATTTTCCCATGACCTAAGTCTTCAGATGTTGGACATGGAATTATGATGCAACTCGTGGTCACATTTCTGAAATGATTCATTTTTATGGATTATAACCTTGACAATAGGAGGGTGGCTTCTAGCTGAGTAGCTTCAGCGCAGCCAGACTCCAAGCACCATCTCTGCTTTGCTTTGGTCATGGAATGCACTGGAATGGAGAAGCTGCCTAATGAGAGTTCATTAAGGGTCCTGTGGACACAGGGTTTGTGAAGCATAAGCAAGCAGGTTGTACTATGACCAGCTCCTATAATTAATCTGTTTTCCAATTAATTCAATAAAAAAAGAAGGAAGAGGCCTTTCCCCACTCTTAACCTCATTATTCTGTTCACTCATTACTTAGGATAGTCTGCTTTTTCCTTTAATTGAAAAAAAAAAGACCCACTTTTTCATTATAATTTATTTTAAGTTAACCACTCCATTAATGATACAACTGAATTGATCTTAATAAAGTTATATCAGTGATGCATTTGATCTAGTGAGTTTTAAAACAGTAGACTGTTTTATTTTCTCCTACATGGACTTGTTTATTATTTTTTTTCCTTGCAACTGGTGGTAACATTTCTATTTTGTGTTATAAATACATGGGTATTTGTCTTCATGGTGTTTTGAGGATGGTTTGTTTGCCACATCCTAATGAACAGCCTGATTACCATGAGGCCCTAATTGTAATCCATAGGCAGTACATTATCTTCTATCTTCTGAGTAAGAATTTTCTTAAATGTCACAATACTATTTAGAAACAAAAGTAAATGTTACTTTCTTTTGTGTTTTGTCTTGTTAACTGTCATTGTCCCTGCTCTGTGGCCAGTATAGTTTGCCTCTAGGGATCTATATGACATGGTTAAATCTGTTTTAAACATTAGAGCCCCAAATTGCCTTAACATATTTTGTGTAAATACTTTCCAGGGGCCCAAATAAGTGTTTGGATTTGATAGTCCCCATGTTGATAGTCTCAGTGAAAGATGAAAAGTGCTTAAGCAGAAGCACCGGTGTGATGAGATGCCCCAAATATTTCTCATGAATGCTACAAAAATAATTGGTATTTTTCCAGAGGTAGTCAGGTAAAGATGTAATATTCTCAGTTTTCATAGAATCATAGAATCATAGAATCATAGGGGTTGGAAGGGACCTCGAAAGATCATCTAGTCCAACCCCCCCTGCTAGAGCAGGGTCACCTAGAGCACATCACACAAGAACGCATCCAGGTGGGTTTTGAATGTCTCCAGTGAAGGAGACTCCACAACCTCCCTGGGCAGCCTGTTCCAGTGCTCTGTCACTCTCACAGTAAAAAAATTTCTTCGTATATTCCCCTTGAACCTCCTATGCTCCAATTTCCACCCATTACCCCTTGTCCTATCACTGGTCATCACTGAGAAAAGCCTAACTCCATCTCCCTGACACTCACCCCTTACGTATTTGTAAACATTAATGAGGTCACCCCTCAGTCTCCTTTTCTCCAAGCTAAAGAGACCCAGCTCCCTCAGCCTCTCCTCATAAGGGAGATGTTCCACTCCCTTAATCATCTTTGTAGCTCTGCGCTGGACTCCCTCAAGCAGATCCCTGTCCTTCTTGAACTGAGGGGCCCAGAACTGGACACAATACTCCAGATGCGGCCTCACCAATGCAGAGTAAAGAGGTAGGAGAACCTCTCTTGACCTACTAACCACACCCTTTCTGATGCACCCCAGGATGCCGTTGGCCTTCTTGGCCACAAGGGCACATTGCTGGCTCATGGTCATCCTCCTGTCCACCAGGATTCCCAGGTCCCTTTCTCCTACACTGCTCTCCAGCAGGTCAGCCCCCAACCTGTACTGGTGCATGTTTTTATAAAACTAAGGAACCTACTTAAAAGGGACATTGGAGGATTCTGGAAGAAACTTTCAAGGAAAACAGCCCCAAAAGTTTTATTGTTCTTATTTTGCTGTAGATATTTCTCTTGCTCAGCATCATGTGAGACAATAAAGGGAAAAGTAAAGTTCTTGGGCTATTGTCATTACAGGGAAGAGCTGAAAAAAGCTACATAAGAAGAAGCTTGGACAGCAGGTTGAGAGAGGTGATTTTCCCTCTTTACTCTGCTCTTGAGACTCCCACCTGCAGTACTGCAGCTTTGGGATCCCCAGCACAAGGCATGGACCTGCTGGAGTCCAGAGGAGGGCCACGAAGATAATCAGAGGGCTGGAGGACCTCTCATATGAGGAGGGGCTGAGAAAGTTGGGATTGTTCAACCTGGAGAGGAAAAGGCTCTGGGGAAACCTTATTGTGGCCTGTCATAAGGGGCACTTATAAGACAGATGGAGAGAGACTTTTTACAAGGACCAGCAGTGGTAACAATTTTAAACTTAAGATATTTTCAGATTATACATAAGGAATAAATTCTTTACTGTGCAGGTGGTGAGACACTGGAACATGTTGTCCTGTATTGTGAATACCCCCTCCCTAGAAGTATTCAAGGCCAGGTTGGATGGGGCTTTGAGCAACGTGAGCTAGTGAAACATGTCTCTGCCCATGCAGGAGAGTTGGACTAGATGACCTTTAAAAGATCCTTTCCAATCCAAACCATTCTAAGATTCTGTGAATTTCATACTGCCTACAAGAGAAAGGAATGACTCAGTCATTTATATAACTGCAGTGGTATAAGAAAATAAGGAAAACGTGACTGTTGACTTTTATTCTTATGTGGTTTTTAATTCTAAACATAAGAAAATATTTTGGGAAATTCTATGCTAGTTAGCAGCTGCAAAATTTCCCTTCCTACTTAAATTTTTGTTCGAATAAATTGAAGCCTGCCTTTACAATATTGTGGCTGTTGCCCGTGTCTTCAAAGTAACTTTCTCTTCACTGTCAGCACTTCTACGAAGTTCAAAACTACTGCTTTGTAGCATAGCCACAGGGGTCTGGATTTTCAGACTAGGTATTCCATACGTCTTCCATGAACAATAATGGAAGATTAGTGTCTTTTGCATAGAAAACCATTTATTTCATAGACACACTCAGCAAAGCATTCTAGGCATCTAATCGTCTGAGATGTCTCATAGACAACAGGTAAGTGCTCTTATATGTACTTGTTGCTAATATTGATGGACAGATACTAAATGCTTTGCAATTACTGATAGTGTGATGTATACTTAGACACACACCCAAAGAGTGGAAAGCAGGAAATTATGAATTTAAGAAAATAGTTTTGGTAACATCTTTGCTTTTCTACTAATATCTCCATCCAAGCAGGATGGCCACCTCTGCTGGTGCTATGCTGTGGGGTGAAGAGGAGACCCAGGTTCTCTCTGGGAGAGAAGCCTAGAGCTGCCACATCTGTCCCCTGCTGGATGGCAAGTAGGAACTAGGTAGAGCAGGCAGAAGTGCCCCAGAGAGGGATATTCAGAACTGTTAAAGATGGAGCCACCCAACAGGTCTGCAGGCAGTGAGCTTCTGGGAGAAGCTCCTGTCTGAATCAGAGTCCTGCAGCAAAAATGTGAAACTCGCTAAAAGAGTACAGTCCATGTGAGAGAAGATAAGTTCTGGTTATCTTACTTTAAGGGAGCCCTTACTCTTCTCCCTGGCAGGGGATTGCCATTCTTCCCACGTGCATAAATTGGTGCTGTTTCTTTCCCCTGGCCTGGATAAATCAGCCCCTTGGCACTGGCTGACTGGCTGTCACACAGCTGCCACAATCACTGTTTTTTAACCAGTATTTGGAACACAAATGAGGTGTATGCTACATCTGCTGTTTCCTGATCCTGAAGCTGTTCTGTAGCCATAAAACCTGGGAATTTAGTATTTTTACATCTGTATCCAAGCATACCATACTGACTCTGACAAGGAGGCCCCTCTTGGCAAACTGCTTTTCCTTATATTTTCCAGTGAAGAATAAACCTGCTGAAATACCTGGGGTTTGTTATCCCAAATGAGCTGTGTGTTACAGCCAAATCAATATAGTTTGCTTGGGGCAGGCAAGAAGAGGGAGAGGCAGAAGCTGAAAACCAAGGAACTAAATTCACAGACCTGAGGGGAATAGTAGTGTTGCCTTCCCCTCCAGTACCTCAAATTTCCCCCTGAATGCTCTAATACTCTGCTGCTGAGTAATACAGGGTCAATGGTACCATACCCAACCATCCAGGGATTCAGAGTCAAGTGGCACATTTTGAGTAAAATTAAATGTACCCTGGAAGATTTTCATTCTTGTAAAGCAAAGTTTTAAAGATCCTCACATTTTATTTTAATTTTATGTGTATGCAACTTTTTGCTTCTCTCACTGTCCAACCAAAATAAACCTAGATTTTGCACATCTCTGTTACGGGCTAAATAGAAAAGACTGATGTTGCTAGAAAGGCCTCAGATTCTCAGGCATCTTCAGTCTATGGTTTTATAGTACCAGACTCATGATCTGTCCCTTCATGCAAATGTTTATGAGGTGCCTAATGTGTATCTAAAAGGGATAACAGAGTGAGATGGAGTTCTTTGAGTATGACTTCACTAGAGCTTCTATAAAAGTTTGACTCAGAGGAAATCTTGTTGAAAATGGTTGCCTTCAAGCAGCATCATAGTTGTTCTCCTGTATATAAGAGAAATGAGGAAGAAGACCATAGGAAACAAACAAACAAACAACAAACAAAAATGCTAATGCAAACAACAATGTTGAGATCAGGAAAAAAACACCAGGAAGGTGTTTTTATGCTAATTTTTTGTAAATTTTTTGTAAATTTTGTATAAATTTTTTGGTACATTTTTTGTAAATTTTGTGCTAGAGCTTTCAGAAGATGTGGTCCCTCTCTTGCTGCTTAAGTTCTGTCCAAAAGGAAAGAGGATTTAGTCTGTTCTTTGCAAAATAAACTAAAAATGTTAGTCAGGTATCCCATCAGTAAGGATGGATACAGACTGTACCCCAGGCACCACGCAGATGAGGGGAAGTTTGCCTCCATTCTAGAAGCATGAGTATTTGGAGAAGACTTCAGTGTAAGCTTTCCGTGTGTGTCTTTAATTTTCAAACAGAAGTTATAAAAACTAAACAACCAAATTGTAGTAAAAGTGAATAATTTTAGAATTCTGTTTGAATTAAGCCAAATTTGGGAGTAAAAATTCTGGTCTGCAATTTAAACACTGCACAAAATGTTCCTTTTCACTTAAACAAATTACTATAACCATTTCAGGTGCTACCTGTTCTTAGATATTGTGCCATACTACTTCTGTAAGCTAGATCTGAAGCTCTGGAGAGCAGGCAGCAGCAGGAGACCAAATGTTGAGTCTGTTTCTAAATACACACACACAAATGTGCAAAGACAGAGCTAGCTCAATATGTTTCTCCGTGTGAAACATTGAGGGAGGAAAGATTGCTTTTCATGTGGATTTCTTTTCTCCTTTGGGATCATTCTAACAAATTGTTTTCAATTTGGGTGGAAAAAATTCTAGCTGCCCTTTGTTCCAGTTGGTTTTAATTCCTCCATCACCTGCTGCTAGAAAAAGTGGCAGATAGAGAGAGACTGGTGAGGAACAGGAAGCAAAGGGCAAGGAAAACACTGATTTTTATTCAATACTACAGTTGTTTCACTAACCCTGTGTATGTGTGTGGATGGTTGGTTTGAAAGGCCCACCAGAGGAAGATGAATCAATAAAAGCTGTTCTCACAAGTTTGAAATTAAACACTCAGAGAAAGTAAGGTTTTTCTTTACATTTTTCCACTACCAAAATTCAGTGGAAATATTAATGAGACTTTTTTCAGGTTACAACAAGAGTTATTTAAAAAAAATAAAATTAAGGGCTCTAGACATTACTTTAAAAATTGACCTATTATTTTGACTGGGGCAAGATTTTGACGTGCCTTCAGCATAACAGTTAAGAAATAATGAATTCCCATATTGTAAAGATCCAAATTTTTATTGCTGTCACAAGGCAGATAACTTGATGACTGGTCTTTGAACAGGATAGAAAAAATAATGTAGCCAATATAATCTTGGAATGCATTTCCTTTAACATCTGTCAAATGCAAATTAAAATGTTTTAATTAATTCAGTAATGTCTCTTAGTATGTAAACTGTATTAAGTCTACTTCTAATTAACTTAATTAAAGATGTTCATTAACTAGAAATCCGAGGAGCTGCAGGTGAGAAAAAGATTATTTGATGAGCTGGTCCTAGAGTCAAACAGCATTATTCCATTGGCAAAAGATTTTGTAAACCAGCAAGAAAGAATTTGATGTCCAAAAGCCAAAGGAATGGATGATGTTCTAATTACAGTTGTTAAATCTGGACAAAAAAGGCAGTTCCAGAACTTCCTTAGGTCTCTACCATAGTTTATCTCTCTGCATGAGACAATAGGAGAGGCATAACTTCAGGTGTTCTGGTTTGGTTTGATGGGGTTTTGGTAGCAGGGGAAGGGCCACAGGCTCTTGTAAGAAGCTGAGAAGCTCCACCTGCCCCAAAACCCAGCCAAGGAGCCTTTAGAGGGACAATAGATAAGCCTCTGCCATTAACATACAAAAGAATTCATATAACACCTGAGCAGAGCTAGGAGAGGGTGAGAGGAGTGGGGCTGGTGCCCAAGCAGAAGTTTCTCTGCAACCCATGGCGAGATGGCAGCTGTCCCCCTGCACTCGTGGAGGAATGTGATGGAATATTCCCTGGAGGTGTCAGGGCGGGAGGGGGGGGTGAACTTGGCCAGGGGACTCTTACTTCTGAAGAGAAATGGCTTAAGAATAAGCATCTGAAAAGGGAATATTCTAAGGCTGCCTTGGCAAAGAAAAGCAATGTCTTAGAAAAAGGAAGCCTATGCTTCTTGCTTCCAGAAAAGAAACTTTAAATATATGGTAGATGGGTAATAAATGGGTACTTGGTGTAAGAAGACCTTGGATGGCTCATCAGTTGATTTTATTCAAAATAATTGTAGCATTTGCATTTTCTTCTGTTTATCCCAGCTGAAGACCAGGACTCTTGACCTTGCTAAGTGGATACAAATAAATGTTTGCCCAGAAGCAATACTTTAGATTTTATTTTGACAACAGAAGTTATAAGTTGTACCAGGATGAAAAGCACCCTGCTCAAGCCTATTGATAGAAGAAACAAAAACAAAAAACCCAAACAACCCTCATTGGATACAAAAGTAAGTTATGAATCCTTGAGGCATCTGGTTACACATAAGAAAAAAAATGTCCTGTGACTCAATTTCTTTCACTTTAAAATATGCATTCAGGTAAAAAGGATACCCAAATTTACTTTCATCAGCTCTGCTGCTCTTGATGTTCTGACTGAAACACTGTATGTACCTTCTTTTAAATATTGTATCATCTCTATTTAAAATTCAGCCTTGGGTTTGGATGCCTACAGGTTGAAATTCACTGTACATTCATGATACAGAAAACAGCTGTGGTAATTAATCTATTACGATGTCTAAAGATAAACTGTATAGACAGGTGAGAAAGAGCATAGAAGATGAAGGGTTAAGTGGTGATGTAAATAGAAACTGAGCTCGAAATTGGGGCTGTTATAAATTGAGAAAACAACATAGCTCCGAGGTGTTTTATGACTTTTGAAAAGCCATTCAATCTTTACATAACATTACCATTAGTTACCTATGTAGGTTGCATTAAAATAAAGCTGAGAGTTAACTGAACCTTACGTTTTATAGGTGAACGTTTAATTAAATTGTATGTTTTATCTGTAGTAATAAAACACAAGACTCATCTGAGTTAACACCCAGTTTTACAGTTTTAGGGTTTGAAACATCGCCAGCATCTTTCCATTCAGGGCTGTTTGGTATATGAGCCATAACACCCACTGGGGGAAAGTGCTAATCTCTGAGCCTTTTCATTTGCAGCTAGAAAGCTATCCTGCTCATCATGCTGATGCTGTATTAAGCAAGTAAATAAAACGGCTTCCTGTTCTGGAATGAAGTGAACCTACAAATTCAAAAGAAAATCCTCCTAATCATAATAGAGCACTCAGCTTTGCATATGATTTAAATCTAAAAGCACCAACACACGATAATACTATAAAAATGTAATCAAGCCCTGCTGGAGGACACACAACTGTTTCCCATTGATGCTGGAAGACAGAGGAGGACACTTTTACATAAGGTAATGTTATGTGAGAAGCCCTTATCTAACCATCTGCAGTGTTTTTGCAAGGTTTTGTTTCTAGTCCTTGTTGACAGTGAGTAATCTTTTGTATTTCCCAGTATTACAACAGGCTTATAAGCACTTTATTTTGGGTATAACCCTGGAAAAGGTCTTATTCAGTATGTCCTGCTACTTCAGTTTTGTCTAGAGGAAAACTGAACTTGCTTGCTATGTAATTCTAGGATATAATTTAGCAAACTGAATTTCCAAAACTGTAGAAGGAAAAGTGATATGCCATTCTGTCACTTCACTCCTATCATAGTCAGTTGGCCCTTAGTCTTTTTGAAAACTAAAAAGTCTTCAATCCAGTTCCCACTAACACCAGAACAGAGCCCCCCTCCAGGGGGCTTCTAATGAGGTTGTCTCCTTTTAGCAGTACCTTGTGTTCAGCTCTGCAAGCAGTTCAGTGACATCACAGTGTGTAAAAGGAGGAGGCTGGGAAGTGGTGCTCATACCACTGCCATCTTCACCCTGCACATTGGAGCAGACTGAGCTGGACAGACAACTGTCAGGCCCTGCCTCCCATTCCTCTGGCTGCAGCTCAGACACAACGCATACTTCAATATCCAGGAAAGGTTTAAAACTGGAACATCCACTTGTGGGCGGTTTTATTATGTGGAAGCCAGTGCTATGCCTCACTTGTCCAGGCTGCGTGACAGAGATCTGGGATGCTCCAACTATACTCAGTGTTTCTCTTTGAAGAATGCACTGGAGTTTGGCCTATTTTTCCTTGTGCATAAATGAGTCGAGACCTATGAATAGACTCAGATCACTGCCAGTCCATCCTGGCAGATGACTCTGTGTGATACATCTCTTGAGCTCTGTCAACAGAAACTGAATGAAACTTCTAGGGTAGAATCAGATACTGCTGAAAATTATTTACCTTTGACTTAGCCACACGTGTGAATAAGGAATGATCTGGACAAAACAGACCAAGAACCATTTCAACTGAAATTTGGCATGAAATGTCTTTGCAGTACATTAGTGTCTATGAAAATTCAGAAAGATTTTCACGTCCACTTCTGTTGTTGAGGTCCAAGATGACTCATAGGGACAAGTCATCTGAAACCAATTTATTTCATTTTCTCTGGAGCGTTTGCTGTGTTTTGTATGTTCTCTGAGCTGGAAGAGAAAGAAGGAAATAATTTTTTTGTTTGTTTTCTGGCTATCTTACAATGAATTTTCCATCTATGATATATTTGCAGTGGATTCTCAGCACTCTTGTAGCTATTCCGAGTACCCAGAAGCAAATGGAGTGAACAAAAACCTCTGCAGAAAGGAATAACTACCTGCACCCTGAAGATCATCCTTGATTAGTATTGATAATTATTTGTGTTCAACAGAGGGAAGAACACATCTCTTATACAAATAATCAATCTGTTCTTCTCTAAAACATGGTTTGTAGGTGTGAAATAGTTTGTTGAAGATTCTGTGTTTTGGAAACCTCTATCTGAAGCAAACATCTCTATCTGAAGCATAAATCTTAGTCCCTCAAGTATGTCTGTAGCCTAACAATGTTTATTGCATAGTTATGCAAAAATGTATAATACTACTGCCTTGATTGTATTACACAGTGAAAATATAGGTTTTGATAATTCTTTCTAAGGTTATTAGCTTTGTGAATTCTTAGATAAACCAAACTGTAAGCTGCTAAACAACTACCTTTTATTAGCAAGCGATACTTTGCACAATCACTGCCAAGAGAAATAGTACTACACTGGTGACAGAAAATCACAGCTAACTTATGTTCAGGTTTGGTCTTGGACTGTAAATTCTCCTTGAGCAAAGATCATGTTCTTCATCACTCTGTAACAGCACCCTGGGTTTGAATCTGAGACTTTGGGTGTTACAGTAATGTATGCCTGTAATGATGAATTACATGCACATTTACTGGGCAAATTTATATCTGGAATTTGCAACTTTTTCTGTTGTGTTTACACCTCAGAAGAAGAGAGGAAGCAAAGGTTTTTTGAAGAATAAGCATTTTGTTGTCACACCTAACCAGCCTGCATGATCTCTATGATGATGTCACTGGCTGCGTGATGAAAGGGAGAGCAGTGGGTGTTGTATGTCTTGACTTTAGAGAGGCCTCTGGCATCAGTTCCTGCAGTATTCTTGCTGCCAAATTGGTGAGATCTGGATTGGATAAGAGGACGATAAGGTGGGTGGAAATCTGGCTGGGCCACTGGGCTCAAAGAGCGGTGATCAGCAGTACAAAGTCCAGCTGGCAGCTGATGACTAGTGGCGTGGCTCAGGGATCAATACCACAGCCAAGACTGTTAATGGGTTTATTTACAATGTGGACAATTTGAGTCTGTGCTCAACATGGCTGTTCCAGCATAAACTATTCTATGGTTATTTTCATCTGGGGATTCACAGAAGAGGTAGGGTTGAACACAAACAGGTGTAAGGCATGGTGAATGTTCTAGCTCTTCTTGCTAAGGAGCCCTTATTTCAGAACAGTGCTTGAGAGAGTGTAAATGTGGATTCAATAACATACTGACTTCACCTGTACCATAGTATGAATGAAGTGGTGCAGGACCAGGCTGGAAAATTCTGTCCTAAGTTGGTGATCTTGTCAGCTGAGTAACTACTCCTGAGACTGCCTCTTACACATAAAAATAATCAGTATATAGTCATATTTTCTCTTTAATCTGAAGTGGTAAGAGCAGAGAAGGTGGATAGCCTTAGTGTCACTTCAGATACTATTTTCCTGTGGTGCAGCATCACACCCAGAGCTCTGCCTGTTCTTTCACTGTCCCATACGTGTTTCCGTAAGGCCTGCCCCAAAGCCTGTAACTGCCATTCTTTCTCAGGAGAGAAGTGGTATGAATACCATTGTTAGGGGCATTTGTATGAGAAAAAAATATTGCCCTGTGGTAGAAAAATAGTTAGGCGTTTGCCTGGAGAAGAAGAACCTTCAAGGTCCAGGAGAAATGTGCCAACTGGTTTATGTTTTTAATGGTTTGAGGTTTGGAACTTCTTAATGGTCCTTTTTGCGGACCTCTGTACCAAAATAGCTGTATTTTATCCAGTAAGCTATATATTATTTGGGAGGGGGGAATCCCTTGGCATTTTAATCATTGGCTAGTTATTTCTAGCCACCTATTCCCACCTGCTGTTTTATAAACTACAGATTCAGAGCACTTTAAATAGACCACAAGACTCTCATCTTCCTATTTTGCTGTTCCTATCTTCTGTTTTCAGTGTGCCTGATTTTCATGATATGAGTTATCCCTGTCACTTTTACACTCCCTGACTACCAGCAGTTTCAGATGAGACTTTATTTTTTTTCCTCTCAGCTGACATTTGATTTGGGAGTAAGGGACAGAGAAATATTTTAAAGTAAATTTAGTGATTAAAAAAGTAGCCAAAATAGCGTGGGAACTTCTCTCCTCAGTGAAATCCAAAATGGCACAAATTTCATGTTTCCTGCTGGGATTCTTCTGAAAGAAAGACCTTAAGGCCTAAGGAAAGCCTTAAGGTATAAGAAGGCTTTTCATTTTCTATACCATCTGGGGTTTTCCACCCCATCTTTTCCTTGCCTTTGTCCTTCCAGGTTTATTCCTTCTGTTTTTAATTTTTATTCCTGCTTTTTTTTATTATTATTTAATAACTCGCTTCTTTCTCCCACTATTCTGCCTCCCACTATTCTGCCTCCCACTATTCTGCCTCCCCTATGTACCTTTCCCTCATCTGCATTCCATGCTGCATCTCAGTTTCTCAACTTCCTTTTGATTTCAGCCTTCAATCCATTCTTAATATTTTCTTTCTTTCTTGGATACTAACGATCTAAATTATATGCCAAGACGAAGCATTTCATCACATTGTAGAGCCATATTATCTTCAATGGCTACTGGCAAAAAACCAAATACTTGAGTACTATTCTCTTCCAGTTGGAATAGTTTTTCTGTTAGATATCTTCTATTTTTTTGTTACATTTTTGGATGGAGGTAAGAAATAGTGAACAGATACAACCTACAATATAAAAAAAAAAAGTTAGCACTAATGTAAAAATGCTACTGCCCCAAACACACAAATTCATTGGGTCAGACTCTTGACATCTTGCTCAGCTTTTCATGCTCACTTTCAAGTGTAGCTGATAGTGAGATGAGACTGGAACACAAAACCCACAGCAAAGATCCGACACAATCTTAACAACTGCTGTGCTGCCATACTTGTAAATCCTTACAACAGATAGTAAAATATACATTTTATCACTCCATACTTAGCCATTTTTGTTTCATTTCCAAAGACTCAGTCCACAGTGAAGGTGATCATCACTTGTATGATGTAAGAGGGAGAGCGTGCAATAAACACGAATACTTGGCATCCACCTAAATAAAATGTTATCATAAGAAGTTTTGGTGTGCCACATCTGATGATGTCCAACTCCTCTACAAGCTGGTTAAGTAACATACAGTGTTATTTCAGAGCAACAATTCTTTCTCTAAAAAGTACTTGCATTATTATTTCTTTTTCCTGTTTCTTTTTTAACATATATACATTTGAGGTTACCTTTTTCTCCTTAAGCCATGATTTATATTTTTAGGTTGGGGTGTTTTTTTTGAGTAATTTCATCTTGTAGAGGCGGAAAATCAATATTTACCTTCAAAAAGAAGACATGCCAGAACATGACACAGTAAAATCTGTCCCTATCATACATAAGTCTCAGAGAGACTCTGCAACTCTACCACTGTCCCTTGTAACCTTAAAAAAAAAATTAAAATATATTAAAAAAATATTAAAAAAAGATTGAAATCCAGAGATTCTTGCTCTGAATATTGGACTTCTGATGTACTTGGAAGTCAGCAATTCATTAAGTATGCCATTCTGGTATGGGACCAAGCTATAAAACATTTACATTCTCTAGAAGCATTTATCATGTACTGACAGGAACACTGAAATGTGCCCATTTTTAGAATGGCCTAAAAGATCAGTTTCCACTTCAACACTCAACCACAGCAAAATTTTATGGTACAGGTGGTGCTGCCCCAAATAAGGACTTGCCAAACAGACAAAGATC
This sequence comes from Apus apus, assembly GCF_020740795.1. NCBI lineage: Eukaryota > Metazoa > Chordata > Aves > Apodiformes > Apodidae > Apus > Apus apus. Next base: position 92,238,903 of record NC_067282.1, on the reverse strand, counting down.
TATGACTGGACTGGATAAAGGACCTTCCACCAACAACTTCCATTTGCCAGAACAGGAACTTCAGGTTTTCAGCTGGACTTTGCAATTGCAGCTAAACACTCTGCAGGAGTATTTAAGTCATACTGTTGATCTAAATAAATCCAGTAAGTAGATAAGCTATGCAACCTAAAATGTATCAGGAGTGAGTTCCTTATAAAAATTTCAATTATGTTATGTCTGCTTTATCAACTGCAGGAGCTGAGGGGCACACCTACTAAAACAACTTCACTTTTACTGCCTCTCCTCCAACATGCAAACAGCTACGAAGCCCAGCAAAGCTCATTGTTTCCTTGCTCAAAATAGGCACCTACTTACGAACAGATGCTGTTCTTTGCAGTGGATTTATACAAGTGGCTGGAGTTGTGCACCTCATTAAATGCTTTCCTGAGTCAAAAATCTGAGATGGCATTCTTTCGGTTGACTTGGTCATTTCCCATTTGGCTGCACCCCTGCTCCTCACAAAAATGATTGAGTTTGCTCTCTGATGTCTCAGCAAGCAGTCAGAAATGTCTCCTCAAATCTTTGGATGCCAATACTAATGCCAAAATCAGGAAAAGAAAGGTACTCCATAGCACTTTAGATTGGCATTTTCACTTTTATTGACAAAACCTCACTCTATTTCTCAATTATATTTGTCTGGTTTGATCTACTTTTATACGTGCAGCTTTTAGCATCACAGCAAAATATGATTTCCAAAGTGAGACCCAACTAACTCTAGGTGGGAGTATCTAGAAAGCAAATGCATTGTCCAAAGCACTGACTTTAAAATATTTCTTTGTTATGAAATGTATGCATTCTTCTTGGCTTGTTTCTGTTTTTTCTATCCTCTTCTGTTATTTAGCTTGATACAGCACTGGCTTCAGTGTGAACTCAGTCTGCCCTAAAGAAAAAAAAACCAAAACCTGATCACTTTAAATCACAATATCTCAGTAACAATAAGGGATAGCTTCAGTTTGTTATGCCCGCAAAAATATTGGGACCAAGAAGACTGTCAAGGCTCATAAAACTCTCGCATCACTACCAATTTGTTGGCATGAATATATCATATATTTCTTTGATGTTTACTGCTCATGTCAACATTAACTACCTTGAATTTTAACTCACTGTGTGTGGTAGTGGATTGTTTTTGTTCATTATGTTTGTGTCATTTTTTCTAAGGAAATTGATGTACAAGATTCTTCAAATTTGGTATTCTGAGAAAGGGAGGATAAGCTCTTTTCTTTTTGAATATCGGGATTGATGTGGACTTGAGCCTAAAAAGATATGCTCCATTATTTTCTTACTTGACAAATAATGTTTAAATGTCATTACTTCAGAGACTCTTTTTTTTTTTCTTTTTTCCCCCTTAAAAGGCGTTGAATCTCCTGCTATGATGATGAGGCCCAGCTCTTTATAGTACAAAATGTAATCAGCCCTTTCCATTATTATATTGCATGACAGTATGACTTCATTCCTAACACAATTTGCTTAAATTGAATATTTTGGCAGATGTGTGCATGAGAGTAGAGGAGCAGAACTTCTATTAAATCACATCCTGAAACAATAATATATTGTGTTGTAGATGTAGCTATGTAGAAGTTTCCAGCTCTGCTCATAACTTACTGCACATTATAAGGGATATTAGAAAAGAACAGTCAGCAAGAGACTGAAAACCACTCCACGATATGACCAGAAATGGCACACATAGATAAACTATTTGATTTGTGATGAAGAGGTTTACCTAGCACTGCTACCTAGTCAACAGAGGTCTGTAAACACGTCCACTTCTTGCGATTCCAGTGGCACTGATGAGAGGATAGTGAAAGACAGCTTTTTCTTCTACTCTGCTGCACTCATATACTGTTTTCCTTAGGAGAACTGACAAACACAAAATGTGATTCTTTCTGCAGACTGCACACTGTGCAGGCACTGTAGGGTTCTTGGGAATTATTTCTCTGCATCTGTGGATTTGTTACTGTTTGCTATATAGAATTAAGACAGGTTCAGAGAAATTTTTCAAGCTGTTGGCATAAAATCTGTGGCTGTCTGAGGAATCTCCATCAACAAATTCAGAGCAGCCCAGGACCTGTAACTCCTGCCTAAACACGGGGAGTGCTCACATGGCAGAACACTGCTGAGGATGAAGGATGGTCAACCACAGATTTCAACTCCAGCCCCAAGGAGGACTGGGGCAACTTTTAAGAAATGCTGGATTGAGGGACAAGTCCTAGAATTTGAGAAAATATTGTAGAAAGTCAGAGTGCATTAATATTCCTGTTTCGCACTTGTGCTTTCTTTTCCATCTTCTCATTGTGGTTGTCAAGTCCAGATCCAACAGCTTTGACTAGAGTAGTTTCAACTTGAGTAAGTCAACTTTAGGCTGATCATAGGGAGAAATATTCCAAATGAGACAGTAGGTGAGAGGCTTGCTGTACTTTGGTGGTAGAGATTGATTAGCACTAACCTGAAAGTATTATTTGTTCTCTACAGTGTTTGAAGAACAGAGATGTTAACAAAAAAAAAAAACCAACAAAACAAAACAAAACCCAAACAAATAAATAAATAAAAAACCCAAAACAAACAAACAAACAAAAAAGACAAAACTAATTCCATTCTGCTGACCTTGATTTTGGAATGAGCTTCACTGATTTTCTGAAACTGCAGATACAATCCCAAATGCTCAAAACATGGGATCATCAAGCTCTGAGTGCCATGGGAAGATAAGCTTATCTCATCTTCAGTGCTATTTCCTCTTTTCTTGACTTCCTGATTCCTTTTCAAAGGCCTATACAAAGAAAAGAAGAAAAAAAAAAAAGAAAAAAAAATAAAACCTAACACTGGACGTGCCACCTGGGTCAGCAAATCAATAAATTCTATTGACTTAAATCTGAATTGGGTAGTAGAACAAAAAACACCAAAGATTTCAAACCTCTGACCAGAAAAATCTCTTAAAACATGACAGACTTTAGTGACTTTGAATGATTTTGTGTTTAAATGCATGTTTGAATACTCATGAAGTCAGATTACACAGGCAAAAAACAGCCCCATGTAAAAGCAGAAAATATTTTACCAAAATTGGATCAGGAGTTTGCATTTCAAGTACAAAGAGAGAAAATACAACTTTTCTAAGGAGGTAATTGTTGACCTGCAACAAGTATGAAAATAGCTGCAAGAGCTATGGGCCATAATAATTACCATCCTACTCTGGGCAGAACAGAGACCCAGCCTGACCTTCCATGCATTGAATGTCATTGAATGGTTTCGAATTTTTTCTTCTACCGTTAAGATCCAATGAAAACGTAAGAATAGACTCTGTCTCTGGACTTCTTTGCAAAACATGATCTTTTGCAGGCACTTCTTGTTGCAAAAAACAAATAAATAGAAAACCTCAAAAAAACAAAAAACAAAACAAGCCAACTACAAGAAAACACCAACAAAACAAAGTAATATTTAAATGTAAATTTATGGCTGAAAAAAATGAAAGGATAAAGGAAATAAATAGAAAAGGTGTTATTTAGGAAGCTGTTGAGAAGCTACTTAGGAAGGTATAATGGAAACTATTGCCTGGTATATTTTAAGCTTAAGGAGCAGAAATCAAGAGACTGTGACTGTACTTGGTTTTTGTTGTTCAGGTGTTACTAAGAAGATTTCCTGGGGCCATCTTGCACTGACTTTGGAGCCTTTGGTTTGCAGTGTAGACTTTACGTTCTTGGAATTTGAAAGCAAGATAAACTAGTGTTGGTTGCAGAGCTGCAGCAACCTGTTCTTTTTCCTAGATAAAAGGGAGATAATAAACCATCTCCCTTACATACTTCTTCTTACTACTTTCCAAGAGCAGTGTTGTGTAGGTACTCCCTCCCACACTGCACCACTGTTCAAGACTGAGCCTTTAAGACTTCAAGAGCTGAATTTGCAGCTCATAGATCTTCTACCAATATACAGCAGTTGGGCATCTAGCCCACTAGGTCTCTTGTCCACAGTGGTACACAACAGAGCAAGAATCCAAGATGACCCTTCAATCAGTAAAGCCCTCTGGAAGTGTAGTGAGGTCAGAAAGGCCTAAAGAGACCAAATCTTGAAGGAGTTAAAATGTCAAAAAGTGGTACTACAGCATCTTACTATGAACTTTACTAGCTTCTGCAATAGTCAGGCACTGAGCTAACATAGTTCTTGTAGAGGTGTTTAACTTCAAGCACACAAGCAGCCACACAGCAGTCAGTATGATTATTCATATGTTAAATACTGACTACTGTAAAGGTTTCTCTGGCTTAGAGCCAACAGATATGTCTTTGTCAGAAAGGGCTATTCCTTTAAAAAAACCAACCCCATTTAGCAGCAAAGAAAAGGGATGCTATGGGAAAATGGGAAGCCGAAATCTACTTGGAAGTAGAAAAGGCTGGCTTTGACTACCTTGGGTGATATGATAATTTCTTTTGGGATGGATTGACTACCCCAGGACTAACTTATAGATGATGGCTCTGTTGAAGTCCTCACCTGCCCACTGGATGCATGAAATGCTGTTACTGAACGGTCAGTGGAGACTAATGGCCTCAGAAATCCTGTAGCTGCATCACCTGCAGAAATGAAGCTGTTTTCCGTCCATTCCTGCCATGAATGAGAGCAAAAAGTGTTCAAGTTTGTCTGGGTATTTCTTGTTTTTCAGTTTTCTACTTTAATAACCTATATTTAACTTGAACTTTTAAAATTAAAGCCTGATCTTCTCAGTTCCTATTTCTACTAACAGTCACTATTCATTTAAATAAATACACAGATGGAAAGCTATTTTCAGAAGTGTTCAGCATTGGTTTGTGATCTGTGGAAGTCTGCAGTAAAACTCCTACTGATTTTCATTTGGGAGAGGAGCTATGTCAACTCTGAGCAGTTTTGAAAAGCACAACTTGAGTATCATTCTGAATAAAGGCTGCCCAGGTATAATCCTGAAGAAACAAAATCAAAGCATTTACTTAAATATGTTAACTGTATTTTCAGTACATATTTCCTCCTTAACATGGATGCCCTGTCTGCCCAGGCAGAGACATGACACCGAATAAGTCAACTACTTACTACCCATAATGCTGTTTAATTCAAGCTGCTGTTCTGACATGTTATGTAGCTCGCAAAGTTTACCTGAAACTTTTTTCTTTAAATTATTTTTTAAATATACCAGCTGTTTGTGTCCATGCTGCTACACATAACTCCTTCCTTTTTTCTTCTTTGAATGCAGACATCTGAAGGAATTAGGTAATTTATAGTTAAGCTTGATCAAGATGCTACCAACACCTGACTAAAGACAGCAGATGATGCAATTTTTCAAGAACAGAAAAAAGCATCTTTAATCATAGCAATTCCCATTTATACCCTTATATCTATATTCATAGATATCGATATCTTTGTGGACATATGTGTGTTTGGTAGTTTCAGCACACTGAGTTTTAATGCCTCTTTCCCACTAGATTCAGGATGATTCCTGAAGAATGAGGCTGTGGTTCCATGATAATTTAAAAAAAACTTATCAAAAAGTTTGTCCTTCAGCCAAATAAGTTCTGAGCAGACTCATTACCTACGTACTGGTGCTGGAGTATCACAGGAGGTAGAAAAGCCTGGTTGAAGGCAGAGGCATAGGTTGCCCACACACAGGTTGTTTTAAATGGCTGTGGAATTGCACCAGAATATCTTCAGTATTTCTTGACACGAGGTGGAGACTGTTACCTTCAAATTCTATCTGGTATCTGCTAATTATTAGAAAAGCTTTTGTTGATTGTGATGAGACCTTGGTCAGCCCACAAACATGTCATAAGAACAATAAATTTCCTGCTATCTTAAACATTTTTCTTAAGATTAAGTGATCAGTGATGGTTCAGTCAGTTTTGGATGTTGCCAATGCTGCTGCAATGCTAATTTGTTGCTTCTATGAGCCCATATAATTAATAGGGGTCAGGGCTGTTTTTCTCATCTAGACATATTATTACATCAATAACTACCTTAACAGATATATGGCTATAAAATACACCATAGTGAGTGTATAACATTATAATATATTTATATGTGTATATTATATATATATATTTAACATAGTTACATGTATAAATAATGTCTGGGTATAGATATAATGTTTAAGTGCCAGAAGGAGGGTGAACAAATGGTTACTTTCACAGTGTGACAGTGAGGGCTGTACTACAAATGGTGTAAAAAGCGTAAGAAGCTAAATGGAATGACTTGGATATTGGACTCACTGATGCTAGATGTATCGGCTTAACTTCCCTAATTTTTTTTTAATTAGTTTATTTTTGTTTGTTTGTTGTTTTTTTTTTAGTTTGAGATTTTAGATGCTGAACATCAGTATTTATATCTGTTCATTATTTTCCATACATTTAGGTTTATAGCCATGGATTAGTAGATATACTGTATGGCTATCATGGTAGAAATATTTGTGCATTATGTTTTGAGATACTGCTAATTCCAGTATAACTTTTCATCAGTTTTCTCTGCTGTAAGGATTTCTCCTTCTTTCTCTGAAAACTTAATTTGTATGAGGTTTCCTGAATGTATTATGTTCAAAATTCAGAGCAAATGACAGACATATTTGCCACCTCACCTGTGTTGTACAAGTCCCTGCCACCTTTTCAAAACGGTGGTTTTGTTTTTTTAATTTGAAAAACAATTGAGGCTCCATTTGGGACAATGAATATGTAAGTAAGATATGTCAGGTGATGTAGCTGAAATAACCTCAGTGATTTCAGAGTAATTTCTCACATTTTCAGAAGTGACTTTAAATGAAATTGTCAGCTTCAAAAAAATCACTTTTGAAAATAAGGCTTAGCAAGCTTTGGCTGGTTATTAGCTTTTAGTACTTGATCTGATTCACTCTATGATTATGTAGTGCAGTAGCTCACAACAAACTGAAAGGAGAACTAGGGAGGTCTTTCTTTTGTGTACAAAGACAGGCTTTCATATGCAGGTGTCAGAATCTGTTCTCTCCATGGCACTGTGTTGATGTTTTGAAAAAACAGATGGTTCTTCGAATGTCTAAAGTGACACTGATCCCCTTTATCTCTGCGTATTTCCATGCTATTATAAAAGCAGCCACATCACTTTCAACGCTTCACTACTAGCTCATTAAAAAGATGCAAAGAATAATGTCAGCATCCCTGTTACGATGAATATTGTGACGTTCACACCTCTGCCGATGGGTGATGGAAGGAACACGCTGTGTGAGCTGCAGAGGTGCTGCATGCCGGGGACACAGCCCTAGCCCGAAGGCAGGGATGGGGCAGCCCTGCAGCCTTCCAGCCCCGCTGGCTGCTGAGGCAGAAGGCACAGTGTGTAGAAGCCCAATACGCCCAGCGTGAGCAGGTTATGATGCTGGTCTGTGTGCTACCAGCTGGTGAGGGAAGCCTTGCTTTAGCCTACCAGCATGCAAAGTCTAGTTTTATAGTCTTTTCCAATTGAACCAACACTGTCTGTATGAGTGGGCGCCTTTCACAAATCCTGCTATGGGGGAAGGAAATTCCACCCACTCTCCAACTCTCAGTATGTTTTTGTGTCATTGCTATAAGTCAGGGAGAGATATATCCAACTTAATTTTTGTGGGTTTTTTTGCGTGTGTGTATAAAGGAACAAGGCAGATGTATGCCAAATCAACTTGAACAAATATTTTAAAATCCTTTTGCTGAGAGAAACTGCAGAGTGTTTACAAAACATGGAGGATCTAAGGATGGCATTATTCTTCTATACAGAACAGTCTGCAGTTTTTCATTGTGATCCCCTACCTCCACCCCCTTCTTCAACACAAACCCATCCATTACAAAGCTCCTGCAGTCACTGATTTATGTGCTTGTGATCAGACTTTCCTGCTTTTAATACTGTGAGCATTCTATAAAAGATGGTTGCAATTCCTAGATGGACAGAGCATGGCTGCTCCCGTGCTGTTGTGCAGCTACTTTATTATGCTCCTGGCCTCTCATTAGTGATTTCAGTCTTTCTGTGAGACTCTACAGAAATTAATCTCTTCAAAGAGTGCGTTTTTATTTTGATGATCATCTAATCTGCATAAGCTGCACTGTGCACTATGCTTTGTGATACCAGTCTGTGATACCAAAATCCCGATAGCTACCCTACAGCCAGTTTTCAAGGCTGCTTGAGATGGTATCGGGTCTTGTCCCAGGGCAGTATCAGCAGTCGCACTAAGCAATCTGATTTGTACTTTCTCGTGTGTGCATATTAGCCTAGACACACTATTTTGAGCACCAGCTAATTGATGAGATAATGCTTCATATTCTACCGTTGTGTGCAAATTTTCTGAGGAGGACACCAAGTCAGCTTGCCTGGCACATGTGAATTACAGCTGCAGGGATCATACAGTGGAGGGTTCATAACAGGACTCAGCAAAGGATGTAATGTTTTGAAGCTTCCTCCTGTTCCAACTTCTTACATTATATTCTGTAAATAAATTTACTTCTGAATTATAACCATAGCAGACATTAGCAATCTCTGCAGAGCGTAAAAATATAGGAAGCAAACTAGAAGCAGTACTTTTAAATTAATGTTTCCTTTATTTTCAGGTCTAGAGCTTGGCTTGAAGATCTTGGCACTGTAGATCTTGAAGAAAAAACTACTGGATTTTGGTAATACGAATGAATAGAGATTTCTCCTTCTTTCCACTTTGTTTCCACTTGAGTAATAATCTCACAGGTGTAGGCATTGCACAGGCTACTCCATGACACTCTTTCACAGTCTCCTAATATGAATTTACAAGTGGCAACCTAAGAGAGTTATAGATGCACATTTAGCCTCTGCCTCCCACTCCTCCCACCACAAATACTGCAGCAGCATGGCACTGGGAAAGCAAACATGTCAGAACTGTGGAGGGTGATGGCAGTGTCTCAAACAGTTACTTGGTTGAGGGAGATTCAAGATTACCCCAATGGCCAAATTAAGACACAAATTAGGTCAAATGACACATGCACATGAAATTGTATTAAAGTTACACAACAACCACCTCAGGTGCAGATAGGATAGGAGCAGACAGGGAAAGTCAAGAAAGCAGCAGAAATCCAGAGAGTTGCAAGAGATAGGATAGTCAGCACCACGGATCTGGTGGCAGCCTCATGGTCTGCAAATTCAGTCAGTTGGTGGGGAAGACCTTTGATGTGTTGGCTGTGCCACAGCCCTTTTAAACTCACTGTCCCTGTCCTCGGCCCCTTCTTGGGACAGGGATGAAGATTCTTGGAACCAATTTCCATTGTCTCCTGCCTCGTGTCTCAGGTGGTTTTGTGCTTCATCTTCATGACTTAGGTTATTTTTGTGCTTTGGGTTCATGACTCAGGTGGTTTTTGTGCTTATCAGGCTTAGCACAGTCTTCATGCTAACGCAAAGTGTCCTTAACTTTACAGTTTCTTTTCTTTATACAAGCCAAAACAACAACCTTGCAATGTTGAGACATACAGCAACAGCTCAGTCCTTTATAGGTAATTGTCAGAGTGAAAGCCCAAAGACAGTGTCTGGGGCTACAGCAGTGTCACTGTTGTTTATAGCTCCATTTCTGTCTCTCCAGCTGCAGCCATAGTCTTTCAAATAATGTTTTTAGTTTTCAAATAATGTTTTTAGTCTTTCAAATGGCTGCATAGGGAGTAAGGAGACAGAAACCTGTGGCACCTTCACATCCAGCTGTGGCTGAAATCATTGCACCCGTGTAACAGTTTCTTGAAATGGGTGCTTTTTGTCCACATTAAAAGAGTAGGTTTATGGCTCAAGAGACTTCCTTATCACCTGCTGAGTACTGGTGGGGCTCCAGCTGAATTTTTCATTTTATAACATCAAGTCCTCAAACTCCACTTCCTCTGACCAGTCTCTTCTGAGTGTTTCACATTTTCACAGCCTGCAGACAAGCTATTATTTTTTTCTCCAGACAGCTGAGGAAAGTCTAAATTATGTGGTTAGTTAAGCCTCCAATACGCAAGCTGAAGAATTGGGATGCTTTTGTTTGTTAAAGCTTCTTGACAAACAGCTGTTCTGCATAAAGTGGGGTCTGCTACTGTTCTTAAATTATTTATTTTAATGTCACTGTTGCAAACTAGCCGGGACTTTCAAAATGGAGTCTGGCATTGTATTTCTAGCAATGGGTGGCTCTCATGTGAAAAGACTGTATGGGAAAAAATGTGTGTATTAGTATGTTCAGTCTCACACTTGGGAAGAGGAGGTAACAAGAACCCAAAAGCTCAGAGGGGTATTTGGGGATACCTGGTCTTTGGGGAGAGCTGGACAGATGTCCAATGGTAAAACAGCTCTGGGCAAGGAACCTGCCATGGACAAAGCTTAGGGGCTGTCTCTGTGGAGAGATGGGAAAACACAGCAGAGGATAAAAAAATAAGTAAATCTTTGACAGCAAAAGAACTACTTAATGACTTTTGAATAGTGCAAAAAAAGATTAATAGTGTAGTCAGAGACTGAGAGAGATCAAAGACATCCTGTTAGCTGCCTGTAATTTTGTTAATATAAATTATTAGGGATATTCACAACACAGCCTACAATGTTGTTTTATCTGGAAAGACAAATCATAGTAGAACGAGTTGCTGAAAAGAGGCCAAGAGGACCATAACCCTCTCATCTGGTGATTTTCATAACATGCAAAAAGCACATCATAACTTTCAGTTACAGGGTTGCAAATAGCTAACTGTCATTTGCATAGTTGCTCTGGAGTTCCTGTGGAGCTAGGTGTTCACAAGGGCTCGATTTGATAATTTGAAAATGCTAATTGTTCTCTGAACAACACCAAGCAAGACTTGCCTGAAAAGAAATTGGCCTGTTGTACTGCAGGGTGACATTTTTACTTGTTGGGAGAAGCATGTTGATATTGAGATGTTTACATATAGGATGGTGAGGAAAAGCAACACTAGAAAGCCTGCACCTGCAATACTTGACTAGTAAATTGACCACACAAGGCATGAGGCCAAAAATATCTAGGAAGATGCAGTGCATTCTGTGGAAATGGAATGAACGTTAAATCCAGATTCTGCTAAGAATATTTGCATTATGTAGTAATTGGGCAAACAAAATCAGAGGTGCAGAATAAAGTGAAGACAAAGCCATCCTGAAGATTTCCTCTTTACTGATGGCACCAGCAAGCAAGGACAGCTTCTGTCAACAAAGGGAGAAGCCATAATCACACCGTATTTGTTTGGTACAGAGTGATGTCCATGTATGTTCACAGCCTAATCACCGGAGCAATTACTGTTGTTTGCATCTCCGTTTCATTTCCTTGGCTGAGTGCTCCAGGGATTTTGGACTGTGATTTCATCATTCACTTGGCTCTGCCATTTGCATTTGTGTACCTGCTCCAGTAGATACCATCAACTCTTAATACTCCTGCGCTATGCAGAACAAATCATTTGCATTTGAGTAGGTCGCTACGGCTACTGGCTACCTAACTGTGTACTGCATCTGTAAGAGCCAAAAACTGAAGGTGCTTTGCAGAATTCAGACAAGGATCAACTGTTCACTATTTGAAATCATATCCGCACCCATTGTTGTCGCTAACAGCAAGTACTTGTGTAGGGTTGATTAGGTACAATCTCTCTCTTCCTATTTTGGATTAATATATATAGTCTTTCTTGCTCAGGGCTGCAGGCTGACTCCAAAGGAAAAAGTGTCTCTAGAGCACACTTGCATGACAGTGAGCTGATTAATTATACCTGCAGTGGTTCAAGGTGTAGCATAAAACCTAAAGGTTTTCCATTAAAATTAATTCTGTGCTATTTGAAAATACAAATTCCTGCTGGAGTTGTCTGAAATAAATCTGGTAATTTATGCTGTAGTAGTTTTCACAGTACAGAAAAACTCCTTATCTGGGACTAACACAGAAGGTGCCAACTCAGTAGGATCCAAGTCTTTAACTTGTAGAGGTTCATTCAGAAATAGTAATCCTAGTGCTTTGTTCTGTTCCCTACAGGAATCACAAATACAGAGAAACAGTATTATCCCCAGTAAAGAAAATAATGGACACTGCAGTGAAGTGACTCCAAAAGGAGACTGTGAGTCAGCATAAAATTCTGGACCAAAACTCAAGTTTGCCAACTTGGAGCCTTCTCCTCAGAGTTGAGAACAAATGGAGAAATCATCTCAGGAAAAACACGGGTTGCAGCATTGTATTGGAAGAACCTGCCCAAGGAACCATCCCTAATATGAATAAAATACAGCTGAAAACTGGACTGATTACACCAATTTTGTTGCTGTGAATTAAATTAAGACTTCACAATCAGAAATTCAGTGAACATCAGTAAATGGCATGTATTCTATAAAACCACTTGCAGATATTCAGAGACATGTGGCAAGAGGTGTCCATGCCACAGCCAGCCTGTGAAAACCACGTACGAGTCCTTTTGTTAGAACTCTCTGTTGAGAGATCCATGGGAGCATCAAGGAGGAGACTAGTACTTAAAAGTAACTGAGTAATATTCCAAGAGTTGCAATACTGCTTTTGTTTCCCCCGGCAAACACTTTCAATTAACCGTTATTTTGGAAGGGGGGCTGAAGAATTAAAAATTTTCCTTCTCTCTTCTTCACCAAAAGAACATACTCATTTCCAGGACAAAATATACCTCTGACGCGACAACATGCTGCTTTGCTAAGTGTGGCAAAAAAAAGTAGGTGGAGTGAAATATCCGTTCACTTATTTCCCACTGAAATTCCTTATGTTATGAAGTAGGCTGAGGTGTTTTATTGCCTTTTGTAAAGTAATATCAGCATTTGTGGATAAGGTCCACTTGCTTCATGAGTGTTCAATGAGAAACTGCAGGGCTGAAAAATATTTCCCTACACTTAATATATTAAACCAAAAAGGCTGTAAAATAATATTGGACATCATTTGCACACAAAGGTACACAGGAAGAGCACAGAAGTGGCCAAAAAATGAAACCTGACATGCATGCTTGTTCATCACTTTGGAAGTTATCACATTGAGATTGAGTAACAAAGTTCAGCAATTAAAGGGAAAATCACATCTTTGTGATCACAGTTTGGGCTTATTTTCTGAAAACATTTTATTAGATTTGAATGTAAGCCCAACCTGTGCTGCTTTCTTCTTCAGGAAGACCATTTGCATGGTTTCCTCTGTTGTGAGGTGGTAGTGGGCATGGTTGTATTCCAACTATGGCAGCTTCCAAGGTCTGGTAAGACTCAGGTTCTATACTAAGATTGACAGGTAGAGAAATCAAGGTAAAAAGTGTATCGGGCTTTCTGTACAGATCCTGAAAGAAGACAGAGAGTGGAAAATAGGACACAATCTCTGGTTTGTTTTGCCCTATCAGCAGGTAGACCTTACAATCTTGTAGACCTTACAAGCACCTTTCAAGAGAGTCTTTAGTTATGACCTTTCAGCATAACTAACTTAGTGAAATCTTAGTAAATATTGTAACTGTGCTTTTCTTTTTTTTTCTTTCTTTTTTTTAATATTTTCACTGGATTTTACTGCCTGTTATTGGAAACACCTAGCTCATACAGGCCTTCTGGTATCTTTGATTTTCCCACTTTTCACTTGAGCCTTCCCTGCTCTGCCCCAAGGTTTGCAATCCCACGGATCTGCTGTGCTCCTAGCCATAGGCAAAAGGGGCCTCCCCTGCCTGCCTGCCCACCATGAGGAAGGAAGCGTGCTTGGCTCATCCAGAGGAGCAGCAGTTCGAACAGTATTTGAATTTAGCACTAGAAGAAGTGATTACAAAGAACCACCATGCCAACTTATAATAAAAGGGCTACATAAATCTATTTTGGTCCTCCATCCATCCCATCTGGAAGCCTAATTTTTTTTTTTTTTTTTTTTTTTCCCAGAACTTGCAAAGAGCTTCCTTCTGATTGCCTCCATTGTTTCTGGACAGAATTGTTTTTGAAGACCTCCATCAGCTTTAGCAGGATGCTGTTTATTTGCAACCAGAGTACTGCCTTTCCAATGGCTGAGTTTAGAAGCCAACTGGTGAGAAACCCTTGCACAGCAAATCCTTCCCTTAACCCTCAAAGCCATGTGATTGTTATCCTAACAAGCAGGTAAGAGTAAGAAATTATTATAGCTAAGACTGCCACTGTTGCTGTTTAACTCAATTTAATTTACAGTTTGTGTTGTGTCATGGGTGTGTGCTTCTTGAAAGCACTAATTGCTCTTGTTGGATCTACTTTGCATCTGTACGTTTGGGGACAGGAGAGAGAGGCCTCATCTGCTATCTGCCTGTCAGAGATCTCTCAAATTCAGTAAGTGTGACTCAAGCAATTCCCCAATGCCTTCATACATTGCCAGTTCGTTCATTTGTACAAGAATATTCACATTTTCATGAGCACTGTCTTCTCACCCTAGGGCTGGGCTGTGGGGCTGTAACGCAGTGGCACCGAGATCTCTCCTGGCACGTTACAGCCACAGCAGCCCAGCTTGGTCTCACCCAGTAAGCATCCCTCTCTGTGCCTGGCCAAGTGGATTTCAGTTCTGACTTCAGCGGAAGATGAGGCTGAGAGTGGCAGCAAGGACAAGAGAGTCCAGGCTTCTGTTACCCAGCTGTACAGCGGGGAGATGTCCACCACCTGTCACTTATGTTTCCTGGCTGCAGGTAGCTCGGATAACTGCCCTCTGGGAGCCTTGATGAGAGCAGAGATGCTGCCATGGAGCCCACAGCTCAGAGGCTGAAAGGTTCAGGTTGTGTCATGCTGAATTTTGGCAACAATAGCAGCTGTTTCAATGTGAAACTCTGATAATACATTTAGCTCTTCTTAAAGGTTTACTATACCAATTACTACAGTGCTGTTGAGGAGAAAGTCACTTTGCTTTAGCCTCCTGGTGGCAAGTTATTTGACCAAGCCATACATTTTGTTTTCTTCTTTATTCCACAGCTATGAGCCCCAGCTCTGCCCGTGTTCCCACATGCCTGTGCTATCCACAGTACTCCCACGAGTTTTGCAGCTAGCAGCAGGCGAAGGAGCACGGTGGGGACCACAGCGGTGTCAGCAGGCTGGCTGATCCGCAGGCGGCCGAGGCTGCAGGAGCGCACACCGGCCCATCAGGTAGGGCTCCTGGGCTGTGCTTACTCATTGCCTCCACCCAGATAGCACCTGAAGTACCAGGCTGGTGTGAAACCTTGCCGGAGAAGGCAGAATTTGTTTAAGAGCCCCATAATTACACAGATGTTCGGGTCGTCGTGTTTGTTTGTTGTTTTTTTGTTTGTTTTTTTTTTTAACACCCGGACAGGATGCCGGCAAGCCTGCACACCACAGTTCTGAGGAGCGACGGTGCACCCCGCCCGCGGGGCTGCCGCGGGGCCCTCCTCCGGCGGCGGGCAGGGCGCTGCGGCCGCCTTGGAGCTCACCGGCCACGGATGATGGTGCCCGAGCGGCCGAGGAGGCAGGTGCTGCAGCGCCAAACAGCCGTACGAGGACAAGGCCGGCCGGTGAGGCCGCGCCCAGCCCGGACCTGAGCAGCCTCTTCGCGGCCCGGGCCTAACCCCGCAGTGGCGGGGCCCGGCGGGCCCCAGGAGAAGGGCCGGGCCGCCCCCCCCCACACCCCCGCAGGCTGCCGCCCGCACCCGGCTGCCCCGCTCGGGCCGCTCCACCGGCGCTGCACCGCCGGGGCGCCGCCGGCAGGGGGCCCCGCGGGGCGGGGCGGGGCGGCGGGCACCGCCCGCTCGGGGGCGGGCCGGGCCATCAGCTGACCGGCCCCGCCGCGGCGCTCGCTGGTGCCGCCGCAGCTCGGTCGCTCTTTCCCCGGCAGCGGCTCCACGGATTTGCGGCCGGACCCTGCCGCGTCTCTTCGGTCTCCCTCCTTCCCTTCCTCCTTTCCCCCCCCCCACCCCTCTCCCGGCCGCCGCGATGCTGCCCCACTTAGCCTTCTTGCTGCTGGCCTCCGGCGCGGCTCGGGCTCTCGAGGTAAGCGGGGCAGGGGGCGGCCCAGGCAGGGGCTTCCTTGCCGTCCTCCTCCGCTTCCCCGACGCTTTGTCTGCCCCGGCGGCGCGGGCTTGGCCGCGGCGCGGCGGGCGGGGGTCTCCGGTGCCCGTCAGGCAGCCCGGGGGGGCTCGTTCCTCCCCTGCCGCCGCCCTCCCGCTGCCGAACAATGGGGCCGCTCCTGCTGCGCGGGGCGGCGAGCCGCGGGGTGGCGGGGGCGGCGAGGGGTGAGCGGGCTTGGGAGCCCCCGGGGCTGGCCGCCGCCGCCGCCACCCCCGCCAGGCATGTCCGCAGCGAGCGGCGGGCGGCTGGGGCCGTCCCTGCGGCTGGGGCCGGCTCCCCTCACCGATTCCAGCCCCGTCGCCGGGGCGCTCCCCCGTTAACTTCGTCCGCCGCCCGTCTGGCGCGGCGGGCGGGGGTCGGCGGGCGGGGCGGGGCAGGGCAGGGCCGAGCGCCGCCTGCGGGGGCTGCTGCGCCGCGGCTGGGGAGGGGGAGCTTCCCTGCCTGCTGGAGGAGCGCTGCGGGCGGGGGGCCCAGCGGCGTTTCCCCGCCGGGCGGGCGTCGGGGACGCGGAGCCGGGCTGCGGGCACCTCCGCCCCCGGCGGGGGGTGCTATCGGGGGAGGGCAGGGCAGGGCAGGGCTGGGCTGGGCAGCCCCTCCCGCGTCGCGCAGGCAGACGCAGGTGCATGGGGCTGCGGCGGGGAGCTGCCCGTGGGCTGGCGCAGCAGCCCTGCGGGGGCGGGCAGGTCGCGCCTCCAGGGGTGCGTGGGGAGGGGGCGGGCCGGTGCCGAGCGGCGCGGGTGCGGGCGAAGATGGCGCCTCTGCAGTGCAGCAGCGGCGCCGCCGCGCGCGCTGCGGGCCCCGCCAGCCCCTGCCCTCCCCGAGGGCGGATCCGCGTGTCCCCGGCCTGGGGGCACCCTCCGCCGGCCCCTTGTGGGTGGGGCAGGGGGTGGGAGGGGTCCCCCTTGCCCACCCCCCAGCCCCCCACCCCCTTTCCCGTTTCGGCCGGGGGCAGTGAGCGCGCCGCGGCTGCTTGCTGGGGTCTGGGGGAGCCGGGAGGGCTCCGGCGGGGCTGCGCAAGCCCGGACCTCGAAAGAGAAGCCGGTATGGCTGGATGTCGATCCTCCCCCTCCCCCCAAAAAAACCCCCAAATACATGGGAGGGAGGGTTACCTCCCGGTCTCCTGTGGTCCCTGGTTGCTAGTCCTCGTCCTCGAGACCGCAGCATCTGTTCTTCTCTAGTGTTAACCTTCCCTTCTCACCAGGAGGGCTCAGGGGATGGGTGGGGTGAGGTGAATGCCCAGCATGTAGCCTGGAAGCTGAGCGTGGAGCTTGCGCTCCCCTTTGGGCAGGGGGATTCAGGCCTGGGGCTCAGGTGCCCTTCCCAGGAGGAGGGGCTCTGGTACCTGGTGGCTGTGAGGAGACAGCTCTTCATCCCGGCTCTCTCTCCCCACAGCCACAGCTGCCAGCCACAGGCTATCGCTTTGAGACGTGATCTTGCCGGCATTAAGCAGTGTATATCAAGCCAAGCAGTTGTAAAGATACTCAGAGGTTTAAAGCGTCCAGTTACAAAACTCGTTTGTTTGTTACCAGCTTCATTCATTTATTTGTTGTCTGAATGCAAGAGAAGTAAATCTCTGCCTTGGCTGCACAGTTGAAGTAAAAAATGAGGTTTTATGATGGAGACCATGGTTCAGGATAGACCACAGAGGGATGGGCATTTCTGTTGGGTCCCTGTAGCTCTGCCCTTATGTGTAAGTATGTAGGTATTGCCACTGTAAAGGTGCTTTTGAGAAAGTGGGCTTGGATCTTGCACCAAAACCATTCAGGGAGAGTCTGTATTCAGAGACCTCTGCAATGGTATCTGCCTTAGTGATATCCAGAATTTTCAGAGGCATCCTTTTCCTTGAAATATTTGCTTGAATGGGCGCTGCAAAAGCTTTTGATCTTATTCTACCATTGCATATGAACATTTGAGGTTTTTCATTTATCCTTTTTTTCTAAAAACGTTTGATAGTGGGGTAGGTTTTAACATCTGTATGCCTTGTCATTAGGCATTTGTCAGTCTTGATACTCTAAGGTTGATTATTTGAGCAAGTGACTGTTCTTATAATACTAAAATATTTCATAATAAGAATTGCATATGTTCATTTACTGCACTTGAACTCTCTTCACATGCTAAAGTGTGAAATGTTGATGTTTGAATTAGGTTGTCTTTACATCTCTCCTGAAATGAAACATTTCTCCTGTAATTTTAACAAATGCTTTCTGGAAAACAGCAAAGAATGGCATAAGGAAGAAGGAAAGCGGGAACAAAACAAATACTTTCTATATTACACATGAAGAATTCCTTTCTAAATTTGCAGGTAGATTAGTGTTTATTTATGCAGCTTTAAAGGAAATACTCCTCAGTGATGCTTCGGTGATGTCGTGGTTGCTTAGCATGTTGTTTCTGCCACTCATGTGAATCATCCTGGGGTTAGGAAATCCATATGCCAAGAGCTCTCATATTTTTCAAAACTGCCATATTCTTCTGCAGCTATTTTTGCATTTAGTCTCTTTCCGTTGTCTGATTTCAGTAGCTAAATACAAGAGGCAGAACTCCCAGTTTATAAATCAAAATTTCTTCTAATTATCAGAGTGAGGGGATCAGGATTTCTGCTGCACTGTTCTGCTTGCTGCTCTAGCTCTGCGTTTGAGACACTCTTCTAACCAGCTGACTAAAATAAAGTTGCTAAGACATTGTTATCATATAAGCTGGCCCTCAGAAGGTTAGTTGGCAAAAAGAATGCTTTCCGACAGCTCTTTATTTAAACTGGGTAATGTAGTGCTTTACAGGGTTTTTTTTTGTTTTGTTTGTTTTGGTTTGGTTTTTTAATTTATGTAGTGGAAGATTCCAAATATTTGTTTCTTCATGGTTTAGTTTTCAAGCAGACCTTTAGAAATGACTTGGCAACCTTTGAAGGGGAATGCTTCCATTACAGACTTCCATTTCCGCTTCCTGTGGGTTCTGTTCCTGAGTCCCCCTGGCAAAGGCTTGGCATGTTTCAAGTTTTCTTGCACTTCCTATTTGCTAGGCAGCTAATGCTGCCGTATTGGGGTGGGCAGCCACATGGGTGAGTGGCATGGGGCATGTGCTCTGAGGTGCCATCTGGGTCCTTGGCAGTCAGCTGAACAAATTAGAAGAGTGAAAAAGGAGCTTTTCTCTTGCTCCATCATTTGTCTTTGTTTCATTAATGAGGCAGGCAATTTTGAGACTCACATTCTCTTCAAATGCCTTTTCTGGAGGAAAATAAGTGTTCAGCTGCTGTTCTTCTCAAAACATGTATGAAATCATGAGGGAGCTGGTATGATTTTGATATTTTTAAGATTTTTTTTTCCATGAACTGTTTGTGTGACAGGTGCAAGTAGTCTTTCTTAATTGGTTTTTAATTGATCACCGTTGAATTGTATGGCAAACCTACAATAAGTTTAGATTGTCTTTGATGGCTTTTCATGACTTTCTGTTTACATGTGTTTAAAAAAACTGTAAAGGATAATAACCAGTTTGGTTTGTAAGTTGTATGAAGAAGAGGTATGACAATTTCTTGGCAGTCCTTTTCCAATACAAAGCTTAACAAAATAGCTTAAGAGCATAGTAACTTAATTTAACTGCTTGATGAATTAGCAGCTGTTTTTTTAAGCAGAATTTTTAATTTAATAACTCAGGAAAATAATGTACACGAGATGTTGGGTGTGGAGCCTGGGTCAAGAAATTAATAGATAGAATCACAGAATCCCACAGAAAATATATGGCCCAACCCCCTGACCAAAGCAGGGCCATCTCTGCTATCAGACCAGGCGGCTTTGTGCTTTCTGCATTTTGGACTTGAAAATGGAGCTCCAAGGGCGTAGCCTGTGCGACCTTGCTAGGTAATCTGCCCCATCCATGGTTTGGTTGGTTCACCTCTGTGTTGAAACGTGTCTCCAAGCTGTTACTTGTTTATTTTTCAAGCAGTGTGTCTCGGCTTAATTTACATCCTTAATCCTCAATGCTCTGAATGAGTGTTGTGTTGACATGTATCGCCTTTAAAAAAAAAAAAAAAAAAGTAAAAAAAAAGTAATAAGAGTAATAAGTAGGAGTTGAAAAAAATTGTGATTTGGTTTAATAAAAAATATTAATATCTGTCAAATATCCATGTGTTTGTGTACACATAATGAATTAAAATAATATAATTTGTCAATAAGGTATGTAGATAGATTGAAATTTCCAGTATATATGCGTATTTAATGTATGGCATTAAAATCATGCTATACATACAGCTGTGTATATGCGTTATTAGTGTATAGGCTTTATTAAACTAATAGTCAGTTACATACATGCTTAAATCCAGGCAATGAATGTATCATAGAATCATAAACTCGTAGGGGTTGGAGGTGACCTCTGAAGATTGAGTCCAATCCCCCTGCTGCAGCAGGAACACCTGGGGCAGATCACACAGGAACATGTCCAGATGAGTCTTGAAAGTCTCCAGAGAAGGAGACTCCACAACCTCCCTGGGCAGGCTGTTCTGGTGCTCTGTCACCCTCACAGTAAAGAAGTTTTTTCATCATGTTGAGGTGGAACTTCCTGTATCATAGCTTGGTGCTGTTTCCCGTCGTCCTGTCACAGGGCACCACTGAGAAGATTCTGACCCATTCTTGACACCCACCCTTCAGATATTTATAGACATTAAGAAGGTCCCCTCTCAGTCTTCTTCTCTGAAGACTAAAGAGCCCCAGGTCTCTTTGTCTTTCCTTGTATGACAGATGTTCCAGTCCCTTAATCATCCTTGTAGCCCTCTGTTGGACTCTTCCCAGCATATCCCTGTCCCTCTTGAACTGGGAAAATGGAGTTCTAGACTGCTACTGATACAGGTATAATGGGGTTAATATACAATAATAGGTTCATTGAAGTTGTTAGGTGAGCTGTCTGCTGTGGTTTTAACACGTAAGTCTAGAGCTATGCGTTACTGGATTTAAATTCTGGGGATTTTGAAAAAAATCCCATGGTGTAAGAAGATTAAATTAAAGCAAATTGAAAAAATACTGAATGACTTTCTGGAAGCTTGGTTAACTGTTAGAGCATGCTCTTGCAATGAGAGTTTACAACAGTTGCTGCCAGACTGAGGATTTTCAAGAGCAGTGTTGATAAAGAGATTGAACCTGGAATAATTTGGAGACAAAGGATTCCTGTTAAGAGAAGTTAAACCTTTGTTCTGACCTGTTTGTTTGGGTTTGTTTTTTTTTTTTGGTTCAAAACTGAATGCAGTCTGATGGCCCCTCCTTCTCACTACTTGATCTGGAATCTGCCTTTCTTCCCTGACTCTCCTTCAGAAATACCTGCAGTTGAAGTTTTGAAAACATGTTTTCCATCCCTTTTGGTGAAGCCAGACCTGCTGAGGATATCAGCCAGTAAATGGCTGCTGTCTGATTTTGAGTTTTCAGCTCCAAATAAGTCACTTTTCTGTCACTTGATTGTAACATAACATTGATTCTAAAACCTGGGTATTTGTCTTCTTTTTGTATTAATTTTGATAAAAAAACTTTTTGAGAACTACCTGATTATTAAACCATGCTGCAAATTATTAAATCTCCTGTAGTTTCTAAAAGCTGTGGAGATGCCCCCAGTTACCAAAAATATCTGTCTTTCCTTGTGAGAATTTAGTCATAGAACAAAGTAGAAGCAAAATACATGGGTATAATGGCCTCTGTTCAAGGTGGTCAGGTCGAATGACAGCCAGTTAGTATATATGTGAGTGTTCATGAAAAAGAACACCACACTTCAAGTTTCTTGCTCTGTGTAGGGTATAGGATTGTTTTGTTACTTCACTTTGTAGTAGAGCAAGTACTTGACAACAACTCATGTAATGACAAAATAAAATTTCACGTGATGGAAAATACAGGTAAGTAACAATACACTTCACAGTGTGTAATTAATGCCAGTATCTTGCAGTGGCTCACAAAGCATGCTTTCCAGATGACAATCACATACATCTTGGTGTATGAAGGTAAAGTTATTAAAATAAGTGATACTTTTCAGAAGGGTGGAAACCCTTGAATCAGCTACTGGTGGTAAGGACACAGCTATGCCACAGTTGTGTGTTGCAGATTTCCTGCCCATTGATTAATAGAAATGGGAGAGCACAATATTTATGGGTATTGCTTGTTTCTTTACTGTAGCTCTCAGTGTAACTATTTTGTAATTTTGCTGTGACTTCTTCAGTTGAGAAGCAGGACTTCTAGCTTGCTGTGTTTTGATGGTCTTCCCAGCAAGTTCAGGAGAACTTTATCTTCTCTTGAGGACTTAATATTAGAGGGTAGGCATAGACTGGAGTTATTTACCACGCTTTCCAGAAGACGCAAACCATCTGGTCAAGTGATGGTATTTCGTGGACTGTGGGACAGCCAAGCTCTAAACAGGGAAGTGTGTGATCCAGTGTGCTTTGTGGTTTTGTAATGCCACTGCTGTTTTCGGGAGGTAGTTAAACACTTCTGTTTGGCTGGCAACCAGCCTACCTCAGGAGCTTAGTTGCTGAGAGCTGCTCTTCCTCCTTCCACCTGTGGCCACTGCTCTATAAGCTCAGCCTTTTCAGTGCTCTTTCATCCCTCTCTAGACTGGTTTTATGGTCCTGTGCTATGTTGAAAGAAGTGAGCTGTGCCTTTTTTGGTGTCATCTTCTGGCAGATGCTTCAGAAACCTGAGTCAGAAACGGCCGACAAGCAGCTAAACTGCCCCAGCTAAAAGAGCAGGCAGCTTCTTTGGGCAAAAGTGCCAGCTTCTGAAACCACATTTGCTGAAGTTTGTGTAATAGCATTTAATTAAGGTGTTAGTCCCTTTGCCTCCCTCTGGTGATCTGCAGCAGGGCATGAACAGTTTTTCCACACCTGATCCCTCTGTGGTTTCCGATTGTTAAAAGTTAGTGTTAGGTCACTGCAAAAGGCAAAAATCCCCAGGGAGCTGTGTTCAGGGATGGATAACTCCATTCACTTCCCACTGACCCATTTTGAGCTAATCCAGACAGGAGGAATTCCTTGTTCATCCTTTCATGGTCTGTCTTCCCCTAGAGCAAAGCTTATCTGTTCAACCAGGGCAGATAACATGTGACAGGAATGGGGCAAAACTGGTTGTACCTGTTAGTAAAAGCATTTAAAAATTGCTCTTTTTCACAGTCAGCTACCAGTGTGATCCAGTATGGCAAGTTGTATGGTTTATGTAATTTCTGTTTGGAATTGCAATTAGTAAAACAAAGTGTATGTCTAATAGGAGTTCAAGATGAGGGCACTGGAGAGGGTGAGCAAAAGCCTGTATTTTTTGGAAACTGTATTAATATTGGACTTTGAGGGTTTTGAAACTGTGTAACAGGAGTTGACATACATAGCTCAAATTTAGGTAATAGTTATTTAGTACTAAAAGATTTGAAATACGCCATTAATTTTTTTTATGTGGTGAGGGTGAGAATTCCCTCCTCATCGATCTCCATAATTTAGAAGGAGTGTTCAATGGATACACATAAAAAAAGGAGTTGGAGCAGGATTTTGGAGTTATTTCCAGTCTCCTTGTCGTGCTGTTGCACTGTCTCTGTGCCGGCAGCAAGCCTTCTCTTACCTTATCAGCACATTTTAAAATTAGAGATTGTTCATTCTGAAGTTCTGACCCTGTAAAATTGATTTTTCTCTAAATTATGGTCTCTGCAAAGCACTGATTTCTTCCCCCCCACATACCCTCCATTGTCAGATATCATGATACAGTTTTCAGACAAACAGCTAACTTGTTCTTTCTGTGTTTAGTTATGCAGGTCTATTTGTAGCTGGAGTTTAGGATCTGGAATATGGAGTATTGAGCTGATACAGTAGTTGTACTACATTTTGCTTTCTCATCACTTGAAAGGTAACTTGAAAAACTGCAGTTGTTCCCTATATCTGACCTGAAAACATGGGGAAATAGTTTTTTTTAATGTGTTATTGTTAAAGGTTTCATTCTGTTGTAGTTACTTTTCAAAACTCCTAATAAGTCATGACTTCTAGGGTTGGTTTTTTTCTGTGTTTTTTTTTTCTTTTTTTAAAAAAACAAAACACAAACCTTTTTAATACACATCCCATATAATGCCTCTGTATTTATGCAAACAGTAAAAAATATACAGTATTATCTAGAGGAAGGTAAACTGAGCAAGAGAAGAAAACTATTAATGCAAGAAAATGACAGTGGCTTTAAAATGGAATTAATTATTGGGTATTTTTTTTCTTTATAGGTGTTGTATACTGAAATATACTAAATTGCTATATACTTAAATCACTAAGTTGCCTGGTTATTTGTTGAGTACCTACAGTATGGAGATCAGGGGATTTCGTGCATGCATAGCATTAGTAAGCATTTAGACTTGTTACATACATTAAGCTATTGGGCTGCACTGAAGCTTGTTTAATGTTCTTCTTCAACTCTGCTATGTGTGCCTCATCTGTTTGCTGCCCAGTTCTCTAACTTACAAAGTGGAATAAAATTTCTTTTAATGACATATCTTTCAGCATCCTAATTTTGCTGCGGCTTCCTTTGGCCAGTTCTGTCTTCTCTTCCATTAAGTCTTAGAAGGATAGTATTGATCTGAATTTGATTAGCAAAAACTGTTTAAATTGAGAATTTTGGAAGTCAAACTTGTCCTCCTTTCAGTGTTTCTTAGGTGCCAGGACTTCATCACAAGCAACTTGCAGATGAGAACTTGCCTGTAGTCCCAGCATCCAGGATAATATTATGAGAATGTCAGCTTCATGTAATTAAAAAAAGGGCAAACAAAAAAAAAACCCTCCAGAATTAGAATTTATTTTTTATATTTTATGCTGGAGAGTAAGAAGGGGAATTGGAAAGCCTAAAACATCAAAGACTAAATAAGGGGCCCAGGATATATGTGAGTTTGAGGAAGTTCTGAAGACTTCTCAAGGTCCCCAGGGGGACATGGATGCTGGTAGTCTCTCACTTTGGTTTAGACTTGTTTCAACTTTGGCATTGTCTTCTTTTGTGTCTCAGAGTAGTAATAGAAATTGTGAGGATTTAAAAAGAATTTTCGTGCTATCCTTAACGTCTGAAAAGCCAGTTTCTCCTTTCCCATGTGCAGAGTGGCCTTCATGATGGTGACCACAGGAGCTGTGGTGGGAAGTGTTCCGCCTTTCACTGATAGCCTGTCTGCTAGGCTTGAATGCAGGCTGAGGTGACATCTCTGATAAAAGTCAGCACTCACTGTTGGTTGGTTCACAAACTGTTCTATTCTGGTGAATAGTTAAGATGAGTTGGGTGGGCGGGAGAAGGGTGGATGCCTGGGATGGGCAGTTTCTGGTGTGCAGTGGAGGAGGGAAGGTTATGGTACCAGTTTGTGTTGGCACCGTGTGCTGAGCTGCTGGCTGGCCAGGGCTGACAGGCTTCGTTATGTCCCTACTCGCATTATGGGGGGGCTTTCCACTGGGCAGAGGAGTTAACATCAGGAAGGCATTCAGATAGGTAACTGGGGACATATTTTTTGACAGTATGAGCTTGAGGCAAGCTGAGAAGGGAAATATGTTTCTTGCCTCCAGATGTGAAGTCTGTGGAACTACTTTTCCAAATAGGTAAGCAAAAGATGATGGGTTTTGTCATGGTAAACAGGAGAAATGCAATAGCCTGTGATGTGCAGGAGATCAGATCAGATCAGATGTTCTCTGTTCAAATCATGGGATTTAAATTCTGTACCCATGGGGAACTCCCAGTACCTTTAAACACACACCCAGAGGAGAATACCGCAGTGTCTAGTCATAAAAAGTTTTGCAGACAATAATGCAGTTTGCGAGTACAGCGTAAGTTACTTGCTTGTTGATATTAGGATACAAGTTTTAGTGTTATCAAAACATAATTAAGCCTTAAACTTTATTTATTTATTTATTAAACCTGTTGTGAGCTAGCATTTTCTGTAACAAACTGCTTAGTGTGGTTTGGGATTTCACAGATAAATAAGCATTAATATGTGCAGAACTATTGAAGGAAAGTGGCTGTTTTTAGTATGAAATTGTAATTAAAAGTGAATGATAAGTTAAATTAGCCTTTTAAAAGATTTGGGTTTTTTATCAGTCCTGCTGAAACAAAATACCCTGGGGGTGGAACTGGACACCAGCAGGCTGGACCTGTTGGGATTATTTCTGATGCTGCTTGGTATCTTCTGCAAGTTGTTTGTGCTCCATGCATTCAGCCCAGCTCTGTGGTTCTCCAAAATAGAAATTTTAAAGAAAGACAGAAACAGTTTTTAAGGAGTTGGCTTGATTTCTAAATGGCCTTTAGAGATAAGGAGTACTTATGCATTTTCAAGTGTTCTCATTTTTTAAATGTCTGAGCCTGCAAAAGAAAAGACCTTGGGAGGACGATCACTAAATAATGTATCTTAGGAGTGATCACTCCCCAGTGTTTCTGTTAAAACTGAGGCTGATGTAAAAGGCCACCTGAGCCTTTGGGGAATGCTGCATTCAAGCTGGAGTGAGGACTTTTTGTCCCTTACTGTTTTTTCATTACAGGGAAGAATTTAGGTAAGGAAAACATTTAAAATTTGAGCAACTGGGCACTTCAGAAATCTCCAAGTTAAATTTCAGCACAGTACCCTTGCCTCGGCTCCCAGCAGCTCTCCCAGGAATTAGGCTTTTGGCAGGGTTTGAGCTTGTCCAGGGAGATGAAAGAAAACTGAAGTAATTATGAGTGTCTGTTTATCTCACCACTCCAACAGAGTATTATTTGTTTAGTTTGTTGCGTGCTTGTCTGAAATCTTAGTATTTGCTCTGATTTTGTGCCTTTGCCCTTTGCAAAAACATGGGTGGGGAGACCTCCCGAGTTCTCTCTCCCCACCCTTGCAGAGCACTGCAGTTCTGGTGCTGTTCCTCTGCAGTTTTCCTGCTGGCCAGCCGATGGATGTTTTCAGGAACTGTCTCTACAGCGCTTGAGGGGCTTTTGGATGCCTTCCACACAAATGAAAATTGCTGTTCTTATTTACTGTACAGTCAATAAACTCTCTTGTAATTCTTGCTATATCTATTCTTGGGTCAGTGCTGTCTCTGTCAGGTCTTTTGTAGTATTCAGCAGCTTTTATCTTGCCCTAACAATTTCAATTCTTGTTTCATGAGAAACAATGCAATATAAGGTTAATCTAGAAAAAAAAAAAGTCAACAAAAACTGACATGAAGCACCCCAAAGAAACACCACCTCACTAGCTGTCTAATTTTGAGAAGCATACGATGCCAAGGACTTCCTAATTCAAAGATTGCTTTTTAATCATGTCAGTGGTCAAATCGATAGTTTGCCCAAAGGTGATCTTCAAGACTGTGCTGCTCTCTGGCCCATGTTGTGAAAAACAGACAATGCTTCTGTTGCTGTTGTTGTTGTTGAGTAGAAACAATAAACAACTTAAGGAGTGGAAAACTAGTGAATCTGTCGCAAGAATCAATTGGAAGAGTAGAGAGAAAGCCTTACAATTACTTATTCATCTTTAGGTGGTTTAGCACTTTCTAATTAAAATGTGTATGGATTTGAGGTAATGCATACCTTGGAGATTCAGCTTGGTAGTGGATTGTTTGAATTACCAGTATATGTTGTAGGATACTTGGTCGTCTTGCTAAACGGGGTGGTATGGGAGGAAAAATATTTAGAAAGGAAAGAAATTATTATTTTTTTTTTAAACTGTTCCCATTACTTCAATTACATGCCATAAAAAAGCACTTAAAAATTCCTTAGAGAAGTGTCTCTGCTTTTTCAGTCCTATGCAGTCAAATCACTTATGGCATCTAAATTGGTACAATGTTGAGAACATAGAAGGTTTTGAATTGTGTGTGTCATGTCCCCCTTGTCATTCTGCTTGTGCTTTGAAAGGAGAAAATGTATCTGTGGTGAGAACAGTATGGTGGCTTGCCTGCCCTGTCGAGATTATGTCTCTTAAGTCCATAAGAGATGCTTTGCTATGTATGATATTTACCTCTTCAGGAAAACAGGGAAGGCTCAGCTTTCTCAACAGCTTCCTTTAAAATAAGGTTTATTGTTTCTAGAAGTGTTACTGTGGAGACTTTGTTTAAATTGGAGGTGGGAAAAGGGTGGGTATAATTCCAAGTTTGATATTCTAGCTACACCCTTATGTTTTTCAGGGAGGGTTTATCTCTTGAGCATCAAGAACAGAAGGTATAAAGAGCATAGAAGTGGAATAGGTTGAGCACCTACAGAGTTGAACTGAAAATTCCTAAGTCATCTTAAACATATTTGTACAAATCTCTACTAGTAGTTGGTTTTAGTCTGCTTAAAACCTTTTCCATCCTTCTGTCCCTTCAGACTTGAAATTATACTTTAAAAGTGTCTTAATTAGCAAATGAACCAAACCATGAATTTTGGGTTTAGTAGTATTCTTTTTTTGGGTGGGCTTTTAAATTATTTTTTTGCTTGTTCAGTTTGTGTGGTGGTGTGGCTTTTTGTTGGTATTTCCCTTTCTGACATACTTTAAAAAGATTTTTGAGGCTTCCCAGACTGATTACCCTGTCTTTGTCAGATCATGTGTATTGTATTAAAAAGCATTTCCCATGCCCAGAATCATAAATGTTGTTGGTCTTTTTGTTTTTTTGCCTTAGCCAGCTTTATGTACAGTTCATGGTGTTAGTTATGTGCAGTGCCTAGATTTGGTTTACGCATGCAAGCCAGATTATGGTATAAGTAACAATAATGGGCAACTGGCTTGTAAACCAATAGTTAACAAATTAATTGCATGAGTTTCAATATACCTTTAAAAAAAACACAAACCAACAACAACAAAAAAAATAAAATTGGACAGGTACAATGGCTGTTTTCAAAAGCAGCACTCTGGTTATGAATTTGTGTTTGCAGAACTGGGTAAATAATGCAGTTCTACAGCTTCATTGTTTTGATTAGGTTTTCAGAAATGCTTACCATAATTGCTGGATTCCTGGTATTTGCAACAGGCAGCTGGAATTTCTGGAGAAATTGCTCACGGCATACCACTGGAGTGTTGGAGAGATGAATATTTTGTTTAGACATATGTGAAAATACAGTATTATTGAAGGAAAGCTTGTCATTTGGAGTAAAAGCGCTTCATCTCAGTGAGGCTCTATTGTCTCTTCATTCTTCAGTAAATGTTTAGTTTTGTGGTTGATTTTCATGCTAATGCAAGGGGTGTTATGGCTCATGTGAAGAAATAGGCTGATTTAATTTTGTAGACGTGGATATAGATACTGCATTTTTTTATACACGCAGGTTTATTTCTTTTTAGTAAAAATTTATGCTTTTATGTAGTGGTGCTTGTGTGGGTTGTTAGATAAAACAGTGGGGGCTGGGGTTGGTTGTACGTAAAAATCCTTAACGCCTTCCCCCCACTGCTATGTTCATTAGCTGGAGTTAACTGTAGAACTGAGAGAATGGGTTTGGTTATCTGAAACTGTCTGAAATATGTAGCCGAGATGTACTTGGTGGTGTACGCATACAACAGATACTTTGTTAATACTGGGTTAGCGGACACACCCATGTCTTAGGGTGGATTTCTTACTCTTCCCAGTTCATAATGATGGGAAGAGATGGGAAAGATGTGTTAAAATTACATGCTTTGCCTGCAGTAATTATCACTAGGAAAGGTGATACTTAGTACGTGCTTGTGTTGGCTTTTATGCTGGAAAGTCTTGCTAACTTATGTTTGGTCTGCTTGGTGTGTCTTCTGAAGTCACTGCTACCTCTGCCACCTCTGCTTCTTGGTCTTCCTCCCTTCTACAATCCTCATCCTTTAAGCTGTGGCACAAGGCACGGGTTTCTGCTGTGTTCCATGAGTGTCTTTCAGAAGCACCTCTCTTGAGCCCTCTGCAGGGATGGTGTTTCTGCTGTCCTGCTTTAATTTTTTGTTTGCAATAACGTGGGTGTAGTTGACTCAGATTGTTGTTTTCCCTTCTCTGCATGCAAGCACATACAATTCCCACACAGATAATTTTCCTGAGGTGTCAGAAGGAAAGAATTTTCTCTCAATGAAGCTTAGCTCTTCAGAATGTGTTCTTTTGAAGTGGAGGTGAGCAAGTGTCTACAGATTCCCTTCTCCCAGGAAAGTGATGGTGGACCAAAGAGTAGGCTCTGGCAAAGGGCTGCAGTTCTCCTACTAGCCACACTGTTTTGTCAGTGTTCCCTGTAACTTTAGGAAGTGAGGCACTCCTGATAGTTGTGAAAGCTTAATATGGCTTTCAGGGAGATACCTTGTTTTCCCCAACAGATACCACTTCTGAGTGGGTTTATACTACAAGGTCATCAGTGGTCATCAGTTTGCCAGCAGGTCTGATAAGTCTGTGGACTATTTCTAATAACTTTGCAAAAGTAAGCTGAGAGAAGAGAGCAGCTTCCATAAGCCTAGCTGTTTTGGACTAGGATGTGTGTTTTCTGCATCTGTTTTTAGAGCCTTCTGAAGGTGGAAGCAATCGTACTGAGCTTTGTCTGGCGATGTGGCACATGCTGCTGCCAGTTGATAAACCTCATTGAAAGATTGTTTTGTGGTGAACTATTTATATATATTTTTATTATACGTAAATATATTACCAGTGAGCATAAAGGATGTAGTAGATTTGTGTTGTGGTAGGGAGTGAGTCGGTGTAGCTCTTTGGTTTCAAGAGGCTTGGTGAATCTGATGATGTTGGTGTTCCCTTTTGGTTAAAGTTGGCCATTTTATGCTTTGCCTATATTAGCCTTAATGTTCCAATCAAAAGCATGTATGAGGAGAAGGTGCTGATGGGATGACTTGCTGGATTGGCCTGAAGGGTGGCCCTGGGATGCATGGACTGGCTTCTTCCACGGTGGAACCCAGCCAGAAGACGTTTTCCAGGAACATGCTGAAATGTGCTGGTCTGTCACAGATACCCAGGCCACATAACTGGGCTAGATGCGATTGGAAGTGAAACACACTGAAGACTGGTAGAAAAACAGCTGCTTTGCTCTGAAGGTCCTCTCCATACCTGATGTAATCATAGGCACAAGGATGGTGGGAGGGGCAATGTCTTCCAGCCATGACAGCTTGCAGGGGACGCTCAGTTTGTCTATGGTAACATAATCACTGAACCATAGTTAGAATTTTAACAGTGTACACTACAAAGAAAAATCTGAGTATCAAAATACTTTGGAACTTACCTTGTGGGTGGTTGATGTAATGCAAGGAATTGCTACCTCTCCTGTCTCTTGGTGTCACCTGCCTAGTAAAGGCACAGGGGCTGCTGTGTCTGGGGCAGAAGCTGCAGTTTAAGACCACTGTCCTTTTACTAAGGCTCCAAATGAAGGGGATGGAGGATATGGTCTTAAATGGTGTTTGCAAAGAGAAAAGTTTAGCTTGAAGATAATGGTTTTCTGCACCTCTCTTCATAGGGGCAAAAAATGGTATGTGGACATTTGGGAAAGACTGATTAAAGCAATTTGTGTCTGTTACAAAGCATTTAGGGACTCGACTGCGTAATCTACTTGCAGATTACTCCGAGGGCACAGTCACATCCGATGTTGCAAATGGATTGACACTGAGGAAATGTGCTTGAGCAGGCATGTGGTGGGACCCAGGCTTCCCAAGCATCCCTTCCTAAACCCCAAAGGGTTTGTTGTTTTGTTTGTCATTTAAAGGAGCAGTGCAAGATCAGGAAACACATTCCTGCCTCTTTTGGGGTAGCTGCTTGTTTCTCTTTTGTCTGCAAAGTGGATGTTTTAAGAATATTTTTGTGGTTTGTATGTTACATTTGGTTGTAGGCTAAAGCTGGCAAAGCTGGATGTCTCACCTGTAGATATGCATGTGTGTTCGGTTGGTTGTTTTGGTTTTTTTTTCTAAGTGCTGATTATTTTGAATCTCTAATGAGATTCAGATAAATACTCAAAATGCAGAGGGGAGCCCAAGTTTTCTTGGTGTGGGGTTTTATTTTGCTTTAGGTTGTACCTTAGGTTTTATTTTATTTAAGATTTTTTATTATTATTTTATTTGTTATTTTTTATTTATTATTATTTTTTTTTAAATCACTTGCCAAGTCATCTCCTGTGTTATTGCCTGTTTGGTGAAGATATTAACAGCTTCATAGGTGTGAAAATAAGAAGACCCTTGCCAAAGAGGGTAATGACTGTAGGGTGGAAATATAAAGCCTATTGTAGGGGAAACCCAGTCTGAAATGGCACTGCAGGCTGTTGGGTTTACAGTGTTTGTGCTTGTGTGTTGACGTGTGTGCATACTAAAGATAACTAGTGCTAATTATGGCTAGCTGTAGACTGCCTATCTGAAGAGAGAGTCACATGAACAGGGCTCATTATTATGTCTGAATTTGTACATGCTTGCTTCAGTGAAAAATGTAATCTTGGGGTTATCATCCCTCCCCCTCCACCCTTTAATAAATAGTACCATGAAATTCAACATGCTACTATTATCCTAAAGTTTACTTCTGGCATAATAAAATCAAAGGTGAAGTGTAGCAGCTCAGATAATGCTGAAATTGGACTTTTTTTTGCTCTGATAGTTTGTGTCTGCACAAGCAAATATGGTGTCAACTCCATGGCCATAACACAAAATTGTAAGAGTGACTGCACATGTGTAGGGTTGAACACTCCAGCTCTCAGTGGGAAACCCAGCAAATAAAAGCATCTCTAGAAAATAATGTTACCAAGTTGGCAAAATAAATAAAACTCACCCTGCCTTTTTTAATAGGTCTGTAAAGGGTTGGTTTTTTTTTCCTGTGTTTTCATGCTCTTTTGCAGAAAGCTGTGATGCTATAAATTATTTAACTATCCAACACTATGCTTTTATGTCTTCTTCGCTGAGCACCTGAAGTATTTTTCAGCTTTAATTTTTTACTTCTTCCTAAGAAGGAACTGGTTAGGTTTAGCAGCACAACTCAGATGTAATGTTTGAGTTGAGAGTAGTTCTTAATTGTCTTTTATTAAAATCAGCCCTTTATAATTAATGTATGGTCAGGTATTCAGCTGGCTTGCTGACAAGTTGATGATAATCCTCTATCATAATGTTTTTTCAGAATTTTTAGCAAACTAATTAAAATGCTACTTATTTATTTTTTAAGTTTTCCTTAAGGTTTCTAGCTGTCATTTAATTTTTTTTTTAGATTTGCTTAATACATAAAATTAAGAAGGAAGGTAGCTGTCATAGTTTCTGTATTTTCAAAAAATTATAATGAATACCTTGCTCATGCCATATGGAAGTGATTGTAGTGCTGCATAAAAAATAATTTGCAATCAAAGGTCTTGAAAGAAGAGGTCTGGATGGAACTGCAATGTCTTCCTTCAGCAACTGCTATGGGTATTTCCCAACATGATGCTCAAAAGTGCAAGTATGATCAAAATAGGCAATACAAGAAGATTAAACCAGTTATCGTCATTGAGGTGATAGTACCAGTTGATGTTTCGCTGGTAAATAAGCTAATCTTTTCTTAGTCACCTTGAGAGCTTCCCTTTTTAGTCTACTGGGAATTAGGCGCAGATGTGTGTTATGTGGGATCTGTTCTCTTTATGCACAGTATTTCTCTGCTAATTATGTATTAGGTGTACCAATGGTAAATAATTTAAACAGTGAAGTTAAATGAGTGCTAGTTGCAAATCTGGTCTTTCCAGATGGAGTAAATGACCAAATATAATCGAAGAATATACTGTTTTGGCTATGCATTTTGCGTATCTTTTAGCTGAATATACTTAAAGAAACTGAGTGTGTGGAGCATATACATGTAGCCACTGTAGCACTGGTTTCCAGTGTGTCTTCTTCAGTTGTTGTTATTGCTGGAAGACATGTTCTGTCTTACCTGTAATTGCGTATTAATCGGGCTGACAGAGATGCTGCTAGGCTGGACTGCTGCATGTCTGTACCCTAGAAACAAGAAAAGATTGAAGCTGTAAGATTATGAAGAGGAACAGCTGGATATGGCAGCTCATATCTGAGTGACAGGCTTCTCTTTTGCAGAAAGGAAACAATGTGTTCAGAAGTAAAATAAACCTTAATGGACAAGGTAATATTCTCACCAAAGCATTACTTTTACTCATGGTTTTCAGATGTTTGCTTGCAACTTGCTGTTCCAGTATGTTAGATTGGCAGCAGAGGGGAAATGCATGGAGGTGGCTAACAAAAAGCAAATATGTTGACATTCTTGAATGAGAACGAGATGAAAATTGAATATTCTATCTGCCTTGGAGGAATATGTTTTAACACTGAAAGCTAGACTACTGGCTTTGGTCTGAAGTTGGTTCCCTAGAGGGTGATCTTTGGTCTCTGAAAATTTATGGGAGCAGAAATTTTGCAAATGCAAGTTCATGTAGTTGCTGTTGCATGAATAGTGTGAAGTTTTTAAAGTTCAGGTTTGGTAGGCACTGAGGCATTTTTGCATGGGTGAAGAGACTGAGGCAGGGACTTCATGCAGTAGTCAGGATTGGTTTTATATGTAAGTTTGTACCACTGTCCGTCTTCTCCAATTGAATGTGAATAGCCTAACGAAACCTAGACTGAGGTTGTTTGTGATTCAAGACACGGAAAAGCCAGATCTGGAATTTGTTGACAGACAAGGAATGTTTGACTTGATAGCTGGACTCCTAAATCTAAATACACTGAAATCTCAGCATTCTGTCTGACATAAAAATACTTCCTATTTATATTTCATTTTAGGCTTTCATGTGTCGTTTGAGACTATGTGCTTGCAACTTCAGCACTTGTGATTAAAGAGGATATTGCTTCGTATTCTATGATGATGTTAGTCGAGCCAAATAACATAGGTGACGTGCTCTGATGGGTACAGGCATGGTGGCAGAGCAGGGGGCATAGGTATAAGGTGGTTCCAGCCTGTCTGGTATGTGTGTGCTGCTTCCGAGCTCTCTGCTGTTGAAGGACCAAAGGACATCATGAGCAAACCCTCCAGCACAGTAGAGACCATAGGTGGCTAGTCTTGGGGGTGTCAAATAAACAAGCATGTCAGCCTTGAAGGCAAAGGAGGGTCTGCCAGCCTGGGATTTCTTTTCTGCACTTCTAATGTGCCAAGTTCATCCTGAAGTACGAGGAAACTGCCCTGATAATGAACATAACATAATTGCATGTAAGGTTGTATGTTGTACTTAAGCTTGAGAGTTTTGAGATCCTATGGGATGCTGTAATTGTGCAAGAGACAGTTTAAGTCTGGCAGTTTAAACAAGTCAACACTTGTAGACTAGGCATTACTAGTGGTTTTACTCCTCTGCCATAGCTGAAGATAAAATGAGTGTAAATAAGAAGTACTAGGAGCCATTTGTAGTATTATGTCTACCAGATGCTCAAATCTACTCCATTTCTAGAGGTAGGTGTTTTTTTATACAGCTGCCTGGTGTTTATGGGTCATCCTTTTTAGAACATCCATTATTGCTGCTGTATCCTTATGATTTCTGTTGAGTTGGGGTAAAAATAAAATAGTGGAATCGTTATTATAATTAGGAGTAGTAGTAAAAAGAGCAGCCAAAATCAGGCTTTTGTCTTTCACTTGTCTTTGCTTCTGATTTGGTAGTTACAGAAAAACCCAAAGTAGTTGTTTCTAGTTACCATTTTTAGGGCAGTAGTCAGTGTTGCATTTTGACAAGAGGGCAAAGAGGCTTCATTTTTGTCCCCGTACTGTGTATTTCCATGTGTGCCTGCTAATGGTTTCCCCAGAAGTGCCAGATTATGTTTCCATGACATGTTTCCCCCCCTATACTTGGGAAGAAAGACTGGGAAAGTGTTCAGGTGAGAAGTGAGCCGTAAGTAAATGTGAGGGACTGGGTGACTTTACTCTGTTTGCTTGCTGTATTAGGATAATTTTTTATAGATGAACACCTCAGTCCCCAAGGCAGGCAGCTCCAGGGCAATGGTGGCAATTTCTTGCCAGGCGCAGCAGACAGGGAGGAGCCATCAGATCAATACCTGGCTCTGTGCCTGGTGTTGCCAGCAGGATTTTGTTTTTTTTGATCATAGGCCAGTTTATGTGATAACAGGCCTGCTGACAACAGACAAGGTACACCAGTCTTGAAGGGGGGAAAAGGATCCTGGTGCAAGAGCCATCAGGGCTTATTGAAAGGGCTTTAATCTAGATTTGAGGGGGGAAGGGATAAAACCAGGCTTGCTAGAGATAAGCCAGGGGATGGCACACCAATGTTTGAGGGGTGGTGTGCTAGCATCGTCCTTTGGTCTACAGTCTCCCTAGAGGTGTGGGATGGAGAGTCATGTGGCAGCAAAGATACAGGGGTTATTGATGGGTTCTGAACCATGGAAACTCCTGACAGTGATCAGGTAGGAAGTTGGAACTCCTCTCAGATAGGTGGCAGAATCAATAGCCCAACTGAAGTGCATCTACACCAATGCATGCAACATGGGCGACAAACAGGAGGAGCTGGAAGCCATTGTGCAGCAGGAAAGCTGTGATATAGTTGTCATCACTGAAATGTGGTGGGATGACTCACACAAATGGAGTACTGCAATCAGTGGCTGTAAACTCTTTAGAAGGGGTAGGCAACGAGGGAGAGGTGGTGGGGTTGCATGGGGAAGCATGGCTGTGAAGCTGCCCAAAATAAAAGGACTTAGGGGTGCTGGTGTACAGCTGGCTGAATGTGAATCAGCAGTGTGTCCAGGTGGTCAAGCAGGCTGACAGCATCCTGGCTTGTATCAGAAACGGTATGATCAACAGGACTAGGGAAGTGATTGTCCCCCTGTACTTGGCACTTTTGAGGCTGTACCTGGAATACTGTGTTTAGTTTTGGTCCCAGAGGAGGTTGTAGCAAGATGAGGGTTGCTCTCTTCCCTCAAGTAATAAAGACAAAAAGAAATGGCCTTAAGTTGCATCAGGGGAGGTTTGCATTGCATATTAGGAAAAATTAATCAATAAAAAGGTGGTTAAACATTGAAACAGGATGCCTAGGGAATGAGTGGAGTCGGCATCCCTGGAGGTATATAAAAGACATTTAGGTTTGGCACTTAGGGACGTGGTTTAGTGGTGGACTTGGCAGGGCTAGGTTAGCAGTTGGACTTGATGGTATTAAAGGTCTTTTCTAACCTAAATCATTTTGTGATTTTATGATTCTGTAAGCACTTAGAATTTGTACCAATGTGTTGAGATGATGCCACAGCCAGTTGCTTTTATTACTATCCAGAAGCCTGTCTTTTGATTAATTTGGTGGATTTAATTATTTCCCACACATTCCATCTTCCAGAACAGTATAAACCTAGAGTCTGTATCAATGCTGTGTAAAGCATTCCAGTTTTATGAACACCTTCTGTGTTTTCTGAAACACATTGAAACCTCAGGTGGTGATACACAGGATTAGTGCCAAAAAAAATGCTGGTGCAAATGGAAATTTCCAGACAGGAAACTTCATTACAATGGCTGCTGGGAGACAGACCCAGGCTCCTTTTGATTTGGGTGCAGGGTGGCCAGGTAAGCCCAAGTTTGATGCTGGATTGCCACCTGTGCCACTGCAGCTGATGCCACCTGCAGCTTGCACAGCACCATGCTTGTATTGTGGCAGCCCTGGGGGTAGTAGCTCCTGGCTAGATCCTGGGGGAGGACAGGCAGGGTGGTATGGTGCTATAAAGGGACATGGGGGTTTGCTTTCTTTGTTGCCTCAGGTTTGGCTTCGGTTTTTGTATTCCTCGGTTGTGTTTTTTCTTCTGTGTAGATTCCTTGCTGCAAGTTGGTGTTAATTAGGCCACCACTGTATGTCGTTTTTGCTGACAGATGGGTTTTGCACAGACTCTTGCAGTGTCTTGTTGTGCTGTGGCTGCTCTGTCTCATGTACTGCCAGCTCAGGGGCTTGTGGATGCCTCTTAATCGATTTGGCCTCAGTGCCACCAGATCAAATGTTGCTCTGTGTGATCTGGTTATGTTTGCATCCTGTAGCTTACACGGAGTGTTCTGATGCCTGCCTGACCGCAGACAAGTTTATTTTCTGCTTTTTGTAATTTGATTGTGATAAACTGAATGGAGAATTAAAAAATGGGATAACATTTCTGTAAAAACAATATACATAAGAAATGCATGTGACCCTTATGTTCATGTACTTTGGTTAGGTTTGTGTGGTAGCTCAAAGTGGATTCTCTCAGCCCTTCACCCTCCTGATGGAGTAAGAGCAGGCTCCCTGGCTGCTTTGGTGACCTACTTCATTGTCTGAAATTTAAGAAGCTAGATGTCCCCGGGACTGTCTAATAGTCAACATCATTCTTCAAAATTAGAAGTCAACAGAAAATCTGCTTGGAGTTGGTCTTCCTTGGAAGGAGCATTTTGTTTTAAAGCAGTTTCTGTAGCTTCAGTGGCAACTGGTTTCATGATGAAGCATCATTCTACTCTGGGGAAGCAAGGGATGCTCCTTACTGCTGTGACATGGTTGGACAAAGAACATTTCACACTTCATCCATAAATTTGTACAGGACGCTATCCTGAGGTTACTGTTCGTTTTGTTAGTGAGAAAATAATTTCGCTTCTTGTGTCCTTGGCAAATGTGCTAGAGGACTGTATTTTCCCCAGTGTGTTTAGCTGGTGTGGGAGATGGAGTTGTCATTGCTGTACCAGCGTGTACATTATAGCAGTTTTGTTTGTGCAGGAAAAATAAAAAGTTGTCTTTTTCTTTATTTTTTGTCTACTACTTCTCTTTCCCTCATCTCTTCCCAAGGCTTAAAACTGGATATTCTAGACAGCCCACGTACTGATTTTTATAAGGAGTAGCATTGCCTTTGAGTTGCCATGTTTGTTATTAAAAGTAACTTTTACAGAGATAATTAAGGGGGATGTGGAGGGAGACTACATAACCAAGAAAACAAATATTTTGAATAAAATCTTTTCTATGGGTGTTTTTGTAGAGCTGTTGTATGTGTTAGTAGTTTTTCATAAAACTTTAAAACAAGGATTTTAATTACTGGCAATTTCAAACGAGGTTTGGTTACATGGCTTCATGAGTTTGTGCAAGTGAGATGCTCAGTTTGGGAAGGAAATTATTTTGGTTAGTTGTATTAAGATTAGCTTTGATTGTTGAACTACAGTAGAAGCATGTTAGTATTGATGAAAATGTTATGTATGTTCCTTTCTGATCTCTTGATTATGAAGGTTGATTTGAAAAAAAAAAAAAAAAAAAAAAGGAATGCAACATAAGTGAACGTTTTTTGCCATGGAGTACAATTACAGTTCTCTTCAACAAGAAATGTCCCGCTGTGGTAGAAGGCTCTGCTTTCCATCCATTGTAAACTCTCTTGTGTGAAGAGGGAGGAAGACCTTCTTACCTATCCTTCACACATACGCTTTTTGTAATATGTTAATGCAGTAAAGAAATTACATGTGCAGGTTCAGAAAGAAAACATCAACTCTGTGACACTGATCCTTTCCAAGAGGAAATGCTTGGGTTTATTTGTATCATGCTGGAGACCCGGTATTTGTGAAAGACTGAATGGCAGCTGGGACAATGCAGGTTTAGTAGCTATGTACTGTTTTCAGTAGAGTAAAGAATGAGGAAAGGCGTGCTTGAATGGTGCTCTGAAGAAGCTGTTTGGTAAACTATATTGATTTGGTGTGTTTGCTTTTATAACATTTGGCTGTTAACTCTCAAGTGCGCTTCATGTCAAATCTTAGCAATAGTACATTGCACTGTAACTTTATTTTTTTTTCCTGACAGACTTTACAAACTGTTTAACATACAGACTATACAGTAAAAATAGTTCCATATCCCCAAATCTAGAGTCACATAAATAAGTTTTTTAAGATTTTTCAACTCTTCAGGTTAAAGCTTCTGCCTTCCTCAGTGGTGCATTTTGAGTGAAGTGATGCCAACATGGGGAGTCACAATGGAGCAAAGGCACTGATGATTTTTAACGAGCTTGCTGCCTTGATGTAGAAAGCTCAGTAATGTACTTACTGTACTGTGAAATACAGTCTTGAGAATTACTGCAGTCTGTCTGCATAGCCACATCCCCAGGGGATGCTCCTGCTGAGACAGAGGGGTGAGCCCTGCGTGCACGGTGTAGTCCTGGCCTCTAAAATGGCCCTGATGCTTTGTGCTATCTGGACTTTTAAAAATTGCTACTTCATTTTTCTAGTAAAATATAATGTTGTTATGGGGGAATGGGAAAGTCATCCTTTTGGGGAATCTTACTGCAGAAACACTGATTGCTAGGTCTGTTCACCTTACAGCTCTGACCCAGATTTTTAGCATGCTTTGGTAATGCACAGTCACAGAAGGTATGATGTAAACTCATTCATGTCTTTAATTCAGTCTCCTCTTCAATGGCAGTGGTGGTTTTTCAGTGGTTCAGAAGGTTGTTCAGACATTTTATTAATGCTGCTTCTGTTTCCCTCCGTGCAGAAGTACTTCGCTAGTGACCCGAATGGTCCTGAACCTAGAAAAGAAACTTAGTGGTGATTTTGTACCTCCCTTATTACTGCCTCTGAAAACATCTTCATATTGTGGTTCCTTTACCTTATTATTTCATGCAAATCCTAGTGCAGAGTCTTGAACAGCTTTTTAGTCCTTGAAATGTTTATGTTTACGTGTGCATCTGTTGTGTGATTGTTGCAATGAATTTACAGTGTCAGTTTATTCAGGCTAATTGCTTTTGACAAATTTTATTAAAACGTTTTTAATCAAGAGTGGGAACAGCTTGTATCTTAGAAATAAGAAAGCTGCCTGAGCTAGAGACAGAATGAAGTCTCCATGTGGAGAAGAGAGTTTTTCAAGCCCTGTGAAAACAGGCAGAAAGGCTTGGTGACACGACCATCCTGAAGCCTTGTGAGCATCAGAAAAAATGGTATAAAATGCCCTACTTGTTTGAAAATGCTAAGAACCAATGGCTTGACATTTAAAACAAACCCACATCTAATTTATTCTGCTATACAGCGTGGGAAGAAATGTATGTTGTAGACTCTGAACTAGTCAGGCAAACATGTTATTCAGATTTACTGAGATGGTGAAAGGCATGGATACAGAATGCAATTAATTGTGGATGTGTAAGGACACACCTGGTAAAAACAGTAACTCTGTTTTTCATAGTAAAAGCTGATAAATTGTTGTAGAAGAGCTAACATTCTCTCAGTAGTTCACATTTGGAAATCAAGAAGGTGAACAGATGTTGGCCAATGTCAAGAGATGGTAAGGAGAGGAAAAAATTCCTGTGTGATTAATGTACCACTACTTCATTCTCTTCAGAGCCTGGGATGCGCTTATTGCTGTACTTCTGAAATGCAGCAAATATTTTTTTATTGTGATTTGACACCATTTTTCAAAAACTTACTGTCTTGATGTAACATAAAGCACTTGAGTGATGTCTGTCATGCGATTGATTACTTTCTGTGCTTTTCACCACTGAAAATAGGACTTTTATGTACAAACTTACATATATTTTCAAGCTGAGTAAGTAAGGCTTTGCAGTTGTCCAGAGTAGAGGCTGAGCCTTCCTGCAGGCTGTTGGTCTGATCAGAGATCAGTACTGAGGCCAAGTGACTGTCCACTCGATGTCTCTGCTGAATGAGTGCATCTAGAGCAATGGAAGTAAGTCAAGTGATTATTCTTGCAGCTTGTCTGAAATAGTAGTAGTCCTTGACTGTTAGTTTGGATTTCATACTAATTTTCTGCCTTTAGGTAACAAAAGAACATACAAGTATATCTGAAAGTATGTGTTGGATTTCCAACATACTCTTGGTTACGTTCAAACAACTTGAGCTCTCCTCATGGTTGTAAGTAACAATGCAAGTGAAAAAATAATGCTGATGTTAATGGATGATATTCTCTATTATGTTAACAGCGAGAAAACTCCAGAGGAGAGCCTGTGTTGCAGCTCGGGGCAACCGTTTTGTTGGTGTAGGTCATAAGCTATTTTTAATGTCTGCAAATCTGTGAGAAGAATTGGAAGAGAAATAATCTGTTACGTGTTGCTGCTCTGTAGTGTTTGAATCGTGGATAACTTGTGAAGAGCTTGTGGTCTACATCAAGGTACTCTGGTCAAATTCCTGATGAGGGCTCAGCATTTCTGCTTAGAGTCCTTAGGCATTACATCAAGTGAAATAAAATAAATGTTATTTCTGCTTTCACTGCAAGTTGTGACATAGCTAGTCTTAAATAAGAGTTGACAGCTATCAGGCTTGTTTTCTATTAGTGAGTAGAAATGAGGTTTCCTGTCCGTACAAGACGTCATTAGTGTTCAGTGGGACTTGCTGTAGCAGACATTCAGGCTCAGTAACCAGATAGAGCTTTTTCTTCCCCTCCATGGTTGGAGAGTGTGACATATTTCACAGTATAACTTGTTCTTATTACATCTGAATAAAACAGTAAGTGGGATCTGGGAAAGCATAGTATTGTGTTTTCATTTGTGATGGTTATCCAAATGCTACAGC
This sequence comes from Apus apus, assembly GCF_020740795.1. Lineage (NCBI taxonomy): Eukaryota > Metazoa > Chordata > Aves > Apodiformes > Apodidae > Apus > Apus apus. Next base: position 92,196,611 of record NC_067282.1, on the reverse strand, counting down.
TGGTGAGTTTTAAAGAGCAAGATATTGTATTAATTGTCAAGATTATGACTCTAAAAGACAAATCAAACATCCCCACAAGTAAGCCACTGTTTGAAGGGCTTAAGTATTCTAAATAACAATAATATAATAGCAGTATTGAAAAATAAGCATTTTTTTTGTCTTCAGGTGGTTCCAACATTATTAAATAAACCTGAGATTTATTGATTTATTTTTACCCCTTAGAAGAGGCCTAATGGTTTGGCATTCATACTTAATGTATCTGTGGTGATTTTAGTCTACGTACTGGTAAAGAAACAGCACTTCATCTTTAGCGTGTCATCTTGTTTGGATCAGTTCTCTTATATCTGATAACAATAGTTAACACATCTGCATAATTTGAGGATCTGAAAGTGTCTGAAAGTTCATCTTAACCTATTTCATAGGTCTGTTAAATTCAATTAGTATTAATTTGAAAGAGTCTTTAAGCATACTCTTTCTTACATAGGCCATACTTATGAGCTTTCAAATTAAATGCATGTGAGCATCTCTCATGTTTTCACTGTTATAATTGAGAGCGGCTGTTGTTAGTGAGTGGACCTAGCAGAGGACTCTTAAAGCTCTTAGTGTAATAAAAAAACCACAGAAACCCACATTCTGAATTTTGGCTTCTAGTTCACCTCTTTGATCAGTTACTTTCCCTACCTTTGTCTGAATGGGAGATGTTTATGCAAGCTTCTGTTAACTGTAATAACATTGTCTTTTAATGGGAGTGCAAGAGCTGACTGGCACAGTTTTTCTCATGTTTCAAAGTTATGTGTAGCTACATTTGCATGAGATACCTGCTGCTACATTATTAGAAAGTAAGAATACCATGCTGGAAGCAGTCGTTGAATGTTTACCCCACCTGACCTAAGCAACAGTCACGGTACTGCTTGGTAGGATCAGAAATCCAGAAACTGGGGTGGTAATATGTATTGTGAATAGGAAAGAGTGAGAACATCAACAGGCTTATGTTCTCTGTTTTCTGTGTTAACATTGAAAACATGGGTATCAGTAAGGCTTTTTGAATAGGCTATATATGTAAGAATTCAGGTGGAGACTTTCTTTAAACATACATTTTTAAGGTACAGAGAACAGTTGCTGTAAGATACTACAGGTAGGGTTTGTCTGTCTTCGTCTGCCTGTTTTTTTTTTTGTTTTGTTTTGTTTTTTCCTTCTTGTTTCTTACTTGCAAGTTCAGGAAAGAAGTTGTTAGCATGATTACATGAAGTTCATGTGTATAGTGTGCGTAGTAGAGTAGTATTTAATGAGTAAAAGAACATGCAAATAGCAAATTGTAGTGGGAAAACCTGAAATGTACCCAGTTGAGAGAATGATGGAATATTTTAATTCATCCCCAAGCTGAAGAATCGTCTTAATTTTTCTGAAGGTCTGTTTCTTTATTTCTTAGGTTTTTATCATTAATATGTCAATAATGATGGACTAATTTTTGGTGTGGTGGATGAAATTAAATAAACTGTCTCTATCTGCTAGAGGCAAAAAACAGTGAGATGGAGAAATGGCTTTGCCTTGGAGACCGTGAGAGTTGAGCATAGTATCAGAGGTTGAAGGCCAGACTTCTTATAAAGTGGGACCCAATAATTATGAAAAAATAATACTTAAAATTTTTATTACAAAAACCTGTACAGAATGTGGAGTAGCTGCTCAGGAAAGAGCAGCTGGGTGCACAGTGATGTATAAAAAGCTTGTGTTTGGGATAGTAGGGTTTGGGGTGGTTTTTTATTTAAGATTTTTAATAACAGGAGTCTCAGGTACCCTAAAGACAGAGATCCAGAGCAAGGATCTGTTTCAGCATGGGATGTCTAGTAGTGCTGTATTAATTCCCTTATCACACTGTTGCTGTTGTGGAAAAGTAGAATCTAATACATTTTTATGGAGGAAGGACTGAAGAACTTGACCTTCAGTTCAACTCAAAATGAATCAAAATATGTCAGTTGTCTGTTTGACTGTCATGTGGCAACTAGTGTCAGGCTTCTGTATATGCCTTGAAAGTCATCCAGGTAGTTCACTATGTCGATTGATCCTAATGCTGACAGATTAGTTCCTTCTGGCTTACTTATTGGTGTTTATATGAGCTAAAAATAAAGGTTTGTTTAATTAGAGACATGTTTGCATCTTCGGTAGCATAATTAATGTCCCAGGAAGGATCTTACAGATGTGCTCTTCCTCATAGCAGACACTGAGTCCTCCCCTTGCCAAAAAACAACGGTTAAAAGTCAGTGAATGCCAGAAATACCATCTTCATATTGTTTGTGGAATGAAATCAGGAAATTTTTAGTAATTATTTTAGTAAGACAACCGGTAGGTCGGACGACTTGCAGAGAAATCTGAGTCACAGGCTTGCTGCCTGGGCAGAGAACAGTCCTGCATTACATGAAGATGAGGGGGACCTTTAGCATATGCATGGAGTGCTAAGTAGCTGAAGCACTTAATGGTGAAACTGGTGAGTTACATCAGGCTACTCACTTGGCTCTGCTCAGATGTTTGTGGCTCAGCCAAGTGGCAGCAGGGGACGATACCATTCTGCATCGTTTGGAGAACAGCACAGGCAACATGGTCCATGGAGCAGTTACTTCAGCAATGTAGGATGTGTCTCTGTGTTGAGGGCAGATAATGAACTGTGTATAATATAAAAGTATAGCAAACCTCAGAGCTTCCTTCAGTTGGTACAAGGTGCAGGTCCTGTTTCCAGATGAGTTGCAGCTTCTGTTCCTCCTTGGAGGACCTTGCAAAGTGTGAACTATATAGAATGGTAGAATTGTTAGAGAAGTTGGAGAAGTCCTGTAGTTAAACTACTAACCTGGCTTTCTCAGACTGCTGCTAAATTTTGTCCCCAAGTACTATATCTACACAGTTTTTAAACACACTTAGGGATAGTGATTCAAGCACTTCCCTGGGCAGCTTGTTCCAGTGCTTGATAACCCTCCTCCTAAAGAAGTTTTTTCTAAAATCCAACTTCAACCTCCCCTTGTGTAACTTGAAGCCATTGCCCCTCATCCTATGCTAGTTACTAGTGAGAAGAGACCACCCCCCTCATTACAGCCTTCTTTCAGGTAGTTGTAGAACTCCGTGGCAACTACTCCCTGTGAATTCAAGTGAATTCCTGAAAACTGAAGGCTGCTATTCCGTTTAAAAAGGAGTCAATAAATTACAGAGTGCTGACATTTGAACTGTATAGTTCATTTGAGAAACTGACATTGCTCAAATGTTAACTTGTTTATTAAATTTGTTGAACTAGGATTGTGCCTCAGTTTTTGACCTGACAGAGATAATTTCAATTTGTTTCACGGTATGGATTCCGGCTCTAAATATAGACATTTTCCTTTTCACATCATTCCCATGTATGCATCTGTTGAAATAGGTTTAAAATATAATTTACACCAACTTAAAGAACCCTTTTGTGAGGAAAAAGGTGCTTTAAAATAAATAAAAACTGGATCTGTTTTAGGGGTTTTTTGTATGCTTGCTCTCACCTTTTAGTTTCCATTTTAGAAGGATGAGTTTCATGGGTATAATGGGAACCCAGAAGTTATTAGTGAGTTTGTAATAGTTCTGCAGTATGTTGTGTTCCTGGGAAATACACTTTTTTTTTTATACTTCATGTATCTATTTAAGATAAAATAACTGATTGTGTCTCTGAGCATCAAAATAGGAAATATAATGTTGGAAATAGATGGTTTACAATTAATGTATTTCAATGCAAAACCTTAATTCAGTTCTGTAAAAGAGAAGGTTATGATTCTTTTGGGGTAATGACAGGCTTTTGGGTGATGAGATTTAAATGCAGTATCATAGCATTTCTACACATGTAGATATACCAAAAGAAATGTTAACACTTTGCTGGTATAATTTAACACTTCTTTCCTCAAACTTGCTTATCTGCTGAATAGCGGGGTGTGCCCCTCCCCCCCCCCAGTTGCCCTTCCCCTTCTCCCCGCCTCTTCTTTTTTCCAAATGAGATAGAGGAAATCTATTTCTTACAGGAATGAGTAGGGATTTATTTCTTATTCACTCTGTTGTGATTAGTCAGCACATCATGTAACCACATAAATTACCAAAGAGTATTTTAAAACCTAAATTACTTCCACCTTATTAATGTACTTTTTATTCTGCTTCTAAAATCCGTATATTTTACCTGTGAAGTGTTTAATTTGTGTTGGCACTAGATTTTATGCATATGAAAGTCATTCCAGTCCTGGAAAATTTAGGTCAACCCACTTGTCACCATTTCTTTTATTGGCAAAACAGAAGTTTTTTTTATAATAAAGTGTGACTAAACCATGCAGATGTGCCTGTGGGCTGGGGAGACCTCATGGGCATGAGGGTTTTCAGTTGCTGTTAAAATGCTTGCTAACTGCAAAATCAATACATTTGGCTATGGACTCTTAAGTCCAAAAGAGACCTGGTCAGGAATGTCTTCTTCCTACCTTTCCTGTTTCAGACTGCAGGTCATCATGTGTATCAAGACACTTGTGTTGCTGGTCTGGTTGTGACCAAAGTTTGTAGAGATTAGGGTAGCAGGAGTTTTGGGGTTTTTACTAAAAGCACCTCTGTTCCTCATAGGGGGGTGAAGTTGGTGGGTGAGAAACCCTTGACACTCTATTTGCTTGTAGGCAAATATGCTTGTGTAGCTGACACAAAAAATCTATACCTTACCTGACTTCCTGGGAGTTATTTTAATTTCAGGGTAGACAGATGCCTTGGCCTTGTTTTGGGTAGCGTCCTACTGGTCCTTGGAATATGACTGGAAGGAAGCGTTAAAACTAAAACATGGAATAAATACAATATTTGCCTCACGACTTGTGAAGAGTGTGGGTGAGGAGAATGGTCAGCTGCCAGAAGATAGCTTTGAGAAAACTATTGCTTCCTCTGCTGCCTTGGAGACAGACCTGCTTTTAGCAGCTGCTCTGAAGTGGGCAGTGCGCTGTGGTGATGCCTGTTGACATCGCTGTTCATGAAGCAGGCCAGAAGGACTGCAAACAAGTGTTTACGCTTGGGTTAAACAGGTTATAGGCAGGGCAAGTAAAGGTCTCTGGTTTTCCACAAGCTTTTCAATGGAGTCTGTTTCTCAAGCAAATTTGGTGCCTCTTAGTTCACAATGCTGGAGCTTCTCCAAAGCTGATGGATTTTTGTAAAGGAAATGTGGGTCTTCCGAAGGATTTATGTGGTTTAGGGAAGTGGCCTTTTTTTGTTACTGTTTCTGGCAAACCTTTGTCTTTTGGGAGGGAGCAACTTTACTGAAAAATGTTACTGACCTATCAGTTTTTTGACTTATTTCTGGTGGACATTGATGACAATAATTGCTGCTGCTCTTTCTGTCTTAACATTCTACAATAAAACAGTGTTTATGAATTACTCATGTAGATTTTGACAACCTATTACTGTTGCAACACTGTTTATCTTTAAGGAGAAGTTGGAACATGGAAAATTTTCTATGGTTTTGACAAACAGCTATCTAAAAGTTGTGAGGAGACAATTTGTGTGCTCCTTTTCTAATTTGGGTGCATTTGAAATATTTTTGTCCTGATGACATTTATAAGTTAGGAAGATATTTTTTCATTATTTACATGAGCAGGTTTTAAAATACAGATAGTCTTTAAAATATGTGTTCTGCATAGATACCTAAACTAGGAGGGGAACTAGTATTTTAAATAGGAAGTCTGTATTATGTTACATTCTGCTGTAAAGTGGATGGTTGACCAACAGACAAGTCATGGATTTGTGTCTGGTGGCATGAGCCCTATATTAGCATGGCATTTGCCTAGTTTGAACCATAGACTTTTGGAATTGAGCAGTGATCTTCACTTGTAGGGTGCAGCAAACTAGATATAGTCCAGTGGAAGAAACTTGTTTTTTCCATTGGTGACAACAAGGTTATCTCATGTTTTGCTCACTAAATGTGCAAGACCAAGCAGAGGGTCCTTTTACACTAATGTTGTTTTTACTCCTGTTCTTTATAAGAAATAATAGCTATGAACAGTCCCAACTCAAAGATAGAATTTCTGTTATTTTGTTCATAGTCATAGAGGAAGCAAACTGTTTTGCATACAAGTTGGTGCCACTTCAGTTAATGAGAAACCTCAAACTTCAACCTGAAAGTGTTATAAAAGTTTGGAGGAAGCACAGGCGTGGGTTGGAATGGTAGTGTGTTAGTTGAATACACTTAATTCTTCATGCCCTTTTGATTTTTATTGTCAGCAGAAATTGTTAAAACTATGGTCATTGACTTCTTTGTAGAAGGGCTAGAAGTGGTGTTGGGATTAAAAATGGAAAGCAGGTAGAGGTTACTTTAATCATCTCCTAAAACAAGGAGGGTATTTGTTGTTCTTGAGTCAGTTGTAAATACGGAGATTGTTGTTAAATGTCCTCTCCTTGAAAGAAATTGCAAATTAAGCAATTACTACAGATTAAATACACTTTGAAGGCTTATGAAAGTGGCTTCAGGTTAGTGTTTGCTGAGTAGAACAACCTAAATCATAGAAGCAGTCTTGGGGACCTCTGGGGAATGTCTTTTGATGTTTAATAATAGCATATATAAAGTATTATGTCTATTTTCATAGAATGTTGGAGTTCTTAATTATAAGTTAATAGCAGAGCTATCTGGAGTGAAGTTGTTACTTGGGTTTCTTGATAGAAAGTCTCTTGAGGGTAAAACCTTACAGCCTCTGTTTTCTGAGTATAACCTTAGTTGTGAACAAAGTCAACACTTGTTGTTGAAATAGGGATTATGAAGACCTATTAGCAAATACACTAATTACTTTTTTAACTGCAGAAAGCAATGACGGAGAGAGTGGGTGAGGAGAGGGCTGTTCTTAAATAATGATAATATATAAATGCCTTTTGATGTTAAGATGAAATGGTAATGAGCTAAAAAACGCTAATTTTTTTTGTTAAGGTAAAGCATTCCTTTTATAATTTTGTAATTAGATAAGCTTCTTTCAGTTCTCTGTACTCTGCTACCAAAATCCTTTAAGTGTCTTGGAAATCATATAAATGACATCCAGTATGCTGTGTGGAGAAGGAGTGCATGGATGCACTGGAGACCCTTTACACCTTTCTTCAAATAGGTGTGTCAAAGTAGCAAAGCTGGAAGAGCGTAAAAGCAGAGGCATCTTTGTAGTATATTTTAACATGGGAAGAAAAAAGTTTCCCTATGTTCTCATATTTTAATGCTTGTTTGATGTCTTTTTTTTTTTTTCTGTTGTATTTGACATGAAATAAATGCTTGGAATGATGGTTTTCCGTCTCAAAACAAACAGAAAACTGCTGTAAAGCACCTCTTTCCAGTAATTACATAATGCCATTCATGTGGTTTTGCCAGGAATTACCTTGTTTTATCCTAATTTGTCCAAGTTTTTAAATATTTATTTGACACAATCTGATGGGAAATCAGTTGGATTACGTCCCTCTTCTTTCCTCATCCAGATAAACTGTTAAGCAGTTGTAGACCCAGTGGGCTTTGTCTTATGGAGTTGTCTTCTGATCCCAGTCTTCAGTGTTGATTGGATTTTCTACTTTTTTTTTTTAATATCTCTACTTAGATAATGAGTTATTTCTGTGCTTTCTTTATGAGAGTAAGCAAAATACTGAAAAGTTAAACTTGAAATTTCAAATTTCTTTACATTTGAATAATATTTGAAACACTTCAGCTTTTAGCTGCTCACAAGAAGGGAAGCATAGGAGGGGAGCACACAGGAAGATGCACACAACTGAAGGTGAAATGAGTCTTGTGGCTCAAAGCCAGCCCTCTGAAAAGCTATATCTCTTACGTGATAACCTGCTGTCATTACTTCTGTCATGCATCCTTTCTTCAGAACTGTGCCCTCACTACACTTTTGAAAGTTAATAATTTAAAAATGTGTAACAACTTAATGATTTTTTCTTGCTGTATCAAAAATGTCAGGCTGCTGGTTGAACGTCTTGTGACATATTAGACTAAAAGGGCTCTAAATACTGTACAATTGTTTGAGGTAATTTTTTTCAGAATACTGTAGTTGCCATTTTCCAGATTTCTGTAATTCCCATACTAGAAATTGATCTCTGATCCAGATGTCTCATCAAAGTGATGAATAGTGTTTTATTTGGTCTTTGAAAAGTGGATATACTGTGAAAACTTAGGCATAAATTTTAGTTAGCTTGAGACAGCATGCTAATTGGTCTAACGGTTATTTAATGATTTGCCAAGAGGCACAAAAAAAAGCATATGCTATTTCTTTGAGGTCATATGCAAAGCAGACAAAATAACATGTGATTACAGTTTCATTAATATGCTTGGAGTTTCTGCTTTTGCAGAATACTAATGAAGTAAATAGTTGCTGTTAATGTAATTTGTGTCGCATAAGTTATTTGCGAGACTAATCTTCCCCAGAGCTTTAGGATTAGTGAAGGAGAGATTTGCCACTACAGGCATTACTGTAACAGACTGGACTGTAGCTTCATGCTATTCAGCATTACTGTGTAGAAGCTGCTTATCTGTGTAGATCAATGCTCTAGATTATTTAATTGTGTTGTAATGCAGATAATTTTTCTTGGCAGAGAATGAGTGTAACACAGGAAAGACATGGAGCTCTTGGAGCAAGTCCAGAGAAGGGCCACAAAGATGATCAGAGGGCTGGAGCACCTTTCCTATGAAGACAGGCTGAGAGAGCTGGGGTAGTTCAGCCTGGAGAAGAGATGGTCTCCAGGGAGACCTTATAGTTGCCTTCCAGTACCTGAAGGGGCTACAGGAAAGCTGAGAAGGGGCTTTTGACAAGGGCTTGTAGTGATAGGACAAGGGGTAATGGTTTTAAATTGGAAGAGGGGAAATTTAGGTTAGACATTGGGAAGAAATTCTTTAGTGTGAAGGTAGTGAGACACTGGCACAGGTTGCCCAGGGAAGTTGTGGAAGCCCCATCCCTGGAAGTATTCAAGGAGAGATTGGATGGGGCTTTGAGCAACCTGGTCTAGTGGGAGGTGTTCCTGTCCATGGCAGGGGTTGGAACTAGATGATCTTTAAGATTCCATCCAGCCCAAGCCATTCTATGAAACGAATGGAACCATTAGCTGTGAAGAAAAGTTGAATGATTTTTGTAGGTGGGAGAGACCCCAGGTTAGAGAGGAGGTGCAGGCAGTGGGTGTTGGAGAGCCCCATCAGTACTAGTTCAAACCAAAGGAGCCTGGGCGGCTTCACATTTCTGTTTTTTCTCCTTATATGCATCAGCCGTACAAAACTAATGACAACAATTCTTTCTTGAATGAATTGGTTTAACTTACTGAACTTAATTTAGGAATATGCCCTGAATTAAAACAGATCCCAAAAAAATCCAGGCTATGGGGACTGATGTCATCCAGGCACTTTTTTCAGCCGGTGCCTTGGGAATGCTTTTGTGTTCAGTGGTGGGGCACTAGCAAGAGGGGCAGTGTGGTGGATCTTGCTGCCATCTTTTAATTTACTATTTCACTCTGGTAAAATTAACAAAAGACTGCATGTTATGTAGGCTTGCCATGGAGGCCTGCCTAGAGAAATGGGGAAGAAACAAAAAAATGTGGCATCAGAAGTGTTCCTCTTATCTCTTTTATTTGCCATCATTTGTTATTTTGGATCAAAAGTGGTTTTTCAACTTTCTGAATTTCAGCTTTTTCCTGTGAATTTTGTTGTAGTCCAAATGATCGCGGAGTTAAACAGTTATATAGAAGAGTATAGCGCAATATATTGTTTAATGCAGTAGCTGCAGGTTTTTGGCCAATGATCCGAAAAATGTGTAGGTTTTCCATTTTAATGTTAGGATCACTGCCCAATCACTGTGTTTGTAATGTTCACTCTTGGGAAAAGGGAAGTAACAATGCTGTGAAGCATATGCTTGCAAAATGGAGTGAAGGGAAATCTTTTAGTCATGTACTCTTAATAGAAGTATCTTGCTTAGATGTTGTCAAAAGGCCCAGCAGAAATTCTAAATCTAGGATAGGTAAGGCCAAAGTCAGATTTGGTAATCCCCCCTCCTTTGCCTTTGCATCAAAAAATGTGCCTAGATTTGACTTGTGACTCCATCAACATTGGCTGTTCCTGTGGATTCTGCAGCAAGAATGATGTCTTGACAAGCAGGGAGCTGCCGGTTTTCAATGAGAAGATGTATCATAGCAGATCAACTTCTTATTTCCTTCAGAAATGAAATATCAGATGGGAAAAAATCTTGGATTAGAGGCATATTTTATAGAAAGAGCAGTGCGACAGCACAAAGGCTATGCCAACAATGATTCTGTTATCTTGCTAAAACTTAGAAATGTTACAGCAAGGTTTACAGGCACCATGCTGCAAATGCAATGTATAAAATTGGTACTGATAACTGAAGGTGAGAAGCTTTCTCTTTCAGTTTAGATACCAGGGTTATACAGTAGGAACAGACACTTCCTTTCAGATACTAACTAATGAGTGTATGTGTCATATCTATTGTGTTATTCTCTCTCACCCTGCTTTAATATGTCAAAAAAGGTGTTATTTCTAATACAGTTGTTCACCAAAAGCTAATTCGGAAACTTAGTGTTGCATCTTGGCTGGAGATGTAACAGACAAATCCGTTAACCTACTATAGTTGCTTTAAGGACAGTCATAATGGAGTTCAACTTGGGAAGCTGAGTGTTTGAAATATTCATGATCATGATCTAAATGGTTTAGTTCTGTTGACAGTGTCTGTTAATTGCTCTGGTATTTCTTTATTACGAGAAACATTTAGCTGTCCTAATCAATAAGATGAAGTGCTGTGCTGAGGAGTTTGTTAGTATGGCTCTGTCAACTCAAAATATAGAAAGTTAATTGTGATCAGGTCTTGCTCTGGTAATTATATTAAACTTGGAGATGTCATTCCTTTTCTGAAGGGAATGAGATTTTAAGTAGACAGTCATAGGTTAGCATGTTGTTACAAGTTAAATTGATAGGACTCCAAATAAATAGACATGTGTCCTTTTCCCCAGTTTTAGCTGCCTTCCTAAATAAGGCATAATATACCAAAAAGCTCCCTATTATAAAGCCACAAGGCTCGGTCTCCATAAACTTACATCTTAGGATTTTGAGTGTGGGGGGGAAATATCTCCCACAATATGACTGCTGTGTTCTTTATTAATTTAATAGAGATCCCAGTTGGAAGAGCTGACTGTGAATAGAGTTCACATTCACATATGTCAACTATGGAATGACTTGCTTCTATTTTTATTGAAATTTTGATACGGTTGTGTTGTACGTATAAAGCAAAAATATAATGAACATGAAGGATTTTTTGCAAGTATTTGTTATAAATGTGTCAAATTTGAGATGCTCTCCAGAGCTACTGGAGGTGTTAAAAGGAGTAATCATGTGATAGTTTCTCTGATCAAGGCAAACCAGACAAAGTGTCATCCAAGCTATTGTTAAATTCTAGAGAATTACCCAGTGGAAGGACAGTGATGTTTGACTGTTAGATCATACAGAATTACTTGTTCCACAGGAGAATAGAAATTGAGATATTAAAAGGAAGTCTCTGTCAATAGAAGTGTTTCTGCTTTTTGTTTGTTTAGGGTTTTTTTTGTGTGTTTTTTGTTTGTTTGTTTGTTTTTAAGTTAAATTGTGGTAACGTGTTAACTTCTTAAAGAAGGCAGGAAAAGAAATGTTCTCTCCTTTACTAAAAAACAAAACAAAAAGAAACAAAAGCTTGTTGTAATTGTGGCTCTTTAGCTTACAATGCTAAGCTGGAATTGTCTTGGTTTGACTGGGACTATTGGACCCGAGTCAAACCATGACAGCAGTGTTTCTCGGTGCAATTTTTTTTTTTATTACTGTAGGCATACAAGATTCATAAATTCATTGATTTTTTTTTTGTTGGAAAAGATGTTAAGATCATAAAGTCCAACCATTAACCCAGCGCTACCAAATCCACCACTAAACCGTGTCCCTCAACACCACATCTGCACATCTTTTAAATACCTCCAGAGATGATAATTCCACCGTTTCCTTGGACAGCCAGTTCCAATGCCTGACAACTCTTTCAGGAAAGAAATTGTTCCAAACATCCAGTCTAAGGATATTTTCAAGAGGTGGAAGCTCTGTCCCAACATGTGCAAACAGCAGCCTTGCTTTCAGACGGGGCAGCCTGGTGAATGTTGCAGAACACATCAATGAAACCCTTTCAGGTCTTTGAGTAGGATTTGAATAATTTTGAATCTTGAAGAAGAAGAATTTTGAATAATTCAGAAGTAGATAGTGTATCACTGGGTTTGCCATTTTCCAACTACTTCAGCTATTTTAGCATTTAGATGGCTAAAGAGCCACCTGAACCATGGATTCAGCAGCTCTGGAATTCCTGAAGGTTTTTTTGTTTGTTTAAATAAAGAGTGGGGGAAGTAAGATGCAGGGTTTACCTACCTTTTTTAAGACGGTAATTCTGTTTGTTCAGTTTTTTGTGAATTTCTAAAATGTTTTTAATTTTCTGCTTGAGAAGCCTTTTAACTTGAAGAATAAAAGCTTACAGTAGATATTTAAACCTAACTGTGTACTCTGCTGTACCTTGAATGCAGTGGTCTTCTCTAGGGAGCGTGAGGGGCGGGAGGGAGCCTTTGGCTTCTCTCTTGAAGAACCTAACCTGAAGAGGAGATTTATCGTTGTGTTATGTTTCTCAGATGGTAAAACTGAAGCAAGTGCTCTCAGCTTATAGCTTCTGAGGTTGGCTGCTCTAGAAGGCAGAGGGCTGAAAGAAGAAGCTCTTGGTTTGCCTTGATGCTGTGGTCCCACAGGAGAGATTTATACCAGTGCTGGGGTTTGTGGGGTAGGAGGGTGAAGTTGGTTTATAAATGCAGGCAGGAAGCTCATAGATCTTCCAGAACTGCATTTAATTGGGAAAGTGTTGAGGGCAGCTCTGATGCTTGGCTCTGTACCTCAGCAGTGCCTGGATGTCTCAAGGAAGGCAGCCGGGAGGTGATGGTGGGGTGAGGCTGTTGCGGGCAGGGTTACCCACCGAGGTGCGGGGGTGGTGCTTTGAGGGGTCTGTCTGAGGCCTGGGTGTTCTAGTGCTTGTTTGGGGTAGGTGGTATTCTGTAATACATTGCTTTGAGCTAGGCCTTTACCAGTTCTGTTTGGATACCACTCCAGCCATTGCGTTTAAGGTTTAGTTGGAAGCAAATCTTAGGTGAAAGCCACTGGTTTTAGCTCACTCTCACTATAAGCCATGATAAAATGCAGCTGATGTGCTCAACATCATAATGAATTAAAGAGATACATTATAGAGGTTTGTTTTTTTTTTTTGAAACTTGGGGAAAACATGTTACCTTTTTTGTTAATTGGTAGTGACACAAATTAAGTTTGGAAAACCTAATTTCTGTAGTCATGCTCCAAATAGCCTGAGTTGGTAAGAAGACAGTTTTGGGCCACAAGAGAGTCTGGTTACAACTTTAAAGTCTGTGTTACACTATTGTGTTCTGGTTTTGTGTGAAGATTGTGTTTACATTTCTCAAGTCTGGCAGACAGAATCAAACCATGTCAGCCATTGCTGCCATGGGTGGGTAAGCCTAGAATTTGTTTCAGGCTTGCTTGAGCTGTTCCTGCTTTGGAGGGACTGAGATGTCAGATGTGAAATTAAAACTTTTTTTTTCCTCTTTTCCTTCCAGGTGCCTGCTGATGGAAATGCCGGGTTGCTGGCAGAGCCTCAAATCGCCATGTTCTGTGGGAAACTCAACATGCATATGAACGTGCAGAATGGCAAGTGGGAATCGGACCCCTCTGGCACCAAGACCTGCATTGGGACAAAGGAAGGGATTCTCCAGTACTGCCAGGAAGTAAGTCTTGTCCTTGGGAATAATTATACTGGTTGTTCTTCTGAAGCACCAAAGCATAGGCATGTGCTGGAGATTTGTGTCTGTAGGGACCTTCCTTCTCTCTCTTTAAAAAAAAAAAACACAAAAAAAACCAAAAAACCAAAACTCTTCTGCCCCATTGCTTTTTTGTCCTTTTTTAAAGAAGATCACTCCAGAGCATGTTAAAACAGCTTAAAAAATTGGTTGCTGGAAGAGTCATTGGGACTGTTGGACCATTTTTTTCCTCTGTCTTCTGCCCTTGAGGTATAATTTTTGTATAATATATGCACAATGAGATGACAGTTTATAATTTTAAATGCTCTTGTTCTTTCTGGGCTAATCTAGAAAGAGTCAGCTGTAACATGTCTTCTGTCATACTGTCATGATACAGAAATACCCTGGGGCAGTCCAGAGTTACTGGTCTCTGCTGCATGTTGAACCATTCTGAATTTTTTTTAATAGAAAAAGCTTGACCTACAGATGAAATCATAATGTCCGATTTCATATTTGAGTGTAGAAACTTATTACCCCCTCACTTATGTCCTAAGAACAGATTGTGGATCTAATTTTGTTTTCTCTCCATGCTGTGACAGAGTGATAACCTTGTACCAGTGTGTGACAATTTGAGAAGAAAATGCTGATTTCATGCCATGAAACGAAAGGGCTTGGCTTGAGTCGCTTTAGTCCTTATGCCTTTCTATACCATCTCAGCTTTTTTTTTTAAAAAAAACAAAAACACAAAAAAACCCACCAAAAAATGGCTATTGCTTACTGCCATAGAAGTACCTGTCTTGCTTCCTAAATGTCAAACTAGTTCCTGTGAAAACGCCTCTTGAGAAAGCAAGATAATTCATTTTTCACATCTCTGCTCTCTTAACATCTTCATTCCTGTCCTTTCACCTAGTTATTTTTCCTCTGTTTCTTGTAGTGCTTGTTAATTTTTTTCTGAATTTGGGCTTTATGGTCTAGAGTATTTATTTTAAGGAAGATACTGTTCTGGCTATTAAAACCGATTCTTCACCAGTAGCTTTGTCTTTTTACTAAGAGTATTATTTTTTAAAATTCTTAATACTGTTGTTTACCACTAACCAAATACCAAGCCTAATTCCACTAGTAAGGTTTCAGAGGTTTCTTCTGATTTTCTGCTGTCTCCTCTGATTTATCTAAATAAAGTTAATTAAATATAGCAAAATCATTAAGGGTGAGGAGGGGAATAAGAAGATGGAAGTAGAAAATCAGTGAACAAAAGTCCACAAGGTAGTAAGTCTTTATGTAACCTTATGGAAAGAAATACACTAATTGACAGGAGGTAAGAGTAGAAAGTTTGAAGGGAGGGGGGTTTAAGGCATGACTAGCTCAGTAGGTTGGCAGTTGACAATTCAGTTAAAAATGCTGCAGGTAAGGAAGGGTTCCAGAACAAGGACTTGGAGCTGTAAATCTCAGCTGAATATAAGGTGATTTTGAAATGTTGGGTGGCAATTAAAAAAGAAACAGGGAGGGGGAAAGCAAAAGCAGGTAGTAGCCAAATACTGTTAGATGACAAAGGGAATAATAAGGAAAATTGGGCAGAAACTCAATGAGCAAGTACAGTGGAGATCTTGCTCTGTGGGTCCTTGGCTCTAAAATAAGACACATTAGTAACTTCTATCAGGAAACTTGTTAATCTAAAAGGATACTTTATGTAGCCTCTGGCTTTCTTATATGGCAGGTATCTTAAAGAAAATAAAATCTTACCTTTCAGCAAAACTTACAAGTAAATGCATTCCTCTGCCTCCTTAGAAGCTGTTTTAAAAGAGCCTTTCCTGACAATCTGAGGTCAGATGCCTGGGTGGTGGGCAGAGTGCACTGGGCTGAAAAGTGCATGAGGTACAGAAGGACTCAGATTGCTTCTGCAGAGATGAAGTCCTGGGAGCCTTGTATAGTTTCCTTGAGATTGTCATCATTGCTTCTCTTTGTCCACTGCCAGTGTAGGTGGATTTTGAAGTCTTGATGCAGGAAGTAGCAGTAAAGGAGCATTGCAAGGGCAGAAAGGGAGGCGAGTAAGCAGAACCACCTACATATTTTAAAGATGTATGTCACTTGTTGCTTTGCTTCTATGGAGTGGGAGCTGAGCGCAGCATAGGAACGGTCTGGATTTATATTTGGACAACATCACAGTTTAGAGATGACAAAGCTCGGCCTGTACATTACATATTTGAAAGGGAATGGAAGATTGTTAAACACGCTCTTGGAACTTCCTTGACTTCAGTTGAACTCTGC